>NC_084921.1:37915000-40315000 GCF_958298935.1 Phragmites australis | reverse complement strand
TTTGGTTTTGTAATATTCAAAATTATTCATCAGATGTATGATATATCTTATCTGTTTATGATATACTTCTTATACGTATATACCATATAGTTAGATATTCGATTGACATCTAAAATAGCAGCCTAATTTTTAGTTAGCCAAACTTTTAGCTTTATCTCAAAATAAATACTATTTAATATGACCAAACTTTAATATAATCCTAGTTTTAACATCACCCACTTTTAGGTTGACTCGTTTGGGGGAAGAACCAAACAACCCTAGAGACGCTTGCCCCTTGCTCGCCTCGTCCCCGAAATTATTTGCCCCACCATTTTGAATTCCACCCTAATCATTAATTAGGCCCCCAAGCTCTGCCTGCCTGCTCAGAGACAGTTAAGACACCAACTAATCAGCCGGTTAATTAAATTGAATTTTCAAGTCGAATTAACGCAGACACCGGCCCTCCTAATCCTCCTCGCCTGCGCTCGCATCCTCTCCTCTCTCCGCCATTCCCAAAGGCCAAAAAAAAAAACAAAAAATTCTCGTTTTCCTTTTGTTTTACTCTTCGCTCCCCGCATTCCCCTTTCCGCCCATGCGATGCTGATCCACTTCCTTGTATCCGCCGTCGCCTGCGTCTGAATCTGATCCCGGTGTAGGCGGGGATGGGGGGAGGGGGAGGAGGAGGAGGAGGAGAGGGGTCTGTGGAGGAGGCCACGGGGTTCGAGGTGGGCATCGTTGTGCCCAAGCTCTCCCGCTCCGCCGCGGCGGGCGCCGGCGCCGAGGACTGCGTGGCGCGGCTGGTGCGGGAGCTGGAGGGAGCCGGGCTGCTCGTCGACCGCGTCCGCGGCGTCCCCGCCGAGTTCATCAAGGTCCGTGGCCGGTGCTTGTGTTGTTTCAAATCGGTTTGTGGTGGTGCCCTGAGTTTGAGCGGAGGAGGCGATTCAGAAGATTGCAAGCCCTAGGATCTACCTCGCTCTGGAATTTAACTGGAAGGCGTGCTGCTTTGCTATTGAAGTTCTAATGCTTGTGGCTTGCTGTTTGAATTAGCTGGCTGCGCCAATGGGGACCCTGGGGAGAGCTGCTGCTGAGATGCAGATGAAGAAGCTAACTTACATCGGTAACTGAACTATTCCCCCTAGGAGCATTTGAAATGTGGTTGGGGGGTGGGTGATGTGCTGATGTGCGCTGTTAATTTGTGGTTCAGGAATGGAGCTGCAGTTTGAATGGGACCAGGTCGCAGCATTCGTCAGGCAGCCAGATGGGTCCCTGTTCAGCTGGCGAGAGCGGTATTGCTGCTTCCGCTACTTGATATATGGCATCGTAAGTGCAAATTTGTCGTCACGTATAGCTGCTGTTGTTCAGATTGCAATGCATTGTAGTTATGCCTAGTGATTTATCGCCTATTGTTCTATATTCCTAGACTGATAGTAAGTAGGAATTGAGTTATGCAGGTGAACAAGACAAATTCTCAAGTAACTCTAAAATTTGATGAAAAAGAGTTTCATTGGATTCAAAATGAGTCATTATTGACCAGGCTGGAAGATGAAGGAGTTGTAAAGCTTGTATTCCCTTTGCACGGTACGCTAATCTAAACTCTGCTTGTACTCATATTTGTCAAATTATTAGCGTTAGCCAGCTAACAAATTCGTCGCAGATGAAATTAAAAGGAAGCAACTCCTGAGAAATTGGGCGCTGAACTGGCTTGACTTCACATGGCAACCTATCGATGAGATTTACTCTTACTTTGGGACAAAGGTAAAATTGTGTTCGGCACAGCTTACACCAACCATATTTAATTTATATGTGCCATTCTGTCTGAAGCAATATTAATTAAATTTTCTACCTTTTACTTTGAAAAAACTCCATTTGGAACTGCAGATTGCAACATACTTTGCTTTCCTAGGAATGTATACACGTTGGCTGTTCTTCCCAGCCGTTTTTGGACTGGCGACTCAACTTATAGATTTTGGGTATGCATTTTACTTACCATGCCTCTATTGGAAAATTTGTTAATAAAACTATACTGTCAGCTGTCTGTTCTAACTTCTACTTTCCTCTTCTGCAATTTGAATTCAGACCATTGCAGTGGTTGGTTCTTCCTGCTTTCTTTATCTTTGTTATTTCTTGGGCTGTCTTCTTTTTGCAATTTTGGAAACGGAAGAATTCAGCGCTTCTTTCTAGGTAGGACATGCGATTTATATCCGATCTGTATATTTCGGGCTGATTAATTCCTTGTTCACAACTATTCCCTGACATTTTTACGATGGCCTCCAACAGATGGGGTATTAATTATTCATTCTCTGAATGCAAAAATTTGGGCAATGAACTTGACACCTTGAGCGGTTCTCTGAATGTTGAGGAAAAAAAGATTGGTGAGGTGTCTGCTGAGAAAAGAAAGTTACAAAGGAATGAGTGGTTTGGCGTCCTCCTTAGAATTAGGAACAACACTATCATTGTGTTGGCTATCATTTGTCTTCAGCTGCCATTTGAGTTGGCCTATGCTCATCTATATGAGATTACAGAGACTGAGGTGGTGAAGTAAGTATGTCAATATGATCTTTGGTACAATTATCATAGAACTGGGCAACTGACTTGCCAGCTAGCTTTTCTTCCCTTATTATTCATGTCAGTTTCCCTCATTATTTTGTCATCTGGTTGTCATTAAAACCTGAAATATATTGTTCTGATTGATGTTCCCTCATACAGGTATTTATTGACCGCGGTATATCTTGTTGCAATTCAATATTACACCAGAATTGGTGGCAAGGTGTCTGTCGCTTTAATAAAGTATGAAAACAACCAAGGAGAAGAGTCTAGTTCTGCTAGTTTAGTTTATAAGGTAAATACTATAAATAGAAAAAAGTATTTGTTCTTTAAGTTGGGCTTCTCACTCATTGTTGAAATGCAGGTCTTTGGCCTTTACTTTATGCAGTCATATATTGGGTTATTTTACCATGCTTCTCTGTATCGTGATATACTGGCCCTCCGGCAAGTCCTTATCCAGCGTCTCATTGTGTCTCAGGCATGTCTGCACCGTAGCTGTTTTACTGTTGGATATGATGGTTCCATAGACTCCAACTGATGATATATTTAATATTTTCAGGTATTGGAAAATGTGATCGAGAATTCCATACCTTACCTCAAGTACAGCTATAAAAAGTACATAGCTGTTCAGTAAGTTTTGCACAAGCCCTATGTCTTATTGTTCTTATTCCCAGACCAATAGATGGATATATGAATTCGCTCTCATCTTGTAGCAAGAAAAAACATGAGAAAGAATCGCCAGCAGGAAAGTCAGTCCGGTTATCAACAAGAGTGGAGAAAGAATATTTAAAACCCTCTTATACTGCAAGCATTGGAGAAGAACTTGAAGATGGTTTATTTGATGGTAAATGTTTATCTTTTCAGTTCTTTTGGTGGTCTTCTTTGGATGTGATTTGCATATACCACTTTTGCTAATCTTTCACTCATAGTGCAATCTGTTAAAAAAAAAGAACGGCATTTGTGCTTACAGTATTGAATCCATTACAGACTTTCTTGAGCTAACTCTACAGTTTGGGATGATCATGATGTTTGCCTGTGCATTTCCGTTGATTTTTTGTTTTGCAGCTCTGGTATGTGATCTCTATCACAAAATTGCTTTGATGTTTGTAGTCGCCCTCCCTCTCTGTGTCATTCTTGCTTTGATTTATGTCTATTAAGCTTTTGAACTATTTTCACTACAGAACAATGTTACTGAAATAAGAGCAGATGCATTAAAGTTGTTAGTCATGTTGAAACGACCTATGCCCCGTGCTGCAGCAACGATTGGAGCATGGTTGAACATATTCCAGGTTTGCTAGCAGTTGATCTTTTAATTCGACTCCTAGTGGGTATACATGCATGCCTTGATGTTCACTGTGAAGTTTATTTTCAGTTCTTGGTTGTGATGGCAATATGCACCAACTGCTTGCTTCTTGTTTGTCTATACGACGAGGAGGGCAACTGGAGGATTGAGCCAGGACTTGCAGCAATCCTCATAATGGAGCATGCTCTCCTCTTAATCAAGTTTGGTTTCTCACACTTTGTGCCAGAGGTGATTTTCTATATTTTTCTGCTTCTTCTGTACAGTTTTACTGATTTCTTTATAACTGAAGCACCCATGTGTGGTTTCTCGATTTTCTTTTGTCAATTAGGAGCCTGCTTGGGTGAAAGCAAATCGTGTGCGATATGTAGCTCAGGCACAAAATGTCTGCTCCAAACAACTTTTGAGGAGTATTTCTAAATTGGACGCAAAATTGGATTGAGAAACATCAGGTACAGTTTAGAAGGCAACGCTTGTTTTGTAGCTTAGGTAGAACGAGATCTGTATTGTACAAAGCTCCACAAATTGTAGGGATATAATTCTTAATGCTGCTAACTGTAAGTGTAGATATCGCTACCTAACGTACAGGCAAATGCGAAGAGCATGCTGTCCATCAGTGTATGGATGTGTGTGTGTGTGTTTTTGTCCTTCGATTTTACTGATCTGTTGAGTTGAATTGAAAATCGGACATGCTTCACCATGTAATGTGCTGTGGGTGATTTCGAAGAGTAGAATATCATCGTAGTTGACAAAAAGAACACAAACGAACTGAAGGTGTGTGCAAAGTCCTTATTTGTGAAACAATCAGTTTCCAGGAGAATATGCCAGCTGCTGTTTATTATTATTCACATGCATGACCTTTGCAGCCAAATTTTGTTATGTTTGACAAACGGAGCAAAGCTCTAATGCACATACAACAGCCTGTATTGCCCAGTTTGGCCTTGAATAATTGAATAAATTAAATGAAGGAAATCGACGAACTTTGTGTATTGCCACCATGTCGGAGTTGTGGTTGCTGCCTGTGAAAATTAGCTTCAGTTTAGATGCTCAGTACGCGGATCCATCATCGCATGCATCATGGTGCTCCGACGAGACGTCGCTCTTCTCCGGCCAGGTGCCGAAGCTGAGCTGGCGCACCAGGGCCGCCACCTTCTTGGCCCATCGCCGGATCTCGTCCTTCACCTTGTCGGGCTCAGCGTCCACGAGCGTACCGGCGCCCAGCCCGGACAAGAGGCGCTCCAAGCGGGCGCTGCGGGACGACGGCTTCGGCTGCCGGCCGGCGGTGCTGCCGCCGTCCTCCGTTGCCTCGGCCGCCGTCTTGCCGACCGACATGTTTCAGAGTACCGTCTTGCTGGTGAAATCATGGGTTAGACAGTTTGAATTCGGTTTTTAAACCGTGGGAAGAAGTTGGTGTCCCGCACGTCTGGTACGAGTGAGTTACGATCCATGTTCCTTCCAAGATGCTCCAAGGTTTCGCTTCCAAGCCATCGATTTTTCAGCAGCGCGTACCAGATTTCGCAATTTCTTGTGCACGCAAAGGCAATAGCAGTATAGCACACTGGCGTAATAGCATTGTAGTCCTAAGGCTTCAAAATTATAAGGTCTTAGTCTAAATTTGACATTCCGATTTTGATTATAAGCTGATAGCAACGTCTTTCTAAACGCTACACTTAAAAAAAGCAACCCGATGCTTGAACATGTATCACATGACACATATAAGAGGAATATTCACGGCATAATCAGGAGACAAACTCAATTTGGAGGCTTCGAATTTTCCACTCACGGGGTTCAGCAGTATTGGTAGAATTTGTTAACTTGGCGTCCCAGACCAAATTAACTTACAGAATATATGTCAAACTTGCATCCAAGACACACGAAGCACGACAGTTTCAAATAGAAGCTCGGAAGTCAACAGCAGAAATACCCAAAAGCATTACGAAAATGATTTTCAGAGGCTTTATAATATGTCATGGATACATAGGTGGAACCTACCAGGAAAATTCGTAGCAGCCTCAAGTGAGCACATCATTCATCTTCAGTCACATACTTTCGTAACAAATCTAGATGGACGGAAACATAGACACCGACAATCATCCAGAAAACAGGCTCATTGACCCTTGTGTCTTCAGTTTGGCTGCCTGTTCTTCTTCTTGACACCAGACTTGGCAACCTGGAGGCTGCGGTACACTGCGCTCAGCCTTGCAAGAGCTGGCTTGGTAAGATCAGGTCTGTAGTAGTTGTCACCGACCTGTTTAAACAAGAAGCAAAATCATCACCAACAACGAAACTGATGCCGATAACTTGGTCAAACAAGAAATTGGTAAAGGCAATAAACATGTTTTGGAGGGAAGCGTTTATGCAAATGCACAAATGCTTCCAACTAATGACTTGTAAATAAAACGGACGAATATGCAAAGTAGCTCAGAAGCAAGGCATAACAGGTATATCTCATTGAAGATCCAACCTTTATGAGTGGATCTTCTTACATGTTAAGACTTCACCACAGCAACTGTATATGAGAACCACAACAGCAAGCAGTCCCCAGGAATGATACTCACATGCTACCATACATTTTTAGAAGTTGACAAGTACGTATTAGAACCAAAATGGTTTAAAAATATATCTAAATGTGCTCCAAAAATTACAAGCTCATGATAACAAGCATGTGCAGAAAATAGGCTGAGAGGGCTATAATGATAATGCAAAACAAACTCTGTTCAAAGCCTCAGAAGGCAAGCGTAACAAGTGTATTCACTGACGACCCAAACAGGTGAATGGATCTTCTTACATGTTAAGGCTCATCACATCAATTTTGTAACGGCTGTGCCATAGCTATTTACAAAATCATCTATATCCAGGGCATTTAAAGTTTCCAACCAGATCATTTTCCACTGGAACAACCATCAAAGGAGAACAAACAACATAAAAATTTAAGCACCATGTGGTTGTTCAGTGACAATACCTGGTTCTTGACAGCCTTGGCCATCTTGCGGAACTCCTTGCGCATGACAGATTTGTGGTGGAGGCTTGCAGGCTTGTTCTGCTTCTTTGTCTTGGTAGTCGAGAGGACCACCGCCATATCCTTGCCACCTGCCGATTGCACTGTCACAGTCTTCTTGTTTGCAATTCCTGTAAAGAAACCAATCCCAGAAATCAGTGCCACAGAAGACGTATGCCATCAAGAATTCAACCAAACAGGCTAGGCTACAAACACTGACCAGAGTGCTTGTAGGAGTGGACATTGTAGAGGTTGTTGGGCTCCTTGCTGAACTGAACCTTAGCATTGCCGTTGCCGAACTGCTTGACCAAGAAGGAGTTGTTGTTCTTCACGATCTCCCAGATCAGAGAATCCGGAACCGTCGCCATTTCTACTTACCTAAAGAACCAATCCAGCCCCACAACATGTGACCCATCAGCTAAACATGAACACCTAAATGATAAACATAGAAATCGCAAACACACTAGCAATTTCGCTACGGCTGAGAGCTATGAGACTAATGATGGCAGCACGGAACATATTACTTGCAAGATGGCTGCTGCACATGATCTACTTCGACCGGATTGGATTTAGTGGAGTTAAAATGCACAAATAAGCCAACCGAGCAATCTAGTGACCTGGAAACTGTATGCACCAGCGATTCTACGGGTACCACAGGGATGATGCGAACACAACTACGAACACCTAACTCACCAAACAATCTCTAGAACGGAAGCGAACAAGGCTCGGATCACAAATGGAGTATGGGCAAATCAAGCATTCGCTGAGTTCGAACAGGTCAATTTATGCGGAGTAAGGAAGCCCGCCTAGGTTAACACAGATCGATTCATGTAACAACGTTGACGCGAGAAGGGAAGGTATCTTCTCACCGGAGATTGGAGTGACGCGCCGCCGACCTGCTTCGCTCGGGTGGCAGTGGCTGCGGTGCGGCGGGCTTTGGAGGCTCCATTTTATAGTGTTGCGGCGCTCATAAACCCTAGGTTCGGCGGGCTGCTTTTGTGGGCCAAAGTGGGCCGAGTTGCATTGCATTTTTACTACTATTTTTTGGCCCCATCTTGATCTATAGAGCCCTTTTATTTTATTTTATTTTCCCTGCGTACATAATAGGTTACGATGACGATGTTTTTTCTAGATTACGATCCTGCTTTTCTTTGGAGCGTGAAATGTTATAGTGAACATATAAATAGTACAAATCCATCGAAATTTCTTTGGCAACAATTCATCTAAACGAGCATGAAAAAGCTTAAGACAAGGATGAAAGTTTCGGGATCACATCCATGTACTATTATCAACCAAAACAATTCTCCAGAATTATTATTTCAAAAACTTAAGCATCTCAGTGATACCAAGTTTCTTAACCGTCAGCGGCAGCATTAGTTGGCGATTAGGAGTTCATCTAAGAGCAAAAATCTGAATTTTAAGGAAAAATTCAAGTCCCAGACTCCCAAGCAAGACTTCTTCAAAATGTATGCCGTCTCAATACAGCATTTTTTTTGCAATATCGGTTTACATGAGTCGACAATAGACCAAGGTAGAGAATGCACGGAACAATATCTTCCAAAATTCATGCATAGCATGAACGTACCAAACATGGTTCGGCTTCAGTCACAATGGAATGAAATGAAATGAAAGAACCCCGGGAAGTTCTATACAGTGCTTATTAGTTACACTAACAGGGAAGTCTTCACAGTATAAAAATCAGATGAATATAGGGGGCCAAAAGAGAACAAAAGAATAGTAAGCTCAAAAAAAGGCATCGCAACGGAATCCGGAATAACATCTCTGTTGCTATACTGTACAGATCTCAACTCAATTTCTAGATCGTAACATGGTCTATTGTAAACATGACGTAATTTATGTGAAACTTCAAGCTGTATGTATGTGCAAACCTAGCGGCGGTTGGTTCGAAGAGACAAAAAATGTGCAGCAAACGAATCATAGTCTGTTGGAAGCTTGGGGTGAACATGTGCTGGGGCAGTTCTTGGGGTGCTTTCTTTTGGAGTTTTTGCTGAGGTTTCTGTGTTCCCCTCATTTTCTGGAACAGAACTTTTATCCAGTTCAGCTTCTTGTGACTTCCCTCTAGCCATCAGAGATTCAACGTGCTCAGTTTCAGGTGAAGATCGTTGTACTGCAACCCTGGAGTATACAGGTGCATCCCTCCTTCGTTCAGTACTTGAATTCCGTACTTGAGTGACTTTTGTATCCTTTGGCATGCTTTCAGTTTCATCAGCATATTGTGCTCCAGTACGGACACGACCATCTATCTTTGTGTCTGATGTTACCTCCCGAGTCCTGCATGATTGTATCTGCTCTCCAGACCGCTTTGATTGCAGAGTCTGTTGTTGTTCTGGTTCTTCCTCACTGGCATCTGAATCAAAGTAATTCCTGGCCATTCTTGATCTCATTTCTCTGTGAGCTCCCATACCTGGTTTCTCATTATAAAGTCCTTGACTGGAATTCGCACGTTCAGAACTCTTAGTTGTGATAGGACTTGTATTACCAGATTCTTCAGCTAACTTCCCAGTACCATCTGAATCAAAGGAATTTCTTGGTGCGGTTGATCTTGCTTCCCTGCTTGTTCCAACACTTTGATTCCTGTCATGAAGTTCACCATTGTAAGTTCCACCTATAGAAGCCCTGGTTGAGCGTGAGCTTGTTGGGGCATTTCTGGTCTGTCTGGATGAAGTAATATTCTCTTTGGAATCATCTGATTCTTCAATGCTGGCAGAAGCCTTATGCAAGGACTGCCTTGGCAGCAGGCTCTCCCTGGAGTTTTTGGTGTATGGTGGAGGTTGCCTGGGTTTGTTTCTTAGTCCAGGAGTTAACCTTCCAAAGTTCAGGCCAAGATCACCTTTGTCCTTATCATCAGATGTTGCTGAAGTTTGCATGCTGAAAGGCATCGACTGATTCTCATTTGCTCCTGCTGAGGATGCACCTTGCAATTTATCTGGCTCTGTTTCTTCATCTGAAAGATCAGAATCTCTGCTTTGTACACGGTTCAAATTCCTCTGTGCCTGTGCTCCTGAATAACCGAATCCAGGTGAACCACCAGGTCCACTACTGCGTTGCTCCTTGTATGATACATTACGACCAGGTGCTGCCCCGTACACCTTCCTGGATCTAGATTCATAATCTTCAATACTTTCGTTAACATCAGGGCCAAACTTTCCAGATATTCTATTAGCTTCTTTGCCCAAGCTAGAAAAAGTAGATCCTCTTGAATGTGACCTTAAAGACTCTGCATGCGTGGTTGTGGTTATTTCCTTATCAGAGCTGCCATCATCTGAATCAAAAGTAGGAGGCAACTTATCATAAGAATGAGGTGAAGGAATATCCCTTCTGTTTGCTTCTGAGTTATCAGATGGTTGTGTTTCTGTTCTGGAAAATTGCATTGAAGTTCTCTGGTTAGTTGGAGATTCACTTCTCCACTGTTGACTCCAATCTGCGGTTGAGAAAGTATCAAACAAATTTTCTTGTTCAACATCAGAATCATATTGATCAAAAAGAACGGATGAATAATTATCTTGAGTTTTAGCATTCTGGTTGTCCCGAATATTACTGCTGCCATGGGTAAACGTACCATGTGAAGAACTAAAGTTGCCATAGTAGTCATTTGTGCCTTCTTGATCAGAGCTAGCTTGCATGGTCTCCTCATCCTTGACATTGCGCCCACCAAGTGCAGCATCTTGCAACTTCTCCCCGGAAAAATCAAATAGATGAACTTCAGGACTATAAGAGTGGAGCATCTTGCGGCGTCTTCCAATATTGCTTTCTCTCTCATATAAATCATCGAAATGTGGACGCTCGGGTGAATGAGCACGAGGTGGTTCTGTTGGCATTTCATAAACATACGCATGATTTTCAGGACTATAAGAGTGGCTGTCTTGAGCTGGGGTGTAAGCTGTTGACATATTCTGACTATCAGCACAGCTTGTTTCTGCTCCTCCAAAATGTTTTTTTGCATTACTTGAGATCACCCTTGGATCATTAATACCTGAACCATGGTCATTAAAACTCCTCTTATCATCCTTCACTAATTGCTCAGTTGGTTGCTTCCTCAGTGTATTTTCGTGAGTGTATGCAGCTGACTCAAAACCTCCAGTGTTTTGCTCTCCAGAATAGTTTCCACGACTAGCAAGTTGAGCGGCAGCTCTAGCAGCAATGCTTGCCATCTCTGCAGACTCCGCTGCTGCCTGTGCAGCAGATGTTGCATCCTTGAATTCCACGTTCCAGTTTGCACCGCTCACCGAAGGTTTTCTTTCCCTAGGCCGATTGATCTCTTCGTTCCTGGACACTGTGTCTAAGAAGAAAAATTGAATTAGTCAATGGGAATGTGAACAGAATAGCAATAAAAACTGGCAGATATCAAACAATACAATCATTCTGTACCTGGGTCCAATGCATCATATTGAGAGTAAGGTCTAGAAACACTTGGACCTCCAGGATTTCCATGTGATAAATTGTTAGAACCAGGAATTTGTGTTGAAGAGTAAGTAGATGCACCAAGTTGGGAGCTAGGAGGCACTGGAGCATTGGAACCCCTTATGTTTTCTTGTGAGAAAGCGTTATTTGCTGAGACCTCTGCAGGTGAATATGGTCCCGTTGGCACACGGGGAGTGGCTGAGTCCACAGTTGCCACACTAACAGCAGAATATGTAGGTTGTGGTGTTGACATGCTAGAAGCAGATGACCCTCCTCCATAATATGTTGCGGAGCCATGCTAACAAATAAATAACCAATCAGGTTAGAGTCACAATATTCAGTCAGGACAAAAAAGTGAAAACACTCTAAACCAATTATTTACCAAAAGATCTTCATTTGGCTTCTGCAATTTCTCCTCTAATGCTTTTGGCTCCCATTTGATGTTGTGCTCCTCAGCAATTGAGCTTAAGGTTTTGATTTTGGTCTGTACATCAGGTGCTCCTGCTGACAGCTTTTCGATTACCTGTATCCAGTATAATTGTATATAAACTGTCTAAATTAACATCAGTAACGTGCATTCCTTTGGCAGACAAAGGAGATAAGGAAATTCTTACGTAAAATTTAAAACTTCTAGAAGTAGCAAAATTTACCAGACGGTTTACACCACTGTCTGGTCGCACTTCAAGTGCTGCAGCAGCAAACTCTTTTCCATACTTGCTTGTGAAATGCTTCCTGACATCCACTAGTTCTGTGACATCTGCACACCTCATTGACGCAAATATAACACTGGCTATTGCCTCCTTCAGATCAATTGGGCAGGGCCTAAATTTCAGGTAAATGAAACACATAAGAAGGGTTTTTAAATGTGTGGAAAAGCCAGCTAAATCATGGTTGGCTGATAAGGAATATTATTCAAGAAACTGTTATTTGCTGATAATGAACAATAAATAATTCCTATCATATCAACTAAAGAAGTCATCTAGAATTCTAGTATGAGATGTAAGTGATAGTCTTCCACCTAACATAATGTGTTTCTGTAACCTCAGATATAATGAAATGATTTCTGACATCAGCTAAAGACATGGATCTACAAGTAAAGGCTTACATACAAGAATGAAAAGGTTAGCTTACTTCTGTGAGTCGATAATGGAAAGACGTGCCACTATAAGTTCACAGTATACTTCAATTAAATCATATGCTTGCATGAACTTCTCTTCCCTTATAACATGTTCAACCTGTGGGAGGGAAAAAAGAGGAGCCAATAAAAATTAATGAGCCTCTTGGTGACGTAGTACAATTAAGGCACATTACGACTGTTGTGAGTGTGAATTTCATCCGAACTGCGAAGACACTAGTACAATCAGCCGATTATTTGTTCTATATCAACCAAACAACAAAATCACGCACATATCAGAAGAGGATCCCACGCTCCCACGGAACATTAGAGTCTGAATGGAGCAACACAATATTCGAAAAAGTTCACAAGCACAAGTACGACATTCTCACACAATTACTGCTCCGGATGAACGGCGCAGAAACTAAACTCAAACAGCACGGATATGACTCAACTAGCACAAGGAAAGCCTATTGTGCGATGTGAGGAACAACCAATGCTACATGCCTACATGTCATGGAACAAGTCCCAATTCTACAGAGTCATCGTAGCTCACAATGAACGAAAGTGTCTGCATATCAAACAATCACAAACCATGGCTTGTCTAGAAAGGCTTGACCATTTGTAATCCCCGTCACAAACTAGAAAGGCTTGACCATTTGTAATCCCCGTCACAAATTATGGTCAATTAAAACATGTCCTCGTATAAACATCTAGAGTAGTGAGGTCAACTCTAGGTGAACTATACTATCACGCGCTGACGGCACATCGAGTCAACTCAAACCGATGTGTGATAATGAGATGAGATGAACCCCTGGGAAGGGGACGGCGCCGCCCGGACAGCCAGGCGACGGAAGCGGCGACGAGGGGGCACGTACCCTGATGCGCGCGGTCTGGTCCTGGTTGGCATCGAGCAGCTGCGCGAGGTCGCGGCGCATCTGGCGCACCTGCACCTCCTTGCGGTTCCGCAGCAGCTTGATCCGCGCCACCGCCATCCGCAGCGACGTCTTGCTGCGAAAGCACCGAAACAAACAAACAGATGTCAAATTTTCCTCCTCCTCCTCCTCCGCCTGCCTCCGCAGGGAAAGCAAAAAAAACTCAAAACGATCTCGAGTCTGGACGGACCACTTGTCGGGCTTGAAGCCCTTGTGCAGGACGCCGGAGAGCTTCCCCTTGCTCTTGTGCATCTCCGCTTCCGCCTCCTCCGCCTTGCCCCTCTTCGCCCCTCCCCACTGGCGCGCGCTACCTAGTACCTACTCCTTACCAACAGACGGGGTCTCTGTTGTGTTGCCGCGGTGGATAGGAAGGAGGGAAAAACTCAGATGCACGCTGCCGCCTGCCGCCAAGGGCAATCGAACAAGGGGAAGGAAGGAGAGGAGACCTTTTGGCAAGAAAAGGAAGCGTTTTTTCGTGGCAAGGGGTGGGTTCCGTGCAGAGAGGCTCAGCGGCGCCTTGCTCGCCGCTTTCCGCTCAACGCCCGCGGTAACTTGCGCGTGTTTGGTTGGCTCGCCGGGCGCTGGCCAAAGTAAATTGTGAAGAGTAGATTTCGTAAAATTATAGATATTTTAATAAAATTATTATAAAGTTAATTTTATCGTAAAACTGTAAATAATTTGATAAAATTATTATAAAACTATATATTTAAGCAATAATTTTATAAAACTACAGATTTAACGTCGAATTTATCGTGAAACTACAGATTCTAAAGGAGTTGTTCTTAGCTCTATTACCATGACGATCGAGCCCGCTTGTAGACTCACAGCAGCTGTCAGCTTATAGAATGAACCGTCTGAAAGTTTATGTGACTGCAAGCGAGACTCATTCATCAATTTAACAGGTCTATGATAGAATATATAGTTTTATGATAAAATCGGCGTAAAATTTGTAGTTTTATGAAACAATTGCTTAAATATGTAATTTTATGGTTTGCGGTAATTTTGTCAAATTATTTGTAGTTTTATAAGCTCTCTAACGGTCTATTTCATAAGCTGACAGCTACTACGAGATTGCAAGTAGGGTCTTATCGCTATGTTAATGGGCTGGGAATAACTCCTCTAAAATATGTAGTTTTGCGATAAAATCTGCGCTAAATCTGTAGTTTTATAAAATTGTTGCTTAAATCTATAGTTTTACGATAATTTTGCCAAAGATTTGTAGTTTTATGATAAAATTGATATTAAATCTGTAATTTTATAAAACTATTATTTAAATCTGTAGTTTTATAAAATTTACTCTTTTGAATAACATAGGCACCGAAGCAGCCATAATAGACAACTAAAGTTCTAATTTCTTGTCCAGCCAGGCAAGATAAACGGCGTCAAGGAGTCCAAATGTACCCTTGATTGACCTTGACCGGACGGCTTGGCCCTGCGTGACAGATTGGAGGTGCTCGGCATGTAGGGCATGACGCTTCGGTCGAAACATGGCTTGGCGGGGATCTTTAGGGTAGTGTTTGGTTGAAGAGCGAGGTGGGATGGGATGATTCCATTCATATTTTTAGAGATGGGATGGGATGGTCCGGAATCAGATGTTTGTTTGGTGGGTGGGATGGAACGACTCCATTTTAGATTTCGGGCCCACCGTCAGTGACTCGTCCCAAGTGGGATGGCTGCGTTCAGTCTTTTTTCTGGAACGGATCCGTCCCGAATCTTTGAAGAATATTCTCTGATTCAGAACCATTCCATCCCACTGAACTTCAACCAAACAGCTCAAAAACAGAATGGATCCGCTCTGTCCCACCCCATCCCACGAACCAAACACTACCTAGGTGACACACATAAGTTGTTCAATGCATCCCTGTGTTGTGATGGTTAGGGATGAAAACGGTACAAAAATGATTGAAAAATACTTAAATCACTTTCAGTTTCATATTTTCTCTTAGAAATAAAGTCGACAATAATAATGTAAACGAATATGGTGTTGATAATACAAGAAAACTATAAATAATGTTATCAGAACAGAAGCATACTGGTATTAATTGAGAATCGATAATTCAAATATGAAAGTACCGAACTGTAGGAGATAAACTTCCTATTATAAATATAGTACTAACATAGCTAAAAAAAATACTAGCAGCTTGACAGTGTAATATATGCATCATCACAGGCAGCTAACAAAATAGTCAACAATCATGACATCATAGGTTTTCCATAGATTAAATAACATGTCTTCTAAGTCACTAAGAGATAGTTCTGCCTGCACCATAAGTCCAAAAAGCAACACAAAACAATTAAGCCTTAGATCATGACTGTCGATCGAGACGGCTGATATAAGATTGACGAAGTGTGAAATATAAACTAGCAGTTGAGCTTGCCCACTTGCATCTAGGCCCTTGTGTGTTGACAATTGACATATGTGAGTTGTAGAGAACTGGCAATTTTCATAAAAATAGAAAAAGTTAGAAATGATTGGAAGATCTAAAATTGTTTCCATAAACTTTTATTATTTTTGTTTCCGTTTCATCGAAATATCGTTTACAGCTGCTTCTGGCGGAAGACTTTGAAAACTAGTAGGATTTATCGTTTTCGTTTTCATTGCTAGTGGTGGCAAGAGGAACGGAAGAGTTGGGAATTCCGCATGCTGGCGAGGGAGTAGCAGGATTGATCGTGGACCGTGCCGGTGAGTCGCCGTGCGGTTTGGAGGTCCGTCTTCGCGTCCGGCTCACCGAAATAGTAGTGCTAGCTCTTCAGCCGGTGGAACGTCTAGTTTCTCCGTGCAGACGTGTAGAGCACTAGAGCTTCTCACATCTGCGACAGCTTAATTTTTCGGATGGGACGTGCCATGTGTTTACCATACGCTACTCTTACTCCAGTTGATTAGTCGATGCACTGTACAGGTGGAAACAAAAGATGGAACCATACGGGTCTAATAGATTTTTATAGTTTTTTTAATTAGAAGCTATTTGAATGGTTGGTTTTTGTTTTTTTAGTTTTTTAAGTTGAGAAAGTGGTTATAACTAAAATGAATTAAAAGCCGAGAAACGGGTTTTGTTAGTCTTTTCTAGCTTTTTGGATATACTGATAAGCTAAAAAATTATTATAAAAATCAATAATCAAAATTCAACAGTCACAATTAATTTCTCAACTAGTCAAAAGCTCCAAAAACTCAACCTATCTAAACAAGCCTCTCAACCATAAGACCATCCTCAACTATATTCTCTTCATTTCGTTCCCTTCTCGATTCCCTTCCTTATTTCTATTTTTTTTATTTTCTCTTATCTTCAACAGTTTCCCTTCGAGGGGAATCGTGAAAGGAAAGAAGAGAGAATCCCGTTCTGAAGGGAATGATCATATGAATCCTATTGTAAAGGGAATCGTGAAGGAAAACTATTGGAGCGTTGAAGGGAACGAAAATCCTTTCACGATGAGATTTTAGTCCTCGAAAAGAATCTGTTGAAGCTAACCTAAGAAGAGAAATAGAGAAGCAACATTTGCTAGGCTTACATCTTTCTGCATGGGTAGGATTGAACATATCTATGCATGGGTAAGACTGAACTTTAAAGTTGTCTACTCTTTGTTTGAACATCAAGCTTAATTAGGTTTCCGTCTCAAGCCGAGGTCCCAGATAAATAGAATCCTGCTTTAGGGTCAATCAAGGATTCAAGGTCTGCATATACAGCGTACGTCATGCAATTTTTATGCATGGCAGACGTCTTACCTACAAGACATAACAGCTATTCATCACGTGGACATATAGCAGTACAGTACCCACAAAACTTGATCATAAAAAGCATTAATGTTGCCAACTATAGACACTAGTGGCAGACAAAAAATTATGTAGACAGCAACATTTTCGGTTCTGCACCTTCAGCTGACAACTGCAAATTACAACAAGTAATCAATCATCATTAATCAGATCAGCCCAAAGGCCCAAGAAAACGATCGGATGGCCTAACACAACGATCGGAAGGTTCTTAGCCTATATGGGCCCAAGACTCACACCCACAGAATTTTTTATTTTTTAAATAAAAATTGCAAATATAGTCTCGTGACGCCCGTTGGAATGGCAAAAAAAAAATTATGTTCTAATACTTCAAAATTCAAAACACTATCTAAATAGTCATAAAAAAATTCTGATTTTTCGTGTGTGGAGAATACTATCATCTGGCTAAAAAAATTCAAACAAAAATATAATTTCTACAATAAGAAAAAAAAGACAAGTGTAGAGAATCTTGTCTTTTTTTTCTCTTGTTGCATAGGTAATTGTTTGAGCTGAAATTTTAGGGAGCTAGATAATAAAATCTTCTACACCACATAATTTTTTTATGACTATTTTTATAGTATTTTCAATTTTAAGAGTATTGGAACGTAATATTTTTTATTTTTAAACCTATCTCTGTCGGAAGGGTGTCAGGTCCGTGTGACCATCTTAATGCAACAATCGGTTCAGTTTACTGCCACTGAATCAACTCTGTTTGTCTACCTGCCTAAATTTGGGTTGGTGAAATGCAAATTTGAAGCCATTCCAGCACATGCTAACTGATCTGCAAAAGTATCTTCCCGCCATATTCAGCTGCACTAATCTTGTTCACAAACCAGTTGGTAATTTTATCTTCTGTCAGTGTAGGCTTAATTATAGAAAATAATCTTCCTAATGATTAACTAGAATACTATCTAGACAGTTCCCTACAAAGACCAAGAATGCTTCGGCCATCACAGGAACCTCTGGCCCTTCACAAGCGGTTAATGAAGCACAAAATGTAGGTCTAGAGCAGGTGTGAGTGAGGGGTTACTGCATACTTTTGGATTTGAAACATTCGATGTTAATACAAAGTCTTTGTAATGTATGATTAATTTCTTACTAAATATTTTGACAGTCTTTGTTTCCTGCGTAGGTCCTCCCTTCGAACTCCATGCAGGTAACAGAAGATGTGCTCCCCTTAACCATAATGCGGGATAACTTTTTTATGCCATGGGCTTGTTGGTATTCCTTCTGCCGCCTTCACCCTGACATACAATTTAATAAGTACTAGTGAGCGAAAGCCATGACCTATTACGCAAGGAATGTTGATTCTAAAGCGTTTTGGGAGTCGTTTCACCCTTCAGACTTAGAGTCCAAAGGGTCGAGAGAGAAGTTCATAGGATACAACGCGGAGACATTGTCCCTCTAATGGGGCTTCTCAAACCGAAACCTGAGTTGATTGATGAATTGTATGACACTACTTCGCTCTAGCACTTTTGTTACCGACAACAACCTCAGCCTTCACATGGAGTAGCATTTGCCGAAGTTGATAGTGTTCAGCCTGAGTCTTCTCCAGATACTTCTTCAGATAGTTACGTCGGGTCTCCGCTGGACACAACAAAACCTTTTTTTGTGAGGTGGGGTATTGCTTTTCAACTTGGTCAGAGTCAAATGTATAAAGACATTGTACATCTTAACTTCGAAGAACTTGCAGAATATTTTTTTGTTCTTTGTTGCACTTTTCCTTCGTACCTTTGATCCCCAACATATAACCGTAGGGACCTTCGGCAGCAACATGCGTGAAGCGTTGATCGAAAAATGCCCCCTCCCCAACTTTTGGGTCGTAGGGACCTTTTATTTCATATTGTACATTACTAATTTGCCACTTGGTTAGTGGTTTCACCTTCACTTTTATCAAATTATATAGCACCCACTTGGGTTTGGCATAAAGGTGTTCTTTTTTCGATGCCGAAGGTGCGATGCCTTTATTTTGAGTTTTAGCAAAACTCAACCATCACCTTTTATGTCGAAAGTTGAGTTGCCTTTGATACGAGGCTGAGTATCACTTCGGGGTGCCTATCCGAAGGATAATTACTTTGATGCATTGTTATGCTGCATGTTTTCGAAAAGTAAGCTTCAACACATGCAATTAGAGAGTAATCATTTCAACGTTCTTAACGCTTTCTGCACGGGTACACTGCCTCGCGAGGGCGAGTAATAAGAAAGTTTATTGCCCATGAGCAATATTTTGACTTTTCTTTTTTGAATGTCTGCCTTGACTTCGCTATAGGGCCAGCACTTTTATCTCCCATCTTATTTATGATCCGAAGACTTCGAAGCGAGGGTAGCCTCCCTTAGCCCCCGTTAAGTCGAGAGGTGGGTTGTCTTGATTTAATAAAGTCAAGCAACACTTCGACTTTTTATTCTCGAAGGTTTTTTTTTTACTTCGGTGTGGGGCTTACATTCTTAGCTCCCATCTTATTTATAATTCAAGGATTTAATTGAGTCTTCGGAGTGAGTGCAGACACTCTTAGCCCTCGTATTGGACCCAAATAACACAAAGAGACAACATTAATGGTATAGAAATCCATTTTTAGATATTGTGGACCTGGATGATAAGATACAATAAGTTCAAAAACCGCTACTACATTTATTTCTTAAAAAAAATTCAACGATAAATCACTATTTTTTCCATCATCTAACTTCATCTATTTACTATTCTAGTTTACCGTTATTAACTCATACAATGTCATATTTTAAAATATTGATACTAATAATATCGACCATCTTTTCAGTGACAAATCATAATTTATTACTGTTAGGAAACTAGAGTTTCACAACTGAATATGAGCCTGTCTCGATCTCTTCAAATATTCGATTCTATGGAATTCTTTTGTCTTGAATATATGCCCTTCTTCTTAGGGGTTTTTGGCACTATATATATGGGGGCATCACCCCTCATTATAAATAGAGATTAATAAAGAACAGACAATCTTTCCCCTAAATTGTGTCTATCTTTTATAATCGTTCTCTCGTGGAATCACTAGACTAAGCTTGGTAGCAGCAGTTTTTCAACACGTTATCAGCATGAGACTCTGGCTGGAGACAAGCTTGGGAATCATATCATCTCGCTCGCAAGGATTGAATGGTACGAGATCATCCGGTATTGTTTTTGCGATGCTACTATATTTGCGACTACATAGATCTATGAATCGTATAGCCTGTACGCATGAATAGTAGCATCATAACATGAACAATACTAGAACAGTAGCATATACGACATTGCATCGTCGGCGTGAACACGACTGGTGGGGCCCGCAGCTACCATCTCACCGCCAGCTGGAATCCGGCGGACGTCCCCCTGCACGTTATGCGGTGGCTCGAAGGCCGTCGCTAGGAGATCAAGAAGAAATCAAAAGAAGAGATAAGAACATAAGGACGCCGCCGCATGTGCCACTCCGGCCGCATGCAGCTCAATGTGCACCTAATGCAAAACTGTCGGGCCGCCTCCCGCTGCAGCCCCTATAGGGCCGCGCATCCACCCGAAGTCGAGCCGTCATCGGGCCACTACCGGTCGCGCGCTCGTCCCGGTCACCGTCATGCTCACGCCGCCCGAAGCGGTGCCGTTGCACCCAAGATGACTGCAGGCGCCGCACTGAGCACGCGTTGTCGTGCGCCCGACCACGCCACCGCGTCGCCCGAAGCACGCCTCACCGGCACAGCGTTACACTAGCCACACTCCCACCCGGCGCCCGAAGCGACGCCGCACTACACCTGCATTCCCCTGGCTGGAAGCTGCCGCCGCCAGCACTGTCGCTCGCCTTCACTCCGACCATCGCCCTGCTACCCAAAGCGTGCGCCACCGCGTCGCGTGCCGCTATTGCCTCGTCGGAGCACCGTGCCTCCACCTGGAGTCCGACCGGCACCGGACACCATAGGCCCCCGTAGCCATGCAGGTGCCGCTCCGCATGGGCATTGAGTGCCGCCGGCCGCTAGACTGAGTGGCGGCTAGGGTTTGGAAACTCTAGCCACCCCCAAATCTATAGCAGGTGGGCGGGCCAGTTGGGTCGGGCCGGCCCAAAGGATAAGTGGTCAGCCCAATAAGGTGAAAACCAAAAGAAAAAAGGGAAATTAGAAATTTTATGTTTAGCCCCCTAGACTCTCTTTTAATTGAGCGCAATCTCTATCTTTTACATTTAGGCTCCTGGTTGTTCTGAAAATTATCCAAAGGCTCTGTTTTTGCAAATTAGACCCTATGGTTTCTGGAAATTACGCAAATCCTAGAATTTTGCGTATAAACCCATAGACTTTGCAGAAAACCCTGAGAATACCTTTTCTTGCAGAAAAGTACCTCTAGAATTTAAATTTTGCATATGTTTTTAGTAATTATGCAATATTTTATTTATATATTATTGTTACTGTTTAAATTGTCTGTTATGCGTTTAAATGACAGTAATATTTATATAATAGTATAGAAAATATCAAAAAGTTTGCAGCAATCCAATTTAGCAACATGATGCAACTTTACTAGTAGTAATGCTTGTGTTATTAAATATGTAGATGGCTGGCATCACGAATAATGAGTTCACTGAGCTAAGTGCTGATGGTCGCAACTATCTCACTTGGGCATCAGATGCCCAAGTTGTATTGTTAGCGAAAAGACTCCATGCTGCAATTGGCCTGGGAACAAGTAGTGCAATGGTTCCCACGGAGGATGAAAATGATCAGGCACTTTATTTTCTCCGCCACCATCTCTCTCTAACTTTGAAGGATAAGTACATGGCAATGACCAGAGTTAAGGCACTATGGGACACACCGCAATAGTGTTTTGAGCGCCTTAAGTGCACCATCAAGCCTCTTGCAGAGCAAGAATGGGCCCGGTTCTATTTTTGTGACTTCAAGCATGTCAGATAGTATAACTCTGTGCTGCACCGCATTTGCACACTACTGTGTCTCTGTGGGAAATAGATCACAGAAGTTGAGAAAATTAAGAAGACTCTCTCCACTTTCCACCCGAATGCGGCAGAATTCGCATGCAATCACCGTCAATCGAATTATAAGAAGTATTCTGAATTGATTGATGTGTTGCAACTCCATGAAGTTCATGACGAAGTCATAAATAAGAACTTCTTATCCTAGCCGCAAGGGAAGAGCAGTAGCCTAGAAGTCAATCGCAGCTCTTTCAAAGCGCTCAAGAACCGCAATAAGAAGTGGGGGAAGGGAGGAAAGAAAGTGGTAACAGACAAAGTCAAACCTGACAATGATAATGGCAAGACAAAGAAAGAAGTCAAGCCGTATGGTGAGTAGAATCAGACATGCTATAAGTGTGTTGTTTGGGGTCATTGGTCCCGAATCTGCAAAGCACCAAAGCATATTGTGGAAGCATACAGGAAGAAGAAGAAGGAGCAGCCAGAAGCACACCTCACTATTGCAGTGGGGATGGAAGTGGATAAAGCAACAATAATTGAAAGGGAAGCATCTCACATGGAAGTTGATAACGCTCCCACACTAGCAGTGAAAGACATCCCAATGAAAGATGCGGATGCCTCTACTTTGCCCTCCTCTACTGTCATAGATAATGCCATAATGGATGAAGCGGAAAAGAAAGCCATTGAAGATGAAGTGGACAGATATTTCACAAACTCTATCTAGAATTAGAGTAATTAGCCATTTACTTAGTTACTGAATTTAGAAGGTTTGAGTGAATAAATGTAAGCTCTAGAAGAGTAATCTTAGTTGCAAACAATTTTTTGATAGCTAATAAAGCATTTAGTCTTGTTGCTACTTTCTCGCATGTAAATGATTGAATGCTTTACTTATAGAATATGTGTGGCACCTGCATGGAGGACGTGTGTATTATGGATAGTGGAACCACAAATACCATCTTAAGAGAAAAGATGTATTTTTAGTCTATTAGAAATAACTTTGAAAAAGTAATGACTATCACTGGTAGTGATAAATGCATAGTAAATTCTGGAAGAGCCACATTCATACTACCTATAGGAACTACTTTGCACATTAAAGAAGCATTGTTGTACCCTGAATCTATAAAAAATCTCTTAAGTTTTAAAGATATTCGCCTAACGATTTACATGTAAAAACTAGTGAAGAAGATGATAGGGAGTACGTATACATCACTAAGCGTGATAGTGAAGTGAGAATATTGGAAAAACTTCCCTCCATAAGCAGTGGCTTGTCTTACACTTGCATTAGAGCACCTGAAGTGTTCACTACATTGAAGATTGTGTTTCGTAGTGCAGAATTATTCTCCCTATGACATGATAGATTAGATCACCTTAGTCTTAGAATGATGAGGAATATAATTACTAACTCACAAGGTCATGACATAAATGTGAAGAATTTTCTGAATTATGAAGATTTTGCATGCTTTGCATGTGCTGCCGGGAAATAAATAATAAGACCATTTACCTTGAAGGTACAAGAAAAAATCCCTATATTCCTGGACCGAATCTAAGGGGATATTTGTGGTCCTATTTAGCCACTTTTTGCTTATTTTGATACTTTATGGTATTAATAGACGTATCCTCGAAGTGATCGCATGTATGTCTATTATCTACCTACAACCACGTCTCTGCAAAGTTGATCTCGCGGATTATACAAATCAGGAATAATTTTTCGGATCATTGAGTGAAGTCCATTAGAATGGACAATGCTGGAGAATTTACTTCTAAAGCGTTCGATGATTATTGCATTGGTATGGGAATTAAAGTTGAACATTCTGTACCGGATGTCCACACTCAAAATAGAGTAGCCGAAGCACTGATAAAGAGAATAAAATTCATTGCTAGACCATTGTTGCAGCACTGTAATTTGCCTGCTTCATATTAGCGATATGCAGTCTTACATGTGGCAACCCTCATTAATTATAGACCATCATCTTACAATATTTATTCACCTATGCAACTAGTGCAGAGGTAATTCCGAAGATTTTTCATTTACGCAAATTTGGATGTATGGTTCATGTGCCAATACCGCTGCCATAACAAACCGTTATGGGACCTTTGCGGAAAGTTAGAATATATGTCGGTTATGAGAAGACATCTATAATCCGATATTTAGAACCAACAATTAGAAATCTGTATACGGTCCGCTTTGTTGACTGTATTTTTGATGAAAATAATTTTCCGTCATTAGGAGGAGGAAATATACCCTTGGATGAAAAATATTGGGAAATTATATGGCTGGCTGAAGGAATTGCAGGACATGATCCTCACACTAATGAAGGAAATGATGAAGTACAAAAGGCATCGATTTGCAGAAATTAGCAAACAATCTGTCCGATCATTTTTTGATTTAAAGAGCGTAACTAAGTTACATGTGCCTGCACGCAATGCACTGGAGAGGGTGGAAGTACTAAAGGAAGGTATCCCTTATCTTGTCCTAGGAGTTTTGAAAAACAATGAAAGGATAAGAAATTCGGTTTCTCAAGTCCCAAATAGCCGAAGACATATGGCGAAAGTGGAAAATGAGAGCTTACCACAACCGATCACAAGAGTGCTCCAAAGGATGAAGAAGGGGAGCCAGTTGAGATCTAGCGACGGTATGGAACCTCAGGAAGTAGGCATACCAGATTTGAATCTTCTCACGTAGGAAGAAACTAGTTGACGCTGGTAAACTAAAGGTCCTTACTCCAACAATAAGAAATTATGAAGAGCAAGATGAAGAAGCACTTGAAAGTGTAGCTAATAATGAAATATCAACAAACTATGTGAATTCAGGAGAATCCTGGAATAGAACAACCACAATAGTTGACACATACTTCACAAACAAAATTGCTATAGTTATAGATCATGACCCTGAGCCTGCATCGCCCACAGAATGTAGAATGAGGTTAGATTGAGAACACTGACAGAAGGCAATAGCAGCTTACTATTGTCCCTGAACAAAAGAGAGATTTTTGGACCAGTATGCCGTACACCTCCCCACATCAAGCTAGTAGGATACAAATGAGTTTTTGTTCGTAAGAGAAATGAAAGGAATGAAATTGTGTGGTACAAAGCACGATTAGTGTCACAAGGTTTCACTCAACGACCAGGTGTTAATTATGAAGAAACCTATTTCCCGGTGATATGTGGCCTTTAGATATTTAATCCTAATGGCGTCAACCTAGAGTTGCAAATAAAATTGATGAATATTGTGACTGCATATCTTTATGGAAGCCTAGATTTGGATATTTATATGAAGGTACCTGGAGGAATATCATTTCCGAATCAGGATAGAGGAGATAGATACATTTATAGCGTACAGTTGAAGAAGTCGCTGTATGGGTTGAAATAGCTAGGTAGAATGTGGTACAATCATTTGAGTAAATTTCTTAGAAAACGAGGCTACATAAATAGCACAGATTATCCCTGTATATTTATAAGGTCTCATAATGGATTTTGTATAATATCTGTATATGTAGATGATCCGAATACCATCGGTATAGAAGAAAAAAAATAGAAGAAGCAAGTTCATACTTGAAATCTGAATTCAAAATAAAAGATTTGGGTAAAACCAAGTTTTGCTTGGGTTTAAAGCTAGAGCATGTGGCGGATTAAATCTTTGTACATTAATCAAACTACACTCAGAAGGTGTTAGAGCGGTTTGATTTTGAAAAATCATTTCCCACTAAAACCCTTATGGTTGGAAGATCATTGTAAGCAGATCAAGATCCTAGACCTAGAGAAGAGGGGGATGAAGTATTGGGACTGAAAATCCTATACTTAAGTGCAATAGGTGCGTTGATGTATCTGGCTAATTGCATTAGGCCAGACATAGCGTTTGTAGTAAACCTACTTGCACGATACAGTGCATAGCCCAGTAAAAGGCATTGGAAGGGCTTGAAGAATATTCTGCGCTACTTGCAAGGTAGCAAAGATCTGGGACTGTTCTACAGAAAGAATCAGGACCTAAGTCTTGTTGATACACAGATGTTGGGTACCTGTTAAACCCGTATTCAGCAAAACCACAGATTGGGTATGTTTTTCTATGTGGTGAAACTGCAATTTTCTAGAAATCGTCAAAGCAAAGTCTTGTATCTACTTTAATGAACCACTCGAAAATAATAGCTTTATATGAAGCCGTATGGGAATGTGCATGGCTTAGAAGAGTGATCAATTATATCCGGCAGTCATGTAGTTTGAACACTATTAACACCCTACCATTACCTAGAAGATAATACTGCATATGTGACACAAGTGCAATCGGGATATGTGAAAAGTAACTTAACGTAGCATATCAACCTCAAATTCTTTTATGCTCATGAATTACATAAGATGAATGAAATAAAGGTAATACATACCAAGTTATGTGAAAATCTTGCAGATTTATTCACTAAGTCTCTCCTCACATCTAGTTTTGACAGATGTGTTCGTGGTATTAGGATGATGAGACTTAAAAAGTTTCACATTTCAGATGAAGAATTTTCAAATAATACCGATATAAAACATTAAATCTTAGTCAAAAAAATTAAGTATCCAAAGTTAATCATGAAGATAAGTATCCAAAGTTAATCATGAATATTATATAAATTATTTTTAGGTGATTTGTACTTCTTTTCTCTTATATGAGTTTTTCTTAAATTTCTTATGTTAAAGTTTTTAATAAGACAATTCGTGTGACCATATCATAAGCTATGTACTATTTCTTCTAATTTTTTCACTAGATTTTTGTGAGTTTTGATGAGATATATGTATTTCGCGAGAAATGCGTAAGGGGAGTATTAGAAAACCTAAGTATCGTAATCAAATATAGATCCATCTCAATCTGTTCAAAAATTTAATTATATTTTTTTAAAAAATTGACATTATATATACATAATAGTTTTTTTTTATTGTAAAGAGATATTAACAGAGAATAGATAGTCTTTTTCTATATTATATATTTCTTTTACCATTACTTATGAAATTACTGATTACGCTCGGTGGCAGCAGTGTTTCAACAATTACATCCACGATTTGGTTAGGCGTTTTATGGGGAATCCCGAGCTGGACTGGGAGAGAAACTAAGCGAACTCCGGCGAAGGAAGCCGAAGCTTCGGCGTCAGTTTAGCGGTGGCGGCAGCGCGGCGTCGGCATGGACGTGAAGACGAAGAAGAAGGTGGAGGAGACGGTTCTGGAGATCCTCCGGGGCTCCGACATGGAGTCTGTCACGGAGTACAAGGTCCGCGCCGCGGCCGCGGACCGCCTCGGCATCGATCTCTCCGTCCCCGACCGCAAGCTCTTCGTCCGCGGCGTCGTAGAGAGCTACCTCCGCTCCCTCCCCTACGAGGAGGAGGAGCAGCAGCAGGACGGCGCCGGCGAGGAGGGGAAGGACAAACAGGAGGAGGAGGAAGAGGAGGATGAAGAGGAGGAGGAGGAGGAGAAGGGTGACCGGAAGAGGGAGTACGACGACCTCGGCGACCTTATCCTATGCCGCGTGAGTTCTTCCATCCGTGCCTCAAACGCTCGGATTTTTCCCTCTTTCGCACTTCGTTCGATCGATCCGGGTGCTAGGGTTTTGTGGCGTGATGTGGTTTCCGCATGTAGCTGTCGACCAAGAGGAGGGTGACGCTGTCGGAGTTCAAGGGCCGGACGCTGGTGTCGATCCGCGAGTTCTACTTAAAGGACGGCAAAGAGATGCCCACCTCCAAAGGTCACCATGTCTTCCTTCTTCCTTGAGCTGCAACCTTGATTTACTGCTCGAATGCTAAATTTGATGCACTCAGCTCAAATGAACCTGAATGTGTTCACGTTCCTAACAAACTTACCAGGCATGGCAAGCTTCCTACAGTCTGGAATATCGTTTAGATCTTGTTTAGCCTTTTATACTAAATAATGTCTCAGTAGCCTGAAATCCGCACCACTAAATTTTGTCAGAACTGAAAATTATGTGAGGTAACTTTTCCTTCTTATCTGTTTTTCTTTTGATCATATATCTGCGTGTGTTTGTATTCCTGCCTAGGTTGAATCTTGCACGTGTGACTTGCAATCTCTGAGCTACAGTCCGTATTGCAGTACCAACTTGGGATAATTTCTGCAAAAACAAAGGGATGATAATTGGGAGTGTGTGTCATTTCAAAAAAAATAATAATACATGAATTGTGGTATACAACATCTTTACATGAAGAGTGCTCTTCCAATTTATGTAGTCTCTAATTTTTGTACAAGTTTCTCAGATGGTGTGTATTGATATTTGCTAGTAGCATTCTTGGTCAAAGCCACCATCCCTATTTGTCATTTACCTGTGGCCATAAGTTCTTACATAATCTTGATTTATGTTATAGAAACTATGTCAATGCCACTGTTCGATTCTCCCATTTGTCACGGCTTGATTATGATTACGGTGCCTTCTCTTCTGCTGTGTCTGCAATGTCTAGATTTTGTTGTATGATCTTTTTTATGCATTATTGATATGGAGTGCTTGCTAGGCTCTGCCAGTACCCCACTTTCTTATTTCTAAGAGAATTCTTATCTATCTTAAGGTCGATTTCATGCATTTTTTAAGTTTTTAGCCAAATTATTACATTGTTACAGTAGTTCTTTGTTATTTCCCTTCCTCTGGCATCTAGCTGAAAGTAGTTGATCTGCAAGAAAATGCTGGTCTCAGGTTTTAACTAAGGACTAGTTGAATGAGTGCAGTGTGATTATCTTAAAGCATTGTTAGGGTGTTGATGAAGTGAAAATTCTAGTCTTCCAGCATGCTAACTGGTCTCTGAAAGTATCTATCCACCTTATTCAGCTGTACTATAATATTTGGTTCACACATCCTCGGAAAAATAATCTTTGGTTCACGAACCAGTGGGCAGTTCTCTCCTCGTTCACATTCTCATGTTGCAACTTGATTTTTGAATTTTGATTAGTATCCATTCAAACGTGTAAAGGAGGAGGGTTGTGATAGGCTTAGCGAGCCAACGTAAAAACCTAGCCACTCTTATGGAGATGAAACCCAAAATTGATGCTACTGAGGAATGATGATATCAATGAAGATGTTAGTGATAGAATCAAAGCCGAGTGAATGAAATGGTGCCAAGCTTCTGGCATCCTCTGTGGCAGGAGGGTGCCACAAAAGCTAAAAGGTAAGCTCTAGAGGACGACGATTTGACTTGTGATGTCGTATGGTACAAAAAGCTGGCCTACTAAAAAGCGAGTTTTCCGATAGTTAGATATAGTAGAGATGTGTATGTTGGATGGATTATTGGATTTGTGGTCATACAAGGATCAGGATCGAAATGATGATATACATGATAGGGTAGGGGTGGCACCAATTGAAGAAAAGCTTGTCCAATAACGGGAGATGGTTTGGACATATCTGTTGGAGGCTTCTAGAGGTATCGATGCATAGTGGAATACTAGGGCGCGCCGATAATATAAAGAGAGGAAGGGGTAGACCAAATGGAGGAGTCTATAAAGAGAGACTTAAAAGGAAAGGAATATTCCCAAAGAACTATCTATGGATAAGAGTATGTGAAAGTTAGCAATTCACGTGCCAGAACCATGACTTAGGCTATCGGTCTCCTTTTACCTTTATTACTATTACTATATTTACTGTAACTTTTTTTTCATCCTTCTTTGTTGGACCTTGTTGGATTTCATCTCTAGCCTACTCCAACTTGTTTGGGACTAAAAGGCTTTGTTGTTGTTGTATCCATCCAAACACGTATGCTATTTTCTATTCAAGAGCGACCAATTATCAATCAGTTGCTAGTCCTTGTCATTGTTTCACATGAGTTATTCCTCATGTTCCTAACATGTTGATATATCAGGATTAACAACCATGCTATGATATGCTGTGCTCAAACTTTCGGAAGTTCAGACATCTTGTACTGTTTCAGTTTTTATATATTTCCATTGGACACTGCATGCATAATATGTTTGAAAGAAACTCAGAGCTTGCCAGGTGTCTATTATATCATCTCTATCTGGTTTACTGGAATTACGTAGATAGTTATCCCAATGTTTTGGATTTGTGATTGGTTTGCTTTATGTAGTGTTTTGTTTTTGTTTCATTCCATGTATTAGTGTGTCACTGTCATCTTTGATTGCACATTCTTCATTTTTTTACTAACATTCCGCCTAAAAGCAGGAATAAGTATGACAGTTGAGCAATGGGAAGCATTTCGCAATGCTGTACCTGCAATAGAGGATGCCATCAAAAAGGTTGGAGAAGCATCAGACTGAACCATATTTTACAACCTTGTTTTGCCTGTATCAAATTTGAAGGCCCATTCTGGCCCTTGTAACCCTTTACAAGGGCCATACGTGACTTGCAAGTGCCGTGGAGCTACTAGAGTTCCTATGAACTTTTGTAAAAGGATTCACTTAGTCAAGCTGCTTAGTGCCATGTGTAGGGTCGACAGTTGGGAATATTTGCTAACAAGTTATCCACCACTTTAGTGGCTTGAAGTTTTGCTTGTTATGTGTTGCCGTGTTGGGTAAAGAGTTGGGAATGTGTGGTAGCAAATTGACAATGGAAAGGTTGAATTGAACTTTCGAACTAGGGTTTTTTTTCACTCTTATGATCATGTAAACTCCAAAATTGGCTCTTCGTAACCAGTCGGTTTCTCGGTTAGACACCGAAGAATCATAAACTGAGTCAGTGAAGAAAACTGGTTGTGATGTATATAGATTGCCATTGCGTAGGTTATCTTAAACCTTAATTGAATAGATTAGTTCGATATTGTTCCCTGTCAACACATGGGTTGTACAGTCACGTGAAATCATGGGATGTAGGAGTCTGGGAGAAATCAACGTGTGTTCTGCCTTGAATCTGGCGAAGTTCACAGCAAAAAAGGACAGGAAGAAGTAGTGGACTATCTTATACAACGGCAGGAGGGAGCTCTACAGACCTTCCCTTTCGTGTTGTATGTGCTGTAGGTCTCTATCACATTGAGGCTAACATGTATCCAGTGGCGGACCACAATTTTTTTTTAAGTAGACATTCAAATTTTTAACTTCACAAATTTGATAAAAGAGTATAAAATTTGATAAAAGATAATGCAAATTAGTTAATTCGGTATAATCTACATGCTATAAAATTCCGAAGCTATGTAGATATGCAACAAACATGACAGGTAAAATCACACTTTTTGCTAACTTAAACTTGATTAAGGATGCAGATGTCTTGCATTCCCATATGCTCATCAGAAGTGGTGGATCTACATTCTTCATTCTTTATTGAGATTCAATTGAACCCTAAATTTTTTTACAAGTCAATGGTACTATCACCCTCTAGAAAAAATAAGCCAATCAACACCTTATATTTCATGCATCAAAATTGCTGGATCCACCACTGCTCACCACCTACCCTCCTTCCGTACGCATGCTCTGAATATCAATTAAAAGGTCTGCATGCTCTGAATATCAATTAAAAGGTCTGCATGCCCTGCTTGATTGCACAAGCGACTTATCTACCAGAAACACGAGGGACACGCAAACTTCCTTGAACTAGCTCTTCGAGATCAGATATGCATCAAATCTCTAATCCACCTAACATATAACCCATGTGAGAGAGAACTATGCATCAATTACACTACATTCACCAAACTCACCGATTTCACCCAACAAATTATGATAGTGCTAAGCAAACGGCATCTGCCATTCAACAAACCCACAATGTATCTGCACCATAGCCCCAGGTTGCGCTACGCTACGATTGATCGACTAGTGAAAGCTTTCAGCAGCCATGTGAACACAACATAGCAAGGATCTAGCGTCCAAACTCTACAATGAAGCTCTAAGTTGAGATTTGTGTGAAGGGCTTCCTAATTGCTTAACGAACAACATGCCAAAACAGAAAGCTGCACACTACGTAGCAGGCGCACGTAAACGCACCTGGACTCTGTAGGAGGCGCGGGTGAAGCCAAGGGAGGAGGAGCAGAGCCAGATGGTTCCCGCCACCAACGCCTCCACGGCGACCCACAGTCGCGCCAGGCCGTGCCGGCGACGGAGCGACACCTTGTCGGGGCTCATGCGGCCTGCGCGGTTAGCCAAACCAATCAATTCAGCAAAAATCGTTGGGAAAATTGTTGGAATATGTGTCGATTATGTGTACATGGTAGGTTATAGATAGATTTAAGTTGTAATTGGGTGGGATTATGATTAGAGTTGTAGTCAAACTTTTAATTCTGGATCTTTAAATAGAAGGCACCACCGTTGTAACCAATGGTAAAGACTGAAACAGTTGGGGAGGAGCGCCTGTAGTCATGCCTCGAGGATGTAGGCAACTTGACCGAATCTTGTTAAAAAATATCGTGTCTTGTGTGTTGATCTTGTGCTTGGCTTGATGATCCTGATGATACTTCTGCTAAAATCCTAACAAGTGGTACCAGAGCCATAAAGAAAGATCAAGGGAATGCACGAGGATATGTTCCACACTGCACAAGGCTTGCACGGGTCTAGGGAAGGACAACTCAAGGAGGAACATGGCGGCGATCGACGATTTAGTCGGCGGATTCGGACACTTCGAGTGCGGCGGCTTGAACCGTCTGATGGGCTGCATCAACGGGGATCCGTCCAGACGTGGAGATCGAGTTGATGGTGGCTGGTGGCTGTTGTTCGATAGGGGTCGGTCAGACGTGACGGCCAGGTGCGACGGTGCGACTGGAAGACGTCGTGGACGAGGCGGTGACTTCGACTCACGGTCTGATTAACGAGGTCAATCTAGATCGGAGTGGCTGTTATTTGCTCAAGGTGGAGCAGCGACAGCGGTGGCGAAAGCCATGATGGATTTCGGAGGTTGTGAAGGCGTTCGGGTTGCGCGTGCTGACGGCGTCACGGTCAGCGGAGCAGGACGCACGTGGTGGTGGCGCACACTGTGCCGTGCCAGGCGTTCAGGTACTGGCTCAAGGGGCCCCAGGCCGAGCAGTACGAGCTCCTGGCCAACCTACCGGGGTACCCCGACAATGTCAGGCGCGATTCCAGGGGAGGCTACTGGGTCACGCTGAACCAGGAGAAGATGTGACGGCTCCCGTCAAGCACCTGTTCGGCGTCCAGCTTGGCGCAGACGGCGTGGAGGTCGAGGAACAGACAGCGGCCAAGGGCGTGATGCTCAGCAACGACGCGAAGAAGGACGGCCAGGCGGGGCTGCGGCTTGGAAAAGTTGCGTGGCCATGCGGTCCAGGCAGGCTTGGGCACGTGTCAGTGTATCAGGAACCGGGGGTCCCTAAATCCCGAGGCCAGACCAGCCATCCGCCACATGGCGCCATCCCGTGAGGTCCCTCCTGTAGGATGAGAAAAGATCAAGTCCTGGGAGAAAGTGCTCGGGGCCATAGTCAGTGGTTCTTGAGCACCCCAGTTCCCCGATGATCCACGGAGTCTAAGTACTGGGAATAAAGTGCTCGGGGACGTGTCCGCTCACCCCCGAGCACCCTAGTCCCCCGACGATCAAAAGAGCCAAGTTCCGGGAGAGAGTGCTCGGGGCTACGTGCAGCAGCTCCCGAGCGCTCGGTTCCCCGAAGATCTGCACAAGAGTGCTCGGGGCTGCACGTGGCAGCCCCCGAGCACTCGGTTCCCCGAAGGTTCGTGCAAGAGTGCTCGGGAGAGAGTGCTCGAGGCTGCACGTGGCAGCCGCCGAGCACTCGGTTCCCCGAAGGTTCGTGCAAGAGTGCTCGGGAGAGAGTGCTCGGGGAGGTGAACAAGTACCCCCGAGCACCCGGTACCCCGAAGGCAAGGATAGGCGTGCTCGGGAGAGAGTGCTCGGGGATGTGAACAGTAACCCCGTGCACTCGGTGCCCCGACGACCCAGAGATGCCCCCGAGGGGCCTCTCGATGAGGTGTCAATCAATCAGAGGTCCGAGGCCGCATTTAATGAGCGTGTGTGGCCTGACACCTCCAACTGCTCCAGCCACAGCGTCAGTTCCTGCCATGTTTTGGCAGAGAGGCGTGGGTTATTAATTGCACGGGTCCCGTCCCATGTCATCCGGTTTGTCTTGGGATAACATCATCAAGACCAAGGTGTTCCGTCCGCCGCACTGCTGTGGCAGAGGAATAAGACAGGGCGGGCACGCCGGGTTGTTCTGCGGCTTCCCGGTGGGCCCTCTCCGCGGCGCCCGTTGCTAGGGCGTTTATGGTGACAGATGACCGGGCGTGCGACGCATTTTCCACCCCCGGTCACTTCACCCAGAAGAAATGATGACGCCTTTTCCAGTCATGGCGTCTTGGAACTTGTGCCCCCTCCTTCCCGTTCGGGGCATGTCTCGGCCGGCAGGTACTTAAAATAGCCGGCAACACAAAAGCAAGAGGACCTCCTGAGGCTCTCTTTGGACTCGAACACGAACTCGAGCTCTCTCGGAGAAGACCAAACACAGCACCAAGAACGAAGAACACATGCGATAGTAGACACTGTGAGCAAGGTACAGCATAGTTCCATCCGAAAAACAAGGAGCTTCAAGCTCTTAGTTAGGCCAACATTCTTGTAACCAGCAACATCCTTGAGAGACTTCCTCAGGATAGTTATAGCATCCATACAGGAGTAGGGTATTACGCCCCCGTGCGGCCCGAACCTGTCTAAATTCTGGTGCATTTACTTCTCCTTGCACTAGGTCGATCACCCCTACCACCGGCCGTTGCATTCATTCCCATTTATTTCTCCGACAAACTTATTCAGGATCATCCCCCGGTCGAATATCTAAAAATGGGTCTCTTAGGATCCCTGCGACAGGAGTTAATCCTCCGACAGCTGACAGTTCGGAGCACCGCTTGGGCCAAGCAGTGCCCTTCCCGGGCGGCAAGTTCCTGGACGGCCCAGGGAAGCGCCTCGAGGCGCTCGCAGACCTGCTGGAGTCCCAGGACGAATCGGCCGGGACCGTCGCCCTTCGTCTCCACAACGAGTCGCCCAAGGCCGGCCCTCGCCACGGACCACCGCATCCGCCGGAGTGTGTCCTCCAACATATGCTGCAGGCTGATCCGCGCAAGTGAGGCGGCCTCGAGCTTCTCCTTCGCGATCCGCAGTTGTTCCTCGAGCCCCTGGCCCCCGACCGCGCCAGAAGAGCCGGCGTCGGGTGCATGGCCGGCGGCCAGCTTCACCTGCCCCGCCAGCTCGGACAGGGCCCGCTCACGGGCGGACAGCTCCGCCTCGTGCTTGGCGATCTGCTCCTCCCTGGCAGCAGCGGCCGCCGCCGCCTCGGCAGCCTCCGACTCCCGGCGGGTCAGCAGTTCCTCTCGGGTGCCCAGGTCCGCCGCCGTTATCTTGGCGTCCATCTCCCGGATTGCGACGTCCTTCTCCCAGCGTCGGAGATCCCCTTCGATGTGCTGGAGCTCCTCCGCCCAATGATGGAGGTCGGCGCGGGTCCGGTCGACCTCGCCCTTCTGGCGAGCTAAGTCAGCCCAGAGGGCCTCTGCTGCCCTCTCGCGGTTCGCGGCCGCCTCCTCCCGCTCCTGCGCCCGCCTCTCCCTGGCAAGGGCCTCGGCAGCTTGTTGCCGTGACGCCTCAGCCAGGCGGGCGGCGTCTTCCCGCTCCCGCATAAGTTCCGCGCGGGTGTCCTCCAAAACTTTCCGCTCCCACGCGCCCTCCGCGCGGGCTTCCTGCATGGTGCACTGTTCGTCCTCGTTGGCGGTGCGCACCGCGACGAGGCGGGCTTCGAAGGAGCGCCAAGCGGTCGTAAGCTGCGCTATCTCCGTGGCCAGCGCGGCGCGCTCCGCCTCCAGCTGCGCCACCTCCTCTGCTACGGCCGCCTCCAGCCGCCCCATCGCCTCCCGGACGCTCCCCAACGCGACCGGGAGGGGTTCGGTGGGCTGGCTCGGCGCTGGGTCCCCTGCGAGCCTCCCTCGGGTGGCTCGGGGTCCCCGAAAGTTGCCGCGCGGTCGCCAGCCCCGCGCTCGGCGCGCCAGGGGCGGGCTCAGATGGCGCCGGGCGTTCGGGCGGCGGCAGCATCTTTGTCTCAGCCACCGCGTCCACCGGCACCCTCTCGGCCGCCACATCCGCCGGTCCCAGCAAGGACATCGCGTCCACCGGCACCGGCTCTGCCACCGCGTCCGCCAGTTCCGGCACCGCCGCCATGTCCGTCTGCCCCGTCTCCGCCGCCGTGCCCGTTGGCCTCGGCCTGGCCGCAACGCTTGCTAGCCCTGGCTCCGTCGGCGCGCTCGGCTCGAGGGCTGGCGCCGGCCTCGGCGCCTCCGGCCGCCCCTGGCTCTCAGCGGCGCCCGCAGGTGGCCTGCAGGAGAAGGACGAAGATCAAAACCCAAATCCGAAGCTTAGTTCGGGCAAAGCACGCCCAAGAAGGAATGAAGGACAAGACTTACGCGGTTGTAGTCCCTCGGTACTGCCGCTTCGCCGCCGGAATCCTGAATTCCGAGCTCGATGGCGCTGGCCCGGAGTCGTCCCTCCTCCTCTTCCGTCGGGGGTTCGGCGGGGCCGTCGCGTGGTCTCCGGGCGCCGGGTCGGGCCCCAGCCGGACAAGGCGTGGCTCCAGAACCAGGAACGCCGCCTCCGCCAATGGCGACGGCGGGGACTTCGGCACTAGAATGAAGAGCCGGGGGCGCTTCCCCCGGTCCTCCGGTGCCGCCGCCGCTCCACTGCCGGCGGTGCCTCCTCCTCCGGTGCGGTGGCTGCTGCCCGCAGCGGCCCCAGTGCTAGCCTGCGGCTCGCCGCTCGCGGCGCCCGGTCCACCGGTCCGCGCCGGACCACTCGCCGGCCGCCTCATCCAGCCCGGGGATCTCCGCGACCTTGGGGCTCCAGCTCCTCGGCCGGTCGACTAACCCCTGGGCATCGAATTCCGGTAGCTTCGCCTGGATCGCCACACGCTCGGGGTTGGCACAGAGCGCCATTTCTCTCCACGGGAGCTCCGCCCGGCTCATCTCCTCCACGTCGGTCACCACCCGGATCATGCCACTCAGCTCCGCCGGGCTCAGGTCCCAGCTTGCGCCGATCTGGGTTCGGGTGATGTCTTCAGGCCCAGTGTAGAGCCAGCAGGGCCGGGCCCACTCCCGCAGGGGCGCCAGGCGACGGCGAAGGAAGTCCGCCACCACCATCACCGAGGTCAGTCCGGCGTCGCGCAGGAACCTGATACGCTCGAAGACCGGCTCCAACCGCGCATCCGATGGTGGCGGTACCTCCCATGTCGCTTTCTGGGGCTCCGCCACCACCTCCGACAGGGTGAGGCGGTCGTGGGGGTCGACGTCGACGTAAAACCAGTCTCGCCGCCACTCCTCCCATTTACTTCATAGCACCCGGGGGATGTACCACTCTCCCATGCCGTCCCGCAGCCGGAGATTGCAGCAGCCCGCGACGTCTGCCGTGGAGTAGCCCCTCTTCTTCCCGGCCGATCGCAGTGCGAAGAAATGCCGGAGAAGCATCACCGACGGCGCCACTTCCACGAACATCTTGCAGAAGTGGGCGAACACCGCGAGGACGACGACCGAGTTGGGGCTCAGATGCACCAGCTGGACGCCGTAGGTATCGAGGACTTGAAGAAAAAACGTCGAGAACGGCGGCATCAGTCCCGCCGCCACGAAGGATGTGAACAGGACGATGCGCCCGGGGTGGGTTGTCGCCGGTGGAAAGTTCGCCGGCGTCACCACCGAGGCCCCCTGCTGGCCCTCGGGGACCAACAGTTTCCTGACCTTCTCCACCGCCTCTTCGTTTGTCAGGCGAGACTCCGGCAACACGCTGTCTGGAGTCCTATCGCGGCGGCTTCCTCCAGCTCTCGGCATTTCGTCGGAGGGGGAGGTGGTCTGGGTGGTGGAGAGAGAGATGTGCTCTAATCGCCTAGGAGATTCTTGGGCTCAGGAGCACGAAGGAAGCAAGAGCAGGATCGCGAGATGGCGTAAAGAGGAGTCCGGATCGCTCCCCTCCCCCTTTTATACCTCAGAGAATTCAAACGTCTCCTGCCACGGCATACTCGGCGGGACGGTTTCCTCGATCGACGTAACTACCAGGCGAATCTCCCACTGGTCGTGCGGTGTCAGCGGTTGCCAGGCGTATTTTCCTCAATCTGCGCGGCAGTCGCGTGTGCCGTCCGTCCCGTTGTCATGCCCTTCGGGAGTTGTGTGGACGCGCGTCCATTCGTCTCCCCGTTGGGCCGTACCAAAGGCCCGGATCAAAGGGGCCACCTTTTGAAAGCTTGCCACGTGGCGTCCACGCCGGCCTTGGCCTCGTTCGCGACGAAGGGCCCATCCGCAGTCTCTGGGCCATCGCCTGCTGATGGGCCCGGGGGATACTGTCGGTGTATCAGGAACTGGGGGTCCCTAAATCCCGAGGCCAGGCCAGCCATCCGCCACATGGTGCCATCCCGCGAGGTCCCTCCTGTAGGATGAGAAAAGATCAAGTACCGGGAGAAGGTGCTCGGGGCCACAGTTAGTGGTTCCTGAGCACCCCAGTTCCCCGATGATCCACGGAGTCTAAGTACTGGGAATAAAGTGCTCAGGGACGTGTCCGCTCACCCCCGAGCACCCTAGTTCCCCGACGATCAAAAGAGCCAAGTTCAGGGAGAGAGTGCTCGGGGCTGCGTGCAGCAGCTCCCGAGCGCTCGGTTCCCCGAAGATCCGCACAAGAGTGCTCGGGAGAGAGTGCTCTGGACTGCACGTGGCAGCCCCCGAGCACTCGGTTCCCCGAAGGTTCGTGCAAGAGTGCTCGGGAGAGAGTGCTCGGGGCAGCACGTGGCAGCCTCCGAGCACTCGGTTCCCCGAAGGTTCGTGCAAGAGTGCTCGGGAGAGAGTGCTCGGGGAGGTGAACAAGTACCCCCGAGCACCCGGTACCCCGAAGGCAAGGATAGGCGTGCTCGGGAGAGAGTGCTCGGGGATGTGAACAGTAACCCCGTGCACTCGGTGCCCCGACGACCCAGAGAGGCCCCCGAGGGGCCTCTCGATGAGGTGTCAATCAGTCAGAGATTCGAGGCCGCATTTAATGAGCGTGCGTGGCCTGACACCTCCAACTGCTCCCGCCGCAGCGTCAGTTCTTGCCATGTTTTGGCAGAGAGGCGTGGAGTTATTAATTGCACGGGTCCCGTCCCGTGTCATCCGGTTTGTCTTGGGATAACATCGTCAGGACTAAGGCGTTCCGTCTGCCGCACTGCTGTGGCAGAGGAACAAGACAGGGCGGGCACGCCGGGTTGTTCTGCGGCTGCCCGGTGGGCCCTCTCCGCGGCGCCCATTGCCAGGGCGTTTATGGTGACACGTGACCGGGCGTGCGACGCATTTTTCACCCCCGGTCACTTCACCCAGAAGAAATGATGACGCCTTTTCCAGTCATGGCGTCTTGGAACTTGTGCCCCCTCCTTCCCATTCGGGGCATGTCTCGGCCAGCAGGTACTTAAAATAGCCAGCAACACAGAAGCAAGAGGACCTCCTGAGGCTCTCTCTGGACTCGAACACGAACTCGAGCTCTCTCGGAGAAGACCAAACACAGCACCAAGAACGAAGAACACAGGCGATAGTAGACACTGTGAGCAAGGTAGAGCATAGTTCCATCCGAAGAACAAGGAGCCTCAAGCTCTTAGTTAGGCCAACATTCTTGTAACCAGCAACATCCTTGAGAGACTTCCTCAGGATAGTTATAGCATCCATATAGGAGTAGGGTATTACGCCCCCGTGCGGTTCGAACCTGTCTAAATTCCGGTGCATTTACTTCTCCTTGCACTAGGTCGATCACCCCCCCCACCGGTCGTTGCATTCATTCCCATTTATTTCTCCGACGAACTTATTCAGGATCATCCCCCCGTCAAATCTCTAAAAAGGGGTCTCTCGGGATCCCTGCGATAGGAGTTAATCCTCCGACAGCACGCGTGGTGAGACGACACGTGTGGCTCAGGAGTCCTCGGTGTGGAGTTCGTGTTTGAAACGGAATCGGCAGATGCAGTCCGTGTCGGACCCGAGTGCTGGGCAAAGCATGCGCGAGGCATGGCTTGGTCCAGGGGCAGGTGCGTGCGCGTGTTTTGCGGCTAGGTGCGGACCAAGCCGTGAGGAGCGCAAGCAGCCGGATGGCGGACATGATTGGTTTGGACTCGTTCGTGACGTCAGCGTGTTGGCTGCAGCGACTTGCGTGTTGGCATGTGATGCCAGGAGCTCGTGTATGCGTGGATCAGGCCTCGGGCGCGATGAAGAGGCGTGTTCAACCAGGACACTGCTTGGGCGTCACAGGCTGGCGGCCAAAGCCAGGCGCGGGAGCTGCTGAAGGCTAGTGCGTGGGACAGGGCCAGCATGCATTGGCTCATGTGGGCGGCCAGGCCAGGCGTGGTCTGCAACTGGCCTAGGGGGTGTTGTGTAGGCCTGGTGGGAAAACGAGCCTATGGCTAAGAGCTGTTCAGCGGGCCTGGTGGGAGCGCACGCCACAAGGTGGGCTCGGCCGGTAGAGGTGACGTGTGAGCTCGGGAGAGGTCAAGAGATTGATTTTTGGCTGATTTGCTATCGGTGAATAGGGACCCACAGAAACGGAATCGAGCAGGACATGAAGTCTGTACCGACATAGAGTTGAACAAGGGTCGACCAAGCTGGTAATAAATACATGCCGTGCGAGCGCAATGCAACAGATCAGAACGCAGAGGCAACCGAACAAGGAGTTCACGGGATTACGAGAGAACTGCAATCGTGTTGTTCGTGCTTGTGGTGGTTGACAACGAACGGCGGGCGATGATCGAGTGGGTCGACTTCGTCGTGTGCAAGCAGCGTGATTGTCGACGGGGCTTGAGAGCGGCGGATCTTGCACAGGCGGTGTACGAGGTGGGCATACGCGCGGTTCAGCGTGTGCGTGGCGGTGCGTCCACGTGTGGCGCAGGTATGAGCGTACGGAGGCGCATTCAGCACACGTGAGGTACACGTGAGCAGGATTCGGCGGTTTGTGGAGATAAGCAGATGGCGTCAAAATTCGAGGTGACGAGATTTGATGGTACTGGCAACTTCGGGCTTTAGCAGACGAGAGTCAAGGACTTGCTGGCGCAGCAGGGGATCCTGAAGGCTCTTAGCGACAAAAAGCCAGTCATGGTAGATGATGACAAGCGGGAAGAGATGCAAGCACAAGCGGCGGCGATAATAAGGTTGTGTCTCTACGATCAGATCATGTACCATGTCATGGATGAAACATCACCTAAGAAGATTTGGGATAAATTGGATAATCAATTCATGTCCAAGACATTGACTCGGAAGCTTTATTTGAAGCAAAAACTGTATGGGCTGAAGATGCAGGAGGGGTCGGATGTTGCTGAGCACGTAAACGTCTTTAATCAAGTTGTCGCTGATCTTGTGAAGGTGGAGGTGACAATTGATGATGAAGATAAGGCAATTATTCTTCTGTGTTCCTTGCCAAGGTCTTATGAGTACTTGGTCACAACACTGACGTATGGTAAAGAGGCAGTCAAAGTGGATGATATTCTTGCGGCGTTGTTTGCTCATGATCAAAGGAGGAAGAACAATGCTAGCGAGAGCTCATCTGGAGATGCTTTTTTCGACAAAGGTGATCGAGGTAGTGAGACTAACAAGAAAAAGAAGAAGAAGAAGAAGAAGAAGAAGGGGCCACAGTGCTATAAATGCAAGGATTGGGGACATGTAAGGAAAGATTGTCTAGAACTGAAGAAGGGTGTGGCAAATATTGTGGTTTCCAAGAAAGATGACTCGGATAGCGATGGTGATCTTCTCGTGCTATCAAGTGAAAAGTTTTGTGGTGAAGCATGGCTGTTAGATTCGGTAAGTTCATATCATGCAACATCAAACAAGGAGTGGTTCTCTTCATACTTTGAAGGTGATTTTGATCTTGCTCGCTTGGGAGATGACATGGGTTACCGTGTTATAGGAGTCAGCAATATCAAATTGAAGATGTATGATGGACAAGAAGTGCTACTTGAGGGTGTGCGGCATGTGCCGGGACTTAGGAAGAATCTAATATCGCTTGGATTTTTGCATGGAGAAGGTTGGCTGTATCAGGCGATGTCAGATAAGAAGACCTTGAATGTGATGCAGGATGGCAAGACTGTGATGATAGGTGAGAAGATGTGAGGTTATCAGTACAAGCTGAAAGGTGAAGTCATGGAGGTGGGAGCTGCAAATTTTGCGGAATACGTTCCTAGCGGCGAGGCATCCTCGTCGGACTGTTCAGGATGAGCAGCGTAGATAGACGGCTCAAGTCTAGGTACACAGAGGTTCACACATGGCAGACTCAAGTTGACATGCATATTCGTTAAGGTGGAGTTTGTTGTAATATATGTCGAATATGTGTATATTGTAGGTTACAGATAGACTTGAGTTGTAATTGGGTGGGACTAGGATTAGAGCTGTAGTCGAACTCCTAATTCCGGGCATTTAAATAGAAGGCACCACTGTTGTAACTAATGGTAAAGATTGAAACAGTTGGGGAGGAGTGCCCGTAGTCATGCCTCGAGGATGTAGGCAACTTGGCCGAACTTCGTTAAAAGATATCGTGTCTTGTGTGTTGATCTTGTGCTTGGTTTGATGATCCTTATGATGCTTCCGCTAAAATCCTAACAAAAATAAACCAAAATCTAGGGGAAAATTGCCCCGTGAAATCGGGCGGCTCACTTGCGCATTAGGATCGTGGGGTTAGGGTTTGGGTGCAGACGGGGAATCGAGGCGCGAGAGTGGTTCAGATATGGGGATCAGACCGTGAGGAACCAAGGGCGAGGAGGTGAGGAGTCGACTCGCGGGGCTCGCGGCGTGAGGAGTCAAGTCATCGTGAGGAAGACCGAAACCGCCCATTTTTTTTCAATTTTTTTTTACAACCAGGCTAAATTTTAGACTAGATTAGGATAGTTCTAGACCTACAGGACTACCCTGTGGGTCCGTCCCTGTATGTACCTCAAACAATCTCGTGGATTGCACTATTCATCAGTGGATTAACTTACCTGCAACCACCCCTGTCGACATCCGAAGGTCATGTTGGGTCAGCAATGGCAGTCGCCAGCAAGTTTCCCAGGTAATCGTACTACTTTATTCAGCTCGAAGCAAATATGTTCTTTTTATAACGATGAGCAGCAATTTAGCAAGATGAGTGAGTAGATGTGTGACCTACTCTCTTATGAACTAACCATCATCTTGCTAAGGACAAGATCCCTGCTGCCTGCTGGAAGTTGGTGCCATGGCTCTAATTAAAAATGGCATCTTTGGTTCTCAGAGTTGTTACAGATTGGAAGCAATCTACATTTCTGCACGCTTCAATATAAATATAGTTGATGACTAGAGATGCAGGTGAAAGCTTTTGTGCATTCCCCTCTATTTCCGGAGCTGATATGATAGCTCACGGGTTTCACGACTGTGCAAAACATCCAGGGTTCGTCTAGGGCCTCTAGGCTGCAACAGACACTGGAATCTTCTTTCCCTCTTGATTTGAACTGCCTCCTTGACCACAAGCGATTATCAAATGAAACAGACAAACGACCATGAATTTAGTTCTGTACGAATTGCTGGGAATTGTGATGTGAAGCTATGCTAGCTAGGTACGGAAACAGTGGGCTTTGGTACCTAAGCCCCTGTAGCGTCATGTGTCGCTACATACCAGTGTGTCGTGTGACTTGTTAGCACGCAAGAGCGTCTGTTTGGAATCTCATAGGGGTTTCACGTAAAACAATACAGTTCCCCTACAAATTGGGAAACATTCTACCTTCCATACGTAAGCTAGGTGCTGGAACATGAAGCTCCCCTATTGTGAGCCAAACAGAACAAAAGACTATCCCTGGAAGCTGGAAGAGACAGACTGAAAGGAAGAACCAGATTACAGCAGCAACGACATCTTTCCATGTATCACCAACACATCCGTGCCTAATGCCACACAAGTTGCCCGTTGCTGATCAAGCGAATAAAACCGTTGTGGGCCAGGACATGTCTAGGATTAACCAGCAGGGCGTGCCTGCAAACAGCAGAAGCGATATTTGATAATAAGGACACTGAGGACTCAAATAATGCGACTTTACCAGACACATGATATGTATGTACCTCATATAACTGATAAATACTGTTAACCGAAAATGATCAATAACTGTTATTGGCGGTTGCACATGTTGCACATGTCCGTTTAGGAAGATGTGCCTCCCAACGGACACATGTCCACTTACATTGCATAAATGTACATCAAAGATTAATGAAAGAACTCTCGATTCATTCTACTCCCTATTTTCTATTAGAATTTGATTCTTAATACAAACGAGCCCGAAACTCAACCCGTCGGCTGCAGCAGACCGAGGCTTCTCAGTAGTTTATGGATTGACTTGTATACGGTGGTTGTTAAGTGCATGTTTGTTTCAATTTTGGATTGTGGCTTTCAGCTTTTACAATCTGAAGTTGAAATAAACAGTCAGTTTTTGGTTATAGCTTTTTAAAATCTGCTGGTTGAATTGTGAAAATCTGAGAAACTGGTTTTTCTCAGCTTTTGATAGATTGTGAAAGAATTTTACTAAACTGTCCATCAAATTTTTTTAATCTACAATCTAAAAGTTTTTCACAATCCAGCTTCTATAAACTACTTTTCAAAATCTTCAGCTGAAACAAATAGATCCTAAACCTAGCAATTTCAGTAGCGACGGCAGCGGCGGCGGCGGCCTACATCATCTCTTATTATTTGCAGTGCACTTGCAAGTTACAAGTATATGCCTGCTCGTCTGCTCCCTGTTGCGGTATGATTGTAACAGAGACAGTATGAACACAGTCAAAGTAGAGAATGAATCGGTTAGTATTTTCATTGCACACATATTTGATTTGTACATAATGGAAAGATAAGTTTATGTCCCTCGGAGAGGTATCCCGAACAGTTATTCCAATTGATCATAATGATTTGTTTCATAACACGCCCTACCCTTTCAGTCTTCGGTTACACTTGCAGCGGGAGGCTGTTGCAGCCTGCTGTTGTCAAACTCAAACAGGGAGGAGGAAAACAGCACTCTTCTAGAAGTCGATGTGTAGGAGTGCGATGGACTATGACGTCAGCAGGCTTTTACCCTTCCATACGTCTAGATGCAGGCGGATAAAGATTGTGGGGAAAGTCGCACGCATTGCACATGCGAAAATGGATTTGTTGGTAGGACTACCTGGCTTCGTCAATCACCCCATCGATGCCTAAAAATACTAACCGATATGCATGCATCTCCATTGAAGTCCATGGCAAATCGATATGCATGCATCTCCTGTCCTGTCAGTTTTGTCGCAGGGACAGGATACTCGTAAAGAGTGAATTTGCATTGCGCACGTGGACTATCTTTAGGTTGCCTAGCGTCTAGCGACCTCTTTTTTACTGTGCCACGTAATTAGTTTTATCTTGTACGGATTAATCAGCCACCAAAAGCAATCGTTGGTGTTTTGTGCCCCTGGTCCGATCCCATCACCATCTTAGTTCATCACGCACGTGCTTATTTGACAGTGGTAATTAAATTGGGTGAAAACATCTCGGAATCAGCCACTTTATTTGAAACTATATTTTCTTAAAACAGATTCAAATACGGATAGTTCAGATACAAATATGATCACAAATAATATTAGAAACAAATACGGATAAAAAATGAATACGGTCGACGAATATTTACCAGAACATGAAAGACCACTCAATATGTAAACCATGAAAAAAGTAAAAAACATATTCATGCTAGTAAGTTACTACATCATATCTAATATAATATAGTCTATACACTTAGTCACTTAAATAATAAACTACACAACTTAGTTCATCACATTTCACAAGCTCACACATTATGTTCGGTATAAATTTATACAGTACTTAGAGTTACTACACATATTTAAACTTAATTTATCACGAACTCATAAAACTAGTAAAATACTAAAGATTATCTGTACACAAATGGAAGAGAGTGGCTTCCTCAAGATGAGCCCGTCATCGTAGGGGAAGAAGACGAGGGTGTCCAGCCCTGCGCTGCACGTAGTGGCGAGCGTCGACAACGCCACCATCAGGTCAGTGGGAACTAGAGACGACCACATCCCTACCCTTGATTGGCATCCCATGCGGCGGCTAACAATCAAGATAGAAGCACCCTGTTTAAAAGTAAATATGTTGCTCTTCTAATAGACGACACGTTTAAAAATTTAAAAATATTCATTCTCTTGCTCTGAAAATTCAAAACACTATCAAAATTATCATGATTTTGTTTATGATATAGAGGATAGTACATCCAGCTCTAAAAAAATTTAGAAATATGATTTTTTTTTCATTGTACGGATCATATTTGGAGTTTAAAATTTTTTCAGAGCTAGATTATAGGATAATTTACACCACATATATATATTCAAAAATTTCATGATTATTTTAATAATATTTTGAATTTTAAGAGCATTAAAATGTTGTATCGGCATTTGGGCTTCGGATAATATCCGAATTTTAAGAGCATTAAAATATTGTATCGGCGTTTGGGCTTTGGATAATATCCGAACTCAGGTACTATAGATATCTGATACTGATGCCAATTCCATCAGGACACTGGTAAGTCGATTGCGAGCTAAAAATATTTAATGCCAATCCAAAAAAGACTATTTCTGATTTCGACTCGAATCGACCAAAAATTGTTCGAGTCGTTTTCACCCCCTAGTAATTACTAATGCTTCGTTCGGAAATTGAAATAGAAGAAACACTCTGGAATTTCGAATATTCGCTTTGCTTCCTGCAAAAATTGTAGAGTCCAACCAGGGCTTATATTCAAAAACTTACAGGTCAGCCTCGGAGCGCGACCAACTTATAGCATCCGACTGCATGCTGGCTCTGGTGCAAGATGCCAGTTCGGCACGCATGGCGCTTTCGGGCAGACAGAGGAGGACGGACAGCCAGTAGGTCGCTTGGCCTCTAGCCTAGCTCGGCACGAGTTCGGCACGATCGACTGCACAGCGCGTGAGTGAGACGACCTGCCTAACTTTCTCACGTGCCCCGTCCTGGCGCCATCGTCGTATACGTACGTGCCAAAATAGTTCGCACACGCAAACAAAGGTACCAGGCTACGAACTGTTTGCAGTGGCGCGTTTCTTGGTCTCTGTTCTCCAGAACTAGTGCAGGCACAGTGTTCAAAAGCCTTCGTTCCATGGTGCGTGCATAATGCGGCTACAGTTGCGAAATCCCTTGAGAGGCTACGGCCAATAAGTCCTTCAACGACGCGGCGCCGCACTACTGTAGCCCGAACAAATCCAGCGTGCTTCTTTCCAACTTTGGCCGGCGGCCATGAGCCCGTGAGTTACTGTAGGTCGTCACTTGTAGCTCCATCGTATGACTCGAACCCGCTTCTGCTGCGGCCGCCGGTGAGAATTAAGTTCGGTTGAAGCCTGCCGTGCGTCCGTCGACGACAGGCGCAATGTGAGGAGAGTTCTTTAGATCACACTCGTACAGTAGGCGGCAGGACACAGTCCCCTCATTCTGGTTGTTTAAGGTTGTTGGCGGGTAACGTCAATCGACCGCCCGGCGCATTTCGAGCCGATCACACACGGACGCGCGCGCCGCCCGGCCCACCGCCGGTCACGTCGCGCGTGCCCATCATCCATGTGGCGGGCCACATCCGCGCCGTCCCGATCGGCGCCCGCCGCGGCTGTCCTGCGCCCATTCGCGCGGCGTCGCTTTACACGGCCCCGGAAGTTGCGACGCCGCCGGCCGAAGCGCACGCTTGGGCCGCCGGGCGGGGCTTCGGTGCGAATGACGACTGGTTTGCTCGAGCTCTGTACGCGCGCTGCGGAACTCACTTGAGAAAAATCGGGGGAGAGACAACGCGTGGTTTCGGTCTTCGGCGAGAGAGGATGCCAAGCAAGCAACAGCCGGGGCAGGGGACCGCGCGGTTTCGCGTTCACGGGAAGACGCGGTGCCGGTGCGTGACGCGTACGACGCGACGGGGTGGCACGCACGAACTGACTCTGACTTGACCTCCACGCGTGGACGCGAAACGGCGCGGTTTTCTCTTTTCAGAAGAGGCGTCGACGAAGAAGAAAACTTTCGGACAGGTGTGTGCGTGTGCCTGGAAGACGGTGACGATGTGAAAGGGAAAGACAACTCAATGACGCATACATCTCGTCCGTCCACCTCCCATATAATATCTATTTATCTATTGATTTTCTTATATATTTAATATTTTTTCACTTTAACACTAATTAACAGTATTAATAGACCATATGTTGGTAAGGATTAGCGGAATTTTCCCTTCCCGTTGTGAAAGGTAGAAAACGCGCAGCCGGCTAGTCAGTAATATATCATCGGTTCGTCAAAGTAAACAATCGCATGATGTGTGCATGAAACTCCACGATTGCTTCCCACAAACATGGAATGTACGAGGAAAATTCATACATCCAGCTGCCGCCGCCTGCCGGCAGACCGGCGCACACACTGACACACTCATGCTCACAAATGGAAGTGAAAACAACAACACTGTCAAGTTAACTACGATGTTGGTACAGCGTCTAAAAAACAAAGCACAAACAGTTAACTCTGGCTTAATTTATGTACATACAACTTATGATCTATCTAAATATATAAATTACTACCTCTATTTTTGTTTACTTGTCATCAATTTTTACTGTAGTATTTTGACCTTGCGTTCTTTCTAGAAAAGTTTATAGGTATCTAAAATTTTATATCTTAATATTGTATACTTTTAACTATAAAAGCGCAAGGTCATATTGCTACAGTAAAAGGCTCTGCCCCGGCATTGCATTTCTTAGAGGGGGATTGCCACGTGGCATGCAGTCACGAGGAAAAACTAGCACTAACAGTTGTTGGCAGTTGCACGCACGAGGTGAGTACTGCTACGACTTACAATCAAACAGTCACGGGGAGGGGGTGGTGCCGCTCATCCCCCGTGACATCGCGGCTAGCACCATCTCCGCCGTCAGCCGCTCGGGCCCGGCCGACCGCAGCATGAGCGTGTGCGTGACGGCGTCGTCCGCCACCGCCACGTCCGACGCCACGACGCTGAGCTGGGCGTCTCTGATGGCGTGGAAGACCGTGGAGACGGGGTGCGCGTACAGGGGCGTGGTCACCCGCAGCATCACCTCGTCCTGCATTGCCTTCACCTCGACGGCCGGGCTCTCCGCGCGCGCAGGGTCCCCCGCCGCGCCGCCTCCGCGGAGCCGGTCCTCCAGCTCCTGGATGTACGCGATGGCGTCGCTGAGCAGCGACGCCTTGTCCATCTTGGAGATCTTGGGGACCACGGCACGCAGAGCGTAGAACCGCTGGTTCAGCTTCTCTCGCCGCTGCCGCTCCGCCTCCACGTGGTTCAGCGGCTCCTCCCGCCCGTTCGCCGGCTTCCGCCCACGCTTCTGCGGCCTCCGCCCCTCGCCAACCGCCTGGCTAGTGAGCGCCTCCGGGGGCTTCGGTTTGGCCATCTCTTTTTTGGCTGGGGCGGACGGCGTGGCTTGGCCACCGAGCCGCTTCGCCCAATTGGTGTTGAGTCCCGTGGTCTGCACTGACGGCGTTTGTCTGCCGGGCGACAGGTTCTTGCCGAAGATTCTCATGCATTCCTCAGGCGCCGCGGGTTGAACGGCGAAGGCAGATTTGATGGCGCTCAGAGCTTCGGGGGTATTGGAGATGGCCGCGACGGAGCCGAGCTCGAGAACGCCACCCTTGCACGGGAGGAACACGACGGTGCGGAGGCCCGCAGACCGTGCCAGAGACGCACGGACGTACCACCCGGGCGCGGCGGCGAGCGGGTGGGAGTCCACGGTGGCCCAGACGTGGCGTCCTGAGGCCAGCGCGCGGCCAGGCCCGCCCGCGCCCTCCGGGAACGAGAAGTACATGGACGCCAGGAAGTACATCTCGGCGCCGGTGACCCGGTCGAGCCGGAGCGCGTAGTCGGCGCCCTCGTCGTCCCCGCCGCCGTAGAGCGCGTGCAGCCGCAGCAGCACGCGCTTCCGCGCCACGCTCCTCTCCGCGCCTCCGGCTTCCCCGGCGGCTTCGTGCGGGGCCCCGCCGTCGCGGCAGTGCCCGTCGCCCCACCCGAGCACTGCGCGGCCGCTGGCGCCGGCGCGTGACTCCTGCCAGAAGATGCCGTACGTCCACGCGCCGCCACGCTCGACGAGGTCGTGCAGGCGCGCCTGGAGCTCGGGCGCTGCCGGCCCGTCGAGGTGCGGCGGTGTGGTGGCCAGGTGGTGCGCGGCGTCCCGCCCCAGCACCGACGCGAACAGCGCGGCGTCCGTCTCCGACCACGACATGCCTTGCTTAAAGCTTACTACTGCGCTCTGGTGAAACAATTCGGCCGATTCCTCCTCACCAAGAAACGCGTGCGTGAGCTCGTGACTTGCCTTGGCTACTAGCGAGTCTACTCTCGGTTGGGTCTTGCAGCTTGCGCTTTAATATGGAGCGGCGGAGGACGGGAAGGCAGATCACGGTCGCGATTTGCGAACGACCTGATAACTCGCGAGCATAGGAGACATCAGTGGTCGCTGGCCACTTTGCCATGCGCTTTGCGGTTGTGAATATGATACGAGGCGCGGACTGACCCGCGGGGCTTCGGAAGCAAAACAGGGCTCGTGTGTACGGCAGCGCGCTGGGCCCATTGGTGGGTTCGGTGCACCGGGACTGGGGGATCGGGCAGTTTTTGGAGCGAGGCGTCGACGCATGTGAATCATGCTGGCCGGCTCTCCGATACTTGGGAGCTCAAGATGATAGATCTCCCCTATTCAAATTATCTAAAAGGAATAATTTTTTTAAAAGTGATTATGTGGATAAAAATGTTTCTAGTGATTTTAAAAAAATTATGAGTAAGTAATTCTGTATGAAAAGTAAATTTAATGTAAACTATTTTTTTTACACTCAGCATCTAATTTATTTCAGTGAATCAATCTCACGGATTCTACTCTAAGAGTTAAAACTAAAAACTGCCGTTTGGCATAGCTCTTCCTGATTCCACTAGGGAGCTACTCTGTGAGCTCTGTCAAATAGACCCGAAGTCAGCAGTTGTTCGTTCACTTATGATGTGTTTGGTTGTTGAAATTTGTCTCTGTTTAATCCTATGGATACGTATAATCTTACAGAGAAGCATGTTTAAATGCTCGTATTTACTGTTCAAGTTTGACCCAATAAATATAAAGATACACCTTCAGTCAGGCTCGAGAGCAAAGCTCGATTAGCTTATGTAGATGAGCATGCTTGTTAGTATTACAAAATTATCTTCATACGAACGTCTAATTACAATCTCAACTCTTACATTCACTCGTACGATCTTAGATTCGATCAACTAAATAGAAACTCACCTCAAATTATCTAAATATTTTTCTTTTCAACAAATATGACTTTACTCCATCTATTTTTGTTCAACCAAATTATACGATACAATTTTACGAAACCCATTCGAAGAACCAAATACAATTTTGTTGGCGTGGGTACTGATTGATTACTGCACAATTGGCACCGATCGGTTAGTGTTCCTGAACTTGTGATTATATGTGAAAAACAGAAAAATAGACAACATACACCGACATATTTGCGAAAATAGATAACATACCAGTATATTTACAAATCTAGCACTTGTATTCGGCACCTCAAAATCCGAAAACCCGATATCGGTCCCTCAAAATCCGAAAGCAGCCCGAGCCCACTGATTTCGGCAACTTAAGTGCCGAATACAACACTGTTCACCGTATTTGGCACCTCAGGTGCCAAAAGCTCTTTGTATTCGACAACTGAGGTGCGGAATACAGTGTACAGTACCATATTCGGCACCTGAGCTACCGAAATCACACCGACCGAGTCACGTGTTGTTCGTGCTTTGGGTGCATATGAGTTTTGTAGCCAGCTAAATTAGCAGCGAGGAGAGATTTTTTCACACATTTCTTTATTCACTTGATAAATTGATGGGTGTAATTTTGTGAAGTAACATTAGGATGATACAAACTCGAATGTATCAAACAATAGTAGTTGTGAAGTACAATTATCATATAACCCGGTATAGAGGTTACATACGATAATAAATAAATATTGGTATGTACGATACGTCTAATGACTAACTTAATAGAGTGTCACTGCTAAACCTAACATGTCTTTGGGAATAAAAATAGATCGGGTTATTATAGATGCTCTCTACTGAGTTCGTCTAGGATATTTGCCCTTCGTCGGGGCATCAGGTCCCTCCGCCTTAGCGCAATGGGCCTTTTCCTGCTTCCTTTCCCTCTCATCTTCGCGAGCTTCAGTCGCGGTGCCTCCTCCACTGTCTTCCTCATGCGCTCCTCCTCCTGACGCTTCAGCCATAGTTCCTATTGTTGTTGCTCGTACTTCCAGCATTCGTGTACTTCCTCCTCCACCGCATACTCATGTCGACCCACCGCTTTTGGTGTTCATTTTGCTCCATGTTCAGCCATTCCATGAAGTCACAGATAGGTGGAGGAGACTAGACAAATGAAATAAGAGAAAAGATTAGTAAGACAGTGCATGAAATCATATAGAAAGTGTCACATAAGTGATCTATGTTGCTATACTGGTGGGTACTTATACGGTCTATGCCGAGGCTTATCGTACATATGTGTAGGCAATATATGTAGGAGATGTCCTGAGACTCCTGAATCCTACAAAGGTCACTGTTGGGGTAATGGGCAGGCTACGCTAGCCTAAAACAAAATATTTCTATCGCATTAACTCAGGAAACCATGCTAATAGGAAATCATAGATCGTTACTGCTCGACGCACAGTGCAACGGAAGAAGAGTTGGAGTAGACCAATCCAACGTCGTGCGCGTCAAACTCCTCAAGCAGCTTCTCGATTAGATTCACGACCAGCCCCGCGCAAGTGGTCATGCTCCCTGACCAACTCCGAGCAGGTGGTCGTTGTCGGTGATATGGGATCCGGAGGTTCTCGAGGCCAGGACAACACGGTACCACATGACACCTTCCGTCGGGGACCACCTCCCCGAGGACCCGAGGGAAGCGCGGTCCGGGAGTGGGTGCTCGGGGTCAAGAACAGTTGGTCCACGAGCACCCAGAGAGCCCCATGCTGGTGGACCCCACAGGGACACCACGATGAAGTGTCGGTCGGTGGGAGGCCCGATGCCGTATTTAATGGGGAGCATGGACGGTCACATCCAACCATTCTCCCCCACGCTTGCCGTTCTGAATACATCAGTCCCTGCCGCCGCCTAGCAGGAAGGCATGGGCACAATTAATACGGCAGGTCCCATCGCATGTCCCCTCGCGGGGCCCATGAAGAAAGATGTCTTGAAGATATCTTTTATGGGCTTGAGGCTTATCGCCATGTTACATCAGACCGCGTCAAACCTACTCTGACCAAACAGGCATGAGAGAGTACTCAGAAGCTGGCCGGTGGGCGCCCGTCCGCTTGCTAAAGCCGGAATGCGAAGACCGATGGAACCGTCCGAGGGATGTATTTTCAACCCTCTGTAACATCAACTGTAGACCAATGATGGTCACTTTCCATTTATTGTTTACGGAAACTTGTGCTCTCGTTCTGGGCACTCCATGAAGGGCCTCCCCCCGGTAGATAAAGGGGGGGGGAGCACTTTGTAAAAGAGAGATAGACATCCGAGAGAGAAAAAGACGAAAGGAGAGGAGCATTAACAACATAACTGGACACACAGGAGTAGGGTATTACGCCTCCGCGCAGTCTGAACCTGTCTAAATTCTTGGTGCATTCATTTCTACTAGCTGACGATCCATCCTGCCTAAGTCCCACTCGCATTAATCTCGCGTACGAGGTAGTTCCAGGACCAGCCCCTTGGTCGAATCTCAAAGGGGGTCCCTCAGGATCCCTGCTTGCGGTGTTCGTCCATCTACAGTTGTACTCCTCGACCAGTTCCTCGACCAGCTCCTGATCAGGTATGTTGCATCATCGACCAGTTTTGAGTGGTCATATCGTGCTGTCTGACCAAATCTGAGTGGTCGTGTTGTGCTCCGCGATCAGACGAGCAGGTAGATCGACCAGTTCATCACAGCCAGCGACTAGTCCCGAACATGTTGCGATCAATTCGTCGAGAAGATTAGCACCGCAATAGCAACAACGTCTCTACGGTATCCACATGTACTGGGAAGAAACACCAAACGCCGATGTGCTAGCACCGCACGCGTGTCTAGGGTTTTGAGAGATCGTGTAGAAGGCTGCAGCTAGGGTTTGGGAGTGGCACAACCTTAGCACGCCCTACCCAGCTCGCCAATGTGCTCTCACGTTGAAAGCCCTTTAAGACTCTAACTTCGTATGGATCACAATCCAATCAAAACCCATATACAAATCCAATTCGCATATTTTGTTCTAACCCTTTAAGTATGTGACCCGTTAGGTTCATGTACAAACGGCTATGACTTGGAAACCCTTTCTAAACATAAATCGATAGCGGTCCCTAGCAGGACATATTGACTCCCGGGTATACATAAAAGATCATATCGGCTGAACCTTAATATACACATGCACCGATCACTTCGTCTCACGATATCAGTCAAACTCAATGTGAGATACGTGCCACCCTTGTGATAGCTCGACCATTCACTCGATCAAGTAGTGGATTCATCATGACTAACTCTTTAATCATATTGGCATGGCCATGCACTTCCTCGATCCAACTACCTCGAGGGGCCCAGAGATATCTCTCACGTTATCAAGGAGGGGCAAATTCCATCTTGATTGCTCACACCCCACGACATATTTCATGATAAGCCCAAAAACTACCTTTATGACTACCCAGTTATAGAATAACGTTTGACAGCCTCAAAGTATGCCACTACACATTCTGGGAATCAATGACGATCTCAGGTCTAAGGATCCTGCAAGTACACCATTTGAGATAACAACTGATGGCACATCATAAATAACAATCCCATAGTATCTCAAGGTGGGTCTATTAAACATCATGTTCTCTAACATATACGTTCACATTATTGACTCGGTATCTCTATACCTATGATCCATGAAATGTGATCATCAATCAATACATGTGCTGGTCTTATGTATCATCACAATGATATGCGACCAGGGATCGACTAAGAATAAAATCATGATATAAACAAAGAGTTTCATGAACAAGTGACATACTTGCCAATCAATGTAAAAGATAGTCATTCTTGGAATAACATATTATTCAAAAGTACATTAACATAGACGTGTGATATAATCATATTTATGATTGCCTCTGGTGCATATCATCTTCAGTCACCATAAAATCACATCGGCAATTCGACCCCCTAGGGATAAAAATCCCCCAATAATTCTTAGGTGGGCATGGTGGAGCTAAGAAAGATATTGCAGTTGAGAGAGCTAATGAAGGAGTGGTCTATCTATGGATGAGGGAGGAGTTATTTATAATAGATGGGGGTTGGTGCATGGACTGAGTGCATGAGCTTGGCTGGGACTGGAGCATAGGATTCCCTATGAAAGCTAGAAAAGTTGTGGTATTGATGCTTGACAGTGATTCTCTGTGAAAGCTGTTGCTTGGTGTTGTTATTTCGTGATTAAAGCTGAGTCGTGTGGTCACTTCTTGTCTAAAGCTTGACTCACGATAGAGTTATTGTCATTTCATGCTTAAAGCACTGTCGTGTGCTCACTTCGTGTGTATAGTGTGAGTCATGACAAAGATGTTGTGCTAAAAGCCAGGTGTTGTCATTTCATGCGTAAAGCTGAGTCGTGTGGTCACTTCATATCTAAAGCCTAACTCACAACATAGGTGTTGTGCTGGCAGCAGGGTGTGGTTGCAGCAGTGTGTGTTTGCAATTAAGGCTGTGAACAACTATAATTGACCTACAACGAGCTTGTGGTGGAGATAAAGTAGTCGTCTGTATGCACTGAAGTGCATTCGTGAGTACGTGAGCGCGTCTGGTGAAATGATAATTAAGTAGATTTCTAAGTAATGCTTTTTATATGTTAGAAAGAATTGTGTTTGGATAGTACATTAATATAATAAACTTACTATCACATTGATTAGACATACAGTTTACAAATAGTTCATAACATAGTAAGTTAATATAAGACACTAACCATACATCCATCGAACTAAACTAATGAAATAGAAAGGTAAACAAAATAAATTGTCTTGCCTGGCATTTGCATAGTTCATAGTGCATAGATGTTGAATAACTACATCATCTCAAGATGTCGAAGGAAAGTGGCTACGCAAATTAGCCAAAAAATGCTAGTTGTGCCGGTCAATGCTATTAGGGTAAGATAGTTGTCATCTCTGAGGTGGTGATGGAAAGTTTTAAGGATGGGTACCAACAAATTTACCATCATTTTCAGGGTCATTAATATTCTCCAGAGATGGAGGCAACGGAGGGAGGGTCGTTGTGGCATGAAAGCATTGTCGTCGTCGTCATCTTGAGCTATCATAGTAGTACCACGTCCTATTTCCTTGTCAGTTGTACACCATCTCGATATGGTGCGTCAACGTCCTCTTGCAGTGTCCTTGAACCTTCTCCTGTATAGCTGCTGGAATGATGAGGCATTAGGGCATGAAATCATCATCCTCATCATCCTCGTTATTTTCTGGATGAGTAGTAGAGGGCGCCCCTGCACCCCTTAGGTTCGCTGATCGTCGTCGTGTTCTATGCAAACCAGGCACCACACCCCCGTCAAAGAGCATATACATCACCAAGAAGTTTGTGATCTCTCCGTGGATCAACTATGCGTCTTCCGAGAACGCCTAACGCAAAAGAGGAGCATTTGAATCAATGAAAAAAGATAAGTAGGGTGACCAAATAGAAAATGACGAACCTAAATGTGGGATGCATATTGGTCGAGGAATATCACCATCGTTCTTTACCTCCTAGAGAAACCAAGCATAGAAGGATGGTCAACCAGTTCGCACATCCTGAGATACGTTTGACGCTGCTCGTGCAACAAGACACTAAGGTCATTAGTGGTTACATGTTGGAGCAGAGCGGTTAACGCATAATAGAAGGATCTTGCATGCAATTTGGCCATGGCTTCCATTAGATTGTTCTCCTTGAAGGGATCATCCTTCTGTTCACGCATAACCTGCAAAGATGCATTAAGTGCTATATTGATCATTGTAGGTGTCCATGAAAAGCATATACTCGAAGATCCTGCCATAGATTTATTGATCCCTAACTGCAATGTTATGGCTCTACAACAAAGCACGACTCACTGAACATATATGAAATAATAAACTAGCAGTAAATATCATAATTAATATGTAACAATGCTTAATAAATAACTTAAAAACAAAGTTATGTGCCATAATTATTTAACAAATATTAAAAAAATAAAAGTAATTAAATTAACAATACAGTGAATAAGATGACACACAAAAAATTATATAAATGTAATTACATAAATGAAAAGTAATTACGTTAACAATAAATGAAAATTAATTGCATTAAATAAATGAAAATTAATTACATTAACAAGTACAAGTGCACCAAAAAATTGCATTAGCTACTCAACAACGACGCCGCTGCACGCAATTCCTGGGAGTGTAACCGTCTGGTGGGTGTGGCCCTCATACTAGCAGCCTACGTTGGTCCTTGCCTTGTGTGCCCTTGCTCCTCATCATCATCGTCCTTTCTTGTGGGACCCCATCGAACGTGTATCACGCTCCACTAACTCAACTTTGCATGTATCATGACGAAGGATCCTCATGCAGAAGTGTGGATGCCCCTAGAACGTGCTCTAATGGAGTCGGGTGGGTCGAAGGCTGACCCTACTGGTACCACAGTGAACCCCCAGATGCATCGGGATATTAGGGGTATTGTCCGTTGAGGAGATCGATGAAGCTGGTGGCCTGCATTGCAGAAGCCCAGTCAAAAGCATGTGTGCTGCTCCAGTCAGGCGTTTGCCGTGAGCAGTCAACGACGTCCTCATGATGAGTCGATGCTGCAGGTGGAGGTATCCTCGTAGTTTGAGGAGGCTGTGTCCACTGCGGGGCCTATGCACCCAGTGTAAACTGCTCGGGCGCAAGGGGCCTGCATGCACTGCTCATCCTCACACTAGAATGTGACACATGGTGCCTTGAAGCTGAAGGTCCCGCGTGTGATTGTGCCCGAACAGGTTTCTCATGGGCACTAGACGGGCGTCTACTGTGGGAGGCACGGGACGGGTCCATGGCTAGTTGTTCATACCCCCTCCATCACGGGGCACAACCACCTAGACCACATATAGCGGATAGGAAGCGGGACCTCTCATCCTCATGTAGTCCCAGAGAGGATTCCGTTCCCTCCACGTTGATGACCCGCTTGCTTCCCCACAAGCTTGCTCTGCCTGTGTATGCATCTTGTACGCCTCTTCGGTTTGTAGACGATGAGGACCATGTCAGTAATAGCGAGATTTAACTAATAAAAATCATTATAAGTATCGTCACATACCACAACATGAAGAAGGCGGGCACGATCCTCAGGGAAGGGTCTAAGGGCCAGCTCTACACGTTCGCTAAGTAAGGTGGCACGCATGCGCGGACGATACCACAAAAGGTACTCCCAGTAAGTGATGTCATTGTATTGTCCAGCAGGAACGACGACATCCACCGCGGCTAACTCTTTCCAGCTCTATAGGTGCTCGGCATTCACGGATGTCCAGTCCTGCATACCTCCCCCCTGTGCGCTCCTCCTCTACGTGATATAAACAGTTATCATTTGTTAACATGGATAGCCAAAATATGTTAATACTACCTACAATAACACACTTGTGCGTCCATCCAATATCTCATGGGGGAGGTACTGGCACCACCTATCGGCACCCGAACTACTTTTTTACACGTTCAGGAGAATATACTTCCACATTATTCATGTACAGCAGGAAGCATCCGATCAACCATAAGTCTGTGTCACGCTAACAAGAGGATGCGATGAGCCCTTCATCCGTAATTTTGGCCACTAGTGTCATACGCCATGGATCCCACTCCAGAGATCGGCGTTGAGGGCGTCCAGATCATTGATCGTCTGAGAGTAGTTACTATTGTCTTGCTACTAACTTCATCTCAGCCTAGCATGAATCTACTGATACCCCATCGTAGGCCTCATGTCATCTGTAATGCATCGGACATGGGGACTGGATAGTAGCTCTTGAGCACCCAAAATCGACAAACCGGGAGGTACTCCCAACTCCATAGCTGTAAAGAGGTGTAGGCAGGCTGTAATAGTTCCCTTTTTCTTTGATCGATGGGTTGCATCACATAATCCTTTATAGGTTGCAGTCAACACAATAGATCCCAAACTGTAAGATGTTGGCTTATAAGGATGTGACGCGAGCTGACTAGCTAATCATACAATATGGGGAACAACATAATCGCCTGTCATGTTGCAGAACATGATACCCCCAAGCAGGACGTACAAGTACACCTCATAGTGCTGCATAAGTGCAGTCTCGTCCGCATCCGGTGGGTATGCACCGAACTGTGGCAGCCCATGAATCCAGGACATTGAGAGGTTAGCATCCTTTCTGTCATATTACACCCCAAACCTACAAGATGCAGATGACCAATCAAGTTTGAATAGCACTACAATATTTAAAGTGCATTGCATAACAAATATTTACTTGTCCTGGACATAATCCTTCCATTGCTCTCTGACTGGTCGCTAAACTACTAACAGGGTGCCCCTGATTAGAAGCCCGGTCAGCATGGCCACATCCCTCAATGTTACAGCCATCTCGCTAAAAGGAAAGTGGAATTTATTCGTCTCAGGACGCCACCGATCGACGAGACCTTTGAGTAGTGCCACCTCAATCGCTGGGAGAGGTGTCCTGCTACCCCTCCATGGAAGATCCGACCATTATGAGAGTGAAAAGGTAGTAGTCCTGCCCGTGCGAGTGGCTCATGTAATCGAGGGTCTAACTCCTTAATCTTGTGGATACTCCAAGCTCACAACGGATCCAACTGCAAGATGTATCTAGTACATGAACTGAGTTAGTAGCAAATTATAGTGGCAATAAAATAGCATATATAAACTTTGTACCTGTTGCCCTGTGAAAATCATCGTTCCCCTATGATTCTCGTCGTACCACTGTTGAAGAAGCTTGGGAAGGCCACCATGAGCCATGACAATGGTTTCAGGCTTCATGGTTCAAGAAGTAGGTGAGCAACAAATTAGAATATGTTACAAGCTTCATGGTTCAATAAATAGGTGAATAATAAGCTTCATAGTTCAAATAAAAATACAATATCTGTGATGCTAGTACCATACGATATATTACAAAATAAGTATTACAACTAACATGTGCATAACAATTTACAATATAAACCATGTCTATGAATAGCTTCCAAGAACAAAATAAAATGCAACAACTCTAATACAGTACAGTTCGATAGTGGCCTGATAGTTTACTGTCGGATCGGGCAAGTTCTCCTGTCATGGCCAGTTTATTTGCAAAGTTTGCACCTGTGTAGGTCATCAATAGCATATGCTTCATCCATGTCACCTTGCAGCCTTATAGCTCTAGGCATTCCAGGATGCGTGCGTCGTGCTCAGGGATAAGGTACCCACTTAGGCTCCTTAATTGCTTTGTTGCTGCTTTCGATGTTGAAGGACCACATCTTTGGAAGCCATGTGCTCCTCAATGCATCGATCGTGAAGTACGGTGATACATACTGTGATTCATCATTTCCACCCATATCCCTGCAAGCAGCTAAGACATTTGAGCACGGGATATGGTGCATTTTTGGCTTATTGCATACGCCTCCGCTATGTGTTGTGGTCATGATGATGTACCTAACAAAGGATACAATAATTTTAGAAGGCTTGTTTGCATAAGAAAGGGTAAAATACGATCATTAAAATTCTATGTGCTAGCCTAATACCGTGAGTATATGGATTAAGGTCTAACGCTCCGCCGGCTTCCTCGCTATCCACTGGCTAAATATAGCACGTGAATGGCTAACGATAGTTTGGCCCTAACCATTTGCGTTCGTAGATCGTCCTACTGTGATTGCTGCTCTGCCATCATCTTGCGAGTGGTCTCATTTAACTCTCTCCATATCTAGTTGAACTTCGCCTGTTGGTTCCGTAGACACAACCCTTTGAATCTCTTTACAAGAGACTTGATGCGGTACCTTGTGTACAGGATCACTCCCAAGTGTCGCATGCACCATCTTCTCTCCACATCTGGCCATGCAATAGAGTAGTTTGTTCTATCATGCTGCACGTCCAACACATGTAGAAGACCCTTGTTGCGGTCTAAGATGATGCAAATTTGTTCCCTATTGCCCACGACACGTGTCCTCACCAAGGTGAGGAACTACAACCAACTATTATTATTCTTACTCTCAACCATTGCAAAGGCGACAAGAATGATCTGATTATTTGCATCCACTGCCATTGCTGTCATTAGGGTACCATGGTACTTGCCGCTCAGAAATATGTCATCCACGCAAACCTGCAATGTCTAAAAGTTTCGATGCATTGTCCAAAGGATCAGAATTACCTAATGAGGTATCGGTCAGTGGTGTTGTATGAACCATCCCCTAGCTTGATCGGCTCATCTGTTATGACCCATTGAGTCTCTTGATTCATCATGGCAATCTTCTACGGTAGCCTCGAAGCATAGTCATAAGACTATTCGAAGCTTCCAAACAGCATCTTTAATGCCTTCTGCTTCGTTCGCCATGCGGTGTGGTAATTGATCAGCATACCCGTCTTAGTTTGCACCTCCCCCATAATCAATTTTGGCGATAAACAAATGTCCGTGCCAACAAGGATGATGAAGAGTTGGGCTATGAACCTCGCATCAACGGCGTGGCTTACATTCCTAATAGCCTCTTCGTTGCATGTATGTAGGGTGTGTCTACTGATCACAAAATAGTTCTCATATTTTGGTTTATGTGCTCATACGAAGTAAAGACAGTTTGGGTGTTTGATACACCTGACCTCATACTTCGTAGGGTTAGACCGGGCGTACTTGTGGTCCCTTCTTGTCATGACAGCATAATTGCTAATAAAGTGGATGAGCTTCCCCCTGTTATGAAACTATTGCATAACTTTGGATGTCACTATTTTGGTATCTTCAGTTAGATAAGTTGTTATACTCAACGATGGCATAATCCAGCAGTCCAGCACCACAAAAGTACTGGATCGCTGACACCGAGTCATCGCTGTCAGCAACTTCCTCATCCCCGCTACCACTGGTTTAATCATCCATGTATCCCCCATCTATCTTAGAAGGGTCCATTCTAGCTCTCTCTCTTTACAGAACTGCGCTCCCCGACATGCCCTCCATCCTCTTCATGCATCACCTACTGGCTTGATCCTTCCACGATAGTCAATACATCACCATACACAAATCGTGACACTATATTTACGTATACACCCATATCGAAGTTCTCCTCCAATACTTTATATGAGTACAAAGTCCATACGTTGTTCCTACTCATCTCGAACAATATATGGACAACAGTATGAGACTATTGGTTTACACGCAAAAAGCTCATAACATATGATTTTAGACCATCTAGGTCAATAAGTACATCAACCGGACTCTCTATGTGCTGTCAGTTCTGAATTGTTACGAGTCTCCTGTGCAAAACAACGAGATGTTCTCTATAATAAATATGAAAAGTCATACCGTATCGGCTAAACAAATATACATATAATAAAATAACTACTTAAATGTATGTACGATACACATCTAATTATACTCTCGATAAATAATAAATAGCAGTAACCACCCTATTTAAATAATACAATTAATCATGTTACTCTACTTAATCTAAGTGATTAAGCTAATTAATTAAATAAATACAATTACACTAATTAATAAGATTAATCAAATAACTCTAATAATTCTTATTAAATTATGTAAAAAATCTAGTTATACTAGTTAATTACATGCATACAATTATACCATGAGAATAATCTAATTACACTGATGAATGAATTTCATGTTTTTAAATAAGGTACATAATCTAATTACACTGACTAATGAAATTCATATAATCAAACTATTCAAATAATCTAAACACTCTATTTTATCAACTTAATATAATTTAGCAAATGTAATTAAATAGATTAAATAATCTACTTACTATAATTACAATTACTAATCTAAGTATTAATTATATATATAATTTAAGTACTTACTGTAACTGGAGGTAACGCTCTCGAACTGTTCAACAAACGTTGGACTCCTCTCCTCGCACTGAAACTGCTCCTCTCCTCGCTCCTTGCTTTGCACTGATGTTGCTCCTCTCGGTTCTAGCCTTGCGTTGCTGTTTCTCTCCTCGCCTCGTGCTGCAGCTGTCCTTTCTTTACGCTGCTGCTACTCTCCTTTCTTTGCGCTGCGCTGCTGCTCTCCTCGTTTTTATAGCATGCACGGCCACCACGCGACATACCAAAATAAAAAAAGCAGTATGCGGGCGCACAACACCGAAACCGGGTGACACGATGTGACTGAGTGGTGATAAAACGACAGCGGCTTTTGGCAATGACGTGACAGCATGCGGGCCCGACGGCTTTTAGCGATGCCGAAACGGCACTATTCGCAGTATTCGGCAGTTCAGTTGCCGAATACATGGAGATTTCGGCAACTAAGATGCCGAATACGGTGATCAGTAACGTTTTCGGTGCCTCAGTTGCCGAAAAAAGTGGGGCCGGCCCATTTTCGGTATTTAAGGTTCCGAAATCTGATTTTCAGTATTTAAGTTGCCGAATACAAGTGCTAGATTTTTAAATATACCAAATATCATCTGTTTTAATAAATACGTCAATGTATATTGTCAATTTTTCTATTTTTTCCGTGATTATATCCACGCCGTTCGCTCGCCTAATTCCACGTGCTTCTGAGCACGGGGTGCTGCCCGCGTACGCAGGCCAGTCCAGTACGCATCTGCCTGCAACGAGGGAGAAGGAGTTGGGCCCTTGGGCTCGGCATGGCGGCACGCGCTCAGGTGGGCCAGGCATGCATCATCGCTGCTGCCGTTCCGGGCACGAGGAGTCCAAACCCCCGTACGGCGACGTGCGTCGTATGATGTCCTCGGCGTCCGCTCTGTGAGGACGAACCCGATGATGATAAAGCCCATGCCTGGACGCATGTGTGTTTTGCTTTCGCAGCTTTGCATGCCGCTCGGTTCGTTTCAACCTTTGCGAAGCTGGGTCGTCCTCGCCCAGATCTGAGTTCAGATCCGAGGTCTTGAATCCTGATCATGGCTTGCTTCTAGAGGTTTCTCCCCTTTTCCAATGATTCGTACGTATGAAGATTATTCTACCGAAGCGACATGGATTGTATCGGGAATTCGGGGTCGGTGTGTTTTTCATCGGATCAATTAATTCTGGCCTCCTCTAAAAAAACTTGTTGCATTATACTACTTATCCTATTTAGTAGAGTTTCGGCTTCTCTATTTACATTAGATTTGATATTTATATGTAAATATAAAATAATTTAAATATATATTTCTAGTCTAGAATGTAAATAAAATAACTCCTATAAACATTTCGATATACACTCTTATCTGACTTCATAAATTTTTAGGGCTACAAATAACTTGTTTTAAAAATTCTTAAAACAAGAGCTCTGTCACTAAGCCTTAGCTACAAAAGCAACACTAGTGCCAAGTTAGAGCAGCTCCAACAGTTGCTAGCTCACTAGATTTTGCAGTCCACGTCATTTTTTCTACTAGCGTGGAGGAGAGAGAAGAGGCTGGTGAGTACTAGCGTGTCTGCACATGCTAGTCTCGTACGCATTCCCATGCCCATGCCAGTAAACATCTACTCTCACGTTATGCTATTTCTAGTTAACATGGAAATAACACCTAAGTACAAAAGTTAATTGGTAACTCTAATGGTTGAGGCTGCTCTTACAAATTTCCCGGTAGGTGCGGGCAGGTACATATAGGGACAACCTCTAGATCTAGGGAACCATGCACAGTACCGTTGGATAGATCAGGACCATCAAGTTGTGGAGCAAGAGCTAGGTCGCGTCACATCAAATACTTCCTAAGAGAATGCACAGACATGCACCTTTTCCCATGATTGTACGTTGCGTCCCGTTCAATTGCCATAGATCTCAATCAGAGGCACGTTCAAAAGAAGCACTGCACGTATGCGCATGCGATTCCTACGAATTCCCCTCCAAGTGGAACGGTATGAACAACAGGATGGTGTACGAGTTTGATGTATTGGTGAGTGGCGTACGAGACCGAGAGGTATTTCGGTGGCATGCAGAGGACCAGAATTGAGCTGTGTGCGGTGCACAATGATAGCATGGATGGGTAATTCTTCATGAAGCAGTGTGATACGTGGGCATCATACATGCGCCCTCCAAACTGTGAACTTCTAAGCTGATGGCCGTCGATTTGACGCAGCTATACGGTTGCCCAATGGCAGACAGAGGAACCAGGTAATGGGATTTATCCATCTCTCTCTCTCTTTTTTTTTTTTATCTTTTTCTCTCTTTTCTTCATCATCTCTCTCATCCATGACAAAAATAATATTAGCAGACTTTCATAGGCTATGAAATAGTAGAGGGCTGGAGCCCCTACACCCCCTATCTGCCCTTGCGCTTGCCCGTTAGTAAAGTAGCATAGAATCCAAATTTGGCACCTGTACTGTGTAAAAAGAGGGTCGTATGAAAAAAATGGTTCTAAGACCCGACAATATATATTACAAGAGGACCTTAAGATATATATTGCTATAGCCGATCTTTAAGCTTGAGGTCAGAACTCAAACAATAAAATATTATTTCTACATTGATTCTCCTCCACCACTAACCGTAGCCTTCATGAAGATTTTTTTTTCGATTGGGACCTATCTCTAATAGAGATGGCACCTCCCGATAAATCTCGATACCCACACACAGGTACAATTTTTGCCCTGTATGTGCCCTCATGTGGGTAACGGGTACTCGGCGGGTCACTCACACCTGACAACCCGTTATCAAGTGGTCGTTGTCTTCTCCAACACGAGGATGTCTTGGATCCTCATCGTGTTGTTCGACACACGATGACACAAGAGAGCGCCTCGATAGCCACTACCAGGGGGCGTGAACTGTATCGGCAGCATACTTAGAGAGAAGCCTTGCCAGCGAACATGAGCTTCAGCATAGCAGTGCGGCTTCTAGCGCGAGCAACTGTGCGGTTGTAGCGGCTTCCAGCGCGAGCACCTGCACGGTTGTAGCGGCTTCCAGCGCGAGCACTAACATGGCGAGTGGCGACAGCTAGCGCATGAGACAAGAGAGGGCAGGAGGGGGATGGAGGCCGTGAATGCTAGTGTGATATGTGGCTGGATCAGGGAGGATATGGTAGCGGTGGTGACCAGGAGGGGAACGACGGTCGGGATCTTGCATACTAGGCTACCGGAGATGATGACGACCAGAGGGGATTAGGGGAACGAGAATGGGTAGTGATGCGATTGCCCGAGTGGGGTACTTGGGTTGACAAGGGCGCTATAGGTTTTATTTGGGTCATTGTGTGGGTTGTTTGGGCTACTAGCTACATGGGCCGGATATGCAACAAATACTTGGTGGGGACCCACGAGTAAACAGGTTTGGCCGTTCGGGTACTACTAGAACGAACCTGGATCCACTCCACCTGATGGGTAAGATTTTTGCCTGTTAACATACTCATGTGTAATTACCCTTCAAGTAGTGGGTAACGGGTATCCATTGCCATCCCTAGTCTCAGAGTCTAATATAGATCTCAAACAGAACATAAGCAGACATTAAACCAAACTAACACATGTGGAACCCATCTTCATGCTGGTTGGGACATTAATTGATGTCCTAAAAGAAACACAGTCGATCCGAGGAATATTTTTTATTTTAACCCTTTTAAACTAATATTTTAAAAACAATATATGAGCAACTAAATTTCTAGAAACTAGCTCCTTTTGTCACGCCAAAGTACATGTAGTCACTAACCAACGTGGTCATGCCACATTGACGTGGCATTCCTGAGTCTTGCCGATACCTTTGGCGTGACTCAGGCCAATACAGAGTGCCACGCCAGGTGCCCTCCTCTCCCTCCTCCTCCTCCTTCCAGATTAAGCCTCAAGACCTTGCTTTCACCCCTCTCCCCTTTGCTCTAAACCCTTCATCAAATCCATCGATTTCGAACCCAAATCAAAGGAGATTTCACCAGGGATTGCTCATTGAATGTAAATACTCAATTGCATCCATTCAATTTTGATTTTCTCCGTAGTTTTAGATGGTTTTGGCCTAGCTAGGGGTTGGAGATTAGGTGATAAAAATATTGAAATTTGGTTAGGTTACCTAATATTTGTTTGTTGTTGTTCAATGCTTAATGTAGCTTGTTTATTATGCTTGTACGTAGACCATTTTGTTATTGTAGTTTGTGTTGCAAAATTGACCATTCAAGATGGTAACCAAGTTTAGTGCATATGATTTGGTAGTGCTTAATGTAAAAGTGTTTGGTGCATGTCAAATTTGTAATGGATTGGTATTTATGCATTTGTATAGTATGATGACTAATTTGTAGGTAAAAGTGGACACATATCGGCAAGAAGTATCCCGATTTTAGTTGCAAGGATGCCATTGTTCCTCCTGCTCTCCCTATCTTGACTTGTGACTATGGTAAGCCTGACATGGCCGTTCAGTCACTACACGAAGGTACTGTTGTCTATATTTACTACCTGTGCAAGAATTATCGTGTGAGTGCATATTTGTTATGGGTTAGGGTAGAAGCATATGATATTACTTTTGATAATATGATGTTTTAACAATTTGTAGGAGTGGAAGATGTGCTACTTCTTTCAATGGATTGATAGGCCTGAGATGTATAAACCTAGGATTCCGAAGGTGAAACGTTTAGTCCGTATCTGAAGCCATATGACAAGTTTGTTTGTTGGGTTCCTCCTCCACCAAATCTATTAAAATTGATGGATAAAGAGAAGTGAGAAGTGATCATAAGACGCGTAGCGGATCCTCCATTGTGCAAGTGTGGGAAGCGTAGCATTCTTTGTGAACCTTCTAGAGGATTTCGTTACTTCTGTTACAAAGGGATGATAAAGGCAAAAACTAATCATGGTTACTTGTTTACAATTCGAATGAGGTAGAATTAGATGTCATGTAGATTGTATCATGAATTTGAATGCAGCGCCATTGTGGTACTTGTAACTTTCGGGATTTATTGTATAGCCCCAATGGTGAATGGATAAAGGAGGAAGAGGATCATGTGAAGGAGAATATGGTGATAGAACTATGTCATCCAAGGAGTTGTACTTACGGTGTGAAAACTCGATATGGGATAGTGCCCTTTGAAATTAGTGTGGAATACTACTGCAGGCATGTGGCTGGCAATGACATGTTTAGTTTTATGCATATTATATATATATTTTCTATTTGATATCCATGTTGGTTGTACCTTGTTAATATGAGTTCATATGATTTTGTTTTGGGGAATAAAGTACGCGGATATGTTCATGGGAGGAGTACCTTGATAAATATAAGGTGGATCATGAGATTGCATAGCGGAGTAAGCATCATCCAATGGTACTGTCAAGCTATATGGAGCAACGTAAAAAGGTAACTCATGATTTTTACGGTGCTATGTATCCCCAGCACAAGAGGAGAGCCATGAAGGGTAAAGAGGCAACAGCTAAGATGGTGCAAATGGAGATAATGAATACTCTTGTTGCTAATTTGCCTGTGCTAGTCCTGGACGACGACGATGATGAGTTGCTTTATGATGGGTCGAGCGATTAACATGAGGGGTCAGTTCGATGGTATACAGTTAGTGTCTTATATTAACATACTATATGATGAACTATTTGCGAACTTCATATATAATATCGTCGATTGTAATATGTGAACCATATGGACTATTTTATTTGTGTTTGGTATGTTTATTTGAGAAATTTGAACACGTTAAAATAATGATGAGAGCAACAATTACGCTAAAATAATGACGGTAGCATAATAGATGGATACTGAGAATAGTTCATTAGAAAATGATTATACTATGTTGTGATGGCGAAATTCGTCTACTGTTATAGTAAATATGAGTATCAACATTAGTGGAATTAAAAACACAGTACTCTGAAAATAAAACATCATGTCGGCTGACACTCCTGGTGTATTTTTGAAAGTTGTTAATCGTTGAGTTTAAAGCTGTCAATTTAAATGCTTTTTCCATGGTTAAAAATACTGAACTACTTTGTATAAAGTTGTTTGTTTGCATTTTTTAAGGTGTCTATTTTGAAATATAAAGTGGTGGAAGAAAGCTACTTCGACGAATTCCTCAATTGGAGCATTATTTACTACTTAGAAAATAGTGAACTACTTTGTATTCAGGTGGGCCCATGCCATTATTTTATGTTGCACAATACGATTAAACCAATTTAAATTAAATATGGATTGGGAACAAGTTTATATACTATTTAATAAATGTACATGAATTATAACAAAATTAAGAACATTGTAATATTATGTCATGCTAGGAGCCCTGGTATGACAGACTCTGCTGCCACGCCAAAGGAACCCCATTTCCAGGGGCTCAATGGGAGAGAGGAAGTGGGGGAAGGGCTGGCATGATGAGCACATTTGTCATGCCAAACAACCTGGTGTGATAGACATTGGAGCCACATCAGTATCTACCTATTTCCAAGGGCTCAATGGGAGAGGGAGTGAGGGAAGGCCCGACGTGACAGTTTGTCATGTCAAACACCCTGGTGTGACATATTTTGTAGCCACGCTAGCACCTACCCATTTCTAGGGGCTCACTAGGAGTGGCATGCTGTGTCGCGCCAAAGTTCTTGGTGTGATAGGGTAGTCACGTAAGGCACTTCAGCGTGATAGGCCTATAATGAAAATCAAAGGTTATACAGGCCTGTCACACCAAGGTGCTTGGCGTGACAAGCATGTATACTCACACAAAACTGAGCTATTTCACATCTTACTGACAATCTCGTAGGCTGTTGATTCACAACATCTAAGCATGATGACAGTCCCACTCGCGTTAGTTTGCTCTTCCTGTTTGGCAATATATGAGTAGCATCCTTGCTTCTTCTCACAACCAGGTAGCTTCAGCTGAGCAGGAGCTAGATGAAAATATATATGACAAGGAAGTGGTTATGTGAGTAGCATAGCAGCCACCACTTGCTCGAACCCAAAGAACAAAGAATGCAAACCACTTAAATATCATCATTGCTACTCAATATCCTGAAGAGGGAAACTGAGGGGATGTTGCATACATATAGTCCACACAAAAGTATCACACATATGGTATTGTTCAGTAGCACAAGCAACACGACAAAACAAGACAAAACTGAAGTGTCAACACAAGATAGTCCACACATGACATTGTTCAAGCACCACACACATGACATTGTTCACTACTCAGCCTTGTGGTGTGTATGACTTCTTCTTCTCCGATCACAACCCGGTTTGGTAGCAAGGATATTTGCACTCGCAATGTTGCTCATGTCACGTGCACGCTACTTCTTCTGTGAAGGCTATGTCAGTGGAGGAGAGTGCCTGCGAGCTATGAGCTCCCGATCTCATCGAGCCCATAGGATGGGTTTTCACCCTCCGAGTTGTCTTCCTCACTCCTTGGAGGGTTCCTCGCATCGGGCCTTCCCTTTCCCACGTGCAGCCTCTTCAAAGGAGGTAGAGACGGTCCTTGAGCTAGTGTGTGATGCCCTGCGAGCAACACTAGCACTGCGACTTGGGGCCCTAGTACCATAGTGCACCAGTGTCTGCTGGGTCTAATGCCACATCCCAAAAAAACATAATCTAATCATTTACTGTGCATGAGCATCATGACATCTTAAAATCATGTTTTAAATGTTCAAAAATGTTTTGAAAATGTATGTCTTTAGTTTATGTGTGTTTCCATCGTATTTACCTTGGGTGAAAATGGTTTGACGGTGGCTAGGAAGACCCAAAACCCTTTATAAAGAAAATGGGACAAGACCCCCCGGCGGTCCCACCACACACTTACCAGGCTGACCGCCAGAGGCGTGCAGAACCCCCAGAGCCTTTGTTCCTAGATGGTTTGACCAAGACTTCTCATGATTCAACCGCCAGAACCCAGAACGTCCACTTAAAGACATCGACCAACTCTATCCACTCACCCACTCATTTGTTCTTCCCCAACCCGAGTGTGTGTGTGTGTGTGTGTGTGAGAGAGAGAGAGAGAGAGAGAGAGAGAGAGAGAGAGAGAGAGAGAGAGAGAGAGAGAGAGGAGAAGAAGGAAGATCCTCCACCTCATGCTCAACGGAGGTCGAATATCGAAGGAGATGGTTGTCCAAGAGTCCCCCACATCGTCCCCGAGCTCGTCCTCAACTTTCCCTCTTGCCGGAGCAAGACCCAAGCCAGAGGAGAGAGCAAAGAGCTCCATCTCAACTACCACGACGACCGAAGATTGACAGAAATAGCTTCCCCAAGATACTTGAGGACTTCCCAGAGCTCATCCCCTTCCTCCTCTTCATCGGAGACATTTCCACATGGGTTCATCCACCCCAAGCCCATACACCACCCCGGAGCCAGATCTCCAAATTGAAGCTTCCTCGGAGTAATCCCCTCTAATAGAAAGCATCCCTACGCTAAGGTAAGACATCTCCTACTATTTTCCCATCATTATCGAGCCCTAATTGGTCCTCATTCCATTTGCACTCGAGCTCCACCCTAGCCTAGATCCCATCCATGGAGCTTTCCAAGTTTAGCTCAATGAATGTTGTCCAACCCACCCTAGAAGCACCCCACTAGTCTCCTAGAGAATCTTGGTACCCTTCGTGTTCAAAGGTGTCGCCGAAGCCTTCGTTGATGGCCTCATGGAGGTGCTACTGGCCAGGCCCAGTGGTCTGACTGCCGTTATAGATGGTCTAACCACCGGGATGGAAGCTTAGCCAATTAGTTCCATTTCAGACTCCATAGGCAGGAATTAAACCGCCATTTGGTTGGTCTGACCGCCCACCATGGTCTGATTGACAACCCTCCCGGTCTGACCACCAGATCCACTCAAAGCCATTTTCTTCTCTGCCCGCACGTGGTCTGACCGCCACCATGCCCCCGGTCTGACCACCAGCCACCCAGATCATAGTACCCTTAGGATATCTTGTCTGATATTTAAACCTCTTCTAGCCCATCATTTGAGTGTTCTTTTACAAATATTTTTGTAATCATGCATCATATAATTATTTTATAGCACTTCATCATGCTTATTGCGATGCATTCTCCTCTTTTAGTGATCGTCGAGCTAGAGAGTAGTGGGTTTTCACGAGAAGGTTTTGTGGGTTGATCTCATTTTGAAGCAGAGCAGCAACACAAGTATCTAAGCATATTTCACCTCATAATTTAGATCATGTGGAGTCTAAATTGATAAATTACTATTTATGTAAGATATGCATGTTAGAGTTCTAATGTCAAGTTACATGGGTAGAACCTATGTTGCTGCATTATTTCTGCATTGATCTTGTTGATGATACTTATCCTTGTAACATGAGTAGAATATTGTTGATGTCTAACTTAAAAGGTTGATTGAAATGCTTAACAATGCATATGTCCTTGGTAACCCCTCTCAAATGTGGAAACCACCGCATTTATCTCCATCAAGGCCGCCGGCCAATTTCTTCAAATTCGACCGATGCTCTTCCCCTCTTGCGCATATAAGCCTCCCAATGTCTTCCTTGCGACGTTCTGCAACCATTCCACCCGTTCCGCCCTCATTTTTCGCTTGGATTCATCCTCGGCATCATCATCTTCTTCAACTCTGGTGAGCTCCACCATTGAGTCGATTCTCCGCGCCCGAGCCACCATTGACCCTAATTCTTCCCTCTTTGGTGTTGCAGGGCCTCCAGTGGATCATCCTGCCGCTCCCCAACTTCTCTTTGCCGCCGAAACCCCATCCGTGTCGTGTCTGAGCCCCACCGTCCGCTCCTCTCCGTCGTCGGCCTCCCATAGCCTCTCTCCGCCGTTGAGAAGCCTGTGGAGAGAATCCTCATGACATCCTCTTCATTTTGCGCCTTTCCTTGACGAGTTTCATGGCCGGAAGCGCGACTGTGCTTCTCTGGCGAGGTTCCGGCCATGCACCACCGTCGGCCGGCCGTCGGCCATATCCAGTGCCGCCCAATCCATCCCCATTCACCCCGAGCTGTCCGATCTTGATTGTGTGGTTGAGATCGCATACCCCTTCACTCTTTTGTAATTGGTCCACCATGGACCATGGACCGGGGCTCACGCCATGGTCCATGGGTCGATGGACAATTTCTGTACGGTTTTCTATGGAAGAATAATTCTTATTCACTTTATGATGTCATAAATAAGATTTTTAGTATTAAAAATTGATTTATTCTCAGAAAATAAGTAAAATTTGCAGAAAAGCCCCCGACCTTCAAAAGCTTATACCTTTTTTCTCGTAGCTCCGATTTGGACAATTTTCACGCTCAAATGTTTGTAGCAACATGTAAAATATTTTTATAGGGTTTTTACCTAATTTGAGTACTGTTTGGTGTACTGTTCTTAGTAGTTTCCTTTGTGTGTGTTTTCCATTTTGTCGATTAGGAGGTGATCAATTTGAGAATATGTAAGATTAAGTTTTTGAAGATTTCAAGCAACCCTCAGCTGAAGGAAAGTGTCCTTGAACATCTTGCTCCTATTTTAAAATTCATGTGTATCTATTTATTCCTTCATTACATGCTTGTTTAAACTGGAATCCCATGTTAGGGTTTACTAGCTTTTGTATGATTATTCCTTATCGTCGTTGATGAGTCATGGTTAATGAAAGATAGATATACTAGTGCTGTCATAGTTGGGTAAATATTAATCTTGACTAATTATTGTGCAACAAGAATCGGGTATGATAATCTTATAACAACATGGTATAGGGATCCCAATAGAATGTTTGTATGATGATGGTGTGGGAATGCACGTGTGCGGCTAATGTACAATTGGTTTGTGGTTGTTCTTGTGTGGGATCCTAAGGATCGGTTCTTGAAGCATGCAACCCGGCTAAACCGCACAACCATGAGGCTTATATGGGTATGGCCTGACCAACTAATTAGCCACCCATTCGGTTCTGTAGGCACCAATGGACGGTTGAGTGGCACAAGAGAGGGCTTCTACAGCGATGGAATCATCTGTTAGCGGTGAAACCTCAGTGGGTGCCTACAGATCGGCGGGAGCTTTGTAAAGACCTTTTAGTGAGACTCCGACTCCACACCCCGGAAGTGTGAAGCAACGTGGGAATCATGACTCATAGGGAAAGCCGTGCAAACTCTGTAGAGTATAAACCTGATCGATCAGCCGTGCTCACGGTCAAGAGTGGCTTGGACTTCTTCATAATTAGTTGGGATCGAGGATTTGGTATAGTTGGTTGGGTAGCCGGGAAATGGAATTACCTGGTGAGTCTTTGTAGTCGGATGAAATTCGATGAGTTGTTTCCCCTTATCATAGTTGTGTCTCCTCACTTCGTAAATAGGATACCCAGTACTGAATTCATAGGTCATAGTTGCTTAGTGCAGTTAACTAGTGTCTAACCTTTCCTTGACTTAAGCTCCATAGCATGTTTTCCCTACACTTACGGAGTACATTTTGTACTCACATTCGTAGTCCTCTTTCTTGCATCCCTCTGCTGTTCAGAAGCCGTCAATAAAGCTGCATCCTTCGATGAAGATGATTTCAACCCGGAGCTCCTGTTCTAGGTTGATGTGCCCCCGGTTGACGTCTGTGGAAGATGGAAGACATGCTGGCGCTGAAGCTCTCTTGTTCCGCTGTATTTTCTTTTAGATCCGCAGGTCCTTTTGTAATAAGTTAATATCGTTATTGTAATAATAACACTGTGATAATACACTGATGATGTAACACATGTATGAAACTTGATGCCGGCATACATGTGTTGTGTCCGGTTTTATTTCTTTAAAACTGGATGTTACAGGGTAGATAATAGACATACATGAGGCCACTTCGAGGATGTGTATATCAATACCATAAAGTACCAAAATGGATCAGAAAGCAGCTGAATAGGATCATAAATATCCCCTGAATTTAATTTAGGAATGTAGGAATTTCATCTTGTACCTTCAAGGTAGACGATCTTATAATTAATTTCCTGTTAGCACTTGTAGGACATACAAATTTTTCATGATTCATGAATTTATTCACATTTATTCCATGATCTTATGAGTTAGCAATTATGTTCCTCATCATTTTAATACCAGGATGACCTAATCTACCATGCCATAGGAAGAATAATTCTGCACTATGAAACACAATCTTTAAGGTAGTGAATACTTCAAGTGCTTTAACGTGAGTGTAGTATAAGTCACTGCTCATAGAGGGAAGTTTTCTAGTATTCTCATTTCACTATCACATTTAATGATGAGTAGGTACTCTCTACTATGTTCTTCATCAGTTTCTACATGAAAACTGTCAATGTGAATATCTTTAAAACTTTGGATATTTCTTGTACATTCAGGGTACAATAATGCTTTTCAATGTATAAAGTAGTTCCCATAGATAGTATGACTATGACTCTTCCAAAACCTATTATGTATTTATCAATTCCAGTGACACTCATCACTTTTTCAGAGCTATTTCTAATAGACTCAAAATACACATTTTCTCTGAAAATGGTGTTTGTGATTCAACTATCTATAATACACACTTTCTCCATATGGGTGCCATACATATTCTATAAATAAATCATTCAATCATTCGCATGCGAGAAAGTAGCAATAAGACTAAATGCTTTAGTAACTATTGGAAATATTGTTTGCAGCTAAGCTGGCTCCTCTAGAGCTTACATTTATTCAGTCATCCTAAATTAAGTAGCTAATTAAATGGCTAAACACTTTAATTCTAGATAGAGTCTACGAAATATCTGACCACTTCTTCTTCAATGGATTTCTTTTCTGTTTCATCCTTCATGGTATCTTCTATAGTAGTAGAGGAGGGCAAAGTAAAAGCCTCTACACCCTTTATTTGGAGGTCTTTTACTGCCAGTATGGGAGCATCATCATCTTTTATGCGAGATGTCCCCCCAACTGCTACTATTTACTATTTTTTCCACTTTCATCCCTACTGCAATGGTGAGGTGTGCTTCTGGTTACTCCTCCTTCTTCTTCTATTATGCCTCCACAATATGTTTTCGTGCTTTACAGATTTGGAACTAATGGCCCCAAACATCGCACTTATAGCATGTTTGGTTCTGTTTACCATATGACTTGATTTCTTTCTTTGTGTTAACATTACAATCACCAGGCTTGACCTTATCTGCCATCGCTTTTCTCTCTCTTCCCCCACTTCTTATTTCGGTTCTTGCATGTTTTGAAAGAGCTATAATTGATTTTTAGACCACTGCTCTTCCCTTACGGCTGAGATAAGAAGTTCTTGTTTATGACTTCGTCATTAACTTCATAAAGCTGCAACACATCGATTATTACAACCGCTCATATAGGCCTAGCTGAGCAGATAGACCTACATCCGTTTATGCGTGTGGATTCACTTGTTAGTATTATTAAATTATTTTCATACGTATAATTAATAATAATCTCAACTCTTATATCCGCACATACAAGCTCAGATTTAGTCGATCAAATAAAAAATCAGCTTATTATAACCGCTTATATAATCTCACATATAACAACTAAACACTCTTATTTTTAACATATATAATTACACTTAACTTACTTTATTTTAATCTGCTTATACAATATAACTACGTAAAATCTTGTTTGAGCAAACACACCCGCGGCGGCGACGAAGCGAGCGAGACGACATCGCAGGGGGCTGAACTACAGCTGTTTCGCTGTTTCTAGAGCGCGATCGATCGAGCACAGGCCTACAGGGATCGTGTGGCATTGTGTTGTGCACTTGTGCTATGCAATTTGGTCTCGATCACCGGTCAGAGAAACCGACGTCTTGAGCAGCTAGTATTTCGAAGTGGATACCATGCGGGTTTTTTCCGGCGGAGATTTATTATCTCACACGTGTTCAGATTGAAACTCACTGATCCGAAAAAGAAAAGGTGAAATTATCGGAGTGTAAATTATGAGTTCATTTCATGACAAAATAACTTGTGCCATCTCCGTGCATGTATCTAGAGGGGATACAACCAGAGATGATAATAGGTCAGATCGGATCCGGACGAAACAGATTCATATTTGATCTGCTACTCGAATCGTTTGCTCCTACCTAATATCGTGAAGGGTGATGGATAAATTTTCGTGTCTATGCTTGTGCCTGCTAGATATCCGAAACCCATCGGGTCACCCACGGGAACCAATGCCTGAGCTAGGAGACAGGTGCAGGTGGATGGATCTGTGGCGTGCCCATGTTGTGGATGGATCTACGGCGGCGATTGGCTAGGGGCCCGAACGTCGATGGCAGTCGGCTGGGGGAAGGAAGAGGGCGGGCGACGACGGTAAGGTGCGAGCGAGTGGTGGCGGTCGGCTATGGGAGAGGCGCGGGAGGGTGACGACAGCGAGACGCGAGCAGGCGACCTACGTGACGGCCTGCCAGATGGGAGCATTGGAACGAGACGTGAGTTAGCAGCGGTAGCCGACTGGAGGACTGTCGCATGTGGCCAGCGACGACTATCGCGGGTGGGCGGCGATGACTACTGCGGGAGGGTGGCAACGACCGACTAGGGGAGGGGCACAGGTGGGCCACATGCGACTAGGGAGGGGTGCGAGCAGGCCACAACTTTGCAGCGGCAGATGGTTGGGTGAGGGGCATGAGCTGGTGTAGCTTGGTGGCAGCGACCAGTTCGATTGGGATGAAGATGGGGATGACTGGATGAGGGTGAGGGACTAGAGGTGGGGGCTGGCTAGCTGGGTGGGTGGGGGACTAGGGATAAGGATAGGGTTGGATCGTTGGTTGGAATGGGTTGGACTGGAGTTAACAATTGAACAATAGATTAGGTCAATATTACATATAGTATGTCCGCGGGTATCTATAGATAAAATATAAACATGTATTTAACTCGTAGCTTCGCAGATTGCAACTTGTAATATCAGTGAAAAATAATAATCAGATCCATACTTACACCTATAAGATACGATATCCATGAATACCCAAATCTACGGATAAAATTACATCCTTAGGCCAACTTCAGCTGTGGAGTTATCTAGTGCTACAGTACCAGTACTGGTACTGTAGCACTGGGAATCGGTCTCCAGCAGTACCACCCGGTGCTACAGTGCAGTACTGTAGCAGTACTGTTCATAATGCTGTCGATGACTAAAAAGTAAAAGATATTATAATAATAATAAAGAATGTTATAATAATATTTTTAAAAATAAAAATTTAAAATAACTGCTGAAGATAGTTTTAGATACGATATCCATCATCTCGATTAACTCTTTGAACGTAAAGCATCACACGATGTTGTTACAAAAAGAAAGACGCGTGTACGGTTAGCAATTATGCGCGGCACAGGAGTACCACCTGTGTCATGTCCTTTGTTTCACGCGCTACACGGCTTTAGCAGCCAAGCTACTGTACCAGGCCACGCCTGCGGTACCTTTTTTAGTCGATTCCATATCTGGTGTTGCGCGAGCAGGTTCGTCCAGGTCCCTTTCAGTTCGTCCAGATCCCTGTCGCGCGAGCACGTGAAGTTCGTGGCGCGCAGACTCACAGATTGCTATTGGATGCATGTTCCGTATTTGTGGGTTAGATATCCGCAAGAGATCCGCGTCTGATGGGGGTTTGGTTGCTAGCATATTTGACACCGGCTGGTATCTGTGAGTCATACCGGTGTATATAATAGTAATTTATTTAGCGGTATCTAGTTTAATTGGAAAGATATAGTGTTTAATTATTTGTATAAAGATATATTGTAGTATAATAAGTGTTATTATGATATTATTTTATGTCATTGTCCTATTATAGTTATAAGTACATCTTATTAAGTTTTAATATTTTTCAAAATACATTAATATTACTTAATACACACTAATAACATCATCAGTTAAGCACTATGCTGCATTAGCATCCCATATCTGCAGAGTGCATGTATTTATATCCGAGAGCCATAATACTCCATCTCATAGGTCAATCTAAATCATATATAGACAAACAAACGCACCTAAAAGCATACGTGGATCCATGAACATCTCTGTGGATGAAGAAAGCTGGGCGAAAATGAAAGATCTAAATTAGAAAGGCAGAGGATAAAATGAGAAGGTTTATACTATGCATAAATTTGACTTGTTCTAATTTTAACGGACCAAGAAAAGAGGCGGAAATTTTGATCACAAAGAAAGAGGAGTCAGGAATCTAAAGCTCATTGAATTCGAACAGATGTAACAGTCCAAGGCCTACGCTCAAACGTTTTCAGGGATCGCAAAATCCATGATTGATAGGGATGCAACATTACAAACCGGTTGGTTCATAAGGAACAGCAGGACCAACAATTCACACCACGAGAAGTACAAAAACTTTTCAACAATTCAAGCTTCAAAGCGGACAAAAACATCTCGGTCGGCAAGCTCGCCCACCTATTATCACGGCCTGCAGTTATCTCCAGGTGCCTTAAACAGATAAAACAAAACAATACTCAAGTGAGCAACGAATGTTCATCATTTTATTTTTCTCATACCGCAGTACGCTGAAAAATACTTTTGGCTGCATCAATTATTTTGACAAACAATGAAGGACTCATGCTGGTCACCGAACTTTTGAAAAGCATCAAATGCACGTGAAAATAGTCTGAGAGCCTTATCATCTCGGTGCAAAACCAAGTAGCAACAATACAGCTCCATATCACAAGTACAAACACAAAAAAGGGGGAGAAGCGGAGAACGTCATATCCTTCTTAATTCTTGCCAGTAACACCAGCAACCACCTGCAGCAGTAGCAAAAGGCAAATAACTATTATTGTGCCAACAAAACAAGCAATCTCAATAGATCTAGATAGTATTGAGGCGATGCAAAGGAAGAATAATTCAACTTATGCCATAATTGTTTAGTAACAGTAGGAAACACAGAAACTAGGTGAATTATGATAGCCAGCCCTATTCTGAACTCAGACAAACAAAGCAATTCAGTAGAATAAAGTTCTGAAGATATCATGAACAATTCAATTTAAGCTGCTTGACATGCTTAGAGCTTCAGTTAATTCACTGAAATGGTATTGCACAGACTATAGTTACTCCCTAGAAGATCTTTAATGACACATGTCAAACATGGTGAAACTGGGAAATGGCATGTGAGGAAAAAAAATGGTGACCTTAAATCATTACTCCCTCAAGTCACAAAAGAGTGTCGTTTTGGATTACGTGTGGTGAACACGTTTAACTTTGACCATCAATATCTTTTTAAATATTTCGATTGAACTTTTAAAAAATGGTATAGCTAGATTTGTCATGAAAAGAAGGTTCAAAATACTATAATCTGCTATATTCTGCATCCATTGGATAGTAATTAATGGTCAAAATAGTGTATTGGTGACCGTGTTGATGTTCAAATCGACACTCCTTAGTAACTGGAGGGTGTATATAGGTAAATCAATAGAAAACAATACTTCAGTTTCAAATAATTTGGATCAACAGAAAGTGACAAATTGAATATGACAAGGACAAAGTCACATACATCACTTAGAGCTGGTTGGGGAACTTGTTTGACAGTCTCAAAAGAATCCAAGATGGGCCTGCCAATGGCTGGAAGAAAAAGACCTGACACCAAAGGGGAACAGATCAAAAGAATCATGAGGTCTCCTGAATATATCAGTTTGACAGATAAAAAGTTGCTCAAACGGACATATTCACAACTCAATACACCAAGCCAGAAAAAAACTTTGAAATTGTACAACAAACTAACTGTAGTTTATGCATAAAACCTGTGAATCTTTCAAAGCCTTATAGGATAGAAAATTATAATATCTTCTGACCACACCGAAGTGATAAAGGGTACATCTACATATACCGTAGCCAAACATAAATCCAATTGACACTTGTTTTGTATTTTTCTGCCTTGAGATCATGTATACATGCTTTTCATCACATACTGCACAAAGTACAAAGACCCAACAAGCTACAATAATATCTGGCAGAACTGCAGAAGCAAAAATCAGAGCGAACGGAAATTTGTCATGAACTTCAATGCACGAGCAGTAGGAGCCAGACTGCCAGTAGCCAGGTATTTTGGAAAGAAGCAGAGTATTACTATTGTGCTACTTGATAGTCTTGCCAAAAACAAAGCAAATGACCAGATCAACTGGTAATCTGGTACTCAGTTTAAGGTAGGAAGCCCAAGGCATCAGACCTCTAAGCAAGACAAGTTGCATTTCAGATCATTTCATCTGAATACAGGTAGCTCTGACAATATTTTGGGAAAACTGCCACCATACCACACTCTCTTACTTTACCAAAATACCACTAAACTGTCTCAATGACATGTGGGACCTGACCCCACATGTTATAGACACACCAGTGGTATTTTGGCAAGATGCAAATCTTCATAATGGTATGAGGGCGATTTCCCCAAATATTTTAGAACGAATAAGTGCATATCCATATTATTTAACATGAAATAAAGAATGCATGCTAACGGGATAATAAACATTGAAGGAAGAGGGCAAGCATCATCATGAAATAACTTAAAGCATGCAGGCACTGAAATAAAAAGGATGCAAAAGTTGTTATGAAAACCTACAAGAAAGATAATGATGGACAACTTCACTAATAAATTTAAAGTTCACAAGTTAATCGCCATAGCCTTTAAAAGAAAAAAAATTCCATACTTGAGCTTTACTACAATTTTTTAGAATGCAGAAAGAAACAAGAAGCATCTTGTCAGTTGAGACAACAAATGTGTATGTAACGAAAATGACTATATTAGACTATGATTGTGATTTTTATGATTAATGATAACATAGTCATTAGGACTATCATATTTGTCAAGAATATATATTAGTAGGTATCATGGATGCAATACATCAAGAAACTACCGTAGCTGGGACAAAATTTGGTTGAATCGGAAAAGTCACAGGAATAATATACTCATCGGATGGTCCGATGCTAGAAGAATTGTACGCACTGGAGCCTTTATATCCAGAGATAGTTTTACCTCACTGGATGGTCCGGCATCAAATGGGAAGAAGCAGCGGATCATTGTTGACAAAGGGGAGAATGCAGATAGCTTCACCAGATGGTCCAGTCATCATCGAAGAATCATACCAGACTAATTCTTGCAGAGAAGAATCCAAACACAAAAGAACGAATAACAACTCACCATAAGGTCCGGTGCCTGTGTTGTACACACCGGATGCTTCACACCGGAGTATTTCCTGCAGAAACGTTTCCAAAAGTTGAAGATCGAAGAATATCTCACCAAATGGTCCGGTAATAGGTGTTGTGTACACCAGAGACTTACACCGGAGCAATTTACACAGAGATGCTACAGAGGCTCGGATGACTCAAATGTACTCATTGTATAGTCCGGTGATGGAGATGATGTATACAACGGAGTGTCCGGTGTTTATAATGACCGAGTGAAATCCAACGGCTAATTTTTGATGGTGTACTCACCGATTGTCCGTACTACTGTTGTCACCGGACAATCCGGTATTAATAACTTTTCTGAGCCGTTGGCTTAACGGCTAGTTAACGAGTTTGAGACTATAAATACCACTCCACTCAGTCATTTGAAGGTGCCGGAGTCCAGAGAAACACAGAAATACTTGAGAAGACATCTAAGCCACCAAAGTGTTAAAAGTAATCATCCAAGGCAATTAGCATATAAATTAAGGAGTGATTAGTACTATTAGGTCTAGAGAGAGTGTTACTAGGTGATTGCTGCCTAAGAAGTGGATCGAAGAGTGATTTGGAGTCTTGGTGACTCACCGGTATCTTAGCTTTTGGTGGCTCAAACTTGTTGACCCTCTGACTTGGTGTGGAATGGCGGCAAAACGCGTGTACAAGAAAGCGGAGACCCTTACCTTGGTGGCTCAAGCTCCAAAGTGATCATGACGACAAGTAACCGAAAGAGAGGCTAGTAGTGTGAGGCATTGTCTTGTTGACTCATCCGTCTTGAGGCTTTGCCTTGGTGGCTCAAGAGCCGTGACTGGGTGCCGACCGGAAGTATATCCTTAGTGGAGCTAACGTGAACTAGGGGTGGCATTTATACCATCAATACCATAGGATAAAAATCCCTTGTACCGAGTTTGTCTCTTTATCTTATTTACGTTTCCGCACTTACATTCTTCCAATTTACCTTGCTAGATTAGGTTGCAATCCTCTTAAGTGGTAGAGTAGACACTAGATAAATTTAGAACACATTTAGATAGAAATTAAGATAAGTTTGTCTTGTGAAGTTCTTTGGAGTTAATTTAGTTTAGGTTTTTAAATATCCTAATTCACTTCCCTCTTAAGACGACACTGATCCTTTATCATATTAGTTTAGATTTTTAAATGTTCTAATTCACTTCCCTCTTATAACGACACCGATTCTTTACGGTGTATGATAGGATCATCTAAATTCGAACCATATGAATGAAATTGTTTGAGAACATATCAATCAACTTTGATACCTTGCACTTATAGAGTGTACAGGGACCTACTATTTGATACAACCTTGATAACTGACATACATCCTTTCCGGCCTAAATTGCAACCAGGTCCGACATTCATAAGCAATAACATGCTACATCCGTCACTAACAAAAGCATTGGTACTCATGTCAGATCACCTACCACGCTTATAGCTACGGAACAAGCCTAGTGATCAGAAGGAATTACAACTCCGGTGAACCTAAGGAATGCGGAAGATATGATCGGCTCCCCTATTTGTATGTTGAGATCAAATCTCTAATTCATTATCAGCATTCCCTGTTTCAATCCGAGGCTCCTCGCTTGATGCTCCTCAGTACATCTAGAAATTCACAAACGCATAACAAGCTAAGGAACATTCTGAGCAGCATCTGGGGATTTCGGATTTCCCAAGCCGACTTTACAGGGCTCAGGCTCAGTAAGCCAGTAGGCGGAAGGCGTGAGAGGGGAAGAGAGGGTACCGAAGCCGGCGATGAGGCAAGAGGCGGCGACCACCGGCTCCTGCACAACGAAGATCCTGAGCCTCCCCATCACGCTCATCGCTGCCTCTCCTCCTCCTGCTCCTCGCCGCGACGAGCAGACGCCGCCGATGGGATGGGAATGGGGATCGCCTGCGCCTTCCCTTCCCGTCGATTCGACGCGACGCCGTCGGTTTTGCCGCAGTTGGGCCGTATACTCGTATACACTTTTAGGCCCGACGGACCGGCTGCTCGATTTGGCGCGGGCCTACGCCGAAGCAGGCACCGCGTCTCCTACTGAAGGCTGCGGCCCGTGCCGTGAGCCATCCAACGCCAACGGCTCGGGAACGGGATGAGGTGAGAGACTCGGCGGCCTCCCGTGCAAATGGCTATGGCTATGGCAATGGCAACGGTTTCCCTCGCTGTAGCCGCGCACCACCACGGCGGCGGCCACCTGTCCGCCGGCTTCCTCTCCTCCCCGCGAGCAGGTGGGAGGGCCGGCCGCAGCTGCGTCACCATCTCTATGAGAGCCCAGGTGGATGTTCCACCCGCTCAACCTAACTTTTCTCTCTTTGCTTCCCCTTCCTTCCTTCCTTCCCCAATTCACGCACGCTTGTCCGGTTACTTTTTTGTTCTAATCTCTCGCAGAAGAAGAAGAGCAGAGGAGAGTCCGGGAGTGGGAGCGGAGGCGGAGGCGGAGGCGGGGACGGGCGGGCGAGCAGCGAGCGGCGAGTGTGGCGTCGTCGGAAATTGGTGCGTGCAGCAACTAAACAATGGTGGAATCTCTTCCCTCTGCTTGCGTGATTGTTTCACTCGGCATGGTAGCCACCCAGTTAGAAAGCTACGGAAGGATAAGTTTTCTGTCGAATTCACAAGTATCACCTTTTCTGTAATGTGTACGGGATTTAAGGGCAACTTTCTCTGTAGGATTATGATTTTTGCTTCGCAATTAAGGATGGGGACAGTTATATTTAGGAGGCTTGAGAAGCATCATCGGTGCTGTAGTTCCATGATCATCAGTATTAGTCTGTTACCGAGTGATAGCTCGACTTCACTTTTTGGTTAACCATGTAGCCGTATTCAGCATTGGTTCAGTTAAGCGGGCAGACAGGCAACAGTATGGCTTGCCATAATTGTTTGCACAAATAATAAAATGCAAAGTGGAGCGTGGATTTCTGTAATGATCACATTTGTCTTCGGCTATGCACTTGGGAGAAAATTTTGTCATGCTTTTGAATTCACAATCTTTCCTGATCTTCCTGTATCTATTGAAACTTAACTATGTACCATTTTTGCAGACCAAAGTGGATGACATGTTGCGGTACAAGTTGGATCGTATCCCTTTCTTGGAAGAGAAGGTGAGAAAAGTAAGGGAAAACGGGAAAATCGTATGCTTGGACATCAATCAGCTTATGTTATCTCAAGAGAATAGATTTGCATTCACAATGGAGGTGGCTGAAGAAGCTAACACCTATCTTGAGAAGAATAGGCATGAGTATGGATTGAAGAAACCTATACTGCATGTGCTCAGTGACCGCATGAATGAAGCTGGATTTTCTCGGCCAGAGGGTTACCTTTATCCTTATCCTATCAAGCCTGGTCCTTATTTCATTAAAGAGGAGGGACATTGAGTAAAATCATATGCTCCTTGGTAAGTGCATTTGTCAATTACTGCCAGTTGATCCATTTTGTCCGGCTTTTCCTCTTTCTTTCTTTTTTTAGTCTATCTGTTTTAAACTGCTGCACCTGTGATGAGTGTACTTGCATTCAACATACTGAATGGAGTGAAGGATGGAGAGCCTGATTCTAGTAAAAAATAGAAGTATATTGAATGAACTCATAAGTACCATGCTAACATTTATCTGCTCACAGAATGGCTCATAGATAATCCACTGCCTCAAGTATGCATTAGCAGTACTCTCAGGTGGGTCTAAACAAAAAGCAGTACACATAGGTGCCATTTAAAATGAGCTAGCCTCAACTTCATCCCAGTAGACTGTTTATCAGATAAGAGTATCTGTATGGCTTTTTAACCCAATTGGATATGTGAAAAACACACAATAGGGGATCCTATATTTATATATTAGGTTAGCTGTAGTAGAGACTAGTCTCCATCATATAATCCTCTTCATGTAGTACCATGTTCACATGATTATATGTAGGATTACAACAAGAAGCTTAGTGGTTTAGCCATTCCTGCCTCCAGTCCCAGGTCTTCTGTGTGGATCATGCCTAGAATTTGCCCCTCCATAATCATAGTCCTGAATCTCTGTAAGAATCTTTCTGCTATGCCCCTGCACTTAGAGGGTAAAGAACACGCATATGCTGAATTAAGATAATAAACAAAAACCTAAAATGTAATAATTCTGACATCTGTTGACATGAATTTAGGCAGACTCCCTCCCTCGTTATCCTCACTACCCAGTTAATAAGATATTATTATATGATTGTTTCTGGCATGACTTATGTGTAAAAAAGGTGATAGTATCAAGAGCTTTAGAACTCAATCACAGATCCCACATTTGGAATTTAAATAATACTTGAAGACACCAAGCATTGCTTTAGGTGGCTATCTCCAAAACTTTAAGATCAAGTTAGACGGACCTTTATCACCTTTGCTGTAACATTATCATTTTCCACTACTATGATTTGTCCTGCATTAGGACAAAAGAACATAGTTAGAAAGAACATAGTTAGATATATAATTAATGATTAATCAAATAGTATATTGTACAGAAGCAATAGTAAACCCCATACCTGCAGATGCATTGAAGAGAAGGATTAAAATGATTATGGTGAGTAAAAAAGTGGGTTTAGGCATGCTGATCTCTTCTGATAGCATGTTATCACCTTAGGAGGATTGGTTGGGAGGAGCTATTGTGGCTCTGCCCCTTTTATACATGGATGCTGGGTCATGCAGCAGGGAAAAGAAGTTGTACCTTTAGATATGGTCTACCAGTAATGATTGCTCTACAGGATTATGATGAAACTTGCTATCCCACAGCACAAGGTCAACTGCATTTGGTAGAAGCTACTTTAGAAGTTATATATATTGCCTTTCTAGTCACTAAAGCCAAAGTAAACTACAACACATCCTTCTTTTAATAGTTGATACATTTGAACTTTTTTGTGTTCTACTTCTTCTAAATTGTATCATATCACATGAAATGTCACCTTAATCTTGTAGTGGCATATAGCATTGAACATGCTTTGGCCCGGCGTGGTATTGTAGCACACGCACTTTGGGCATGTTTGGTTCATGTCTAATGGTGCCATAACTAACCTTAGCCAAGTGTGGCTTGCCACAAAAAGTGTGGCCAACAAATTTTTAGCCTCATGTGTGTCAAAGTTAGTAAAAAACTGACTGTATGACGTGTGGACCAGAGGGCTAACATAGTGTGGCTTGCTACAGTTGTGGCAGTCAACCAAACAATTGCCAAAAAATCTACGGCGTGACTAAACTTAGACGTGGAAGGTTAGGTTCAAACCAAACACGCCCTTTATCTTTTAGTTAGTTATTTGGAAAGATTAGATCAGATTTGTTAGGGGTCATTTGAGAGGTAAGACTAGATTTGTTATCAATTAGAGATAGAATTGGCTAGGAGATAGAGTTAGATTCGGTCAGGGACTTTCCATTGGGAGTCTTATTTATAGAAGTCATGTAATCGGAATCAATCAAGCAAGAGAAATCAATTTAGTTTTCAGTTCCCTTCTCCTATGCCTACCCTATAGTTCTAAGTCTCCCTAACCTATATAGTCCAATCCTCCCTAGTAGCTGGCGCCGCCCGGCTATCCTCTCGGCGGGTGTTTACCCTAACAATTGGTATCAGAGATGCTAGATTCCGAATTCGGTGTTCTTCGTGTCACAGTGAGCTACTTGCTATACCCGGTGACCTAGGAGGTGCTTCACCATATCTTCAACCCATATGGCGCTGAGGAGGTGCAGTTGTTCGTGGTGGCAACACATGTGGAGACGCATGTTTCGTTCTGGTCAGCACACAATGCAGGTCGAGCTCATGGCGCACTCCACAGGCGCTGCATCTACGACGGCTATTGTCGGTTGGACAACCAGCACGTGCAACCAACACCAGCACTTTCGCTGACAACAACCTTGCCAGGTTCTGATTCCAGTGAGGGTGCTAGCTCTCAGGCCATCGCAGCTTTAACCAAGGTGGTGGCCAATATGTAGAAGCAACTCAAAAAATTAGCACAACAGGTGGCTGCCATTGACAAACGTTCGCTAGATACTGCGAGTCAGCTGGCCATGCTGCAAATCAGTATGTCATCCAGTGCAGCGGCTCCTTCATTGGCGGAGACCTCGGCGTGGAGGCCTCAGGCGATACGACAGTTGCCCCGCCGACGCACTCCACCATCACCACCTTGGGAGATGCCGCTGCAGCTGCATCAAGAGTGGACTCCATCGTCGATATCGAGCCACCTGTCATGTGTTTGACATTATGCCCGAGTGGTGACAACGACACCACCAGCGCTGTAACCACGTCGCCATCAGTGATCATCATCGACGTCGACCATAGCGTGACTGCTGCTGCTCCAAACAAGAGGACTTGGTGCTCTCACATGAAGGGATGCGAACACTACAACCATTCGTCAACATGGGGATTTCAGAGGCTGCAACCATGGCCGCCACCACAGCTCGAAGACGAACTATCTTACAAGTAGGGGTGAAGTTGTCATGTGCGAGAGCCTTTGGGTTGGCGTGGTACTACAGCACGCGCATTGCAGTGCTTGTACTTGTAGCATTTAAAGATAGGATAAGATCAGATTTGTTAGTGGCCATTTAAAAGGTAATATTAGATTTGTTATTAATTAGAGATAGAATCGGCTAGGATATAGAGTTTAATTCGGTCAGGGACTTTGCATTGGGAGTCTTATTTATAGAAGTCATGTAATTGAATAAAAAAGCATGAGAAATCAATCTAGTTTTTAGTCTCCTTCTCCTATGTCTTTTCTATAGTTCTAAGTCTTTCTAATCTATAGTCTAATCCCTCCCCTAGCAGCCGACGTTGTCTGGCTATCCTCCCGGCGGTGTTTACCCTGACCGCTTAAATAGTTGCAATACTAGTATGCAATCAGAGCATCCATTTTTAAGGAGTGAAAATGATCAAATAACCAAAAAGTTGCAATACTATATATAATCAGAGCATCCATTTTAAGGAGTGAAAATGTATCACATAACTAAAAGAAGTATACAGTGTGCCTCCTATTGACACTATTGCATGGCAAATGCATAGAAAAGGGTAAAGGAATAGTAAGTGGAGTGACTGCACACTGACAGCTATGCCACAGGGTGCAAGAGGATAGTGGAGTGAGGAAAACATAATGGAAATGCAAGTGCAACAGCACCCCCAATGCTGTCCATCGGTCAAAGGAAAAAAGACTTAATGGTTAATTGTGTTGTGGTGGATCCTGTTTGAGATCTTCCCTATCAAGTGCTGTTCATAGCATTGACATTGTGAGCAAAATGCATGCTAGGAGACCAATTTCAGGGTCATTGCTTTTTGATCCAACCATAGACTAGCCACTAGCTGCCCACAGCCCCAAGTGCAGCTAAGTTTGAGAAATTGGCATCCCCACTTACCTTGCTACTGCCTACCTTCGTACAAAGGTCTTTCTTCAACAACATGACCACACGTGTAAAGAGGCTGTAGCATGACCTGAAAATGTTGCTATCATACCATATCCTCATAAGTGCTACGTACATTCGTGTGGATGTACATGTGGCCATGCAAGTATTACACTTGGACTGCACGGAAATGATCAATCTTTGTACCTGACCATGATTTCATACTATAAGTTTAGATGTTGACCATGATTTTGTACCTGAGCACAATCTTTTACAAACGAAAATAACAAACTCCTAGGAGGAAAGATGCGGTGCATGAGAAGATAGCGTCATTCTTATTGACTCCAGGGAAAAACATGGTCATATTGCATCCTCTCGGTGTTGCTCTATTGTTTCATAAACATGAAACATAGGATTGTTCTTAAATAGCAAAGGTCTGCTAAATTGATGATAACGGTCAGAAGCACTATGTAGAAGCATTTTTTTTTATATGTGATATTTTGGAGGTCTGAAGCAGCTTTCCTTCTTACCTGTTTATTTCACAACATCTTTCTGACAAAGGTGTGTTTTTGAACTTTGAAACAACTTCTCCACAGTGGTTCGCTGATCTGTAAGGCGAAGTCCCAGTTAGTCGAGAGTCCTAGGGCCTTTTCGAATAGGTTAGGAGTATGGGTTTGAGCTGTGTTTCTAACTAGAATGTCACTTAGTCCTCAGAGTCCGATTTTCAACATCGAACTCTAATACTAAACCTTTAACGCCCCTCAAGTATTGAAACCGAGTAAATAACAACCCCGTTGACAATCCACCCCGGTTTTGGTCCAAGCTGGCACACGTCAGCGTCCATGTGGCCAGGAGTGCTGAGTCAACAAGTGAGGCCCACGAGTCAGCAGCTTTTGGCTAATTTTCTCTGTTTTTTTTTTTTTGCCTTCTTCCTTCTTCTTTCTTCATTTGCTTCTTCCTCCTCCCATCAATCTGCCTCACCGGTCACCGCCGAACGTACAGAAGAACAATACATGTGGCCGCACTGTAGAGGACGGTTTAGACCATAGGCTTGCTGTGAGACGCAAAGTTGTAGTTGATGTAGTTCAGGCTGCAAAACGGCAGTTGATAGATTTTGTTGCCTTCAGGCAGTTCTCTGGAGGTGCTTCACCTCCTATGTCTTCTGTTTACCTGATTGTGAGATAGCACAATATCAGTATATCACTGTTAATGTTGTCTTTCTACTGTTCTATTTAGGGCTTAATTTTTTTAACAAGAAATCACGGGTTGAAGTGGAGCAAAACAACGTCGCTGATGCATCAGGCATTTTTGTAGCCTCTAATTCTTCAGTATGTCGTTTTGCAGGACCAGAGAGCTCAAGATGGGGGCCTCTTTTTCACAAAGGAGCTTTCTTGGAGGGCCTAGTTTTTGCAGTATATTATACAGTTGGAGAAAAATGAAGAATTCTCTGAAATGACGTTCATAATCAAACGCCCGGAAAATCAAAATGAAGGTTCCAGATCTCTGACACGTTGCAAGAACATCTCCAGGTTGAATGCAAGCCCACGGCAATGGATTCTTTCTGTGTGGACTGTTGTATTGGTTGCTTCAGTCCTTGCTTGGACCAACAAAACAACCATCCGCAGCGGAAACCATCCCTTAGCTGGCGCGGTCACATTCGTCATCAAGCTCTAATAAATCAAAGGATCCATGCTATTGTTTCCTTGACATATTGTAGCGATACTTCTACGAATTTACCATGGACTACAACTACTACCTAGCATGAATCTATGCGCTGAAGGTTTCCCGTATCCAGAATCTTAAGTTTTGGAGTAAATTTCGCAAAAACTATAGGTACTTTAATAAAATTATTGTAAAATTACATACTTCAGCAGTAGTTTCATAAAACTACATATTTAGTGGTAATTTTATTGTAAAATTATAGAGCTTTGGTAAAATTATCGTAAAATTATAGATTTAAGCAATAATTTCACAAACTATAGATTTAATATCGATTTTATTATAAAATTACAGATTCTATAGGAAATGTTTTCATCCTCGTTACCATGATAACCAGACCTCGTTTGCAGTCTTATAATAGTTGTTAGCTCATGAAACTACAGTTAATTTAGTGGAATTATCGTAAATTGTAAAATTATACATTTAAACAATAGTTTCATAAAAATATAAATTTAGTGTGGATTTTATTTTAAATTATAGATTTTATCGTCAATCTGTTAACCTGATGAATAGACCTCATATGTAGTCACATGAACTTCCAAATGGTTCGTTTTATGAACTGTCAACTGCTACGAGACTGCAAATGGGATTCGATTGTCATGGGGTTAAGAACAACTCCTCTAGAACCTGTAGTTTGCAATAAAATCAATGTTAAATCTATAGTTTTATAAAATTATTATTTAAAGATGTAGTTTTACGATAAAATTAGCATTAAATCTATAGTTTTATAAAACTATTATTTAAATCTATACTTCTATAATAATTTTATCAAAATATCTACAGTTTTACAAAATTTACTCTAAGTTTTGAGATGCCGATCGAGTGAAGGAAAAGTAAAGATCCTGTACTCATGTTGGGTCATCAGAAGTTCCGGACCACGCTTGCATGATTCTGCTTGAACGGGGCGAGCGGATTAGTAAACCAGTGGGGGCCGTGGGAGTCCATCTTCCAGTTGACCGCTGCGATCCACCGTTGAGTTGGTGAGATCACGCGTCTACAGTATTGGTTATGGTAGATGTCTTCACGGTTTCTTCCTGCTTAAAGTTTTTTTTTGTTTTTATTTTGATTATGAATTCTAATCACAAAAGTAAAAAATAAAATAAACGGTACTAATTTAAAAGCCGATTCTTTCTGCTCGGGCTAGGACATTGCCGGCTGCTCTAGCCTTTGCAGTTTGCACATGCCAATTGCAAGTCTGGAAGAAAAAATTCTGTTTGAGATTCTGAGACCTATTTATTTTTTCTATGGATTATTATGATCTAAATTTTCTGAAGAAGCTTCTAACCATTATATTATAAATTATAGAATGTTATAGTACGACTTAGTTTACGGTGAGAAGAAGCATGCCTGAGAAGGCGAGTTTTTTTATTTTTTATTTTTTTATTAAATATTTAAATAAATAGATTTTTGATAACAAAATTTACAGAAATAAACGCCTATCGCCCTCTGAAAGGGTTGTAGCATTTTCAGAGGGCGGTAAGGATACTACGGTGGTACCGCTACACCTTACCACCCTCTCAGAGAGCGGGTGGGGTCCATCCCGGAGCTTGCCGCCCTAACCGCCCTCTGAGAGGGCGGGTAGGCTTACCGCCATATGAGAGGGTGGGTAGTTTTGGTGAAATTTATTTTTTTAATTTAACATTTGTATAGCTCAATTTGAAAAATAGTGTACATTTATTCGGTGAAAAATGTTAGTTGTTGATATTTTGGAAGTTTTGGATCGAAATGGTCAAAATGGCATCGCGGAGTAGTTACATTTTGGAAATTGTGGATCTTTGTAAATTTATCGATATTTGTTTATGTATTTGATGTAAAATTGTATCAGTAATTTTTTAGTGACGTATTGTTGGGAGGATACAAAATCTAATTTTGTGAACAATAGATGTGAAGCGCTCTAAAAAATGCTTTCACTCATCTCTAATTTTGGAAGTAGTGGATCATCCTCGAAAGCTGGAAGGTCGCTGTCTAAAAAAATACTTTCGCTCATCTCCTGATCACCTACACACTCAAACACAGGTCTAGTACAAGGGGTTGATTCATCAAAAATCACATCACATGACTTCATGATGGTGTTAGTGTCAAGATTAAATACCCTGTAAGAATGATCATGAAGAGAATACCCCAATAAAATACAATCAAAAGAACATGATTCGAACTTGTCAAGATTGCCACGCTTTAGGATGAAGCACCGACACAAAAAAAACTCTCAAATATGAAACATTCGGCTTCCTCCTAAAATGCAACTCATAACAAGTCAAATTCAAGATCGAGCGTAAGAAAATTTAATTGGATATGTAGCACGCCATGCTAGGCCTCAGCCTAATACTTCCTAGGAGTCTTATACTCATCGAGCATCATCCTAGCCATCTCCACCAAAGTGTGATTCTTCTTCTCAACCATACCATTATGCTGAGGAACACGTGGGACAGAAAATTGATGCTCAATACCATGCTCAAGACAGAAAGCATCAAAGAGATAGTTCTTGAACTCGATGTCATTATCATTGTGAATTTCTTTCAATGTACCAGGGAGTTCTTTGAACAATCTCAAAGCTAAGCTACAAAAGTGTGAAAATACTTCATCCTTACTCACAAGAAAGAAAACCCAAAAATAGTGAGAGAAATTATCAACAATGACAAGTATATACCACTTCTCACCCGCCGAACAAACCCAGGAAGGACCAATAGTGTCCATATGGAGAAGTTCTCCCGGTCATTTAGTCATCACCAGATTGGCTAGTGGGTGAGAGGCAGCAACCACTTTGCCTTGCCTACAAGGAGTACAAACGAAGTTCTTCTCAAATTTGAGCTTGGACAATCCTCGGATCAAGCCTATGGCACTCAAATGAGTAAGGAAGTCAAAGCTCATATGCCATAGTCTCTTATACCACATCCAAAGCTCAGAAGAAGGTTGAGCAATCAAACAACAAGAAGTACCAAGAGACTCAAAAAAATCAGCTCCAAAAACTCTCCATACTCTGGAAATCCGGCAAATCGAAGTGCCTGAAGAATCAAGAACTCGAGAAGTATCGCGTTTGAAACGCAATTCCAAGTCCTCATCCAGCAACTGAGACATAGAAAGCAAATTGTATCCCAGATACTCCACCAAAGCCACATCCTTGATAGTAAAACTCTCATTCACTCTTACCATATATTTGGCTTTCACCCTTCCTTTCCGATCATCCTCGAAAGTGATGTACTCGTGCCGCTTCATCGGGGTAAGGCTGGAGAACCATGATGTATCTCCGGTCATATAGCGCAAACAACTGGAGTCAATGAGCCAGTTATTCTTCAGGCCTCCGCCTGCCACCTACATACGGGAAGAGTAGTAGGTGGATGGCTTAGTATTGGGGTTAGTTATAAACTTCTTAGGAATCTAGAACTGGGTCATCCGCCCTGAAACAGTAAAAGCAGGTGCATGCAAATCAATACTAGTATGCCAGGGGCGAGAACCACGAAGAGAAAAATATGGTCTGTCAAAATGTTGGAACTCAAAGCCTCTTACACGTGGATCAAAACCATATGACTCATGGTAAAATCCATGCCAGGCACCACCTCTAGGAAGAAACTGAAAAGCGCTGGAGACTCGTGGGTAGGAGCGAGGAGAAGGCTCATGTACACCAACAAAGAGACGGTACATGTCCCGGGTACTCCACTTCCACTCACGCCGCTCATCCCTCCTACGGCAAAACCAATACCCAACCAAGTGACCCTCTCTCTGGTAGTAGGTGCAGTGGTAGCGTCTCTTAGGAACTCAACTGTCAGTCACTCTAGGCTCTCTCACAAGGGCTCTCATATGAGATTGTGAAGCTCTTTTGGGTTATGGTGCGAGTTTCTTCTTGGTAGGCTGTGGTGTGGGTTTCTTCTTGTTAAGTTGTGGTATGACATTGATTTTGAATTTCTCAGCTTCTAGGGTAGCAAATGTGGTGAAAACAGTTTTACTCTCCTCATTGTAAGCCACCCTTTCAAAACCCAAACCAAGAGCCAAACCTGCCTTATCGGCACACAGCTTGGTCTTGGCCAAGATCAAATTCATTTTACCTTACCTTCGGAGCATTTCTCCACTAGAGAAAGGAGATACTCATTCTCAGCTAAAAGCTTCTCAACTTGTCCTCTAACCCAGCTGAGTTTTTCCTGAAAAATTATGCAGGTGAGAAAATTTGACTGCACATCCTTCGAACTCCTAGCACTCTCCAATCTAGATTCGAACTCCTTGATGCACACTGCTTTCAGTTCAATATCCTTTGCAAGCAAGGGGCAATTCGTGCAGGCGTCTAAGAGAGTGGATCTAGACTCCTCCTCAGAGAGCTTCTTATAAACTGTCCCAAGTCGACTGGTAACTTGAACATGCAAAACCATAAGCTCGGCAAGTTCTGTCATAACCACTAAACAACTCTCACACAACTCATCATCATGCCTAGACCTAAGCAATGCAAGCTCAGAAGAAACAGACTCATACTTAGGCCTAAGCTCATTCAACTCATGCATAGCTTTCTTAAGTAACATATCCTGTCTAACGAGAGCATCATTCAAGGTATCGATTTGGATGGAAAGCTGGTCGTAGGAAGGTAATACCTCAGACAGATCAAGCTCGGGGTCGCTATCATTGTTGTCGTCCGCCATGAAGCAGAGGCCGGTGAGGTCCTTGGCCTTCTTCTTGCTCTTCACTTGCGGTTCATCCTCCTCTGAGCTCTCCTCCTCGCTTGAAGAGGTGTCGATGTTGCTGAGAGTTGCCAGGAATGCCCTAGAAGTTGCCTTGGTCGCTTTCTTAGCCATCTTATCGCGGTTCTTCTTGAAGAATGGCTTCTTGTTCTTCTTCTTGTGCTTGTCGTAGTCGTGGTTGCGGTCTTCCTTCTTCTTGAGCTTGGGGCAGTCTGCCTTTAAGTGGGTGGTGTCACCACACTCAAAGTAGGCACGTGAACTGCCCCTCCTTTGGTCTCGGCGTTTGTTGTAGAAATGAGTGAATTTCTTTACGATCAGTGTAAGATCCTCATCATCGAGCACATCCACCTGCTCATTTATGATAGAGATCAAGGAAGACAAAGCAAATCCATCAGATAAAGTGTTAGCACAAGAAATACCAACTTCATACTGGTTGCCACCATTGGGTCTGGAAACCAATGTCATGTTCTAAGATAGGGGGTTTTCGAGACCAATCCGAGCCGCCTTGGCTATCTCGGTGGATCTGAGCTTGCTGAAGAGTTCATCACAAGTTAATGTGTCGTAATTTGATGACTCTTCAATGCTCGAGATCTTCACTTTTCATATGCTACGATCTAGAGCATAGAGAAACTTGATCGCTCTCTCGTGGTCAGAGTAAGGTAAACACCAGTTGATCGAAGATTGCTAATAATTCCATCAAAGCGAGCAGACATGGCATCCAAAGACTCTCCGGGGCCTTGCACAAATATTTGATATTCTTGGTTGTACGTGCTTTAGCGTCTGGCCTTAATTTGATCAGTGTCTTCATGAAAGACACTTAGAGTAGTCCAGATCTCCCGGGCAGTACAGAGGTGCTAAACTCTATCAAACCCATTTCGACTCAGGCTTGTGAATAAAATATTTCTGGCATTGTTGTTGGCCTCATACTGTTCAATTTGAACCTGAGTCATGCGAGCAGTAAGGATCTCGTAGTTGGAATCAACTACCTCCCAAATTGCACTTCCTTGGCTTAAGAGATAAGCCTCCATGCGCACCTTTTAAGTACGAAAAATCACGGCTATTAAATAGCGGAATCTTCCCACTTCTCTCCATATCGCCTATGGATCATAAAGCCGGTTAAAGTCAACAAGTGATCAAACCGACTCTGATACCAATTGTAGGAACAAGATTGGCAACTAGAGGGGGGCGAATAGGCGCCTAAACAAATTTCTCACGAAATCAATGGCCTTCTCCTATTTGGATCACCCAACATACCTCAAAACTCAAACAAAATTAAAAATACAGAGATGTTTTAACAAGAGAAAATTGAGACAACACGACTCCACAGATGGTATATGAACCATATGTTCCATTTAAGATCAATCCATATGTCTTAGCACTCTAAAGATCACAACTTACAAAAAAAAAGAAAAGATGAACATCGAGCAATAAAACTCTCTAAGTTGATTGTCTAGAGATAAGAGAATTCTAGACCCCATCATATAAGTGTGTGTATGCGAATTTTATGCTTCTAGCAACAAGAAGAATGACCTCACAAGGTGTTGAAATTTTAGACAAAAAACCAAAATAAAAATCAAAACCAGAAACAAAAAAACTTGCAAAGTTGTAAGGGAACCAATAGAAAGAAACTAGAAGGAGGGGAATTCAAGTATATGCAAAAACATAAACTTTATTACTCAAAGAGGTCAGCCCTATTTTAAATGGATTACAAAGATTTATCTCTCAAATCTCTCACCTATTACATAGGCTAAATACGCATCCTTTTCTCCTCTAAAACTCTAGCTCTAAGCTCTCAAATGGATGGCACAAGGGGGCTCAAGTGGCTAGTTCAAACTCTCTCATAGCCCCACTCATATATTTATAGACTAGAAAATTTGACCCCTAAGTTTATTAGCTTTTTTTCATAATATCCCTCTCTTGTAGTGCACTCCTACCTACCATCGAGGGTATTTTGGTTCATTTTCTTCTCCATTTATCGGACGGTCGTGGCGCCTTCACGACTTAGCTTCGCCTCGATAAAAGCTTCATGATGGTGCCACGTACTCCTCCAGTCCTCCCACAATTTTGAGGCCAAACCGTGAAACCGCCTGCACGCTTCTCAAAGCTTGACTCATCACCTTACTTACACCTTAAGCAAGCGTTTCAATGTCGATGTGTGTACTCCGTCATGCGATCCTAACCGCCGGTAAGTCTCTCCCTCTCCCGATCCATTGGGGCACCTTATCACTTGCACCGGTATCCCCTTCGTTTGACTTTGTAATCACACCATCTTTATCCACCTTCCATGCTTTGCTTGATCTCCACGTGTTCAGCTAGAATCATCCTTGACTCTGTTCGGCCTCCTTGATCGTCTGGCACCAAGCACTCTGCTTGGCCCGGATCATCCTATTGTCGACCGCCAAGTTACATATATCACCTACACACTATGAGACAGGCAAACACATATCTCTAACTCCAATTCCAGTTAGTCCATAATCAATATGCTCAAATGAAATCCCAAATCACATCAAAGCTCATGCAAAATTGAAGATTATCAAGCCAAATAAATACCAATGTCAATCACTCATCACAAGTAAACCAATGCACATTTCAACTTGGTTTCTCAAGCGGCATGCAGCGGAGCCAGAGCCCAGCAGGGACAAGACCCAGCCTCCGAACAGCACGGGCGTGGCTTCTGAGCTAGCTCCTCCAAGCGAAAGCCTTCGTGCTATGGCGGCGACGGCCTCGGGAAGAAGAGGAGGAGGCGGCAAGGCACGCACCACGAGTGAAACACGAGCATGCCTTGACCCCCACCTACAGTGCCCACTTCCTCGAGCACCTCATGAGCTCAACTCGGGGCGACGAGTAGAGCAAGGGAGCTGAGGGAGCGAGGTGGGTGGCATGGAGGAGAGTGGCGTGAGGGCGGTGGTGGTGCAGCAGCTGATGGCGATGAAGGTGGAGTTTGGACACCAGCGGGTAGGCGCGACCTTGTCGACCTGTTATGTGGTAGCGGCCTTCGTGCCGTCATGTTTCTTGTGCATGGAAGAGCAAGACCGAGCTGGCATGTCAGCGGTGGCAGAACGCTCTGCGGCAGTTGAGTTGGCTCATTTATTTATTATTTTTGTTTCCTAAAAATAACAATGCTGCCGGTGGACAACAGCTAGCAGTGATAGTAATCCGACTATCACTGCTTGTTACGTACTGCCGGTTCTAAAACCAATAGTGAAAGCCAGTTTGGAACCAACAGTGAAGGGCTATTCTGCAGTAGTGAAAATGAGAGAATCGTGTCGATCTTGATATTCTTATGCACTGCTACATAAACACTAATCTGCGACCCTCTGTCGCCACCGAATCCTTAAAAATCGGTAGTGATAATGTATCACCGTGATAATCCATCTGAAGAGAACTGACAGTGAAAAAACATTATCAATGCTGGTTCTTGTCAAGAACCAGTACTGATAGTTTATTATCACTGCTGGTTCATATAACAAATCGACATTGATAGTGAAGTGATGAATGAATCGACAATGATAATAGTTTGCAGCTCATCTTCGGAAAATTCATAACCTTTTCATATTATATAAAAATTATAGCTCTTGATGAGATCTGCAACTTTGTAGTTTATAAACCTTTTATTTAAAATAATCTAGATATCAGAATCTGGTTCACGACTATTTTGACATCAGTAACTTATCTAGCTGGACTCTTTTCATAGTGGTTAACTCATGGGAGTGTCTAACATTCCTAAACTAGAAGAAAATAATATACAATTAGTAATAACATGGTGAGATGATAATATATCTAATCCTTAACCACTAAAGAATGATTAATGTATGTATATGCAATGCTCTTCTTTGACTTTCATGTGGGCCAATTCAATTCTAAGTTGGACGAAATATGAAATGATACAAAAATATAACTGAGAAAATGATAATCTCTAATAGTAGTAATTACATGGTAAAATAATAATATATGCAATGCTTAAATTAGTTAATGTTGAAGCTAGGAAAACAAGTGTCAGTTTGTATATTTTTAGTGAGATATTAAAAAGATTATAAAATATTCATGCCGAGTCAGATGAAAAAATATTTATATAAAAATTGTAGCTCTTACAAGCTGATAATGTTTTCATTTAAAATCATTTTTATACCAAAATAATTATCAAAGCTTCCGAACAACAAAAGCCAAAAGGAAAAATATATCCTATTACTCTCAGCAATCAATGCAATGGCAGGTGAGATAATAATGAGGCTTCATGCAAGGTGAGAGGTCGGTGCGGAGCCCAAACTAGGGAAAGGCACAAGTTACCGCAGCTTCCTATGAAACAAATAACATTCTGGAACTGTTTAGGACAGAACAGGCCTCAGTAGAAAGCGAGCTTTTTTCGCGTATAGCCAGATTTGAACCGGTGACACGAGGATTTTCAGTCCTCTACTCTACCAACTGAGCTACTTTCACCCTCCTATGATGGGCACGCGAGCAAATTCGACCTTTATTTCTGCCTTAGTGAATCCCGATTCAGCATTAGAAGTATATTGATTTTTTCGTAATAAACGAAGAGGTTTTGAATTAGAGACGTTAAAAATAATCAACCAACGTTGACTATTTTCATCGGAAAGAGGTCTACGAAGACTTTTGGGAACCGCGCTCTTATTCCGTCTGTAAGGTTTCATTTTTTGCAGCACGCCTCGAGATAAAAAAGTCTTTGTTAGCGATCGAACCATCTCCACTAGGATTCGGATCTGTCTTATTGACCGGCTTTTAGACTTTGAACTGGCAGCTTTTAGGAACAACTAATAACAAACCTAAAGGAGATAAGAACAGGAGGAAGACTTAGCTCATTAGTTCATATGGTTTGCATCTTCCCTTTGCTGCAGAGTAGAGCAATTGAGGATGGTAGCGTCGGAGACTATGTGCTATAATGCTGAACTAAGGACGTTCCGCCTTATCTATAGAAGCAGTCAACTGAGTTCTGGATGGCACACAGATTTACTTATAGCTTAGTTTCCTATTAACCTCGGCTGTGTAAGGACATACTTATTGCGGGTGGCAGTTTGTTTTTTTTTTTTTGACTTGTATCAGGGCATTAACGTAAAGATAGCTGCTCCTGGTCCACTCGTTAGTTCATACAGTTTGTATCTTCCCTTTGCCGCTTTCAAAAGAATAGCAACATACCCTTTCTTTTTTTCTTTTTTGGGACTTTATCATGAGATTTATGCCCACTATCTAATAGTGGGAAATAGAAAAAAAGAACCTCGCCATTAATGTTAAGGCTATGCCATCCTAAGGTGCTACTAAATAGAAGGTGAGGCCAACGATCGACTGCTTGTCAACAGAGTCATCAATGCGGTCGAAAGGGTTAAAGGCCATCGGTCTGTAGCTGACTTCGAGTCAAAACTATATACTAGGAGTCTTTATTTGTTTGTTATGTAGGATATCAGGATATATGGTGGTGGACAAGCTAGAGGTACCTCGTAGGGCGATCCATTCCGGATCGATCGAATTGGTACAACTTTCGTCTCTGTTTGACCAGTCGGTCTCATAGTCAGGCATGCTTATACCATTACGCTCACGAGCAGAATCAACGTCGATTACTAGTTAAGGCTTTTCGCATTTCGCTTGGTTGAGTCTGATAACGCCACTAGTGCAACTGAAGTGAAGGAATTACCTATTCTGAACCTCCACAAGAAAGAGCTCATAACCACTGCTTGTGAACAGCTCTCCTAAACTGAAGGAGCACTACTTCAACTCCAAGGAATCTCACACGTATATTTCACATCGAAAATCGTGGGACTTATTATTTGTGACACACAAACCGCATACATAACATAGGGGCTAGTCTGGATCAGATTGTTTTTGGATTTTTTTAGCCCCAAAAAACTTTGGATTTTTTAACCCAAAAAAGGGGATTCGAGAACCTACTATCACTACCGGTTAGTGTTATAAACTAGGAATGCTAAGGGATTTTTCCAAACTGGTATTAATACTCAGTGACTATCACTCTTAATCGTGCAGTGCCTGTTAAAAACTGACAATAATACCAGTTATGAACCGACACTGAAGAACTTTTGTGTAGTAGCAATGGTATGCATCCTCAGTGACATTACAAAAGAAAGGTGTGTACGTTCTAATACCATCTATATTTTGACAAGATCATATCATTGTGTTAACCAATGCCATTTTGAAAAGTGGTATGAACCTGATAGTGAAAGCTACCTGGTGTGCTGAATGTTGGGAAATTTCTGCCGTAAGGCCTAAGGCCTCAATATCCTGGATTGTTTTATTACAATTGATGTGGTAAGTTAAAAACATTAGTGAATAATGAATGCATGCAATATATAAATAAAGGAGCAAAAAAATATAGTCTCCACCACTCACCATGACTCTCGAAGTTAAATCCAGAGTTGTCTGTACATGTTAGTGCCATTACCTTGTTGTTTACATTCTACGGTCTCCAAACAAAGATGAAAAAAAGTGAGACCTCCCGTCCATCAGTGGAATCAGCTCGTGTGCCCACCTAAAAATGAGACAAGGGAGAGATGTAAATATTGTATGAAAAACAACCAAAATATATTATAAGAACGTCACTTCAAATTTATTAATTAGTGGAACACTCAAACTATGGAGATTACCAGAATGGTCACGGAGCAATTGGTATATATTGTTCACGGAAAAACAATAAAAAAGGGTCAATATATATTGTTCATTGGGGGTGTTTTTAGTGGTCCGATCATGATGTTCCACTAGTTCTAGGTTATGTTTCACTGCTAGTTCATCATCGGCGCTCTACTATTTTGAGTATGGTGTTGCAATATTTTGGAGAGGTATTGCACTAGTTCATCGACAGTGCTCCACTTGTTCCGGGACGATGTTCAATATGTTTAGTTAAAGGAAAGAACAATTAATAATTAAAAAGGCAATGAGTTTTAGCACAGAATATTTTTTGTTTGACAACAAAGGGAATTTTTCAAATGAGTTGCCTGATGCAGACGAGACTAACCAGAATGTCAGCATGGGAATTAGAAATCTTCATAATGTAGTTAGAAATTTCGTCCTTCTCTGAAAAACAACAAGAAACATATCAGGGGCGTCACGCTTTAAAAACAACAATAAACGCATCAGAAATAACAAAAATAATTCAATAATTTAAAAGGTTTATAATAATAGTCAATCCTATAATCCTCTTCAAAAATTTGGTAGGATTATGGGGACACCCAGTTGGAATATAGATTTTTTAAAATATTATTTTATTGAAAAATTGTAAAAATATTATTGAAAATCAGTAAATTGTAAACATATTATTGAAAATTAGTAAATTACAAAAATAGGTACATATTGGCACACGAAGTGCCAACTAGAGTCCGGTCAGTACTCCACATGCCGACAGCCTATATGGCAATGGACCCAGGGGTCTCTTGGCATGCAAAAGAGGTCAAAAGGGCATGTCGGCACGCGGACATGTCTATCGGTAGAGAGAATGACCCGACAGGGCTATCGGCATGTGGGTTGTCGATAGGCCTTCGGCAACTTGCGTGCCGATATGTTTTGTTTTGTTATTGTTTGTTGTGTATATTTTTCTTTGGGAAGAAAAAATTACTTAATGGGATGGTAAACACAGTGGAATACACTCATAATATTCAAAAGTTAAATTGCACGAAGCACTGGTGGGCCACACACCGATTCTAACAATGACAGTGGCATGTTCGGTACAAATTTCATACCATCAGGGAATTTAAAGAAGCCACAGACAGACGATAACAACAACATTGGCATGTATGGTACAATTGTGAAAATAACCTAAACATGTATCGATTCTAAACCTAACATGACTTAGAGAATTGAAACTAGTCGATTACTACGGACACTATACTGAGTGCAGTGGGGGTACTTTCTCTTCCTCATTGCTTCAGGTCTAGCTTCTCTCCCTATGCGCCTCACGCGCCTACTCCTTTAGGAGGTTCTCCTCCTCTCCCCTCTTACGCTCTTCCTCCTGTAAGTGTTTGTGGGTAGCCTCTCTCCTCTCGTCGGCTTTCATTTCATGGAATCGTCTCCATGTTGCCCGGTGTTACGTGTGCAGGAGGAACGCATCTGCTTGACTCTGCTCAGTCTCAATCCACTGTATGAAGTCACATAGTTGTGGTGGCTACTAGCAAAGAAGGAAAAATTTATGAGTGGTAAACAATAGATAGTTGTGTTTCGGCAACCCATCATCTTAGGACTTACGACCACCCGAAAGAGGAGTGGCCAAAGTTCTCCCATGGATACGAGTGTGTTGTGCGGGTGTATGATGAGAGCATTAATGGAGGATGTCAATTCTTCCGATGTCCTCTTCGGAGTGTGAGAGTGGTAACAATTTCAGTATCATATTTTAGGACATTTTAATCATAAAATTCTATGTATTTACAGGAGTCAGACGATGACGAGAGCTTCCACTACACGAGATGGGTCAATCCTCCTATTGAACAGAACATCTAAGATTACATCCATCACCTGCAAGACCGTATCTTCAACTTGAGGTGTGAGGTTGATGCTATTCCAACCCCTCCAAAGGACAATGAGCTAGCCATTCACATCGATGATCCTACCGTATGCCTTAATCCGTGGTGCCCCTGCCTGTGTCACCAAAAGTTTTCTCCTCCTCCTCCACCACCACTGGAGCACTAAGGTGATAGCAGATTCTAGGAGTCAGGAGAGGCATCATAGGTCATTCTAAGTCAGTATGACTAGAAACATTGTATCCCGATGTGTTGCCTTAGCCTTGTGTTATATTTCCTTGTACTGTGTTGTTTGTATTTGAATAAACGCTCACCCTGTCATGTAAATGTTGTATTCTGGGTGGACGCATATTAGTAGTAGGGTTCGTAATACAAATGATTTTTATTTGGAAAGTTGCAAGTGAATAGTTTACAATAGATCCTACTGCGTGGAGCAAGTCCCCCCCCCCCTCTTTCATGTGCATCTTCGCGCTCCACTTCTTCCTAGCGATGTAGGAGACATTCACGCCTCTGTAGTAGTTCCTCACACCTCTAAAGTTCCACCTCCTACCGCCTCAGAATGTCCTCTTGGAGACGACGATGCTCCTCCCACCTTTGAAGATCTTCAGCTTGTCGCTTATGTTCCTTTTCTTGTAGTTGATGTACCCGTTGCTGTTCTTGCCGTGCCTCTTGGCGTTGTCGTGCTTCTTCCATCCTTATCTCGTGCTCACACTTGGTTTTAGACCCTCTTATGTACTCCCCATTGTAAAGCCGTTGCACCACGTCAATTCATTCCTTGCAGCGGTAAGGCTGTGGATGAAAACTTGAAAATGTTATGACAGTCGTTTGTATTAAAGTCTTGCATAGTGAGAATGAAGTGAAGAATATGAACACACCATAAAATAATCGTAAAGGTTATGACACATGAAGAACCATCTTCCAAAAGTCTCGACATCGAAGGAGGTAGACATTCGAGCTCAGTTGCCATACCTGCATAACGGATGTTCATGCCATTGAGGCACTCCCATAGGGTGGTTCCTAGCATCAAACTTGTGTCTTTGGTTTTTTTTTTTGCATAGCTTCTTAAAAAGATCTATCAACCTCTTGCTCCTGAATTTTTGTAAAAGTTTGCACCTAGATGTTGTATGCACCAACGACTATGCAAATCCGGCTACGGCAATACTCCACTCGCACCACTCTGCAATGTCTTGATAGCGTTCAACAAACCTGCATGACAGTCAGGGAGGCCGCACTTATTTGGACTGTTACCAACAACACCTCTCTTAACCCACTGTAGGAACCACAGATAACTCTCCGTAGACTTGCATTCGACGAATGCAAAAGCCAAAGGTACAACCTGGTTCTCACTATCTACCCCGATAGATATGAGTATCTGCCCCCTATACTTGCCTGTGAGGAATATCTTGTCCACACACATCACTGGTCAGCAATGTCTGAATGCCTCGATCATAAAACCGAATGACCAGAACGCCCGCTGAAGTACTCGATCTTGATTCTAATTGACAAAGTCATTAGTAGTAATGCAGGTGCCCGGGTTCCTCCTTTGAATTACCTCTAGCGGTGAAGTGAGGTTGTGGTATGAGTCCTTATATGTGTCAAACCTCTTCTCTAACACCTTATGCTTTGCTCTCCAAGCCATGTCATAAGAAATTTTATACTTAAATCTGTTGTCAATGACATGCATAATTCCAAACGGGGACATACTAGCCTTCTTCACAATCTCTAGGTACATCTCCTTAGCCACAAAAGCAGCGATCATGTTCCTGTGTGCGGGAAGAGGTTGGATCAAATTGCAAATATATAGCTCAATAATGGATGCTACCTATAAAGTCTCACACCTCGGAAAGAAGCCACGTACTCTCCAAGTGCAACCTTCAGCTAAACACTTCATATCATATGTCCTAGGATTCAAAATAACCATCTTAAACTCATTCTTCCCTGAGAAATAGCATCTCTTCACTGCATGCTGCAGATGGACCTTATCATGAAACATCTGCCCTTTGATCACCACAATGGAATCATACTCACATGCGGACTCGTGTCCATCGTTGACCGTCAAATTCTCCAATGCAAAATTTTCCATTCCTCCAAGATACCACTTTCCATGCCCCATTTTGTTCCAGTAGCTGAGTCCACAAATGTGTGAAACTCGTCGTCATCTGGTCAACAAGTGCCTCGTCCCGCTCCCCCTGATCAGCAACCATCACAACCTCAAATTTTTCGTTGTCGTTATGCTCTTCTCTTTACATCTTTGCCTCAGCTGGTGCACTAGTCCTCACAGGAACCTGTGAAACCACATCCTTCTCCTCATCGATAACATTTTCACCAACAGCTTTAGCAGTACTAGGGCCGACTTTTATTGAACCAACATCACTAGCTTCTACAAGGATGCAATGTGAAAAATCCCATCCCAACCCCAGTGTCCCAAATTTCTACCATTTATTGTAGCATTTAAGCTTCCACTATCACCCAGTTTCGCGATGCCTAGAGATCAAAACCTTCACCGTCAACCGCTGATGTAACAGACTAAGTTGCAGTAGATTATACAGCCACCCAAACACTTCGGCATGCCTCATCTCAACCGAACTATTCAATCATGTGTTTACATACTGGAAGTTAGTCAAATCCACCCCCACTGTCACAATACATGACATATCTGGGCCCGTAAAAGATCCTAAACCCCACTACAATTGACATCCTTGATTCAATATACAACACCAATATTCTATCAGCTAAAATAACTCTAATTACCTTACAAATTATTCTAATAGCACTATAAAATGCTAAAAACTATTCTGTCAGCTATCTAAATATTTCAACCGACAAATCCAGCTTTAAATATACCATGGATTTATATGTATACCACATATTTCTATATATTATCTAAATTTTGAACGTATAATTTGTCATATACATCTAATTACTACTATAAACATTCTTCTCTAATTTTCCAAAATCCTCTTAAGTATTGTAATCCTATATTTCTACTAAATAGAATTCAACTACTATACTCTAAACATTCTAAATATTCAATTCCAAATGTACCATAACAATCATATTCTAAATTTATTGTTACCAAGTAATTTTCTACCTAATATTTTGAATTTTTCCAAATTTAGTTTCCAAACTAGTTTCTATCTACATTCTACTATATTTTTCCTAAATATTCTAATATGTCATATCAATCTTATTTCACTCTAAACAGTATACTCTAATTTCCAATATTTGTACATATTCAAATGCAACTATTCTACTTTACATATCCTATATTTCTTCTAAATTTCTACTCTAATATCTATGTTTCTATTCATATGTCTCTAAATTTTCTAAATTTCTTCCTCTACTCTAAGTCCCTATGTCTCTATTCCTATGTTTCTACCTAAATTTCTCTAATACTAAATTTTCTACAACTACTTTCTATCTACATTTTCTAATCCAAAATTCTCTCTAATATTCGTATTTTTCTACCTATATTTCTATAATCATAATTTCTACATTGAAAAAAATAAAAAAACTTACCTCTGCTCACCGCTACGCCACTCAGGTACTCCGTTGCCCATCGCTGGCTCCCCAAGCCAAGCCGCCGCCTCCCTGCCACCATGCGCTACCTCGCCACCACCTCGTGTCCCCGCCACGCCCCTAGTCGTCGCCTGTCATCGTCGGTCGTCGCCGCCTCTCTCGTGGTTGTGTCGAAGATGAAAGCCGCGAGAGGCAAATCGGCAGCCCAGCTTATTATTAAAGGCATGTCGGCACTCCATATGACAACATGCCTGAGGTGAGTGCCGACAGGTGCCACACGTCCACTTGTCGGGAAACCGAGTGCCGATAGGTATCTATTTTTGAAATTTACTGATTTTGATAATATTTTTATATTTTTCTAATAAAATAATATTATTAAAAAAATATTGGAATATATTGATAAAAATAACAATAGAAATTTACATAGAAGAACGGGAATATATTGATAAAACAACAATAAAAATTTACATCACCGGATCGGATGTTTGGACGTGAGCTTATACTCCTCGAGGAGCCACACCACACGGTCGTATGGTTTTTTGCATTGCCATTTGGCCTTCCACAGATTCACCAGAATGCTTAGTGAGAACATCTCAACTACCCGGAAGGTTTCAAGGAATGTATGATTTAAATTGCTAAGTCACTTATTTAAATTACCAAGTGAATGCATTACTTATAGGTTAAAAGTAATATTCAACACAAACAAGGATTGTTTCTCTTGTTCTCTTTTATATAAATGAAGATAAGTTTACTTAGCCTAGATTGCTAAGTGTTTAAATTAATTCTTGTGTTAAAATTACTAAATTTTGACATCAATTAAATGCACCATTTGTAGGTTAAAAGGAATATACCATAGATCCCTAGAATGAAACATGTGCTTGCTCAGTTGATTGGAGGGTTGGATCATAGGTAGGTCGCGAGTTCAACATCCCGGCTGTGCACTGGCGAAAAAAGTGAGAAAATGGTGAGATATGGTGGTAGGGATGAAAACGATAAGATAAATTCCATTTCGTATTGATTCGTTTTCTACATTTTTTCTAACCGTTTTTGGATTTTCGGGACTTACGTGAAAACCGGATGAAAACGGTTTTGTTGTTTTCTAGATTGTATTTTCGGTATCACATTTTTAATCGGGAATTTCCTGTTAGGATTTCTGTTTTTTTTATCGTAGGAGAAGGAGAACGAGGAGAAGGAAGAAACAGGAAGTGATCCATACATGAATCATGATGAATGATGCTAATAAATTATAGGCTGAGTGAAATATCATTTGTCTTGGTATTTTACTATTCTATTAGATTATTATTGTAATATGTGTGACTATGTCTATTTGTGGCTAAGTAATTTTGTGTGACTGTGTGTCGTGTTGAGTACTCGAGTTACAACATGTTAGTTATTTTTCAATGAAGACTTATGTCATTACGTGTTCTATCTGTGTATGATGTGAATTATTTTTATTCATGTGAATTAATTATGTATCATGTCGATGCTTGAATTCATGGTTCTACGGGTCAGTGTTCCTAGTTTAAATTATCGGTTCCTAGCCGATATCGACGTGTTTTCGTTTGGATTGATTTATTTTTTATATATTGACATTCCCGAGTTCGTACTTGATTCTGACTTTCCTATTTTTGATTTTGTTTTTAAGAAAAAAATACGGAAATAAAAACCGTTAGAGTGTTTTTTGGTTCGTTTTTGTTCATTTTCATCCCTATATGGTGGTATACTAGTATTGGGTGACCGTAGCGATACCATGGGTAACATCGCGATGGTCCAAAAGATTTTTTTATCTTTTTGATTAGTTTTAGTATTTTTCATCTTTTTTCAGGCATTTGCAACCACTATCACACACGGTTTGGAAAGTTTTATCTCAAACGGTTCAGATTAGCACCATATAAGATAAAACATACCTCGAATGGGTTATCGCTTATGCATTTACTCTGACGGCTCACAAACCATCCGAGACAGGGTTTCCGAGCCGTCATAGACGAGGTTGTGTGGTTGTGTTTGATGCTGATAAATCCAACACAAACTGCTAGTGCTAGTAATATTGATACTGTAGAAAAGAAAACTGATTAACATTCAGTTTACACTTTTGGCAGAATCATAAACGAACGAATACACGCACTGACGTGACTGGATGTGATACATTAGCAGCTGAACTGCTAGACGGGTGATAATGTGATATTGAATGTCAGAAGCCGGCGAACTTGGATTTCATGGCGCCGACCTCGTCCTCGCCCACGAGGAACGTCTTGGTGAGCACCTCTATCGGCATGGCCGGCTTCGTCGCGAAGAGCGAGAACGTGGGCGTGACCACGCCAGGCGACTGACTGTCGAACATGGCCACGAACACCGCGTCGCCAGCGCCGGTGTTGAGCTGGAAGTGCTGCAGCCCACGGGGCACGACGAAGAGCTCGTTCTCCTTGACCACCTTGGAGAAGAGCTGGTTGGTGCCCGTCGTGAACCCCACCATGACCTCGCCCTTGAGCACCATCACGAGCTCCGAGGCGCGCGGGTGCGAGTGCGGCGGGTTGAGTCCGCCCTGCGCGAGGTCGACGCGCGTGATGGAGAGGCCCAGCGTGTTGAGGCCCGGGAACGTGGCCACCGTGGCGCGTGTGGAGTTGACGCCGAACGGATTGCGCGTGCTGGCCGCGGCCACGATTGCGCGGGAGAAGAAGTCGCCGTCCACCACGGCCGAGGCTGCCTTGCACGGGAACCCGTCGAGCTGCGTCGCGGCCTGGAGGTCGGCCACGCAGAAGTCCTGGAGCGGCGCCGGGTCCGAGAGGGCGCACGGCACCGCCGCGGCGATGGCCACCGCGAGCAACACGCGGAGCACATGGGGCCGGGCAGCTGAAGCCATCAGATCGTTATTCAGATTGCACGACGTGCGCTGATGTACTATCGAATCTTGGGTCCTTGTCTTGGTTGTGTCATCCATGGGTGATCGCAGGTCGCGCAGTATAAATAGGCAGACAAGTGCGTGCACGGTGGAGCGATGTGGATGCTGATGCCTGCACGTGCAGGCGCCAGGCGGCCGAGCTACTGGGTCGCAAAGCGCGTGCATGAATGATGATGCATGGCAGCTCAGCTGGCGAGTAACCTAACCAATCATTGGTCTTGTTGCTCGTCGTGATCGTTTTGTCGCTGGTGGTATCGTATCGGTTTCCATTTCGAGGGATCGATCGCTTCCATCTGGATTCGCAGGAGAGCTGAGCAACTCGAGTCCGGCCGGCCCGGCAGGTACATATGGGGAATTGGGGAATGCACTCTTGTGAGCTGCCAGAGCACATGTTCTTACAGCGGGAGCCCAAGAGTTTTGTGGCTGTCGTTGTCCGAGTGAGGAAAAATTTGGGCCTATGTTGGACTCGAAGAAAGGCAAGTCACAGGTCCAGTGAAATAAAACATGGAAACGGGCCGTGTTCTGACCTCCGAGCAGGATATTGCCTCGTGTAATTTTCAGTCTAGTTCTATGCGCACTCTGGGTGGGAGCCTTCCCCCTTCCTCTACAGCAGAGAGCGGGTGAAAAGCGAGAGTCTCTGTTCCGGCACCGTTCCTCTGGGTTCCCCCTCCTCTCCGGTAGCCTCCTGGTGCCGGTGAGGGCGGGGAACCTATATCTGCGTACGACTGCTTGTATAGTCTAGCTTCTAGCTGTATTAGGCTAGTTTAGGTAGTTGAATAATCGAGCTAGCCACTGAGCAGTGGGCTCGCCTGTGGGTGGTGGTGCTCTCCTTTAGAGATTCCTGATCATCGGGAGGTCCAGGTCTCGCTTGCGTGTGTGGTCGCGCCATCGCTCTACTCGGTGGGCACCTCGTCGGAGTGGTGCTGCTGATCGTTTCTGGCCTAATTCGGCGTCTCCTCGTGGGCGCCGTCGGCTGGGTCCCGGTCCTCAGTGCGACGACCTGCTTCGTGTTTGATCCTCTCAGCTTCTCTTTCGGCTGCGGCAATGTTTGTTCCGGCGAGTTGTTGTGGAGGGGTTTAGGTAGCTAAGGCTTAGGTTTCCCCAACGATGTCGGTGTTATTTGGGGTGTTTTTGTTCCTCCTCGACTTCTCTGATGATGGCGGTGTTTTCTTTGGCGTTGGATGAGAAAGGATTGTTCTACTCTACCTTTGGGTGGAAGGTATGGAGCTAGCTTTGCTTAGCCTCTTTGCGAAGGGGTCTGAGCTTCTTGTCCGGGTTGACAACGTTTTCGTTGAAGACGCCGGTTCTCCCTTCTGTGTCATCAGCGTGCTCAACGACATTGGATCTCTTTCTACCCGGCGAGGTTGCCCGGAGCGTTCAGCGGTCTTTACACATCCTGGTTGTGGGATGTTCTCTGTGGTGGTTGTCAAAAACCTAATGGCCTTCAATAGCCCCTTCTCATTGGTGTGGTTTGTGGCTTCAGTTCCATCGACCATGTTCGACGACAATGGATTAGAGAAGAAGCTCAGGGTGTCCGCAGCAGCTCTGTATTTTTCTTTGTTTTATCCTTATCAGGGTACTGTTGTCCTGCTATGTATATGGTGCTTTTGTTTTAATGGATATCACCCCTTCTAATTTTTTTCTAGTTGTATGCGCAATCAGTTCCCAGTGGCTGTCCAAACACAATTCATGTCATGCATCAGTATATGCCTCTCTCATTACCCGCATGATCCCCGCACCGTTGATTCATTTGGGCTAGCGCCATGGGTGGAAGGAAGAACTGAGGAAGGGGATCTAGAACTTGGAGCTTCCTTCCTGGTCTACCATGGCCCGCGGGGAGGGTTCAAACGAAGAGAAGGAAAGGGGCCTCGGCAGGGGCACGTTTGTGCTGCTGCATTAGTTTCCTCGTCGTCGACGGCTAGCAGTCGGTGAAGGGGTGAACCTTAATCGCCGCTGCAGTCGCTTCGGAGGAGAGATGTGTGAGTGCACGTGGGAAGAAGTAAATTCTATAGGATCCTATCTTATAAAAGACTATCTCCTCTATGATGATACATATCTACTCTATCTTTTATTTTTGCCTTAATCATTAGATTACGAGATGGATAGTGTGTATATGGTCTCATGAGGGTCTTTCTGAATAGAATTCTATAGAATTTGCTTTTCACATGGGATGCAAACAGATGGATCGAGGAGTGGGGCTAGGGTATACCAGTGGCACATGGGATGCAAACAGATGGATCGAGAAGTGGGGCTAGGGTATACCAGTGGCATTTTCGGATAAATTACCCCAAACTACGAGGGTACTTTGAGTTTGGGACTCCGCAAAAGCCAAGCTGTTGGTTTTTTTTTTTGATTTTTGATGATTCTATGGAAGCTGTACCAAACGGTAGTATTCTGTAGTAGATTATTAGTAAGTGGATTTTGAAAATAAATTGTACAATCTATAGAAGCAAAATCTACTTTTCACAGGATTCTTCAGGAAGCGGATTGTGCAAAAGCATAAATGCCAAACATGACATAAACCGGAGAAACGCTACCCCAAAAATAGCAAAGAAGCGAGTCGTTTAACTGCCGAAGTGATTTTTTTAGGGAGAAGCTGACTCAGAAGCTGTACCAAATAAAATCTAATTTCTTTGCTAAAACTTGGAATCATGATAGCGAAATTAAACGTATATATCATGCCCCTTTCGTCTTGCCTTTTTTTCTCTATGCTTGCGTATGAAACGAATCAGCTTCCTGTTTATTCTTCAACTCCACGCCATTCGCACATAATGATAAGCTACGTTTTCTGACTTTATAATTGTAACGAGGTTGAACTTGAATCCCCCTTCCTGTTCAGACTTTGCGGTTGCTATTCAACTTTCGTCCCATTCAAACAGTAGCATACCCTCAATTTGCCAGGAAATGAAATGTTTATGAAATGTCGCTCCAGTTAGCAAGTCTACACAATTGAGTTGATTTTGAGACTGTCTGTTCACTGGTCATACATTGAAGTAGCAACTTCCTGCGTGCAGAAGATTCAAATAAATTGGATCCGTTTGGTTGTCCGTATGGCTAGTCTGGCTCGTATCAAGTGAGCTAGTGAGTTAGGCTATACGTATGTAGTGCTATTTATTTGATAGGTTGTATATATTTAGTCTAGCTACGAAGAGATTATGTTTGATTATCTTTATAAGTATATATTGTATGAAATTGAAATAAAAAATAAGTGTTAACATGATGTTTATTTTGCATAAATACAATATATAGTACTTAATTTATCGTATTAAGTCTTAATACAATTTGAAATGTACTAATATGAATTAATACTCAGTAATTATATGTTAATAACATCATTAACTGAGTGTATGCTACATCCTGCGAGCTTAACTCTGTATTTGCACCAGTGAGCCAGACTCAAGTACCCATCCAAACAATATCAGGAGCCTCCATCCCGCGAGCCTACCCGGTCTCATACATGCAACCAAACGCCCCCATAGATTCAGTGCGTCAAATCTAACCATAGCAGTGAGATTTATAGTTTTCACTTTTCCTCATGTAATGCTTGTTCAGATCTTAGTGTTCGTTTGATCAGACTAGAGCATAATCGTACAAGTAGTGCACAACCCCTGATGCACAGAGACATGATATTTTTCTTTGGAAACCAACACAGAGACATGACATGATAGGGCAAATTAAGCTCATGCATGCCTTTTATGCAGAGTCCAGTTTGTTTCATTGAAGCTATCTTGTAATTCTTATTTCCCATGTTTATTCAAAGCATTGAAAGAAAAGAAGAGATATGTTATAAAGCCTGACCATTTTGCTTATCTTCCCAGCATCTATTTTGATGAGCAGCTCGTTGTTCAGTTACAAACTAAACAATGATTGTGAACTTGAGCACACACGAGCGACAAAAACTCACACATGCACACAGAGATGGTGGCAAGGGAGATATAACGACAAAAATGGAGGCCTTCCTTGACCACATTCTGAAGATAGCAAACCAACCAGGTGAAGTCTTAAATCTGCAGTCTTGACCAGTGCCACGATGGACTTGGCCAGGTTTGCAGGCTGCAACTGCAATTTCCAAGATGAAGAATATCATACAGACTTGCGAAGTACCAAGTGCTTCTGTGTTTCTCTCTCCCCCCTTCCGTGCTACCTCTCTTCCTTTTCGGTCTCATATGTAAAACCGAACAATTCTTTTGTTGCCAAAGCTCTGAATGAGAACACGACATGGAAGACAAAAGAACACTGTTGGTAGAAGCTGGAAGTTGGAAGTTTGGAACACAAGAAACACTATCGAAAGCTGAAAAATAAACCCCCAATTACCTCCGAGCGATGGTGATGCATTCTCTGTCTACAAAATATATTAAAAGTCCTCTGTCCTGATGATTAGCATGTTGAGAGACTACCGGAACGTGATCCACTCCATGAGAATCCGTGATCTTGTCTGCAGTAGTAAGTGGCATCTGAGGTGTCAGAGACTACGATTTACACTTGCCTGCAAGGCATACATGAGCTACCAGGAGTTCCTGAACCTGTACAAGCATTAATTGAAAAACAAGTTAATTAACAAATATGACCATATGGCAATAAATGTTTAAGTAAACTCAGCCATCCTATAAATTACTATTTGAGCTCACCCAACAAATAAGAAATCCATCTTATTTTATTATTTTAAGAAAAACTCGGAAGCAAGCATAAACCGGAGGAACTTGAGAGACCAAGGTCGATCAAGCTCCCAAGAACTAACTAAATTTGGCAATTTTTCTTTGAGTTGTTCCGACCTTAAAAAAGATGATATCTTGTGTAATTTATTAATTAGTTGTTTGCTTTCGTGCATCCGGATTGAAATGTGGCTTATAGTGCTCAATTCCCAACTGGGTGCTGCTATGATCCAGAGTTGGCATCTGGATGCAATTACTATGTAAGTTGGGTATACCTAACGTAACTGGTGCAGGTAGTGCCCTCTTATTGAGAAAAAATAAGGAAATAATTGTACATAAGACAATGGTGCATGTTCATTGTGCTGAGACAACAAAAGATCTATAGAACTGAAAAATGAACTACTGGACCTTTAGTATGCCATAACCTATGTATTATGCAGAACTCTAAAATCAAGCAAAATGGTTAATAAAATGACTGTCGTCCTCACCTTGGCTTGTGCCCTGGTAGTTTTTGAATCTCTGCAAAAATCTTGGATATCTTTAGCAAGCCTAATACAGATGTGTTACTCTCAGTTATCATAACAAAGGGCTGCTTCTCAGCAAGCATAAGATCTAGTGCCTCGACTAATGAAGTTGTCATTGAGACAGAAAAGTAGTTAGTTTTCATGGCCTCTGCAACAGTAAGATTTTCAAACATACTCTCGTCTTTGGCATCATATACACAAAGCGAGCTTTCAATTTTACATAATTCTTTAGAAGAATCAGCAGTATCCATGGAAGTGACTTGTTTGTTTTGAGAGGGCATATTTTTTGCCTGTTGGGCAATACTTGATTTATCCTCAGGAAAATCCACCTTACTCCTAATGCTTTTAGAGAACCTTTGAGGACAAACAATCCAAGATGATAATCCAACAGCCCCAAGCAAAGGTAGAACTATACGATAGTCTTGTGTAAGCTCAAAAAGTAGGAGGACGAATGTCAGAGGCACCTTGCATACGCCAGCGAGTGTAGCTGCCATACCTACCTGTGAAGATTAAACAAAAGGAAGAAAACATAGGGAATGATCATATTCTTTGCTTACTATTGTCATCCAATATTATAATGGATAAGTGTCACTGGCAATAAGTTGAGACTGGGAGTGGAAAACTAGTAACCGTTCGAACAATTTTCAGAGAAGGAAACACCATTACATAGCAATAATGTTAGCATTATAAATGGACAGTTATTAAGGTAGTTGAGAAGACAAAAATGCAGACGAAAGCATTGAATTGGTAGACATGTTACCAGGCCATATGCTTGAGGTGATGCCACATCTAGGAACGGGACATGAAACAGTGGTTCAGGGCCAGTAAATGTAAACCTCATGAACTTGCCATATGCCATCCCTGTAGCTGCACCAATAAAAAGCGATGGTGCATAATAACCTCCAACCAATCCAAAAGCCCTGCACAAAGATGTCTCTAATATTTTCACTCCAATGAGCTGAACCAATATAGTCGCTGAGAGGCTGCTTGTAATTGATCGTGATTCCAGCAAGATATCAACATTTTCAAAGCCCCAGTACAATACTTCAGGGTACATAAGAGCTAGGAGACCAACAATAAGGCCACCTAAAGCAGGAGATACAGCCTTTGGTAACCCTGTTGCCTTTTGTAAACCTTCAATTGTATCCATAGCAAGTGACGTACATCTTGATAATGCGATTGACACCAAGCCACAAAAGACACCCAGCAAAAGGTATAGAGGAAGTTCTGACATTTATGAAGTCAAGTAAATATCCTAATACTTTCAATCTCTGGTGCACGAGAAACAAAATGTAAAAAGAGGATGTCATTAAAAAGACACCATAACTAACCTACCATCAGGAGTGTTGTTGTGTGCTCTCTCAGACACTATATTGTTCCCCAATTCCCCAACTCACTTATCAGGAGGACAAGAGCATGCGCAATTTGAAACGAATTAATGCAAAAATCAGCTAGCTTATAGCATTTTTACAATTTTTTATCATGTTTCAATAGCTTTTGACTGGAACAGTTAAATATGCCTACTTTATGTGACTTCTAAAGTTATTTAGACAGTACTATGGAACAGGAACAGGTTAAAACATCTTCATAATTAGAATTGTGTAAAGAACTAAAGACTCAGTGGATCAACAGTGCTGAAAATATCAAATTCTCAATTATAACAAAGTACCTGGTGGGGAGCGAAAATCATATTCTGGAACAGTGAAAGCAGGATCAGAAACTAGACCAATCTCTGAAACAACAGATGCTATCACTGAACTGAGTATCACCATAGGTGTTGAGTTGGAAAGGGATGAAGAATCCGTAGAAGAAGGCCACAAAACAGATTCCACGGCAAAAAAAACACCCAGCAACAGCAGCATTAAAACCTAAAATACAAGGCAATCACCTGAAATATAAGTAAAATGAAATCAGAAAGAAGAAGACAGAAAACTGCTTAGATACGTTGACCATTCCTAGTATCCATGGAAGGCGAATCTAATGCAAGCTACTGGGTAAATGCCCCATAAAGTATGCCAACCAATGCACAGCATGGCGCATCAGCACAATGGCCGGCACGGCGGCCACCGCAACCTGGAGATGGTCGTCGGCATGGTGCAGCAGACGGAGAAGCCGGGCGGGGGGCGTTTCGGCTTCACGGGTGGGCTGGAGTTTATCAGCCTCACGTACACGGTCGTCAAGAAGCAGCGCGGCTCCGGCGGGGAGTGGGAGAAGAAGGACGTGGACCTGCTGCACGAGATCACCGGGTACGCGCCCAAGGGGTGCGTCACGGCCGTCATGGGGCCCAGCGGCGCCGGCAAGTCCACGTTCCTGGACGCGCTCGCCGGGCGCATCTCCAGCCTCGACGGCCGCGTGGCGCTCGACGGCGTCGAGATGAGGCGATGAGCCCCAGCCTCATCAAGCTTTCCTCGGCCTACGTCATGCAAGACGACCGCCTCTTCCCGATGCTCACCGTGTACGAGACGCTCATGTTCGCCGCCGACTTCCGCCTCGGCTCCACCGTCTCCGCCTCTGACAAGAAGTTCCACGCCGAGAACCTCATCGAACAGCTCGGGCTCACCGTAAGTTACTAGCCATGCATTATGCATTCACGCTCGTTGATAGACCACGCACTCTGTTCATTTCAGCACTAATTGAATGGCTCCAATCTTAACATACAACGATTAGCCCGGTGATCGAAACATACAACGAAGTTGTTCATTTCAGCACTAATTGAATGGCTCCAATCTTAACATTACATGCGTTATGTCAGCGCTCTAATTATGTCACTGAAGAGCATGGTATGCTTAGGCTGAAGAAAACTTGAATTCTCACCTACGCTTTGAAAAATATACGTATGTATAAAAGCATCTCCAACGATGTAGTTAGCTACTAGTTATCATAACAAACAACTCCTTCAATAAATCAACTATAGCATGTTCTACTAATTTAATGTGAGTCCATATGTAATAGGTAATAAAGTTTGCATGCATCTATATACTAACTATTAGTTAGTAGCTAACTTTTCGCTCTCTTATTCATTCTTCTGTAGATAAAAATATAATGTGTACATCCTTACAACTAATTATTATGTATTGTTAGAGACACTCTAGTTAAACTGATCTAGACCACTTAACTGTCATTTATCAAAGATCACTATAAACCATTTTTTATATTTTAGTCACTGCTAGAAAGAGGGGATCAACTACCTAATTAATTTAGTCCTGTTTGGTACGTACGACTTCGTCTGGAACAAGATACGTCAAAAAGAGTTATATTACCTTTGGAGCGAACAAATTCAACCAAAAATCACAAGCAAATCAACAACCCCTAAACTTTAACTCGAAAGTCCATCCGATACCCTCAATTTACAATCGAGTATTTGTCAGTGCCTATAAACTTTATAATATTGTTTCTACTCAAAAGAAAACTTTGCAATACCGCATTTATCTCCTTAAGTTGGTTTCACATGGTGGTATTACCTTTGTGGGCTTTAGTTTTGCCTTTTGCACGGCATCCACCACAACCAACCGTGCCTTCAAACTGGCAAGACCACCATTATTTTCTACCACTCCGAAAGAAAATCTGTCGTGGTCACTCCACCTTCTAACTATAGGACCTTCTATGAAGTTCCTAGTCCTCTTGTCACTATTACACAAACAGTAAATATAGATGAAATGATACAGACGGTTTACTAAGACTTGTCACTGACAGAATACCTAGAGACAGTTGATAATTAGATGTGTCTGTAATATGATTGGCTTTCTGAGTGTACTAGAACTCACAAATGACTTTTACAAATCTGTCTATTTCTATTATACAGATACATATAGATTTTAGAAAACCCGTCTGTGACACTATAAAAAACTATTTTTTGGGAGACTTAGGATATCTTTTCAAAGATGGCTTATATGACAAACCGCTTGAGCAAACCTCTGTGGTTTCGGACCGCCTATGAAAATAAATTTTCACAGACGACAACTTATGACAACCACATCTAGAAATGAGATGATTACCACAGCCAGTTCCTTATATGAACCGCATGTGTAAAATATCATGTTCAGAGATGGTTCATTATGTGAACCACCTCTGGAAATAGAATGATTACCACAGATAGTTCCTTATGTGAACCGTCTGTATAAAAAGTAATTTTCAGAGATGATTTTTTATATGAACCATCTGTAGAAATAAGATAATTTTTACAAACGGTTCTTTATGTGAACCATCTATAGTAATAAATGATAGTTTATCTTAAAAAATTCATGATTTTTTCATACGAAGTCGGATGAGGACAAATTTTATATAAAAATTATAGCACACGGTGAGATATACAACTTTATAGTTGAAATCTTTTTCATTTGAGGCCATTTAGATGTCCAAATAATAATTTAAAATTTTAGATAAAAGAGATAAAAAGGATTCCATATGCTATTAATATCACTAGTAGTTTTGTGGTGGGATGGTAAAGATGTATCGTGTGAGCTAAGAGGTTCCAAGTTCATGTGCCTGGTTGGGCCAAAAAATTACTTTTTTGAGCCAAAAAATATCGATTAGAGAACCAATTATCAGAGGCGGTCCACTTAAAAAACCATATTTGAGAACCTACTATCACATGAAACCGTATGTGGTAATAGATTTTCACATGCAGTCTCTTTTGCGCATGTGGAAATCGTCCATTTTCATAGGACTTTGACCAGAGAAGGATGGCTAAACAACTATGAAAATGGGTTATCATCCGTCTTTAAAAAAATTTCTGTAGTAATGTAATATTGTCACAGACGATTTCTTTTAAGATCTGTTTGTGGCTATATGATAGACATAGATGGATTGCTAAGATAAATCGTCTGTAGTTAAAGATCTGGATACTGTTTAAATTTGATTCCACACTCTTCGCTTCCCACTACCATTTTTACAAAGTGCTCATCTCCCTCACTAAAGCAATGAGAAATTCATCTCGCCGCTCTCCTCATTACCATTTGATCCCCTTTTACAACTGGTTTTTAGGTTTATTTTGGCAAGGGAGGTTTGAGATCTAGGCTCCGAATCCCTTCCATGTACTGTTGTGAGTTTGAATTGTATCATAGTTTTGTTAGGGTTTGATTTGATCTGTGTACTGAGTGTAATGTTGTTATTGTGTATCCTAGATCTGTAGAATATATCTTTCTTCATTGCTATTAAGCACTGGGAGGATCTGATTGTTCCTATAGTTGCTTCCATGGTTATGATGCTTGGTGTTGATTTCGATCACGTGGAACATATGTTCTTCGCTACTGTGAATGGTACTACCATTGACTCAATTTATATTGTGAATCGTATTTTATTGTTTTTTTATTCATGATAAAATCTTGCTATTGTTATTCATCACAATGGAGACATTTTTGTGAACTGCAAGATGAGCAAAAGATTTGAAAACAATGTTGTTTAATTCTGGCGCTTGACTGAGTTAGTTAGGATGGAGTCTGATTCGGATGACAATGAGATGATATATGAAGACAATGCTTTTATTGAGATTATGGTGAAATACAGACGTGTTGTTGAATCTCAATCCTCTAAGACCATATATTAGGGATTCGTGTCGTTGTGTATAGCTTTTATGTCCTGAATGATGTGTTCTTATGTGTTATATATCTATACGATGTTCATGTGTATATGCCTGTGATATTTTTATTTGTGCGATATATATTATTGTGTGATGTATGCCATATCATGAGGGCAGTCAAGAAGTAAATTGTTTCTTAGGGGGAAAGGGTCACACAGACGATTTTTTTTTAAAACAAATATCAGCGACACTTTATACAGACAGGTTTAATAAAATCCATCTGTGACCCTTAGTTTGCGCTAATGGTTTTTCAAAAAAATATGTCGATGTGTATTGTGAAATTGATATTTGTATAACTATATTACAAACATATATTTTATTTAGACTCTGTATATGTAGTTCTATTACAGACAGAATTATAACCGTTTATAATAAACTCAGTATCAGATATTTTTCAGAGATAAAACACATACCCATCTATAATAAAATTTAAAATCCGCCTATAACAACTTGTTCGGTTGTAGAGTGCCTTGTTTGTGGCTAACCATCGTCAAGCTTACTGAGTCACTGGTACTGCCGTACATAGGGTCACCTTAGTTGCCTCACCGTGGATTTGATCGGCTTGTCTTCCTATCGTCGCAGTTATGGACGTCATCTTCCTCCCCTTACCCCGGGGATAATTGATTATTTGTCATTGAATAACATCCGGGAGTGGCTGAAAGAAATTAGGAATCTGCATGACATGGAGGAGAAGTGAACTTATTCAATAACATTTTTTGCGAGAATATTGGATGGCGAATTGTGAATTCGAATCTTCTCATATATATATACAACTAGCAATTTGGTCTACCTAAAAACATGGTTAGTATCGCCGTAATATTTTATTATGATAGTATTTGATTAAAACTTAGTCTCTTTAGTTTTTTTTTTCCGAGTTAGTATCATTTAGTTACAAAACACATAAAATTAAAAGAAGAGATTAAAAATTATATTAGTGGAAGAGAAAACTATGTATATTGTAAACTTGTACCCAAATCGTATACATGTATTATTTTGATTCGTATGTATTTTGATCAGCTGTCAAAATCAGACGTCAAGTTTTGGCAGCCTAACCAAAACCAAAAAAAATTTGTCTTGCTTACATGTTATGTCTTGCCTTTTGCTTGCTTGATACGACGATTTTGAGTTACACGGTGTTTCTTAATTTATTATCTTAATCAGAATTTTGAAATGTTTTCATTATGTTTTATTATAAATTTTAGCTATTGATTAATTATATTTTACATGAATTTTTCTAATAATTTGATTTTTAAGACTATATTTGATATGGATCTTTATTTTTCTATTATAACGCTAATTTTAATTATTACTTTATTTTATTTTACCAGGACCCTTTGTTTAGATTTATGCTTTTCAATCCGTATGGAAATCGAACTGCTAATTTTTCATATATTTTAATTTCCAATTTAGCTATTTATTAATCGTATTTGATATAAACTCTTTTGTTTAATCTAGACCATTAGATGTTTGTAATAATATGTGGTCTAGATTTTTTTCGATTGATGTGATAATTTTGTAATATTTAAAGTGAATATGGAGGTTTATTTTTTCTCAAATATTAAGATAATAGATGAATTTATTTTCTACCATGTTACTGGTCTAGACTCATCAGAATCTCCCCCTCATTTAGGACATGGGATGCAGCTTGTTTTCAAGCATTACTGACACATATCAGAGCTGTGTGTTAAGTATAAATTTAGAGAGGAAACCTTAATTATTTGAACTGATTAATTAATCTAGACAGTTGCTAGCAGAGTTTGCTTTTAAATGATAATGCATGTTATACATGGAATAAGTTAACCCATCGTCGGTCATCCTCGGCGACATGTTATACGGCACGCTATTTTATAGTACTTATCTGAACAGCATGTTAATCTTGCGAAAATTATGGCGCCCATAACTTTGTCAAATGAGAAAAGAAGTGAAACGACAGATGCACTACCCACAAATCTGATAGTGGCACGTTTGCAGCATAATTTTGGTCTGCGCTTGAAATGAAATTCTTCTAGAAAAGCAGCGACACGGACGCGCACCGTGGAGATATTATTATGAACAAGAAATAATCCGAGCAGCCTATTAGGAAAAAGGACATTTTTTTTTCTTCTGATCCATCATCAGCACTATTGTTAGCACGTCGGTAGTGGTTCGCTCTCCTACCCTCTCTGGCTCCGCTCCACACCACACCACACCAGACAACAGTTCTTCTCAGAATAGATCATACTTGCCGGTCGCATTTATGCGCCGTGACTCACGCACCTGAATAATTGCTAAATAAAAAGTTTGGCAACGTCAGATGAGACGTACTATTGGCTATATATCACGACGATGATAACGTTTTTCAGAAATTAAGCTCGGGTCCATAAAAAAATCAGCGGCAAAAGGATAACCCTTGACGTCATTGTCGTCGTTCCCTCGGCAAATGCAGACGTCTGCTGATATATAAATATATATTTGAAATGGGTTTTCTTACAGTATCTCCAACCAAGTCCTCTTCGTACCTCTATCCTATATTTAAGAGAAAACGATGAAAATTGGTCTCCAACTGACCCCTTATCCGGTTCTTTTTATTTGAGGAACTCCCAAATCTCCTCCCTCACCCCCTACATCCAGTGGCTCCTCATCCGACCTCTCATCCGGCCCCTCACCCGCGCCACCGCGTCCACGCACGGCCCCTCCCGCGTCGCCGCACTGCCCCACGCCTGCCCGCCCACGCTTCCCCGCACCCGCTCACCCGCCCACGCTGCGCCGTCACCCCCTCACTCACCCGCCCGTGCCATGGAGGCGTGGAGAGAGGGATCTCGAGGAGAGGGAGGTTGGGGAGAGAGAAGGAGCAGGGAGAGAGAGGGAGCTCTGGCCAGCGTCGGGAGAGAGGCTCTGGAGAGAGAGGAGAGAGAGTTATCAGATATTAATAAAATAGAGGTGATTCGAATATAGAGGGTCAAATATAAAAGACCGGTTGGAACGCGCTGAGAAGTAGGGGATGAAATCTGGATAAGGAGGCTCTAAATAAGAGAAATAGGGGATCAAATATGAGTAGTCGGTTGGAGATGCTCTTACCTTTTGCGACCCTTGAATCGAACTAGGTTGCCTGTAGCGCATTTAGGGGTACCAAACGCAGCCTTCTAGACATGCTAAGTGTATCTGGTATAATTTATTTAGTTATTTATATATGTTCAGTTTGGTAAAAAAATTAATATTTAGTTGTTTGGATAAATATATATTATTTGAGATAAAAATATAAAAACATGTTATTATGATATTTATTTTATATTATTGTTTTATTATAGTCCTTAATTTATCTTATTAAATCTTAATATTCTTCTAAATACATGAATACCAGTTAATATATACTAATACTAATATTATTAGCTAGTCAGCAGGCTGCATCTTGCGGAAAGAAGCGAAAGTTGTTTACCACCGCGTTCTCGCATTGGTGGCAGATATCTGCTGACTTTGTCCCGATTCTAGACTCGGACCCACCATCCAATGACCATTGACCACCGCTCGTCCACTCGTGCCTCCACAAAGATCCCGCTTATCTATTTAGCTTGTCATTCCTGGGCCCAAATTAGAAAGCGATCAAGCCAAAGCCTGCACCAGAAGCGAAAGCCGTTGTGCTTAGTTGCTCGTGGAAAGAAAGACATGGGCGTTCGAGGTCACGAGGTGAAGCAGCGGCGGCACCAGGAAGGGTGCGAGGACGACGGCGCGTCACTGGCGGCGATGTACCTCCACGGCGACGTGCTCGAGTCGGTGGTGGCGCGAGTCCCCGCGGCCGACCTCGCCGCCACGGCGCGGGTCTCGCGGGAGTGGCTCCGCGCGGTGCGCGCCACGCTGCGCTGGCGCCCGCGGCGGCTGCCCTGGCTCGTCGTGCACCTCCAGGGCAGCGGGCGCCGATCCACCGCGGCGTACGACCCCAACTCGGGCGCGTGGTTCACCGTGCCGGCCACGCGCCACGCCACGCCGTCGCACGTCCGCCTCCTGCGCGGCGCGCGCGGGGACCGCGTCTGCGCGATCTCCCTCTCTGGCCTCGACGTCGCGGGCGGCCCACTCGGGACGGCCGCCTGCGTCGTCCTCAAGGCCCCCAGCGTGTGGCGCGTCGACCCTGTGTTCGCCGCGGTGGGCGACCGCGTCGTCGCGCTCGGCGGCGCGTGCCAGCTGGCTCTGGCCGAGGGCGAGGACGCCGCGGCAGTGGAGGTGCACGAGGGAGGCGGCTGGACGGCCTGCGAGCCGATGCCCGACGCGCTCAGGGAGTCCGCGGCGGCAACGTGGCTCTCGGCGGCCGCCACCGACCAACGGGTGTACCTCGTGGAGAGAACCACCGGGTGGGCGAGCTGGTTCGACCCGGCGAACCGGAGGTGGGGCCCGAGCCATCGCCTCGTCCCGGACGCCGCAGTCTCCACGTGGGGCGTCGCGCCAGGTCGCGCCGGCGCCGACGAGCGGCTCGTTCTGTTCGGGGCGAAGCGGGCAGACATGGAAGCAGAGTGCAGAGTCGTCGTCCAGGCATGGGAGGTGAATGGCGACACTCTGGAGCCGACCCCCGCCTTGTCGAACGACGCAATGCCGATCGAAATGTCGGAGAGGCTGTTCCCTTGCGAAGACGAGGACGGGGAGGAGGAGGACCTGGATGACACGCCGCCGTCGATCGGGGTGTGCGGCTACGCCACGGGTGGGTACGTGTACAATGCGGCCGAGCCGGCGAACGGTGCTGTGCTCTACGAGCTGCGGGAGGGGAAGGCGGACGGGAGCGCCACCGCCGTGGCGCGGTGGGAGTGGGTGCCGTGCGCGCCCGCCCTGCGAGCCGAGCCACTGGGGCGCGCCATCCTCGCGTGCTCGCCGGTGGGGTTGGACCAGCTAGCGCTGGGAGTTGGATCGGCGGGCCCACGAGCATGTACCGCCTCACACTGTATCAGATCAATCCATCGTCGGCACTTGCAATTTGATTGCTAAGATTATTTTTAGCAGTTATTTTAAAAATTCGTTCACTATAATATTATTATAGTATTATCTAACGCTATTATAATACTCTCTATTTTTTCATTTTCATCGACTACTTTATTTTCTACCTCTATTACTCTTTTTTTCTTTCCGAATCCACTGTCTATAAACAGTTATGCAGACTATCTCCTCTCTCCGCAAACATGGAGTACGCTCTCCTCTCTCTGCAACACTGTTGCTACCCTGTAGCACTTAATGCTATTGCTAATTGCTCTTTTGATGAAAAGTGAGATTTGTTTCTTTCTCTAGACACGTTTAGAACTTTCGATTGAGGTGAACAGAAGCACTAAAAAGGACCCACTAGCCGGTATCTACTGTTTTCTTGAGGAAAATAAAAAAATGCGGTGGCATACTCTCTGATGAAATCCTATAGATCTGAAAGCTGCGTTTAGATTGAGGTGAACAGAAATACTAAGACAGATCAACGAGCCAGCGTGTACTGTTTTCTCTGTGATGTGTTTGGTAAAGTAGCGGTTCCATCTAAAAATATAGATAGGATGGAGTCACTCATTTTGCAATGAATAAGTGTTGCTAGAGTAAAAAAACACGGTGCAGAGAGAATGGTATGGAGATCTCGCAGCCGGAAAGGTAGGACGGCCGCCTCACCTCGTCATATTGGTCAGTCCCCTATGGTTTGGTAGGTGATAGGAAGGGGCAAGATAATTATTTAAAAAGGAGGAATTAGTGTAATGCGATAGATATACTATTAAGCCTGGTTGATTGGTTTATATAGAGTACAAGGTTTGAAGAGAAAAAAAAATATTTCGTAGAGATAAGGCATATATCACGGGATTACAAATCATGAACTATGAAATACAAATATATGCTAATATAATCTAACATCCCGTGCACTCGTAACAGGAGCGGCACAGACAATTAGACTGAAGAGGAAACTGAAGGTGGGAAACTGATGGACCGACATCCCTCACAGTCGTAAAGGAGCACTATTGCATCACAAACGCTGTGACTGTAGAGGAAGCCAATGAGTTACTCAAGCGAAAGATAGCCCTTTGTGCCAATGTCGAAGTAGCCAAGAGCGAAGGGTGTGGTCCAACCGTGGTTAGGGTAGCTATGCATGAGGTAGCTGAAGTTAGGGTTGATGTAGTCGAGGTAGTCACAGAAGAAGCCACATATGCAAGGTGTGTGGTGAAGTGATGGTGATGCTTTAGGCTAGCTGTTGATAGAGACTTTGATGCTGAGGTCAAGGTCATTGAGGATGGGGTGATGCACCGGTTTTGCCAGAATGAGGTGTGCATCATGGACAAAGGTACATGCCAGCTTTACCAGAACTAGGTGCACGAAGAAAGGGGCCATCATAATCATTTCCTAGTGTTTGGAGGATTGCAGTAGCAACACCAAAGGAGTTGGGTTAGGAGGGCTCATGATAGTGGTGATGTGCGATGCGATAGGGCTGCACAACATGGTGATTATCACCGGTGTGGATGAAGGCTGAGGCAAGGAGAAAACTATGCATGCAAATAAAAGTAGATGGATACACTGGTGGTATAGCTGTGGTGGACAAGGCGAAGAGCACGGGACATAAATCGGATGAACTAACCAACATGCATAGAGGTGTCCACATGGTAGCATAGGAAAAAACACGGCGATGGTACGCAAACTAGGTGGTGGGGCAGGGATCAGAGAGGATCAATGATGCAGGATGCAGGAGAAATGACTCGAGCAGCTTGAAGATAACTATAACATACTGAGTTTTAGCATACTAATTAATTGCATATTTTGCTCCAAATTAAACTTTTTGTGATTAATTAAGCCAACTAAAATCAAGGGAAAATACATATTCAAATGTATTACTTTGGCTAAGTATTCCAAAATACACTACCTTAAATTCTAAACTTCTCCATACATTAATTGATTCATCTACATTTGGTTTATGATTTTTATAGTTCCTTGAGTGGAGATTTGAAATTAAATGTCTTTCAATTTTAAATCTATTCTTAAATTCTATTTAGCTCAAATTCATTTTGATTCAAATCATCTTCCAAATCTCATAGCTTTACTTCGAATTCATAATTCAAATATTCCCATTAGAATTGATCCTAATCTAAAGTCAAATTCAAATTCAAATATCTCAATTGAATTTAAACCCAAACCTTCTTTTCTTTTCCTTTTCTCAATTTCACTACGAGTCTAATCCTTTTCTCTCCTTGGCAGCTTCTCCTTTTTCCCTCTCGGCGCGGCCCAGCAAGCCAGCCCAACCAGCCCGACTCCCTTCTCCCACGCCTGGACTGCAACCGCGCTGCCGGCCTAACTTCCTCATGCGTTGGCCAGCCCGCTCACCAGCGCCCACGCGCAAGCCTTGGCCATCCACGTGTCGCCCATCTCGCGCTCATCCGCCCGCGCCTTCTCCCTCTCCTCAAGCGCGACGCCGCGCCACCGCGACGGTTGGTGCAATGAATGTGCCGGTGACTTTCTCGCCCTCCCCCCCCCCCGTGACATCTCTTCTCACTCTCGTTCTCTCTTCTCTCTCTGCCCTCACAACATACCACCCGAGCGCCTGACGCCGTGAGACTTCCGTGCCTGCAAACACGCGTGGCCGATGCAGACCTACCACCGCTGTAGAGAAGCCGTGTCGCACCTTCCCACCGTCATCGCCCCCGTGCGCCACGTCGTTGTGCTCCCACCGCCTCTCTGTGCACCCTCTCCCTCTATAAATAGAGTGGCCTAGTCTCTCTCTCTCTTTCCCCACTTTGCCACCACCACCGCGCCGCCACCATCATCATTCTCGCCATTGTAGCTCCACTGTCACCGATTCTTCCACGTGAGTTGCCGAAAAGCACCACAAGCTCACCGTCATCCCTTTGGCTCTCTCCATCGATTGGAAGCCTGACGGGAGCCCGCCCGCACCGGAAGCCGAGCCGTTCCATCACTACCACACCGTCGCTTCCCCGGATGCTGTCCAGCTTCTCGCTATTTTCAAGTTCGGTGAGCATCCCGGTCCCCTCGTGCACCCTCCTAGCTAGCGAGGCATTGTTAGCATGCTCTCTCTTCGTGTGGCTGCATGCAGTCATGCGTTTGGTCCTCCGCCATCGTGCCATGGTCGTCGCCGACGTGCATAAGCCCTTGTGTGTAGTCCGACCTTCGTGCTGAGTAGCACAAGGAGCTCTAGACCCCTTTTCCATGCAGGTTGACCACACATAATTGAGGGGTGGTGCTATCCAGTTTCTCCATGCCACCGCCGTCTTCCCCCGTCGTCGTCTGGCACTACCCTGAGCACCGCTTGTCGTCAACAAGCTTCTAGATGAGTTCCCTGTAGTGCATAGATGCCCATCATGTCTTCGCCGTCGTTAGTTCTCACCAGGAGCGCGATTCGACAAGCTCTCCGATGTGGCTCCGCCGTGATTGCTCACCGCCGCCTAATCCCCTTCGTCGCTCCGCTGGCCAGCGAGCCCGTGCACACGCCCGCGCGCGTGGCTCGGCCTACTCTCGCGCCTATGCAGCTCGATCGAGTGGGCCATGGCTCAGCCCACACACCGTCTGTCTGCCAGCTCAGCCGCCAAAAGTCGGGCATTGTGTGGCCCAAGCCCAAACCTAGCCCAACCTGAGCCCATTTTGGCCCAACTTGGTACTATTCATGTGGGTCTCAACTATGGGCCCCACCTATGAATATTACAATTTCATAATTTTCCAAATTAATTTTAGATTTAATCTTCCGGGAGTCATAACTTCTCTGTTCTGACTCCGATTTTGGTGATTCTTTCGCCAAAATTTATCTAAATTTGAGATCTATCTATATATCATAGCTGATATCCATTAGGGCTCATTTTTTTTTTCCATTTGGTGTTATTTGATTCTTCTCTAGTGTAGCTCATTAATGATCGTAGTCACAATTGCAGAACCACCATATTTCTGTGAGTGCTGTGTAGGGAGCATCAGGAGCGAGGAAGATCCTGACTACAACCAAGATTTTGAAGAAAACCTCGGAGAAGGAAAGTCCCATCTCCTTGATCAAATTGGACCTATGTTTTCTAGTAATCTACATGATCAACTAAAACAAAACTTATTATCGCATGTTCCATCTATCGTGTTTTCCTTAAAACTGCTTGTAGTAGTTAATCCTATTAACACCTGCCATGCTATAAATGTTATTAATAAAAAATATATATCACCCTAGGATTACCTGTTGTTATCTATATTAATAACATATGACACCTTGATATCTAACATGCTCAGGACTGAATACGTCTCCTCGGAGACATCACTTTTAAAACACCTCTCCTCGGAGATAAGATTTATTGTTATCAATGATAACTCATAAACTATGAATCCTTGATGGTTGTGAGTTCTGTGATGGTTGTGAAATCCTTGATGTCATGTGGGATGTGGTGGGTGGTGTGTAAAAATGGGTGAAAACTATTTTGGTGGGAGCAGGTGGAGTAGTACTCTGGACGAGCATACTCCTGGGGGCTTGAGTTACCTCTGTGGTATTCTTTGCCAGAAGATAACTGCCCTGGTCACTTAAGGACCGAGTCATTTCGCCACCAAGCTTAAGCAACCCCCGTGCAACTACTCGTCCTGAATGGGTAGGATTTGACTTTTCTTCACCGGACTAGGCTGGGTATCATTCATCATTCTAGGAGGCTGGAAAGCAGCGAGGAGCCAAGTGTCCATTTGCCCCTCTGTCTGAATATTTTGAGAGACGGCATAGCCAATCTGATATTTAGTCCAAGGACTCTGGGACTTGGCATGTCTCATAGAAAAGCTCAGTAGGAAAGGTGATTGAAGTGTCTTGGTATGATTTGCTCCTCCGCTTGTAACGGTTGGAGGTTGAGCATATCACGTGGGTACAGTGTACAACCTCTGCAGAGTATAAAACTATTCAAATAGTCATGTCCACGGTCATGGACATGTGAAGGTAGAACCTTTTTTACTAGACTTCAGGTGCGTGTGTCTTCATGAGTGAGTGTGTGGACTAGATGTCTGTGTGATAATGTTGCTGGCTAAATCTGTCAGAAGTTGTGTGGTACTAGAGGTACACCAGGGATGATGATAGAGACTGCGGAGTGAGGTGTAGCCTCTTATAGGACCAAAAACCACCTAGATATAGTTTGTTACCTTGTTTTAAACTCTTTAAACTGTTTTAAAGTCAATCATGAATGATACAATTAAATACTTGCATAAACTGCTTTACGCTTCAAACTAAACCGTAAAGCCTTATCCTTGAATTACCCTTTTATGCATCTATCAACACCTTGAAGTAGTATATGGCTTGCTGAGTACCTTTCGTACTCACTCTTGCTGTCATTCAGATGAGGAAGCCGATGCCGACTTCACCAAAGGGGAATGCGAGAATGAAGAGTAGTCTTAGAAGTCACGTTTGCACCCTAGCTGCTTGTGGCTTTGGGTCTTTGCTTTCCACTGAGTTTTGCTATCCGTTCGACTAGGTTTGTAATATATGGTATGGTTTGTAAACCTTTTGTACTCTGAACCATAATACTCATGTACGAAGTTTAACTGTGATATTACAATTGTTATACTGTACGTATCAGCTACTTGATCCAGGGACTGATACGTGAGGCATAGGAGATCCTAAGTTGGGGTCTTACAATAACCATGTGCACATACGACTAGTGATGATGTCGTGCCAAGAGAGGCAACGTAGCTCCAGCCTTAGTGCCTTTGATGCGCAGGAAAGTGGCGATGGCGACGTCACGGTCCAAGAGTGGCGATGCAACTGCAACGAATCTTGTGTCAATGTAGTGGCAGGAGATCACCAGTGGCATTTTTGCGACAGGGAAAGTGCTGTAGTAGCCAATAGACGTTGACCATGGGCAGCGATATTGCAACTAGAAGGGCGACGCAATGACAACCCGATACTTGGAGGTGTGGCGCATGTGTAGCACAGCCATGAGCTGATCGACTAATTAAATCGAGGTGTGCATGGTACGTGGCGACAATGGATGATGTCGTGCATATCAGAATTGGTGGTGGAATTTTCGAGGATGACTGGATCGAGAGAGGCGACAATAGTGATGTCAGGGTTGGCACTTTTCAGACAGGAGCTACCAAACCCTAGTAGTGCACCTAGCCAAAAAGGATGGGGTGCATTGGGACTATACAACATCGTGGAGAGTGTGAGAGCGTCGTAGACGATGTGATGGTCACATATGATGCCACATAGATTAGACTTGCCTAACCCTAACAGATCAGAGCAACATCATGCATATGGTGGCGACGATGTCGAGGATGTCCCAAATAGTGGTGGCAAAGATGAGCTGGTGTGAAGGCGTGAGGGCAAGGCAACGATGAGTGAAGGCGTCCCTTAGGGCTCCCCGCATAGTTGTCCCTCACACGGATGTGGACAAGGAGCTTGTCAGAGAAGAGTCAACACCAATTTTAGGCGTGTGAGGATGACATATGTGCATACTGATGTAGGCTCTGGTTAGTGGTAAATGTCATACAGAGATCTCCGGGCGGCACACCACTGATGTGTGTTAAGTGTTTGCGCAACATAGCAACATGGAATTCACTAAGTCGTGGGAAAGCTGGATAACCTCTGCAGAGTGTAAAAACTGTTATAACAGTCAGGCTCGTGGTTATAGGAGACTTGGATCCTCACATGATTAGATAGTTTGGATATAGTTATGGTATGATAGTACTGGTGGTACTAGATGGTTATGGTTTACAAGATGGTTAGCTTTGGGTTTGTTTGGTTGGGGTTACCTTCACTTAATAACTACTTAACGCTTTTCAATCATGTTAATATTTTTTTTACTCGTATTTATGCAAATACACCATGAGTTAGCCTATTCTTGTTATAAGCCTACATTTCATTATTGTCCACACTTACTGAGTACTCCATGTACTCACCTATGCTATCTTCCACAATATATATGCTGCTCAGTAGAGAACTTTGAAGATTTTCAAGACTACAACTTGGTGTACTAAGAGTGTGCCTTCCGATCGGTGCATGTGGAGTTGCTTGGTCACCGATGTTTTTGTTTCGCTGTCGTCGTTTAGTTTAGTTGTTTGGTTAATAGAGTTGTTTAGATGAAGTCTTTATGTAAGAGTTAAACAGTTGTAAGTTAAATTATTGCTTTTGTTATTTCACCTGTGATGTCTTATGTGTGTTAAACTTTTTGGGCACACATAGGCCGTATTTTGTTTGTCTATTAAAACCGGATGTGACAAAAAATGGGTGAAAACTATTTGGGCGGGGGTAGGTGGAGTAGTACTCTGGACGAGGATGCTCCTGGAGGCTTGAGTTACCTCCGTGGTATTCATTGGCAAAAGATACATGTCCTGGCCGCTTAAGGACCGAGTCATTTTGCCACCATGCTTAAGCAACCCCCCCTGCAACCACGTGTCCTGAATGGGTAGGACTTAACTTTTCTTCATCGGACTGGTTGGGCATCGTACTAGAGGCTGAGGAGCAGCGAGGAGTCAAGTGTCCATCTGCCCCTCTATCTAAATATTTTGAGAGACGACATAACCAATCCGGTATTCAGTCCAAGGACTCTGGGACTTGGGGTGTCTTGTAGAAAAGCCCAGCAGGAAAGGTGATTGAAGTGTCTCAGTATGATTCGCTCCTCCGCTTGCAACGGTTAGAGGCTAAGCATATCATGTGGGTATAGTGTACAACCTTTACAGAGTGTAAAACTATTCGAATAGCCATGTCCATGGTTATGGACTTGCGAAGGCAGAACCTTTTTGACTAGTGTCTTGATGAGTAAGTGTGTGGACTAGATGTCCGTGTGATAATATTATTGGCTAAATCCGTCAGAAGCTGTGTGGTACTAGAGGTACACCAGAGGTGATGATAGGGACTGTGGAGCGAGGTGTAGCCCCTTCCAGCATCGAAACCCCATAGATATAGCTTGTTATCTGGTTTTGAACTCTTTAAACTATTTTTAAGTCAATCATAAATGATACAATTGAATACATGCATAAACTGCTTTACGCTTAAAACTAAACCGTAAAGACTTATCCTTAAATTACCCCTTTATGCATCTATCAACACCTTGAAGTAGTATAGGGCTTGCTGAGTATCTTTCGTACTCACTCTTGCTGTCATTTAGATGATGAAGCTGATGCCAACTTCGCCGGAGGGGAAGGCAAATGAAGAGTAGTCTTAGAAGTCACGTTTGCACCCTAGCTGCTTGTGGCTTTAGGTCTTTGCTTTCCGCTGAGTTTTGCTGGCCGTTCAGCCATGTTTATAATATACGATATGGTTTGTAAACCTTTTGTACTCTGAACCATAATACTTATGTACGAAGTTTGACTGTGATACTACTATTGCTATACTGTGCATAGTAGCTACTTGAATTAGGGACTGATACGTGAGGCACAAGAGATCCCGGGTTGGGGTCTTATAGAAGTGGTATTAGAGCCATGTTTGGTTGTAGGACGTGACTTTAGGATAGACTTGCTCAGAATATTTGAATCTGCACATAACACTAGGACAAGTTCACACTCTAGTGCTACATCCAACACTAGAGGATAAAATTCGTGAGACCTAGTTAGAAGATGACGAAACTATAGAAGTCAAGAAGAACCTCAGGTTAGATAAGGCACTAGGGTTCATGATAGATCCACAAGGAACTATATGGTACAAAGATCGGTTATGTGTGCCCAATCAGGAAAACCTTCGAGAGATGATCATGGATGAAGCTCACAACTCACCATATCCCATTCATCCTGGGTGTACCAAGATGTTCACGGATCTGAAGGTCAAATACTGATGGACAAGAATGAAGGTTGACATAGCAGAGTTTGACGCTCGATGTGACACATGTCAAACGGTCAAAGCAGAGCACCAAAGACCAGCAGGATTACTACAACCATTACAGGTCCCAACATGGAAATGGGACAAAATTGGTATGGATTTCATAGTCGGGTTACCCAGAACTCAGAAGGGTAATGACTCCATATGGGTCATAGTAGATCGTCTGACTAAAGTGGCTCATTTCCTACCTGTCAAGACTACCTATAGTGGAGACAAGTTGGCATACTTGTATATTGACAATATTATGAGGTTATATGGGGTCCCAAACAGGATTGTCTCTAATCAAGGACCCCACTTCACATCAAGGTTCTAGAAGAGTTTACATACTGCCCTTGGAACTAAATTGCCGCCGTCCCTGTGCCGCTCTCCATCAATCGGAAGCCCCACCGTCGCTTCGTCAGTCGTTGTCTAGCTCCTTGTCGTTTTCAAGCTCGGTCCCCTCACGCACCCTCCTAGCTAGCGGGTCATCATTAGCACGCTCTCTCTTCATGCGGCTACGTGCAGCCATGTGTTTGATCCTCCATCGCTATGCCATGGTTGTCGCCGGCATGCATATGCCCTTGTGTGTGGTCTAGCCTTCGTGCCGAGTAGCCCAGGGAGCTCTAGGCCCCTTTTCCGTGCAGGTCGACAATGGGTAGTTCAGGGGTGGTGCTGTCTAATTTCTCTGCATCACCACCATCTTCCCTGGCCACCGTCTGGCACCGCCTCCCATCGACGAGCTTCTAGGTGAGTTCCATGCAGTGCGTAGATGCCCATCACGCCTTCGCCATGGTGAGTCCTCGCTAGGAGCGTGATTTCGGTGAGCTCTCCAGTGCGGCTTCACTGTGATTGCTCACCGCCAACTGATCTCCTTTGCTGCTCCGCTGGCCAGCGAGCCCGCGCGCATGGCTAGGCCTGCTCTCGTGCCTATGCAGCTCGACCGAGTGGGCCGTGGCTCGACCCACACATCATCGGCCTGCCAGCCCAACCGCCAAAAGGTCACACCCGAGTGCGCCAGCCCAGCTTTGCAACCCACAAACAAGCCGACTGACCCAAGTGGGATGAGTACTGCAGCCCAGCATCGTGTGGCTCAGGCCCAATCCTGGCCCAGCCCAAGCCCATTTAGACCAACTGGTACTGTTCATGTGGCCCCATTAGGTTACAGTTCAGTGGGCCCCAGTTACTGTTTAGTGAGCCCTAGTTACTGTTCAGTGGGTCCCAACTGTGGGCCCCACCTATGAATAATGCAATTTTAGAATTTCTCGAATTAATTTTAGATTTAATCTTCTGAGAGTCATAACTTCTCCATTCTGGGTCCGATTTTGGCGATTCTTTTATCGAAATTCATTTAAATTTGAGATCTACCTATCTATCACAGTGTGATATACATTAGAGATCATTTGATTTTCTATTTGATGTTATTTGATTCTTCTCTAGTGTTACCTGTTAATGATCATAGTCACAATTGCAGAACTACCAAATTTCTACGAGTGTTGCGCGGGGAGCGTTAGGAGCAAGGAAGATCCTGACTACAACCAAAATCTTGAAGAAAACTTCGGAGAAGGAAAGTCCTATCTCTTTGATCATATTGTACCTATATTTTCAAGTAATCTACATGATCAACTAAAACATGATTTATTATCATATGTGCCATGTATCGCGTTTTCCTTAAAACTGCCTGTTGTAGTTAATCCTATTAACACTTGCCATGCTATAAATGTTATCATCCAAAATACATATCACCCTAGGATCACCTTTTGTTATCTATATTAATAACAGACGATGCATTGATATCTAGCATGCTTAGGAGTGAATACGTCTCCTCAAAGATATCGCTTTTGAAACACCTCTCATCGGAGATAAGATTTAATGTTATCAATGATAACTCATAAACCATGAATCCTTGATGGCTATGAATTCCATGATGGTTGTGAAATCCTTGATGTTATGTGGGATGTGGAGGATGGTGTGTAAAAATGTAACACCCTGGTTTTCAATTTTTGCAATTTCCTAAAATTTCCTAGAATTTAATTAGGGTTTAAAAAGATAGAATAGGATAAAACCTATTTTCTAAAGTAAATCCAATTTGGCATAGGATATATTTGCTTGAAGTGCATTCATGCTATTTTTGTTGGCTTTTATTTGGAGTTGTCTTGCTCTAGTTTGGTTATAGAGTAGAATATAGAAAAAGGAATAGAATTAGAAAAGGAAAAGCCTAAACCTATATGGCCCAACCTTTTCTCCCTCACATGGCCACTCACCATTCCCCGCCTGCTCAGCCTGAGCTGGCCCGCTTGCCCTCTCCCTCCACCTACTCTCTCTGCCTAGGCGGCTAGCCATCGCCGTGCCTGGCCCAGCACCAACCCACCTTCGCCCCGCATCCATGCTTCATCTTCGTTTCAGACGCGCCGCCACCATGTCCGAGTCCAACTCGAGCCCACCGTCTTTTGATAAGCCCCCGTCTTTCCCTTTGCTTTTTAGCACAACCATTGGAATGGCTGATCATTTCTTGTATGAAGTTTGGAGTCCCAGACTGCCCCGACCCTCTCTTCCCGCATATATAGGTCCCCACCCCCTTTCGTTCTCTTCTCGACCCAAAGCCACCGTCTCCCGAGCCAACTTGCCGAGATCTAGGGCTGTCGATGCCATTGCCACCGCCCTCGGTCAAATTCGCACCGAGCCATTCCAAAGCCGCCAAGCCTAATCCAAGCCACCTTCAAGCTTCATCGTTGACTGTCAAAAAACGTGCCACCATTGCCTTGGTTTCCCGGCTGCCGGAGCCCCCTTCTCGAAGAGATCCCTAGCACTGTCACCTTCCCCCGCCATCGTCGACTACCTTCCTGAGCCTCACGAACCTTGGTAAGCCCCAAAATGAGTTCCCCCTACCTTCCCCACCATGTTACGCTGCTTGCCAGAGTCCTTTCCCCACCAGAACCTGATTCCGATGAGACTTTCGATCGTGCACTGCCGCTCTCCCCTCGGCTCTGCTATGCCCGCTCTCCCCTCCGGCTGCCCCTCTCTCCGAGCCATCGGATCCAAAATGTGTGGCCATGATTAGATTAGATCCATACCTCTTCAGCAACCAATAAAAAGCCGCAACGTGTCCCTTCATTATCCCAGTCAACTTCCCTCGCCACGTTAGCATGCCACATCACTTGCCACATCATCAATCTTGCTAGTGTGTTAGCCCAGTCACGCCTAGTCAGCAGCCCAGTCCGCAATAGCGCAATAAAATCAGAGTTCCAATATAAAAATAATTCCAATAATCTTAATAATCAATGTAATTTTGCAGAAAAGCCCCTGTTTAGTAAAAGCCTTATAACTTTTTCACTTAGCTCCTTTTTTTCAGCGATTCTTGCGTCGTTAGATTCGTTATTCAGAGCTCTATCTTTCTAGATAGGTTTTTTTATTGTTGTTCTTTTATTTTGTGTACTGTTATTAGTGTGTTCTGTGTTTTGCTGGTAATTGTGCGATTAGACAACACCTCAGATCAGTTTGAGGAACGTCAAGACTAGGAGCTAGAGTACACTGAGTAGAAGCAAGGAGAAGGCAAGTGTTCTTGATCATCTCGAACCTATATTTTTAAATATTTTGTTTTAAAAAAGTTGCATGCAATGCCAACTTGATGGGTAGTCACCTATGTTACAGTTTGCCTTAGTTATTCTTTTCACATCTCTTGAAGCCTAAGAGGTAGTTGGTATGAGTCTTTTGGGTAGAAGTGCTTAGTCATGCTGTCAGGATATTGGTAAGTATCATAAACTTGATTAATGAACATATAACAATGATGGTTAATATGATGACAAATTTAGTATAGAAACATGGAATCTTAGGCCTTGAGCAACGAATGTTGGTGATGATAGTCATGATTATGTTGGTAGGTTAGTCTTTGCTTAAGTAACCTAAGTAAGGATTAGTTCGTGGAGCGACAACATAAGAAGTGACGTACCAAGCACAAGGCTAATATGGGTAAGGCTTAGCATATTAGTTAGGGTTTTATCCAGTGTGTGTTGAGTCAGGCACAAAAGGGGCTTCTCGGTAGAGAGGGATGCGTCCGTTCTCATAAACCCCGACGGTGAAACCTAGTGAGCATGTACATATTGATGTAGGCTCTGGTTAGTGGTAAATGTCATATAGAGATCTCCGGGCAGCACACCACTAGCGTGTGTTAAGTGTTTGCGCAACACAGCAATATGAAATTCACTAACTCGTGGGAAAGCTGGACAACCTCTACACAGTGTAAAAACTGTTATAACAGTCATGCCCGCGGTTATAGGAGACTTGGATCCTCACATGATTAGATAGTTTGTATATGGTTATGATATGGTAGTACTGATGGTACTAGATGGTTATAGTTTGCAAGATGGTTAGCTTTGGGTGAAGTCTAAAGGTTGGTTTGGTAAATACACTACCGTCGATGCCCATTACATTCACTTAATAACTACTTAACGCTTTTCAGTCACGTTAATATTTCTTTACTCGTGTTTATGCAAATACATCATGAGTTAGCCTATTCTTGTTATACGCCTACATTTCATTATTTCCCACACTTACTGAGTACTCTATGTACTCACCCTTGCTATCTCCCACAATACATATGGTGCTCAGTGGAGAACTTTGAAGATTTTTAAGATGACAACTTGGTGTACTAAGAGTGTGCCTTCCAGTCAGTGCATGTGGAGTTTCTTGGTCGCCGATGTTTTCGTTTCGCTGCCGTCGTTTAGTTTAGTTGTTTGGTTAATAGTGTTGTTTAGGTGAAGTCTTTATGTAAGAGTTAAACAGTTGTAAGTTAAAGTATTACTTTTATTACTTCACCTGTGATGTTCTTATGTGTGTTAAACTTCATGGGCACACATAAGCCGCATTTGGTTTGTCTGTTAAAACCGGATGTGACAAAAAATGGGTGAAAACTATTTTGGCGGGGGTTGGTGGAGTATTACTCTGGACGAGGATGCTCCTGGATGCTTGAGTTACCTCTATGGTATTCATTGCTAGAAGATACTTGTCCTAGCCACTTAAGGATCGAGTCATTTCGCCACCATGCTTAAGCAACCCCCTGCAACCACGCGTCTTGAATGGGCATGACTTGACTTTTCTTCTCCGGACTGGGTTGGACATCATACTAGAGGCCGAGGAGCAGCGAGGAGTCAAGTGTCCATCTGCCCCTCTATCTAAATATTTCAAGAGACGGCATAACCAATCTGGTATTCAGTCTAAGGACTCTGGGACTTGGGGTGTCTTGTAGAAAAGTCCCGCAGGAAAGGTGATTGAATTGTCTCGGTATGATTTGCTCATCTGCTTGCAACAGTTAGAGGCTAAGCATATCGTGTGGTTACAATATACAACATCTGCAGAGTGTAAAATTATTCAAATAGCCATGTCCATGGTCATGGACATGCGAAGGCAGAACCTTTTTGACTAGTGTCTTGATGAGTGAGTGTGTGAACTAGATGTTCGTGTGATAATATTGCTGGCTAAATCCGTCAGAAGCTGTGTAGTACTAGAGGTACACCAGAGGTGATGATAGGGACTGCGGAGTGAGGTGTAACCCCTCTCAGGACCGAAACCCCCCTAGATATAGCTTGTTACCTGATTTTGAACTCTTTAAACTGTTTTAAAGTCAATCATAAATGATACAATTGAATACCTGTATAAACTGCTTTACTCTTAAAACTAAACCGTAAAGCCTTATCTTCGAATTACCCCTTTATGCATCTATCAACATCTTGAAGTAGTATAAGGCTTGTTGATACCTTTCGTACCCACTCTTGCTATCATCAGATGAGGAAGCTGATGTCGACTTCGCCAGAGGCGAAGGCAAGAATGAAGAGTAGTCTTATAAGTCACGTTCGCACCCTAGATGCTTGTGGCTTTAGGTCTTTACTTTCCGTTGAGTTTTGCTGGCCGTTTGGCCATGTTTATAATATACGATATGGTTTATAAACCTTTTGTACTCTAAACCATAATACTCATGTACGAAGTTTGACTATGATACTACAACTGTTATACTGTGCATATCAGCTACTTGATCCAGGGAGTGATACGTGAGGCATAGGAGATCCCGGGTTGGGGTCTTACAATAACCATGTGCATACACGACTAGTGATGATGCCGTGCCAAGAGAGGCGACACAGCTCCAGCCTGAGTGTCTTTGGTGCGTAGTACAGCAGCGATGGAGACGTCACGATCCAAGAGTGGCAATGCAACTGCAATGACTCTTGTGTCAATGCAGCGATAGGAGATCACCAGTGGCGTTTTTTCAACTGTGAAAGCGTTGTGGTAGCCGATGGACGTTGACCATGGGTAGTGACACTGCAACTAGAAGGGGCGACGTAATGACAACCTGATACTTGGAGGCGTGACGCATGTGTCGACTAATTAAATCGAGGTATGCATGGTACGTGGCGACAATGGATGATGTCGTGCAAATCAGAATTGGTGGTGGCATTTTCGAGGATGACTGGATCGAGAGAGGCGACGATAGTGATGTCAGGGTGGCACTTTTCTGACAGGAGCTACCAAACCCTAGCAGCCCACCTAGCCAAAAAGGCTAGGGTGCATTAGGACTATACAACATCGGGGAGAGCGTCAGAGTGTCACAGATGATGTGATTGTCACAGATGATGCCACATAGATCGGACCTGCCTAACCCTAGTAGATCAGAGCAACACCATGCATATGGTGGCGACGATGACGAGGATGTCCCAAACGGTGGTTGCGAAGATGAGCTGGTGTGGAGGTGTGAGGGTAAGGCAACGACGAGTGAAGGCGTCCCTTAGGGCTCCCCGTATAGTTGTCCCTCGCACGACCGTGGATGAGGAGCTTGTCGGAGAAGAGTCAATTCCAATGTTCGGTGCGTGAGGACAACATATGGCGGTGGGCGACGCAAACTGATCTATGATCGGTAAACCAAAAAAAAAAAAAAGAAACGTTGTTCAAATGATTGGACTACCAATCAACATAATCGGTGGCGCAAACCCTAGCTACAAGTGGTGCAGACCTCGACGGAGATCATGGAGATTGATCTCCCCAAGGGCGGCATGGTGTGGAATCTGTGGTGGAGGTTAGGACCGAAATCTATTTGATACGATGTAACTTGGAGGAATTGGTGTAATATGATAGATGTATTATTGAGCCTCGTGGGCATGCTTATATAGAGTACAAGACTTGAAGGGCAAGAAACCTCTCCTAGAAATAATACATGTATCACGGGGTTACAAATCCTAAATTACCAAATACATATATATGACATATAATCTAACAATTATAGGTGTGAGCTAGGGCCTGTTTGTTTCAGTTTGCATAATATGGATTGTAATCACAATTTGCAAGTTGAAACAAATAGTCAGATTATGCAAGCCAGCTTTTAACAATCCAACCCCCATATTGTAACAATCTAACATTCTGCCTTCCACCAACTTACGCAGATTGTGTAATCTAGTTTTTACAATTCAGTTTCTTATAATCCACAATCTATAAGCTGTTTTTCACAATCTCTAACTGAAACAAACAGGCCCTTAGTCAGGGGATTAACCAAATGAGTATTTTTGTCTGAATCTCTAGGAAAATAAAAAACAATGCCATACTCTCTAATGAAAATGTAGAAAAGTTTAAAGATAGGAAAAGCACAAACTCTAGAATAAAGGAATATAGATCCCTCTAAGGACCCTATTAAATTGCTCATTTCAAGTAACTTAAAAAAATCTATATCAATGTGCCAAACACATATTGGACATACTATTTGGAGGTTGTAAGCTAAAAGATATATAAGAATCATCCTATAAATTTTCAATTGAGATCCTGATTCTCCAAAAAAAAAAAAACTTCATTTGAAACTTCATGGGATGTCCATGGACCATGGCCATCTATATATCACATATGTCAGCAATCCCTGCATGATTATGAAGTTGCAACTAAATCATTTATTATTTCATGACATTTTTGTTATTTCTAAAATCGTTGGGTCATTTGTAAATGTTTCGTGCACTTGAAACTTGCGTCAAACTATATATAACTTGAATGTAAATAATTGTGGCCGTGCTAGTATACGTAAAGTATACAAAAGATTGGAGAATGGTGTAACAGAAATTGTAAACTTTATTTATTTGTGTCGAAGTCATAAAGTACACTTCTATGATTACAACGTGTTACTCCACAAATGCACACACTATCTAACTCTGAACATTTGACAATAGCTTCGTCATGGTTCCTAGGGTTTCGTGAAGCACACCAATTAATTACACCCATCTTCGGGCTACCTCCGCTTAAACTACGCTGGCAGTCGTCATATCGAGGTCGTCTCTGAATTTGAAAGGTTGCACCCATAAGCACCAAAGACCAAGCAAAGTAAGAGTGTTAGGTAATAAAATAAAGCGACATGCGATCTCATATCATTGACTATTTAGGCAACCCGGGATATCATCAGTCTCAGCATAGTGTAAGTGAAAGAGGTGAGTTAGGAGTACGTCACAACGCGTAGCTTTAACCGATGAAGCAGCGAGGCTGAGACTAGGAGCCCGGCGTTGTGCTTAGCTCACTAACTCCCTTGGGTCTCGGAATCATCCTCATCGGCCGTCTTCGAAGGCAACCGAAAGCAATAGTCACGGAGGCGATAATCACACTGGCAGTAAGCCATAAAGGCTGGGTGATCACAAATGCATCATAAAAGGGCAGGCGACAGCAAGCCACAAAGGCTATAGGTGACAGTAACAACCAGCAATAGGAGCAGGACCGACAATATGAGCAGCCACCATAACACTAGAGAGGCAATAGCAAGGACCTCAGGTCACCTTGTACATCCGAGAGGCGACCACGAGCACCTCACATGCTCAAGTACCAGAAAAGCAATAGGGCATCAACAAGAGAAGCCCTCGGACCATCAACAAAACAGCAATAAGATCATCAAGCTGCTAGATATATCTCAGCTAGTCAATAAACTTGACAGCTCTTCTTCTGTCAGCACTAAAGGCAACTTCAACTTTACCGTAACACGAAACCATCCGGTTTTTGACAATAACCTGAACACTGGTGCTATTCTGGCAATAGACTAGCATAACCAGAGCATAAACACCAACAGCTCAGAGCACCTCACCGTAGATTACAGACCAGAAAACAACAGAAGAGACACCATCATAAGCCCAACAGCATACCAATGAAGCCACCACACTAGACTGCTAAGGACCAACACTACACGGTCGGCACCAAGCATCATAGGACCTGGCCACCATTAGAAAGAACGAGCGAGGTGACAGAGCACGGGCATACAGGCCAACTGACAGAACAGCGGCCAAAACACCTGAGTACGCTAGCTACTAGAATGACGGCCAACATCCATACCCACCTGCAATGCACATAGACACGCCGGCCATCGAACAATCAAATATTATGCGTACCTTGGCAAAATGCATCTTACGCGTACCTTGGCAAAATACCATAGAACAGTCAAGTATTACTCCCAGTTAATATCTCTATAATTTGAAGAGTGCACATATGAAAACCTTAGGTAGATTGGTTACATAAGACTAACATTATACGTAGTTACAATACAAACTAGTGGTCTTACCTCAAAGACCTCGTCAATGTCGAAACACAATGCTTTTTCGTGATCTCGGAAAGTATTTGCACCTTTGTACAACTTCTGTGGCTCAGTTGGTATGTCTAGTAAGAATCTATTTGGCAGAGCAGATGTAGTTGGAAGCTACAAGTCTGCCAAATAAGATCTAAAGTAGAGTAGTACATGGTGACGTCAAGGAGAGGATCGCTTGCGCTCCTATGCAGCGTCTGCCAAATTGCCAATGGACAAAATGTATCGATGATTCCGCGGGAGATGTTACATTACGAAATAACAACACCTCAAGATTTCCTTAAAGGTAATCATAAATTTTCATGACTATTCAGATGATGTTTCGAAGGTTTAAGAATATTGGAACACGGTATTTTTTATAATTTTAAATAAATCGCCATATGAATGTGCGATTCATATTTATCGCCTGTTTAGCGATCGAGAAATGCCTACTTTTGTTAATTTTGAAAACAGATGCATAATTTTGCTATTTTAAAAAGATCTCTACTATATAGAAATAAGTTGGTTCCCGCGTTACATCTCTCTCTATTCTCCTCACATATAATAAAACACCTAAAATTCTAATAATTTATCCATTTTTATCATCCACTCTTGTCCTCCACCCTCACCATCTCAATACTAGTCACAGATATGAGATATGTTTTACTAATAAAAATAAATAAAGAAATTATAAGGAAAATTAACGGATAATTCTCTCCTCTTTTTTTGGATCGTATATAAATCAAACTACGGTATCATTCCCGATGTATTTGTTCGGCGTCACTTCTAAAGAACATCTACATATCTATACTTAAATTTATACTTGATATTACCATATTTAATATTTATATTTTTGTTACAATATACGAATATTTAACTAGTATATAAATAAAAAAGCTCCCTGCTGGTGCTTGCCTGGACCGAGCCGTTAAAGCCTACTGCTGCTCAGATATTGGGCTTTCCTTCCAAAATTTATGGCCCACTGAGTACGGATCTCTGAAATGCGCCTAAGAGGCCTAGATACCATGCTGAACACGATCCAATTTTGACATTTTGTGGTCGCGGATGCCACTAGAAACTTAGAATGTGAATTTATCCTCTCAAGAAAAAAAAGCAAGAATGTGTTGTTAGCACCATCAGCTATCAGGTGTAAAACAAAATTACTCAAGGAAATTTGACTGTTTCCGAAACAGTCAAATTCTCTGCAAAATGGATGAGTGTGGGTCCCGTTTCTGAAAAAAAAAATAGAGAGAGCAATTTTCAGTTGGGCACAGAAACTCGGTAAGAAAGCAGATACATGGCTAGTACGCAAGTATTTTCAGTAAAAAGAAAGTGTAGTGCCTGGGCCTGGCTATTAGAAATCATGAACCGGTACGTGGTTTCCTGCGTAGTTACACGTCTGCATCGAGTCACCGACGCCCAGGCGGCTACAAAGGCCCAGAAGGAGCAAGTTGCCGGTACTTATGTCAAAAAAATATAACCATCCTCCCAGGCAAGTTGCCGGCACAAATTCATAATTTAATGCCAATTGGGGCACTGCCCGCTGCCCGGGCTGCCCGCCCGAAACCCTAGCGACCATTCCTGAACGAAACCATTTCCCCCAAAGAGGGCAGCCTCCCTATAAAAGGAAGGGCAAGCTCAAAGTTTTTCATCAATATTTTTTCCTTCAGTGTGACGCTCTTGTTGTAGCAAGGAGTAGGATTCACATCGATCTCCTTTTCTTTTGTATGTGGCAGTGTGTTTGGAGCTTCTTGCTGTTGCTTCTCTGAGTTAGCTCTCTTCTTTTCATTTCTAGTCTTTTTTCTTCTTGTGATGTTTTAAGCTTCATTTCTTCTCCCCATGACTGTTATTTTTGGCGAAATCTGGTGTCTGTAAGATGATGCAAAAACTTCCAATCCGGCTGCGACGAATCTCGTTTGGGCAGCCCGGCCACCTTTTGCACATATGGATGGGCTACGTGTGTCAAACATTAGTGGCGACGCGCTTGCTTCACTCAACCGTGGAGGCTTGGAGTTTCATCTGCCTCCAATCCTCTAGATGAGGCAAGCGCACATCTCTTGTTATTTGTTTTCATCTCTTTCCCTGTTTCTGCTAACACAAGCCTCTTTTGCTCTGTAACGTTCGAAGCTGTTTTCTGGTCGTAAGATTTATTTGTGATGTGCTCCGTTTTATTGAGACAACATGTTTCTGGATCTGCAAGTATGTGACATTTTATAGAGCCTAGAGCTGAATGTTTTCTAGGATGAAAGGATGACTATTACTACTACTATGAACAGAGCTGAAACATAATTTTCTTACCAGTTACTACATGCGCCTAACAGGCAAAAACTGTTACTTACAGTCAAGGTAAAAGAACAAGCTGCATGCAGCAACTGACATGTGGACGATCCAGTGAAGATGATCGATTTCATAAGAAAAAGAAACCGTAAATTACCTCTTTATTTTTGTCCGTCGGTTTCTCGTGAGAGGATAACATCAAGCACAAAAATGTTATTAACCAAAACAAACACAGTTTGTTCATATAGGCTGAAATGTTGATGTCTGAGGCGGAGGCGTTGACATATCCTGGGAAGGAAATAGTTCGTAAGCTCACGAGGGAAACCCTGATTTACTTGCATCGGAGTATCTCATTCGTGAAGCCTAGAATAAATATAACGATAGCAAACTCTGAAAAGCATATTCGCAGAAGATGCCGTTTTAACCGCATGTTCTCCAAGGAACTTCCTTGTTCTGAATAAACTACAGAAATTTTACTGTCCAAAAGCAGCAACATTATCACAAAAAAGTAGGTTCAGGATGCACCTAATTCAGTTTTGCAAAACTGAACTTAGTAGCTCACATGACCAGTAGTCGAACGGAAAAGGGAAGAAATGGCCAACACAAAAAGAGGACAGATAGAGGTTTGATCATCTGGATTCAGCTTCTTTGATAATTAGCATCTACAGGAAATGACTAAATGACAATGGCATACTGATACTGGATTGACATCAGTTTGTGAATAGGCTTATTCTTTCTATTTTTACATGCGTTTTGCAAGGGTTTGCTGGAGCATTATATAAAACTAAATCTAAATCTACACATACCTTTGGACAAAATTGATTCTCTGGTTTGTGAAACTCAGAATGTGATCCACAAGAAGAGCATGGAAACACGTTATGCATCAAGGTTTTATAGTGTGCACAGCTCGGCTCTCTTATTTGCAGTTTATTATATTCCATCATCATTCCTACCAGTTGAACAATTTCTCTGCAGTTACTCAGCCGAAGCGTGCATGAATGTAAGCCCTAAAGCACTGCTAACCTTTGCAAACATGCCAACAGGCTCCGCGTAAACCAATTTACAGTAGGGAGGCTATGCCCATGTTTCAAAGTTCTAACAAAGCTGCTAGCAGTCAGGGACCTGGAATGTCTGAAGATGGAAGGAACCTCATCACAAAGCTTGAGAGCGACCATACACAAATAATGCCAAGAATCTGAAGAACAGTCAGTAATGCTCCTAAGGAGTTCATGATAGCCAAAGTTTGATTTGTTGTCTCTGTTCCTCTAACAGAAAAAGTGAGTGCTGTTACCAGCTGGGCTGCCCTGTTCAGTTGGTGAAGCCTGTATACCTGGAAGGATGGGGAGGAAAGAAAAAATACGCATGCAGAGAACTAATTGAAGCATTTCAGTAGAGGCAAGAAAATCATGTAAGATTTCAGTGCTTATCCTTCCATAAGAAAACATGAACATGCAATCGCTTGATTGGTTGAAATGATCATGAGCAGAATAGGGGACATCAGCAATGGTTCACATGAACAAGAAATAATGAGTGCAAACAACCTGACCCTAGTTTCCACATAAGTATGCACACAAGACTCAGTTTTAGTCATGCAGCAAATTGCAGGTAATCATGAGGGGCAAGTACAGAGCATCGTTTAGACAGTCACACTAATAACATGCTCATTACTAAACAATGCTTGAAAACATGCATGCACCTACTCTTCAGATGAGGGAAACAAGTTCTTAACAGCACAAATCCACAGAGTACTGACAACCACCAGGAATCCTGATATGTCATTCAGAAGTTCTCTTTGGTGTCCTTAGACCCCCTATCAGAACAGAAACTTTTACATCAACAAACAATATATTGGTTGATCATAATGTGTTTCCTACAAATATCAATTTTTTTGGACTTGTGGCTCCAGCAAATCCAAAGGATGAAAAACGGGCCACTATTTGACCTCTAATTTATAGACATAAAAACATCAAAAACTCTATCTACTAGACTAGTTTACTGGATTATATTTCTTAATTTCCATATTTTCCTCACCTGTTTGCTACTCTTAGATTCTTTCAAATGCTCCAACTGTCACCAAGATTATCTGATATACTGATACCCACTCCCAAATCTCAAACATCAGGTATGACTCATCAGATCATACATTTTCCCGCACAAAGTGACCGATCAGATCATAGACTAAAGAGATCACATAAAAGGATCTATTCTTTCCACCAACCTAAACTTCACTATAACTAGAAAGCACAAGTAAATAAACACTCACTTCAGGATGCAATCATACCAAGATAAATTTAAGAGAAAAATTACCTTGAAGATAATAGGAATAACTGGCCAAGAAGGTGATTTTTTATGCCGTGCATACTGCTCAAATGCGAACTGTACAACAAGTCCTACCAAATAAGGGGAGAGAGTTGCTGATGCTGCTGGTCCAGTCCAGGGCCAAACCATGCCCATGGTCAGAAGAGGTATTACCAAGCTAAGAACTATTGTTGTTACTGAAGAAATACGAAAAAATCTGGATTTTGACCAAATGTAACTCTTCAGTACTACTTGCTGCAAAGGTCCCCAGACTTTATCAATCAACAATACAAAAATTGCAACACCTCCGTAAAACAGTGCCTCAGTAAAGAATAGTATAAGAAAATCTGCAAGCAAGAAGTCCATCAGGTAATGCATTCATCTGACTGTGGATGGAGATATCCCTGATCTATTTTAGAAGACACATAAAATTCTAACAAATGAATAATGTGAGAGATGCCAAGATGGATCATTTAGACTACATATTGTAACTCTATGAGTAGTATTGGGGGGCAGCAAAATATGGAGCAATACAGAACCAACATCTTTTTGAACTATAACTACTTATATATGCCTTCTGGCAGGAATAAATGCTACAAGCAGAGACAGATATATGATAGGGTAATCAGCATAACTGTTTTCATCATTTATTACAACATGGACAAGGAGATGCACAGATCCACTACTGTAAGTCTATAATTAACAAACACTCGAGAGAGAAATTAATAGCAATCCTGGATCATCCATAATCTATAAAGTACAAAATCTTGAACTATCAAAGAAATTATACCTGTCAACAGGGAATCCTCAAACACAGCTGAGAGTACTTTGCGCAAGTAAAGTGATGGAAGAACCAAGAACGACACAAGGATAGTTGGACCAACAAACCAAACCAATCTAGATGCTTCCTTGCCAGGATGTGGCACACTCTCCACAATTGTCTTTTGATAGCTGCTGCCTTGAAACGAGATGAATCCTGGTTTTCCACCACCCCTGTAAGTGAAGTAGGAGGAGCTGTCAGATGCAGGGGCATCTTTAGTACCACATTCTGTCTCTTGTAAAACCGGTGTCTCCAAGATTGGTGAAACGACTGGCTCCTGCTTGTCCATAGCAGCAAAGGATATAATTTGCTTAATATGAAACCGTCCATCATGGTTGCCAGTGCTGCTAAAAACTTTGCCTGTTAGCGTGTAGTGAAATATAAGCACAGAGTGCTACTCGAATTAAATTTAAGGTCTTCTGGAAAAGCAGATGGAGCATGGAAAGAAATTACCTTTAAGAGTACCTAAATCCTGCATCCTACTTCCATTGACTCTCTGAGTTGGAAATGGCCTTGCAAACTGAGATACAAGCCGTGTCAGTACATTGTTCAATACCAAAAAATCAAACAATTAAGTGTCTTTTCACGTTCATACTGTTCAGAACTACCGAAGCATATATGAGTATAGACTAGCCACTTGTGGCTGTGGACATGTAAAGAAAATTCTGAATGTTATCTCTCCAAAATTTCATGACAAACTCATTGTCACGTGGCCACCGCACCAAGAGCGAGATTTGAGTCGTCCTTCCTTTCGGCTGGAGCATATGTACATACGGGTAATTCTACGAGCGTGCGACTAATCAAGTAACTAAACCCTACCGAATTGCCAGCCAAACAAACTACACCAAATAAGCAATAATCACAGGAAAAAAAAATTCTACTTGTATAAGGAGGAGTTGGAATTGCCTTGGAACAGGAGTAAGCGAATGAGCGGAAGCGGCAGCGATGGGAGGCGAACGCGGACGGCGAGGCGACCCTGGGTCGGAGCCGGAGGGCGGGGCTTGCCACGGCGGCCATCGGCGTCCGCCTTGCGATGTGTTATCTGCAGTAGCGGGCGGCAGCAGGGCAGGGGCGGACGGTGGGACGGGCACCGCAGGCGCAGGGAGGAGTCTGGCCCGGTCCGGTTGGTATGGTGGTGGTGGTGGTGGACCCGCCTCGTTGGTCTCACACGCGCAGTGGCCTCGGGTCTCTGGGGCCCACCTGTCATTGTGATATTGAACAAGAGTGAGCACTGAGCAGCCGCATAGCCCGTGGGTTGGGGTTGGGGTTGGGGTGGTGGGGGGTTTGACCGGCTGGGTTGCCGTCACAACAGACGTGGGCCGGTTCAGGGTGGAAGCTGCATACCGTGTATTCATATTATTTGATATTTATATTTGTTTAAATGTAGATGTGATAAAAGAATTATATTTGATTGATATACGGATACAAATATGAATATTCGAATTTATTTTCCATATATGAATATGGATCGATATATCCGGATCTGCCTATAAATAGATATGGATAATATTCTTATTTGAATATATAGTAATATTTCTATGAAATATAAATATACATGACATAAAGTTCTATTATTTTATCTTATTCTCTTACTAAATTTTTTAATCCTACCTATTATTTTATTATTTAGTATTATATCAAAGATACTGTAGCGATAAATCTGACCCTTTCATTTTTCATTCAACGGTATGAAACAATCTAAAGTCATATTATTGTATTAAAAAGTGACTATTTGTCTTAGGATAGATGATCAATCTACTAAAAATAAAATTCCATTTGTTGAATTGTCATCATTCTTGTATCAAATAAATTTATTATTTTACAATTTATCATTAAAATTATAGGATATTCACATACAATTGAATCTAGTATGTATTCAGATACGAATTTGTATTCGAATCATCTGATTCGTATCCACATTCGTATTTGAGGATATTCAGATTCATATTTATATTCTTATTAAAATATATATAGTAATATAAAAAATAAACTATTCAATTTGTATACGATCCGTTTTCGCCTTAGATGTTTGGGTAGAGCCCATATTTGGTGGGCTAGCCTACAAGTAGGGGTGGGCTCATGACGAAAACCGTAGTAGCTGAGGTTTTCAACCAGAAATATGGCAACAGTTTTTTAATTTCAAAGCTGAGCTGGTGTTCGGCGTGTGTAGATGGCGGTGTGCGGGGAGGGGATATATACCACGTGTGTCGTGTAGAACTTTAAGTGCGGTATTCATTTTCATCCGTGACATTTTCCCTCGATCCTCCCCTCCAACAATATTTGATGGTCTCACCCCGTTCTACTCCATCTCTGACAGCTAAGGATGTAAATGAGTATCTAATGGGTAGTTCTAGTTTAATATTTAGTTTATTTTTTCTTAACTTAATTAGATGACGTAAATCTTTAGTTTATTTTTTATTTTTTAGATCGATTCAATGACCTATAAAATACAAAACTTACATCCTACCGGCATCTCTCACCATCGATCACTGTCACGATAACCCTTTGTTGCCTGACAAATGCTTCGACACCTCCGCGGCTCCCTCCGCTCAACACCACCTCACTATTGCCCATCGTCGGCCCAAGGCTCGAAGACGACGACCTATGTCGAGTTGGTGATGATATCGGATTACCCCGCGCACAGTATATATCATTTCTGCAGTGTTGCCCATGGAAGCAAAGAAATGGTGCAAGTGTTCTGAAGTTTGCACCACCGTTGTCAAAGTGGAAGCAATGAAATGGCCATTCTCCCGTGTGTGAACCGCGAAAGATTTTGTAAACAAATTACTTTTGGTTGGCTAGAGTATCTCTTCTCTGGTTGTATAACAGTAACGAACCAATCGAAGGATTTTGTAAACAAAATACTTTTTGTTGGCTAGAGTATCTCTTCTCTGGTTGTATAACAGTAACGAACCAATCCCATGAAACATGAGTTGTTCGAAAAAGCGTCGGATGCTGATCAAAGTGTCCTCGCTTGGGCTCCGCGTTAAGCGAAAAAAAAAGGGCTCTACTTTTAAATTTTTCATTTTTTATCTTTTAGCTCTACTTTTTTTAGCATTCCTTACCAGTAAGATCTCGGAAAAACCGTTGTTTCCTTCTGCTTTTCTTCCAAGTAAATAGGTATATATGGCTTAGGTCTGGTATCGAAGTTCCTATATCACTGAGGAACCTATGTTTGGGTGTAGTTTGAGTTATTGATTTATCATAAACGTCAACTTCTTAGGCATATTCTTTTCAAACATTAGCATTTTCAAACATTGACTTTTTAAACGTAGCTTTTTCAGATAACATAACCGCTCCAAATAGAAAAATCAATTTATTTTCCTAATTATATTTCATAGACTTAGTCCATAAACTACCACTGATTTTGTGTATAAATAGTAGTGCAGGAGACCACTTGTAGAATTGAACTAATCGTTGAAATGCTTACTCCCCCTAAAATGGCCTTTGATCTGATCCCAATGAAATATTTTTCTGTTCCTATGCTTGCTAGGGTGAAAGTGTCGATGTGTTTGTGTTGAGATTTTTGTAGGTTAAAAAAGTCCGAGGACTTCTCAGACACCTTTGGAAGGATGTTCTTTATGTGTCCGAACTACGAGTAAGATCCATCGGGGGCACCATCCCTGATGGTTACAAATAAACATTTGTGGCCAAACTACATTATAACTATTTGTCATTTACCACTGACCATTCTTGTCTCCAACGGTAGTCCTCGTCACTTCTCTGTGAGTTCATACAGTGGATAGATATTGAACAATCGTAAGCAGATGTGTTCCTCCTACGCAACAAGTATCGAGCGACATGGATACGATTTGATCAAATGAAAGCGGATGAGAGGAGGGAGGCTGAACACAAATACATGCAGGAGGAGCAGAGAAAGCTGAGAGAGGAGAAAGCCTGCTAGGATGACAAGGGCCATGAGGCGGAGAGGGAGAGAAAGTGTGAGAGGGCACGTCGGGCACATGAAGCTAGACCAAATGCTGCAAGGAAGGGAAAGTAACCACGTTGCACTCAGTAGAATAGCGGTTGTAATTGGGTCTTTTACATTCTATGCCATGTTAAGTTTAGAGGCGACATATGTCTTTGGTTAGTAGGAATGTGTACCGTACATGCCATTGTATATGCTGTTTGCTCGAAAAAGTTACGATTGTTGTGTGAAACCCATGATGGGTTGAGGTCTAATACAAAGTTATAAATGGAAAGTGAATCATAAATTAATAAGCCGGAAATGTACATACAAAGAAGGAGAGTAGCATGTAAATAACATAATAATAGTACATAGTATAAGTCCTAAACCGTAGTGATACAAATATATGTTTAAGTACAAGAACGCCAACTGCCACTTCCTCTGGCCCGCTTCTTGGGCCCTCCTCTACCTCAGTAACATATCTGATTTGTCAAATACGTCAAGTGGTCTTGTGGTTGTCTAGGGCGAGCCGCATCTTCCAAGGTGGTCGCATCCTCCTAAGCTGCGGGGCTTCAAGCATCTGAGAGAAGCTCTGAGTGATGGGAAGTTCCACGAACTAGGCATCCAGATTGTATCCATATGTCCCAGATAAAGGAGAAGGTCCCCGACCACCACTATTACCATGTCATTACAAATGCTAATTTGAAGAGTCGTAAACATGAAAATAAGGTAAGTAATTTTGTTGAAACGATATAACATACTTGGTGCAGATCCCATTCACCCTGGTGTCGACACAAAAGTTAGCCTAGGTTGCGGCCCCTAGGACGATGTCCCCTCTTGCCTATATGAGGTGCTTGGTGTAGTACTTGATAGTGGAGATCTCCTAGATGGCTCAACCACATCGCAACTTGTGCGGCACAAAGCACAACGTATGACATCTTGACAACGTCGTGCAAAACAAAGTAGACTGCTGACCAACTTGGGCTGGTCCACTCTTGGTGGATCCAATTTGACTCGGTCCGCGAGGGCAATGAGGTCGTGTCAGGTATGGAGGACACAAACATTAGGCCTGTCATGAACAACAACTCTCTTAGGAACCAAAACCAACTTTGCGTGTTTTGTGATTAAACAAAGGTAAATTTCATGGGGATTACTTGATTATCTTCATCCACCACGTTCGTAGTAAGGATTTACCCTCTGTACTTGTATATCAAGAAAGTTCCATTGACGCACAACACTGGCATGTAATTTTTGAAAGACTCGATCATAAAACCAAATTACCAAAAAGCCCGCTAAAGTACTCTTGATCCTGATGCGTAAATGAATTGATCAATTGCAATCCAGGTACCCAGATTCCTTGCTTGCAAAACCTCGAGAATAGGGGAGGTTATGTACGAGTCCTCGTACATCCTAAATCTCTTCTCCGAAGTCTTTTGTTTTGCTTTCCATGCCTTGTCATAGGAGATTTCATATCCAAATCCGTTCTCTGTTGCATGCATAATAGCGAGTGGGGACCTAACACTCTTCTTCATGATATCAGGGTACATCACCTTAGCCACATAAGATGTTGTCATGTTCTTTTGCACAACAAGTGTTTGCTATAAAGTACATGTGCTTATCCATCTTCGAAGCGACCCAAATATTGTCAGTGCTAAGCTGGTGTAACCATGCACTCACCACGGGTGCCCTACATTTCTGCACTTAACGCCGTATGCGATCCTATCAAATATCACCACCTTAAACTACCGTTTCTCAGAGAAATCCCACCTCTTAACTACATCCTGCAAATAGCCCTTATCTAGAAACATCTGGTCCATCCTAACCTGAAGCGCATCATGTGCCTAGGATGAATCATGGCCATCGTTCTCCATTAGACATTAGACTCTCCGTATAAAAGTTACCCCACTGATCTAGCACATCATTCTCCATGTCCCACTATGTTCTTGGACAACCACCTTCAACAAATGTCATGAACCATCTGCTCCAAACCTCCTCATTGTCCTTGCCCTGATCGGTGGACAACGAGGAAGGTAGTGTTCATTGTTTGAATCTTGTGTCCCAGCCTCGATCACTGGCTTAGTAGCCACAACTTCTTATTTTGTTGTTGCCATGATGTCGTCCACCTCTAAAGGGCATTTGACTCGCCTTCTCCAGAACCTATCATTATCCCTTCTACAAACGTGACATGCTAAAAACTTTGTTCCAATCTCACCCTCATAAATTTTCTCCAATGCTTTGTATTTTCAAGTCCCAGTAACTCCTACTTCCACCAAGTTGCACACATCTTAGGCAGCATAACCCTGTTCGACAAATGCTACTTTGACGGGCTAATTTTCAACACATCATATAACATCTCTATCACTTGACTACGCCACATTTCACTAAGATTATTAAGATCAGTATCCACACACTAAAAATTGTTTAAATCTACCCATTATCACATTGTTAAATATATCCTTCTCCGTAATACATTCTTAAAAAAAACACGTCTGTCAGCATCCCTGATCGAAAATCTTATATGTTGTCTGACTGCAAGATGCTAGTGAGCTAAATCATTCCAGGCTTAAAATAAGGTGCGCCATGTTAGGGTAGGTAAGTGATAACAACAAGCCCACAAATAACAGCCCACATGTTCATTTAATCCCAACCGCTCGTTGTTGCAAAGCATATGTAGAAAACAATAGACAGGTCGAGCCATGCTGCTGTTGGTGTTTACTGTGCTGTGCTATTTTAGTTAGTTTCCCATTAACGGCTCACACGCACTGGGCCTTCCTAGTATCTTGGGCTATTTTTTTTTTCATGTGGAGAGATATTTGGCCCAATCTCATTGTTGGCATCTCTAGAATAATGAATTCGTGATCACATATCGGAGCCGCAATGCCGAACTCGGTTCAAAATTAACCAAATTGACAAATAGTTATTTCCTCAGCACCTCTTGCAATCTTTTTTCATGTTATTCTGGTATCTAGTCGTTTTGTTGTATAAAAGTATAAAACACATCTTTTTTCGAGTATGATTATAGAGATCGATGACGTCTTAAGAATAGAAAGTAAATTAGGACACTAAAACTAATCGGTTTAAAAATCTTTACAAGGTAAACTGATATCAATTTCTATCTAAACGTGCTCTATATTTATTTAATGTGTCTACTCTATTATTTGAAAAGACTTGCAACCTATAGCCAATTCTAGAAAACTACTCTAGAAAAGTAAACAAGCAATGGCAGATTGCAAGTATATAAATGTGAAAACGTAAAGAAGGTAGAGAGAATAAACTCAGTACAAAGGATTTTTATCCCGTGATATCGATAATATAAACGTCACTTCTAGTTCATGTTAGAGCAGCCACATATGCTATTGCTCCCGGATGGTATCCGGTCACAGCCCTTGAGCCACCTAGGCCCACTACTATGGAACCAGTCATAAGTACTGCCTCATCAGTGCCATTTGTACAACAACCGTCACTAAAAATGTATCACTGCCGATTCTTAACTTCCCGCGCTTGAATAGTGATTGAGCCATTAAGAACCGACATTGAAACTGACTATTAGTATCGATTCGTGTTACAAACCGGCACTGATACATCATGCCGATTCTAACCACGAACCAGCACTGATACATCAGTATCAGTGTCGGTTCTAGCCACTAACCGGCATTGATACATCAATGCTGACTCTAACAACAAACCGTCATTGATAATCAGGATTAGTGTCGGTTCTAGTCACGAATCGTCACTAATGATTGTGATAGGAAAAAATTCGTAACATTTTCATACGAAGTTGGATGAAGATAAATTTTATATAAAAGTTGTAGCTCTCAATGAGATCTACAACTTTGTAGTTGAAAACTTCTTAATTTAAGGTCGTTCAAATGCCCAAATAATCATAAGAAACTTTCAGCCGACTACCGTGATCGATGACAGTTTATCTTAAAAAATCATACATTTTCATATGAAGTTAGATAGGGAAAACTTTATAAAAAATTATAGCCCTTGACGAGATCTGCAACTTTGTAGTTGATCACTTTTTCTATTTGAAGCTATATAGATGCACAAATAAACTTCTAAACATTGTCAAAGAAACCATCACAAACTATTTGCTGGATCTAGTATAAAACACTAGTAGGAATTATTGAAAAAACCACACATAAGGTCAAAAAATTGAAAACTACAAATTCAAATATTTTTTATCGTGAGTTTGGTAACTCGGATTGACGAAACGTCTGCTCAACACTGACTTTCAGATGTAGCATTATGTCTTCTAATATTTCCAAGCAAATTGGAGAAGGACAATTTTTGACCAAAAATTTCATAGGTCCTATAGATGATCTTTTGAGCCTTTTTTAGTCAAGAAAGGTACAGGTCTAAAGGCATGCATTTTTTCAGATGCGCCTCTCGTAAGCTTCGAAAGTAGTGGTCGATTGTTGAAATCAGACTCCGTATGCAAAATGTATGACGATTTTACTGAACACGCACGGATTGGAAAAACTTTTTATATGGAGTCGGATGGAGACAAACTTATATGAACATTGTACAAGTCGATAAGATGTAAAAATTTGTAGTTGATAACTTTTTTTTTATTAAAGATCATTTAGATATTCAAATAGCCATTCAAACGTTCGAAAGATGTCAAAAGAATTGATTTTGCTAATGAATGAGAGGTGAGATGGTTAGAGGAGTCATGCATGCGGAGCAGAGATGTTGTGAGGTCGTGAGTTCGAGTCCTGGGAACTGCATGCGAGCAAAAATCGCAGAGTTGCTGTGAGATCAAGTGCAGTCGGGTGAGCAGTGATTGGTCGGGTTCCTCTGGTCACGAAAAAAAATATTTTTGATTTTTCGGCCCCAAAAACGTTGAATCGGGGACCCACTATGTCACGTCCCAAATTACATAATCGCGTTATTAAGATTAATCATGCATCATTAGCGTTATAATTATTTTTAAGGTAAATTATTTTGACGTACTAGAGCACTTTGTTTGAAATCAATTAGATGAGAGAGAAATTTGGGAGAGAAAATAATTAAATTCGCAGTTAAAATAACCTCTTTCTCTCTAACATGTAGGACCCACCCGGCCCCACCATCTCTCTCTCCACTTGGGCAGCAGCCCCACCTGCTCCCTCACTCCCACTCCCGTACCTCTCTCCTCTCCCAACCAGCCAAAGCAAGGGAGCAAGAGCTCACTCTCCCTCTCACTCCCTCTCTCCTTTCTCCCTCAAATCTGCGCTCTAGGAGCCGAATCAAGGTATGCATGTGGTACCATTGCGATCACAAGCTCACAAGCATTCCATTCCTCCAATTTGTTTGCTCATTCCCGAAGGATTTGAGCCGATTTGGATGTCTTTTGGTGTTAGGGTTGAAAAGTGAAGAACACCAGAGTTCTTCAATTTCCCACCGTTTTCTCCTTCTCCCGGCGGTCCCCAACCTCGGCAAAGCACCTTGGGTAAGTCCTCTAGGCTTCCCATGGCTTGGATACGCATTTGGTTGGTCGAGATCCGAATTTTGAGCTAGGTGGTGAAGTTTGGGTATTTTTGGATGTTTTAGACCTAATTTGAGGAATTAGATGAATTTGAGTTAGGAACGAAGTTTCTATGTTGTTAAATGAGTTCTAGAACTCTTGAACTAGCTTAAACATATTCCCTTTTGGTTTGAAGAAGATCGCAATTCGTTCCGGGCATTTTCCCCCTCAAAACAGTCCAGTTCTGGAGCTTCCTCGGAATATCCGGCCTTCCCTGGAGTCTCCGGGTGAGTCCCAGCCGAAAATAACAGAGAGGGTGCTGCCGGAGAGTCTCCCAGAGTCTCCGGTACCCCGGAGTATCCGGGTGCACTGTTCATCAGCCTCTGCTAATAACTTGTAAAATTTATAATTAATTCATACGAACACCAAAAATCATGAAACCAATTTTTTTGGTTTCATAATAAACTACTATATCTATTAAAAATATCCCCAGCCATTAAATATCGAATTAAATTTTTGAGGCTAATTAATTAGGCTTAAGCTTCATTAATTCACCATTAATTCTTTACAAGTCCAAAATGGATGAAACCAATTTTTCTGGTCTTCTTATGACTTGTTCTAGCTGGTAAAAATATTTCCCTACATTTTAGAGTATATTTTTATGGCATTTCATCGTTTGCAGCATGTGGCATGCATTGTTGCATTTCATCCATACTCATGGCATTGCACGCATTATTCTTTTTAGAGAACGTCGAGCCGGTGTTCTAGGAGATCGAAGGAAATTTTGGGCAGCCACCTGAATAGCAAGGCAAGCAACTAACATATTTCACCCATGTCAAATTTGGAAGTCTCAATTGATGAATATGCTTATGTATGTATGCATGTGTCGGGTACCCTTGGGTAGAACCTATGCCGATTGCATCTTTCTACCTTGGATAATTGTTCAAGTAATTTCCTTGTAGCCTAGAGATGGTGTTATGTCTAGGTACGAGTACGATATACATGCTTAGCAATGCTTAGGTATTTCGGTAGAAGTCGAACGACGGCGTTCTCCATTGTTCGCGAGATTAGGATCTACTACTGTTTACAATTACATGTTGTTGGTGATGGTATGGTTGGTGAGTGGTGAGTATGAGACGAGATGTGGGCGGTGTTAGGGGTGTCGTCTGCCTCGGTGAAAAGTTCAGGGGGCAGGTCGAGAGAGGAAACCCGAGCACCATAGACCGCTTGCATTGTTTAAGGCCGTACGTCGGTACCGTTGGCTTTAGCACTTACCTTACTCACCACATGCCGATCTAATGGTAAGGCGAGCCGAATACCTTCGCAGCTGTGGCTTTGTGGGCGTGAACATCGACGGTGTGAGCGGGCGGGCTTGTAAGCGGTACTAGTTTGCTCCGGGAGTAGTTCTAGTATCGCCGCGCCGAGCGATGCATACCCTACACGGTTGGGGCTGGTTGGAAAAGGTTGTCACGGGTACCCCCTTGTGTGCACTTTAGCGGGTGGCACAAGCCGTATGGTCCTCGTGTCGTGTGGGTCCAGGAGTATCCCTTGCAGGGTGTATAAACAGTTTGAACTGCCGCGCTCTCGGTCATGAGCATGCTATTGTTTCATCCGTATCGGTTGTAGAGGTTCGTTGTGGATTTGTGGTGGTGGTATGGGCATGGTGGTTATGTGGGAGTGGTCAGAGTTGGTACTTGTTATACTTTTGATACACATGTTGATTACAATTACTTATGTTCAGTTGGTGATGCAGGGTAGTGTCATATATGTTGGTCAAGTTAGTTGCACACACATATGTCTAGGTTGCTTACCGCTTTAATTCACTTAACCATGTTTAATCCTTGCTACCAGCTAATGCATGATCCTTGGAGTCGAGCTATGTATATGTGCTCTATATTGTGTAAGACTTGCGAGTACCTTCGTACTCAGGGTGCTACCCTTAAGTTGATGCAGGTTCGCAGGTCGGCGAGGAAGAGGCGGTGTTTGGCTACTTTGTACCTGCCGATCAGGGTGGCGGGCAGGAGTAGCACACTCTACTCCGAACTCAGTGTTTTGGTATAGAGCCTAAGGGCATGTGGCTCCATATCCTTTTGTTGTATAGTTTATTTTCTTCCGCTGCATAGTCTCTTTTGTTAGTTAGGAGTTGAGGGGTTTTGTCTTCTCCTAGCTCACTTTTGTTGTAAATTATTGAAATCAGTTGCATGCTTAATATTTGTAATATAAATATTTATTACTTGCTCTTTATTAAGCTATGTTGTGATGCACTATGTTGGAGGCATGTGTTCTGATCCTTGGGCACAAAACACGCGCCGGGACTGCCGGAATGGTATTCGGGTTAATCGTCGAGGTTGGATTATGAATAATGATCCGCCTAATGATTAATTTGAATACTGTTTGGATGGGTCCTCACACACTATCACTGGCAGTGATAGTCCACCTATCATTGCCGGTTGGAGCCACCAACCGGCACTAATGGGGATTTCAGTACTAGTTCCATAACCGGCACTGATAGTCTGTGACTATTAGAGCCGAGTAATCCGTCACTGATAGCGATTTGGAACCGCCACTAATGGTGTGTTCTACTGTAGTGGCCTCAAGTAGGTTGAGTCACCAAACCACTAAGGTAAGGTCTCATCACAAGCCTCTCTTCCGGTCACTTGCTGTCGTGTTCACTTTGGAGCTTGAGCCACCAAGGCAAATGTCTCTGTGTCCCCGTACAAGTATCTTGTCATCGCTCTGCACAAAGTCGAAGGGTCAACAAGCTTGAGCCACCAAGACTCATGATACTGATGAGTCACGAAGACTTTAAGGTACTAGTGTACCACTTGGTACAATGTAGGATCGGTCCTTGATCCTTTCTCTAGGTAGCAACATCTAGCAACAACTCTCTATAGGGCTAATATCACTAATTATTCCCTTAATCTTGTGATAATTGTCTTAGATGATCACTTTTAACATTTTGGTGGCTTGGATGTCTTCTCAAGTGTATATGAGCTTCTCTGGACTCTAAGACACTCAAATGACTGAGTGGGGGGTATTTATAGCCTCAACTCTGTGAACGAGCTATTGCTCCAACTGTCACATTTTTCCTGAATGCCAGATGATCCGGTGTGCACCATCTTCGAACACTAGACCTTCGAGTGTGTGACATCGCTCAAAGCTAGTTGTTGCCAGCTATCACTAGCTGTTGGAACTCCACTCAAACTCATTGAGAACAACAAATATTCTAGTATTATCTTGAACTCCATCATTGGACTATCCGGTGTGTGTACTTGAGCCAACCGAGTCACTTCTCACTTAGTATTATCTGGCGTGTAGATCTTCTGATCACCGGACCATCCGACGTGTAGAATTCGTTTCTTTGCCGAGCCAAAAACTTCTAGAAAATGCTCCACAGAAGCCTCCGGTGTACACGCCTTTTCATCATCAAACCATCCGGCGTTCAAACTCCTTCTACCATCGAGAAAAACCACTATTGGAAAATGCTCTGGCGTGTTTATCACCTCAAAGCCGAACCATCTAGTGTGTTATGCTGAAATACCTCTTTTAAGTCAAAACACTCTGGCGTGTACAATTTTCTGAGCGTCGGACCATCCGACGTTAATAATCTTTTCATAACTCATCCAATTCAATATTTCTTGAGTTCTGCTTCGATGGCTTCCTCATGTATTGCATCCATGAGACCTACTAAAATATATACTTGACAACATGTTAGTCCCATTAACTATATTGTCATTAATTACCAAAATCACATACATACCCTAAAAGGGTCATGTTCGCTACAATAATGAATAGCATGCACGGATGTATACGCAGGGGTGAAGCTTGAGCTGAAATAATGGTGGTGCCACTCCACTATACATCTAAAAACATACATAAATTCATATGATCGATAAGAGAAAGTTAGTAGTAAATTTTTTACTCACCCTGGTGCCAGCACACCATGCTACACCCACATAGCTTCATTCCTATGTATACAACGGCAGAGCTTCTCTATGGCCAAGATGGGTGCTATTAAGGGTGGCAGTGGGCCGGGTCGGCTCGGGGCCCCATAGGTTTCAGTCCCGGCAGGGGTGGGTGAAGGGATCAGTGATGTCCTAAGAGGGGGGAGGGGTGAATTAGGATACCTAAAACTAACTGGCTTCAAAAACTTCACAAGATAAATCTATATCAATTTTCTATCTAAATATGCTCTAGGTTTATCTATTATGTTTATTCTACCGTTCAAAAAGGATTGCAACCTATCTAGAGAGGTAACTTGCAAGTATGTAAATAAGGTAGAGAGAGCAAACTCGGCATAACAGATTTTTATCACGTGGTATCGATGACATAAATGCCACCTCTAGTCCACGTTCGAGCTCCACCAAGGATATACTCCCGGACGTCAAGACTCTTCCGGCCATAGCTCTTGAGCCACCAAGGCCTCAAGCAAGATGAGCCGTTGAGCCACCAAGGCAAGGACTCACCACAAGCCTCTCTTCCGGTCACTTGTCGTCGTCTTCACTTCGAAGCTTAAGCCACCAAGGCAAGGGTCTCCGCATCCTCATACAAGCTTGTTGCCGCCGCTCCACACCAAGTCGGAGGGTCAACAAGCTTTAGCCACTAAGGCCCAAGGTGTCGGCCATTCAGCAAGACTCCAAGGTGCCAATGTTGTTGGTGATATGCCCTAGAGGCGTGTCACACCCGGTTTTAAGATCAACCCGAAAGTAAACTATATGTATGCTCGGATCAATTTACACATATATATAGCGATGTCACTAGTGGAAAACAGACACAATGCTCATTATAGCAACATTATTTATTACAAAATGACTACACAAGTCTAAAGAAAATTACATAGCAGTGGAAAGAAAACACAGCCAGTGCCCACTCCTCAAGCAGTCGATCGGAAGCTCCACAAGCATAGAACTCTGCACCATCATCAGGATATACCTCAAAAGCTTCGCCTTCTAAAAAGCAAGCGTGAGTATTTCCAATACTCAACAAGTAAGGAAAAGTATGACAAGGAGGCTTAAACCAAGATTTCCTATTCTCTAAGGTTTAATTTGCATAAAAGCCAATTTTTAGACTTAAGCTACATAAAGTAATTTTTCAAAAGGAAAAAGCGTAAATGATCTCCTTTAACCTCCAAGAATTCAATAATTTATGTACCACGGTAAACATCCACCCAATTAATCATGTGAGGGAAAAAGAAAGAGAAAGGAGGAGGGTTTTGGGCCAGGCATTGAAGGAGTTTTGGCCCGAGTTGAGTTTCTTTTATTTCTCTTTTTATTACCTTTCTATTTCTATTTCTATTTGTATTTCAAATATAAACCGAATCAAACGAATTTTTAAAAGACTTTTCACCCAAAATTTTAGAGAGGGAGAAAAAGGGGCCTACTGTAACTACAGAGCCAGCATGAATGCAACAAAACAAAATAAAACCAAAGCTATTTGATTTGTTTTAGAAAATATTATTTTATTCCTATGCTAATGGTGGAGCTATCAACTAATTTGTGGGAAAAGTTTTAATAATTGACAAAGCTAAAAGTTAGGGTGTTACAAAACTACCCCCCTTAGGATGAATCTCGCGCTCTAGATTCGGGTTGATCCTCGAACAACTGTGGAAACTCTGCTTTCAGATAATCTTCTTACTCCCATGTGGCTTCATCTTCTGAGTGGTGACTCCACTGAACTTTGCACATCTTAATAGCATTTCTTCTTGTTGTTCGCTCCGCAGTATCCGAAATTCTGATAGGATATTTTGCATATGTAAAATCTTCTTGCAGGTCCACTTGTTCTAGAGATAACTATTCCTCTGGTACTCTTAGGCATTTCTTTAGTTGAGATATATGAAAAATGTTATGCACATCGGCCTGTGCAGACGGTAGTTCCAATTGACATGCTACTTCTCCACATCTGATAATTATTTTGAATGGTCCAATATACCTGGGTACCAACTTTCCTTTAACCTTGAATATGTGGAGACCTCTAACAGGCGAGACTTTCAAGTACACCATATCTCCAACTTGAAAGGTTAATTCCCTTTGTCGATTCTCCACGTAGCTCTTCTGTCGAGACTATACAATCTTCAAGTTTTCTCGTATGGTCTGAACCTGCTCTTCTGCTCTTCTAAGAACTTCTGGTCCAAACACTTGGCTTTCTCCGGTCTCATTCTAGTATAACAGAGTTCTGCACTTTCTTCCATATAAAGCTTCAAATGGAGACATTTTAAGGCTGGCTTGGTAACTATTATTGTAGAAAAACTCTGCATATGGTAAGGTTTTATCCCAACTCTGCTTGTACTTCAAGGTACAAGCTCTCAACATATCTTCTAATACTTGATTGGTCCTCTCTGTCTGCCCATCGGTCTGAGGGTAGTATGTGGAGCTGAAGTTTAACTTAGTGTCCAATGATTCATGCAGCTTCTGCCAAAAGCGAGAGGTAAATTGGGTACCTCGATCTGACACGATCTTTTTGGGTACACAATGTAGGCACACAATTCTTGACATATAGAGCTCGACAAGTTTTGTACTTGAATATGTTGTCTTAACTGGCATAAAGTGCGCAATTTTCATTAGGCGATCCACCACTACCCAGATGGAATCATAACATGTTTGGGTACGGGGTAGCCCAATAATGAAATTCATACCGATTTCTTCCCACTTCCACTCAGGAATCTTCAAGGGTTGTAATAATCTTGCTGGCCTTTGATGTTTCACTTTTACCCTTTGACAGGTGTCACATAGGCGACATATTCTGCAACATCTCTCTTCATACCATACCACCAATAATATTCTTTCAGATCTTGATACATCTTAGTACTACTGGGGTGAATGGAATATGCATAATCATGGGTTTCTCGCAAGATCAAATCCTTCAAAGCTTTCTGGTTTGGTACATGAGTTCTTTTTCCAAACCACACCGTTCCTTGACTATCCTCAAAAAACCTAGGGCTTTATTTATTTTAATAAGTTCTTTGATCTGTTTTATTTTCTCATCCTCCCATTGCCCTTTTCGGATGTATTGTTCCAATGTTGACTTCATTTCTATTGCAGCTGCGTCAATATCAGCGATGAAACCCAAATTTAACTTTTCAAAATCCTTACATAATTTTGGCTTGCTTCCTCGCAACATAACTATATTGCAATAACCCTTCCTGCTTAGTGCATCTGCTACTATATTTGCTTTATCGGGGTGGTAATATATTCCCACATCGTAGTCCTTGATCAGTTCCAACCATCTACGTTGCCGAAGATTAAGATCTGGTTGGTGAAAATATATTTTAGACTTTTATTATCCATATATATTTCACACTGGTTGCCGATGAGGTAGTGCCTCCAAATATTTAGGGCACAAACTACTGTGACTAATTCCAAATCATGGGTTGGATAATTCTCCTCATGTTTCCTTAATTGCCTAGATGCATATGCTACCACATGACCCTCTTGCATGAGCACACATCCTAACCCTTGACGAGACGCATCACAATACACTGAGAATGGCTTTTGAGTATCTGGCATAATTAATACCAGAGTTGAGGTTAATCTTTTCTTCAACTCATTTAATCTAGCTTCTCGAGCGGCTATCCACTTGAACTCTGCTACTTTCTCTAGCAGTTCTTTCATTGGCTTCGCTATCTTGGAGAAAACTTCTATGAACCAACAGTAATAATCTGCTAGACCCAAGAAACCGCAGATCTCTGAAACATTCTATGGTGGTTTTTAGTTCAGAACATCCCTCACTTTGGATGAGTCTACAAATACACCTTCTTCTGAAATAATATGACCTAGAAAGGGAACTTTCTTCAACCAAAACTCACACTTGCTCAACTTGGCATATAGCTGGTTCTCCCTGAGTTTTTGCAATACCAACCTTAGGTGTTCCTTGCGCTCTTCCTCATTTTTGGAGAAAACTAGGATATCATCGATAAATACCACGACGAACTTGTCCAAAAACTTCACGAAGACCTTATTCATCAAATACATGAAGTAGGTTGTGGCATTTGTCAAACTGAAAGATATTACTGTGTACTCATACAGACCATACCGAGTAATGAACATGGTCTTTGGAATATCTGGGGTGCGAATCTTCAACTAATGATACCTAGATTGAAGATCAATCTTGGAGAACATGCATGCTCCTCTCAGCTGTTCAAACAGATCTTCAATGCGGGGCAGGGGATACTTGTTCTTGATGGTTACTTCATTAAGGGCTCGATAGTCTATACACATCCTTTATGTTCCATCCTTCTTTGGCACAAAGATGACTGGAGCTTCCTAGGGTGAAGAACTGAGATGGATAAACCCTTTGTCTAATAGCTCTTGGATTTGCTCCTTGAGCTCAACCAGCTGATTGGCATCTATTCTATAGGGTCTCTTTTATATAGGAGCAGTTTTAGGTACTAACTCAATATTGAACTCAATTTCACGGTCTGACGGCATACCTAGAAGGTCATTGGGAAAGACGTCCATGAACTCATTCACCACATTAATCTCTTCCATAGGAATACCCTTTAGTTGATTGAGTGAGCATTCATCTACTGAGGGAATAGTTGCAATGAACTCTACTTGCGTGCCTTCTCCGTTGGTCATTTAAACTGCTCTTCTGGAATAGTCTATAATTCCCTTGTATTTGCTAGCCAGTCCATCCCCAAAATAACATCAATTCCACTGGACTACAGAACTATAAGGTTGACTAAAAAGTCTACTCCCCTTATTTTAAGGCTTAGCTTTAAGCATATATACTTTGCCTTCATCTCCTCTCCAGGAGAGATAATTAGCATTTGCTAATTCATAAGCACAATTGGCAGATTATATTTTGCAACATATCGTGTGGTGATGAAAGAATACGATGCTCCTAAATCAAATAAAATTGATGCTGGATTTGAGTTGACAAAAACCATACCAAGCACCACATCCTACGTATTTTGGGCTTCTTCTGCGGTGACATGATTGACTCGCCCACGCGCATAGTTCTGTTGAGCACGGTTGTTTAGAGCTAGTGCCTGATTTCTAATGCAACCTGGAGCTTGATATTGACCTAGCTTGGAGCATTTCCAATGACATTCTGCTTCAGGGTGTTGTTTTGTTGCTTCTTCGGGCATTTATTGACATAGTGTCATTCTTCCCCACAGTGGAAGCATCCTTTTCCCGTGGGAATGACCCGAGGTCCATTCTTAAATTAGGGTGTTTTTTTTGAAAACACGGTACTCATAAGCATTTGATATGTAACCAAGCAAAAAATCTTCATCTACTTTAGACGCAAATTTAGAGGACTTTTGCTTTTTGTTGAGAATAAACACTTATTTCCGAAAACATGAAAATATGAGACACTTGGTTTATTACCGATAAGGAGCTCATATGATGTTTTCTTTAAGAGCCGGTAAAGATACAATTGGTTTGTCGCGTGACAAGCGGTGTTGATGGCCTTCGCCCAAAAATGATCAGAGATCTTGTATTCATTGAGCATAGTTCTTGCTGTCTCAATAAGCGTACGGTTCTTTCTTTCGATGACCCTATTTTGTTGAGGGGAGTAGGGTGCCGAGAACTCATGCTTGATTCCTTCCTCATCAAGAAATTCTTCAATTTGAGTGTTCTTAAATTCACTCCCGTTGTCAGTTCATATTTTCTTGATCTTTAAGTTGAACTCATTTTGGGCCCTTCTTGAAAATTTCTTGAATATTCTTTGAGTTTTATTCTTATCGGGCAAAAAGAATACCCAAGTGAAACGAGAATAATCATTAACAATTACTAAACCATATTTATTACCGCCAATACTTTTGTAAGCAATAGGACCAAAGAGGTCCATGTGAAGTAGATCCAATAGACTTGTGGTCGTCATGATGTTCATGGCAGGATGTGGCAGTCCAACTTATTTTCCTACTTGACATGCACTACAAATTCGATCTTTCTCAAAAGAAACATTTGTTAGTCCCAAAAATGTGCTCGTCCTTTAGAAGTTTGCTAAGATTCCTGATACCAGCATGGGCTAGCCTATGATGCCATAACCAACCCAAGCTACATTTAGCAATCAAACAAGTCTCAAGGCTTGCTTTATCCGATGAAAAATCCATAAGATAAAGCTTGCCCTTCATTCGACCCTTGAAGACTATTGAGGATTCATATCTTCTAAAGACCGTCATATCAACATCAATAAATAAACAATTGAAACCCATTTCACATAATTGATACCCGGATAGTAAATTGTAGTTCAAGGATTTTACAAGTAAGACATTAGATATGAAAAGATCATTTGATTTTACCTAAACCTATTACCTTTCCTTTACCATTGTCACCAAATACAATATTCTCATGTGAAGATCCACTTGTGTCAAATGATGAGAATCTCCTGTCATATGATTTGTGCAACCGCTATCGATTATCCAAATTCTTTCACCGGAGGCATAGTCCTACAAAAAGGATCAATTTCTATTTTTAGGTACCCACCTGTTTGGGTCCTTTTATGTTAGTCACAAGTATTTTTGGTACCCAAATGTATTTCTTAATAGAAACATGCTTATCTCTAACACCAACATACTTAGCAATAATTCTACCATGACTATTTTTCTTAAGCACATATTATGAATAAAAAATAGCTTTAGATGCATGATCATGGTTTTGGATAATTTTGGCTTTGACAAAGTTGATGAATTCTTGCTCTTGTATCAAGGTTTCAACCTTCTTTCCCTTGGGAGGATAGTATCTAAGTCTTTCATGGTTGAAGTTGCTTCTTAGATAACCAAGATACTCCTTAAGGCCCTTATTACCCATATGACACTTAAGAAGGCCATTATGAAGGTGTCACGTCCCAAAAAGTTAATCATGTAATTACGTGAGCTTAATCATCATCGCATTTGAATCTGCGTATTTGCCTGTTAAAAGGAGGTTCCACATGTCTCAAAATACCTTAAAGATGGTTTTGAGGAACTTTGAGAAACCCTAGGTACATTGGAAGCGATGAAATATGACGGGAGGGGACACTTAGACAATTTCAACACAAAACCCTCCTCGCGGTCAGACTGGCAATACCCGCGGTCTGACCACCAGGTGTCCATCCACGTGGGCTTGCCACGTGTGTTCCCGCGGTCTGACTGGAGCCCCGCGCGATCTGCGGTCTGACCGCTAGAACACAGCAGAGGCACCACTTAAGGCCTCAACCGGCCTCTCTCTCCCTCCTCTCTCTCATTTCATTCTCTCCCTCTCTCACACTTCAAAACCCTAGATAGAGTGAGGTTTCACCGTTCGTCGCATTCCAAGGCTGAAGATCGGAGGTGAGAACTTCCCCAAGCTTCCCGAAGGGCTTCACCAAGCTCTTTCCCCCTTTCCCCTCACCGAAAAGTGGTTCTTCACTGTTTTTCTCCCTCCATGAGCTTCATCGCCGCTCCAGAAGCTGGATCCGGAAATTGGGGCATTCTCGGAGGAAACCGATCCACTACAAAGTTCCCCTACGCTAAGGCGAACACCCGCATACCATCTTTTCATCGTGTCCTACCTCGATCTGGTCGCCATTTCAATTTTTGCTGAGAAACCCGTTTTAAACCCTAGATCTAGATCTACTTTTTAGGGTTTTACGTGTTCGGACCATGCATGGTGTCCAAACAACCACGTAAAACGTCCCCCCTGGTCTAGTGGAGTACATCGATGCCCTCCATTGCCAAAGGTGTCATTAGAATCCTCGTCGACGGCCTCGTAAAGGCGCTGTCGACAGGGTTTGGCAATCTAACTGCCGCTGGCCGGTTTGACCACCAGTAGGTCAGTTCAAAATATCAGTATTTGGGAGTCTGGCCGCGGTTTGGGTCGATCTGATCATTGGTGGGCATTCTGACCACCAGCTCGCCTATGGTCTGGCCGCTAGAGGCCAGAACCTTCTGCACGCCGACAGTCTGACCACCACCCCAAGGCTGGTCTGATTGCCAGCCTGTCGGTGTATTTAGAACCAGGGGTCCCTAAGTCCCGAGGCCAGGCCGGCCATCCACCACATATCACCACCCTGCAAGGTAGGTAGAAGCTAAGTCCCGGGAGAAGGTGCTCGGGGCCGCCGCTTCTGGTTCCCGAGCACCCTAGTTCCCCGATGATCCGCAGAGCCCAAATACCAAGAAGAAAGTGCTCGGGAGAGAGTGCTCGGGGCTGCACGTGGTAGCTCCCGAGGACTCGGTGCCCCGAAGGTCCCATCAAAGTGCTCGGGAGAGAGTGCTCGGGGCTGCACGTGGCAGCCCTCGAGGACTCGGTGCCCCGAAGGTCCCACCGAAGTGCTCGGGAGAGAGTGCTCGGGGCTGCACGTGGCAGCCCCCGAGGACTCGGTGCCCCGAAGGTCCCACCGAAGTGCTCGGGAGAGAGTGCTCGGGGCTGCACGTGGCAGCTCCCGAGGACTCAGTGCCCCGAAGGTCCCATCAAAGTGCTCGGGAGAGAGTGCTCGGGGCTGCACGTGGCAGCCCTCGAGGACTCGGTGCCCCGAAGGTCCCACCGAAGTGCTCGGGAGAGAGTGCTCGGGGCTGCACGTGGCAGCCCCCGAGGACTCGGTGCCCCGAAGGTCCCACCGAAGTGCTCGGGAGAGAGTGCTCGGGGCTGCACGTGGCAGCCCCCGAGGACTCAGTGCCCCGAAGGTCCCACCGAAGTGCTCGGGAGAGAGTGCTCGGGGCTGCACGTGGCAGCCCCCGAGGACTCGGTTCCCCGAAGGTTCGCGCAAGATCATTCAACGACCCGAAGGGTCCCGTCGTCAGGGTGTCATCCAGTCAAAGGCCCAATGCCGTATTTAATAGGCACGCGCGGTCTGACATCCTGACATCCTGATATTCTCAACTGCCCACGCCCCAGTGTCAGACCCTGCCATACACTGGCAGGGGGGCGTGGGTCCATTAAATGCACGGGTCCCGTTCCGTTTCATCCAGGTGCCTCGGGATAACGTTGCCAAAATCGAAGCGCTCGGCCTGCCACCCTGCCCTGGCAGAAGAACAAGACAGGGTGGGCGCACCGGGCACCTCTGAGGCTGCCCGGTGGGCCCCTTTCATGGCGCCCCGAGGCTCCCGCAGCGGCTGGTGGTCGAATGCGCGCCGCATCTCTCCACCGCCCCTGTCACTTCGCCAAGATGAAATGATTACGCCTTTCTCCGTGGCACCTTGGCATTCACGTCCCCTCTTTCCCATTCAGGATATGTTGAGGTCGGCGCGCCTATAAAAGGAAAGGATGGAGAACACTAAAGGGAAGAGGAGAGAGGAAGAGCCCCCGACCACAAGACGACCAAGAGACCAGACAACTAACAATCTCCGGCGAACCAGGCCAAAGATAGATCAACAGACACTCGAACCAGCTCAAGTTAAGCTAGAACGGAAGAGCCTCAAGCTCTTTGTAAACAGTTCTCCCCTTAGAACCAGATATCTCCTTGAAGAATCCCCTTCAAGGATAAATATAGCGCTCATACAGGAGTAGGGTGTTACGCCTCCGTGCGGCCCGAACCTGTCTAAAACCCGGCGTACCCACTTTTCCTTGCATTAGGGTGATCGTCTCCCACCAGCCATCGCATTTATTTCCGTTCCCGATTATTTCCCACACAAGCTTTTCCAGGATCATCCCCCCGGCCGAATCTCTAAAAAGGGGTCTCTCGGGATCCCTGCGACAGGAGTTCACTCTCCGACAGCTGGCGCGCCAGGTAGGGGGGAATATCCCTGGATTGTTTGTTTCACTTTTTTCTCCACAGGAAAAGATGGCCGGTGGGCACCGTCTCCAGCGTTCCGGCTCCACTTCCAGTAACGGAACGCTGCCCCACGAAGAAAGCCCCGTCGCTGCTGCGTACCCGCGACAGCCGCCATCCACGCGTGCGGTTTTTCCCGCCCAAGGGGATCAAGGCGCTAGGCCCATCAGCGCCGCCGCCGCTGCCGACGTACTTTCCGACCCCCAGCAGGTGGTCGGGACCCCGGCCGCCAGGTCTGCCTCTGGACCACGTCGGGTGCCGCCTCGGCGCAGGCTCGCTTTCAGTGAGGCCAGCCCAGGGAGCGCGTTGCTTGCGGCACAAGCTCTCCTCAGACACCCGCCCATTCAGGCCACGCCAAACACTCCGGAAGGCCGGTGGATGCAAGATGTCGTCGCTTTGGTCGGCACTGCTCGTCGCCAGGTGCAGGTCGGGAGTCCTCGCGCCACTTCTCAGCACGGTGCCGCCAGAGCCGGCTCCTCAGCGGGCAACACCTGCACGGGCCGAGGGGTCTCCAGGCGGAGTGCCGTCCCCCTGGCCATGTCCGGAGCCCGGGACCTTCGTTTGCACCTTGACGAGCGGAGGGGCCACGAAGATGCCCGAGTCACTCTCGAACGTCAGCGGGAGACCCGGCAGGGGGTTGGGGCAGAGGACCAGGCTTCCTCTCTCCCGGCCCACGACCACCGGGGATCCCCGGCTCGCCACTTCTCGCCACCGAGAACCCCCGCTCGTGCTGCGGGGTACGGCACCGGTTGCCGTGCCTTCACCACCGAGCTCCGCCGGGTGAGGTGGCCTTCCAAGTTCCGCCCCGAGCTGCCGGAGAAGTACGACGGGTCCATCGACCCCGTCGAGTTCCTCCAGATCTACACGACGGCCGTCCAAGCGGCCGGAGGCAGCGAAAAGGTGATGGTAAATTATTTTCATGTTGCCTTGAGGGGTTCCGCCCGCTCTTGGCTTATGAACTTACCCCCAGGATCCATCAGCTCCTGGGATGACCTGTGCCACCAATTCGTGGCTAACTTTCAGGGCACGTTCGCACGTCCCGGTTTGGAGTGCGACCTCCACGCCGTCCAATAGCAGGAAGGGGAGACGCTACGGCGATTTATACAGCGTTTCAGCCAGGTTCGCAACACTATTCCGTGAGTGGCCCCCCATGCTGTTATTGTTGCTTTTCGGCAGGGCGTCCGTGACGAGCGGATGCTCGAGAAGCTAGGTACGCACGAGATCGAGACCCCTGCGGAACTTTTTGCACTGGCCGATAAGTGCGCCAAGGCTGCGGAGGCCAGGGCGTGGCATGCTCCTCGCCCCGCTCCCGATCAGCCAAGTTCTTCCCGCTTTGATAAGCGGGAAAAGAAAAAGAGAAGGAAGCGCGAGGCAGCTCCCGTCGAGCCAGCCCAAGTCCCCGCTCACAGGGTACCGCAAGAGCCCGATCACCGGTAAGAGAGTCAGCCGGGTGTCGATCGGCGCCCCGTCAGGGCCCCTGCTCGGGCTCCTCCTCGGGCCTCTGTGCCCGCGAGGGCCCCGGCACCGACTAGGGCGCCAGCTCCAGCAAGAGCCCCGGCCCCTGGCCGAGCTCCTATTCCAGCAAGGGCCCCCGCTCCCGCGGGGCCCGAGCCAGGTAAATGGTGTCCCATACACCTGACCAGATGGCACGACCTCACGGAGTGTCGTACGGTCAAAGGACTCGTGGAGCAGCGCCAGAGGGAGCGCGACGAGTCCCGCGGAGGAGGCGATACCTAGGTCGTCCCCAACAACGCCGAGCTCGGCTTCCAGGAGCCCGAGCATGCGGTCGCCTTCATCGACGGGGGCGCTTACACACCCTGCTCGCGCCGTGGCATCAAGGTCATGCGGCGCGAAGTGTGCTCGGCAACCCCGAGCGAGGAGGCCACAAGACCCCTGAGGTGGTCGGATGCTCCGATCACGTTCAGCATGGCTGATCACCCCGTCAGTACTGCAGCCGTGGGACGGCTACCTCTGGTAGTGTCTCCCACTATCTGCAATGTTAAGGTCGGCAGAGTGCTGATCGACGGTGGTGCCGGCCTCAACCTCCTTTCCAAAGAGGCTTTTGAGAAGCTGCAAGTATCTTCCCGACACCTAAAGCCGTCCCTCCCCTTCTGTGGAGTAACTCCCGGGCACTCCCTGCCCCTCGGGCAGGTCGAGTTGCCTGTCACATTCGGGAGCCGGGACAACTTCCGCACGGAGTGCGTCCTCTTCGATGTTGCGGAGCTCCCTCTCCCCTACAACGCCATCCTCGGGCGCCCGGCGCTCGCCAAGTTTATGATGGCCGTGCATTATGCATACCTTACGGTTAAGATGCCCGGCCCCGCAGGCTCTATCTCCGTGATCGCCGACTCCGGCGGCGCTGTCTCCTGCGCCGAACAATCATACATGGCTCTGGTCTCAGCGCAGGCCGAGGTTGATGGCTCTTCAGGGGGCCCGGGACCCTCTTCATCTAGACCCCGACTCGCCGCCGACACCTCTGTTCCAACGAAGGAGGTCGAGGTGGGCGAAGATGCTACCCAGGTTGTCCGTATCGGCAGCAACCTGGGCAGCAAATAGGAAAGCGCGCTCGTCGCCTTCCTCCGGGCTAACATGGACGTGTTTGCCTGGCAACCGTCCGACATGCCCGGGATCCCTAGGGAGGTGATCGAGCATCACTTGGCTGTGCGTCCGGACGCCCGCCCAGTGAAGCAGAAGGTCCGGCGGCAGGCGCCAGAGCGCCGGGAGTTTATCCGCGAGCAGGTCCGCAAGCTCCTCGACGCCGGATTCATCCGAGAAGTCCTCCACCCCGACTGGCTAGCAAACCCAGTCATCGTCCCGAAGGCCAACGGCAAGCTTCGCATGTGCGTGGACTACACCGACCTTAACAAGGCTTGTCCTAAAGATCCTTTCCCCTTACCTCGCATTGATCAAATCGTAGATTCAACTGCGGGATGTGATCTTTTGTGCTTCCTAGATGCAAACTCTGGGTATCACCAGATTCGCATGGCCGTAGGGGACGAGGAAAAAACTGCTTTTACTACCCCGGTGGGGACTTATTGCTACATGTCAATGCCTTTCGGCCTGCGCAACGCTGGATCATCCTTCCAGCGCGCCATTCGTATCACTCTTAACTCGCAGGTTGGCCGCAACGTCGAGGCTTACATCGACGATCTCGTGGTCAAAACCCGAGATCGCGCCACCCTGCTCAAGGACCTTGCCAAGACTTTCAATAGTCTCCGCTCTACCCGCCTCAAGCTCAACCCGGAGAAATGTGTCTTCGGGGTGCCGGCGGGCAAGCTCCTTGGTTTCTTGGTCTCTGGCCGAGGAATCGAGGTCAATCCGGAGAAGATCCGGGCCATCGAGCAGATGCGACCCCCGGTTCGACTCAAGGAGGTCCAGCGCCTCGCCGGCTGCATGGCCACCCTCGGGCGCTTCATCTCCAAGCTCGGGGAGCGAGGGCTCCCCCTCTTCAAGCTTTTGAAGAAATCCGATCGTTTTGACTGGACGTCGGAAGCCGAGCAGGCCTTCCGCGACTTAAAAAAGTACCTTACCTCGCCACCCGTTTTGGTGGCCCCCTCCCAAGGTGAGCCCTTACTACTTTATGTTTCGGCCACTCCACAGGTCGTGAGCATAGTGCTGGTGGTGGAGCGCGACGAATGTTCGGGGCCGGGTGCTGGGTCCCAGCTCCCAGAGGCCCCCGACCGTTCACTTATCCTCGCGGCTCCCCCTGGGCAAGGGGTCGAGCCCGAACACACTGCTCTTCCTAGCCAAGGAATCGAGCCCGAGTGCCCGGCTAGCCCCGACCATACCACCGACCCTGGGGGCTGTGGCAGCCCCCCGGGTGGGGCCACCATCCGGGCCCGCCGGGTACAGCGACCGGTGTACTTCGTCAGCGAGGTCCTCCGGGAGGCCAAGACAAGGTATCCCCAGGCGCAGAAGCTACTCTATGCCGTGCTCGTCGCCTCCCGGAAGCTGCGCCACTACTTCCAGGCGCACAAGATCTCGGTGGTTACCACTTATCCACTGGGACCCATTCTCCGGAACCGGGAGGGCACCGGGCGCATTGTCAAATGGGCGGTTGAGTTGGCGGAGTTCGACCTACACTTCGTCTGTCGCCAGGCAATCAAAAGCCAGGCACTCTCCGACTTCTTGGCAGAATGGACGCCCGTCCCCTGCGTCATCCCAGAAGAGATCTCTGCCTATCCTGGGCACGACACGCCCGGGTACTGGGTTATGCACTTCGATGGCTCCCTCTCGCTGAAAGGCGCAGGGGCCGGAGTGGTTCTCACCTCCCCAACAGGTGAAGAGCTCCGGTACGTCGTACAGTTGCAGTTCCGCGCATCCAACAACATGGCGGAGTATGAAGGTCTCATCGCCGGCCTCCGGGCTGCGGTGGGGCTCGGGATTCGTCGCCTCCTGGTCAAAGGGGACTCCCAGCTGGTCGTCAACCAGGTTTCCAAGGAGTACCAGTGCACGGATCCTCAAATGGCAGCGTACGTGGATGCAGTCAGAAAGCTCGAGAGACGCTTCGACGGCCTCGAATTACGGCATATCCCTCGCCGCGACAATGCTCCGGCCGACGAGCTCTCTCGCCTGGCCTCCTCACGTGCGCGCGCCCCTACCGGAGTCTTTGAAGAAAGACTCGCACGGCCTTCCGTCCTGCCTGCCGAACAGGATGAAGGGGAAACCTCGAACTCAATTCAGGGGACCCCGGCGGTACCCTCAGTGGGAAGCCCCGTCAGGGCGCCGCCGTCCGGCGAGTGCGCCGTGCTCGCCGAATGTTCTCAAGATGCCTCGTGGATGTCTGACATCCGAGGGTACTTGAAAGAAAAGTTCCTACCTGGGGATGAGGCGTCTGCCAAAAGGGTTGCTCGGCAGTCCAAACGCTATGCCATAGTAGATGGGGATCTCTACCGACGTAGCGCAGGAGGTGTCCTCCTAAAATGCATCTCTCGGGCAGAAGGCGGCGATCTTCTCGCTGAGGTCCACGAGGGCGAGTGCGGTGGCCATTCATCGTTCCGCACGCTGGTCGGGAAAGCCTTCCGGCAAGGTTTCTACTGGCCTACAGCTCTCCAGGATGCTTCCGAGCTGGTTCGGCGCTGCAGGGCATGCCAGTTCCATGCAAAGCAGATTCACCAGCCAGCTCAGGCTCTCCATACCATTCCCCTGTCATGGCCTTTCGCGGTCTGGGGTTTGGACATTCTGGGTCCGTTCCCCCGAGCAGTCGGGGGCTATGCATACCTATATGTCGCTATCGACAAATTCACTAAGTGGCCGGAGGCGGTCCCAGTCGTCAAGGTGACCAAAAACACGGCGCTCCAATTTATCCGCGGCATCACCAGCCGCTTCGGTGTCCCCAATCGAATCATCACCGACAACGGCACCCAGTTCACTAGTGCCTTGTTCGGGGACTATTGCGAAGATCTCGGCATCAAGCTTTGCTTCGCTTCCGTCGCTCATCCTCGGAGTAACGGGCAGGTCGAGCGCGCTAATACGGAGATACTGAAGGGCCTCAAAACCCAGACCTATAACGTACTCGCTAAGCACGGAAAGGGATGGGTAGACGAGCTGCCAGCCGTGCTATGGGCCAATCGGACTACGCCAAGCCGCGCCACCGGGGAGACTCCGTTCTTCCTCGTCTACGGCGCCGAAGCAGTCCTCCCCTCCGAGCTCACTCTGGGCTCCCCTCGAGTGCATGCATACTCTGAGGGTGAGCAGGAGCATCAAAGGCGCGACGACGTGGACTACCTGGAAGAGCGCCGACGGCTTGCTGCTGTCCGAGCGACTCGGTACCAGCAGAGTCTGCGGCGTTATCATCTGCGCCATGTCCGGGCCCGGTCTCTCGAGGTGGGGGACCTAGTTCTCCGACGCATCCAATCGCGCGAAGGAATGAATAAGTTGTCCCCTGTGTGGGAAGGTCCCTTCACCGTGATCGCGGTCCCCCGGGCAGGTTCTTTCAGGTTGGCGACGGAGGAAGGACAGCCACTCCCGAATCCATGGAACATCGAGCATCTTCGACGCTTCTACCCGTAGATTGTCGTGTTCACGGTTCAGGTTAGTAAGGCCGGGGGCTTCTCCCTGCCCGAGCAGTATGAAGGCTTCGCCCCGTGGGGTAAGTCGCTGTCGCCCAACCTTGTAAATATTGCACATTAAGTTTTTCAATAAGCAATCGCTATGTCAAAATACTTTTTCTGGATTCCGTATGTTTAATCTGTCTGGTGAGGAGCTCGGTTATGCGAGAAAAAGTTCGCTCTCTTTTTTTTCCCCGCTGACAAAAGAATCCCGATCGGTATGCATGCGAGCAGTCGCCGCTGACTTATGTCCGCCATGGTAGGCTGTGGTGTTCGGTGTCATGACAGGCTCCCGGGCACTACCGAGTTTTGGGGTGCTCCGGGTAATCCCATCGCTCGAGCTGCTCGAGTAGTCCGGAGCTCGGGCCCCCGGAGCGGGCTGTCGGTGCTCGGTCTGGTCTGTCATACCCGGGCGCCACCAAACCATAGGACCTCTGGGTTATGCCTCTGCCCGCTCTTGTCCGCCGGTTTGGGTGTTCGAGAGGTCTCGGGTCGAAAACGAGAGCAGTCTATAACAAGTACCGCACTGGCAGAGCGCACCAGACAAAGAAATCCTATTTTTTCTCTTAAGTCACAGGCTGGCGATCGCAAGCAGCTCGGCCGCGAGGGCTTTAATGCCCCGGCCTTTGGTCGGCCCCAAGGGTCCTCGGGTGGTCGAGATCACCCGACCCTAGGAGCCTCGTATGCCTCTGGGCACTCGGGCACTCCGTTGAAAGAATCGAGTCCCCGGGCACCCGAGCTCGGAAGCACATCCCTCCTGGATCGATGAGCTGGAAGGCCGACAGCTGTCCGGTGAGTGGTTATATTCAGACAAGTCTGCTTTAAGTAAATTTATGTCCTCGAGTCACTCTCGGGGGCCCTCGCGGTTTAATCTGTTCGGCGAGGTGGCCTCCTCGCACGCAAAACCCTGCCGCGTGACTATTTTTTCCCAGAACGACAGAACGGTTTGCAGAAAAGAGTAGCGTGCTCACGATAACGTCTGACCGAAGCCCTTCGTGGTGGTCGTGGTGTTCGGTCCGCTTTTAAGGACCCCGAGCACTACCGAGTCCTCGGGTGCCCTGGGTAATCCTATCGCTCGAGCTACTCGGGTAGTCCGGAGCTCAGGTCTCGGGGGCGGGCTGTCAGTGCTCGGCCTGGCCCGTTTAAAGCCCGGGCACCACCGGACCGTGAGGACTCTTGGTCACATTCTCGCCCGCACGCGTCTCCCTTCTACTAACTGAGTGGTCGCAAAGTGAAAAAGTGTTCATCAGGCACGGCGTGTTCCGCGCGGGATCAATCCATCTCCCGGACAAGGAAGTCTCTGTCTTTATTCTTAACTTAGGCAATACGGATTCGTGCGAGCTTGAAGGCCGACAGCTGTCCGGCCGACAGCTGTCCGGCCGACTGTGCCAGTAACAGCGATCAAAGACAACTTCATCCTCGGGGACGGGAAGGTCGGGAACGGCCCGACTGAGTACTCCCCGGGACTTCGAAGTAAAACATCGGAAGAAGCATCGAACTCACAGAGAAACTGGAGTTGCGAGCCCAGGGAAAAACAGCCATTTAATATTCACAGGATACTTCCAAGGCATTTTCTAAGGGTTCACTCCTACATCTACAAACAAAAGAAAAGAGGCTACAAAAGATCTAGTCGGCGGCAGAAGCGTCGGCTGAATCCTCTGAGTCATCCCCGGGGGCTGGCGGCGGCGGCACCTCTCGCCTGAAGCCGGCCGCCACCTCAGCGGCGGTGCTCCGGACCGCTGCCCGGGCGACCTCCCCCTCAGCCTCGACCACTCCCTCCCGCGCCGGCTCCAGTGGGAAGTTCGGGTCCCTGCTTCGGTAGCAGGCCAGGACGTGCTCGGCCACGGCACGTGCCAAGCCACGTCCCTCCCGGGCAGCAAGTTCCTGGACTGCCCAGGGCAGGGTCTCGAGGCGCTCGCAGACCTGCTGCAGCCCCAACACTTGTCGTGCGGGGCCGTCGCCCTTCTTGTCGTCGACAAGCCGTCCAAGACCACCCTTCTCCACGGCCCGTCGCATCCGCCGGAGTATGTCCTCCAGCATATGCTCGAGGTTGACCCGCGAGACAAAGGCAGTCTCGATTTTCTCCTTGGCGGCCCGCAGCTGTGCCTCGAGTCCCTGGTCCCCGGCCGGACCGGGAGCACCGCCAGCCACGGTGGGGACGGCAGCCTGCTTCGTATTGGCCACCATCTCGGACAAAGAGCGTTCGCGCTCGGCCAGTTCCGCCTCGTGCTTCGCATTCTCCTCCGCCCTGGTAGCCGCGGTGGCCGTCACAGCAGCAGCTTCGCCCTCTCGGTGACTCAGTTCGCCTTCTCGGCGACTCAACTCATTCTCCCGCCGGGCCAACACATCCTCCTGCTGGGCCACCGAATCCTCCCGAGCACCAAGATCCGACGCCGATAGCTCGTTGTCCACTTCCCGGACGGAGACGTCCTCCTCCCAGCGCTTGATTTCTTCTCTGATCTTCTGGAGATCGTCTTCCCAGCACTGGAGATCGGCGCGCGTCTTCTCGGCCGCACCCTCCCGGCGGGCCAGCTCGGCTTGCCGCTCCTCCGCGGCCTGCTCCCGGGCTGCGACAGCCACCTCCCTCTCCTGCACCTGCCCCATCCTGGCAAGGGCCTCGGCAGCTTGCTGCCTCGACGCCTCGGCCAAGCGGGCGGCGTCTTCTCGTTCCCGCGCGGCCTCTGCCCGCGCGGTCTTCAGAGTTTCTCGTTCCCGCGCGGCTTCCGCGCGGATGTCTTCTAGGAGTTTCTGCTCCCGCGTGGCTGTCGCACGGGTCTCCTCCTGGGCGCCCGCCAGCTGCGCCTTCTCCAGTGCCAGGCGGGCACACTCGGCTTCGAGCTCCCCCTCCTTGGCCCTCACCACTGCGCCCAGCTGCCCGACTGCTACTTGGACGCCTTTAATGGCGGCCAGGAAGGGATCGACAGGCCGGCCGGGCACTGGGGGGGCCCAGGCTTCTCCGCAGGATGCCTCCAGGGGGCCAAGCTCTCCGCCGGGCCTTGCGCCGCCATCCGCCCCGGGCTCTGCCTGACCGGGGTAGGCTCCGCCGGAGCCAAAGTTTCGGACAGCGGCCGCATTCCCGCATCGGCCGCCTTGTCCGCCGGCCCCGGCAGAACATTCACCTCCACCATTATCCGCCCCGGGCTCTCCGCGCCCGGGGTAGGTTCCGCCGGCGCCCTTCTCTCAGCCGCCGCCTCCGCCTCTCTCCCAGGGGCCGCCACGTCAATTGGCATCTCCGCCGTTCCTATGCCGGCCTCCGCTGTTGCAGCGGGCAGGCTCGGCTCTGGCCCCGGCGCCTGCTCTCTCTCCGTCACAGCAGCGCCTGCAGCCGGCCTACGGGAGACGAGTGAAAGTTGTCAAAACTCAGTTCGGGCCGGAAATGCCCATGGAAAAGCAAGCAAGAAGACTCACCGATACCGCCATTTGGCCGCTGGGAGCCTGATGTCCGGGTCCGGCGCTGTCGGTCCTGACTCCTCCCGCCGCCTCTTCCGTTGGGGGCTCGGCTGAGCCGCTGCGCGGGGTACGGGCGCCGTCGTGCGGGCCACGGGTGCCACCGCACGGGTCTCGGTCTCCGCCGTGCGGGTCGCGGGTGCCGATGCAGGCCCCATCCGCACCAGGCGCGGCTCCAGCACCGGAAATGCCGCCGCTGCCGTCGGCGACGGCGGAGAATCCGGCACTAGGATCAAGGCCCGGGGACGCTTTCCCCGATCTCCCGGCGCCAACTCCTCAACAACTTCAGTGGCGCCCTCCTCTCTGGTACGGCGGCTGCCGCTTGCGGCGACCCCTTCACCAGCCTGCGCCGAGCTACCAGCGACCTCATCGCCAAGTAGTTCCTCCAGCCCGGGGAGTTCGGAGGCCTCAGGACTCCGGCTTCTTGGCCGGTCCACGGGCCCCTGGGCATCGAACTCCGGCAGCCCCGCCATAATGGCCACCCGGCTGGGGTTGGCACAGAGCGCCATCTCCGGCCACGGGAGTTCCGCCCGGCTCATATCCTCCGTTCCGGTGATCACCCTTGTCATCCCCCGCAGTTCCGCCACCCCCAGATCCCAGCTCGCGCCAATCTGGGTCCTGGTGATGTCCTCCGGCCCGGTGTAGAACCAGCTCGGCCGGGCCCGTTCTCGCAGAGGCGCCAACCGACGACGCAGAAAATCCGCCACCACCATGACTGAGGACAGCCCGCCCTCGCGCAGTTCCAGAATGCGCTCCAGCACCGGCTTCAGTCTCGCATCTTCTGGTGGCGGCACCTCCCACGTTGATCGCCGAGGTTCCGCCGCCTTCTCTGGCAATTCGAGGCGCTCGTGGGGGTCGATGTCGACGAAGAACCAGTCCCGTCGCCATTCCTCCCACTTGCTGCGCATCACCTGGGGAATGTAATGGTCCCCCAGGCCTTCCCGGAGCCGAAGGTTGCAGCACCCCGCGACGTCCGCCGTGGAGTGCCCCCTCTTCTTCCCCACCGGCCGAAGGACGAAGAAGTGGCGAAGTAGCGTCACCGACGGCATCACCCCCACGAACATTTCGCAGAGATGCGCGAAGACCGCCAACGCCACGACGGAATTGGGGCTTAGATGCACCAGTTGAATGCCGTACGTCTCCAGCACTTGCAGAAAGAAGGCGGAGAACGGCGGCACTAGCCCCGCCGCCACGAAGGAGGTGAAGAGGATGGTCCGCCGAGGGACAGTCGTCACCGGCGTCAGAGTCGCCGGCCTCACCGCCACAGCACCCTCCTGACCCTCCGGCACCAGCAGCTTCCTAATCTTATCCGCCGCCTCCTCGTTCCTCAGATGAGACTCCGGCAAGATGTTGTCCGAAGTTTTGTCCCGTCGTCCTCCTCCAACCCTCGTCATCTCGGTAAGATGGGGGATGTTTTTTGGTGGTGAAAAGAGAGAGAAGGGAGAATGCCCCGGTCGCCTGGGAGTTTCCTGAGGGCTTCGGAGCACGAAGAAGGCAAGTGCAAGAGAGCGTAAAAAGGGGAACGAACCGATCCGTTCCCCCTTTTATATCTCAAAATTCGAAAACTGCCGCCCGAACGGTTCGCTCGGCGAAGCGTCGCCTCGATCAGCGCAACTGTCAGGCGAATCTCCCGCCGATCGCGCGATGTCAGCGATTGCCAGGCGTATTTTCCTCGATCTGCGCGGCAACCGCGCGTGCCGCCCGGATGGATATCATACCCTTCAGAAATTGTGTGGACACGCATCCACTCATTTTCCGGTTGGAACATACTTGAGGTCTAGGTCCGCAAGGGCCACCCCTCGAAAGCTTGCCACATGGCGTCCGCGCCAGCCTTGGCCTCGGTCACGACGAAGGGCCCATTCGCAGTCTCCATCCCATCGGCTACCAACGGTCCCGGGGGCTACTGTCGGTGTATTTAGAACCAGGGGTCCCTAAGTCCTGAGGCCAGGCCGGCCATCCACCACATATCACCACCCTGCAAGGTAGGTAGAAGCTAAGTCCCGGGAGAAGGTGCTCGGGGCCGCCGCTTCTGGTTCCCGAGCACCCTAGTTCCCCGATGATCCGCAGAGCCCAAATACCAAGAAGAAAGTGCTCGGGAGAGAGTGCTCGGGGCTGCACGTGGCAGCTCCCGAGGACTCGGTGCCCCGAAGGTCCCATCAAAGTGCTCGGGAGAGAGTGCTCGGGGCTGCACGTGGCAGCCCTCGAGGACTCGGTGCCCCGAAGGTCCCACCGAAGTGCTCGGGAGAGAGTGCTCGGGGCTGCACGTGGCAGCCCCCGAGGACTCGGTGCCCCGAAGGTCCCACCGAAGTGCTCGGGAGAGAGTGCTCGGGGCTGCACGTGGCAGCTCCCGAGGACTCGGTGCCCCAAAGGTCCCATCAAAGTGCTCGGGAGAGAGTGCTCGGGGCTGCACGTGGCAGCCCTCGAGGACTCGGTGCCCCGAAGGTCCCACCGAAGAGCTCGGGAGAGAGTGCTCGGGGCTGCACGTGGCAGCCCCCGAGGACTCGGTGCCCCGAAGGTCCCACCGAAGTGCTCGGGAGAGAGTGCTCGGGGCTGCACGTGGCAGCCCCCGAGGACTCGGTGCCCCGAAGGTCCCACCGAAGTGCTCGGGAGAGAGTGCTCGGGGCTGCACGTGGCAGCCCCCGAGGACTCGGTTCCCCGAAGGTTCGCGCAAGATCATTCAACGACCCGAAGGGTCCCGTCGTCAGGGTGTCATCCAGTCAAAGGCCCAATGCCGCATTTAATAGGCACGCGCGGTCTGACATCCTGACATCCTGATATTCTCAACTGCCCACGCCCCAGTGTCAGACCCTGCCATACACTGGCAGGGGGGCGTGGGTCCATTAAATGCACGGGTCCCGTTCCGTTTCATCCAGGTGCCTCGGGATAACGTTGCCAAAATCGAAGCGCTCGGCCTGCCACCCTGCCCTGGCAGAAGAACAAGACAGGGTGGGCGCACCGGGCACCTCTGAGGCTGCCCGGTGGGCCCCTTTCATGGCGCCCCGAGGCTCCCGCAGCGGCTGGTGGTCGAATGCGCGCCGCATCTCTCCACCGCCCCAGTCACTTCGCCAAGATGAAATGATTACGCCTTTCTCCGTGGCACCTTGGCATTCACGTCCCCTCTTTCCCATTCAGGATATGTTGAGGTCGGCGCGCCTATAAAAGGAAAGGATGGAGAACACTAAAGGGAAGAGGAGAGAGGAAGAGCCCCCGACCACAAGACGACCAAGAGACCAGACAACCAACAATCTCCGACGAACCAGGCCAAAGATAGATCAACAGACACTCGAACCAGCTCAAGTTAAGCTAGAACGGAAGAGCCTCAAGTTCTTTGTAAACAGTTCTCCCCTTAGAACCAGATATCTCCTTGAAGAATCCCCTTCAAGGATAAATATAGCGCTCATACAGGAGTAGGGTGTTACGCCTCCGTGCGGCCCGAACCTGTCTAAAACCCGGCGTACCCACTTTTCCTTGCATTAGGGTGATCGTCTCCCACCAGCCATCGCATTTATTTCCGTTCCCGATTATTTCCCACACAAGCTTTTCCAGGATCATCCCCCCGGCCGAATCTCTAAAAAGGGGTCTCTCGGGATCCCTGCGACAGGAGTTCACTCTCCGACACAGCCTGTGAAGGCTAAGGTGACGCTAGGTTAGCTTATTTGGGGTTTCAAACTTCAAAACCGTAATCCTTTGTAGATGTTTTCGAGTCGTAGTGCTCTACTATTACTTGAGCATGCATATTGCATCCTTTTTGCATTGTTTGTTTAATTATGCATTGCACCCGTGTTTCTTTTAGAGAGCGTCGATTCAACAGTTCAAGCAAGCGAAGACGACGCCGGTCTCCCGCACTTCTGTAAGTTCTATGCGGGTAGTATCAGACAACCGACAGAGCAGCAAGACAAACATTTAAGCATATTGCACCCTTTGTTCAATTGAAGGGAGTCTAAATTGATAAACTATGCTTTATGTATGTTTGCATGTATTGAGTCAAGTGTCGGGCTTATTCGGGTAGAACCTATGTTGAATTGCATATCCTCTACCTTGAGTTGTCGATTATCCTCATCCTTATCGCCTCGGTAATGTTGTTGATGTTTAGCTTAAGAGTTGTTCGACATGCTTAGCAATGCATAGGTCCTCGATAGAAGTTGAGCGACAGTGATGCCGTTTTTTGTGAGCATAGGGCTCACTTATGGTTTACAAATACTTTTATGATGTTGAGATGGTTGGATGAGTGGTGAGTATGAGGCGAGATGTGGGCAGTGTTAGGGGTGTTTTTTGCTCAGGAGTCCTCAGGGTAGTTAGGGAGAGGAACCTGGACATCATAGACCGCTTTATATCATTGAAGCACCGACCGTTGACCGCCATTAGCTTTAGCACTTACCGTACTCACCACATGCTGATCTAATGGTAAGGAGAGCTAAATACCTTTGTAGATGTGATCATTTGGGCCTGAACATCGACGGTGTGAGCGGGTGGGCTTGTAGGGGTATCTAGTTTGCTCTGGGAGTAGTTCTAGATATCCCCATACCGAGCGATGCACGATCCAGATGGCTAGGGCTTATTGGGAAAGGTTATCATGAGTACCCCTTGTGTGCACTTTAGCGGATAGCACAAGCCGAATGGTCTTTGTGTCGTGTGAGTAAAGGAAACATCCCTCTGCAGGGTGTAAAAATAGTTCGAACTGCCGCGCTCTCGGTCATGAGCATGCCTTCTGTCCATGCGCACCATTGTAGAGTCACAAGTTGTGGATTGTGGTTGGATATGTTGGTCACGGTGGAGATGGTTTGTGTTACGTATATGCTCATGATGGTTCCAGTTACATTTATGTACAGTTGGTTATTGCCGGGTATAATTATATTATTGTTGGTTATATTTAGATGCTCAAACATATGTGTCTAGGTTGCGGACGCGTATATTTTAATCAACCTTGTGGCCATTTTCCTTGCTAATGGCCCATTGCATAATCCTTGGAGTCGGATTATTCATATGTACCCTATATGGTTTAAGTCTTGGGAGTACCTTCATACTCAGCTGCTCTACAAGTTTTGCAGGTGAGGAAGAGGTGGTGTTTGGCTACTTCTCACCCGCCGATGCTAGCTGTGGGAATGAGTAGGCAACTACTCGGAGGTCACGTTTTAAGGGTGAAGCTTAAGGGCATATGGCTTCACCCATCTTTTGCTATCATTAGCTTTTATTTCTGATATGTAGTTTCTCTTTTGGCAGGAGTTGATCAGCTTTAGTATCCTCCTAGATCTCATTTGCTGTAAATTGTTAAACTTGTAAATGGTTAAGAACTTGTAATATGATTTAATTACTCGCTCTTTATTAAACTTGATCATGATTGCTTATGTTGGAAAGGCATGGGTTCTGATCTTGGGCACAAAACATGTGTCGGAGCTACTGGGATGGTATTATCATTAATCATCGAGGTTGTGATTATGAATAATGATCCTCCTGATGATTAATTCGAATACTATTTGGACAGTTCCTCATAGAAGGAGTCCCACAAGCTTCTCATTTTGACTTGCTAATGCTTGCATAGATTTAAAGTTAGTAACACAAGCATCAATATCAATATCTTTGCATCTAGAACAATCAATATTATTTGAGATGTTTGTAGAGCAAGATGCATCATTAGAGATGGAGGTGTTATTCTTGACAATTTCAAATTCAACTTCAAGAGCTTTATGAACTCTATGTAAGCAATCAAATTTCTTTTGAAGTATTTCATTTGAATTATCAATATTAGCATTTGAAGCTTTGGCTAACTCATGCATTTTAGCCAAATTTTCATTTTTCTTCTTCTCTTTAGCAAGGGCCTTCTCGAGTTCCAGGTTTCTCTGTTTTTCAAAGATGAGAAATTCTTCTTACTTCTCGAGAGTTTCCTCTTGACCTTCTATTGTCTCAAGCAATTCACACATGCTAGATAAAGATATCTTGCTTAAATTATTTAGCAAATCATCATCACTATCGCTACTACTACCATCCTCAATAGTAACATCAATATCATGGGATTTGGTAGTGGATGATACCTTGCGCCCTTTTTCTGTAAGACAAATGGGTTTCTCGTCATCGCTTGAATGATCAAAGTGTGACTTGGTCGGTGGAGTGGTTGCAAAAGCAATGGTGTAGACACCTTCAACCTCATCGGAGTCGGTGTTAGAGTCGTTGGAGTCCCACTCTTCACCAATGTGAGCTTGGACTTTGTAGTTCTTCTTGTGATACTTGCTCTTGTTTTTCTTGTGGTACTTCTCTTTCTTCTCATTATCTTTCATGTCCTTTTTGTTTGGACAATTGGCTATGAAGTGACCCGGTTTGCCACACTCATAGCATCTTCTTAATGAATGTCTTCCCTTTGACTTGCTGAAGGTTTTCCTTCTACCATCCTTGTTGTAGCCACTCTTCTTGAGAAACTTGTTAAAACTCTTGACGAAGAGTGCCATGTTGTCCTTGTCTCGATGGTCTTCACTCTCATCTTCATTTGTGCTTGATTCTATTTCTTTTCTTGTTTTCAAAGCTAGATCTTGTTTATTTGAGCTTGAGTTTTGATTGTTGAGATCATTGAAGTCATGCGCTAGGATTCTTCCAAGGACATCATGAGGTGTGAGATCATTGAAGTCTTGTTCTCGTGGATGAGTGTCACTAATGTGACATTTCTTGGAGTGATATAGCGGATCATCCTCTTGACAATGAAGTTGTCAATCATGTCCTTGCGTCCAAGCCCTTTGGTTTCATTCACAAATAGACTTAGATGGTTGTACATATTACTTGACGTCTCATCATCACCCATGGTGAAACGATCCAACTTGCTCTTCAATAGCTCAATCTTGGACTCTCGGAAACTTGATGTACCTTGATGAACATCACATAGTGTATCCCAAATTTCTTTGGGAAGACCTTTCACCCGATTAAACTCATCTCCACTCAATGCGCTAAAGATTGCATTTGCGGCTTGAGCATTCTTGTGTTCATTTTGATCATCTTCGAAGGTGGGCTTGCTTAGATCCTACACAGTATAGCCATTTTCTAATATACACCAAATAGAAGGGTTAATAGATTTCAAATGCATTTTCATCTTATGCTTACATGCGACATAATGTGTACCATCAAAATAAGGTGCTCTACTGGAAGAACTTGATATGTATGAAGATGCATTTGGATACTCATATGGGATTCTAGCTCCTTCCTCTTTTTCTATCATCTTGAATTCTCCAAGTGGTTAAGACTAAGGAGATTAAGCTCTGATACCAATTGAAGGATCAAGATACCGATCTAGAGGGGGGGTGAATAGGCAATTTTTCAAAATATTAAAATAGCATAGCGAAAACAGGTTAGATGTTCCGATATTAGATATCAAATATTCCGACTGACATTGGAAGTTCCAATGTAAACGACCGAAACTTTAGATTTGTCTAAAAAGAAACAAATCTAGAACTACGAGCAAGGATGAGTTAAACTACCCAATGCAAGATGCGGCAGAGTATGATGCTACTCAATTTAAGATAGAACTAGCAAGCATAAGTCTAAATCAAGATAATGAACTAATTGCTCGAGATCACATAAGAGGATAGAAATAACCAAGAGCGGAGACATGATGGATCTGTTCCCAACGTTTGAATCCTTGAGAGGGAATCCTACGTCTTCGTTGAGGGGCTCCAACGCAATTGAGCTAGGTCTATTTCAACCCCTTTCCTCTCGAGGTTGCACAAAGCACTCCTCGCTTCCACTTGGTATTCCTTCCCTTTTAGAGGTGGAATCCGGCCTTCACAAACTTCTTACGGCACGCCATAATTGATTGGGGCTCATGAGTGACTCCTAGCCGTCTAAGAGACCTCAATCTCCAAGAGTAATAAATGCGCACAAAGCAAAGCTTGGAGATGAACCCTAGTGCTCAAAGATGAACTCAAAGTCATTTTCACTAGATCTCTCACTCAAATCCCTTTCACAAAACAAAACACAAAGCAAGGGAGAGGAGAGGTGCTCTTTGGGGCTCTAGAAATGTTTTTCTTCTTCAAAGTACCAGTAGCCCAGAGAGGTGAGGGTGAGGAGGTATATATAGGGTACCCTAAAAGACTAGCCATTATGCACTTTCTCAGCCCACATCAGAACTTTTGATATTTAGATTGGAACTTTCAAATTGTGCAAAGTAACAGTATCGACTTGCTCGATCCAAACCAAAAATTGGAGAAATAGACACATCGGAACTCTGACTTGACACATAGGAACTTCTGATTAGAAACAAAATTCAAAACCAAGAACCTAGGAATAAGAGGAAATCAGATAGTCCGACTTAGATCAGAGCTTCCGATCACAACATCGGAACTTCTGATTAGCACCAGATAAAGCCAACCCGAGAACCTAAGATTTTAGAAACACTAGACATTCCGGTCCATATTGGAACTTTTGATCTAGAAATCGAAACATCTGATTAAATCAAAATCAAAAACCCAAGAACCTAGGATTTGAGGAACATCAGACACTCCAACCAACATTAAAACTTTTGATCTCAACAGAGTTTTTAACCAACATGTCTGTGTTGTGAATTGTGTCCCTTATTTGAAAGATAAACTTCGAGCTCTAGGTTCATGGCAAAGCTTTTGTCATTGCATCCCTCTTAATAGAACGACATTTCTATACTCAAACAAAAATAAAATGCTATAACATTAGGAATATTCAACCGTCATCCTCTTTCTTCATTTTTGGGGATCGCCCACATCGTTTAGCTTTAATCGTTGGGATTTTTACCTATTCAAATACTCATTGAACATATTAACCCCTTAATCATTTGTCATCAATCATCAAAATCAACATAAGGGGCCTAGATGCACTTTTAGCAACACCTAGTAACAACTCTCTCTAGGCCTTTTAGCACTAATCACTCTTTAATCTTGTGTTTAATTACCTTGGATGATCACTTTAAGCACTTTGGTGGCTTGGATGTCTTCTCGAGTATATATAATCTTCTCTAGACTCCAGCACACATAAATGACCGAGTGGGGAGTATTTATATCCTCAACCCCGCGGGCTAGCCATTGCCTCAACATCTCAACTTTCCTGTATATGCCAGATGATCCGGTGTAAACAGATTGTACTCACCAGATCATTCCGCGTGTACATGCTCCACAAACTAGTCATTAGAACTCCACTCAAATTCATTCTGAATACCGGATATTCCGGTGTTTCCTTCAACTCCATCGTCGGACCATCCATCGTGTACACTCGAGCCAAACCATGACACTTCTCTCTATGCAAAATACTCTGGCATAGCCAATCTTCATCGTCGGACCATCCGGCGTGTATAACCACACCAAAATAGCTGTTGAGACTTTCTTTGGAAAAATCACTCCGGCATAGCAATCTCTTCATTGTCGGACCATCTGGATCTCTTCATCGTCGGACCATCTGGTTTGTTGTGCATTTTCTCCTTCCACTAGAAATGCTCTAGCATGCACCATCTTCAGAGCGCCGGACCAACCGATGTATAGAACCAAACCAAGTAGCCATTGAGACCTTCTCTTCAAAGAATACTCCAGCGAGTACAATCTTGCCAAGTCCTTCTTGAGCTTCTCCACTTATTACTTGAGCTCAACATTCTTTTGTGCAATGAGTTCATTAGATAATTCTATAACGATATTCTTAATACTTGTCTCATTGCAAAGGGGTGAGCCAGATAAATCAATCAAATCATCATAAGAAGTGGAAGCATATACCTTAGATAACATTAAAGAAAGAGGTAGATTACTTCAAAGAGGCCTTAGGTTGAGATTTAATGCCCTCAAATTTTGTCTTAAGCTCTTCATGCTCCTTTTTTAGCAATTCAATTTTGCTCAATAATTGTTTATAATTAGACACAAAGTTAGCATGAATTCCATTAATGGCATTGAATTTCTTTAGTTATTTAGATTTTTTTTCTCTTGAAGGCCCTTTATTGGTCATTGATCAAACCAATGAGTTCTTCTTGGGAGAGAGAATCCTCATCGGATTCATCATCACTTACATCGCTTTCAATACCTTTATCTATAAGGCACTTGTATGATGATGGCTTGTGTGACGGTTTGTGTGATGACAACTTTGATGAAAAGTTTCTCTTGGAGGTGTGGGTGGTGAAGCTCTTATCACTTGATCTTGAATCTTCATCTTCCTATCCATGCAAATGTTTTGCCTCTTCCCTTTGTCTCCCACTTCTTGATCTTGGTCTTCTTCTCCTTCTTAATATGATCAATTGTACTAACCAAGTTCTTCATAAAGATTAGATGATCAACCTTGGCATTGATCCTCTTGAGGTTCTTCTTCACTTATGAGATGAGCTTGGCGACCTTGGGATCCATCTCTTTGTCACTTGAGCTGCAATCCTCATCTACTTCATCGCTCTCTTCATCTTTATCACCATTATCTTCACTTGAGCTTAACTCTTTCTCTTTCCTCCTCATCTTTGGCTTCATGTGTGGGCAATAACCTTGCTAGCTTGTGAGGGCAAAGCTCTTGGTGTCGAATGAGGAAGGAGCTTTAACCCCCATGTTCATAATCATCTCATGGGCGGTGATCTTGTTGAGCACTTGACTTGGAATCATCTTCTTGATTTCGTTGTTGTCATAGATGATGGAGACTATAAAATTGTATTAAAGAAGAAAGAGCTTGAAGTATTCTTCTCAACACTTGACTATCTCCATTTGGCATTAAACCTAGCCCATTGATTCCATTGACAAGAATATTTAAACGTGAGTACATGTCACTAGTACTTTCATGGGTAAGTTATTTAATGCTATCAAGCTTAGAGACTAGCGCATGATATCTCTCATTGCACATATCCTTTGTGTCTTCATGTATTTCAATGAAGTTAGTCCAAATATCCTGTGCATTGCTGAGTGAATATACACGATTGAAAGCATGATTGCATAGAGATGATAAAATGATACCCTTCACCATGCATCGCATTGCCTCGTCTTGTTTGTGAGGCATTGCCTCATCCCTTTTTTGATGATTCTAAACATCTAAACCTTTGGCTTGTAGAGAACAAGTCATTAGAATTTTCCAACGGAGAAATTTGTGTTGTCAAAGTGTGGAGCACTACCGGTATTTATCCCATCCTTGGACATCACAACTCACTAGGCTATGAAGCCTAAACGGTCAAAATAAGACTATGGCTCAAATGCCACTTGAATAGGCGAAACCTTGTAAAAGGTGTGAGGCTCTATAACAATTGTAGAAATGGTGTAAGCCCTAGCTCTAATACCACTTGAAGGGATCGATGACATCCTAAAAAGGGGTGAATTAGAGCACCTAAAACTAATCGGTTTCAAAAACTTCACAAGATAAACTATATCAATTTCTATCTAAATGTGATTTAGGTTTATCTAGTGTGTCTACTCTATTGTTCAAAAGGGATTGCAACCTATCTAGGAAGGTAAATTGCAAATATGTAAATGCGAAAATGTAAATAAGGTAGAGAGAGCAAACTCGGTATAAGAGATTTTTATCCTGTAGTATCGATGGCATAAACACCACCTCTAGTCCACGTTGGACCTCCACCATGGATATGCTCCTGGTCGCCAAGACTCTTCGGGTCATGGCTCTTGACCCACCAAGGCTTCAAAAAGGATGAGCCGTCGAGCTACCAAGGCAAAGCCTCACCACAAGTCTCTCTTCCGGTCACTTGTCATCGTTTTCACTTCAGAGCTTAAGCCACTAAGGCAAAGGTCTTCGAGTTCCTGTAAAAACTTTTTGCCACCGCTCCACACCAAGTCGGAGGATCAACAAGCTTGAGCCACTAAGGACCAAGGTGTTGGCGAGTCATCAAGACTCTAAGGTGCTGGTGTGTCACTTGGTACAATGTAGGATCACTCCTTGATCCACTATAGGCAGCAACACCTAGAAACAACTCTCTCTAGGCCTATTAGCACTAATCACTCTCTAATCTTATGCTTAATTGCCTTGGTTGATCACTTTAAGAATTTTGGTGGCTTATATGTCTTCTCAAGTGTATATAAGTTTCTTTGGACTCCAGCATACTCAAATGACCGAGTAGGGGGGTTATTTATAGCCTCAACCTTGCAGACTACCTGTTGCCCCAACGGCTCAACTTTTCTATATACGTCGAATGATCCGGTTTAAATAGATTGTACTCACCGAACCATCTGGCGTGTACATCCTCCATAAACTAGCCATTAGAACTGCACTCAAATTCATTCTGAACTCCGGATATTCTAGTGTTGCCTTCAACTCTATTGCCAGACCATACGACGTGTACACTCGAGCCAAACCGTGGCACTTGTCTCTGTGCAAAATACTCCAATGTAGCCAATCTTCATCACCGAACCATCCAGCGTGTACAACCACGCCTAACTAGCCGTTGAGACCTTCTCTGGAGAAATCACTCCGGTGTAGCAACTTCTTCATCGTCGGACCATCCGGTTTGTTGTGTATTTTCTCCTTCCACTGGAAATGCTCCAGCTTGCATGATCTTCAGAGTGTCAGACCATCCGGCGTATACAGCCACACCAAGTAGTTGTTGTGACCTTTTCTGCAAAGAATACTCCAGCGCAACCATCTAGCGTGTGCAACTCTGAACACCAAACCTTCTGGCATGTAGCATTTTCAACTCCTTCCTCTAGAAATACTCTGGCATGCACCATCTTCATATCACCAAACCATCCAGCATGTTCAAAACACATGGGGAAAAAGCTTTGGCGAGTACAAAATATTCTACGCTGGACTATCCGGCGTTACCAATTTTCCTGGGACTTCTCTGGTTCAATCAATCTTTGTCCTAACTGCGATGGCTTCTTCATATATTGTATCCATGAGACCTACTAAGGCATATACTTGAAAAAAATATTAGTCACATTGACTATATTGTCATTAATCACTAAAATTGTAAACATTCCTAAAATGGTCGCTATAATCTCCCTAAGGGCATGTTTGCTATAGCGGGCTCGGGTGTAAAATTCCACCCATGGGGCCATCGGGTTGGGTCCGGGGCCAAGCAGCTTTTGCACCCATGAGTCCCCACGAGCCTTGAATGTTGGCCAATTCATCCCACGGCCGCATCATCCGTTTGCCCACCTGGTGTCCTGAGTGGTTGAGCCTCATGTCGTCTTCCACCTTCAAACACAGCGATCGCCCGCCTCCTCTCCAAGCTGTTGTGCTGCTGCCTTTTTCTCCAACAAACCAAAACCAATCAACTAGCCTGTCCTCTATCTCTCTCCCGAAGCAAATTCCAACTAGCGACCCTCTCGATCCCTAACCAAATCATGGGCAGGGATTGGTGGCTGACCACTGATGGGGGAGCCCTTGCTACCATCGTGCACCAAGGAGAGTGAGCGCTCAGGGGAGCCCCTAGTGTCCCCGCACATCAGGGAGATCGAAGGGAGCCGACCGAATCCCTACCACCATCGAACGCCATCGCTAAGCGCCACCATCGAGTTCTTCGCATACCCGGTCAAAACCCGGTTGCCGCTATCTCCTCTGACATTGCCTCTCCACCTCCTGCCTCAACTTCCCTCTGCCCACAGTCTCACACGTTGATGACACCACCCTCACTGTTGTCTCTGGATCTGCACGTTGGACAGTGCTGTGTATGCGGTGGGCGAGGCGGAGCCGAAGGGCAAAGCGGCACCCACGTCGGTGGAGGACAAGAGGGAGTCATGGCCCTGGCGGCGATGGCAGCGGGTTGGTGGTGAAGCTGAGATGAGATGTCTCATGAGTCACAGCTCAAAGCTCTTGGGTTTCGAGTTGCCCCGTCGGGTGTCGAGTCCCCGTTGAGGTTGGGGGTGGGCGTGATTTTACACTCGCTATTGATTTCAGGGTCGGGTCGGGTTTGAAGATTCAGCTTTCGAGTTGGGTGCATTCTTGCTCCACCCAGGCCTGATCCGATCCGTTGCCACCCCTAGGTGCTATGGCCCCTAGCTTTGTTCATGGTCCGGGCTGAGATAGGTTGAGACGGGTTTGTGACCCAACATGCATGTCTAATACATGGGCCAGGTTGGGTTGGTTCCAGATGGTTTCAAAACAAGTTCCATCACTTGCTGGGTTGGGACGGTTCGGGGTCGTTCCAATGGTTTTTAAACGGGCTGAGTTGCTCTAGGGGCCCGAGGTGGGGTGCACACTGCTGGCCTGCTGGGTGCTCACCTTGAGTCTTGGGCCTTGGTTTGTATCCAATGTTGTGAGCCCAATTGAGAGCACTCCATTTCTCAAAACGACATGGTGTTGCTTCAGGTCTAATTTGACATCTAAACATGATATGCAATATGCAAATATCGTCAGCAAACCAGTATCATGGGATTGGTGTTAGTGTACACATAAAGACGGCCACAAGTTTGTCAGTTGATCCTTTAATTAGTAATACATCAGTATCAAGGAAAACAAATACATCTCTTGGGCCTCGCAATCTTTAACTGATGAACTAGAAGCATACATCTCATGAGCCACAAGTTACTCACAGAGAAAGAACTTCAATACAACAGGACTGAGTTCCCCAGGTCATGGGTAACTAGACTCTAGATCGCTTTGGTCTGACAGTGAAGTGTTCCTGGATAACCTTCTAATAAAGTGTGTGCATGCATTGCATGTGTTGGTGGATGCAAACTTGAAGTGCAATTGACAATAGCAAAGGATTCAAATCATCGAATGGATCACAACCCTGCCCATCATACTCGACGAACAATTTGATCATAGATTTGCTGCCTTGGCAAATACTAGTACCTAGAGTTGGGACTGGGGCCGGGCCAAATTTGTGCAACCCATGGCACAATGATTTGGCACGGCACAGCACGAGAAAATTTGGGCCGAGCCGGCACGACACTGATACGCGGGCCGTGCTATGCCCAGGGTCTGGACACTATGGGTAGTCCGGTTCGGCCCAAATATTGGGCCATGCTTGGGCTAGCACAGTACAAAAATAGCCCATTGGCACGCAAATGGACAATCAGCCTGTGAGCACGCAAATGGCCCATCGGCTCGACGGCATGTAAACGGCCCGTCGACACGCAAATGGCATGTCGGCCAGTCAGAATCCACTCACCTGCTGCCTCAGCAGCAGATGAATCTCGCTGCCTCAGCCCAAATCATTTTGAACATGCCTGGCCTAGAACGTACTTTTTCCACAGGTTGGCGGACGTACTGCACGACGTGTGGAGCCCGGCCCGCGCGCGGTTAAAGCTGGCAGCAAAGCCAGGCCAGACACATTTGCGTCCCATGCACGTCGTGTCAAGTCACGTTGGCACAGTAACATGAACATGCCGCGGTGGTAAAATTCCAGCTTATTTGCTTTAGCACACTGCAGAGGAGCTCTGAGCTCTCGTGCACTTGCAGACTCGCTCGTGGGTGGCTGGGCGCCCCGCGCGTGCCTTTCGAAACCTCAACACCTGCCACGGCAAGACGTGGAGGTGGAGCCATCCCTCTGTCTGCGCGTACCCAATTGCCACCCACTAGCAATGTATGCACCCCTGCGTCCTGCGACGTAATTGCAAGCACTATTCGCCCTGCGCCCAGCTAACCTGAGCCTGTCCTGCTCGTCAATCCTTTTCATGCAAATCCCATCTTTGACTAGACGAGATGAGAGAGAGTGTGTTGTGTGCCCGTGACCCTATGTGTGTGAGTGGAGCGGCTCCTGTTAGTCTGTAACATTACGTTGGGTGGTTGCGTTTGCTGCTCAAGCTCTCCTCTCGCGTCAGCTTAGCCTCTCTCTCTCTCTCTTTCTCTCTCTCTCTCTCTCTCTATGTCTTAGCGTGCGTGTCACTGAATTTTTTTCTCTGCGTGATTTGATAACTGGGCGGTAGGGCTGGCACTGGCACTGTGCTGTGGTGCGCCAAAGATGGCATGCCGCTAGATGCCACAAGTAGAGCCTCAACCGATGGAAATGGCGAAACCGAAATGTGGTGCTGGTAGCTAGGACAACTTATGTATTTGACATGCATGACCTTTCCATGCTTTCTTTTTCTCTCTTTTGACTGGAAACAGTAGCAAAAGGTTCTTCATGCATCAATCGATGCTCACAAAGCCTGCCAGACCGACGGAGGGAGAGTGAGAGGGAGAGGGAGAGGGAGAGAGGAGGGGATTGATTCAGTGAGGCTGCTGAGGAAGAGATAAGGCTCGCTCTTTGGACGTGACTGTGAGGAAATAGATAAGACTCTGGATGTGAGGACCGAGCCGACGGAGCCAAAATTGGATTGGAGACCAAATTCAGGTCCGGACACAAATAGTGTCGGTTGGTGGCTCCAACCGGCACTAAAAAGGACTATCAGTGCCAGTTCATGGCTGAAGCTAGTACTGAAGTATTTGTGTCGGTTCCAGCCACGAACCGGCACTTATAGTCCTTTTCAGTGCCAGTTCTTAGCGGATTACTTATTTTTCGCGTGCGAGAGATTAAGAACCGGCACTGATACATCTTCAGTAGCTATTTTTGCACAACCGGTACTGATAGGACGCTACTTATGGCATGTTTTGTAGTAGTGTATGTCGATGCAGTGATGATATGACTAAAGAGGGAGCATATATGACTAGAGAGGAAATGGGCAAAAGAGGCAATGGGCAAATAATCAACGTTCACATAATGCCTTTATAATCTATGTTTTTGCTGCTCGTTTCGCCACCGAGTCACCAGCTCTTGTTCACAATCTTCATAGTTCACAGTTTCACACTAGCAACATCAAATCCTCACACACAAAAATATGCTCCATGGTGGTAGAACTGGTAGGAAAAAAGCATAATAAGGCACGGTGTGCGCAGTAGCTCTGCAAGTCCTGGTTCATCCATGCCTGAGGCTCCCGATCCACGTCCTCTGTCCCTAAGCATGGGAGACTATGGGATAGACGACTATCATTTGGACGGTGTGTACGGCTACGAGGAGGAGGAGCAACACAAAGGCGAAGGCTATTCCATACTGGAGGAAGAACCGACCAACTACCCCGTTGTGGAGACGTTGACGACCAATGACATTGCCGGGCCATCTGCTCCGCAGACGGGGGGAGCAGAATTTTGGAAGCATTTCACTAAGAATAAAGAAATGTGCAATGGTAAGTTGGTTGTAGTGTCTGCAACTTGTAATTATTGCAAAAATGAATATTCTACAGGCTCGCGTGGTGGTACAGCGCATCTAAACCGCCATTATCCGGTATGCTTGAAAAAGTTTGCCATGTGAGAACAAGGCGGAAGAGTGCAAACTCAACTGAACATCTCTGCAGATAGCTCTATAAGTACATGGGTTTATGATCCGCAAATAGCTCTCAATGAAATTGCTAGGCATATAGTTATGAAAAATCTACCCATTAGGATGGGCGAAAGTGCTAGCTTTGAAAGAATGATACAAAAAGCTTTTTGTCCATAGTACAGTAATGTGTCTAGGAAAACCACCAAGAGACATATAATGAGAAGGTACCAAGAAAAAATAGATTTTCTGAAGCAAATTTTTGGGTCGTAAGCTTTTTTGTTGCCTTGACATTAAACATTTGGATGTCTTCACACCAGAGGACATGCTACCTTAGTGTTGTTACCCATTACATAGACAACGAGTACAAGCTAAACAAAAGGGTCATAGGATTCAGGGTTATTGATGAGTCGCACACTGGAGAGGCCATAGCCGCACTTATCCTAGAGGTTATCCAAGAATATGGGATAGGAAATAGGATTGTTTCTATTACATTGGATAACGCATCGGCGAACACATCGGCCATGAAGACACTGGAACCATATATGCAGAGCTGCATTGGTGGATATGTTCTCCACCAAAGATGTATATGCCACATCATCAACCTCATGGTACAGGAAGGTATGTCGTAGGTAAGTCAATATGTAAACAATATCCATAGTGCTATTCACTTTCTTTCGAGCTCCCTATTGGCGTACAACAAATTCAAGGAGTACTGCAAGATTAACGGTCTGAAACCAAGAAAACTCGGCCTTGACATGAAAGTCCGTTGGAACTCAACAGACACTATACTAAAACAGGTAAAAGGGTATGAGGACATTTTCAACAATTTTATCAAAGCTCAAGGTATAGGCATATTGCTTACTAACACAGATTGGGAAGTTGCTACAAGTTTATGTCGTCTCTTAAAACCATTCTATAACGCATCAACACAACTGTCTGGTATTTACTAACTTACATCTCCTCTAATTCTTGAATGGCTTATGAAAATTGTTGACACGTTTAATGAGCATAGTACAAAAGAAATGCTAGTCCCTACTGTTAATGCAATGAAAGAAAAATACTTAAAATATTTTGATGCTATTCCACACTTATATTGTTTTGCTCTCGTCTTTGATCCACGTAAGAAGTGGGAGAAATTAGATCTCGCTTTCCGTTTTATTGGCGATGCACTTGATCTTGATTACTCAGCTGCTTACTCACATGTTAAATCTGAGATATTTTGAGTTTTTGTATGTAGTAGAAGTTTGTTCAACCTAACCCGAGGTTTGAACCAGCACAAAATGAGAAAAGAAAAACTATGGCAGCTAACATGTGGAAGAAGCTGAAGCGCAAGGACTCTTCTTCCTCAACTCAGCCGGCTAAGTCATCTTGGAACCCCAACGCAGAGCTAAACCACTACCTCGAGTTAGATCATGTCTCTCGTGATGCACTATTTCAGGATGGTGATCAGATAGACCTCCTTGGATGGTGGAACGACAACGAACGTCAATTTCCTGTGCTATCCCAATTCACACGAGATGTTCTTCTTGTGCCAATATCATCTATATCTTAAAAATCAACATTCAGAACAGCGGGAAGAATAATCAAAGAACGAAGGTCGTCTCTTACGCCTGAGATGGTCGAGGCACTCACTTGCCTCAAGGACTGGGAGGCTGTGGAAACTCGACAGCAGCACCAACTAGAGGACCCAGAGATCGCGAATGTCATGGCCGATCTCGAGCTTGAAGACGAGGATTAATTATCTTTGTAATAGTATGCGGTACTCTTTTCCTTACCGGGGAAAACCCCACACTGGGGTGTAAGGTTTTTAACGAGGCTGTGTACTAGCATGTATTTGCAATTAATAAAATTTATGTTCCCCAATTGCATCTTTTTTTTCTTCTCCAATTAATATTGGTGTGCCCACGCGCGGTTCAATTCTGCGCCCACGTGGGGCCAAAACTCGGGCAGCGAAAAGCTTCGGTGTGCCCACGCTTTGGCGCGGCTGGCCAGGGTGTCCTCCTTATCCTCGTGGCCCACGGCTATGGCCACCGTGCTTCTGTCCCCTTCGCACCGCCACCTCCCGGCCGTGAAATCCATATGGCTTAACCCCAACCTCCCTAGCTCCCACACCCTCCACCACCACCACAACTCCGCTGAGCTCCAACAACCCCAGCACGAGGGCTGCATCCTCGACGTCCCTGCCCTCGTGGCTGTTCTCTTCACCGTGTGCACGACGCCTGACCAGGCTGCCGCGCTCTCCCCTCACCGCCCCGTCTCCACGTGCCTCCTCGGCGCACTCCTCTCTTGCCTCCCCAACCCGTGCCGCGATGTTGCTCTACTCGACCTCCTCGCGTCGGACCTCCCGACCCTGCACTCCTCATCCCCTACAACCTCCTCCTCTGATCCTCCCATCGCGCTAGTGAGCTCCGCCTCACCTCCAGCCTCCTCCTTGAGATGCGCAACGGGGGCGTCGCCCTCGACTCCTTCCCGTACTCCACACTCATCACGGCACTCACCCGCGTGCGTGGGCTACCTCGAGCACGCGCTCACCTTCCTGCCACTCATGGAGGACAATGCTGTGGCACCCGACCTCATCCTCTTCTCCAACCTCATCCATCTCGCCCTCCACAGCGACGACGCGCCCAAGGCGCTCACGCTCTTCTCCTGACTGCAGGGCACGGGGATCAAGCCTGACCTCAAGGCCTACAAAGCTGTCATCGCCGCCTACTGCAAGTCTGACCTGCTCCGTGACGCCAAGCGGTTGCTGCTCCACAACATGCCCGCTGACGGTGTCACGCATGATGCGGAGTTCTACTCCCCCATCCTTGCCGCACTGGCGCACCGAGGGCAGCACCTCGCGGTCGTCTCGCTCTTCTTGCACATGCACATCGTGACTCACGTCAAGCCAGACCTCTCGGTGTTCAACATTGTGCTCAATGCGTACTGGCAGCTCAACCTTGCGCGGGAGGGGGGGGGGCAACGAGCGGCGGCGGGCAAAGGCCAGCATTGGGTAGGTCGTGGATGGGACTACGACAGTGATGGTGGGGTGGCGCCTGGCTGGGACGCGGAGCTCGGGTTGTGCCCGTGCTTGGCCCGGCCCGAAGGGGCCCGGTGTGCCATTGGGTCGTGCCTTGGCCTCGCGGGAGACGAGTCATGCCAACCCGGCACCACACGACGTGCTGATCGTGCCGAGGAAGTGCAGCCCGACGTGGTCCGAAGCACGGCCGGGTCGGGCCAGACTGGCCCGACTCGGACCCAGTCCCACCTCTACTAGTATCGCTGCCTACTGAAGGACAATGACTTCACTCTTAGTGAATGAATGCCCAAGAGGGCATGTGACGATGACTACTGGACAATTATTATATTCGGTTACTCTAAGATTTTTAGTAATTCTCGAGATATATCTCTATCTTTAGGGAAAGGATTCCTAAATAAAAGTAAATTGCCAAGTGGAACCTAGGATATCTCGTAAACAGATAAACTCTAAGAATGGGAATGAAGACTCGACACGATGTACGACACCACTATATATACAGAGCCTGGAAACCCTGTGGATGACAAGCTTTTACAAGGCGAACAAGTCATTAGAAGCTAGAAGACACCTAAAGCTGAGTGAGGAAGTCACCGACTAGGATAGATCTTTCAAGGCTAGGTACGCACCCCCTTATAATAATCTCAGATTAATACAAGATAAACATGACGTGAGATCATTATCTTAAGAAAGATCCGAACCTGTCTAAACCCCCCCCCCCTATGTGTTTCTTTTGATTTGTCTACTCGAAACATCCTCATCTATTCTACAAGTTCGTAAGATCGACGGTTCACCAATTATCGACATTATGCATGACCACAAGTTAATCTACCACTTCTAGCTAATCCCCCATGGAACCACCCTTGATCTCGATCTGAACTAGGATTCAAAGCTAATCTTGATCTGAACTATGAGTGAGATAGAATCGAGACCAGGGAGGGAGGGAGGGAGGGAGGGAGGGATAGAAGGTGACCTTGTTGAATGTTGAGGGGTCGAGGGTGGAGAGAGACCCTTGGAGGCATCGAATGTTGGTGTCGAACATCGCCGTGTGGTGCAGCAGCGGCTCCACGTCGCCTTCACTGCGTGCGACTAGAGAGGCGACAGACTCCCAAAGCTCTCGCGCTGCCTTGAGATCGTAAGCACTGCTGTCACTGTTTGGAACTCCTACAGACGCTGGGCTTGGCGGTTTCGCCGGGTTCAACCCACAAACCGGCCAACCCATTCATGTCTTGCCTGGGTTCACACCTAACCCGGCCCAACCCGCCTAGATCTCCATAGTGACAGTTCCATATGGGTTGGGTCCGAGTGGACTGCCGGTTTGGCCCAACCCATGAACAGTGCTAATGGCCCACTGATTCTAATATGTGTGCATGCGTGCAATTTTTTAAATATGTGTGCATGTGTGCAATTTTTAAATGTGTTATGAAAAAATAAGTCACTTGAAAATAGACAATCCTTCCGAAATTAATCACCAGACTTTTCATTCGAACAGAAATAAACACGCAACTGAATAACACGCGATAAAAACACACAACTAGTTTCAAGGTGGAACGGTAAGGTCATCACGATTCACGAACAGTACATATTCTTGTGCACGCGGGGCCTTGATTAGTACCATAAGCATGTTGCTCACACGTTGACCGGCGAAGATTCGACGGGGACGGTGTGCCTGGACTGGCTGCCCGACGCTGATCTCCGCCCACCCTCGCTCAAGCTGTTCTCCGCAAACCGCACGCTCGCAGTGTTGAACCCCTTCTCGCGCTCGTGCGCTGTCCACTCTTGGCTGTAGTAATCCTCCGCCGTTGCTCCGGGTCGCGGCCCCACAAACATGCCGCCCCACTGCGGGAAGTAGATGAGCGTGAGCGGCAGCGTGCACGCGATGATCATGATCCCCATGTACATGATCCCTGTCTCCGTCTTGTATCTGGAGCCGTGGAAGAAGATGACCTGCGTCAGCACGGCGCCCACGTTGCCACCACCGCCGGTCATGCCGGAGATCAGCCCTAGAGACCTCCGGGAGACGAACGGCACGATGCCGAAGCTGAGCCCGCAGGCCGCCTGCACGAACAAGGAGAAGAGCATCATGACGCCCACGGACGCGCCGAAGGAGTAGTCGACGACGCCGAGCACCACGCACAGGACTCCGCCGATGGTCTGAACGATCCACAGCCCCCACAACCGGCCGCGCATGCCGAACCGGTCGGAGAGCCAGTCGGACATGAGCCCACCGCCGGGGCGAGAGATGATGTTGGCCATCCCGAAGCTGGCGGCAATGAGCCCGGCAGTGTGGAGGTTGACGCCGAAGCGGTCAAAGAAGTACTGCGCGACGATATTGTCCACGGTGAGCTCCACGCCGAAGCAGTAGCCGTAGGTGAGCGCCAGGATCCAGCCGCGGTAGTTGGTCACCGCGTGGCGAAACACGTTGCCGAAGCTGTCCTTGTGCATCTCGCCGGACTTGTGCAGCTTCCGGTAGTTGCCGTCGGGCATGTCCTGCCCGAGCGCCAGCACCGCGATGGCCGAGAACGTCTGCATCAAGCCCGGGATGAAGAACGCCACGCGCCACGCCGTGAAAGGCGTGCTCCCGATCTTGCGGATGGCCTCGTACACGAGCGGCATGAGCAGCTGCACGGCGCCGCCGCCGAGGTTGCCCCACCCGCCGGCGACGCCGTTGGCCAGCCCCACCTTGGGCGGCGAGAACATGGAACTCATCCAGAACTGCGTGGACACGAACGAGGCCAGGGAGAATCCCGTGAAGAACCGCACGAGCAGGAAGGATGAGGCTGAATCAATGATGGCTGAGCAGTACACGGCCGGCGTGGTCAGCAGTATGATGGCCGCGGACGCCAGGCGTGGCCCGACCAGGTCGCACGCCGTGCCCATGGCGAGACGCGCGAAGACCGCGCCGGACACGGAGGCGATTCCGGCGTTGCCGATGTCCGTGGCCGTGAGCCCGAGCGTGTCCCGGATGAGCGGCAGCAGCGGCGGCGCCGCGAAGGTGGACACGAAGCAGCAGAAGAAGGAGAACCACGACATGTGGAAGGCGCTCATGTGCGGCTTCGCGAAGGAGAAGAGCCAGAACTCGGTGGCCTTGTTGTCCGAGTCCACCGGCATCCTGAACCGCGCCTTGGACGCCGCCTCGGCTCCCTCGACCTCCATCGCCGCCGGCTTGAACTCCCGCTCCGCCATGTGACCGCCTGCGTTTTCAGTATCGTACACTCTTACACACTCACCGTTGGTACTTGGCTGCACTGAAGCTGTGGCGAGTGGAGTTTATATAGCGCGCCACAGAGCTTGGAGTGGGCGGGGCGCGATGGTCGGGGACGGCGAGGGGGCAAAGGGGAAACGAATTAAGATTGGACGGGTGAGGTGGGGGTCACCTTATGAGGCAGATGAACGGCCGGCGCGCGCGGCAACGGAGTGCTCCGTCACCGCGCGTCCCGGCTCTCGGAGGCGGTGGTCGGTCGTTGACTCGTTGGCGTCGCTGTATGGGTTGGCAAGTGGGCTTGGTGGTGACCTCTGAACTTGGAGGCCACGTCAGTTCCTTGGGCCGTGGAACTTCTCCGCACCTGCGAGCCAGGGAATTCTTTGAGGATTCAGCGAAAGGCAAATTTGGTAGACACACACAGTGTATTCCGTCGTCTATCTTTTTTCTATATATTTATATATCAGTTGATTCTCTCACCTACTTTATAATTTTTTTCACCTATCTTTTAATATAAATATCAACTCAAACGAACGATTCTAATAAACCAACTATTCTAATAAATCATACATCTGTATAGCTACTGAAATTTTCCCTTCCAGCCAGCTCAAGTGCTGTCGTACTCGTACAGGAAGCATCGGCGCTTTTGTTACAACAATGAGTTCTTGGACAATCTTTTTAGTAAAATTCCAAATTTTAACGATGCAGCGGACGCAGCTGCTGTGTAAATTGTGTTGCATGGCCATTCTAACACGGTGACATCAGCTTACGCCTAGGCTAACCTTTGTTTGAGGTATGTCTCTGCCTTTTTCTAAGGTTATCCAGTCATACCACTTGTTCTGTTGTTTTCCACTTGTCAAAGCTAGCCGCTGTTTTGCTTAAAACAAGTATGTGCGTCAAAAGGAAATATAAAGATGCACAGAAAATCATACAAAGGCCGGAGGGGCATATAAAGATGTTAACTATTGGTCAGACCAAAGATACGTTTGTAAAGATCAAACTAAGTGGAGAACGATAAGGGCCTATCACAACTAAGATTATTGCAGCCAAAAGACGTAATCATATTTCACAGGGATAATGCTTTGCAAAAGAAAATAGTCCTCATAAACAGTTGGAGATCTTTATAAATACAGTTGGAAATTATGTATAAAATCCAAAAATAGGCAACATATGTCACTGTATTTGTCAAAATAAATAACACAGCTGTATTTGTAAATCTAGCATACGTGTTTGGCACTTTGAACACCGAAAACCCGATTTCGGAACGCAAGAAACAAAAAAATGGGTGGGCTGGCCTATTTTCGGAACCCAATTTCGAAGCACCTCAAATGCAGCGGACGCAACTGCTGTGTAAATTGTGTTGCGTGGCCATTCTAACACGGTGAGACCAGCTTACGCCTAGGCTAAATTTTGTTTGAGGTGTATCCGGTATGTGAGGTGCTGAATGCGGTCCACAGTGCCGTATTTGGTACCTCAAGTTCTGAAAACAGGACGGTCTAGTCACATGTTGTTTTCATCGCTCACGTCACGTCTTGTCATGTGTCATTTTGTGTCATCTCTCTGTATAGAGTGTAGTACCTATTGGTAATAGTAGGGTTGAATAAAGTACAATAACGCGACTTTGTTTCATTAGGGCATGAGTGAATAAATAAAGAAAGGAATTTGATGAGTGAGTGAGTATCATTTCGTGTCATCTCTCTGCATAGAGTGCAGTACCTACTGGTGATAGTGGGGCTGAATAGAGTGCAGTAGCACAACTTTATTTTATCAGGGTACGAGCGAATAAATAAACAAAGGAACTGTATGAGTGAGTGTGTGTAAATTTATTTCAACGTAATTTTATCGATATTTTATTATTCATTTAATGTATTTGTGTGGGTAACTTTCTAGTAAAGTAACGTTAGAAGGATATAAATTCTAATTTATCATATAATAATAGTTGTGAAGTACGATTATCATATAACCCGACATAGAGGTTACAAACGCTGATAAACATTACATAGTATATGGGGTTTTTTGTCACAACGTGAATGGACCCTAACCATAAAAAGATAACAATAATAAATGTTAGCATGTATGGTAAGCCTAAAAACTAACTTAATAGTGCACCGCTGCTAAACCTAACATGTCTTAAAAATGAAAATAGATCGGGTTACAATAGATGCTCTCTACTGAGGGCACCTAGGATACTTGCCCTTTCACAGGGCATCGGGACCCTCCGCTTTAGCGTGACAGGTCCTCCCCCGCTTCCTTTCCCTCTCTGCTTCACATGCCTCAGCCGCGGAATGCTCCTTCGTTGCCTTCCTCATATGCTCCTCCTCCTGATGTTTGAGTCGTAGTTCCTCCTGCTATTGCTCGTACTCCCGGTATTCGTACGCTTCCCTCCTCCACTGCATGCTCATATCGATCCACTACTTCTAGTGCTCATTTTACTCCATGTCCAGCCATTCCATAAAGTCACAGATAAGTGGAAGAGACTGGACAAATGAAATAAGAGGGGAGATTAGTAAGACAGTGCATGAAATAGTACGAAAAGTGTCATATGAGTGATATACGTCGCTATATTGTAGGGTACTCATACGGTTCATGTTGAGGCTTGTCGTACTAGTAGTTGGCACACATGAAGAAGCATACGTCATAGGTGTAGGAGATGTCATGGGACTCGCGAAGCCTACAAGGAGTGCCATAGAAGCACATCGGCGGTTCAACCCCCTGGGGGGATGAAAATCCCCCAATGTTTCTTGGGTGGGCTTGGTGGACCTGAGAAAGATATTGCAATTGAGAGAGTTGAGGAAGGAGTGGTCTATCCATGGATGAGGGTGGGGTTATTTATGGTGGCTGGGGGCTGGTACATGTACTGTGTGCATGGGCTTAGCTAGAGGCAGGAGCATAGGATTCCCTACGAAGCTGGAAAATTTGTGACATTGATGCTTGATAGAGATTCCCTGTGAAAGCTGCTTCTTGGTGTGGTCATTTTATTCTATAAAAATTCAGCAATGAGTTATTGTTGCCTCTGCATGGAGGCATAGAATCTTATGAAAGCATTCCTGTAAAAGCTGTTGGTTTTGAGTGGGTATAGAAGTATCATCTATCACTTTGATCTTAATCCAAAGTCAAAGCCTACTTTAAGCATTCATCCTAAAGCAATCAATTCTTGTGTGTTGAATGGTTCATACAATCACATGGTTGATACTAGAACTGTAATTAATGTTAGCCTCTGAGGTGCTGGTGATACATCCCCAGTCTATACCAGTCCCTAAGATGCTCGTGCTACAACATTAGTCATAAGAGGATACTAGCACAAACATTGGCGTGTCTAAAGCTTGAGTCAGGACAGAGGTGTTGTGATAGGGAAAAACTTATGCATGAGCAAATGTTGCAATGCCTTATATTGATGAAAGGTATCGGATACTCTGGTAAGCTCATTAATGGGCGTAATTGCAGCGATAGTGAATTTTTTTTTTGCATGAATCAATGCTGGAGTGCGATGAGGTGATGAGTCCCTGTTGTTTGATAATTGACCTACAACGAGATTGTGGTGGAGATGAAGTAGTCGTCTGTATGCACTAAAGTCTATTCATGAGTACGTGAGCGGGTCCGGTGAAACGATACTTAAGTAGCTTTATAAGTAATGCTTTTTATATGTTGGAAAAAATTGTGCTTGGATAGTACGTTAATATAATAAACTTACCATCACATTGATTAGACATAAAGTTCACAAATAGGTTATAGCATAGTATGTTAATATAAGACACTAACTATATACCCATCGAACTAAACTAATGAAATGTAAAGGTAAATAAAATAAATAGTCATGCCTGGTATTTGCATAGTTCATAGTGCATAGATGTTGAATACCTAGATCATCTCAAGATGGAGGAGGAAAGTGGTGACGCAAATTAGTGGAAGAATGTCAGTTGTTCCAGTAAATGCTATTTGGGTAAGATAGTTATCGTCTCCGAGGTGGTAATGGGAAGGTATAAGGATGAGTACTAGCAAATCCACCATCATTTTCAGAGTCATCAATGTCCTCCGGAGATTGAGGCCTCAGAGGGAGGGGTCGTTGTGGCATGAACTCATCGTCGTCTTGAGCTACCACGGTAGTAACACATCCTACTTCCTTATCGGTTGAACGTTATCTCGATGTGGTGTGTGAACGTCATCTTGCAGTGTTCCTTGAACTTCTCCTGTATTGCTGCTGGAACGTCAAGATATTGGGGGCATGAAATCATCATTCTCATCATCCTTATCATTTTCTAGATGAGTAGTACAGGGCGTCTCTGTACCCCTTAGGTTCCCTGACCGTCGTCGTCTTCTACGCGAACCAGACATGACATCCCTGCCGAAGAGCATATACATCACTAAGAAGTTTGTGATGTCTTTATTGATCAACTGTGCATCTTTCAAAAATGCCTAACGCAAAAGAGGAGCATTCGAATCAATAGAAAAAAAAAAGATAAATAGGGTGACCACATAGAAAATTACGAACCTAAATGTGGGATGCATACTGGTCAGGCATTATCACTATCATTCTTTGCCTCCTAGGAAAACCTAGAATAGAAGGATGGTGGGCCAGTTTGCACACCCTGAGATACGTTTGAAGCTCCTTGTGCAAGAGGGCCCTAAGGTCTTCAGTGGTTATATGTTAGAGTGGAGCAGTTAACGCGGAACAGAAGGGTCTTGCATGCAATTTGGCCACGACTTGGATTATTCTTGTTCTTCTTGAAGGTATCATCCTTCCCTTCACACTCAACCTGCAAGGAGATATTAAGTATTATATAGATCATTATAGGTGTCTATAGAAAGTCTATACTCGAAGATCTCGCCATAGATTTATTGATCCTTCACTGAAATGTTATGGATCTTCACCAACGCATGAATCCATGATTATTTAAGAAACATTAAACAAGCATTAAATATCATAATTAATATGTAATAAAGCTTAATAAATAACTAACAAATAAAGTTATGTGCTAGAATTATTTAACAAAAATTACATAAATTAAAAATAAGTAAATTAATAATATAGTGAATAATACATAATAGGAATGACTATGACAATAAAGTCAATAATACATGTGTCATTAATAAGTACAAGTGCACCGAACAATTGCACTAGTGACTCGATGACGACGATGCAGGACGCAATCCTCAGGAATGTAAGCATCTGGTGGGTGTGTGACCCTCATCCCAGCAGCCTACGCTGGCCCTTGCCACATGTTCCTTTGCTCGTCATCATCGTCGTCCTTCCCTATGGGACCCTCACCGAACGTGTATCCCACCTCGCTAACTCTGCCATGCATGTACTGTGACGAAGGATCCTCATGCGGTAGTGTGGACGCCCCTAGAACGTGCTCTGACAGAGTCTGGTGTGCCGAAGGCTCGCCCTCCTCGTACCGGTATGAACCCCTAGATGCATTGGGATATTGGGGGTACTATGCGCTGAGGAGCTCGATGAACTTGGTGACCTGCATTGCTGCAGCACAGTCAAAATCATGCGTGCCAATCCAGTCAGGCATCTGCTGTGTGCAGTCAACGACGTCCTCATGATGATTCAATGCTACAGGTGGAGGTGTCAGCGTAGTCTGAGGAGGCTGTGTCCACTACAGGGCCTGTGAACCTCGTGTACACTGCTCGGGCATAGGAGCCTGCATGCACTCCTTGTCCTCAGCACCAAAACGTGACACATGATGCTCTGGAGCCGAAGGTGCCTCTCGTAACTGTGCCTGAATGGGTTTGTCACGGGAACTGGACGAGCGCCTGCAATGGGAGGCATGGGACGAGTCCATGGCTAGTAGATCATACTCCCTCTAACATGGGGCACAACCACCTAGATCACATATAGCGGACAGGAAGTAGAACCCTCTTGTCCTCATGTAGTCCCGGAGAGGGTTCGATCCCTCTACGTTGATGACCCGATTGCTTTTTCACAAGATTGCTCCGCCTGCGTATGCACCTCATATGTCTTCTGTCTATATAAGATGAGGGCCATGTCAATAATACATAGATTTAACTAATAAAAATTGTTATAAGTATCACATCACTTACCACACTATGAAAAAGGTGGGTATGATCCTCGGGGAAGGGTCTGGGGGCTGGCTCTACAAGTCCGTTGAGTAAGGTGACACGCATGCTCGGACGGTACCACAAAAGGTACTCCCAGTACGTGGCATCATCGTATTGTGCAGAAGAAATGAAGACATCCACGGCTAACTCTGTCCACCTCTATAGGTGCTCGACATTCATGGATGCCCAGTCCTACATGCCTCCGCCCCCTATGCGCTCCTTCTGTACGTGACATAAACAATTATAATTTATTAACATGGGTCACCTAAGATACTAATGCTACATACAATAACACACTTACTCATGCACTCGATCGACGTCTCGTGGGGGAGGTACTGGCATCACCTATCGGTACCCAAAAAACCTCTGTATACGCTCATGAGAATATACTTCCACGTTGTTCATGTACAACAAGAAGCATGTAGTCTTCCATAAGTTTGAGTCATACCAACGAGATGATGCGATGAGCCCCCCAGTCGCAATTTCGGCCACTCGTGTTATACACCATGGATCCCACTCCATAAGATCGACGCTGAGGACGTCTAGATCACTGGTCACCTAGGAGTAGCTACCATGGTCTTGTTGCTGACTCCATCTCAGCCTGACATACATCCACTGATACCCCATTGTAGGCCTCATGTTATCTGTAATGCCATCAGAGATGTGGACTAGATAGTAGCTCTTAAGCACCCAAGGCTGACAAACCGGGAGGTACTTCCAGCTCTATAGCTGTAAGAGGTGTAGGTAGCCTATAACAGATCCCTTCTTCTTTGATCGCTGGGTTGTATCACACAATCTTCTGTAGGTTGCAGCCAGCACAACAGATCCCTAACTGTAAGATGTCGGCTCATAAAGATGTGACGCGAGCTAACTCGCTAACTATACAATATAGGGGATGACATAATCATCTGTCGTGTTGCAGAATATGATGCCTTCTATAATGACGTACAAGTACACCTTATAGTGTTTTATAATTGTATCCTCGTCCGTATCTAGTGGGCATGGACTGAATTGTGGTAGCCCATAAATCCTAAACATGGAGAAGCCAACATCCTTCTTGTCATGTTGCACACTAAACCTACAAGATGTGGAGAGTCAATAAAGCTTGAATAACACTACAATATTTGAAGTGTATTACATAATAAATAATAACTTATCCTCAACGTAACCCTTCCGCTGCTCCTTTGGTTATCGTGAAACTACTAGCGGGGCAATGCTAATTGGTAGCCCGATCAGCATGGCCACGTCTCTCAAGGTTACGGTAATCTCGCCAAAAGGAAAGTGGAACATGTGCGTTTCAGGAAGCCAATAGTCGACGAGACCTATGAGCAGTGGCTCCTCAATTGGCGGGAGAGGTGTCCTGCCACCACCCGCCATGGAAGCTCCGACCATCATGAGAACGAAAGGTAGTAGTCCTGCCCGTGCGAGTGGCTTGTGGAATCGATGGTCTAACTCATTAATCGTTTGGACACTCTAGGCTCACAACGGAAGCAACTGCAAAATGTATCAAATACATGTACTGAGTTAGTAGAAAATTATCATAGCAATTAAAAAGCACATATCATGGTACCTGCTGCCCTATGAAAATCATTAGTCTCCTATGGTTCTCATCGTACCGCTGTTGAAGAAGCTTGAGAAGACCACCATGAGCCATGACAATGATTTCAAGCTACATGGTTCAATAAGTAGGTAAATAAGAAATTAGAATATATTACAAGATTCATATCAATAAATATGTGAATAACAAATTAGAATATATTACAAGCTTCATGGTTCAATAAATAGGTGAATAACAAGCTTCATGGTTCATTAAAAAAATATCATATGTGATGCCAGTACCATAAGATATATTACAAAATAAGTAGTATAACTAATAGGTAAATAACAATTTAGAATATAAACCATGACTGCGAATAACTTCAAACAGCAAACTAAAATGCAACAACTCTAATACACTTCAGTTCTAGCCTGATAGTTTACTGTCGGGTCGGGCATATCCTCCTGTCATGGCCAGGTTGTTTGCAAAGTTTGCACCTGTGTAGGCCGTCAACAACATTTGCTTTATCTATGTCACCTTGTAGCCTCATGGCTCTAGAACTTCCAGGATCTGTGTGTCATGCTCAGGAATAAGTTACCCACTGAGGCCACTCGATCGCTTTGTAGCTGCTTCCGATATTGAAGGACCACATATTTGGAAGTCATGTGCTACTCAATGCATCGATCATGAAGTACGGTGCTAGTACTGTGATCCGTCATTACCGCCCAAGTCCCTGCAAGCAACTAAGATATGCAAGCATGAGATATGGTGCAGTTTTGGCTTATTGCATGTGCATTTCACCTCGTGAGGCCTAAGTTGATATTGCTGCACATTGTCCCCTATGCTATACCATGAAGTATACCTATAGTGGCACATGACCTCGAATTCATTATTGGCCAGGTCGTAGATCCTCATCCAATAAAAGTGTGTCTTGTTCCTCCTTCTGGATATGATTTCCTCTACCTTAGGTGTGAACCGCGTGCTACAATTCATAGCAGCATTACCACGGTCTCGAAATTAGTCCGCCGTTCTATAGAATGTGAGTTCAATGATGGCACACAACAGGAAGCCCCTTACTCCCTTTAGGACATTATTGAATGCATCCGCTATGTTCGTTGTCATGATGGTATACCTAACATGGATACAATAATTTTAGAAGGCATATTTGCATAAGAAAGGATATAATATGATCATTAAAGTTCTATGTGCTAACCTAGCACCGTGAGTATCATGGATTAGGTCCCAACGCTCTGTCGGCTTCCCCGCTATCCACTAGCTAAACGTAGCATGTGAAAGGCTAATGATAGTTTGTCCCCTAACTATTTATGTTCGCAGATGGTCCTCCTGTGCTTGTTGTTTTGCCATCATCTTGTGATTGGTCTCATTTAGTTCTCTCCATATCTCATTGAAATTCACATGCTAGTTCTACAAACATAACTCTTTGAATCTCTTTACAATAGACTTGCTGTGATACCTTGTGTACAGGTTCACTCCCAAGTGTAGCATGCACTATCTTCTCTTCGCATCAGGCCATGCAATAGAGTAGTTTGTGTTATCATGCAACACGTCCAACATATGTAGAAGGCCCTTGTTGCGGTCTGAGATAATGTAAACTCGTTCCCTATTACCCACGACATGTGTTCTCACCAAGGTGAGAAATCACAACCAACTATCATTGTTCTCACTCTCAACCATTACAAAGGTGAGAGGAATGATTTAATTATTTGCATCTGCTGCTATCACTGTCATAAGGGTACCATGGTACTTGCCGCTCAGAAATGTGGCATCTATGTATACAAACCGGTCTTCAATATCTAAAAGCTTCGATGCATTGTCCAAATACTAAAATAACCTAATGAGATATCAGTCAGTGGTGCTGTATGACCCATCCTCTAGCTTGATCGGTTCATCCACCATGGCCCACTAAGTCCTTGGATTCCTCATGACAATCTTCTGTAGTAGCCTCGGAGTATAGTTGTAAGACTCCTCGAAGCTTCCAAACAGCATCTTCAACGTCTTCTACTTCACTCGCCATGCGGTGTGATAATTGATTAGCATACCCGTCTTAGTTTGCACCTCCTCCATAATGGATTTTGGTGACAAACAAATGTTCATGCCAAGTGTGATGAGGAGTTAGGCTATGAACCTCGCCTCAATGGCATGGCTCATATTCCTAATAGCCTCTTCACTATATGTATGTAGGGTGTGTCTACTGATCACAAAATAGTTCTCATATTTCAGCTTATGTGCTTGTACGAAGTAAGGACAATTCAGGTGCTTGATACACCCGACCTCATACTCCGTAGGGTTAGACCGAGTGCACTCATGGTCCGTTGTCATTACAACATAGTTGTTAATAAAGTGATGACCTCCCCCTTATTACAAAACGGTTGCCCGATCTGGATGTCGCTATTATGGTATTCCCAATTAGATAAGGTGTTATACTCAACGGTGGCACAATCCAGCAGCCCAGCACCACGAAAGTACTGGATCACCGGTACCGGGTCATTATTGTCAGCAGCTTCTTCATCCCTGCTACCACCAGATTCATCATCCATGCATGCTGCATCTACCTCAGAAGGGTCCACTCTAGCTCCCTCTCCACTGGTATTGTCCTCCCCAGCATGCCCTCCATCCTCTTCATGCAGCACTTGTTGGCCTGAGCCTTCCACGGTAGTCACTACATCACCTTGCACCAGTTGTGGTATTATATTTACGTACACCCCATATCAAAGTTCTCCTTCAATGCCTTGCATGAGTACAACACTCATATGTTGTTCCTTCTCATCTCGAATAACGTATGGACAACGATCGAGTTGTTTGGAATAAGCCGTGACCTCACATCCTTAAGAACAACAATGTGGGATTACTGGTTCACATGCAAAAGGCTCATAACATATGATTTCAGGTCATTAGATACCTCAACTGAACTCTCTATGTGCTGGCAGTTCTAAATTGTTACGAGCCTCCCGTCAAAATTACAAGACGTTCTCCACAATAAATATGAAAAATCATACAATATCTACTAACCAAATGTACATGTTATAAATAACTACTCATATACGTACGATACATAACTAATTACGCCATCGATAAATAATAAATAAATAAACAATATAAATTAAATAGTACAATACTTAACAATGCTAAATATTTAAGTAATTAACAATGCTAATTAAATCATCAATATTGAATTCAAATAAAATTATTAATATTTAAGATTGAATTAAAATATTAATTAAATAGGCTTACACAACTATCCATCCATCATTCACATCATATCTTACCCCTGACCACCTCTTTGACCATATAGCTATTCGGTGCGTACTACTATTTTAATGGATTGAATTAAAATACTAATTAAACAGGCACACATCACTATTGATTATTTTTTTTTACTTTTTTTTTATCAAATTGCACCGACACCCTACTTACACCTATAGAGAGCATGCGTAGGCCATCTCCCTACGTCACAACCAACAAAGTGTCACCACTAAGTCATCATGTTATTAAACTAATTAAATAATATAATTACACTAACTAATCAAATTCACACTAATTACTATTATACAATCTACTTACTTTGACTAAAAAAATAATTACTATTATATAAATTTACGATAACTACTATTATACAATTCACATTAATTACTATTACACTAATTAAGAAAAAAATCAAATTCATATAATCAAACTAAGAAAATAGTTAAACAAATGTAATTGAATGGATTAAATACTCTACTTACTCTAATTACTATTATTGCTACAAGTATTATTTAAATACATAATTTAAGTACTTATTGTAATTCACGCTGCTGCTCCTCCTCGCCTCGGGCTGATTCTCCTCTCCTCGCGCTGCTGCTACTCCTTACCTTGCGCTGCTTCTCCTCTCCTCGCGCTGCTGCTCCTCTTTCGCCTCGCGCTACTTCTTCTTTGCTCGTGTTGCTGCTCGTCTCCTCTCTTCTCGTGCTATGGCTCCTTATCATCCCGCTCTCATCTTATAGCAAAACACAGTAGCATGTGGGCTAAAAAACCGACAAAAGCGAAAGAAGCAGGGAGATGCACCGAAAGCACCAAGAAGACACGACGTGAAGGGACGTGAGCACCACGCCCGATCTATATTCGGCACCCGGCATGATGTTTTTTCCCCTGAGGTGCTGAATACGGTTCACAGTGCTGTAATATAGGCGGGCCTTCAGTGCCTCAGGTATGGGAATTGATTTTTTGGTGTTTGAAGTGCTGAATACAAATGATAAATTTACAAATACACCGTTATGTTGTTTATTTTGACAAATGCGGTAGCATATGTGGTCTATTTTTCGATTTTTGCCATATAGTTGCGACAATGCATGGACAAGAACTAGACAACGTTCGGAATTTGGATTTACATAAAACACAGTCCAGGTTTATAGATACAATCAGACAAACATGATGAGAACTACAACCCTGGCACATATATGGCAGACAAATAACGTAAAAATGACATTTTGTGTACTTAATAACCTTGACCCTGGCCTCTCGGTTCTCAAAAGGCAAAACTACTGAGCACAAATCTGAAATGAAGAGTTGCACTTGCGAATTTATGTTGGAACAAATTTCAGTTGGATGAGCGATGCCTTTCAAATTCGAGAAAAAAACCTTTTCCCCCTTTGGCTCTAGGGAATTTACTCACAACATGGCCACAGGAGAACATATCAAAATCCATGAGCTGCTTTAGTTGTAAAATCTAAAAAGTTTAGACGAGACAAAAACAGTTAGGATAATGACCAGTTGATCCCCTTGCTGTTTTCTCTTTTCTTTGAACAATTCCTACATCCAATTTGAAAAGGTGTTACATCATCCTGAAAGTATATAATATTCTCTGCCTAAGACAAACGAGGTTTGCTGAAATGTATACATTTCCTAGGAAATTTATTATGGAAGCATTGACTTGAGCTTGCTTGGGATAACAAAAGGTATTACGAACCAGTGGATGGCCAATAAATATGTAACAAAAAGGCAAGTCTGTGACAATGAACTTAAATTTCTTATGAGATTCGATATCATCGATCCAAGGAACCTCTTTGCTTCCAGCAACTACCAAATTAATATTCTTTTGTACAACTAGCAACTTACTCCGTACTACATACCTTTTTTACCTATAGATTAGGACATGGTCTCTAATGTATGTCATTGACACTTGTTTTTTTATTGTGTATACTGATGGTCAAAAGTTTATAAAGTTGATTGTATGTATTTTTAAACAAAATCTATTTAAAAACGGAATAATACTTATATGTCACCCGGCGGACCGTAGGGGTGTTAATTGAGAAGATTCTTCCTCTGGCTTTGGGATCTCGCATCAGCCTCTTGTCTTTTTGCTGGGGCGAAGTACTAAGACCCGAATAGTTAATGTGCTTGACTCACATATTCAGAGCATTCATATCTGATCCCTAGTTGATACTTACCAGACACAAATTAGAAATGATCCAAGGACACCTGGAACCATCACATCTGTTGGTGATGATACATGGATGTCATGGATCGATTTAGCGTATATATTTGAAAATTATTATCTTAGCTAGGTGCCACCAGCCACCATGCATGATCATGGCTGATCAGCCTGACTTTAGTATAATCTTGGCAGAATATGTACTTCCGTCTGCCACGACTTAATTCATCTAGTTTTTGTGGAGTCGACAGCTAAAACTATTCCTGTGACTATCTATGGCCTATAATTTGTACGTTTGGTGTTCTCCTAGGAAGACCAGCGTGTGGACAAATGCAGAAGATATTGGACATTCCACGCAGACAAGAACATGGATCGATCTTTTATGCGGGTTGAAGAAAACGTACGATGGCCTGCTCTTGTCATGATCTAGCAAGACTTTGAGCTCTGTACAGTCTGTTTGCTCTAAGCTAAGACCTGACGATTTACGACAGTGACGTCAAAGCATGCATGTTCCACGGGCGTAGATGATCCTGCAAAAAGTTTTCATTTTTGCTCGTTGTAGACTAAGGGGCTGTTTGATTTTTATCCCTGTACTGCCAAACCAAAATTTGGCCGCATCTAAAATCAAGATATAGCCAAAAATTGATTAAGAAGAGATGTTTGGATTACAACCATACCAAAATTCATAATATGAAAAAAGGCGTTTGGTCATGTGTATGATAATAGGCTCCATATGTAAATAAAAATGTTAGCATTGACATATAATCGATATGGGTCTTCTTTTATTCATTTAATTGCAAGGATTACGGTGGTGTAAATGGATTACAATTTTTGCTTACTGTTTAGAAGATATTATCGATTAAAGGTTGATTACCAAGCATTAAATGCACCTGACTTTCCACACTTGCATGGAGCTTGGCTGCCCAGCAGCTCGTGGGGGCGCCCGAAAGTGGCCGTGACTAGCCTGAGCGTGCCAAATTTTTCTGGCTCCGGTCAAAATTTGGACTTTAACCAAGTGGCAGTCAGATTTCTTAGGAATTACCTAAGGCAATCTCCAACTATATTCTTTTTATTTTTATTTTTTATTTTTTTTATTTGTTCTTATTTTCTTTATTTTCTCTTATCTCTAGCAGCTTCGTTTCGAGAGTATTATGAAGGGAAAGGAAGAGTCCCATCCTGAAAAGAATACCCTTTGTGACGGAAATCGTGAAGAGAAACCGTTAGAACGCTGAAGGAAAAAAAATCCCGTCGTGAAAGGATTTTAACTCTGAAAGAAAAACTGTTGAAGATGATCTAATTTGGTTTGATAATGTAAGATCAACAAGCAAACGTATCAAATGTGCTGCAAGGGCATTACAGTCATTAAATGTGGTCTGACCTTTCTGCATTTGCTCGTAGTTCACTTGCATTATATTTTTCTTCATTCCTTTTCACATATTGTTAAATAGAAGTACACTACCATCAAAATATATAGGTGTCATCAGATACTAAAATGTCAAACAAGACCAAAGCTCTAACCAAAATCAAAAGAAATGTAAGCACAAAAAACGGTTATGATTGCCCAGAGTGATTCAACATACTAGCGACCAATTTGCCTCTGGCACTGTCAAGAAAATCATGCTAGAATATGTGGCTCTATCAGTTCATTTCAAGATTAAACTAGTTCAGACAGAACTTAATAGTTCAGGCAGGATATTTTCTTGTCGTATGTGCTTGTACTAAGTTTTCTCTCCTGGATGTGATACATAACAGCAGCTAAGATAGATGCCAACTTGCTCCTGCCGAAATGTCAAACTCCAGTTTCATCCAATTGGTTGGTAGCTGTTACTAATCTATGGGCCTGATCGGAATGGCCATGGCCTTCAACTGCATCGTACCGGTGACCCCAACAGCTGAATGTGGAAACTCGGTAACCACCAGCTGCTGGATTCCTCACCAGTCTCCCTCTACTAGTTGCGTCATTATTGGGTCATGCAGGTTAGTTTAGTCCAGATCTATTGGTATCCTTGGTCTGACCTACAAAGATTCAATATTCCGTTACAACGCTATTGATCCGTCGAGTTGAGACGACTTTGATTTACTACTCTGTAGTACTGTATTATATTGGTATTGATATATGTGCCGGCTCTCTAATGGGCGCATCTTGCAGCTGCTTTAAGTAATTCCGATCCCTTACAAATAGGCATGTTTTACCAAGAGAGCTTACTCAAGAATAACCTGAGCTAAATAGAAGTTGCACAACAGCTTGGTTGCGTGTACCACTTTGCATGTTTAAACCTTAAGCTATTGAGAACATTAACACTACTGCACATAGGCTTATCTCAGATAGCTCAGAAACCCTCATCTCAGATGGGTCATTGATAACAGCCGGTTATCTCAGACTCTATGTGATTTGAGATCTTTAGTTTGGGATTTCTGGCTCTAGCTCTCCTTTCTTATGGATCCCCATCCCCTCTTTATATATCAGAAAAGATCAGAAAAGAGGAGTTGTATCATATTAAAAAGCTCCAAGTACAACCTTTCCAGACTGTATTACTTTCGGATGTCTGGAAGACTCCTTCGTAACGTGAGGATAGTTTCCATATAGAATATGATGAACTGTCTAAAATTTTAGCACATATCTTATTTACCTCAAAGTAGCTGTGAAACCTACCGTATCAAGTTAAAGACACATGAATGGTGAATATCCATTACGAAGATGTGCCATATTTATGTTAAATGTATGATTATTAATTATTTGTTCCTGGTCAGCTAGGTACACTACAACAAAAACTATCTTTAGAGGCACTTTGCTATAGACATTTTCGAATTTGCCTCTATAAATCGACATATTATATTAGAGACATTTGTTGTGGTATTTCAGAAGGTGTCTCAAAGCGTAGAGATATTATTTTAGACATTGTGGATAAAGACTATGTGGGATGGACTACAGAGGCATTCTTCGAGGTATTTTGTAAATTGTCGATACAAAAATGATGTAGAGCCATTTTTGTGATATTTTAAAATTGCCTATATTTTGTAGAGACATTATTTGAGGGTTTTTGGTTCTCTAGAGATAATATCTTAGACATTTGAGGCATCTTATAAACTACTCTTAAGAATAATATTCTAAGTAAAAGCAAATTGTGTTGTGAGGGTGATATAGTTAGTATGATGTGTTTAGTGAATATTTGTCCATGAGGTTTTAAATTCGAGAGCTGATTCCACCAAGTCTACAGAGATGATTCACAAAGTGACATTCTATCCTAGAGTCAATGCCTTGGAAGACATTTATATGTCATTTTAGAAAATGACTCTATGATTCTCTAGAGATGAGAAAAGTGCCCCTACTATAAAAAAAAAAACTTACCACTACAAGCTAGTTCTCTTGCAGTGGTACTCCCATTATTAGCGAATGGTAGAAGGAGGAATCGGAATTGGAAGATAGGAATCTAGGGCAGAAAGATAGATTGGATTAGAGAGAAGAGGACGACTATTCTAGAAGGTAGCCAAGTTAGAGTTTGCCGTCTTTCTTACCCCTCTCTCATGACACTCTCACCTTTTATAGCGTTCACCTCGCCTCATGCGTACACGGCCTATGGCTTAGCCTACACACGTGACACAACGTTGAGTCCAACTCATGCGACACAACGCTGAACCATTCATCACCCGCGATGCATTTGTTTGCTCGTCGTTCACACCCAGAATGCCATGGTCCTTGTTGTTCTGCAGTCGAATCGCCCTCCTGATGTGCGTTAACATCCCCCTCTCCTTGACGGCCTTCTTGTCCCCAAGCAGGCACGAACGGAAACATCTAGCATAGAGCTTCAACATCTTCCCAAGTTTCCAAGATCATCGGCGTTGCAGACCATTGCACCAACATTTGAGTGATGATCGTCGTACTACGACGGACTAGCCTCTTCAAAAGAATGCGCTCTGGAACATGCAGAGAAGGGTTAGCACAAGGTAATTGCATACTTTCTCCTTGATGCTCGTCACTGGTTTGAGTTATGACACATGGAAGGCTGGATGGATGGAATTGGTGGTTAGAAGATCTAACTTGTAAGCGATCGACCCAATCTTCTCAATGATGCGATAGGGACCGAAGTATTTGAATGCCAGTTTGTGGTTCGCCCTTGTGGTCACTGGTGATTGCACATATGGTTGTAAGCGGAGAAATATAGAATCCCTAATTGCATATGTGTGTTCTGATCTGCTCTTGTCTGCTTGGGCTTTCATGTGCTACTGAACATAGAGAAGATGTTAGTGGAGTAGTTTGTTCATCAGTGTGTATTGCTCACTCCACCAAATTAGTCACCGAGCAGGTGGTTGAATCCTCAATGCCAAAATGCCTTGTTGCATGCCCATAGAGTACCTCAAATGGTAGCTTGTTCAGAGTGGAGTGAAAACTAGAATTGTACCAGAATTCCACTTTAGGGATCTAGCTGCTCTATTTGTGTGGACATGTATTGACGAAACAACACAAATTTGTTTCAACACACTAATTGAGCCATAATGTCTACACATTGTTTTGCAGGTGGTACGCCGAGCTCATTCGTAGCTTTATGCCTGCAAGCTTGAAAAGTTCTTGCCACACAGTGCTTGTAAAGATCCGATCACGGTCCGAGTTGATGGACAAGGGCAGACCGTGAAGTTTGTATACATGATCAAGCAACCTTAATAGCTATGAATGGATGTGCTATTGGGATGAAGTGGTCGTACCTCAAGAACTTGTCGACCACGACAAGTATAGCGTTGAATGGATTAGATGGCAGCGATCCTTCAATGAAATCAAGTAATATGATCTGCATTGCTTGTGTTAGGACCGACAACGGCTGCAATAGACCCGGTCCTCTTGTGCGATCGGGCTTGGCTTGTTGGCAGACAATACATGCTTGTACTGCTTCATGGATTTGAGATTTCATTCCTTTCCAAATAAGGAGCTTCTTGATGTGGCGATAAGTCACTGGGAATCCCGAAAGTCCCCCAATGGCACTATTGTGCAAAGTAGATATGATCTTGGATTGTAATTATTCATTGTTAATCTAATAATGTCTTATTGCAATGTGTAAGGACACATGAAGAAGATTTGATAGCCAACTCAGCCAGCAATTGCTAAGCCACCAGTTCATTGTTGTATCCATCGATAACCTCCTCAATCCAGCTTGGTCAACATGTGTGTAACACCCTGGTTTTATAATTTCCTAAAAAAAATTCTAGAATTAAATAGGGTTTAAATAAATAGAATAAGTTAAAACCTATTTTCTAAATAAATTTAATTTGGCCATAGGTTATATCTTGTGATGCATTCATGCTGAGAATAGGCACTAGAGTTTTATTGTGTGAAAAATAAATTATTGAAAACCTCGAGGTGCACCGTCTGAATTTTAGAAAAAAAAATTGAAAAAGACTTATATAAAAAGAAAAAAAATTCTTCCTTTGGGCCCAATCCATTTCCTTTTCTCCTTTTTCTCTATTTTCCCTTCTGGTGGCCCACTCTTCCTCTTCCTAGGCCGAGCCCGTGCTTCTACCTCTCTCCTTCCCACCTCCCTGCCTAGGCCAGCCGAAGGCTAGGCCCAGTAGCCGCTCCCCGCCTCTCTCTGTTGGTGCCTCGATCGAAAGTCATCTTCGTTCGTGTGTTGCGCTCGCGTGCCGCCATCTTCCTCCATGCGCCCAAGCTGAACCCAAGCCACGCCCGACTCGGACACGAGACGCCGCCGCCGCTCTCTCGAGCCTGTATCCCAACGAACCCTGCCTTATCTGAATGCCCCACTCGTTTTCCCCGCCTTCATAAGTCTGTGCCCCCCTCCTTTTGATCTATTTTGCCAAACCCTAGCCTGCCACCACCATCGCTATTGCCACTCAGATGTGCTCATCTTTGTCCGAAATTCATTGTGCTTTGCCATCGATGACCCACCCGTGAGCTTCGTCGGCATCTGCTGAGCACTCCCGTGCGCTCATCTTCACGTTTCGGCCATCGGAGTGTATTCCCCAACGAGAACCCATACGCCGATGCCGCCTCCATACGCCGTTGCCGCCTTCATCACCTCCGACCATCTTCCTGAGCCGCACCGCCGAAGGTAAACCCTCAAATGGGTTCCCCGTACCCCCAACTATGTTCTCCGCCACTCGCTGTCATTCTCTAAGGTCGGTGATGAGGTTTTCACCTCTCTCTAGCAATCCCCTTATGCTGTCGATTCCCTTGCGCTGTCGTACCGAGCCCCTCCACCGTCGGTCACCTCCTCTCCGGCCTCTCCTCTCTTTATCGGCAATTGGATCAAGAGCAAACAGTCCGGATTAGATCTTTAAATACCCTTTCGCCATCCAACCGTGTGCCTCCACGTGGCTACATGAACCTAGTCAGCTCTATGAGCCACCTCAGCCTACCATGTCATCACCCAGTTAGTCAACCACATCATCAAATCCGCCGACATGTCATGCCACATCATCAAAGCCTTTATCCAGTCATCCTTAGTTTCTTTAATTCGGGAAAGTGGCAATTTTGCACTTTAGCCCTAAACTTTTCTGTATTCACCTAAAAGCCCTATCTTTTTACATCTTAGTCCCTAAACTTTCCTGTATCTATAGATAGGTCCCTCTATTTTTGCAAAAAGGCCCCTAACCTTTTTGTTTTATTCAAAACAAGTCCTTTTCTTTTTCAAATTTGACCCTAAACTCTTTTTAGTGTAACTTTCTCGTTTTAGCTCCAATTTAGACGATTTTCACGTTCGCGTGTTCGTAGCGACATGTACTACCTTTTAGTACCTTTTTCCATAGATGTTAGCCATTGTTTGGTGTATTATTCTTAGTTAGTTTTTTTATGTTTTTTCGGTGTGATTTGAGAGGAGACGAGGAGCAGTTCGAGAAACTCCAGGACCAAGTCTTTGAAGAGTCTGAGTAGCAAGTTGGAAGAGGAAAGTGTCCTTGAACATTCTGATCCTACTTTTTAAATATTTTGTTTATTTAAAATATGCATGATGTTAATCTTGAATACCATTTACTTAAAGTACCATGTTCCATATATTCCTTGTCGCCTAGTTGTCAGTAGTTGTTATGATGGGTAGCTTATGCTTAGCTTTCACAAGGGTATGGATGGGTTGTTGGTTGAACATGACTAATGAACTATGAAACTATGAGTTAGAAAATTTTGGTAATGGTATATCAAGATGGAACCTTAGGCCTTGAGCAAAGAGGTGTTGGTGATGGTAGTTATAGTTATGTTGTTAGTTTGGCATTTGCTCAAGTGACCTAAGTAAGGACCGGTTCGTGGAGCGACAACCCAAGAAGTATTGTACCAACCACGAGGTTTGGTATAGGACAGGCATGAACTATTAATTAGTGGATCCTCAACATAGAATGAGCCAATGGTGGTGTATTGGAAGGGAAGAATAAAACTTTCTAGAGCTACAAGGCGCAAGAGGGGACTTCTGGGTGGTATGAAGCCACTTTGATGGTGGTGAAACTTTAGTGGGCTTATTCTTGTTGGAAAGATGCTTTGCAACAGTCGTGTAGTGTTTTTTCAAGCGACACACCATAGGTGTGTGTTAAGTGTTTCGTGAACACGTCAACATAGAAATCACGGCTTGTGGAGAAAGCTGGACAACCTCTATAGAGTCAGATATCAAATCGGATGGTTTGGGAACCTGATGTGGTTTTTAGGTAGGTTGGAAACATGTGGAGATGTTTCTAGGAGATGGGACTCTAGTGATGAATCACATAGTTAAATATGCTGCTTTTATAACTCTACGTTAGTATAGTTGGCATTTATGCAAAATATACATGTTATAGCTTATTCCTTTATTCAACCTTGCATGTCATTTATTTCCCACACTTGTGGAGTATGATATGTACTTACGCTAGCTATTTTCATCCGAATGTACATCAAACGCTGCTCAAATAATGAAGAAGAATCAGACTACTACATCTATGAGCATGAAGATTGCTAGGTTGGTGGACCTCTGGTCAATTGCCTGTGGAAGATGGGAATTCGTTGTGTTTTGCTAGTGTGTTTTAGTTAAAGACTTTGAGATCTTTCTATCTTGTTTAACTTAAACATTGTAATAATGACATTGTGCGTGATACACTAATGAAGTCGCTGCATGTATGAAACTTGATCCGGACATGCATGTGGTTTACATCTAGTTTTATCCCTTTATAAAACCAGATGTGACAGAGGTGGTATCAGGGCCGTGTTGACCGTAGGACGCGAGCCTAGTTAGAATGGTTGAGTTTTAAGGATTAATTTGATAAAGAAAACTATTTTTGAAAACTCTGCCTTGCCTTTTCTATATTTTCCTTGGCTTATTCTGTTTGAACCCTGTTACTGACTTCTTCTTTTCCTTTCAAAATGTTGTAGATGGCATGTACCCTTCCGACTACACGCAAGAGCACAGGTGGTCGTCTCCCTAGTCGACCGTTGACCCTGACCCGTGCTATGGCTTTTGCAAGACCGCAATTGCCCCGTGTTTCGCATTGGAACCGCGTCTACCACTCTGATGGACGCCGAACAGGATGGTTCCCAGCCAAGCTTTGGAAGACACTTCATAGTTTGGGATCTGAGAAGGCACCTGAGTACGCAAGAGTAAAGACTGAGTACATTGATGCTCCTTCTGAGTGGAAAGTTGAAGTGATGATCTACAGTTCGCTACCAAAGCATGGAGCCTACGAAATGATGAGCATCCACCACACCATCTCACCAAGAGCTACCTTCGAGGCTGGAATCCATGACGCTGCACACCAAGCCCTTCTAGTCCTCTATCACCGCCACAGCAACGACCTGATCTTCACTCAGTTCATCCACTACCCTTAGCTCATTAGTGGCTTCACCGACATCACCGCTCATCCTTTCATCGCAGAAGGCACTACCAAGCTTGGAGAGCAGACCGCCTTGGCTTTGGAGCTGAGTTGTGAGCTAGACTGTACCACTGAGGAGTTGCAATATGTTAGAGGCAAGCTAGATCAGGCACAAAGTGAGCTACACAACAAGAAGCGCCACCACCCGGACTGTAGAGAATCTTCTTCTTCTAACTCCGAGTCTAGGGAAGAGACTATGTGCTCTCCTTTCCACCTCCAGGCCCATTGTTTTCCAGCACCAACACCCTGAGGCTTCTGCAGAGTTATGAGTTCATTTAGGAGGTTACCCCTATATATGTGTTGAGCCATAATCGTGTGCTAATGTGCTATGTAATGATTTGGATCTTTGGTTGAGTGTGTGATGTGTTGTGAAGATATTCTTCATGAACGCATCCTTATAATAGTAGTAATATATTAGTTATTTTGGGTATACGTCTCTATTTATCTTTGTCCGTTCTTGCTGTTGTTGTTCTACCTTCTTCCCCTTCTCCTTATCTTCTCGTCTCTATGTCAGATGGTGAACCTAAGAAACTGTGCCAACACTAGTTGCAATGCTTGTGATGTACAAGCCAATGTCAATCCACCTCCACCACTGCAGCCTTCCCTTGAGCAGCTTTTGGCAGTGCAAACACAGATTCTACAAGGAGTGGCCCAGACAATGGCCCATATGCAGTAGAATTCCCTCACCGCCGCCCTTGCACCGCCACAGAAACCCCGTGACAAGCTCGAAGAATTCCAAAGGACTAAGCAGCCTACCTTCTCTTATGTTGTTGAACCTATGGATGTCAATGACTGGCTCAAGGTCATCGAGAAGAAGCTTTCAGTCACTCAGTGCAACACCAGGAAGAAAGTTATGTTCGCTTCACACCAATTGATGGGACCTGCCATAGACTTGTGGGTTCCTATGTCGTTGGTCATGAAGAACCTTACAGCATCAACTGACAGGAGTTCGAGAATACTTTCCGTGCGCATCATGTACCCTAAGGAGCTATCAAGATCAAGAGAAAGGAATTCCTAAGACTCAAGCAACAAGGAATGACTATGAGTGAGTATGTCACTAGATTCACTCAGCTCTCCTGGTATGCACAAGAAGCTGTGGATACCAATGAGAAGAAGCAAGATTATTTCTTGGAAGGACTGAGTGGAAAAAAAGATGGATTGCAGTATTATTTGGCTTCGCATGATTTCAAGAGTTTCTTTAGGCTCTTGTAGATTGCTCTCTTATCTTGGAGCACAAGAGAAGCAAGATTGAGCGCAAGTACAAAATGGACCGCCCATGTCAGTTAGGCAGCAACACCAGGCCCTATTATGACTCTTCTCAATCTAGATCTATGAATCATTCTGGTCAGCAGTACAATCAACCCGGAACTCAGTCTACAAATCAAATCTCCTCTAGGAATGCAGGACAGAACCAACGCTCCAACTTTCAAGCGCCCCACACTTCAAGTTAGACGCCGCAAAGGAACAACACTAGCATCAACACTTAAGCCTCCACCAAGGGAAAACCATGTTTCCCATGTGGAGCAGAGGGACACTTCACCTACCAATGTCCTCAGAGACATCAAAGTCAGCCACCTGTCCAAGGAGCAAACCAGCAGAACCACAATTGGAATCAGCCCCAAAATCAAGCAAAACAAATGTTGCTAGAGGTTGTGTGAACCATGTGGCAGCTGATGACGCTCAGGATGCACCAGATGTCGTGATCGGTATTTTTCTTATCAACTCCAACCCCGCTACAGTGTTATTTGATTCTAGAACATCACATTCTCTTATATCAACCAAGTATGTGGCAAGATACAATTTACCTATATCTCTTATGAAGCACAGAATGATTGTTGGCTCCCCAGGTGGAGAAATGAAAGTAAGGCATGTATGCCCTAACCTTAGTATTAAAATAAGGGATAGAATTTCCTGCAAACCTTATTGTTTTGGAATTCGAAGGGATAGATATCATACAAGGAATGAATTGATTAACCAAATTCAATGGAATTATTGATTGTGCAAGAAGAACCGTTCGTCTGACTGCTAAAGAAGGAAAAGAAGTGGAATACATTGCAGAAGTATCGACAATGGCGAGAGGGATAGTCAATCAAGCTGATGGAAATCCAATCGAGAGCATTCGAATCATATGCGAATATCCAGATGTATTCCCAAAAGATTTGCTAGGTATACCACCTGACCATGACATCGAGTTTGTTATAGAACTAGTACCTGGTATGGCTCCTATTTCTAAAAGGCCATATAGAATGGCTGCTAATCAATTAGCGGAACTTAAGGAACAATTGCAAAAGTTGTTAGACAGAGGTTATATCCGACCTAGTTCGTCACCATGAGATGTACTAGTAATTTTCGTACCCAAGAAGGATGATACCCAAAGGATGTGTATAGATTATCGAACCTTGAATGAGGTAACCATCAAAAACAAATAGCCTCTTCCTAGGATCGATGGCTTATTCGATCAACTTAGATGTGCATGTGTGTTCTCAAGATCAATCTTCTCTCAAGATATCATTAGTTGAAGATTTGAGCATTAGAAATCCCTAAAACCGCTTTCATCACCCGTTATGGACTACATGAGTATACGATCATGTCGTTTGGATTGACCAACGCCCCTGCCTACTTCATGTATTTGATGAACAAGGTATTCATGGAGTACCTGAATAAGTTTGTAGTAGTCTTTATCGATAACATCCTAGTTTTCTCGAAGAATGAAGAAACATGCAGAACATCTAAGATTGGTTCTAAAGAAGCTTAGGGATAATTAGTTGTATGCTAAGTTGAGCAAATGAGAGTTTTATCTAGACCAAGTTTCTTTTCTCGGTCATATCATCTCCGCCAGAGGAATAGCAGTTGATCCAAGAAAGGTGGAAGATGTTTTGAACTAAAAGCCTCCCCAGAATGTCTCCGAGATCCATAGTTTCCTTGGATTAGCAGGATACTACCATCAGTTCATAGAAGGTTTCTCCAAGATTGCAAAGCCTATCACAGAGTTACTTGAGAAGGGTAAAACGTTTAAATGGACCCCTGCTTGTGAGGCAAGTTTTAAAGAGTTGAAGAAAAGACTAACATCTGCGCCAGTATTAGTCATGCCAGATACACAGAAGTTGTTCTCCATCTACTGTGACGCCTCATCAAGGATTATGATGTGTTCTTATGCAAGAAGGCCATGTTGCAGCATATGCATCAAGGCAATTGAGGAAGTATGAGTAACACTACCTCACACATGATTTAGACCTAGCCACCATGGTATATGCACTCAAGGTATGGAGACACTGCTTGATCGAAAAAAGGTGTGAGATATATTCGGATCATAAGAGTTTAAAGTATATTTTTACTCAGCTAGATTTCAACCTCAGGCAATGAAGATGGTTATATCTTATCAAGGATTATGACTTGGGAATTAATTATCATCCTAGAAAGGCGAATGTAGTTGCTGATGCTTTTAGCAAAAAGATTTATCTTAGAATAATGACCGTGCAAGATAGACGACCCGAGCTATGCAAAGAGTTTGAAAGACTCGATCTCGGATTGGTAAACAACGCAGAAGCTGTGGTAATGTAAGTTGATTCAACTTTGGAACAAGAAATTCATAAAGGACAACTCAAGGATGAGAAGATTATGAAAATCAAGCAGCGTATTAAGGAGGGTAAAGCCCCATGTTTTACTGAGGATGAGAATGGAATGGTATGGTTTGAGAAGCGTATCTGCGTCCCAGATATCATACCTGTCAAGGAAACTATACTTCGAGAAGCGCATGGGTCTACGTATTCTAGTCATCCTGGAAGCACCAAGATGTATCAAGATATTAAAGATTTGTATAGATGGTATGAAGAGAGAGATTACAGAGTATGTAACATTATGTGACGTATGTCAAAGAGTCAAAGCTGAACATCAGAGACTTACTGGACTGCTTCAACCTTTGAAGATACCAGAATGAAAATGGGAAGAAATTAGTATGGATTTTATCATTGGATTGCCCCGAACTCAATCTAGATATGATTCTATTTGGGTTATAGTCGATCGTTTCACGAAAGTTGCTCACTTTATTCCAGTCAAGACCACATACATTGGACCTAAACTAGTTGAGTTGTACATCGCCCGAATTGTATGTTTGCATGGAGTACCCAAGAGGATAGTGTTTGATAGAGGAAGCCAGTTTACCTCTAGGTTTTTGAAAAAGCTACATGAGTCATTGGATACTAGGTTAAACTTTAGTTCGGCATATCATATGCAGATCGATGATCAGACCAAGAGGGTAAATCAAATTCTGGAAGATATGTTGAGAGTTTATGCCTTGAAAAACAAGACTAGTTGGGATAAAAATATTCCCTATGTAGAGTTCTCCTATAACAATAGTTATCAGACTAGTTTGAAGATGTCGCCGTTTAAAGCTTTGTATGGAAGGAAATGTAGAACACAGTTGTACTAGAATGAAACTGGAGAAAGTCAAATGTTTGGTCTACAAATTCTGAGAGAAGTAGAAAGGCAAGTACAACAGATCAAGGAAAATTTGATAATAGCTCAAACATGATAAAAGAGTTATGCTGATCATCGACGTCATGAGTTGACTTTTGAAGCAAGTGACTTTGTATATCTACGAGGCTCACCGATCAGATGTTTTTGTAGATTTAAAATCAAAGGAAAACTTGCAGCCAGGTTCATATGACCTTTTAAGGTGTTGAAAAAACGTGGAGAAGTAGTATATCAATTGGAGCTAGCACCTCAACTAGCAGATGTTCATGATGTTTTTCACGTGTCATAGTTGAAGAAATGTCTACAAGTTCGCGAGGAGCAGATGTCCCTAGAGGAAATAGAAGTGGGAGAAGATCTCACGTACATGGAGTATCCTATCAAGATTCTAGAGATGTCAGAGAATCACCAGGAACCGAAGAATCCGTTTGTGCTAGGTGCAGTGGAGACACCATTCTGAAGAAGAAGTGACATGGGAAAGAGAATCTGATCTGAAAGTCAAGTTTCCGCAACTCTTCTCTGATCCTTCAAATCTCGAGGGCGAGATTCGGGAGGTAGGTCTGTAACACCCTGGTTTTTATAATTTACTAAAAAATTTCTAGAATTAAATAGGTTTTAAATAAATAGAATAGGTTAAAACCTATTTTCTAAATAAATTTAATTTGGCCATAGTTTATATCTTGTGATGCATTCATGCTGAGAATAGGCATTAGAGTTTTATTGTGTGAAAATAAATTTTTGAAAACCTCGAGGCATGCCTTTTGAATTTTGGATATTTTTAAAAGGCTTATATAAAAAGAAAAGAATCTCATTTCTTCCTTTGGGTCCAATCCCTCTCCTTTTCTCCTTTTTCTCTATTTTTCCTTCCAGTGACCCACTCTTCCTATTCCTAGGTTGAGCCCGTGCTTCCCCCTCTCTCCTTCCCACCTCCCCGCCTGGGCCAGCCAAAGACCAGGCTCAGCAACCGCTCCCCGCTTCTCTCTGTTGGCACCCTGGCTGAAAGTCGTCATCGCCTGTGCGTTGCACCCGCATGCCTCCATCTCCTCCTTGCGCCCAAGCTGAACCCGAGCCAGGCCCGACTCGAACACGAGATGTCGCCGCCGCTCTCTTGAGCCCGTATCCCAACGAACCCCGCCTTATCCAAATTCCCCATGCATTTTCCAAGCCTTTTTAAGTCTTTGCCCCCTCCTTTTAATCTTTTTCGCCAAACCATAGCCCACCGCCGCCATCGCCATTGCCGCTAGGCCGTGCTCGTCACTAGCTGAAATTCGCCACGCTTTGCTACCACCGACCCACCCGTGAGCTTCATTGACATCCGTTGAGCACTCTCGTGCGTTCATCTTCGCATTCGACCACCGAAGCGTCTTCCCCAATGAGAACCAATACACTGTCGCCACCTCCATCGCCACCAACCATATTCCCTAGCCCGCCGCCAAAGGTAAACCTTCAAACAGGTTCCCCATACCCCCAGCTATGTTCTCCGCTGCTCGCCATCGTAGCAACGAGGTTTTCACCTCTCTCCAACGAGTCCACTGCCGCCGATCCCCTTGCACCACCATACTGAGCCCCTCCGACGCCGGTCACCTCCTCTCCGGCCGCCCCTCTCTCTATTCGTCGTTGGATCTAGAGGAGACAGTCCAGATTAGATCTTTAAATACCCTTTCGCCATCCAACCGTGCGTCACCACGTGGCTACATGAACCCAGTCAGCTCTATGAGCCACCTCAGCCTACCATGTCATCGCCCAATCAACCGACCACATCATCAAATCCGCCAACATGTCATGCCATGTCATCAAAGCCTTTATCCAGTCATCCTTAGATTTTTTTTTAATTCGAGAAAAGTGACAATTTTGCACTTTAGCCCTAGAACTTTTTTGTATTCACCTAAAAGCCCTTGTAATTTTACATCTTAGTCCCTATCTTTCTTGTATTTATAGATAGGTCCCTCTTTTTGCAAAAAGGTCCCTAACATTACTGTTTTATTTAAACAAGTCCTTTTCTTTTTTGGATTTAACCCTAAACTTGTTTTTAGCATAACTTTCTTGTTTTACCTCTGATTTAGATGGTTTTCACATTTGCGTGTTTGTAGCGACGTGTAATATCTTTTAGTACCTTTTTCATAGATGTTAGCCATTGTTTGGTGTACTATTATTAGTTAGTTTTGTTATGTGTTTTTCTGGTGCGATTTGAGAGGGGACGAGGAGCGGTTCGAGAATCTCTAGGACCAAGTCTTTGAAGAGTCTGAGCAGCAAGTTGGAAGAGAAAAGTGTCCTTGAATATTCTGATTCTAGTTTTCAAATACGTTATTTATTTCAAACATGCATGCTGTTAATCCTGAATTACATTTACTTAAAGTACCATGTTCCATATATTCCTTGTCGCCTAGTTATCAGTAGTTGTTATGATAGGTAGCTTATGCTTAGCTTTGCAAAAGGGTATGGATGGGTTGTTAGTTTTAAACATGACTAATAAACAATGCAACTATGAGTTGGGAAATTCTAGTATTGGTATAGCAACATGAAACCTTAGGCCTTGAGCAAAGAGGTGTTGATGATGGTGGTTATAGTTATGTTGTTGATTCACCATTTGCTCAAGTGACCTAAGTAAGGTCCAGTTCGTGGAGCGACAACCCAAGAAGTATCATGCCAACCATGAGGCCTGGTATGGAACAGGTCTGGCCTATTAATTAGCGGATCCTCAACATAGAATGAGCTAATGGTGGTGTAGTGGAAGGGAGGAATACAATTTTCTAGAGCTACAAGGCGCAAGAGGGGGTTTATGGGTGGTATGATGCCACTTTGACGGTGGTGAAACCTTAGCGGGCTTATTCTTGTGGGTAGGATGCTTTGCAACAGCCTTATAGTGATTTTTTGGGCGACACACCATAGACGTGTGTTAAGTGTTTCGTGAACACGGCAACATGGAAATCATGACTCGTGGGAAAAGCTGGACAACTATTGCAGAGTATAAAATCTGATATATCAGTCATCCTCACATGATTAGTTGGATGGTGTGGTTTAGTTGGTTTAGTTGGTGGGTGGTTACCTATGATGGGTGTCAAGTCAGATGGTTTGGGAACCTGATGTGGTTTCCAGGTAATTGGAAAACATGTGGAGATATTTCTAGGAGATGGAAGTCTAGTGATGAATCACATAGTTAAATCGGTTGCTTTTGTAACTCTACGTTAGCATAGTTGGCATTTATGCAAAATAAACATATTATAGCTTATTCCTTTATTCAAACTTGCATGTCTTTATTTCCCACACTTGCGGGGTAGAACATGTACTTACACTGCTATGTCCATCCAAATGTACATCAAACACTACTCAGACAATTTAGGAGAACCAGACTACTACATCAATGAAGATGAAGATTGCTAGCCTGGTGGATCCCCTGTCAATTGCTTGTGGAAGATGGGAGCTTCACTGTGTTTTGCTAGTGTATTTTAGTTAAAGACTTTGAGGTATTTCTATCTTGTTTAAGTTGTACGTTGTAATAATGGCATTGTGTGTGATACGCTGATAAAGTCGCTACATGTATGAAACTTGATCCTGGTATACATGTGGTTTACATATGGTTTTGTCCCATTATAAAACCGGGTGTGACAATGTGGAAATAACATGTAGTTCTGTCATGTCTCAAAATCGTAATCACGTAAAAGCATAATCATGCTTCATAAGTACTATGTTTAATTTTGTGTAATTTTTATTTTGGAATACTAAAGCATTCCATTTAGAGTCAATCGGTTGAGAGAGAGTAATTCGGGAGAGAAAGAATAGAATTTACAGTTAAAACGGGCTTCTTTCTCTAACATGTGGGGCCCACATAGGTGGCCAACCACTCCCTCTCTCCCTTGGGCAACAGCCCCACCTGCTCCGTCTCTCTCCCTCACTCCCTCATGCTCTCTCCAACCGGCCAAGGCAAGGGAGCAGCTCCCCTCTCTCTCTCTCTCTCTCTCTCTCTCTCTCTCTCTCTCTCTCTTCCTCGAATCCGCCTTCTAGAAGCCAAATCAAGGTATGCATGTGGTATTGATGCATTCCTGAGCTCTTAAGCTTTCCATCCATCCAATTCATTTGCGTTTTCCCAGAAGATTTGAACCGTTCTTGACGTTTCTTGGTGTTCTTGGTTGAAGCACAAGAATTCGCGGATTTCTTCCTCTTCCCGAGCGATTCCTCTGTTTCCTTTGTCACAAAACAGTCACCAACCTCCACAAGCACCGTGGGTAAGTCCCTTAGGCTTCCCTCAGCAAGAATGCATGAATTAGTTAGTCAATTTCAGATTTGGAGCTACGGTTGAATATGTCTCAAGTTCTTGAGCTCGGGAGCGATTTGGAGGATTTGGGTGGGATTTGAGTTAGGCATCGTGTTGCTTGGTTGGTAAGTGAGGTCTAGGATATATGAACTATCTCAAACATGTTTCTCTTTTGATTGGAGAGGCTTGCAAGTCAAATCAGTCAAGTTCTCCCTGTGGAAATTGTTCTCTGTAGCAACCTGGATAATCCAGATTTCACCCGGAGGTTCCGGGTAGCACGAGAAAAAAACCAATGAATTGTGTTTAAAAACTGTGATGGTTTAGGATGCAATTTGACTATAGAACCCTTTGTATAGTTCTTATCCATGTTTAGGTGGGATAGATTTGGTATGAGAGTTGAATCGGTCGAGGAAAACACATTAGAGCTCAACTCGGTCGAAACCCGAAGGTTCTGGATACACCTGGAGGCTTCGGGTTAAATCGAGAGATTTCAACTGAGCACCCTCGCTCAGAGCCTCACCCGAACATTTAGGCCTAACCCGGAATATCTGGACTCAGCCTATAACTTCCGAGTTAATTCAAAAATAGCTAACCGAGAACCCCCATCCGAAGTACAACCCGGAGGTTCCGGAACCCGGATGTTCCAAATTTAACCCGGAGTCTCCGGCCTCCTGTTAACTTTCCGAAGTCATTTAGATCACAAAGTTTGCTATTTTTTCGCTTGTATTGCACTTTTAGCTTGTTGTTATGCATTTGTAGAATACATTGTTGCACTTCATTCATACTCATCATTGCGCACGTTCTTCTTTAGTGAACCTAGATTCAGAGTGTGACATGGGTGTGGTTGAAGGTGACACCGAGTCACACGGGTTCTGTGAACTCTGTGTGGGTAGCATCAGGTAACCGCCTGAGCAGTAAGGGAAGCATCTAAGCATGTTTCTCCCATTAATTTGGATCATATGTTTCTAATGTGATAAATTATGCTTTATGTATGTTATGCATGCTTTTGATTCTATGTCGGGTCTTATATGGGTAGAACCTATGTTGATGCATTACACCCCCGTCTTGAGTTATTGATGATCTATATCCTTGTAACCGTGGTTTAACTTGTTGTTGTCTAAATTGAAGGTCAATCGAAATGCTTAGCCATGCATAGGTTCTTCAGTCGAAGTTGAGTGATGGTTCAACCCCCGTTCACGAGCTATAGGCTTAATTACTTTTGCAATGATATCAATGTTAGGTTTATGGTGTGGGTTGGACGGGTAGTGAGGATGAGGCGGGATGTGGGCGGTGTTAGGGGTGTTTTCTCCTACCCCGATGTGAAGTTCCCCGAGATAGGTCGGGAGAGGAGCCCAGACACCATAGGTCACTTGCATCGTTTAAACACTGATCATTGTTGTAGTTGGCTCTAGCACTTTTCATATGAACCACATGTCGATCTAACGGTATGACAAGCCGATTATCTTATGTTGTGTCAACGCTTGCCTTGCAGCCCTATGACGCGTAAGAGAAAAAGAATAGGAGAAGCAAGGTGGCGGGGAGCCAGAGGTGTCTGCGACATGGTCGTGGTAACCCTGATGCCATAAGGGAATGTGCAAATGGGTGGTTCCGGGTATGAGAAAGGTTGGCATGACTATCCCCGACTATCCCCTTGTGTGAACCTGTGTGGTCGCACGAGCTGAACGATACTCAAGTCGTGTAGGTAAAGTTTTATCCCCCTGCAAGGTGTAAATACATTTCAAAATATCGTGCTCTCGGCTATGAGCATGCTTTTGTCTATTTGCAGCAGTCGTAGAGTTAAGAATATGAATTGAGGTGGTTGATGGGTTAAGATGATTATTTACAGATATTATTACTATGATTCCTTTTACATATATGTTCAGTTGAGATTTATGGGCTAGAATGTTACTTTAGTCTAGCATAGATGCTCACACATGTTCATGTCAAATTTGCTTTCGCGTATGAATTTTTTTTTACCATGTGGCCGTATTCTTACTAATATCCAAACGCATAATCCTTGGAGTCAGGTTATCTATAAGTACCCATTATGGATTAAGCCTTGTGAGTACCTTCATACTCACGCTGCTCTTTCAGGTGCTACCAGTGTGAAGAAATTGGTCTTTAGCTACTTTACGCCCGCCGATGTGGGTGGCGGACATGAGTAGACAACTACTCGGAAATCATGCTTTTGTGATGGAGACTAAGGGCATATGGCTCCATCCTCCTTTTTTTTATAGCTTTAGCTTCCATTGCATAGTTTCTCTTTGTCTAGGGGTTAACTAGTGTTAGTATCCTCCTATCTCTTTTGCTGTAAATTGTGAGAATTTGCAAATGCTTAAGAACTTATAATATAAGCTTAATTACTCGCTCTTTATTAAGCTATGTTGTGATGTTAAATGTTGGTAAGGCATGTGTTCTGGTCTTGGTACAAAACACGTGTCAGGACTACCGGATGATATTATGGTTAATCATTAAAGTCGTGATTATGTAAATAATTGACTTAGTGATTAATTAGAATATTATTTGGATGGTTCCTCACAAATTCTATTATTAGATTTGCGTGACAGGAGATAGCATCAGCTGCTCGATTGTCGACGCTTTTCTTGTAATCAATCCGGTAATGCAGACCCAACAACTTGGTGAAGACTTTTGTTGCCACGGTGTATGCAAGCGATGCTCATTCGGGTGCATTGATCAATGTGGATGACAAATTCATTTTGCTGCAGATATGGGCACCACTGTTCAACTGCCTTTAGAATAGCTAGTATTCCTTCTCGTATGTGGAGATACCTCTTGTACGTGGACCCAAGGACTTGCTCACATATGCAATTGGATGTCCCTCTTGCATTAGAACAGCTCCCACGCCTAAGTCGCTCGCACGGTTTCAACGTGAAAGGGTTTACTGAAATCTAGCAATGCGAGAACAAGAGCTAAAATGAGTGCCTGCTTCAATAATTGAAAGGTTGTCTTGACATGTGATGTCCAGGTGAAGATTATGCCTTTGCGAAGGAGATCAGTGAGTGGTCGACTGATGGAACCGAAATGGAAGACAAATTTTCAATAATAATCGGCAAGTCCCAAGAAACTCTAGAGCTCTTTGACATTACTTGGTGTTGGCCATTCTCTAACAGCAATGATTTTGGCTTCGTCAAGGTGGACGCTCGTTGCACTAACAATGTGTCCCAAATAACCAATGATGGTTTGTGTGTAGAACATTTGGACAATTTCACTTCCCATTGATCATGGCAAAGCAATAGAAATACTTGTTCCAAATGTTCAAGGTGATCCTCCCAAGTGCGTTGTATATGATAATGTTTTCGAAAAAGACCAAAACGCTCTTGTGGAGAAGGGAACTTAAAGTGTTGTTCATGGCACTAAGAAAGGTAGCTGGCGCGCTCGTAACATTGAATGCCATTACCTTAAATTCATAATGGCCCGTGTGTGTTTGAAATGCTATTTTGAACTCTTCTGCGGGACTAAGTCAGATTTGGTGATAGTCGACTTGAAGATCAAATTTGGAGAACCACTAAGCCCCCTTCAGTTCACCAAGTAGTTCGACAATGACAGGCACAGAGTATTTGCTTTTCACTGACAATGCATTCAGTTGTCTGTAATCGACACAAAAGCGTCATGCGCTATCTTTCTTGTGAACCAACAATACCAGAGGGGAGAATTCATTGGAGCTATCTTGGAAAATACCTTGTTGCAGCATAGACTGAACTTGATCTTCGAGTTTTGTTTTCAGGGTTGGTGGTGTAGAAAAAATAGCCCTATTAGGTCATGATGGGTAGCAATTCTATGTTCTACGAACCACCCATAGCTAAATGTTATGATGGGTAGCATTCTATGTTCGATGAACCACCCATAGGGATTCACAGCCATTCAATTTACATATAATAGCTATGTCTAATTGTAGCGAAAATGGTCCTATTAAGTCATGATTGTGATTTTGGTGATTAATGATAATATAATTATTGGGACTAACATGTTTGTCAAGAATATATATTAGTAGGTCTCATGGATGCAATACATGATGAAGCCATCGAAGTTGAGACAAAATTTGATTGAATTGGAGAAGTCTTAGAGAAATTGTTCTCACCGGATAGTCCGGTGCAGAGAAGTTTGCACTCACCATAGCATTTTGTCCAGAGATTGTTGAACTCATCGGATGGTCTGGTGATAAAAGCTTTAGTAACACCGAAGTATTCTATGAGTGGAGTTCAGTGAAGTTGCACTCATCGGAAGGCCTGGTGATGTCTCGGTGAACACACCGTAGTATTTTTTATGGATGGTGAGGATCACCTCACCAGATGGTTCAGTGTTAGAAAAGTAAGAACACAGGAGCATTAATAGAACAATGGATTTTTTTAAGAGAGTTGAAAATCAACACAAAGGTCCAATGATCAGAAGATCTACACACCGAATAGTTGAATAGTGTAGAAGATGGCTCGGTCAGGCTCAAGTCTACATACGGGAAAGTCCAATGATGGAATTGAAGGCAGCACCAGAATATCTGGTGTTAAGAAGAAGTTTGAGTGGAGTTCCAACGGCTAGTATCCACTGATGTACACATCGGATGGTTCGTTGATTGTACTACTATTGTCACCGGACCATCCGGCGTTCACAATAAAGTTGAGTCGTTCGAGCAAAAGCTAGTTGGCGGGTTTGAGGCTATAAATACCCACCCACTCGATCAATTGAAGGTGCTGGAGTCCAGAGAACCTCATACACACTTGAGAAGACATCCAAGCCATCAAAGTGCTTAAAGTGTTCATCCAAGGTGATTAAGCACAAGATTAGAGAGGGATTGGTGCCTATATACCTAGAGAGATGTGTTGCTAGGTGTTGCAACCTAGAGAATGGATCAAGGTGTGATCCAACTATGTACCGAGAGGTACGCCGACACCTTGGAGTCTTGGTCACTTGCCGAAAACTTGTTGACCCTTCGACTTGGTGTAAAGTGACGGCAAGAAGAATGTGCAGGGACGCGAAGACCCTTGTCTTTGTGACTAAAGCTCCGAAATGAAGACGGCTCACAAGTGACCATAAGAGAGGTTAGTGGTGGGACCTCGTCTTGGTGGCTTGGTGGCTCATCGTGCTGGAGGTTTTGTCATGATGACTTGGGATCTTAAGAGCCGTGATCGGAAGAGACTTGGTGACCTGGAGGTATCCTTTGTGGAGCACCAACATGTACTAGGGGTGGCTTATGTGCTACTGATACCATGGGATAAAAATCCCTTATGCCGAGTTTGTCTCTCTACCTTATTTACATGTCCACTTTTACATACTTGCAATTTACCTTATTAGAGTAGGTTGCAATCCTCTTGAGCAGTACAGTAGACACACTAGATAAACCTAGAGCGCATTTAAATAGAAATTGAAATAGGTTTATCTTGTGAAGTTTTAGAGCCATTAGTTTCTAAGTGTCCAAATTCACACCCCCCCCCCCCCCCGCCTCTTAGGATGTCATCGTTCCTTACAATCTGTATCAGAGTCTCGTGCTCTTGATAGGCTTAACATCTTAGAATTTTGACATCCAGGGTTATGATGAATACCCATAGCACTCTATATTTCAACGACACTAATTTTGCCGATGAAAAATTCTAATGACTTGTTATTTGCAAGCTAAAGGTTTAGATATTTGGAGAGTCACCAAGGAAGGGATGAAGCAATGCCTCACAAACAAACAAAAACAATTAAATGCATTGACAAAGAGTATCATTTTATCATCTTTATGCATCGATGCATTTCATCGTGTTTATTCTCTCACCAGTGCACATAATATTTGGACTAGTCTCATTGAAATACAAGAATGCACAAAGGATGTGTGCAATGAGAAATATTATGTACTAGTCACTAAGCTCAATGGCATCAAACAACTTCCCCATAAAAATGCTAATGATATGTACTCACGTTTGAATATTCTTGTCAATGAGATCAATGGACGCAAATTGAAGACACTCAAGTGGTGAGAAGAATACTTCAAGCTCTTCTTTCAAAGTATAAGCTAATTGTCTCCATCATCTACGACAACCACGACATGAGTAAGATGACACCAAGCTAAGTTCTCGGTAAGATCACTGCACATGAGATAACCATGAACATAGGGTTAAAGCTTCTATCTCATCCAACGCCAAGAACCTCGCCCTCACAAGAAAGCAAGCACTATGCTCACACATGAAGGCATGGATGAGGAGAAAAGAGCAAGAGTCAAGTTCAAGTGAAGATGATGGTGATCAAAATGAAGAGAACAATGAAGAGGATGATCAAAGCATATCAAGTGATAAAGAAATTGATCTCAAGATCTCTAAGCTCTTCTAAAAATTAGAGAAGAATATGAAGAGGATCAATGCCAAAATTGATCATCCAATCTCCATTGAAGACCTGGTCAACACAATTGATCATATCAAGAAGGAAAAGAAGACCAAGAACAAGAGGGAGACAAGGGAAATAGCCAAAGTATTCACAAGCATAGGAAGATGGGTGAATGAAGATGAAGAGTCAAGCTCAAGTGATGAAAGTCCCACCATCCACTCCTCTAAGAAAAGCTCCTCCTCAAGGTCACCATCACACAAGTCGTCACGCAAGCCATCTCACAAGTGCCTTATGGACAAAGGTATAGAAAGCAATTTAAGTGATGATGGTGACCTTCTGATGAGGATTCTTCCTTCTATGAAGAACTTCTTAACTTGATCAATGAGCAACAAAGGGCCTTAAAGAAACAATCGAAAGAGCTTAAGAAATTCAATGCACTTAATGGCATTCATGTTACCTTTGTTTCTAATTATTAATAATTATTAAGCAAATTCAATTTGCTAAACAAGGAGCATAAAGAGCTTAAGAAAAAATTTAAGTGCATTGAATATCAATCTAAGGTCCCTTTAAAATAGTATCTCTCTCTTTAATTTTAATTCTAAAGTAGATGCTTCCATTTCTTATGATGATTTGATTGATTTATCTAGCTCACCCCTTTACAATAAGACATGTATTGAGAATATTGTTGTAGAAATATCTAATTAACCCGTTGCATAAGAGAATGATAAGCTCAAGCAAGAAGTGAAGAAGCTCAAGGAAGACTTGACAAGATTAAATGGCAAAGGACATGTCTAACCTCCTCAAGATAACTGTGATAGCATGGTGAACAAGCTTACGGATAGGTTCACCGTGACATGCTTCAAGTGCCATCAAGAAGGTCATAAGTCCTTCCAATACAAGCAAGTCAAGAACGAGACCAAGGAGAAGAAGATGATGAATAACCTATCCACAAGACCTCCAACATCTACACCAAGCTCAACTATAATAAAAAGACCAAGAGCAACCACTACAAGCTCAAGAAGAAAAACAATGGCAAAGTGGTTGCACACATAGTTGGGAGAAAGGAGAGGGGGTGGAACCAACCTATTTGGGTACCCAAGGAAGTCATCACGAATATGAAGGGGCCCAATCGGTTTAGGTTCCAAAGAAGACTTGCAGTTCACATAGCTCGGGGATTTCAAGACTTGGCTCACAAGATGATATGAAGGATCAAGCAAAGAAGCCAAGTATACAAGATTGGACGTATTGATGAAGATCATAATCATCATATACCTAAATCTCCATCCAAAGGTGAAAGGTACTAAATGCAAATCCCTTTCAATTTGTACCTTTGACTTGTCTAGGATTGCAAACTCTCAATTCAATTTAGAACAATGCCTAGTGTAGGTTTTTCATATGGTAGGTTGCTTGTATTTCTCTTTTTCTTATGAGCAACCTACATGATTTATTAGTTGTAGGTTCCTTACATGGCACTAGTTTTACAATTCGTATTCTTTATGTGTCATGAACCAATCTATAGGATATCCTCCTCATTTTTATCAATAATATGTGCATATCTCTCACAAGTATTCAACACTTGTATGCACATATTTAGGGGAAGCATATCCTATAGGTTGTGATTTTGAAACTAACATGTGTTTCAAGTAATATCTTTTGTAGTCTCATGGAGTGATCAAAAAGTCTTCGGAGGTATGCAATGTGTAAAGCCTTCATTTGAAACCATTGTCAATTCATTTCTACATTTAAGCTACATCTATACATGATATGGTTTAAACTTCCTACCTCTATTTATTGTCTAGTTACGCATATATTGCTACGTTCATATAAGTGGTATTCGCAAGTGAGTCTTATTATATGTATGCACACATATATGGGAGTTTAGATTATATCATATGAGTTTCATGAACTATGATCATTGTTTGTCTTTTTCAATTAATATCAATACATCTTATCCTTACAATTGGTATATCTTTTTAATTGGTATCAATTCTTTATAATTCTTCATAAGTGGTATCATTCATATGGATCATGTTTTATGAAGCTCTGTCCCCAAATATTCTAATATTTTCCCTTGAGTTCAACATGTGCTTGTAGCCTTTTTGCAAAAGGAGGGAATTTTGAAATCAAAGCAAGATGCAAGAGAAGCAAGCGAGATGCAAGAACTATCTCGGGTAGATTATTGACAAAGGAGGGTGCATCTCGGGCCGACAAAGGTGAAGAAACTCTTGCATGGGTCAATCAAGGGAGATAGAAGCAATAGAGAAAAAGGAAGAACTATCTATATAGCAGCCACAACAAAAAAAGGACATAATATTGATGGAAATTGTAGCAAAAAGGGAGATATAATGTTCATAAGAACATGGTTGTCTATACAATCAGTATCTTAATTTGTTCTTACCATGCATCCAAACAAAGAGGTATGACCTTGTGAAGTTTTGAAATCATGTATTTTTTTTAATTGGTATCATTTGTTTTTTGCTTTGGTTGTGTTGCCATCAATCATAAAAAGGGTGAGATTGTAGAAAAAATGGCCTTATTAGGCCATGATTGTAATTTTGGTGATTAATGATAATATAGTCATTGGGACTAACACGTTTGTCAAGAATATATGTTAGAAGGTCTCATGGATGCAATAAATGAAGAAGCCACCAAAGCAGGGATAAAATTTGATTGAATTGGAGAAGTCCCAAAGAAATTGTTCTCACCAGATAGTCTGATGTAGAGGAGTTTGCATCCACCGGAGTATTTTGTTCAGAGGTTGTTGAACTCATTGGATGGTCTGGTGATAAAAGCTTTGGCAACGTCAAAGTATTCTGCCAGTGGAGTTCACTAACGTTGCACTCACCGGAAGGTCCGGTGATGCCCCGGTGAACACACCAGAGTAAGTCTGACGGAAGGTGAGGATCACCTCAGCAGATGGTCCGTTGTTAGAAGAGTAAGAACACCGGAGCATTTAACAAAACATTAGATTTTTTTCAAGGGAGTTGGAAATCAACACACCGGAAGATCTGGTGATAAGAAGATCTACACACTGGGCAGTTGAACAGTGTAGAAGATGGCTCGATCAGGCTCAAGTCTGCACATCAAAAAGACCAATGATGGAATTGAAGGCAACACTAGAATATTTGGTGTTAAGAAGAAGTTTGAGTGGAGTTTCAATGGATAATATCCACTGATGTATACACCGGATGGTCCAATGATTGTACTACTGTTGTCACTGGACCATCCAGTGTTCACAGTAAAGTTGAGCCATTGGTGCAACAACTAGTTTGTGGGTTTGAAGCTATAGATTCATACCCACTCGGTTATTTGAAGATGCTAGAGTCTAGATAACCTCATACACACCTGAGAAGACATCCAAACCATCAAAGTGCTTAAAGTGTTCATCTAAGACGATTAAGCACAAGATTAGAGAGTAATTATTGCTTATAGGCTTTGAGAGAAGTGTTGCTAGGTGTTGCAACCTAAAGAGTGGATCAAGGAGTGATCCAACCTGTATCGAGAGGTACGCTGGCACCTTAAAGTCTTGGTGACTTGCCAGTAACTTGTTGACCCTTCGACTTGGTGTGGAGCAGCAGCAAGAAGATTATACGAGGACGTGGAGATCCTTGTCTTTATGACTAAATCTCCTAAGCGAATACATAGCACAAGTTATCAGAAGAGATGTTAGTGGTGAGACCTTGCCTTGGTGGCTTGGTGGCTCATCGTGCTTGAGACCTTGTCTTGGTGACTTGGAATCTCAAGAGCCGTGACCAGAAGAGATTGAACGACCAAGAGCATATCCTTTGTGGAGCTCCAACATGGGCTAAGGTGTCTTGTAATTTACCTTGCTAGAGTAGGTTGCAATCCTCTTGAGCGGTAGAGTAGATATACTAGATAAACCTAGAGCATATTTAGATAGAAATTGAGATAGGTTTATCTTATGAAGTTTTTAGAGCTATTAGTTTCTAAGTGTCCAAATTCACACCCCCTCTTATAGAACGTCACCATTCCTCACAAGTGGATAATGGTATGGACACATTGTTACTGGTCTGACACCCAATATCAGTGGGATCCTATGATCACAAGGCCGAGGAGGTGGTAATCCTTGTGGTTCCTCAAATATATCTCGATACTTGGTCTGTAATGCTTGAACAAGAACTAGATATGTATTGGTCTTTGCACTCTAAATGTCTTCATCATAAATGTTGAGAAGATAGACTGGAGAGCAAGCAAGCCATGATATCAGACCATGTAATGTAATCCAACTGCCCTCACATGGAATCGATAATGTCTTATAGTTCCAGTGAATCTTCATGGTGCTGAAGTGTTCAAGGCAATCCATACCAATTATAGCTCCATAAGATTGCAAAGGAAGAATCTTAAAAGGAGTGTGAAAGGCATAACCCTGAATGACCCAAGTTGGTGTTTGATTTTCTCCAGTGCAAGTGAGGACATTGCCATTAGCTACTTGTACTCGAAGAGGATATGGTAGAAGTGATACTCCAGCTATTTGCTTGGCAACATTGGCACTGAGAAAGGTGTGTGAACTACCAGAATCCAGCAACATCAAAACTTCAATGCCTTGAATGATTCCTGAGAATTTCATTGTCTTCGGTGACTCCTGACAGAGCTTCGCAAGATAGTGTCAGTAGAGTGGTGTGTGGCAATTCAGCATGATCCTCTGAGAATTCCTCACAAGAGAAGAGATCCCATAAATCCTGGACTGCATTGAGTTGAATTGTTGAGTTGCATCAATGATCTCGGCTCCACTTCTTGGCACAATGGTAACACAATCCTCAGGCCCAGCGATATGCTCGTAATGCCACCATTTTTTCTTCCAACGACTGGTGACTGGCGTTGTCGCATCCACGTTTGTCTTCTGCAGCTGTTGGTACTATTTGCTTCACTTGAGGAGGTAAGGTAGTGGAAGTGCTTCTCTTGTTATTGAGCATTCAGGTACATTCCACTCTTGTTGATGGAAATCGTGCTGTCGCAATGGTTCCACAACTTCCTCCTACAAAGATGCCAAAACACAAGTAGTATCCAAGTCGATGGGTCGCTAAATCATAACAATAGCTTTAATATCTTCGTGCAAACCATCAATGAACCTAGTTGTATAATAGAGTGGATCCGGTTTCAGTTCATATGCAAACAGATGATCAATGAGTTCGACAAATTTATCACTATATTCTTCGACTGAACTTGTTTGACGTATATTGAACATTTGCCATATCAGTTGTTCATGTTGATCACGGCTAAAACACTGATGGATCATCTCACAAAACTCCCTCAAAGTAATATTATGAACACGATGGTCGATAGACTGCAACCAACGTGCTGCCACCCCCGTCAAATGCATAAAAGCTACTCGAATTCAAAGGGAAGGATTAACAGTGAACATATCGAAGAAGTTTTCACAGCGGCTTTGCCATAGCTTAGGATTGTCTCCGTTGAAATCAGGGAAATGCATTTTGGGAAGTTTGGCACTACGGAATGAAATAATGGTGCTAGATTGATGCGGGGACTTAATTAAAGTCACATCATGAGGAAATACTGGATAATGATTGCAGTGGGTACCTGTGATCGGGAGCTATGAAAAGGTGATCACCAACCCAGACACGTGCTCCTGGTGGTCGATGTTACTGCGGTGCTCATAAGGGTCGATGGTCGGATCTCCGGCAGGTGGGCACGCGGCAACCATCCCAACTTGGAGAAGCAGTCTAGTCAAGGCCAAAGTGGGATTGAGGATGATGCGATCGACTTGCTTACAAAGAACACAGACGTTGAGGTGTTGGTTCTCCAGTGTTGCTTCAAGTTGCAGCCTCCAAGATTCAATTGCAAATGCGATCTCATCCACTTGCTTGAATTTGTCGTCGATGGTTCCTTCCATCCCATCGAGATGCTTCTTGACATCAAAATGCTCGTTGAGACTCTTGAGCTCGTCAACGATGAAATGGGTCTAGGCATCCATGGCGTCGTGATGCTTCTAGAACCAGGTGAAATGATGATGCTGCTCCAAGTTGGATCGTTAAGAGTCTCTGATACCAGGTTGTTAGCGGTCGGTAGAAGGAGGAATCAAAATTGGAACATAGGAATCTGGGGCAGAAAGATAGATTGGATTAGAGAGAAGAGGATAGCTATTCTAGAAGGCAACCAAGTTTGAGTTTGCCATCTTTCTTACCCCTCTCTCATGACACACTCGCCTTTTATAGCGTTCACCTCGCCTCACGCTTACACGGCCTATGGCCCAGCACACACATGTGACACAACGTTGAGTCCAGCTCACACGCTCAGCTAGTTGTCACCTGTGACGCGTTTGTTCGATCGCCGTTCGTGCCTAGAATGTTGTGGTCCTTGCTGTTCTACAACCGGATCACCCTCCTGATATGCGTTAACATCCATGAGTTTAACAATGAAAGGAGTCGAGCCCAATAAGTTATTTATGCCAAATTGGTTGTGAACCAGATTGGGACATCTAGATGACTTCAAATAAAAAGTTATCCACTGCAAAGTTGTAGATCTCTTCGAGAGTTATAATTTTCTTATAAATATTTTCTTCATCCAATTTCATATGAATTCTTAATTATCTCAATACAAACTTGACCACTTAATCATTATTTTATTACTACCCGTTAGAGTTGAGTCTACTTAACCACTTCATATATCATCATGTCAATATGTTATTACTACTGTTAGTGACACTGCTTAACCATTTCATATATCATCATTCAATTATGTTCTTACTAAAACTAGAGTTGATCCTACTTGACCACTTCATACATCATCATTTCACTATATTACATAGTCCATTACAATCAATGTTAGATAATATCTTTATTTTTAATCCATAATCGTACATGTTTTTAGTTGTGAAAATATTTTTTATGAAATTATTAATTTTATTTTTTCATGAAACAATTAATTGTGAAAATATTATCTCAGACTCTAGTATATTAAGTATCCCAGACGACAGGAGTGGAACTAGCCTCGTGACAGTCTGGGCTTTAGCCTGGGGCTTGCATCCAAATTTCCATTGGATTTTACTATATAAATAATAGATTTTTTAGAAATAGTCCAAACTTGAATGGGCCAACCCGAGACTTGGCCTATGCCTGGTTCCGGCCCTGCTAGATGGTTCCAAGTAGAAGCCGTCTGAAATATATATTAGACGGTTTTCGTTTGGAACCGTCTGCAGTAAGTTACTCTCTCAACCAGACTTTCTTATTTTTCTGTTGAACCGGGGTACTCTCGTTTCCATTTGTTTCAAACAGAAACCAAAGTTGCGGAGAGTAGGATGATAGCAGAGAAAACAGAGGTTCAGCAGCAGCCAGATACTGTTTACAGTCCGATAAAAGCAGCAAAGCAAGAACCACTCGTAATACGAGTAACAGACCTAGAGTAGGATAAAAGACAGTTCAAGACAAACTAGAAACAGGAAGGAGATATATCAAGAATAAAAACTCTAGCAAAACACGGACTGGAGTCGAGACATCACTCTGGCCACCCCCGTTTATGGGCAAACCGTATAATTGTTCAGACATCTTGGCTACTGGTTAGAACATTGCCAAAACATATAGAGAAGGTTTTGCGTTTGCACGCATGCATATGCGCGCGGTGCTCTGTGTTTGCAAATAGTTTTTATCTTTGTGTGCACAAATAAGACTGACGACTAGAGATGTAAATAAGCGTCTTAATAATTTTTTTACGAAATCAATGATATTTTTCTATTTGATCACCCAACCCATATCAAAACTCAAGTGAGAGCAAAAATAGAGAGAAGTTTTAACAAGAAAAAATCGAGACAACACGACTCCACAGATAGTATATGAATCATATGTTCATTTAAGATTAATTCTTAGCACTCGAAAGATTATAACTTACAAAGAATAAAGAAAAGATGACCACCAAGCAACGAACTCTCTAAGTTGATTATCTAGAGACAAGAAAATTTAAGACTTAGTCACATAAGCGTGTGTATACGAATTGTATGCCTCTAACAACCAGAAGAATGACCTCACGAGGAGCAGAAATTTCAGTCCAAAAATCAAAAAGAAAATCAAATCTGGAAAACAAAAAAATTGCAAACATGCAAGTGAACCAATAGAGAGAAACTAGAAGGAGATGAGCACAATAACATGAAAAAAAAAATAAACTTCATTATAGCAGAGATCAGCTCTATTTTAGACAGATTATAAAGATTTTTTCTCACAAAACACTCACCTAATATATAGGCTAAGCACTTCTCTTCCTCTCCTCTAAAATTCTAGCACAAAGCTCTCATATGGTTGCCATAAGGAGATCAAAATGGCTCATCTCCTCTCATAGTCCTATCCCACTATTTATAAGCCTAGAAAATTTAACCCCTAAATTTTCTAGCTTTTTTCTAAAATATCTCTCTTGTAGTACACTCCTACCTACCATCGAGGGTATTTTGTTCTATTTTTTTCTCGATTTATAGGAAGACTGTGGTGCTTTCACGACTTAGCTTCACCTCGATGTAAGCTTCGCGATGGTGCTACTTACTCCTCTAGTCCTCTCACGGTTTTAAGACTGAACCACAAAATTCTAGCACGCTTCTCAAAGCATAACTCCCTACTTGCTTACATCTTTAGCAAGTGCTCCAATATCGACGCGTGTACTGAGTCTTGCAATGGTACAAGTCTCTTCCATCTCTAATCCTTCGAACTGCCTTGTTCACTTATACCGGTATTCCCTTCGCTTCACTTTATCAACACGCCGTCTTCATCCGTCTTTTATGCTTTACTTGACCTCCATATATTCAGCTAGGATCACTCTTGACTCCGTTTAGCCTCCTTGATCGTCTGACACCAAGCACTCTACTTGTCCCTGCTCATCTCATCGCCGACCATTAAATTGCAGCCATTATTTGCACACCATAAGACAAACAAACACATATCTTGAACTCCAATTCCAGTTAATACATAATCAATATGCTCAAATAAAATCCCATTATTCAAATCACATCAAAACTCATACAAAATTGAAGATCATCAAACCAAATAAATATTAATATTAATCACTCATCATAAATAAATTAAAATATTTTTCAACTTGATTTCTTCCTTCATGCAAAACCAATTCCCAGAGTGGAAGGGCCTACGATTAAGCCTAACCAACCAGCAGCAGCAAAAGAATTTACGGCCAGTTTTCGCTTTGAGTCAAGTCCCGTCCTCTTTACCACCACCATTTGACCGGATTCTTCTCGGACGCAAACAACTTTCGCTTATAGCCTCTCACGCCCTTTTCTCTCTTCTTTAGCTCATTCCACACGGCCAACTGATGTCTCGATACCTCGCCGCTCTGATCCTCGTCGCCGCCTTGGCGGCGTCTTCGAGCTTCTGTGATGCCCGCGTGGTCCACTCCGTCCTCAACTCAAGCGCCGGCGGCGACGGCCGTCGCCTGTTCGGCTCCATCGGCTGCAATGAATGCGCAGCCATCTGTCAACAGGTAGCACTAGCACATGTGCATGCAGCATGGAACCCTGTAGCGTAGCTAGGCAGTGCACAGCCTGTAGAGGCTCTCTTCATGCACCGCCTTACTGCCTTACACATGCAATTGAACCGCATGCATGGCATGCGTGCAGATGCACTACAAAACGCTGTGCACGACGATGACGACGCTGCCTGGGGTGACGACGCCGCTGCAGCTGCTGGACACGGCCCTGCGCATCACGGCGACAAAGGCAGCGATTGCGGAGATGAAGCTCGACCAGGCGATCAAGTCGGCAAGCGGCAAGGGCAACGCGATGTTGTCGTCGCTGGAGTCGTGCAGGGAGAGCTACGCGTCGCTGGTGGACTCGCTGCAGAGCACGCGGAACACGCTCAAGAGCGGTGGCAGCAGCGCGGACCTCATGTCGGAGCTGTCGGCGGCCGGCACCTACTCCACCGACTGCGAGGACATCTTCGACGAGCGGCCGGAGCTCCAGTCGCCCATACCCGGGGCGCAGCGCCACATCAGCCGCCTCGTCAGCAACTGCCTCGACCTGGCAGCCACCATCAAGCAGCAGCCCTAGACGGACGTGGACACTGTGGCAAGCACGCGAGCATGCTTGCACTGCAAATATGCATGCAAACATGCTGCGAATGTACGTATGTATACATGTATGCTCTGCTAGTGTACATTTGTCATGGGAGGGGCAGTGCGTTAATGTTTTACTAATTCTTGGCAGCGCATATCTAGGTGTCTTAATTTGGGAGTAGAGAAAACCCTTTTAGTTGAGATTGGGTTATCTTCTAAGCAATGAGAGTAACCAGCCGGAAAGGTTTATGTACTCCAAATCAAAAGCAGGTTACATTTGTTCGAATGCATATTAATTTCTCTATTCAACCCATGTATTGGCAATCACAATATGTCTTCAGTTTATTCCGGTAATAGGACAGAAATGTGTAAGCACCTATGAACAATTAATGCGTATAAGTCAAACTTGTGAACGGTAGGTACTCAGGTAATTATGCATCCCTATGCCAGTAATGCTGAAGAATCAAGATCAGATAAATCTTTAGCCATTGATCAGTCACTACACCTCCCACCGTGGCACTGCCCCTCCCCCGTGCCATCCCATCATTAGTGCGCGAACACTCACTTGGCACTAGACGACTGCCGATCGGATTTACAATTGGAAGGGAAAATTTCACTATCCATTGTAGACGTATTGGCTATTAAGATTGTGTTAAGATTTGTACTAAATAATGATAGGTGAGAGAATTATCGGATGCATGAATATTAGATTGGAAAGATTAACGACTAAGATAACACGATAACACGTGTTCACACCCCACGTGGAGTTGACTGTCCCGGATTCACCACTAGGGAAAGAGCCCTTGAGTTGTGACACAGCGCCAAGGAAGGGCAAGGAATGGCAGACGCGCCAACGAGACTTTCTGGAACAGCCGTACAAGAATCGCGGCTCGTAGCTAGGCGGAAGGGGGTCGACACGCACACACTCAGCCCCATTGTTCGTCTAGGCTCTAGCCTCCTTTGAACGCTTGGTCGCTTGGGGCATAGCATTTCATTATTGGTGGGTCGGAGACTACTCCGCTGGAAACAGCACCGAGGGACGGCTTCCGCGACAGCTGCAAGAAGCCAAGAACCTTTAGCTGCCCGAGCGTCCCAGCCGCTTGCGGCAGCGCGACGAGGTTGGTGTGCGAGACGTCGCCACGGCATGCCCCTGGCAGCCGCAGGATCACCATGTTTTTGAGAGATCCAATACTCAAGCTTGGCATGCATTCGAGGAAGCACACAAGTTCTAATTAAAGACATGAGCAAGCAACGAATGAAACTAATTGGTCAAGCCACAGCGATGCGCTATTTCCCTCTCTCCCGAAGCACACAGGTTCTGCTCCTAGAAGCGAGTGCCAAAATTATTATGAGACGCCAGAGGCATCGTCGAGTGTTACACATCGGGCCACGCACGCTACACTGAATCCAACCCCAAAATTTCCTAGATAAACACGCGCTTGAAGTTTATTTGGCAGCAGCATCCGACCAGTCCAGCCGCGCATCTCACTACTACCGTAGCTGCCGTCGGCGCGGCCAGAGCAAGGCATCTCAGCTTCGGGCATCTCCTCACCTCCAAAACCTCCGGCGCTGGCAGCAGCTGTAACGCCCCATGTATCTATATACCCAGAGGTTACTGTCTAATACCTAAATTCTACCAAATTTGAAACTCCTTGATAAAATATTGGCGGAGTTTCCCTTGTATATGCCCTCTTCCTTAAGAAACCAAAATCGTACAGTTTCCATAGGCAATATTTATAAGTAGAAGGTAAGCATCACATCCAAAGCTGGGACCCGATGCATCAACCAATTCAAACTCAATTGGTTAAATTGACCAAACTAGCAACTACAAGTCTAAAGAATTACCGATGCGCTAACTGTCAATGCAATGTGCTAAAACGTAATGCTACTTGCATTTCATACATGCTGTGATCACTGGGTTCTAAAAACCAAATAAACATAAGAGTGAGTAAAAATACTCAGTACAATTTAGAACTAGAAGAACAACATATCACCAAAGTCAATGAAGAACGAGAAATTACAAAGTTTTTCTTTTTTTCTTGAAAACAGCAATGAAACAATAGTTTCCGTTTGAAACGGACAGACATGAATATATCCTTGCATTTACTGGTAAAGTCGAGTGAGTAGGGCTAGCACTCACTCACATGATCTGAACATAAGAACTAAATTGCACCTCTGGTATCACCGGCACTTGAATGAAATGTAAAGGAATAATTTGAAACTTGATAATTTAAAATGAACACAATCATAAACTTGAAACACGTGAACATAAGAAATAAGAAAGGAAATGTGAATATTGAACAACCACAATCAAAAGGGATCAATAAACATTCAATGAATGAATCATGCCATAACACGGGTTCATCATATGCTTACCTTAACCGTGGCGAAGATCCGGTTTCGAACCGTTAGCACCGACACTTCCTAAACCTGAGGAACAAATTATACTCAGAATTTATTTGAGAAAGTCCACATGCTATATATTGGTGTCTGAACTATGTTCTATATCTGAATCCCAAAATACTTGATTTTATCGTTTTTCAGGGAATTGGACCAATGGTCTGAGTTGCTCTTAATCATATGGCCGAATTTGACCTCAACTAACCCCAGATTTCAGATCTAACTATTACACATGAACCGATTCAAAAATCTCTAATTTTGACGATGAGTCCAGTGATTGAAAATCAACTTACAAACAACTAGGGATTACGAAGATGTTACCTTAAGCAAGAGGATCAAGGATTGACATCAAAATTGACGAAATTCTCGAAAATCCCTTCTTCTCTTTTTCTCTCTTTTCCTTTATTTCTTTTCCCTCTTTTCCTTTTCATTTTTATTTCTTTTATCTTTCTTTCTTTTATTTATCCCCTTCCTTTTCTTTTTCCCCTTCACACCCTTGTGCCATCTGCCAGCCGCCGAAGGCGCTCATCGCTGTCGGCCATCGGAGCCACCGGGCCACCACAGCTGCGACTACAGCGCCAAACGCCCAAACCTAGGGCCAGGAAGAAAAGAACGAGAGAGAAAGAAAGGGGGAGGAAAAAGAAAAGAGGAAGGGAGAGGAAAGAAAAGGAAAGGAAAAGTAAGGGGATAAAGGAAAAAAGAAAAGGAAAAGAAAGAAAAAGGAAAAGAGAGAAAAGAAATAAAAGAAAAGAGAGAAAAGGTGAAGAAGGGATTTTTCAAGAATTCCATCAGTTTTTTGTCAATTCGTGATCCTCTCAATTAAGATAATATATTCATAATCGCTAGTTGTTTGTAAGTGGATTTTTGATGATTGGACTTATCGTCAAAATTAGACATTTTTGAACTGGTTCATGTGTAATAGTTAGATCTAGAATATGGGGTTAGTTGAGGTCAAATTCGACCATGTGATTAAGAGCAATTCAGACATTGGTCCAATTCCCAGAAAAATCGGGAATTTTGGGATTCAGATATAGAGTGTAGTTCGGACACCTAATATATAGTTATATGAATTTTCTCAAATAAGTTTAGTGTATAATTTTTTTTCTCGGGTTTAGAAAGTGTCGGTGCTAATGGTGCACGTGCTGCACGTGCATGACATTCGGGAACGCGGCACACACAGTGGCGGGCCATCACGAACGACCAGCACCTCGATGCCGGCGCAGGACCACACATACTGGCGGCGCAACGGCAGGAACGACAAGTCACCTCGCCATTGTGGAAGGCGCGCGGCAGCGTTGTCTCCCCCACTCCGACCATGCCATGGATGCCCATCGTGCTGACACTACCATCTTGCATCAGAGCATACAGATCGTCCAACATGGTCTCCCTTCCAATGCACTCGTTGCTCGGCATCCCCATGAACAATTTGGAGCATACCTGACTGATCACGGTCTCGAAGTCACCTTTGCTCTGGAGGCTGCGCGCCTGCAACCGCATCTCATCGGCCCTCTTGCTGATCAGGTGCTGGCCATGGAATTCGTCCTGTATCCTCACAGCGTCTCGCTCCAACGCCGCTACGGACTCCATTCACCACTGCAGCTGGCTCGTCGGCTTCATATCCTGCTCCACTGCAGCGTTGACAGAGCGCCGATGAAGGTGTCGCAGGACAGGACGCACTGGAAGGTCCTGGAGAACAACTCTGTGAAAGGACCGAAGACGAGGTCGAACAAGGATCGTACGAAATCCATGCCAAGGTAAGGGAGAGGGACAAATTCACAAGGGAAGACGAAGGGAATGTTTTCGCAGCGTTCCGTTCCTATTGCAAGATGCGGAGAAAAGATGCAAGGGAATGCTTTTGCAGCTTCTCCCAGCCTTCCTACAGGAAACTTGCCCCGTTGTCCCCAGAATCATTCCAAAGACATTGCAGTCTTCCAGTAGACTTTGAAAACGCTCATAGACCTACGCAGTATTTAACTGAAAACAGAGAGTGATAGTACTTTTATACCCAAAATTAGTTTAAAATACCGAACCAAGGATATGCTTGACACGGAAATTTCTTTGAAACTCGGAGGAGATGGTAACAAGAAGACATCTATACGATGGGATTACAAAACAAGCGTGCATGTTCATTACAAGCAGGTTCCTAAAAGAAAGTTTAACTCTGATCTCATGACATATTGACCCTTCTAAGCACAAGCCAACGTCATGACCGTCTCAAATGAAAACAAAAGCCCACGGCATGACTATTTAAATTAACTAAATCTTAAAAACTTCTGGTAGACTTTTTTCTTCTTTTCCCTGGCTACATGGCCCACCAAACAAAAGTCTGACCTTAACTTCAAAACACCACCCACAAGACATGTGTTCCGTTGATCTCAAATCAGCTTAAGGTTTTTTTTGTGGTACAAAAAAAGAAACAAAACCAAGTTTGGTGACTACATAAATAAATCAATAATGATACAAGTGAACTGAAAAGTGGAAGTTTTCTCTCTTTTTCAAAAACTGTACTTTATGGGTAACTTACAGTAAACATGGTAAGGTAAGAAACCTTGCATGGTAGAGCTTTTCGGGAGAAGACTTCCATGCTACCATCCCAATGCCAACTGTTTGCTGCGTATCACACAAATATGCATCTTCAGAGTTTTATAGCGTCATCAATGCCTTCCAGCAGCCAGAAAAGAGATAACTCATATAAGTCTCAGCTCATATTCGCCAGCCATTGTGATGTATCTAACCCAGGGAAGTGCCTGGTAACCACTCTTTTCAATTATCTTCAGATACCGAACCTGCAAAAAAGAAAAATACAAAATGGCATACTTTTAACTGAGGGTGCCAGATAAAATACCATTTACAACATATTTGCAACCACATTACCTGAATGCCCGATACAGTGAAATATGGTATCTCAAATTTCACTCGTATTGGCGCCTTCTTTTCAGGGACCGCTTCTTCCGCTGTTATACTAGGAAGACTAAATTCTGCTCTGCACATGTATTCCTAGAAGAACAGCTCCAGTACATTAAAACCTCCAAGTAGAAGCGAACAGAAGTCAAAGGATAATTTAGAAACAGTTAAGTAGTTACTTTGCCACCAGGAAATGATTTTACTTTCCAGACCATCGCATCTCTCTCAGGTGCATATGCAGCAGAACCCATTGAAGTTCTTATATTTGGGTTTGTGGCATCTAAAGGAACAGGCACTTCAATTTCAACATTTGTTGCTGTGCTGCAAATGAGAGAAGAAACCTATTATTTCAAAAAGCTCGTTCCTTTAACACAGCAAATCTTGCTTATTGTAAAAGGAACTCACCTCCTTTCCTTGAACTGACTCCTTGCCTTCACCATGAGTTCTATACGGCTTCTAGAATGTTTCTCAATTTGTGCTTCCACCCAGATAAGAGGTTTCACCTGAAGGACATCAAATGAAGACAGGCATGTGCAGAGGAGGGCCAAAAGAAGGCATTTCAGATATCTAAAGCATCCCATAGTTGTAATAATCAGCGATAGAAAGACAACCTGAGTGCTAAGCCTGTATGTCATTAGATCAAATGATCCATCAGGAGGTACGAAGGATATAGTCCTATCATTCTCAAATCTAGCCAAACGTACACACCTATCAAGAAAAAAAGAGAATAATCATGTCCAAGTCGTGATGCAACTGATTTGGTAAAGAAAAGAGCAATACTCTTTGCTTACTGATGAAATTTGATATCATCAAGATCTATTGCTTTTCCTTTAGTTGCTCGGCCTTGAGCCTCCAAAAGAACCCTATCATTCAACCCGAGTTTGCACTCAGGCATTCCACTGTTTCAAAATATATCTCGCTATTAGGGATACAGATGTATATCTGAGTGCAAGGAAAACATAGATGGCAAACATATTTAGATGGTAAATGGGACACCATGAAATGATTAGTTCGAAGCACTAGTTAAAAGGTAGTCTTTAATACTAGGAAGAAGAATACACAAAGTTCTGGTAATCAGCAAACCACTCTCACTTCTTACATCTTAATTTTAAAGTAGACCATGAATTTCCAGCTATGCTCAACATTTTAAAACAGAAAACACAACCAACATCTGCGAACTGAAGTTGGCAGTATGGATACAGATCTGGTGCAGTACCAATGTTAAGAACATAAAGAAGGTATTGACCTTACAACTACCAGTGTAGTATACTCATATCTAGGTAACATTTAACCACTCTTGAAACTTTACTGTTTGATAGTGGTTACTGACTGAATTTTTCTAGCTTTATGATATATAGAACTTCCAGTTCTCAATGAAAGTATTAACCAACACGAGCCAGGAGGGACGAAATTATTAATTATAGCTCCTACTTAGATCAATGTATATCTCCAAAATAACAGTGAAAGGAGACATTTGCGGCTTAAGTAAACTTGGGAGTTAACAAAGCCAATACCACATGTTAAATAAAGCCATTGCTCAATGATAGCCATTGCAATGGAACATCATATAGAAATAGTTAAAAATATAATAAAATTCCATCTCTGAGCTAGAGTTGGATAATTGGTGTAGCCCAAGATGTCCATCATGCTTTTTATGACTTATTGCAAGACTTATGTCACATCAAATTGATTGAGTAGAACAAAATCATTTATAGGTTGTAAACAAAATAAAGATGAAGAGTCATCTAGGAATTTATGCAAGCTTCCAAAGGCAAAGTAACAAAAAAATGAAGCACTATGTTTTGTGTATGATAAAAGTTACAACATAGAAATTATGACAGGTTCCATTATAAATGAAAACACAAGAACCCATGGCAGAAGTGTTATAGAATAACATAATAAATACCATGAAAAAGATTGAGCATATTACCTGGCAAGAAAAATTAACTGGAATCAAATCTAGCAACAAAGGAAATGTAACATCCTATAACTTCAACTATATATTTTCGATATATTTCATTCACTATCTCTACTGCATAAACAAGAGGGAACCTATCTACGGCAATAACAGCATAGGGATGTTATCCAAGATGTTATCCAGTAAAAAGTCTGTCAGTCTCTGGGCCATATTTGCCCATAACACCCCAAAGATAAGCAACAAAATTTCTACTTTGCAAACTAATAAACACTTCAAGGTCATCAATATATTGATTACTTGTCCCATTGCCTGATGAACAGTCTTCCAAAAGGGCTTAAATTATGTGTTGGGCACTTCATTTATTTGTGAGATCCCATGATAAGTCATCTTTAGTATTTAATCTTTAGAAAAATGATATATATTGAATTCCTCAACAGAAGCGCTTCTTAATATCATAAAGCTAATTCCACAAATGACAATGCAAACTTACCTCAAATATGTTCGCATCTTAAGTGCTCCAACGACATCTGATCTCACAATCTGCCCATTGCTGTTAACTAGAATGTTAACACTCTCCACTACATCCAAGAAGACCTTCGAAAACATAGATTTGGTGGTTTGTCAATAACCATCACAAAAGTATCTGCATTAAAAGAGGGGGCAAATAGTAAATGAACTTACCTCATTCTTCTTGTACCGAATCCCCTCACTCCTCCATGACACAGCGTTTGTAACAGCCATTGGTGGCCTCTGTGAGACCTCCATCCTGTATGCATCTGTCTTGATGAACTCGCTCAAGATCTTCGCCTCCGTGTATTGCGGGTACCCAAAATCCATCATCTCATCGAGCAACTCATACTACACGGACAACATGGACACATCATCGTGTCAGATCACATCAATTGCACATCAAACAGAAACAGTGCTCGAGCATCTGCATACCACGACGACAAAGTTATCCCTGAGCGACTCCTCCTCCAACTCCTCGAAGTAGTGCTTGAACACCTGCACTCACGCACAAAACGTATGAACAAAACAGGAGCTAAAATAACACTTCCATCTCTCGGGAAACAGTTAGGCGTGGGAACGTACATCGACAATGCGGTGGAGGAAGAGGAGTATGCTGGCCGCATTGCAATTCTGGCGGGAGGCGGTGAGAACGAAGACGTTGTTGTGCTGGATGAACATGTAGGTGACGCCAGCATCGTCGTGGACCACCGGCGAGTGCGCCTCCGCGTCGCCCTGCCCATTCCACAGCAACTCAGAGCCAGGGCCACACAGATCTCAGGAGCAGACAGCAGGCGAGGCGCGAGGGCTGATCGGTCACTTACCTCCTTGTCGAGGAGCTTGGTGAAGAAGCGCTCGGCCTGGAGTGCGGAGACGTCGCCGCGGTAATCGCGCCAGACGAGAACGCGGCCCTTGATGTCCAGCAGGAACAGCGCCGACACCGCGCCCGCCATGGGGGTGGGGGCGATCTCGTCCTCACCTGCCGGATCTGGATCTGCCCGCCCGCCTGCGCCTCTACCTGCGGCCGGCGGCGGCCATGCGGGAGCCCGGGGTGGGGTGCTCTCGGATCTCGCCTGCCGCACCAGCGCCCGCCGTGCTCGCGGCGGTGCGGTGATGGGGTGGATCGGAGCAGGGACGCAGTCAGCCAGTCACGCAGGGATCGGGAAACCGGAAGTGGAGGGGGTGAGGAGGGGGGAGGATCCCGGTGGTTTTCCTCCGTCCCACTGAGAGGTGGGACCAGGATGCTGTCCGATGTGGAGCTTGCTCTTTCCACTGGTTATAAGCCGTGGCTAATCTTGATCGTGTAGCTAAGCATGTCAGGTAGATCTGGTCCGCAGATGAAAACATTTGATTGCTTCTAGTTCCTCTTTTTCACTGTAGCAGAGGAACTCAAATCCTTTTTCCAATGAGATCTATTATCTTAACATTTTTTAGTGTTAAAAAAAGCCTCCTGTTCGCTTTTAAGGTCTAGGAATCATCAAGTTAATTGAAAAAAAAAAAGATCTAGAACACTCATTGTTACGAGCATCTAACGGTTTAGATTAAAAAAAATCTATACAAAATGAGATTAATAAATAGCTAAATTTGAAATAAAAAATTAGCCATTCAATTTTCATAAGAAACAAAATATATAAATAAAAATTTCAAATAAAATAAAATAATAATAATTGAAACCAGAGTTAGAATAGAAAAAAAAGATCCCTATTAAAGATAGTCTTAGAAAAATCCAATTCTTATAAAATCAAATACCTAAATAAAAAGTTTATATAAAATACAATTAATCAAAAGTTATCATAATAAAATATTACAAGAGGTTAGAATAGTATGAGTCATCTTGCTAGTTACACTGATCTATAAGTTTTCTTTAAAAGGCTATAGGAGCTTATGCATGTTTATTCCTATTCTTCAGCGATTAAAATTTTGGAATCGGTTCAATCGATAGTGTAAACAGAATATGGCGTATAGCATCTTCCTTATTATGGAGATCAAAATGTTCAGATTCCAGATGGAAGAATCGGGGATACCATGTTGTAGTGCAAGTGCAGATGGTGGCGAAGCTAGAACACCCTCTGTATGAGAATTTTGGGTGTGTCTGTGACACTAATCTATACTAACATCTGTGAATTTTTACTTAGTAAAAAATTAATCTGTACTGCATCGGAGTCTTTTGGATGAGCCTATGACACCTAAAATACCCCTGGCTCCGCCCATTAGTGCAGACTGAAATCAAAATATGTACGAGACGCGACCACACCTCACACAGAATCTACAACTATAAACATTCAGGGTTTTTTTTTCTACAAAATGAACTACCATCTCTAACTCCTGATCAAAGAAACAGATCACTCTAGAACGAGTGCTTAGCTCGGTGGTTGGGTGCAATGTTGCTCACCTTATCTGTCCTGGTGATCTGGGTGTTTCACGTTTAATGGTACTGCACGTTTCCTGCGTGAGTATGGGTTGTTGGGTCTCGCCAACCCATAGAATCACACGCATGTTCCTGACGATCTAGGTGTTTCACTAGATTTATTTTTCAGTAGAGTACACACGTACTGAAGGTTTCAAGCCTTCAAATCTCTTCTTAGTATGTGTATAGATGCGTAAGGTGTGTGCATATAATATGAGTGTGAAATATGTAAAGTGTGCGTCCTCTTTCTCTCCTACTTAAAAAAGCAGTAAGACGTGATCCGTTCACCAGAATATCCGTCTGCCGATTCCTCTGCTTGTTCGCATGCCCGTTCGCCGCACGATCGCCCGCTCGCCCGATCGGACGTTGTGCCCTTCGTCCGCGCTCGCACGACCGCCCGCGCTCCATCCGCCTGCGCCCCATCCTCCATCCCCGCTCCCGAAATTACCGCCCGCCCCATCCTCATCGTGTGCATGAACAACACCAGTCCGCCGGATCCCCTCCACGTGCAGCCTCCTCCGCCGCGGCGGACCGGGAGCAACCGTCGGCCCCGGCCACCACCAGGGATCCACGTGGGGAAGATGGATCTGGGCGGTAGCGGCCTAGATCTACGCAAATCACGGATTCTCCTCCCACCGTGGCACAAATCGTCCAGAATCCTCGCCTGGATCTGCTAATCGCGCTCCTTCTCCCCCTTCGGATCCCTCTCCAATCCAACCCGAGCTGACCACGAACACATTCCATGGTGGTGAGCTAGCAAGCCTTCGATGGTGGCCGATGGGCGTGGAAGCGGGGCCAGCACAGCCTTCTCGGCCACCGCCGCGCCGGATCAGGCGACCGCCGCACGGGCTTGCCTTCTCCTCCTCCCGCGTCGCTCTGCTCCCTGGTAGCGGACCTGACCAGGCCTTCATCGTCATCGGGGACGTCCACGGCCAGCTCCACGACGTCATCTTCCTGCTCCGAGACGCCAGGTTCCCCTCCGAGGAGCGGCTCTCCTCCGTCGCCTCCAGCCTGCCCTCCTGCCGCTGCGCGAAAATCTTGCCCGCCCTCCATTGCGCTGTTGCCAATTTGTTTCTCAGAATTGACCGAGGACTTATCCTCCACCACCTCCTGCCGCGCAGCCTCGTCACATCACGGTGCGTATGCAAGGCGTGGCCGCCATCGTCGACGGCCGCCGGCTGCTGCTCAAATCCTCTCAATCCTGGAAGATATTTGATTGCTTTGATGTTGATCCTATTGGATCCGCTTTGATAGTTGGTGGGACTTCGTCGATCTCCCCATCTTCCGTTGTGACGCAATCGCTCCCCGGCAATCTACTCTTCTCCTCCCATTCGATTCCACTCCTACACCACCCAAACCACCTCGATGGCGTCTACTGTGTTTGTTCTCCCGCAACTTATGGCTACAATAGTTCCAAGGTAGACTCTCTCTTCCCGACGTCTCAATCGATTTATATATTTACTGTGTTTTCTAATTTATATATTTGCCCTGTGTCAATCCCATTGCAGATTAATCCCCGCAGAGTACTCCTACATTGCTCCAAAATATCATTGAATCAATCTTACAATCCCCGCATAGTACTCCTTACGAGGTGACCTAATCGAATCCTCTTTTCTTTTTTGAAAGGAAGAATCATTTTTTCTTCGTTTTGTTCACTGTGTACCAGATTCAATATTGTGTTGTGTTGGCTTTCCAATAACATTATTTGATTTCTTGCATATGAGTTAACCACCATGTGTATATCATACACGTAAATTTGAATGTTGAATCCTGGACATATAAATTCAGTTTCTGGACATCAATTTAGTAAAGGGTGGATTACCAGTGCAAGCCATGCTGATTAGTTTTTCCACAAGATTATCACTTTAGTTTCTGAAAGTGTATCACTCTTTATATTTTATTTCAGTTCATGAATGAAAGTACTGTACTCTGGTCTAGAGATTTATTTTAGCACCTAACAATGCAAGCTTGATGCGTTGAATATGTAGTGTTTATATTGCCTTTGACATGATTGGTGAAATGTCTCAAATGGCCATTAACATGAAGATACTTTATATGGTACGATTTTCTGCATCTTTTTGTCTACTCCACAAATTAATTGTTTCTATTCCTCCCGAAGATTCATATTTCCATATTGTGACTTAACCACATTAACTGTTATTGATGACTTGAATATACTTTTCATTTTACATAGGAGAGATTTGCTTTGTATTTTAAGCACTTTCCTCTGCTTATACGGTGCCTACCATTAACACTTTCCATGATTGCTTATTATTGTCTCCACGTCCAGTGATTAACTTATACTTGTATGTTCTGTGTTTTAGTTTACTGGGTTCTGAAAGCAGCAATAGGGTTTTTTTGACTTGGTAACTATGATTCTGGTGAAGAGAGCTTGGTTTTAATAACATGTGTGTTCTCTTGGCTTGTGGAGTTGCAGGGAGGGCGAGGTGCTTTGGTTATTGGATGACCTTCGAAGGAATTGGGAGCAGGGAGGTGTGGGAAAGGGGTGAACCGAGTGGTCGACATCGGTTACGACGAACCAGCGGAGCAGCAACAAAGCACCGGCCGCGGCAGCACCCCATGGAAAGGGGAAAGGCAAGGTCGCCGAGCTTGAGTAGGAGGTTTGGCCCAATCTTTGCCGTTTTGTCCAGTTGTTGCAGCTTCTGAATCTGATTTGGGACTATGGTGGTTAGCTGGCAAGCCTTCGATGGTTAAGTCACAATGGTGGTTTATTATTGTCTCCATGTCCAGTGATTAACTTATACTTGCATGTTCTGTGTTTTAGTTTACTGGGTTCTGAAAGCAGCAACAGGGTTTTTTGACTTGGTACTATGATTCTGGTGAAGGGAGCTTGGTTTGATAACATGTGTGTTCTCTTGGCTTGTGGAGTTGTAGGGAGGGCAAGGTGCTTCGGTTCTTGGATGACCTTTGAAGGAATTGGGAGCAAGGAGGCGTGGGAAAGGGGTGAACCGAGTGGTCGACATCGGCTACAGCGAACCAGTGGAGCAGCAACGGAGCACTGGCCACGGCAGCACCACATGGAAAGGGGAAAGGCAAGGTCGCCGAGCTTGAGTAGGAGGTTTGGCCCAATCTTTGCCGTTTTGTCCAGTCATTCTAGCTTCTGCTTCTGAATCTAATTTGGGACTATGTTCAACTAAATCATTTGGAACTAGGACTCTGAAGTAGGTTCAGCTATTTTATTATTTGTACATCGTACTATTTCTATAACATGTAGCCATGTATTCAGTCTGTGAAAAAGATACAAAACATTTTAATCTGGTATGTGGTAAATCTGTTTGTTGTGTTATTGGCCATTTGAGGTAACTATGGTGCCCGCTATAATAGATATAGCTTTTGGATTGACCGAAATTAACCAAAGCAAAATTTACGCAAGCAAAATTTTAATCCTTGGCTCTCTATAACCCTGTTTTTTATTTCACAATGATTGAGAATTGGGAACGAAAAGGATATAACCGGAGATTGTAGATAAACCGAAGATTACTTTGCATTTTATGAAAGCATTTGCTCAGTTGCACCCAAACTGTGGCTACTTAGCATAGCATTGCATAACTTGAATGTCAAATGCATAGACTCTTCTGAATTCTTCTACCAAACCCCTTTATTATTGATTACTCGTCGATGGACTATAATCAGCTTCTTATCAATGTTTGATGCACCTACTGAATTAGGACCTTGACCCTGTTCTGTTAAAGTATTATCTGTTTTTGATGATGTCAAGGTGGTGATTATATGATGAATTACTCACAGCTGAACTAATAGATAATTGTTTTTAGTTGTCATGCCTGCAGTAGAAAATATGTGTGTGTTTTATGCAAGGGTAGGTTTGTGCACTCTCTGTGATATGGACAGGAAACCTAACATTTAGGTTTCATACTATTCTGTCATTGACTGATAGAACAGTGAAAATCTATACTTGGTCAAATTTGTTGCTGACAGTAAACTGTGCGAGGCTTATTAGTAGTGTTACTAAATTGCAATGCACTTGATCATATCAAATATCATTGCTTAGCCATGCACTTAAATGATATTATCCTGCCTGGTTCTGGAGTAGTCTATGATCAAAAGAATAATTTTTTCATCATTTAGAGTTTGTTTCTTAATTGAGACTGTTGTCACACGACATCTTGCTGATGTCCCTCCTTTGCAATTGGCAGGCTTTTGATGAAGCCATCTCGAAGCTGGACACCCTGAGCGAGGAGTCCTACATGAACACCACTTTGATCATGCAACTCCTTCATGCACACTTGATCCTCTGGACTTCCGATATCTCAGTAATCTTCCATTTCTCAAACATAAAGTTCTGCTCACACTCTTTACTTTATCCTGAAATCACCCCGATTCCTTAAAAGGGTTTTCTGCTCACACTCTTTAGCACCTTGACCCTGTTTTCAGTCCGACAATACCTCAATATTCTTTTGCCAGGGTCGTGTCATGTTTGCCATGATGTCTCACTTTTGTTCAACAAATTTTTGACGCCCGTTGCAACACACGGGCAGAAAACTAGTGTACTAAAAAAACAGGTTACTCTCCACGTCCTCTGCTTGTAGGGACAAATAAACAGGTTTGTACCTCCTAATCTCTACGGACATCTTCAGGTTGGCACAAAGTTGGTCCAGTCTCCAGGTGGGCCTAGGGCGTTGGGCTGCTTGTTTCGTCTCAGAATCTCAGTCCTTTCTATCATCATTCTATCTCTTTTTTGGAGTTTTTTTATTTTTTTATTTTTTTTAGTTTAAATTTAAATAAATAGATTCCCGGCGAAAAGATTTGTAAAAGTAGGCGCCCAACGCCCTCTCAGAGGGCTGCAGCCCTCTGGGAGGGCGGGTACGGGTGCTAACCGCCCCCTGAGAGGGCGGCAAGAGGGGCTAACCGTCTTCAGGGGGCGGTTAGGCCCTTGGGGGGTGGTTAGCCCCTAGCCACCCTCTAAGAGGGCGGTTAGGGGCTTTTTTCATGTAAAATTAATTTTTTTCCATTTTATCCTATAAAAATGTATTATTTTTGTAATTGAAGAAAAAAAAAGAGGTGTAAGGAAATTAAGAAATTAAATTTGGAGTAGGGTATGTAATAATGGGAGGAAAAAATCAGTAATTAGTAGTTGCAGCATTTTACGTGGGTATGGGGTGCAAACGAGGACAAACATAGTATTGAACACATGGTGAAAATATTACAATACACTGTAACCGCGACGACACGATGAGAAAACAAAGGTGGCATGTACGGTTCGCACTAAGACCTTATTAGTGTGCCGATCCTAATCATAACATGCCTTAGGGAAGGAAAGTATGTCGGGTTAAATTAGGTACTCTCTACTGCGTGCATCTAGGATACTTTCCCTTTCGGAGGGCATCGGGACCTGCCGCCTTTGCACGGCGGGCTCTCTCCCGCTTCCTTTCCCTCTCAGCCTCTCGAGCCTGAGCTACGGTACGGTTGTGCGCTGCCTTCCTCATGCGCTCTTCTTCCTCCCGCTTGAGACAAGTTTCTCTTGCTGTTGCTCGTACTCCCGACGTACGTACGCTTCCCTTCTCCACCTCATGTTCATGTCGACCCACAGCTTCTATGAGTCATTTTGCTCATTGTCGAGCCACTGAATAAAATCACAGAGCGGTGGAGGGGACTGAACAAATGGAACAAGATGAGCGGTTAGTAAAAGAGGGTGCGTAATCGGAAGAGATGAGGCGGACATCTGTTACCGTACCGGTCGATAACCAGTTGTTGCATTGCGAGGCTTGTCATACTCGTAGTTGGCACACATGAAGAAGCGTAGTCCATAGGTGTATGAGATGTCCTGCGACTCGCGGAGCTTACAAAGGTCACTACAGAAGCACATTAGTGGTTCGAGACCTTCAGGTACGGTAGTCCCCCAATGTTTCTTTGGTGGGCTCGATGGAGCTGAGGAAGACATTGCACTTGAGAGATATGAGAAATGAGTTATGCTTCTCCATAAGGAGGTTTGGCTACTTATAGTTGGGGGAGGCAGGAGCATTGGATTCGCTCTTACAGAAAGAAATGCTACTCATGCCTCCCTCGTTGCCGTCGTCCGTGCGCCCCATCGTGGTCCCGATGCCGCTGGTTAACCCTCACGTGACCCCTGGAGTAGGTGAGGGGGTCAGGTGGGCCGACGTGTCTGGTAGGCCTAGTAGGGACCACCGGTGTCGAGGGCTCGTCGTGCGTGGGCTGGGTCCGAAGCGGTGCACTGGAAACCTGGGACCGCTGAAGGACGTCGTAGTCAGGTGTGCCCCCGAAGAAGTCACGGACGATGTCGTATGCGGTGTCGGGGCCAGCCTCATCCTCCTGACTAGGGTAGGAGGACTGTGAAGGCTCGGCAGGCGTCCATGTGTACTGGCTGGAGGGGCCTGTGAACAAATAATCACGTTAGATACGAACAATATGGTATTGAAAGTAGTAGTAAAAAATGTATAATTGTACCTGTGTGGTACGACGGTGCAGCAGAAGAAGGCCACGCTGACGTGCCGTAGTACATTGCGGGGGGGGGGGGGGGTAGGGTGTGGGGCCGCCGAAGACGGACCGGCCTCGTCACCGAAGTAACCTGAGCACAGTTGTAACTTATTTTGCTGAAAGTACTAGAAATTAGGAAGAAGGGTTCCCGGAGTACCTGACTGTGGACGTACAGGGCTCAATCTGTGAGGCTGCGTCGAGACTTGTGCAGACGGACGTAATGAATGTTTAATAACAATAAGTAAAGGATATTGCTCAATATTATTCAAAAGTATAATTCGTACCATGTTGCTCGGACCCTCCAAGACGTGATAGAAGGGGTCGTGTGGGTGCCGACACTGAAGAACGTCGGTGCACGTCTGACGGCCGAGACGACTCGGCGTGTACACCACTCGTCCTGGGAGGCGGCCCTGCTACATCTGTGGTAGATCGGCAGGAGGTGAGCTTCAGGGCGCGCGTCGTCTTGTCGAAAACCCGTCTAATGAAGCTCGCAACATCCGACGCACTTAGGTGATGCCCTTGCCGGACGCGATCCATGACAGCAGCTGCATCCCTATTTACATCATAAATGATATCTGTCTACGGATACGAATAATAGTGAACAATTAAAGTATACGGTTATGTTCATTCAATATGGAGTACGGACTTCAAAAAATGACTTACTGCTAAAGCGGCGTCCTCGTCCCAATGCACCGGGTATGTCTCCGTTGTCGATGCGACGTGGCCCCGGACATCATCAGGGGTGTAGGTGACACGAGTCCGCGTACGAGGTACGTACCACCGTAGGTACTCCCTGAAGTTTCCCTCGGTGTGGGGACGCGCCTCATTAACGACGTCCTGTAGCGCTTGGGCCCATGTTGTCACGTAAGGGGCCAAGCGGTCCTCCCAGAGGTGGCCAGCTGGCTGGCCTTTCCGCGTGTACCTGCATTGAAACCACGGTAAATGTAAGTCAAACTGAAACGAAGGTTGCTCAAACTAAAATTTATCAAATGTACCTGTGGACATGCAAGGGGACTGTACGGATGGGGACGAGCGGGAATGCCTGGTGACGGCCAAACTACCATATGACGCGCTGCGGTGAGTACTCTTCGACGTAGATGTCGAAGACAAGGGGCGCCTTGGTGAGCCAGTACTCCTCGTCGCGGGTGCACAAGGGTGACAATCCCAACCCTGCACGTGTATGAACGGACCGAGCGTTGTATGGCTCCCATACCACATCGTTAGGACGTAGCCTGTCAAACTGGGTACGAAAATGCTCATATGCGCTGCGAGGCTGCTCGTGGGCCTAGTGTGGCTGAGTGATAAACATCAATACAGATATTTAGAGAGTAACATAGTACGAACAAAACTGTTAATGTAAATTACGTACCCGTCGATGACACCACAGCGAGGCCATTGTCGGCGCGTCCTCGTCCATCTCGCCGTACCACTCCTCTGGGTACGGGGAGCGATCCACCACCGGCCTACCTATGGCGAAATGCTCATACGACCATAGCTGAAGAAGAAGTGGACACCCGGCAAAAGTGGCTAGCGCCTCCTTCTTCGTGCATGCGTCGCAGAGCGCCCGATACGTCGCAGCAAGAACAGCTGATGCCCAGCTGAACTGCGATACGTCCTCTGCATGCGCGTCCGCTATCGACCGGGCGTACGGCACAATGGTCCTCGTAACCAGGTGGCCTTGGCCACTAGTGAACATCACCCACCCAAACAACCAAAGGAGGTAGGCCTCCAAATGTCTCGAGACCGCGTATGCATTGGCTTGTGGGTGGATGTATGCCGGCTGCATATATGACTGGTGTCAGAAAGAATCATTACGACATAATTTGTTAGTAATCGATAGGTTGCATGTTACCGTACCTGGAACTGTAGGATCCACTTCTTCGTTGGCCCTCGTGCATCGGCTAAGAACTCAGGCACGTACGGGGGTGCATCCGCCTTTCGCTCCACCGGCCCAAATCGCTGATGCATGTCGTTCATCCAGTCAGCCTGCATATCGATCACCCCAACCGCAGCTCCCGCGCAAGGAAGGCCTAAGAGGTAGGAGACGTCCTGTAGGGTCGGGGTCATCTCTTCGCACGGTAGGTGGAACGTATGTGTCTCCGGCCTCCAACGGTCGACCAGTGCTGCTCAGCGACCGATCAAAGTAGAAACGACGGGCCGCAACCTCGGGGTTCTCCGTCGATCGGGCCTTGACCAACCGACAAAGCGGTAGGAGTCCGGCCGCTCCCAACCTATAAGTATTGCAGTACATCAATAATATGTAACAACAGCAGCGAAATGATATGTAACACCATCAGCTTTTCTAAGTACCTGTGGGTCCAGCGCTCGTCTACCGTCAGCAGCTCTCCGGGGCCTCGTGGGCGAAACACTCCTAGCTCCGTCTGGTGCTCGGCGGATAAGAAGCTGTGATGCTTCTTGTCCACGGCAGGGTCCAAAAGCTCCGGGGTCGAAGGCTGAGCCATCTCTGCATTTGAAAGACATGTACATTAATACATTGAGAAATAAATACAAGAACAACATACTTCGAATGCAAATTAACCATATGCGAAATTAACACATATTAAAATGGTACAAAACTAGCTGACCTAGACAACAGGTGCATCACCGCCTGCACTTTTGGGACAATATTTGTAAGTGTGACCTACTTCATTGCACTGACTGCATCGCTTAATCCTAGGGCCAGCCTTGGATTCATCCATATCATACGAATCCGCCGAGATTGTCTTCGGCCCGGTGCGTTCTTCATCTTTCCCAAATCAGGCACATATATTCTTGAAGGCCCTGGGTTACTTGTAAAAGTGTCAACAATGCCGTAACCATACAGCTCCGGATTCCAGGTGTTCAGTACTTGATCTTTCATGAAATATTGTGACACATATTGCCTTGGAAGCATATGGTGTTCCGCGCACGCAGCTATGACGTGTGTACAAGGTTTGTGGAGTAATTGTGGCTTCTGACAACTACATATGCATGTCCCACTCCTTAGCACACACTCTTGAACATGCCGCTCACGTCTACCCCCCTCCGACCCTTATCCCGACACAGGACACTGAACTTGTGCTCTGCTGTGCCCTCTTGATTTGCGCGATACATGTGGGCCTTCCTATTTGCCTTCTCCATGTACTCACATAGCATCCGGCCATAAAGCATACGATTGTCCTCCATTACAACCTTAGCAGCTGCAAACCGATCAATGAAGTACTTGCAGGTGCCATGCAAAATACCTTCTACAATTCCAACTAGTGGTAGGGACCTCATTCCTCGCATGACCCAGTTATAAACCTCTGCAAGGTTTATAGTCATTACTCCATACCTGGCACCACCACTGTCGTACAGCAGAGCCCATTTTTCATTCGGCTCATTGCGTATCCACTGTGAAAAGCTCCTAATAGATGAGCCCGATCTCCTTACAATCTGCGGAGTATCGGTTGGGAGCCGACCGAGAGATATTGGTTCCTCACGGTTAGGTGCGGCCTCCACAGTTTGTTTAAGAGTCAGTTCATTAAGTCTTGCCCATAATGCATTGAACTTACGTTGCTGGTTCTGACTGCACAACTTCTTGAAGAGCTTCATTAACTCTTTGTTTTTAAACTGTCTGTAGAAGTTCGCACCCATATGGCACATGCACCACCTGCTTTTGAGATCTAGCCACTGTACTGGTACACCCCGTCGCACGCTACCGTGTTGCATATCCAGCAAAGCCTGCAACAATCCTGCATGTCTATCATGAATGAGACACATATCTGATCGGTCAAGAACAATTGCATGCTTCACTCGCTCTAGGAACCAATACCAGCTGTCCCCATTCTCACTCTCCACGAACGCAAACCCTAGTGGCAGGACTTGGTTGTTACTGTCGACCCCTATTGCAGACAATATCTGCCATTTGTACTTCCCAGTTAGGAATGTTCCATCTAGGCATATGATGGGTCGGCAATATCTAAATGCTTTGATAGTTGCACCGAATGCAAAGAAAGCACGCTGCAACACTCTTTTTCCGCTGTACTCCACATCAGTAGAGGGGTAATGCTTGATATCATAGTAGCTGTCTGGATTTCTTGCACAAATTGTGGCTAATTGACGAGGTAGATTGTGATACGAATCTTCATATGTACCGAACCTAATCTCAATAGCCTTTTGTTTTGCCCTCCATGCCTTCGCATAATTTATTGTGTACTGGAACCTTTGCTCAATAGCACGGATTATTGATCGTGGCTCATACCTTAGGTTGTCCACAATCTCTCCGTACATAACATTTGCAATGAAAGTAGAAGACAGGTTCCGGTGGGCGAACTCTATTTCCTCAATATGACAATTATGTTCCTTAACTATTGAGCATTGCCAGTAGTCTGCCCATTTCCCTCTAAATGCATGCACCCGCCAAGGGCACTGAGGAACCAAGCACTTCACATCGTACTCTCTTTTACTTGATTTAACAACCTTGAATTGCCTACGAAGAGACAACGACCAGAATTTCACAGCATCAATAACTGCCTCTTTTGTAGGGTATATAGCACCCTGTGACACCTCATTCTCATGGTATAGCCACGGTGTCTGGTCAGCCTCGCTAACCACCAACTTCGAAAATTCTTGATCCCGCCACTCTGCAGGAACTGCAGCATTACCCTCCTCATCAGAAGAATCCCCATCGGCAAGGCCTTCCTCTAACTCTTCATCCTCCAAATCCATATCTTCAATGATGCTAGGGATGTGCTCCCCTTCATCAGCTACATCCATCGGCTGCAGGTCTGGAACATCACCAACCTCCTCTCTGGACCCTATATTAGCCGCCTCTGACTCATCTTCCACTGCCTCACTTGGTCCTGCTACTGCTTCTGCAGAGTTCACCTCATTTTGATCTTTCAGGTACGCCGCAGCTAATAAAACAAGCCGCATGCCACGTTCACAACATATATCTACATACTGCCTCCAAGTTGATGTGGCTTCGATGGGAACAAGCTCACCAAAGTATCCATGACTAGCACGGCTCAGAACACCTTTCAACTTCAGCTCATATTGCTGCGGATCCAGTTAGAAAAATCGCATGAGCCATTTGCACACCCCCACAATAATCCTCTCATTAGCCTTACTAAGCCCCTTCATAACATGGCGAAATCCAGAGAGATCTACACCGTTGGGACCGTACATAATTTCACCCTCACCATAATATATCTGAAAAATTAATTTATCTGTCATTCCTGAAAACACCCGCAAACATAACACATGTTAAGACAACAAACTATATTTTTGATTATCGGATAAAATAGTTTTTAAATGCTACCCTAGGTTCGCAAATTATCATCTACTGTTGACTCATACGTCCGCATGTACAAGTAATATACTATAAAATATATACTACAAACAACATACTGAAAATAATATACTAAAAATAATATACTACAGGTAACAAATTGAAAATAATATACTAAAAATAATATTCTATATTCAACTATTATCATGCAATTTTCTAACTAAATTTTACAATTTTCTAAACCCAAGATCTAAATATCTAAAATCTATGTCATATACTACTACTGCACTAATTAACAACAATAAAAAGGATAAAAAGATTTACCTGAAATTTTTTTCCAAATCCGCAGCCCAAATGCAGCAGGGCTTCGCCGATCTCTCTTCCTCCCCTCTCCTCTCCTCTCTTCTCCTCTCTCTTCTCAACTTTTCTTTTTTTCCGAATTTTATAGTTTTTTCTCCATTTTTTGGGGTTTTTATAGACTCCAGGGCGCAGGGGGCCGGCGCGGGGCGGCGGGCGGGAGGAGCCCTTACTGCCCCCTGAGAGGGCGGTAAGGACCTCTACCCGGCCCCTGAGGGGACGGTAAGCTGTGGGGCCCGGGCGGGAAGGCCTACCGCCCTCTCAGGGGGCGGTTAGCACCCGTACCCGCCCTCTCAGAGGGTTGCAGCTCTCTGAGAGGGCGGTGGGCACCTACTTTTGCAAATTTTTTCGTCGGGAATCTATTTATTTAAATTTAAACTAAAAAATATAAAAATAAAAAAACTCTCTTTTTTGAGTATTGCATCGAGATAGAAGTAGAATGCAACATTCCGCCACAAACCACCTGCTTCAGTGCTTCTTCTTGATGACGCTTACAGTTCCAACGGCGTTCCTGCTACCGATCGCATCTCAGAGTTCTCTTCTGTAAGCAACACGGGTGGGAGTGTCATGTAACTTTGTATCGTCAGTTCGTCGTGCTGCTGCAGCCATTCGTTGTAAGCCACAAGTCTTCTCTGCACTGTCTGGAAGTCTAACTACAATTTGTTCCAGAATGTTTTGTCTTCACTGACTGAAAATCTGTCTGCAATTTGGGAAGAGCATTGCAACTGCTGGGATCAGTTGGATTACTACTGGTAGTTACCACCGCGGGGATCTTGTCTTGCACAAGCAGCCAAGATTCAAGATGGCTACATCAGCATGCGCCGTCACGTTCAATTGAACTGTACCATCTGTCTTCTTCCTCAACACAGCATGCACGAACGGCAGAGGCGAATCTTCTACGGTAGCCTGGAACCCGGATGCCTCATCTCGCACATCAAGGCCGTCACGTTCAAGCACAATACACCGACAGTGTTGTTTGCCTGTCGTTCTCCTCAAAATTGCTGGGAAGAAAGGGCAGGAAGAGATAGCAGGGACTGGGATATGCTCATGACACAAGCTGGTTCACGCATCCCCTAAATAGCACCGTGCTTTATTATGGTCGGGTGTTCGGTACAACAGGAACATGAAAATTGAAAACAGAACAGCATAGTACAAGTTACTCGTCCGCATCAAGTCCAGTGCTTTGATGCAAGCGTCGATGGAGCAGCTTCTCCACGAGCCAGCTCTCTACTTCTCCCTCTTGTAGATCTTGTGCAGGAAGGACTTCAAAACAGTCTGGACCGCCTTGTTCGGCTGCGCCTCGATCTCGGCGATCAGCTTGTTGTAACTCTCCATCTCGTATTCGTGAAACACCGCCTGGATTTATACGGATGAGGAAAGGACGTCAACAAAACAGAGCATATATGAAAACAGAGTGTCAGGTTACGCCACATGTAAATGGATGTAGCCGCATTTTGGATATTGCTTCAGCATCTTCAATAAAATTAGTGCCATCGTGTCTTAGATTTTATTGTTTATAGATAACATATTGTTGTTCATTAAAAAAACATCGGGGACAGTGTGTGATGGTCTCTTCTATTTCACGCCCTGCTATCCGTGACATGTACATGGTCGACTCAACTGATAATGATCCATAAATGATAAAGAGCATGGAATGGTCAAGGCAAACCTCCAGATTAAGCTCTTTGTACAAGTCCTTCACCTTTGCAACAGACGCTGGATCGGATTTCCCATAATTTTCCTGTCGCCCAGATTTGGTTTAGACACTGTCTTTTATGTTATGAAAAATTACCAAATTAATAGCACTTACAAATAGAATGCTCTTTTGGCTCTCCTCAGCACGTTCAAGAGCTTGCACAACTAACCAGGAACACTTGTAGTCTTCAATGTCAGTTCCGATCTGTGATGAGAGTTCATACTGATGAGATCGTAAATTAAAGAAAATAAAGGCCTTGATTGCAATCGACCCAACGGTTACACTCTCAAATTAGTGAACAAAAGAAGGTACAAACACTAACCTTGCCAATGAATTCAGGATCACCAAAACAATCTAGATAATCATCCTGTAGAAAACAATCATTGATCAGAGGCAGTCCAATATAGACAATTCATATTATTTCACCTACAACTACACACACACACACACACACACACACACACACACAGAGAGAGAGAGAGAGAGAGAGAGAGAGAGAGAGAGAGAATTACCTGGACTTGAAAGTACGTTCCCATTTCAACAAGAATATTCTTTACATCACCAAAGTTATCCAAGTTCTCACCAGACAGCAGCAATGCACATGCAACCTGGATGAAGAAGAATATTGTTACTACAGATATCTAAGTAAAGGCTAGCATTACCATCAGCCAGATAATATCAAGAAACATATAGGATGCTAACTCTTACAGGAAGATAAAATGAGTAGTAGGCTGTCTTGTATTGAACGATGCGGCGGTGACTGTTCAAATATGTGAATCATTGAAAGACATTAGCAGTAAATAAAGATGATATCCCAAATTTGAGGTACTAAAGAAATAATGATAACAACTCAGTCTGGAAACTACACAGGCGGTGGTAAAGAAGACCTATCTTTTTTAAAAAAACACTTGGTTACCAAAGTATATGCAATAAATCATGAAAGGAAACAAAGTGTGTAATTATGTTACTGCTACTGTGCTAAATGAACTTACATTGTCAGGTTGTATCGACTAAGATCCTTTTCACCCTCATGAGTAGTGATAAGATCCAACAACTGCCCTGAAGCTGTCTTGAACTCAACCTAAAAGCATAAAAAAGAGCATCAGTTATTTGGAAGAAGCATTTAGTAAATTTAGCATGAATATATACTTATGTCATAAGATATGATTACCTCATTGAACAAATCAATGAGATCAACATAATATGGTTTTCCTTTGAAGTGGCGTTGAAGGATCCGTGAAATATGGTTGCGAAGGATAATCCCATCGTTTACAGCAATGAGGCCAACCTATTGCAAAACAAAAGATGAGCAATTATTTTCATAGTTTACAAGCTAAAATCCTAAAATAATATGCAGAAACTCTACAATGCACTAGTATAAATTAGTTCCCTACGAGGAGCTCAAACAGAAACATAGAACATGAAACTAATTTGCATAAGAGATCAAATAGAAATGTGGAACATGAAAGTCAGTTGTTTAACAGATGAACAGATTCTTCGATAATTCAGGTCCTAACACTAAATCCTTTTCAAGTAAAGCCTTGGTAAAGACATCAAAACAATAATCTGTAGAAATAATTTGGTACATAAAAAGGATATTTGACTCATCTAACCTGAGGCACCCTAAACCAGCAAGGCTGGCCACGTCGTGTCTGGGAGTTGTCCATAATATCATCAAGCACAAGAAAATAAGCTTGAAGCTGCAAAATGAGATAATAATTAAAGGTTCCAACTTAGCAGAGATTTTAAGCTCTTAACACTTAACAAACATTCTTCAAAACAACACCGGGGCAAAGTATTACCCATTCAATACACCAACCAAGGGTGCAGGCAAGAAATATATCCTCCTTGCTCAGAACATCTACACCCTTCAATATTTTGTAGCTATCGATGACAGAGAGCCCGCGGTTGCACTTTCCTCCGAGCACATTGTAGTCCACCATCTGCTCCAGACGAAATAAACGTCAAGAAAGTTATCTAAGCTAGTGATACGTTATTCTCAAATCTTAACAGAAGAAAATAAAAAGGACATCATCAGACAAACTGCATTTCCAGCTTCTATGGATTGTTTTTTTTCTGCAGACCACAAACATTGGCAAACAAAAACGAGGAGGAGAATCCATTATAAGACCTGTCCACTGAACTCCATCAATATGTATCCATTGACTAAAGTCAACAGAAACACTTGTTCTTTAAAAAGGGACAGACAACATAAGCAATCCATCAACTATACTCCTAAATAAGTAGTAGCAAGGTATGACATGCTTAAGAAATGTGTCATGCTCCACATTTTCCTTCAACTGTAATTGTTCTACCGCTTAACCAATGGAAACTGACTTCCTTAATACAAACAATAGTCAGAATATCTTGCGCTTTTGACATCTTAGTCAAAATTTCTGGTTCTTTTGACATCTAAGTCTCTGAGATGTGTTTTAAATGTTAGTTTTTATCATTACAAATGTTTTAAGTAGTAAAGGTTTATCATGATGATAGTATTTCCTCAAATGAAAAAAAATTGTTTTCATGTGAGAAATCTAAATATTTTCAAAGGATATCTTTGGTATAAGATGAAAAGTTTGACAAGAATCTGTGACAATAGCTAGGAATTATTATTTTCCATTTGTTCAGGATTTAGTCATGCAAACTCAATTTTAACAACAGAAGGTGATCTGCTCTCTTAATCATGTCCAGGCAGTAACATACTTTTAAGAAATTTTCACCTCAAGGCAAATACCAAGTTCTTTATAGTTACGTTCCTCAAACAAAAGCTAGACGTGCAAAATTTAAAATAAAAAGAATAACTTTTTATTTCAATAGCTAATGGAATGTGTGTGCCCATAAAATATGTGAATCCTAGTTGGTATACTCCACGGGCAGCCTATTCGATGCCCCTTATGGGCCTTAGCAACGTGTCAAGGATCAGGAACAAAAACTCAAATGCTAAGAATCATAGAGATTAACGAAATTGAGGTGAACAACTATAAGGGAAGTTACGTTTTAGCAGCTGCAGATTTCACAACAGATAGGCCTTTCATAACAAACTGATCGATTCATAGACAGCCTACAATAAACCCGAAGTAGAAAACACAGCCCTTCTTTCATGTTTACTCAGTCTCCTTTTTTTTGTGTGTGGGAGAGATGGGTAGAGAGAAGAGATTACTCGCTGCGTTTCTCAGACTTCCCAAGCAATCCAACTCTAAGCCCGCTAAATTAATCTAAGCAACAATCCTTCATGTTTACTTACTCTGTTACTCCCAATCCTCACTCCATACTATTCTAACATCATGGAACACAGAATTGCACGAACCGTGAGAATACACCGGCCATTTGACCAGGCATCGGATCCTCCTAAACAACCGAATTCCAGATAACCCGACAAAAATCCAAAGCTCTGAAGCGAGCATATAGGCCTCCTCCGAGTCTAAACCAGATCAGACCAACATCCACAGTAAAAATAAGAAACGAGAGGGGAAGAGAGCATTACGCGGTCGATCCACTGGAGCGACTCGTCGGTGAACTCGAAGGCGGGGTCCTCGAGCATCTCCTCCTTGAGCTTGTTGTATATCTCCGCGAACGCGGCCTTGGTGTCGACGCCCGAGCCGTTGGCCACCACCTCCGCCGTCGCCATTGCGCCCTCGGGGCTCTTCCTCACCTCACGTCGCGCGGGCGCAGGAGGAGACGAGGTGGAGGGAGCGGAATTCTGTGGAGAGTATTGGAGAGGAGGCCAAGAGGAGGAGGAGGAGAAGAAGAAGAAGCGAGGCGCAGCTGGGCCGCTGCAGCACGGGATTATGAATTTGTGATGCGGTTTTGCAGGCGAACAGAACGTTTATTTATGGACGGGAGGTGACACGGTGACCGTGACGGCGACAACTGGCCTGGAGGGCTGGTGGCACGCTGGAAAATCAAGTGTTTTTCAAAAGTGAGTCTCCATATTCAAATAAACTGGCAAGCTAGCCCACATAATTATTAGATTATCTCGTGATACGAGTAATGACAAATTTATTATTAGATTTTTTAACTTTCATGATCAATTAAGTCAAACGTAACTTCTCGTCACCTTATAATCGTAATTGTGATAGGCGTCGATACGGCATACTGCAACCAAAACGCAAATTTTGCTTCGAGGTGATGTGGCAAAGAGATAAATTTTCAAACATCAACTACATTGTGGAAGACTTTAGGATTTTTCACAAATGGGATACTATGAAATGGGGATTCTGTAGCTGAGTGTTATGATGGGTAGCAATTCTATGTTTGATGAACCACCCATAGGGATTCACGGCCATTCAATCTACATATAATAGCCGTTTGTAATTATAGCGAAAATTATTCTATTAAATTATGATTATGATTTTAACGATTAATGACAATATATCAATTGTGACTAACATGTTTATTAAGAATATATGTTAATATGTCTCATGGATGCAATACATGAAGAAGTCACCGAAACCGGAATAAGGTTTGGACTGAATTGGACAAGTCCCAAAGAAATTGTTCTCACTAGATAATCCGGTGCAGATGAGTTTGCACTCACCAAAGTATTTTGTCCAGAGACTGTTGAACTCACCGGATGGTACCGTGATCATAAGGCTATACACACCAGAGTGTTTTTACTCAGAAAAAGAAAATGAAAGTCTCACCGGAAGGTTCGGTGTTTAAGGATTGTATACACCAGAGTATTTATTGCAGAGAAGGTAATTGTTAAAGACAGAAGATTAAGGCATCGGATGGTTCGATGATGAAACAAATATGCACACCGGAGCATTTAACAAAGTATATGAGAATTCCTAGAAGCTGGTGTTGTACACACCGAAAGGTCCAGCAATGAAGGAATGACAACACCGGAGTATTTTCCAGAGGTGAAGAGATTTACTCGATTAGGCTCAAGTCTACTCACCGGATAGTTCGGTGATAGAATTGCAGTTACGCCGGAATGTCCAGTGTTCAGAATGTATTTGAGTGGGGTTCCATCAGCTAGTATGCACTGATGTACACACCAGATCATCCGGTGTTTATAGTAAAGTTGAATCGTTGGAGTAACAGTTAGTTTGCGGGTTTGAAGCTATATATGCCCATCCACTCGGTCATTTGAAGCTGTTGGAGTATAGAGAAGCCTATATACACTTGAGAAGATATTCAAACCATCAAAGTACTAAAAGTGTTCATCCAATATGATTAAGCACATCATTAGAGAGTGATTAGTGCTTATAGGCCTAGAGAGAAGTGTTGCTAGGTGCTGCAACCTAGAGAGTGGATCAAGGAGTGATTCAACCATATACCGAGAGGTACGTCGATTCTTTGGAGTCTTGGCGATTCACCGGTAACCTGTTGACCCTCCGACTTGGTGTGAAGTGGCGGCAAAAAAATTATGCGAGGACGTGGACGCTCTTGTCTTTATGACTAAAGCTCCGAAGTGAATATGTCACACAAGTGACCGAGAAAGAGGTTAGTTGTGAGACTGGTGGTTTTGTGGTTTATCGTGCTTAAAGCCTTATCTTGGTGATTTAGTATCTTAAGAGCCGTGATCGGAAGAGTCTTGGTGACCAGAGCATATCCTTTGTGAAGCCTTAACGTGGACTAGAGGTGGCTTTTGTGTCACCGATATTACAGGATAAAAATCATTTGTGTCATCTTGGTCGCCATTTGTATGCTCTAGATCAACCTCATGATCCATACCTGATCTTTGCATCCTTTCCGTTTTGAAGCATGCGAAACTTATGAAACATGCACAGGACTTGCATGGGAATCTTGATTTCTTTCTTCTGGCACGTGTGTGAGACCATTGCCAAACTCACTTGAAACTTGGTTGAAACCGTCTTAAAACTTAAATTCTGTTAAATATACATGAAATCTACTCGAAACCATGTAGAAAGAGGCCATGGTGCCCAAAAGTGACCATCATCGCCAAGACCCACTACACGACACGGTGATAATTTTCTGTGTTTTAGAATTCTCTGTTCTCACTTATATTCCTATTAAAATTTCATATTATTGTTATTTTTGGTTGCCAAAGATGCTCTAAGAATGGTTCAACTGTTACGCACAAAATTGAGGTCTTTTTGCCAAGTTATGTTCGCAGTCCATTTGGTACGCAGATACATGTCTAGTATTGATGAGTGTAGCAACATTTTCTCTAGAAAAGTAGAACGCAGCGGGATAAACTGAAGACCATCATACCATTCTGGATTGGAATACAAATAGATAGACATTTCTTCCCGTCAGAACATCTCCCTACCTAGTCACTTGACAGCTGAGAGAACCTATGGTTGGGATCCTCTAAAAGTTGTTTCAATAGCGAGCCTTCATCGACAATTTCCATCAGCTGGTGCTCGACCATTGCACACCCCCGCCAAGTTCAAGTCTCCATCCGCTGCAGCGTTTGCATATGGCGCGCACAGTACAAGGATGGGGTATGGGAGAGAAGCCACGGATGACAGTAACGGATGGTGACCCGAATTCCGGGGGAAGTGGGCGATGTATCGGCGTATGGAGTACGACACGTAGGGACCGGCCGGACTTCCCCACATTATGGCAATCGCTTTCCAGTCAACTTAGTCAGCGTGTTCACCAGTGGTGATAACAGTTTCTCTCGGCCCATCATCCATGATTTATGGCGTTCTTAAACTACCCCTGCAATGGAACTACCGTCTTGCTACTCCACAACCGATCAAATTCAATTATTCTCTCTCTCCCCACAGCCCCACAGCATGCATTCACGCGATCGGGATCTTAGCAACTGCATAGAGTTACATGAGTGTATTAGGAACACTCCATAATTATTGATTTGGAGATAGATGGATTGGATCAACTGATACAATAATACTACGGTACAAATCCGAACACTACCGGTTGCAATGGAACTGTCGTGTTGCTACTCTACAACCGATCGAATTCAATTATTCTCTCTCCGCGACGCCCACAGCCCCACAGCAAGCATTCACGACACCGAAAGATGAAAGAGAATCCACTGCCAAACAATTTGAGGCGCAGAAGAATTTTCCGCACAGGCTCATGTACACGTCGGCAGGGTAGGCTGCATGTACACGGTACCGCAGGTCGGTACAGCGTCCTTGTTAGTTCCGATGTAACGGGATAAAATTCAAAAATAGCTAATCGTATTTATAAATTTAATATGTGTATTTAACATCTTATTTTTTAAAATATGTTTTCAACATTTAAGTGTCAAATACGATACTATGTATTGTATTCATCAACTTATATACCAAAAAATAGCTGTATTCGATACCTAAGATGTTGAATATGTTACACGGTGCCATATTCTGACACTCAGTTATCGAATACAGCCCGCTCGTTCATGTGCCACGCTCGCATGCCTGAAGAAGCCAACAAACAGTTGTAAGCGCATGTTTAAGTTTTTTATTTAACTCTTGATTTTATTTAAAAGTATAAAAATAGTCAAAAAATTCTAAACGTTTTTATGAGAAAATTATAGCTCACTGGCAACCTATTTTTAATTGGTTTGATAAAAAAGCTTGAGCCAATATTTAATTAAAATTCTCCAAATAAGCCTACTTTCATAAATTCTAGCAATTTTTAATACTCAAATAAATTCCAAAAAATCTAGAAAATTCATCAATATTCTTCTCATATGATATACTAATTTATAAAATTGTTTTCAACCCTAGATTATTTAGTGAAAAGTGAGTTCATTTATAACACTCTATTTGTATGCATTTTTATCATTTCATGTGATATTCTCTTTTTAATTTAATTTAAATAAAAAAATTCAAATATGCACAAAACATTGGTTCTTAGATAAATATTAAGCATTTGCAATGCTCCATTTATATATATTTTTATCATTTCATATGATTCTCTTTTTAATTCAATTTGAATAAAAAATTCAAATATGTACAAAACATTGGTTATAAGATAAGTATTAAGTCTTTGTAATGCACTATTTATATACATTTTATCATTTCATATGATATTCTCTTTTTAATTCAATTTGAATAATAACAAATTCAAAATGATGAATGTTTCGGCATGGTCACCCTCACCCCGTCCTCCTCCATCGTCTCCGGTGACTTCCCGCGGGCCGCTACTGGATCCGCCACTACCAACTGTTGTTGTGCTAACCCGACGTTACCGGACAGTTGCTTTACTGCCCTCAGCGCTGACACCGCCCATCGACGGTCCTCCACCGTCCGACCTCAACCACCCCTAACCCGCCTCTTTCGTCTCACCGACCATTGTCCCAGACCTTTCTCTAGACTCACCAAGACCTTGAACCATAACCTCAAACATTTAACCATAACCTTAACCCTAACCCAAACCTTCCTCACCGGCGGCGGCTGCTATCCGTGACTGACTCAGACACAGACAAGCGCACCGGACTTTTCAAGTTCCACGCGCTCATATCAGGCTTTTCATCTGCTGCCGGTCTCTCGACCGTCAGTTAGCCATGACCCAAAACCTTTTCGTCACAACTTCACCGTGCGTGCCGCGACCAGCGACCAGAGCGGCTACGTGCGTTCCCGGGCGTGAAACATGCGGTTGACTCTGCTAATCACGTGTGGCTGACCTGGACTGGTCTCGGGTGGTAAAAACACATGACAGAGCACGTCTTTGTTGGTAAAACCACATGACAGAGAATTTAGATGTTAAACCGAATTTTCCTAGCGAGAGAGAGAGAGCGCGCGCGCGCCGAAGTCCTTGTGTCAATGTGTGCTTTGACTTGCAGACTACTAGCTTTCGAATTTCGATCTTGTATCGGTCTGCCGAAGCCAGAAGGAAGCAGGCCTCTCCCGGTGGCCTTCTTTTGAATTCGTTCTCTTGCGCTTCTTTGTCATCATCGTGGAAGATCATGTGGTAGCGGGCGGCACACTGACTGATAATCTGATATGTCGGGCTTCGTCGATCGGTCGTACGTGCGACGGTCTGCCCGGCCCCCGCAGCAGTGGCCGGCGGGGACGGATCCTGCAGGCAGTAAGAGACAGACGGCCGGAGCCACGACCGTCGGTTTTGTCTGCAGCCACCACTCACAAATTGACGATGATGTCTACAGTGCTTGCCAACAACGAAAAACATGGAACCAGATTTCTCTTGCAAAAACACAGTCACGATATGAACAATGCTAGATGTTTAAGGAAAGAATGTATCAAATATCTATATAAAAATTATAATTTTTAATGTAAATAAAGACTTCAAGTACTTAACTACCTTATTAAAACTAATATAAACAGTAGTACTTAAGTAAATACCTTACTCTTCGTCTAAGCATCCGCACCAGGGCAATGAAAAAAATCTAATTTTTTTAATAAGCATCTTCTTTTAAATATTTCATGGTACAAGCTCGGAATTACTAAGTACATGACTGATGCTTTCGTCACCCTGAGTACACAGAGGACTGGCTGGTGGCCTGGTGGGTGAGTCAGGCCGCTGCGCTCAGCTGTTCTGCACTTCTGCAACCGGCAAATCGGCCGACGCAAGGGCTACTGCACACTTAGCAGGTAGTGTTTGGATCGTCGAAAGAACCCGTACCATACTATCCTTTTCCGAATATGAGCCCATTCCGTGTTTGGATTTTTAAACTGAACGAACCCATATAGAACCGATCGATACAAATTCTAGTATATTCGGTTGAGATCTTGAATGAGTTGATTTGTTGAAATCGGCCCAACGACACTGGCTTGTAACGAAAATGATATTATTAAGTTATGATCATAATTTTAATGATTAATAATAATATAATCATTAAAATTAATATGTTTGTTAAAAATATATGTTAGTAAATCTCATGAATACAAAATATTAAGAAGTCACGGTAGTCAGGACAAAGTTTAATTGAATTGAAGAAATCCCAGAAGAATTGGTCTCACCAGATAGTCCGGTGCAGAGAAGTTTGCACTTACCGGAACTTTAGGTTTAGATACTGTTAGTCTCACCGGAAAGTTTGGTGTCTATATGTTGAACTCACCGGAGTATTTCTGACAAAGGGAAGAATGTTGAGATCCTCACCGGATAGTACGGTGATCTACACTGGATAACACCAGAGTATTTCTTATAGAGAGAAATGCAAGTGCAAAGACTGAAGATCAACCACTGGAAGTGCTTCAATCGGTATTATTGTCAATTCATTTCTATATTTAAGCTACATTCATACATGATATGATTTAAACTTTCTACCTCTAGTTATTGTTTAGATGTGCATATATTGCTACATTCGTACAAGTGATATTCACAAGTGATTCTCATTATATATATGCATGAATAAAGAAGGAGTTTAGATTATATCATGTGAGTTTCATGAATTATGATCATTGTTCATTCTTTTTAATTGATATCAATGCCATATATCCTCACAATTGGTATCACGAATTATATTCTTACAATTAGTATATCTTTTCAATTGATATTATTTCATTAGATCATGATTTATGAAGCTCTCCTATGTGCTCTAACGTTCTTCCTCACGTTCAATATATGTTTGTAGTCTTTTTTGAGATTGTTGACAAAGTGGGGGGGGGGGAGTTTCATGACCAAAATAAGAAGCAAAATATCTAGGAATGCCAAAATTAACAAATAGGGAGAAGAAGAAGACAAAAGAAGCAACATGAGACACTTAGGTTGACAAAAGGGGAGAAGCTCTTGTATGGGTTGATCAAGGAGATAGTGGCAATAGAGAAAGGGGGAGCTACAACAAAGAGGGATTAAATGGTAAGAACATACATTCAAGTAATTTGATAAGATTTTGTGCTCTTTAGGATATGTATTATTTATTATTTACCACATGCTTTGACTGTGTTGTCATCAATCACCAAAAATAAGGAGATTGTAACGAAAATGGTCCTATTAGGTCATGATTGTGATTCTGGTGATTAATGTAAATATAGTCATTAGGGCTAACATATTTTTTAAAAATATATGTTAGTAGGTCACATGGATGTAATACATCAAGAAGTTATCACAGCCGGGACAAAGTTTGATTGAATTATAGAAGTCTCGGAAGAATTGATCTCACCAGATAGTCTGGTGCAGAGAAGTTTACACACACCGGAGCTTTAGGTTCAGAGACTGTTAGCCTCATCGAAAAATCCGGTGATCTGTGTATTGAACTCACCGGAGCATTTCTGACAAAGGGGAGAAGGCTAAGGTCCTTATCGGATAGTCCGGTGATCTGCACCGGATAACATCGGAGCATTTCTTACAGAGAGGAATGCAAGTGCAAAGACTGAAGATCAACCCATCGGAAGGTGATCTCTCATAAATGCCTCTAACGATCAGACCGGTAGACCAACAGCGATCAGACTGCCAGGAGTATGTTCTTTCGGTTCAAAAGGTTTCTAAGTGCAATCCTTTGGGAACAACTTTCCATTCAACATGGTGATGATTATAGATATGTGAGATGTTCCAACATGCAAAATTACAATGATATTTACAGGTTCTCAAAAAGTTTGGGATATTCAGAGCGGAGTTTATCCTCACACTCTCAAGTTGTCATCCTCGCTCTGGTTGCTCTATTGAACTTTCATGAATTTAATAGTGTCATCGAGTGTTGTTTGGGTAATTATAAGCAGTCACCAGAGCAGCAAGGCAAGCAACTAAGCATATTACACCTTTGTTCAATTGAATGAAGTCTAAATTTGATAAACTATGCTTATGTATGTTTGCATGTGTCGAGTCGAGATCGGGTACAAGTGGGTAGATCCTATGTTGAATGCATTACTTTTACCTTGAATTATTGTTCCTCCTTTCCTTGTCGCCTTGAGTATATTGTTGGTGTCTAAATTACAAATTAAATCGAAATGCTTAGCAATGCATAAGTCATTCAGTAGAAGTCGAGCGGTGAATTGTTTCATCATTCGCGAGCATAGGTGTTATTTACTTTCGTAATGATCACAATATTGGATATGAGTTGATGATGGTTGTATGAGTGGTGAGTATGAGACGAGACGTGAACGGTGCTAGGAGGTGTTTATACAGTCCGGATGTGGAGTTCCCCTGGGTAGGTCGGAAGAGAAAATCGGACACCGTAAACCGCTTGCATCGTTTAAGCACCAATTATCGGTGTAGTCGGTTTTAGCACTTACCGTACTCACAACATACCGATCTAATGGTAAGGAGAGCTAAATACCTTTATAGCTGTGGTCATTTGGGGCCTGAACAACGATGATATGAGCGAGCGGGCTTGTAGTGGTACTAGTTTGCTCCGGGAGTAGTTCTAGTACCGCCACGTCGAGCGATGCATGTTTCAAATGATTGAGGCTTATTGGGAAAGGTTGACACGAGTACCCTCTTTTGTGCACTTTAGCGAGTGGCACAAGCCGTATGGTCCTCGTGTCATGTGGGTCCAGGAGTATTCCTGCAGGGTGTAAAAATATTTCAAAATGCCACGCTCTCGGTCATGAGCATGCTTCTATCCATCTGCATCGGTCGTAGAGTTTTCGCTTGTGGTTGATGGTTGGATATATGGGAGATGGTTGAGTTGGTCTTTGTTACTTGTATGTTCATAATGGTTCCAGTTATTTATATTCAGTTGGTTATGGCAGGGTAGAGTTATGTTGTTGTTGGTTAAGTTAGTTGCTCACACATATGTGTCCAGGTTGCTTACCACTTATGTTTAACTTAACCGTGTGGCTTTTCCTGAAGCTGCTTCTTCAACTCTGCCAATTCATTTGGAGGCATCTTATAAGACCTGTTTGAAATTGGGGTCGTACTAGGTATAAGCTCAGTAGAGAATTCCACTGCTTGGTCAGATGATATTCCCGATAGTTCTTCTGGGAAGACATTAATAAACTCATAGACCACATGAATATTTAGGAGATTCATGGCCGTGGCAACCTTCAGGGCATACGAGTGGAGACTACCATCTCCAAGGTGAAGAGAAATCTGCACACCACTTGAATTCTTGAGAGAAACCACCCTCTTGGCGCAATCAATACGAGCACCATATTGGGTTAACCAATTCATTCATAATATGATATCCACTCCTCTAGTATCCAGGAGGATCAAATTTGTCAAGAACAGAACTCCCTCAATGAGTACCTTGGCCTTAGGAACAACCTGGTTAGTTTGTAACTTAGCACCAGACGCTTCAATGCAAAAGGTAGTAGGTAGGGTCTTGGTGACTATACTGTTACTCAAAACATAAACCCTCCTAGATGAGAGAATGGGATGCACCCGAATCAAAAAGAACAATTGCGGGGTGAGAATTCACAAATAGCGTACCGACTAGCACGCTGCCATCCTCCCGAGCTTCGTCTGCAATGATATGGTTCACTCGACCATGCTTGGGAACGTGCACCATCTTGGAAGCTTGGGGAATGGGTTGAGCTGACAGTGATAGCCTGGGAGCAGCCAGCATAGCTCACAGCTTCGGGAAATGGCAATCCAACGCATAGTGACCGACATGGCCACAATTGTAACACGTGCCATCGGGGCTAGCTGTCACACTCCCCTGGGAACTGGTGGGTCTTGGAAGCTACCCTTGCGGAGCGGAGAAAGATGGACGTCTCACTATCCTCATTGGCCGTACAGTAGTTGAAGCCGACATGTTGAAAGTGCATCTAGCTCCTATGTGTGGTTTTGGTAATTAATGACAATACCTATGGACGAACAATGGTGTGGAGTTTGTTAGTAGGTTGTTCCATAGGTGATGCATGGATGAGAGATATGCATGAGCTCTAGGTAAATAGGGAGATTAAAAATGCATCAAGATGAATGAGCTCTAGGTGATGCTCGGGTAAGTGATGACAATGCCTATGGACTAACAATCATATTGCGAAAGGTTAAACTCCGACTTGATGGAAATGACACTGATCGAAACAAGGCAAATGATGCACACTAGAGCATCATAATATAAGGAGAATGTATGATCAAAAGTGTACTGCAACATATACGAGAACGTAGCCTAGCTCACCCTCGCAACGTTTTCTGCGCAATACCAGCAGCCAGACCGCCACCTGGCAATTAGACCGCAGGCAATGTGGCGGTCAGACCACTGCCTACCTAGCGGTCAGACTGCTAGAAGTCTGGCGCTAGCAGCAGTCTGCGCCACCACTTTTCACCCACGACGAACCCTTTCAACTATAAAACTTATTTGATTCATTAACCACGACATTCACTTCGATATGTCTCCGAATACTATATATTAAGGGGCATAATATAGCAAATTTAGGCATATTAGCAAGATGAGGTACGAAAGAAACTTTAGTGGGTTGCTTTAGTGTATTTAACACCTTACTAAACCACATCTTAAGAATTTTTAGGCTACTTCATTAAACCAAGCTCTGATGTCATGCTGTGAGAGAGAGTGAGTGTGAGAGAATTGATCGATTTCCTTAAGTGGAGCCTCTACGCTGTGACAGTCAGACCGCGGGAAGCTCACGTGGCAAGCCTTTGTGGTTGTCCCCTGGCGGTCAGATTGTGGGGAATCCTGATCAGACCACAAGAGTTGTCTTGTGCTAAAAACTTGATTTTATTCCCTTTTCATATTCTTCTTCATCTCCAAGGTATTTATGGTTTTTCTAAAGGACTCTAAACTACCTCTAAGTACTTTTGAAACATGTTTAAACTTGAGTTATCAAACGAATACGCATAAACATATTACCATAATAATTATGAATGTTTAATCACATTATTAATATTTTGAAACGTGACATAAGGCCTGTGCTAAAAAAGTCTTTGTGGGTCGAGCCCATGACTAACCTGCTGATCGTGCCATGCCTATGTGGTTCCTACGCAATATTGGGCATTCCATGATGCTTTCTATGACCGCATAGAGCCGATGAGTACGGCTGGCGATGAGATCTTCGACAGCGGTGACATAAAACAAGCAACATGCGTGCTCGGTGCAATTTAGATGAAAAGGGAGCTAGCTAGCGCACAAGGGAAGCTTTACTAAGGTCCGAAAGGGAAAGGAGGGCAGCCGGCAATGAAAAAGATGAGCGGCGGCTTCTTCTCAAGCTTCAGCTCTAAGGCTCCAAGGTCGTCCTTGAGCAGAGAGATGGAGGCAGGCGAGCAAAAGTTGGACTAGTGATCCCCCTATCCTGGTGTCTTTCTCTCCCTCCCTCCACTACCCTTGGCGAGGACCGCGGCCGCGGCGCTCACCAAGGCGAGGAAGAAGAATGAGAGGGTTCCGCTGTGTGGATTTAGGGCAGCTGAGGTGAGGAGGAGAGGGGAAGAATAGGGGAAAGAGCAGGCGCTCCATTTTATATAGGAGGAGGGCGTCTAGAGTTTGGGCAAGCTTAAGCTCGTTCACGGCAGCTGGTCGCGGGCGGGCGTGATTCAACTCACATCGCCACAAGGTAGTAGTGGAGCAGTAGTCGAGGCATGGCATTTAAAGTGGAGGAAAAACCCGATGCAGTCATAGGTAGGAGCCCTCCTGCAAGGGGTGAACGGTTGCGGTTGGAGCATGCCATGCAAGCCATTGCAGCTATTTTGGGGTGGTCATGAGGTGGAAGACGAGGCTGGGTCAGTGGGTCCCACATGTCGGTGAGGGAAGAAAGCTAAAATAGAGGGGTTTTGGGCCACCTTCACATCGGTGCGGGTACGTGAGCAGATTGGATTGGGTGGGCTAGAGCGGAGTAGGTGGCTCGGCGAGCATGACATGCTGAGCTGGCGGGGATGACTCTGGTGGACTGGGCTGAGTGAGCTGATAGAGAGGCCGATTGAGAGAGAGAGCGCGCTCTACAACGGTTGGGAGGTGGGATTAAAAATGGAGAGGTGCGCGCGTAGGGGGTGCAAGATAGGAAAGAGAGGGCCAGAGAGCGAGGAAGTACTTCGTAGTGTAACATCAAAGTGAAAGAGTCACGCCTTGTGGCCCACAACGATAGGGGATGGAAAAGATAGAAAAAGGTTGGATTAGTTGGAGATAATGACATGCACCCACACCTTGTCAAGCTGGTAAGCGGGTATAGGCACATCCACATATTTCCATTCACCAATTAAGTGATTTACCCATGGGCATTGAGCCTGAATTCAACACCATCTATCTTGTGAAGCTCTTCCAATGATGAAAAAGCCACAAGATGGGCATCATCCTCATACAGAATCGCTTCCCAGTTTCAGTCTGAGCGTATGAGCCTTTTTAATTCTGATTGTACAATGTCCGCTGACAGGTATCACCTGTGATGGAGACAAGAGACGTTGGAGTTTCCTATTCCTTAATGTCCCTGAAGTTTGAAGTAGGGGTTCGAAAGAAACCCAATTGCCCAATACTAAAGCTGAGAAGCATTGCATTTAGTTTGAGAAGCATAAGCATAGGACACTTAGCAGTCAGATGATCATCTCTTTTGTTGCAAATCATGTAGTATAGCTCCACCGTACATTCCTTCGAAAAGTGTCCTTTGGACTTGCACTGAAAATAGTACGGTGTTTGAGCTTTCCTGACATTCGTCTTGTCCTCCTTTAACGTCACCTGCAGCCAGCTAGGGTGGAGGGAACGCTGCTGCTGCAGGCACCGATATTGAGTGCATCTCAGGCCTTGGGACAACCACCTCTACGCGCTGGACGCGGCCACAACGGAAGCTGCTTGGTCTGTTTGAAAGCAGGCCACCGCAGCTCAGCAAGACCTAGAATTGGTAGCCGCTCCAAAGCCGTAAGTTCTGTTGTTAAATGATCCCGTTACTATGAGGCCACCAAAACACCCCAGCATGCCTGCGGCTCGCATAGATGATAGCGATTGAAAAACTGGTGCCTGTGAGGTGTTGCCGTGTGTAACACGCGAGGCCGAGAGAAGCCGGCTGTCGGTGACACAGGAACCAGGGGTCCCCGAGTCCCGAGGCCAGAACAGCAGAGTGCCACGTGGTGCCCTCCCGCGGGGGTTATCTCCCCGAAGTATGAGAAGACCAAGTCCCGAGAGAGGGTGCTCGGGGCCATGAACAGTGATCCTCGAGTTCCCCGATGACCCGAGAAGATCAAGTACCGGGAAGAGGGTGCTCGGGGCCACAAACAGTGGCCCCCCGAGCACTCAAGTCCCCCAACGACAAGAAAAGCCAAGTACCGGGAAGAGGGTGCTCGGGGCTGCGAATAGTGGCCCCCGAGCACCCGAGTCCCCCGAGGACCCAAGGGAAGTCAGTTCTGGGAGAGAGTGCTCGGGGCCATGAACAGTAGTCCCCGAGCACTCGGTTCCCCGAGGACCCGAACAGTCAGTTCCGGGAGAGAGTGCTCGGGGCCGTGAACAGTGGTCCCCGAGCACTCGGTTCCCCGAGGACCAAGAAAGGGCATACCCGGGAGAGAGTGCTCGAGGCGGCGAACAGAGGCCCCCAAGCACTCGGTTCCCCGAGGGCCTGAGAAGTCCTTCGCCGGTGGCCCCCATAGAGGCCCAGCGGTGAGGTGTCAGCTGGTGAGAGGCCCGATGCTGCATTTAAGAGGGCTCGTGGCCTGTCACTTCCAACTGCTCCCTCCACGCTTGCTGTTAGTCCCTGCCACGGCCTGACAGGGAGGCGTGGGGACATTTAATGCACGGGTCCCATCACGCATCATCCGGCGCGCCTCGGGATAGCGTCGCAGAGCTCGAGGCACCCCGCCTGCCGCCCTACTGTGTCAGACTTGCTCTGACCGGGCGGGCACGCCGGGCTGCACGGTGGCTGCCCGGTGAGCCCTCCCCACGGCGCCCGTTGAAAAATGGTATGATGACGAACAAGACCGGACGGGGGCGCGTTTTCAACCTTCACCGTCACCTCGCGCAGCAGCCCATGATGGTTGCTTTCCATTTATGGCGCCTTGGAACTCGCGCCATCCTTTCTGGGCACGCTATCGCCCCGACTGGTATTTAAGCTGGGCGGGCTCCCCGGAGAAAGATAAGAGAGGTTGAGCTGAGGATAAGTCTCGAAGAACACAAGACAGAAGCATAGATCAGCCGAAGAACAAGGAGAACGAAGCTCTAGACTAGACAAACTTTCTTGTAACTCAGCAGATACTCAGAGAGACATTCTCAGAGCATTTATAGCATACACACAGGAGTAGGGTGTTACGCTCAGTGCGGCCCGAACTTGTCTAAAAATCCTCTGAGCATTTACTACTTCCTGCATCCGATCACTCCACCTCCACCTACATCTCATTACTCCCATTTATTTCACCTGCAAAGCGCATTCAGAATCATCCCCTCGGCCGAATCTCAAAGAGGGTCCCTCCGGATCCCCGCTTGAGGAGTTCACCCTCCGACACCGGCTGTATCCCATTTGATCTGCAGAGCAGATTTACAAATGCGTTTGACTTTTGAAAATCGGCCCCCAGCGATTACAATGAAAATCACGGTAATCGCACAATAATTCGGTGGAATTCATAGAAATCAGTCGAATTTCGTCAATTTTTTAATTTTTTAATTTTTTAATTTGAACTTAACCGAAAACGGTCGATTTATGAATGCGGTGGGACCAAATTGGCCGGTAACCACGATAACTGAGCAGTTGTCAATGATTTTGTGAACCCTGCTATAGAGTCAATTATTGGAGTGCTTCCTGCGTCAAAGGCGCTGCCGGCCATGGCGCACCATTGGTTGGGACACCAAATATCTCATTGCTAGAGGGTCACGCTCCATTGGTCGAAGCGCTACCTGAGCCCCAGCCGGTCATGACCACGGTGGCAAAGGAGGACGTACAACCAACGTTCAGCCCACCGCCTTGGAAGGAGGGAGTTGTGTGCCGACTGGCTGCAATGGAGGGAGGCAACGCTAGGTGAAGTCGTGGTGTCCTGTTGTCGTCTATAATTGGGTTTTGGTGGGTTGGAACAATCAAGCGTGTTGCAGATTTTACCGAGGATGATGTCGGCCCAGATGCGCCCAAGGATGTCATATAGGGTCCGCCCGTGCTTACGACCGTGATTGAATGGAGCTTTGGTCCAACACCGCTTTATTCATCGCCGAGGAGGCCGATGTAGCGGCAAGGATGAAGTCACTCAGGAGCCAGGGCCAGCACCATAGGAGAACGTGGTTTTGGAATTGGGTTGTGCCACGGCCGTATGAACCATCCATGACACCTCTCGTGCCGTTGTCATTGTGTCGCTGAAGGCGGTAATGGCCAGGATCCCAAGACCCCGAACGTGGCTACTCCTAGGTTTGGCCAGCCTTCCGATATCTCCTTTGGGTTCATCACAACCTTGTCACTCCAGTGGTCAGGGTCGTTGTCAATTACTTATTCGCCTGATTGCTCCCACCAACGGGGTTTGTTGTTCGGGAAGCCTAAAGCCGCCCAAAAGGAGTCGATGAGCTCTTGATTTGTTAGGCACCTACGTGCGGCCGGCACCGGATGCTGAAAAACTTTAGGCGTCACCTCGAGAAAGTGGGTGGATCCAAAGCCTTTCTTAGTGGGCACAATGGATGCGAGGATGGCCTCGCCTCCATGCCCCGACTGGCACGATAGGCTTGACCCCCTACCAGCGAGCCTCCAATCGGCAACGCGGATGGCAGAGGAGCTGTTAGTGGAATAGAACAAGACCATAATCATGCACACCATGATGGCATATCCTACATATCCAGTGTCTCCATAAGTCACAGGATTAGTTTCCCTTGTTAGGGATATCTTGCGGATTGTTAGGCTGCTTGTTTTGGTATGTATTTATTCGGTTTCCATCCGAACCCTGTTGTACGTGTTTATATGCCAATCGACCTAATATAGTCGCCAAGGTCATTTTTCCTAATTGCCTTCATGGTATCACGAGGCTAACACCGATCCTGATCTCCACCTCTCTTGCTCTTTTGATGTCTCTTCCTGATGCTGATGTTGCGGCCACATCGGCCGCTGCCGCCCGACTCGTTGCGGCCACATTGGCCGTCGCCGCCCGACTCGCTGCAACCAAGGAGGAGCTTGCAGCCAAGTCCACACTCTAGGCGCAAGCTGTGGCTATCTCCAGCGTCAAGCTCATCGTCCCTATCACCCTCGACCTTCAAGCTGGTAACTATGCTAGTGGCGTGGCCTATTCGAGGTGGCCCTAGAGAAGTATGCCCTCGATGACCATATTCGTGAGGCATCTCCCTCCAACCCCGATGCCCAATGGCTACACCTCAACGCCCTTGTCTACTCGTGGCTCTACATGGCCATCTCCTCCGACCTTCTCGCCATGGTGATGGACTCCATCGCCACCACCCATGACATGTGGTCGTAGATCACTAGCCTCTACCATGACAATGGCGACACTCATTCGATCTACCTCGAGCATGAATTCCACGGCCTCATGCAAGGATCCATGTCTATGGCCGACTATTGTCGCAAACATAATACCCTTGCCGATGAGCATACGACCATCGGAGCCCCTGTTGCCAACTGGAGCCTCATCCTCAACATGTTGCATGGCCTCAACTCACGCTTCTCCCACATGCGCACGGTGTTGTCCAAGCAACGCCCCACTCTGACCTTCCTTGAGCATGTTTTGCTCTCCTCCTTAAAGAGCTAACATTGGGCTCCGAGTCCTCATCGTCGACCGCCTTTTTTGCCAACTCCGGAATCTCCAAGTTGTCTACCGGTGACTCGTCCTCCTAGGGCACTAGCAGCGAACAACAATGCTCTAGTTCTTCTACCACCAAGGGCAACAATGGCGGCAGCAACTCCACTCGTCGCCTTAACTCGAATAATGCGGCAACAGCGGTAACGGTGGTGGCCATGTTGGCCATGGCGGCACTCACCAGTCCTCCTCGTCTGGCACTCAAGGCCCTAGTGGTAGCATCGGCTCAAGTCCCTGGCCTTCCTTCCAGCAGCTGTGGGCTGGCGCCATCCACATGTGGCCTGGTCAGCACCCACGGACAGCACAGGGACTGCTTGGATCGCATCCACCAGGGGCCTTCATCGATCAGCTTCCGTCGCCTGCTCCTGGTGAAGGCATGACGTGGTCTCACTCCCCTGCGACATAGTATACCCCTACGTACATGTAGGGTTCAACTTGGCCACCTGCACCTTTAGCTGCCTCCTGGGATCAGCAGCAGTTCATGCATGCCTTTAATACCATGTCCTTGACGCCTCCACCCTCAGACTGGTTCATGGACTCCGGGGCATCCGTGCACATGACCTCAGACAGTGGTATACTCCTCTCCAGTCTCTTCCGCTGCATCTCCATAGGCCATTGTTGGGAACAGTTCACATATTCCTATTACACACACTAGTTCCACTTCTGTTAGTTTTCCCAACCATTCTTTTCAACTGAACAACATTCTTGTCACACCGTCGTTAATCAAGAACCTTATTTAAGTTCGTCGTTTCACCATTTGTAATCACTATTCTGTTGAATTTGACCCTTTTGATCTTTCTGTGAAGGATCTTCACACCAAAAACGTGATCATCAAGTGCAATAGCCGTGGCTATGTCTACTCTCTCCGCTGGCCACCACCAGCTCCTCATGCCCTATCTGCCACCACTCCATCATCCACACTATGGCATCGTCATCTTAGACATCTTGGCAACCAAGCTTTGTCACATCTTGCTACTGCTTCCTATATTTCATGTAATAAACTTGTTGTAGACCCCTTGTGCCATGCATGTCAGGTGGGTAAGCATGTCTGTCTACCCTTTTATCCTTCTAATACTTGCACTTGTCAAGCTTTTGAGTTAATACATTGTAATCTATGGACCTCGTCTCTCCCTAGAATTTATGGTTACAAATATTATCTCATTGTCCTTGATGATTTTACTCAATATTTGTGGATGTTCCTGCTTCGCCTAAAATTTGATGTTTTTGACACTCTCCGTAACTTCTTTTCTTATGTCGGCACTCAGTTTTCTTCTAATATCTGCGAGATACAATGTGACAATGGCCGTGAGTTTGACAATCATGTCATGCGTCTCCACCTTTTCTCCCATGGCATCGCACTCCGCATGTCATGTCCACATACTTGGTAAAGCCGAACGTATTATTCGATCGACCAATGACATTCTTCACTCGCTGTCATTTCAATCTAGCATGCCGCCATCCTATTGAGTTGAGGCCCTTCATACCGCCACATATCTCCTAAATCTTCATCCCACAACATCCCTAAACTTCGGCATTCCCCACCAAGCTCTCTTTGGATCATCTCCCGATTACTCCCACCTTCGTGTTTTTAGTTGTAGATGCTATCCCAACCTCTCCTCTACTGCTCCGCACAAACTTGCGTCGTGTTCCAAGTCTTGTGTCTTTTTCGGCTATCCCACTCATCAAAAAGGGTACCGCTGTTTGGATCTCACAACGAACCACATCATCATTAGTCGGCATATCATCTTTGATGAGAGTTTGTTTCCTTCCTCCGATCAGCTCAACCAACCAGCGCCATTTGACTTCGATTTTCTTACTGTGGCTGATCATGTGTCTGCTCCAGCTCTAACTCCTATTGGTCGAGCTCCCCAATCAACAGCATAGCCGCTTTTGCCCTTGTCACCCAGTGCACATATGCCCAGCTTGCTACCACCATAGCCGCTCCCACCTACGCCACCCATTGTGCAGCCGCCAATACCACAACTCCAACTACATGCTCCCGCACACCATAACGCCACACCATTGCCATCACTACCTGCCACAACAGTGCTCATCCCTCCTGTTCTCAATGAACATGGGATGACGATGCGTGGGAAACGCGGGTTTTGGCAACCTGTGGATCGACTAAACTTACATGTGGTTGTTCCATCCCCGATTCTGTGCACGTATTGTGCAGCTCTTAGCAATGATAACTGGCACCATCCTATGGAACATGAGTTTGCTACTTTGCATTCCAATAACACATGGAACCTTGTTCCTCGTCCTCATGGTGCTAACATTGTTTTAGGTAAATAGATTTTTCGACACAAGTTGAAGCCTGATGGCTCCTTGGATTGATACAAGGCGCGCTGGGTCCTCTATGGTTTTTCACATTGTCCTGGCATCGACTTTGTGGAGATGTTCAGCCCCATCTTCAAGATGGTCACTGTGCGCACCATCCTCACCATTGCGCTCGCCAACGACTGGCCGGTGCATCAGCTCAACATCAACAACACATTCCTCAATGGCACGCTTGCTGGGACGGTCTACTATCAACAGCCCTCTGGCTTCATTGACCCAAAGCGAAGCACACATGTGTGAAAGTGCATCTAGACCCCCTAAGTGGGTTTTAGCTTATTGATAACAAAACGATTAAGGATCTAATATATTTATCTAAAGTCATGAATAGGTCTAAGTCTAAATTGAGAAGACATATGACGTTTGACGCCCTTCGAAAAGAAAGGAGAAGCAACGAGGAGTACTCAATAGGATTTAAATTTCTCTATTTTTGAAATTGAGTCTAGGATAGCCGCTCTATTAAGAGGGTTGCATTTGATTGCTTGTTTAGTGTCTCAATGCTCAAGATATCCTTTAGAACCAATAAGTTGAGAGACACACTCACCCATGGACACCGGGATGTTAGAGTTAGACAGAAGTTTACTGAGTCTGGAGTCTCCGGTGTTCACCGGATACTCCGGTACCCAGTATTTAGTCCGGAGTCTCCGAGTCAGACTCCGGCAGAGGGTGCTCGGTTCCGTTTTATTTTTAATTATCCGGAGTCTCCGGTGTTTACCGGATACTCCTGTAGTTGGTGAGTTTTAAGGCCGGAGTCTCCGAGGGAGACTCCGCCAGAGGTCGATCGGTTAGGCATTTATTTTTGTTTAAAAAGATCGGAGTCTCCGGTGTTCACCGGATACTCCGGTAGGCAAAAATGTTTTTACTGAAGTCTCCGAGGGAGACTCCGGCAAGGGTGGCTCGGTTAATATTTATTCTTTTGATAAAAAGACCAGAGTCTCCGGTGTTCACCGGATACTCCGGTACCTGGAGAAGCTGGAGGGTCCGGCAAGTCTACGGACTTAGTCTGAGTGATAGCCCTATCAGGACCGGAGACTCCGGTAACTTAACAAAATTGTAACGACTGGTTTTGACACGTTCTGTGACCGTTCTGACGCCGTTTTTGGAATTGAGACTGGATACTCCGGTGTTCACCGGATACTCTGGGTTAGGTCTGACAAAACAGTAACGGCTAGTTTTTTAGAGAGGGCTATATATACTTCCACACCATATGGTATTAAATGCTTGCTGTTGCTGCTGAACTCTAGACTCCTTGAGTATTCCAAGAGCATTCAAAATCCCTTCAACCACCTCTAGTGCTAAGTTTTGCAAAAATTTAGTGAGTTTGGGTTTGGAGTGAGATTAAGGCACTTGAGCATTGAGTTCTTCATCGAGCATTCGCTGTGATCTTTTTCTCTTGAAGCTTTGTGCTTCTAGACGGCAAGGCGTCGCCCGTAGAGCACCCAACCTTTGTGGAGTGCTACGGGAAGTTTGTAATCGACTTCAAATTGAGTAAGAAAATTCTAGCTTGATCTTTGTGGTCGCTAGAAGAGGTTAGGATTAGAAAAGACCCGGCTCTTTGTGAGCTCCTCAACGGAGACGTAGGCACTTCCTTGTGAGGTGGCCGAACTCCGGGATAATTCCTTGTGTTCTCATTTGTGCAATTTACTTAATCGTGTGGATTTGAGAATTTATATATAAATTGTCTTAGTGATCATCTTGCTAGTATTTATTGTTGTTTAAGCTTTGTGATATCTAGTAGACTTAGTATCACCTTTAGATTCTAGCTACTCGCTTTAATTCTTAGTTATTCTTAATTTCCTGTATAGACCGGAGACTCCGGACTAGACCGGATACTCCGGACTGACTGGAGTATCTAACCTTCACCGGAGTATCCGGCAGTTTTTAATCTGCTGTTTAGTTTTAATTTTCAGAAAAGTCTATTCACCCCCCCCCCCCTCTAGGCACTTTCAATGTGTGCCGCCACAACCGTTCACTCTACGGCCTCAAGTAGGCTCCCCGAGCTTGGTTCAGTCACTTCACGACGTACCTTGCCTCCCTAGGCTTCTCAGCATCCAAGGCAAACCCTTATTTATTTGTCTACCACCGTGGCCACGACATTATCTACCTCTTCTTGTACGTTGATGACATCATCCTCACCACCTCCTCGTTGACACTGTAGCAGTGTGTCCATCAACTCCCTTCACCGTGAGTTCTCGTTGAAGGATCTCAGTGACCTGCACTTCTTCCTTGGTGTTTTTGTCTGGCGCACTGCCTCTGGCTTCTTCCTCAGCCGGCACCAGTACACTGAGGATGTTATTGTGTGTGTTAGCATGACTCATTGCAAGCCATGCAGCATGCCCATCGACACCAATGCCAAGCTCCCCTCCGCTGGTGACCCTATTGCTAATCCACTGACTACAGAAGCTTCATCGGTGCTCTTTAGTACCTGACATTCACATGTCCGGACATCGCCTACGCCGTGCAATAAGCTTGTCTTCTTATGCACAACCCACGAGAGGTGCACACTAATTTTCTAAAGCGTGTTCTTCACTACCTCAAGGGCACCACTGACCACGGTCTACAGTTGCATCAAACTTCACCGACCTCACTTACGGTTTACACTGACTCTGATTGGGCCGGTTATCCCGACACTCGAAAGTCCACCATGGGCTATGGAGTTTTTCTTGGCGACAACCTCATCTCATGGTGCTCCAAGCGTTAGCAGATGGTCTCTTGCTCTAGTGCTGAGGCGGAGTACTGTGCTATTGCCAATGCCATTGCTGAGTCTTGATGGCTCCTTCAACTCCTGGCGGAACTTTGCTGCCCTCTTGAACATGCCACCGTTGTCTTCTACAACAACATAAGTATTGTTTATCTCTCAACAAACCCAGTCCAACATCAGTGGACGAAACATGTCAAGGTCGATCTTCACTTCGTTCGGGAACGTGTTGCACTCAGTGAAGTCCACATTTTTCACATGCTAATGAGTTCCCAGTACGTTAACATCTTCACCAAGGGTCTCCCAATGACCCTCTTCAAGGAACCATGGTGAGCCGGCGGCAAGCCTCCCGTCCACTGAGTCGCCCGCGCATCCTCACTCCTCATGGTCCAATTTAATGGTCTGGTAAGGCAAGGTAGGTCAGCTTAGACTTCGACACTAAAATAATGGTACAATGAAGTCACGCGTGGTGGATCAACATGCTACCGTGAAGTTCATTTGTACCATTTGTATTCAGTTATTGTGATGGGATCTGGTTATTCTCATAAAACTCATAATATTTCTTTCATGGCTCACATTGTTTATCTTTGTTCACAATGAGACTATTAAAATAGGTTGGGATCTCCTGACTTCACGGTGGACATGAACCGTCAGATCACGAACGGATAGGTGAGACTTGATACTACAGTAATGCTACAATATGTGCTACAGTTAATTTGCTACAACATTCAACTGTAAATCAATGTTCATGGTCTCACATATCACTGTTTTCCGTGACTTCACCCCGGTGAAGTCTGAGGATTCGGATCCACTGAAATACAGGAGAATGAGATGACTAGTGAGGCATATACTCTTTCGTTTCTGCAACCTACGGATGATGAAACTGTCAACTTAGTTGCCTATTGATTGAAACAGAAAGAATCGACTGAAACATAAAAAAAGAAACAATCGATTTTTGTAATTCCTGTCTGGGTAAAAAATTGATTGAAATGGAAGAAGATTTCAGTTGATTCTGTAGGGTGCCAAAAAATGTATAGGATTATGTGGCTTTCTCCTATTGGTCCCAAAAGTCATCTGCAGTCCCAAAATAAATTAGTCGAATATTAGGTAGACACTCCCAAAAAGAAAAAACGAAGTTACCAAGAAACTTTGTGTCCTGCTAATACTCATGTGATCTCTGCGTAAAAACTATATCTGCATCTCAGTTTCATGTAAAGCAAGGGCACGCACAGCACAATACACAAAAAAAAAAACCTTTTCTCCTTACACATTCTTTTATTTGTAACCTACTGCAAGTGTACCCATCACTTGCCAGCATCTAGGTTAGTACAGTTCTGTCGAAGTTAGTCGAAAAAAATGTGCTGTCGAAGTTTCGGCGAGAGGTGCGACGCATGCATCGGGCGACGGCCGGCGGTCGCAGAATATGTAGGTAGCGCATCCGGCCTATCCGGGGCTTAGAGTGCAAGCTCCACTGATCACCCAGCGTAGTCAGTATATATAAGGAGCCAAGTACACATCAGTTGAGCTCTTGCTTGCAGAGAGGGCAAGAGGAGATGATCCTCAGCCACCTGTCCACGCACTTCAGGTGGAACATGTGTGTGCACGGCAGCTGCCGCACCTCCTCCTTCTCCCTGTACTGCGCCAGGCAGATGCAGCACTCCTGCAGTCGCAATTCAGAAAAGTTCAGACTAGAGGAAAGGTGCTGTGAGTCTGCGAGTCGATGCAGGGAGTTCTTCGTCATGCTGTATGTAATATCTATGCCGCCACAGTTGAATATAACAATAGAATGCCCATTATACTAATGGCAGGAGGGCAGGTGCTTATTATTGGGCACCATCCAGAAAAGTAAAGTTGGTACTTGTTATCTTTAGTATCATCCAAAAAGGGAGTATGTTCTAGTTTTGTACGCACGTTTATCACTTTTGCGATATCCTATTCAAGCCTATAGTTAGTTTACCAATCATTAGTTTGACGAAATTATTCTAGGTGCATCTGTTTCTACTCCATTTTCCTACCTCAACACGTAGAGATGTTGCAATATTGTTACTAGCAAGATCGTTTGTGAAATGTGACTGCAACTGCACAACAGCGCGCGCGAAACATGAATTGAGTAGCTCACTTGATCGTCGTGCTCACGGTCTCTCGGCACGTCGGGCTCCTTGAACCGCCACCGCGGCAGCGCGGCGAGCTGCTCATCGGAGGCGCCTCGGCCGACGGAGGCCGAGTTCATGTTGTAGCCGAGCGCGTAGCCGACCATGGGGACGAAGCAGCACAGCAGGAGGAAGAGGAGGAACGGGAGCGAGTAGACGACGGCGTTCCAGGCGAGCAGGCCGATGCAGAGCGCGTACAGCCTTGGCGCACGGTGCAACGACCTGAGCCGCGCGTCGAACACCCACACGTTGCCCATCACGAACCACATCGCGAAGAACAGCTCCAGGAACGCCCTCGCCTTGTTCATCAGATACGAGCTGCTTCTGCATTCGCGCAAGATCATTTCCATCAACAAATCGTAATTTATCATTTCAGCGTAAAATTTTACGCTGGCGCAAACAATGAAACGAATTAAGATGCTAAGTTTGTACTACCTTAGAGCGTCGTTGGCGCCGTGCATCTCGGGGTCGCCCGAGATCGCACCAGCGCGGCCGGCGGCGGCGGAGGAATGCCGGTGGCGCCAATAGAGGACGGGGAGGCTGAGCACGTTGCCGACGTTGTAGGCGGCGACCCAGAGGCGGAGCGGCCATGCGGGGCGCTCCTTGGGGGAGGTGGCGACGACGGTGGTGGTCAGGACCATCTGCGCGACGATGACGGCGAGCTCGAGAGCGAGCCAGCCGGGCGAGTTGAAAGGGTTGGAGCCCAGGTCGGACCTCGGGCCGTTCTGGTACTGGTACACCCGGCGCAGGAAGATGAACCAGCGCGCCCTCGACATGCGCGCCACCGCGCGCATCGTGAACGCCGACACCCGGCCGCCGCTGCTCCCCGGCGTCGCCGACGTCGACGAAGAAGGCGGCCGCATTGTGGTGGGGCGGAGGAGGCAGGCAGAAGGGGCGTTGGCATGGCGCGTTTATTTTCTCTGGGAAGGATAAATGGTGGGAGAGAGGAGCCGAGTTGGGTTGGAGATGGTGACCAATAATCTAACGGCTTTGCTTTGGCGCCAAGAGTGGAGGAGGTGGAGGAAAAAAACGGTTGGCCTAACCGTCTCCTCCCCGCCATGCTTCTTTCCTTCTGGCTCTTGCGCTCGCTCTCTGGCTTGTGTTTGGTTTTGTTTAGGTGGGAAGTAAAAAGCCAAGACGGGTATCATGTATTTGAGAGCTAAATTCAATTTATAGCATGATATATACTAAAAATTATTATAAAATTTATGATAAAAAGCAAAGAAAATTATATAAGATAAAATAAGAAATGAAATAAATTGCTACGTGTCACGCTATGAATTCGGTTGAGACACCAAATACATGAGACAATATCTCATATGATTATTTGCTAGGAAAATAATCCTACCAGACCTGGTCACATGTATTTGGCTTTAAATTTAATTTATGACATGACATGTAGTAAAAATTATCATAAAACTTATGATAAAAATAAAGAAAATCATTTCTAATAAAACAAGATAGAAATAAATTATCACATATCACACTATGAATTCAGTTTAGATTCAAATATATAAGATCATGTCCTATAGAATTATTTTCCATCTTGCCGGGTCATGACACGCATATGTCCTAACTGAACCCAGATTAGCCAACTCTCATAGACTTTTAGCAGCATAGTATTTTGTTTTTTCCAATCAAAGAATTCAGATTACGTCTTTTTACTATGCACATGCTTTGTTATCACATCAGACTGTAGGTTACTAGATAATTATTCAAGCATTTGAGGAAAGCATTATCATATTGATGTTTGAGAATTTTCCAGCATTTGATCAGAACACCATTATCACATTGGTGTTTGAGAAGATATATGATTTTTTTCTAGTTATCTTCTGCCACACAACTAGTGTAATTCAAGCAAGATGGCAGGGATAATCAGATGTTAAAGTCCCATCCGATGTGTCCAATGGAAGTAACGGAGCCCGCTCCCGAGAATCGATCCATGAGGCTGACAACGAGGAAGCAGAGCTCTTGTGTATAGGTTGCACGTCTCTGTAGATGTGGTAAGCAAACGCAACTACCACGAGCTCATTTTTTTCTCCTTTTTTAGTTGAGAAATTCTGCCTCCGGCACGACTCCAGTCGATTCTAGCCTTGATGTTTGGAACTTTCTGCTACGAAGATCCATGGATACTGTCACTGACGACAGGTAGAGTTGGCACGAGCGTATGTGGACGATAATTTCGATGGTCGAGTCGTCGACTCGTGCTGTTTGGTACTCTCTTTTCGTCGTGGGCAATCTAAGCGTAGAAGTCTGTTAGGAAATAAGATTCTAATTAATTATTATAATAATTATTTATTTAATTACGACTACGATGATTAAATAGAATATTATCTTGGTAGTTCTGGCACGTATTTTATGCTAAAATCAAAACACATAACTTTCCAACATACAGTGTCATAACAAATCTTAAAAAAAGAACGAGTAATTAAATTATATTACAAGTTCTTAAACATTCAATCATTTACAACATTTTATATCAAAAGGAAGCTAATAATATAAAGAATAGATCACCTTCTAACCACAACTAGATACTACACAGCGGAAGATTAACATCTACGAACTAATAAAAGCTAGATAAAATCATATGCCCTTAAACTCTATCCAAAAGCCCCACCCCATAAGTAGTTTGCACTACTCATTCCTACTACCTACATCGACACGTGTGAAATAGCCAAACACAAACTCCTTCTCACCAGTAGAACTTAAAAAAACAGCGTGAGTACGAAGGTACTCATAAGATTTAATCCATATTTGATACATATTATAGCCGGACTACAAAGATAATGCATTGGGCCATTAGTAAGGAGTAGACCACAATGTTAAGTAAATTCACATGCAAAAGCAACTCTAACACATATATGTGAGTGTCTAAACTTAACCACATACATTTTTATTCTATAACCATTGACTTGCATATAAACGTAACTGGAAACATCTCATGAACATAACTGTAAAACGAACCATCTCAAACCCATCTCTTCCAACCATACCACACATCCCACATTCGTAACTCTACGACTGTTGCAAATGGACAGAAGTATGCTTATGACAGAGAGAGCGTCAATTTAAATTATTCTTATATCCTACAGGGGGGTACAACTTTATCCACACGACTCAAGGACCATATAGCTTGAGTGACCACACAGACCTACCTAAGGGGGTACTCGTGTCAACCTTTCCCAATTAGTTCCAACCATTTGAATCAGACATCGCTCGGTGCGGAGCCAACTTAGATTAACTCCTAGAGCAAATACAAGTATCTCTACAAGACCGTCCGCTCACATCGTTGATGTGCACACTCAAATGATCACAGCTACAGAGGTATTCAGCCTATCTTACCATTAGATTAACATGTGGTTAGTACGGAAAGTACTAGAGCCAACTGTAATAATGAACGATGCTTAAACGATACAAGCAGTCTATGGCATCCGGGTTCCTCTCTTGAACTACACTGAGAAACTCCTTCGGTGCAGAAGATACCCCTAACACCGTCCATATCTCACCTCATTCTCATATCTCATACAACCCACATCATTATCATTGTATTTATAAACAATAAGTAAGCTCTAAGCTCGCGAACAATGGTTGCACCATCGCTCGATTTTTGTCGGGGACCTATGCATTGCTAAGCATTTCAAATACTCTTAAGTTAGACATCAACAATGCTATTAAGGCTACAAAAATATGGATAATCAACAACTTAAGATAGAGGTAATACAATTTATCAACATAGGTTCTACCCATAAAAACCTACAATAAACCTACTACTCATGCAAACATACATAAAAACGTAATATATTAAGTTATACAATACGAGATCCAAAATAGTAGATTGAGTATGTTTAGATGCTTATATTTCTGCTCTAGCGGTTGCCTGATACTGTCCGCACAACAGTCACAAAACTCAGGTAGCTCGGTGGCACCTTTGCTCGCTTGGACCGTCGATGTAACGTTTTCTAAACAAATCAAGAATGCATTAAAAAATAATCAAATGATGGAAAAGTGTGCATATGATGCATACTTGAAAATTAATAGAGCGTCCTGTTTCGAAAATATTTGTAAAAGATCACCAAATGATTAGAGTTCTAAAGTTTGAAACTACGGACAATATAACCTAAGTACATATAGCCTTGAAAGGCTAGCGGTTAGACCGATGTGGAGGTGGCAGTCTGACTGTCGGTCTGCAGAAGGTTTTGGCGCTTGATGGTCACACTAATGGTATGTCGATGGTCAGACCGTTGTCTAGCTGTCAGATCGACCATAGTGGCAGTCTGATCGTGAGACCCTATTGGCGCCACTTTTTGAGGCTGCCGGCGAAATATTTGATCACGACGGGTACCAAAATGCTCTATGGAACAAGTGAAGTGCTTGTAAAGTGATTTGGATGATATTCACCGAGCTATGATGGATAAGCCTTAAGCTAGGGTTAAACTTAGATCTAAATAGAATGAGGATTGATTAGAGCTCGAGAACACATGGAAAAATGGTATGTGACGTCTCATCTTAGCGTAGGAAAGCCTTCTATTATAGAGGATCACTCTGGGGAAGCTCCAATTTCAAGATCAGACTTCGAGGTGGTTTAAGGCCTGATGTGTATGAACTCGCGTGGAAACTTTATCGACGACACGGGGAGCTCGAGGAAGTCCCCTCCGTCGATCTCCAGTCGTCGTGGACATCGAGCTGGTCTTTCTATCTCTTAGTGTGGGTGAAGGAGTGAGTGAGAGTAAGAGTGTGAGAGAGAGTGAGTGAGTGAGAGTTGGCTAATTTTTTAAAGTGGAACCTCTACGCTGTGGCAGTCAGACCGCGTGATGGGTTGATCGGATCGTGGGAAGCCCACGTGGCCAGCCTACTTGGCTACCCTGACGGTCAAATCACGGAGAATCCCGATTAGACCGCAAGAGCGATCTTATGCTAAAAATTTGATTCTATTCTCCTTTTTCTATTCTTCTTCATTTACAAGACATTTAAGGTTTTTCTAAAAGATTTTAAATTACCTACACGTACTTTAAAAACATATTTAAACTTAAAATTATCAAACAAATATATATAAACATAATATCATAATATTTATAAATACTTAATCACATAATTAACGTTTTGGACGTGAACAAAGTCCTCGTCAGAAGTTGATCTGCCAGTCTTAACGCCTAGGCAAAGGCCTACTACATCACTACATGTTTGGTAACATCTGTACTGGGTCATAGCCCACCCGACCCACCAAGAAAACAAAGTGCCGGTGGTCGAATGGTCCAGTCCATGCAAGTCTCGCCAATTTCGGTGCTTTCGTAGGCCCGATTTTTTAGTGAGTTGAGCTCTGTAGGCCCGAATAGCCGGCACAACATTAGGCCCAACCAATTTTCGGCGTTGCGCCCACGAGGTCCTGTCATCCACGAAAAGTGATTTTTTTATTTTTATATTTTTTAAATCGAAAATTTGTAAAAAGAGACATCCGTTTTGAAAAATAGCACGTAGGGGGGAAGTTTAAAATAAATCATATCATCCTTCTAACGGACAACAATTTAAAATAAAAACACAGCATTTCAATGCTCTCAAAATTCAAAATACTATCGAAATAATCATGACTTTTTTTTTTCCAGATAAATGTACGGTGTAGAGCATGCTATAACCTAGCTCTAAAAAAATTTAACTCAAATAAATACTTACATAATGAGAAATAAAAAAAAGACAAACTTCATTACGTCTTTATTTTCTCATTGTACAAAATATATTTTTGTCTAAAATTTTTGCAGAGCTAGAACACAGTATCCTATATACCATAAAAATAATTTTAGAATTTTTCATGATAATTTTTGAAGAGCTAGATTATAGTATGTACTACATCGTAAAAATAATTTAGAAATTTTCATGATACTTTTGATAGTGTTTTGAATTTTGAGAATAATAAAACATAGTATTTTTTTATTTTTTTAAATCTATCGCTCGTTGTAACAACATTAGTCTTTTTCAAAACGAAACGTCTATTTTAGTAATTTTTATTTTAGAAATATAAAATAAAGAATTCCAAAAAACCAGTCAACGCAGAGCCACGATATTTTTGCTTTTTCGTGTGTGTTCAACTTCGCAGACTTTAGTCGCTCTGTCACAGAGACACAAGACAGTTGTCTTAAAAAAAAAGGTAAATTTTAAAAAGTTACAACTATTTTACATAGGTTATAGAAAACTACAACTTTTGAAGTTTGTTTTAAAAAATTATAATTATTTAAACATATGTTGAAAAAAATTATAATTTTCTTACCGTACATCTACCTACCATCCTCTATGGCATGTAATATGAGGATTAATTCTAAGCCCACCTCTTATTAGAGAATGATAGGTGAGTCCGTGGTAAGAAAGTTGTAGCTTTTTATAATATGTATTAAAAGTTATATATTTTGGAAATAAATACTAGAAGTTGTAGTTTTCTATCACGTGTGTCAAAATAATTGTTTTTATAATTTAATTTAAAAAGATCAAGACACAAGACAGACTTCAGAGTTCAAGAGTAGAAGACCGAAGACACAAAACAGATTGTGCCTCAGGGCTGTGGCATCGGTGCTCCTCCTAGTTTCGCAAGTCAGGAACTGTTATGTTCAGTTGCACCACGTAACAATGAAGAAGCGGCAGCAAACATAGCACTAGATAATTTCTAAAGCCAACATACTTTCGTCACACTACCAGATGCATGTTTGATATGAAAAAGTCACTATTTTACAGGATACTCGTCCGACTGGTGCACCTGTTCTCACCTTTCGTACTTCTTCAGTAACTCTATTCTTCAGACCTAATGTTCCTGCTCCGAAAACGTTAAGTTGCAATCAGACAATGGAAAGGAAAAACACAAGTTTTTCTTTTTAAAAAAAGTTTACTCATAAAAGCGCCATCAATCCGGGAAACGTGGATGCGAACTAGCAAGCTAGCATTAATCGATATTTCCGCTTTTCCTGATCGAATTTTTCATGTATTTATAGATAGATAATCACGTGAAATCTTTTGCATAGTTGTCCATTGGCATTCCCACTCGGTGCGCAGTGTCAGCAGTACAGATGTACAACCATGGAAGCCCTGAAAGGGAATGGCACAGCTGCAAATCCCCTGCTCTTGAAATGCCGGCCCAAGATGATCCCAGCGACGTTGACCTTTCAGCGAGGCAGGGAAATAGAGGAGGCGAGGAAAGAACAGAGCAGCAAAACAGAATGGCAAAAGCGAAATCCAACTCTCTCGCGGACGGGAACATACTCTAGGCCCAGGGAAATGGACATCCAAAAACAGGTTGACATGCACTGCAATTGCATGAAGAAAGAGGGATTTTGTTGGATCTTGGCATCTTGCAATAGAGAAGTTGGGCTTGTTGTTGGGCTTGTTGTTGGAATGATCTCGGTCTAATGTTAAAAATCTTAATTATCTACTGAGTCCTAAGGAGGCACGATAGTCTTGCCTGGTGTTTTGATCAGAAGCGAACGGATATTTTGGTTGCGGGCCCATATCACTATGTGCAATATAAAAAAGAGGGTTCTTGTGAGGCTTAGCTATGCCGTACACACAAAACTCTAATATGATCATCAGAGCACAATAGCGAGGCGAAGACTGCCGCCACCGCCACATCAACACAACTATGTGCCGGCGATAAGCAACACCAATCTGGCGATCTATACCTCACACCGGCGTCCACTACATCGCCTACGAGTGCATCACGTCGCGTGATTGCACCACATCTCCATCTACCCTGAGCCACCATCAAGATCTAATGGCATCTTCGGGCTCATGTTAGTCTTATGCTTCTGCAACTAATGTGTGTTTGATCTTAGGACTAGACTTAGTGGGTTAGCGCACAATTAAGATCTAACAATTGGCATCAGAGCCACCTAGCCCTTAATCAAACAAATTTATGTTTAATTATGGTTGATCATGACTAGATGACGCCAATTAATGAGCAATGAGCCCTAATTAGTGTCAGTTTAGATGAATTAGTTGTTTTCAGGATCAAATAGAAGTTATGACTCTCAAAATATTAAATCTAAAATTAAATCGACAAATTATGAAATGGTACTGTTCATGGGTGGGGCCTACTAAACAGTACCTGATGGGCTAGATTTGGGCTTGTACTTGGGCTCAGGCTTGGGCCTGGACTGTGTTACACAATGGTCGGTCCACTAGGTCAGGCCGGCTAGCTTTGCGGATCATGGCCACTGGGTTGGTCCATGGGTTTTCAGCCTCGACCGCTGGGCTGTGATTGGGCTGAGCCACAACCTACTTTGTTTGGGTTGCGCTAGCAGGACTAAGCAGCCATGTGCACATGCACGTGGCCTGCTAGTCAATCATAGCGGCGGTGAAGGGAAAACAGAGGCCGGCGATGGCGGTTTTCCTCCAGAGACCTCACTAGAATGAGCTACAACACACGGATCAGGAAAGAAAAATGGCGTTGAGCTTCTACACGAGCTGGGGAACCCATTTAGCATGTCCATGTTAACATGCGATGGCCGGGATGTGCTTCAGATGACAGCCAGAGTGAGCTAAGCAGCGGCGGCTCGGCCGCGGCAGGGGAAAAGGTAAGAGAGGGTAATTCTGTTGGCTAAAGGTGGCTACAAGATTAACACGACACAGGGTGTCCGGCCAGGGGGCTCAAGGGCCGAGGGCCTAGCCGTGGCTTGGCTAGTAGCATGTAGTTGAGGTGCGGTGATGCTCGGTCACCGCGGAGGGGTGCGCCGTTGCCGGGCTGAGGAAAAAATAACACGCACTAAAGGTAGAGGAGGGCGAGAGGAAGCTCACCATGGGCTAGAAGGGGTGAGGAAGCGGCCGACGATGAAGTTTACGACGATGGCCTTCGCTTCGGGCTCCATTATCGTGGTGGTCCTGAGGGGAAGGATGCAGCGGCGCCCTCAATCCGAGCTGGCAATGCGATCTGGTCGACCTCCTCCTCCTTGCTCCTTAGCTCCGAGCGGGTGGTCATGGCGGCAGTGACGATAATGGCAGGGACGAAAAATTTGGGGGGAAATGGGAAAAACGATGGTCGGTTCCTTGTTTTATAGAAGGGGAGGGAGAGAGCAGAGAGGTGGTGCGGCATTTGCAGCGTCGCACTGTCCTCGGTGAGCAGGATGGCGACATGTGACGCCCACCATAAATCCTGCAGTGTGCTGAAAGAGAAGCTTACACATGCACATCTACTCCAACTTCCGAATTTTTGTAAGACTTTTGAATTAAAATGTGATGCTAGCAGAATTAGGATAGGGTGAGTGTTGTTACAAGAAAGTAAATCCATTGCTTATTTTAGTGAGAAATTTAATCTTTCAACTTATGATAATGAGTTGTATGCTTTAGTGCACGAATTAAAAATATGGCAACATTATCTTTGGTCTAAGGAATTTATTATCATTCTAATATTGGAAGTCAAGCTAAACTGAACAAATGACATGATAAATAAGTTGAGTTCATAGTATCGCTTCCATATATCATTAAGCACAAAAAAGTTAAGGACAATGTCATTGCGGATTCATCATCTAGACGCTACACTATGCTATCCCAACTTGACCATAATTTTTTTTTGGTTTGGAGACAATAAAAGGGTTATATGTTACTGATTTGGACTTTAAAGATGCTTTCTACAATTGTAGAGAAGGAAGAACATGGAATAAATATATGCTGAATGATAACTTGCTCTATTGAGCTAACAAGCTATGCATTTCGTCTAGCTCCATTCGTTTTTTATTTTTGCAGGAAGCGCATGGAGGTGGCTTGATGGGTCATTTTGGTGTGAAGAAAACTGAGGATGTGTTGGTCGCTCATTTTTTTTTAGTCAAAGATGAGACGTGACGTCGAACGCTACATGTCACACTACAGTAATTTCAATAAAGCTAAGTCTCACTTAAATCTACATGATCTTTATATGCCTTTTCTTGTTCCTAGTATACATTGGGAGGATATTTTTATGGACATTATTTTAGAATTTTCTAGAACAAAGAGGGAGAGGGATAATACTTTTATAGTTGTGGATCGTTTTTCAAAAATGACATATTTTATATCTTATCATAAGAGTGATGATGCTATAAACAAAGATGTAGTTTTTAGGAAAATCATACGCTTGCATGGAGTGCTCAATACCATTGTCTCGGATCGCGATGTAAAATTTTTGAGTAACTTTTGGAGGTCACTTTGGAATAAATTAGAGATGAAGTTATTATTTTCTACTACATGTCACCCCTAAATTGATGGAAAAACGGAGGTTATTAACCATACACTATCCACCATATTACGGACTGTTGAATTTGAATTTGAAGATGTGGGAAGAGTGCTTACCTCATATAGAGTTCGCTTACAATAGATTTGTACACTCCACCGCAAAGATAAGTCCGTTTCAGGTAGTATATGGTTTTAACCCACGTGCTCCTATTGATTTGCTACCTTTGCCTACATTTGAAAAAAATAAATTTGGATACTAAGACACGTGCTGAACTAGTTCTTAAAATGCATGAATTAACTGAGAAAAATATTGAGAAGGTGAATGAAAAATATCATGCTTATGGAAGCCAGGATAGAGAACATTTAACTTGAGCCTGGTGATCTTGTGTGGTTACATTTGTAAAAAGAAAGATTCCCCGAGTTGAGAAAGTTGAAGTTAATACCTAGAGCTAATGGTCCTTTTAAAATCTTAGAAAAGATTAATGATATTGCCTACAAGCTCGAATTGCCTGCAGATTTTAGGGTTAATCTCATTTTTAATATTTTAGATTTGAAGTTTTATGCGGGAGAAGAAGGTGAGTATGAGTCAAGGACGACTCTAATTAAGGAAAAAAAGATGATGATGATAACATCACTCTTTCGAATACACCATAAGTAATCTTTCTCTAACTACTAAGTTCATACAAAGACAAATTACATGGGCATATATTAAATAACTTAATTTTTAGGTGAGCTCGCTTCGAGGTGTGCACAATAGATTTTGTGAGAGCATGTTGCTACCTAATCACGTTTGTGATAATTGCTTCTCAGGAATATTGGGGAGGACAGCAGTATTTCTACTACTTTGTTTCTCCCAGCTACAGCAAGTTGTGTAGTTCTTCACATCCGCAGCTGCCCCAAACCGACTTCAAGATAGCTGCTGCTATTTTGGCCAAGTCCTGCACCAAAACACGCTAAGTCCAATACGAATACAACTCCGCCAGGTCACGTGAGAAAAGGAACCAGGCCAGCTACGTCAAGTTATTATCTCCAAGGAAGTAAAGTCCAGAATTACAAAGAAGGATCACGTCGGCTTGCATCCTATCTCCAAGCTGCTATTTTATTTGATGAAAATCCATGTGCTGCGCCACATTATGGGCTGGTCCACAGCCTTGTATCTCACGTGAGGAGGTTCCCTTATGTGCCAATACTGAATCAATGTCAGTTTCTCCTCCTGGCCGGACCTAGTTAGCCGTAATCTTCTCTTTCTATTTCTTCTCTCATAAATAGTTAGGTGCAGACGGTTCTAGACTTTTGAGTTTTACTTAGATTGCATCTACATATATTATTTGTGAGATTTTCGCTTTTATATCGGATCGACTATACTGTTACATTGGTTTGTGAAATCTCAATTTAGAGTGTTTAATCCTATTTACAATTTTTATATTGCTTTTTCTGTGTTCTTGCTTGTGTTCTTAGTGTACTTGTAGAAATTTAGCCTTCTTGGTAAGTTTAATCGTGTTCGTGCATAGTTAATACTCAACAAAGCTATGGTGTATTAATTGAGAGTGAATCAATATGTTCTGATCGGAGCATTGCATCAACAACATTGAGATCACCACCGACATATCACTATCCTACGGAAGATCAGGCCAAATTCTCCCATTATACCGGGCAGGTGGTATGACTAAAGAACTTATGTTATCCCGGAATTAATAATGTTAGACAACATTGTGAAACCACTTATATTATACTCAGTTTTAAATACAAGTAACAACAAGTAGAGTGGAGTTGTCAAACACATCGACATTAAGTATTATGTTGTGAAAGAATCAAGTATCAAACTATCCGTGTCAAGCATATAAGTATTAAGATAATACTTGTAGTGTCGCTCACTAAAGGCTTATGTTAGTGAAAGAAATTATCTTCCACAAACAAAATACGGCGAGAGTCAAGTCACACGAATCAGCTTGAAGTAGTGGCGGAGAATAAAGAGATACCAAAGTTGTCTGGACAATCTTTTTCCCCTATTGGCTTGATGGGCAAGGGTCTGTATTTATACCGATATTTATAGTGTGAATATACAAATGTACCTATAGGAGGTAGATAGAGGTATATGTCTTATACTGTACAACTAGAGAGAGGGCTAGCCCAGTAATTATCTATATAGCTTGTAAGGCAGTTGTCCTAGTGACAGGTCAACTATTTCAGCATTGCACTGTACCGGTGTGTCAGGCGCCAATCACTTGTGCCATGGTATCAGGCGGCCACCACTTGCACCATGGTGTTAAGCAGCAACCACTTGCACTATGGTTTTAGGTGGCCATCACTGCACCAACATTAAATGATGGTCACCTCACTGCATGTGGGGGCGGCCTACAGGCCACTTCCTAGTTGATATTTTCGAATGCTCAGAGGCATGGCCTTCATGACTACCCCGAAGCCCCAAACCCTGGAGGTGGCTAGAGCCTGGTGGTCTTCGAGCTCAGACTTTCAGGGCCAAGGGACGTTGGGGGGGGGGTCCTTAATGTCGATTCCCCCAACAACAGCCCCTCGTGAGGATGGCCAGCGGTGCGGCTATCCTTGCAGCAGTCGGAGCAGGGCCTCTGGTGATCCTTGGCACCGGGGGTATGAGCCCTCAATCCTCCGATGATGCTGAACTTTGGGATACTGGTCAGGGGCGCATGTTGAATACCCAACATTACCTATAAGGGAGATCATTAGATGCAGTGTGTGGTGAGTGATATATTCGCACCTATCCGGTCGGTATTGGAGACGAGTAATGCCTTGGTATTAGAGCGTTGTGGCGAGTGGTTACTCCTCCCCATGATTGTGGGGAGAGGAGACAGGACGTGCGTACTCACCACAAGGAGGTAACGACCCATTCCCCAATCTATAAGGTGGGGGGTTTTGAACGAGTGTCATTCTCATCCAGCACCTCTGTTTAGGGTTTACAATTTCGCGTTTAGGGTTTTGGATGAGTGTCATTCTCATCCAGATAATGACTCGAGTCCTTGTGCACGCATCCACTAGCCCCAACCTTTGCAGACATCTGGTAGATAAGCTCTTCGCACCGCTTTCTCAGGAGGCCATGGCTCGCTCCAGCACCCGTAGTGGAGCGGGCTCACCACCGAGGCAACGTGTGTTATCAGCAGACTAAGTCACCATGTCAGCAGCTGATGGTGATGGCACAGGCGAAATCGCCAATGTCCGTGGGTCAACAGAATCCCAAGCGGGGAAAAACCTGTCTTCAATGCCTAGACCGCTACCTGGTGTAGAGCTACACCGCGCCAGTAGGAAATACACTCTTTAGACTAACAAGCTAGGTGCATCTACTGTCACTAAGGCCGAGCTCAATTGGCTAGTCGCGGAGGGGAAGATCCCCTTTAGATCAGTTGCACGTGTTCCGTGAGGGAGACTACCCCTGCACCACTGGCCATGAAACCGTGGTCTTCAAAGCCTTCCTTGAAGCTAGGCTCGGGTTCCCAGCAACATCGCTCCTCGAGAGGGTGCTTCTACATTATTTTGTGGAGCTCTCCAACTCTCGGCGAACGCCATCGCCCGCCTGGCCATCCTTGAGTGGGCTATGTGGGAAGAGGACTATAAGGGGCATGCAGAGTTCTTTGCCACCCTCCACGAGGCAAACTGCCAGCCGAAGCTTCAGATGGAGGGTGGAATGAAGAAAGCCCTCAGCTTTGCTAGCGTGTACTTCCAGCTCTAGTCTGAGTACCATGGAGTGTTCCTGGCGAAGGTCATCAGTGAGCGGTGGTACACTGGGTGGTCGAAGATGTAGTTTTACTGCGACGTGGGTTCCGGGTCTCCTCTTCGCTCTACCAACTAGGAAATTAGGTACATCCAGACCCTGGTAGTGGAGATGCCCGAGGCCTGGATGACCTTGAGGGTGGAGCTCCTCTGATGGGTGGCACAACAGATAAGCATGACCTCACAGAGAAATTCATAATGCTGTGCATCAAACCCCTACAGGCGAGTTGGGACTACATCTTTGAGCCAGGTGAGGACGACGAAGGCAAGCCGAACTCTTACTCTGAACCCGCCGTTGACTCTGGTGAGTCCTCCCCAACTTTAAACTAGCAAACATGAGACACCCTTTTCTTTCAGAACGGTGTCGGACGCTGGGTTCGTGTACCAATTTGGTGGTTGAGTCATCTAGGATATAGTTGGAAGGGGCAAAGTGCAGGAGGCTCGGCAATGACTCCGGGGCCAGAGATGGTGTGTCTGAAGATGAGGCCCGGTCCGAAGGCAGGGGCCTCAGGGGGACTTTGGTCTGTCTAAACTCGACTGCCCTCAGCCCGAGCGGGGGAGAATGCGAGGCCTCCCTTAATGACCTTGGACCCTGAGGGATCCTCCCCCCATCGATGATGAGTATGTGACGGGTCCGGAGGCCACCGCGACCGTTAGTGTGGGTGAGTCTGCAATTCTTCCTCTTCCTTCTCTCTTTTTCTTTGTGGGATGCACCCATGACAGTGGTCTTGACTTTTGCTTTCTTGTTTGTAAGGGTCATTGTTATGGACCCTTCTGGGTCCCCTGCTTTGGAGGTATTGGCTTTGGCTGGAGTCCCAGTGATCCCCCAGGGGGCCGGAGGTGGTGTGCTAGTGGTTAGGGAATCACCGCCGCGGTTGGTGGCAGCGGACTGGGTTTCTGCAATCGCAGTTAGGGCTGAGGGCTCTAGACCTTCTAGGGTGTCCGCATCCGCTCCTTTGGAGCGGGGCTTGACCTTGGAAGCCGTGACCCCGTCCGACTTCGCACTTCGTCCGGAGGCAATTAGCTCCTTTGCCTCTGCCTCGTCTCTCTATACAAGTGGGGAGGTAAGGTGATCTTTGGCTCAGAGGCCTCCGAACAAGGTGGTGGTGCGCCTTCAAGCGTCAGCTTCATAGGTATTTTCATTTGTAAAGGACCTTTTATGATTGCAATTTATGGGCTAGTGCCCTTACGCTCCTTCGCTGTGACTCATAGTAATTGGTCCTCGTGGAGGCGCTAGAGCGTTCACAACGCGTGTTTAGAGAACTATTGATCTTTCCTTCCATGTAATAGTCTATTAATATTTTTCCTTGCCATTACCAGCGGTACATTGTTCTTACAATCGTGTAAGTATACATCTTTATCTCTTTTTTCTTTTGAAAGATCCAGCGAATTGATGGCTACATTAGTGGAAGGAGAAAAGGGTGTAGTTCCTATCTGGATCTATCACACCGCGTTCGCTGTAATTAAGCTGCGGCGCAAAATATTCTAGAAAAAGCATGTCTTTCTTTTTGCTGCGATTGGCTGATGGAGACCGCGACGAGACGGACACTAACACACGAGGAGTCCAAGAAATCAATTTCATGTTTGGGTACAGTCATCCCAATGTAATCGACGACAGGTTATTTCCGAGATCGCACTTAACGTGACATCCAAGTCAATGATCCTCGCGGCCCTGATTACGATGTGCAAGCCAATGCGATCATCAAATCAGACGGTTAATTAGGAACAGAGAGCCCTTCTTCGTCGATGCGGATCCCATCCGACGCTGATCGATCGAAACGGGCCGGGCCACTTGATTCATCTCGTCAACAGGAGGAGGCCACAATTTCCTGAGCCTTTCGACACCCCGTTTGACAATGGTGCGTGGCCACAACTGCGGAAGCTGACGCGCGCGCGGGCTCTCGTGCGACGGCAGACGGCACAGCAGAGAGATCGGGGTGGGGAGACCCAGCCCGCGCGCGCGACAGCAATTGCGGCCGTGAGGGACTGGACGCGAGCGACAGCAATTGCGGCCGAACCAAATCCGCGAAGCCACCCGTGCCGTGAGGCTTTCGTGCCTCGTGCCGACACTCCCGTCGTCCCCGGCGGTCAACCTCGTGAGTGCGCCATGCAGGAGCCAGCTGCCCCCCCGACACGTCAAAAGGCGCGGGGGGCGGCGACGCTAGCTGCCTTGCTGCAAACACGTCGTCGTCGTCGTCGCGTCAGTCGCGAGTCGAGACCTCGCCCTCGCGGTGATTGACGTCCCCGGCAGTAGCCATTTAGCTAGGCGGAATATCGTCGCACCACGGTAGGATATACTAGCTCGCTAACTCCAGATGGACCTGATCGCGCGATCGCTACGGGCCCGATCAAGTCCGGGCCGGAGCCGTAGTAGATGCGTTGGCCGCTCACGCGCTCGCACGAGCTCGAGCTAGGGGGGCGCGTCACACCGGTTCAGGCGTCGCGCTCAGCAAGCAAACGAATGCCACACAGCCAACGTCGCGTGCGAGGGACCGAACGAACCATTCGTCCCGATCGATCTTGCCGGTAGTTTTCGCGTGAATTGAAGAGATAGAGCGTGTGCTGGTACGCTGTTATCCCCCCCCCCCACAACCCACCTTTTCTTATATTATGCATGCATCATTCGCTTCAATCGCGGGTGCCGTTAGGGTTAGAGCTGCTCAACTCAAGTATCGTTGTAGTGTACGTGGATGTAATCAACCGATGCTCCGTGGTGCTTAATCTGACGTCTCCCCTCCTGTACTGCACTTTTAGAGAGGGTCAGTAGCAGCAGCAGTATAGAAGAGTTGTTGGACGTAATGTCACCTGGGCTGTTTGCTTTGAATTCAAACAGGGAATGTAGATGTACCCATTTCAGCGAAACAAAAAAAAAATGCTTTTGCTAACTTGAAGACAAGGTTTGAGTGTATTATACACTCCTCACAACTCTGTTATTTACTCTGCCCAAATTAGGTGCGGCAAAAGTGTCATGCTGAACAAAACAAGCTCCTACGTGTACCAAATATTCCTTTGAAGCAGGTGGCATGCAAGATTTTACTAGCACCACCCTACGGTGATATAATATGTTGATGATATTATTCACATTAGTTGGTTCCCTAGTCATTGTACGTTTCAGTTTTCTCTGATGTAATGATGACTCTGTTGACATGACGGGAGCATGGAATTGAGGATGCCATCTTTTGATCACACACAACCAAAAAAACACTGTCGTGTCAATTAGGGGGAAAAAATCAGGAGGAACTTCCAAAGGAAGGGGACCCAGGCACTTAGTCTGAGATGCTGACTCTGCAAGAAAGAAATGCAACAAGGCTTGAGCAAAACATCAAACATGACAGAGGAGCTGCGCGTGGAGCGGCTCTGACTATTCTCTGGCATTTCGGTCGGCAAAAATAGTTCCCAAGCCGCAAGGCTGATGAAGAATGTGCAGCAGACATGTACACATTGACCATGTAGCCTTTTTCATTCTCATGTGTTGCACTTGCTCCTGCTATTGCCAATTCTGAGCACAATTATCCAAGAAGGATTGGTGGCTAGCTGGGGGCAATTAAGCTATCAAGGCACCTCCACTCTATTCTGCAATGATCTCACAAATGACCAGAAATTAATATTTCTCCCCTCAAGCTACACAAGGAAAAAGCTTACTCCAAGTGCGTGCTTTCTTTCTCCACAGCCCGGATTTCGATTCAACAAATAATTGCGGAATTTCAGTATTTTCATCTTCATCATGCCGTGCGTGTAATTTGCTAGGTCCTTAGCACAGACCCAAAAGAAAAAAAAAACGTACGGCCGTCCTACTTGCTACCAGTAGATATATACTTGGTACAATCTAGACCTACTTTTGCTTTGGCCGTAAGCTTTACTAAGATTGTGCACACGACGATTGTACTTGCTGGTACGGATAAGATTGTCTCCGTGAATTCAACACCGGTGAGTTCCGCAGCTACAGTACCTTCCTAGTTTCAGAAGAAAAAAAAAATAGCAGCTTCCAAGGTTGTAAATCAATCACTGGATGGTTGGTTAATCACTTAGTTCTGAGCATGCACCTGAACCCGATCCCATTTCTCGGTCAAATGGTTGATGAACTGGATCCATGGAAAAGAATTAACAATGTGCCTCTGGAGAAAAGAACAATCCAACAAGTTGCACGTACGATCACTCCTCATTGGCTCATCCCAAACCTGAAATAGCAGAATCACAACTTAATTTCTGCAGTCCGAAGAGCAAACCGGACATCACTGGTTGGTTATGTTGCCTGGTTCCGTGCCCTTAACCTCCATGGCTGTAGCTTAATTGTTGCAAGAATGCTAATACTAGCCATTAGCTACATTAGCCCATATCTTATCAATATGATGTGAGAGCAAGAAAGAAAGGAACAGGGCCACTTATGTCCTAATATAACGAGCATGGGTTTTTTTAAATGGTCCTAATGAGAAAAGGTGGCATAAATAATTAGGTTGGTGGGGGAATTAATAGTGCACGGTTTGGTCCGCAACTTTGCATGGCGTGAGCCGTGAGGAGGCGCTTTCATTCCGTTGTGGCTAGCAAACAGCTCAGCTCGATCAATCATTCAGGTTACTCATGCAAAGCAAGTGCGCATCACGCCATCTTTTGTGATGGCAACGGCCTCTAATTCCTCGTTGTCGTAGTAGCGGCACCGCACCAACCTCTCTCCCTCCCTCATGGAGGGGAGGAGGCAGCGACGTCGCGATGAATAACTAGCGAGCGTTAGATTTTACTTGTGTCATATCATTTGTTTTCATTTTTAGTGTGAGTTATTATTTTTGGCCATAATCAGCCGGACGTGAGATGGCACATATTAGCGGCAAGCTATGACGCGTGTTTAGAGAACTATTGATCTTTCCTTCTATGTAATAGTCTATACATAGAGAAGAAAATAGAAAATATTGTGAGTTAATTGCATAAATAAAAACATATGTTGTTCCCTGCGTGTGATCATCTTCCAATTGTTTGCGCGTGTGTTTGTGTAGTCCCTAGTTCGTGACAACAATTGTCATTAGAGTCTTGTGCGTGCCTTTCTTATCTTATGTCAAGAAGGGTGCCGAGGGAAGTAAGTAGTCTGTCTCTATCCAACAAGTGATGGCTGCTATAAGGTGATCGGTCCGCCTCACATGTGGTGAAGAGAGAGAGTGCATGGTGACAATGTTGTACTTGCAGTTCACCTGCATGAACTACACAGTTTGAGAAATGAAGATGTGTGTCACTCATAATGCTCATAATGTGTGGAAAGTTGTAGAGCCTAGTGCGCTAGAGTACCAGAAGGATTGGGTGGCATTTTATGCCATCTATCAATCCATGCCAGAGTAAGTTGTGTCTTTCTTCGCTGGGAAAGACATGGCAAAGACGGTATGTGAGACAATCAAGATGGCGCACATGGGACACGAGCGTGTGCATGAGGCCAACTTGCAACTTGCAGACCCTCACGAAGAAGTTTGAGGGACTGAAGAAGGAGGAAGGTGAGACCGTAGATGACTTCATTGGTTGGGTGATGTCGGTTGTCACTGGCATCCACGCGTTAGGCGACACCACAGTAGGAGAAATTGATGTTGTTCGCAGGTTTCTCCATGCTGCCCAACGCGCTACATGCAGCTCGTCATTTCCATCAAGCAGTGTGTGGACTTCACTACGTAAGAAACTATCAAAGGAGACACGTCATTAGTGACAGCTCCTCAATATCCATCACTAATGCACTATTAGTGATGGGACTAGTGCTGACCCGTCACTAATGTATGACCTGGGCCAGGATCCAGCCACAACCCATCACTAATGAGGGACCCTCATTAGTGACAGCGAGCGAATAGCCCGTCACTAAAGATATTAGTGATGGGTCACATTAATATCCATCACTAATAATTCAGTCATTAGTGACGGGTATATAGGACACACATTACTATATGTAGCCTACTCATTAGTGACGGGTCGTTATGAGACCCGTCACTAATATTAAAGTAATTAGTAACGGGTTGTAGTTGTTATCATCACTAATGACTAACTCATTAGTGACGGGTGTCCTTATAACCCGTCACTAATTTCTGTCACTCCTATCTGCTGGACCATTCTTATCTGCCCATTTTTCTCTCTTGACCACTCTCATCTCTACTCATGTCCGCTCGTCTCCTTCTCCCGCCGTCCCTGCCATTCACACCTCGCTGTTGACGCTGCCACCATCCTCCCCCTCCACCACAGCCCGATGTACGCCGCCGCCCCCCTCTACCGCTAAGGTTAGAGTGATGGATTAAGGTAGTGGCGGGGGTCATTGTTGTCGCCGTGGTGAACTTGGATGGATCCTAACAAATCCTCCATCAGCTCACGCACCAAGCGTACACTACCCTCTAGGCGTTCCCCCACCGGTGTTCCCCCATCGGCCACAATCGAGACCAATCATAATAACCTCTTTTCTTTTTCTCCCTCATTGTTAGACTCATAGTAACACTCATTAGGACACAACAATTTAATTGATTTTATAGTACATTAGGCTCAATTCATATCATCCTATCATGTAGGTGTTGAAACCGATCCCATGGCTTAAAGAGGTAATCCCTGCGATAGATGGTATTGTACCTTTGGTGCAATCCACTTTAGATGGAAGGAATTTTATGAAGCTATCTATCTCTTTTGACATACGTTCAAGGAGAGAAAGTAGTGGGGATATCACTATTAGGGCATGTGGTAAGGCATCACCGATTTCATTGCATTCCCAAAAAATTATCGTTAAAGGGTGCCTGAAAGTGCTTGAGGAGCATGAGTTTTTTTTTGCCTGACTACAACTATTTTCGAATAAAAGCGCTTGAGGAGGGCGAAGAGGATTTGGCTTTGATCAGTGAGAGGCTTGCTCAGTTCGATGAATATGATATGGTACAGTAATATGTAATCTGTTTGTTTTGATATACATGACTGTTAGTGTGTATTATTTTTATAATTTTATTTTCTTTGCTTGTAGGATATTTTTGGTAGCACCTTTGCGGTAATTAGCTTTCATGCTGTCTTAGATCAAGCCATGGAGCATCTTGGGTTAAGCTTTTATGGCCCCGAAGTGGACTTCACTACTGAAGGTAACTTCCAGGCTGATATAAGGTTTCATTTAAGTGAAAATGAATCAGCTAATAAGAAATTGTTTACTGTCTATGGTAAAGCATCAGGTCGTTCATGTCAAGCAAAAGAGAGTGCACTAATTCATACGCTAATGTATATCGATGAAGTACTAAGATACAATATTGTAGATTTTAACTATGTTAAATATTAAAGGTTATGTGCTCCGGCAAATGCTCAAGTGTAATAATGTATGGATATTTGTATAAGTACGTAATGTATGCATAACTATATTGTATGACTAACTTGAGTTAAATTCAAGTTTTCGGATGTATATCTGTGTTCTTGAATGTGAAGATGACCGCCAAATCCTGACATTGCTTTAGGGTGTCGTCCATCAAAGTTCAGTTCAGTTTTGTTGAATAGGATATTGAAGTACTCACTGTTTGCATGCATGCCTCTATTTTGAAAGTCGATCTCTTCTTGTAGAAGTCATTAGTGATGGGTCTTAGTTTCCACCCATCACTAATATGTTATTAGTGACGGGTATCCTTATCACTCATTATTAATGTTAAATAATTAGTGACAGATGTCCTTATAACCCGTCACTAATATTAAGTCATTAGTGACAGGTGTCGTTATAACTCGTCACTAAATTTAGCCTTGGCGGCTCTCTGTCAGGGCCACTCATTAGTGACGGGTTGGTATGAGACCAGTCACTAATGGCTCACTCATTAGTGACGGGTGTCCTTATAACCCGTCACTAATGAGTGATGTTTACTGTTATTTTATTCACCGAGCAGCACGACCAAATAGTATCTGTCCGCCGCGGCTGCTCGGCAAAGGGGCAATTTTTTTTTTGGTGATTCTGTTGAGGCCAAATCAAATATCAGTGATTTGAAGTTGGTGTCTATCCCTGGCCTTTGAAGGTTTGCCTCCTCCCACTCCTCCTCCTCTTGCTCATATATGTATGGTGGATTCTAGGGTTTGAGTTGGAATCAACAATTTTGCTCTTTCTCCCATATCTTGATATATGTGGATTGTCCCCCTTAATTAATGTACATGTGTTTCCTATGTCTCCCATTCGGGAGTGTTTGATTATAAATATGACTTAGAAACTTGTCATATTTATAAGAAGATGCTCCCGAATTGTCCATATACTTTGGACACTTCGAGGATATATGGTCCGAGTAGTAGGTTTCTGTGCTCTTGCCTAGTTCTAGAGAAAATTTCAGTGGCGTCTCTCTGTTGTTCTCTAGATACACACCCACTCGTCTCGTTGTCGAGACATATATTTGAAGAACAGCGGGGAGGTGCTGCCAAAATTTTCTCCAGAACCATACAAGAGCATGAAAACCTACTCAGGTCACATATCCTCGAATAGGATTATGACGTATCTTTTCCTATTAGAAATTAGCTAGGATCCTTCATCATAGATAACATGTATCATATTTGGATGTTAATTGTTCTCTTGAATATCACTAGAACACACATACACACTTAATTTAGTTAAATTGAGTTAGAATTTTTATACTTCTTCTATGTTTCTATTTAGAATTAATATTTTTTCAATCTGTAGATGGTGGAACGAAGTTAGATGTACCTTGATTGTCGTACTTGTAACGAGTACATAAGCGGGGTGAAGTCTTTCTTGATTGTCGCAGTGGAAGATATGGAAGGTCGAGGTAAAACAACAATTTGGTGTCCATGCTGTGATTGCAAGAATGAGAAGAAGTTTCCAAAACCTGACAATGTGTATGATCACTTGTTAAGGCGTGGATTCAAAGAGAGATATCATGTTTGGAACAAACACAGCGAGAAAGGCCTTAACAAAGGGAAAATGGATCAGGTCATCCCAGACGGCAGTACAGATCAAGGACTCCCGTCATCCGGTGATATGGATGATTATCTCAGGGACACAGACATATTAGGATTCAATGATCACTATGTGGATTTTGAGGAGAATGTGGACCAAATGGTGCATGATGCTAAGGGGCACGACGAGTACAGTGATGGCGAGTTTGCCAAATTCCAGGAACTGGTGCGAGACTCGAAGACACTATTTTATCTTGGCTGTAAGGAGAAATGGACGCTGTTGTTTGCGGTGCTTACGCTTCTGCAATTAAAGGCAACCCATCGTTGGTCTAATAGGAGTTTCAAAGCATTGTTGCATCTGCTAAAGGACATACTACCACAGGGAAACAAGGTGCCTAAGACTGTCTACGACGCAAAGAAGATAGTTTGTCCTTTGGGATTTGAGGTAGAAAAAAATGCATGCATGTAAGGAGGATTGTGTTCTGTTTTGTGGAGAGTATGCAGACCTGGATCAATATCCTATTTGTGAAATCCATCGATACAAGCGTAGAAATGACGGTGGTGACGTGGAGGAAGGCAACAAGAGAAAAGAGCCTCCTAAAAATATGATATGGTATTTCCTTGTAATTCCCCATTTGAAGCATTTGTTCCAAAACAAAAAGGAGTCCCAATTGTTGTGGTGGCACAAGGATGGTCGTAAGAACGACGCAATGATACGGCACCCTGCAGATTCAGCTTAGTGGCGAACTATTGATTCCATATTTGGGTAGTTCATTGAAGAATTAAGAAATATTAGGTTTGATATGAGCACAGATGGCATGAATCCATTCGGTAACATAAGTACCTCACATAATATTGGGCCTATTATACTGTCTTTCTACAACCTTTTACCTTGGCTTTGTAAAAAGTGAAAATATATTATGTTGTCTACCTTAATTTCTAGTTTGAGGCAACCTGGCAACGACATTGATGTGTACCTCAGGCCTTTAGTGGATGATCTTAAATCACTCTGGTCTAAAGGTGTTGAGGTTTGGGATCAGTACAAGCGAGAATACTTCACCCTACATGCCATGTTGTTCATCACTATCAATGATCTGCCAGCACTTCGTAACTTGTCAGGGCAGAGTAAAAGAAAAGGTGAACCTTGCCCCGATGCTTAGATACACTGAGAGTATGTGGTTGAAAAGGTCAAAGAAAACAGTGTACATGAGGCATCTACATTTCCTTCTAAGGAATCACCGGTATCGGAAAATGAAGTCTCAGTTTGACGGCACAAGGGAGAAAGCGTCACCTCTAAGCCATTCAGCGGGCAAGATGTCTATGATAAGGTTAAGGATATCAATGTTGTCCTTGGCAAGCGAAAATGATCCTCCATGAGTGATGGAATGTGGGACAAGAAATCAATTCTCTGGGAGCTTGATTATTGAAAATACTTAGACGTTCATCACTATATTGACCTCATGCACGTAGAGAAGAATATCTACTATAGTCTCCTCGGTACAATGCTCAACATGAAGGGGAAAACAAAAGATCATGAAAACGCAAGAGCTGACCTTGAAGAAATGGGCTTAAGGAAAGAGCTTCATGTCAAGAATACGGATTAAGGGAAATTCCTACCCCCATCTTGCATCACCCTATCCAAGATGGAGAAAAAAGAATTTTACGAGTACTTACATGGTGTGAAAGTTCCCTCCGGTTACTCGTCCAACATTAGAAGACTTGTATTAGTGAAAGAGTTGAAAATGGTTGTTGGCATGAAAACTCATGATTGCCATGTGATGTTGATGCAGATGATTACGGTTGGAATTAGAAACATGTTGCCAATTGGTGTTCGAGAGGCTATCATGAGCCTGTGCTTTTTTTCAATGCAATTGGTCAGAAGGTACTCAATTCGGAAGCGCTAGGCAAGCTAGAAAAAAGACACTTCGAGACTCTATGTCTTCTCGAAATGTATTTGTACCATCATGGTCTATCTCACAGCTCACCTTGTGAAGGAGATTTATTTTCCTGACCCTGTGTTCCTGCATCAGATGTATCCATATGAGTGATTCATGGGTGTTCCCTAGTCATACGTAAGGAATCAAGCTTTTCCTGAGGTGTGCATTGCGCAGGGTTATTCTACAGAGGAGGTAGTGGAGTGGTGCGTTAATTACATGGACCCAGATAACCCAATTGGTGTGCCTCATTCTCGCCACGAGGGTAGGCTCGTAGGGCATGAAATTCTAGGGAAACATGCAATTACTCCTAAGCCGAAGGCATACGACCAAGCTCATTTCCTCGTGTTGTAACAAATGAGCGAAGTGTCTCCATATGTCACGAGCACAAGCAATTGCTTCTTCAGGAGAATCCAAGGCAGACCGAAGCTTGGCTTACGAAGCAACATATGCAAAGGTTCAACACTTGATTTCGAGATTGAATCAATCAATTGAGTACTCCTACAAGTGATTTGATCAGGAAACTAGCAACAGACCCTATATACACAATTAAAACATATCAAGGGTACGATATAAACGGTTACATATTTTACATGGTTTCCCAAGATCAGAAAAGCATATACCAGAACAGCGGTGTCCATATAGATGCTTATGATAACAACATGCATAGGAGCACATATTATGGTCAGATAGAGGACATCTGGAAACTGGATTAGTTGGGATTCAAGGCACCCCTGCTTAGGTGCTGTTGGGTATACGGGACAAAAGGCGTTACGAAAGACAAGTACGAATTCACTAGAGTTAATCTCAAACTTGTCGGATATAAGGACGAACCTTTCATACTCATTAAACAAGTTACCCACGTGTTTTATGTGACTGACACGGCAGATAAGAAACTTCATGTGGTTCTCACCGGAAAAAGATGGATCATCGGAGTTGAAAACATGGTTGATGAGGACGAGTACAATAAATTTGATGAAATCTCCCTTTTGCTACTGCAATCATGCCACAAGTTGCATAGAACGAGAAGACTCCATACCTACATTCTGACCATAACGAAGGGATCCATGTCAAGAAAGCATGAAAACGACTGCCACATGTCAAATGATACATGAATCAATGTAACCTCAAATTTGTAATATTTGTAATACTCAATTAAATTTGAATTTCAATGTAACCTCAAATTTGTAGTATTCAGTTAAGTCTGAATTTCAATGTAACCTCAAATTTGTAATATATGTAATATTCAATTAAGTCTGAATTTTAATGTAACCTCAAATTTGTGATATGTTTACAGGAGAAGACGACTACCAAATCCTAACTTTGCTTCAGTATGTAGCCAGTATACAGGTAAATCCTTAGAGGGATGAGCACATTAGTGACGAGTGAGAACTTCACACATCAGTAAAAGATACATATAGTGACAGGTTAATTTACGACCCGTCATTAATGATCGAATCCCAGGACAGAGAGACCCAGTCATTAGTAACGGGTCGTATCTATAACCCGTCACTAATTATATTTATAAATAATAGGCCCAAGAACCCTAACATCTGATTTACACATCCTAATCTTTCTCCTTGCCGCCGCACCCACCGCCCTGCTACTCTAATCGAGTGCCGTCTATGGCCGCCAACGACAAGGACGACGATGATGAGGACGACGACGCCAGGTCCTTGTCGTTGGTGGCCATAGACGGCACTCGATTAGAGTAGCAGGGCGGAGGTGGAGGCGGAGGAGGAGTACGAGAAGGAGAAAGCGATTGCCAACGACGAGGCTATCGCTCACGTCGTTCATGATGTAGAACTCATCAACGAAGCTGAGGGAACGACAGAGGCCATCATCAGTGACGAGGCCATCGCACACCTCTTGGCGGAGGAAGTGGAGACGGGCGGCGACTTCGACACCAACAATGGCGAGGAGGAGGATGAGGAGATGGGCGAATCATAGTCCATTACTTACCTAGGTTTATGGTGGTAATCCAAATTTAGCACCCTTCTTCTGTAGACCGGATGGGTATTTTTTTGTGTAATACAGACCTTTTTTTGTAGTGATGAACTTACTTATCCTAAATTAATGAAAATATCAAATAATTGGAAAAGTGTGTTAAATTGAGAATGCAAGTGAGACAGCTAATTGAGTACATTTTTCTCATCATCGGATTATCCTGCTGCCAAATCCTGACTTTGCTTCAGGATGCAGCCAATATACATGTAAATAAAAAGATGATCACATTAGTGATGAGTGATAACGTCACACGTCACTAAAGAGGTCATTAAAGACGGGTGAATTTACCACCCGTCACTAATTACCAAGTCTTAGTGACGGGGTGGTAAATCCACCCATCACTGTGACCCGATCATTAGTGACGGGTTGTAAATTCACCCGTCACTAATGATATGTTTATAAATAATGGGCGCAGGAACTCTAGCCTTCAATTTTGCCTAAGTCCCGCTACGCCCACTGCCCATTCCTCCTCGCCTCCTTCTCCTGGTCGTCCCCCAGGCTGCCACCATCTCCCTGCCGTCCCTATCCCCCACCCGGACACCATCTTCCCCTGCACCTTCGTCCCTGACTACCCCGACGATGAGGAGCCCACACAGCCATCGCCTCCTCCCCGATGAGCACCCTGATGCTGAGGAGCCCACACCGCCGTGCTCTGCACCGCCATCATCCTCATCCGTCGAGGTAGGCCTCCCGCCGTCCCCTCCTCACTGACGCCTACCGCCATCATCCTCATCTGCCATTGTGAATTACTTCTGTGCATTTTGTCATACTTTGTGTGCTGAGGGTGAATGCAAATGGTATGTTGGATTATATTACTTGATGATGATAGCGGTTAAGTGAGGTTGTGTGTGACAGCGTAGTCTACTTAGGTGCGACAATATGAACTTAGCAGTTTAGCACAGATGAATTAAGCGCGCTGTTATCTTACCCATTTAACACTTACTACTGAATACTTAAACTCTACATGTTCCTAATGTTTACCCTTGAGTTGCGATTTCTATGTAGTATTTACGGTAATATAGGAGATAGAGGGTATGTGAATCAATGGTTAGTAGTTTAGCACAACCATGTTAATTTTTTGCTTTTCAATATGCATAAATATGGAGGCTGCAGTGCATGCTGTTCTTGGGAATGATCTGAGAACTAAGAGTGCGCTGTCATACATACCGATGATATGAAATAGCCAATTTGGCATTTGGATGGCGACATCAGTCGTAACCCGCTTTCTGAGAGCAAAACTTGATAACATAAACATGTTCTTGATGTTTGTATGCTTTGCATACGCAATTTTCATGTTTACCTATTTTTATTCTTGCTTATGTTCAGTCCTAACAGCACACATTAATTCTTATTCTTGTTTATTTTCTACTGTATATTCTTGTCATTAATGTATGCATATTGCACAACAAGTTTATGATGGTTAAAATTAAATTTGTAAGAAAATCTCAAAAATGAATTTAGGTTGCGTAACCTATTACGTCGTCTCCCGTTCGGGAGTGTTTGATTATAAATATGATTTGGCAACTCATCATATTTATAAGAAGATGCTCCTGAATTGTCCATGTACTTTGGGCAGTTCGAGTAGTAGGTTTTTGTGCTCTTGTAAGGTTCTAGAGAGAATTTCGATGGCGTCTCCCTGTTGTTCTTCAGATACACACCCTCTCATCTCATTGGCAAGACGTGTATTTGGAGAACAGCGGGGATGTGTTGTCGAAATTTTCTCTAGAACTGTACAAGAGCATGAAAACCTACTTGAGCCACATATCCTCGATTGGGATTAGGACATATCTTTGCCTATTAGAAATTAGGTAGAATCCTTCGCTTTAGATAAGAAATACATCATATTTTCATAAATTCATATAATAGTGAATATAGTTACTAAGACTTATACAATTGTATCTGCATATTCGGATCTACTAGATGTCTGCCAATGAGTCATCGAGATCCTCTGACGAAGCACAAGCTCCTAGTCAGACGTCTACGCAACTAGGTCCCAGTGGAGCAATAGTACGAAAGGCAAGGGCACAAGCAAAGTGGCTGAATGAAAATGTTACCGTCATGGAAATCAATGATGACAGTGTGCCTACGGAGAAGAAGGCCCTGCAGATGTTGTGGAAGCTCGCAGGCCTTAATGCTCGGGAGAGGGTGCCATTGACCCTTCGGAAGTTCAATGACTGCACTGTGGATCAAAAGAACGCCTTATTCAATGATGGTGTCAATACGTTTCTGGAGTTCCCAGAGAACATGAAGGCGAAGGCTTACAGGGCTACTATGAAAATGATCGCCAAACTTTAGAGAAGCCACAAGAGCAAGCTTATGAATGAGTATATGTCAAAAGAGTTGGTGCCCTTCAGTAAGTACCCATATATTAAAAGAGAGGATTGGGAAGCTTTTGTGGCATTGAAGAGCTCTGAGACGTTCCAAACGGAGAGTTCAACAAAGAAGCCGCTTCGGGCAAAGAACAAGCAGAATCACAACCTAGGCACAAGCGGGTATGTGGGGAAAAGGGATAAATGGCGGGCGGAGAATGCAAAGTTGGCTAACAAAGGCCGCGAGAATCCTTGGTTGTAATTCCTGGGACGACCGCAATCGTATTTGCACGTGAGGGGTACGCTGTCAAATAGTGGAGAATCACCCTCAAATCTAGCAAAACCGAGACAGTCACTCAAAAGGTGAAAGAAATAGCAACCTACTCCTATGAAGGTTCATTCAGCGGGGTCAGGGAACCTAAGCACCCAGGTCACGTTCGAGGTGTGTCCAGTTCGCAGGGCTGGAAGTTAGGCTTCTCCGAACACGTCGGGATGTATAAGAAGAGAAAGAGGTCGGTCCCAATAGATGTCAAAGCATTGACCCAGTCAATTAAGGAGATCGTTTATCAAGACATCATGCAAAGGTTTGCGGCACAGGAAGTGGTAATTCCTAGTGCACTAGTGGGTGGTAGCCCTATTGCTGGACATAAGAGTAGTCAAGCATTTAGGGAGGTTGAACAACATATCTTCTCTTCATATGTGGAGCTTGATACCAAAGACCTTCTCGATGGGCCCACGCAGTGCTCGCTGGTCATAAGAACTGGAGGCTACTATATTGAGGTTGCAAAAGGGCTAGGTGCATCCAAATGTCTAGGTGTTACATATGGTCCCGATACGTCTTGGCTATACCATGGTCTTCATGGATTTTGTACATGCCAATGTCATGGATACATATTTGCTCGTCCCCCCAATTATGAGACTAAAAAACTGAGTCAAGCTCATCTTCAAAGGATACAATGGTAGAGGGGGGACATCATGGTGCACACAGTATCTAAGAGTGATCTGACTGGACGTTCAAGTTCCCTACCCTAATCTCAGCGTCGAGATGCGCTAGTTGTGTCGCCTTTGCCCACTCCGAAATCTATAGTTAAGCAACCTAAGGGCAGCCCAGAGAAGAACAAGAAGAAGCCTTTGCCCACTCCACCACCTAAGGGCAGCCCAGAGAAGAAGAAGTCCAGGCCAGGGTCTAAGAAGCAGCTGTTGAAGAAATTCAAGTCCTCTGGTAAGGACTCAATTACCGAGAAGCATTGGATAGGGGAAGCTTGGACTAAGGAAAACCCAAAATTCAAGCTTGGGAAGCCCTTTTTACCGGCAGATCCACTTCGACAGGTGGGACAACCTTGTGTTGAGTTGCATAATTACTACCTGCAATGTTGTAGAGAGAAGAAGGTTTCCTGTCACGTCTCAAATTCTTAATCATGCTTTTAAGAAAAATTATGCTTCTTAAGCATTATGCTTAATTTTGCGTAATGATATTTCGGAGCGCTAATGCACTTCGTTAAAAATTATTTGGATAAGAGAAAGAAAATTGAGGGAGAAAAGAATAGAAATTACATTGGAAATACCCATTTTCTCTAACATGTGGGCCCCACCCCTCACCCACTCCCTCTCTCAAGTGGATAGCACCCCACCTACCCTCTCTCTGTCCTCTCCTCACTCCACATGCCCACCCAAGCTGCTGCAGCAACAGCTCTCCTCCATCTCTCCCTCTCCCACTCAAGCACTCTCTCTTTTCTTCCAAAATACGAGCTCAAGTGGAGGATTCAAGGTATGCATGTGGTACCATTGCATTCTCTAGCTCATGAGCTACTCATCTATCCAATCCATTTTTGTTTTCGTGGAGGAATCGAGTAGTTATTGAAGTTATTGGCGTTCTTGAGCTTTTTGAGCAAAAATAGAGTTTTGGTCGAATATGAGCTCTAGAGTTGTATTGGTAGTTGATGAGCAAGTTCTAGTACCGTTGGACTATCCCTAACATGCCCCCTTTAGGCTTAGAAAAGATCACAACTTGAATCAACCAAAAATCCACTCGAGAATAACTTTTCTGGGATGGCCCGGATACTCTGGAACACGGACATTCCGGATTCACCGGATACTCCGGGCCAGTCAAATAAAAAGCAACAACCGAGCCCCTCTTCCGGAGGGTCACCCAGAGGGTTCGAGCCCGGATACTACAAACCATTCCGGATACTCTGGATGGCTGTTATTTTCTGGATTTCGTTTACATCATTTAGTATTGCTTTGATTCGCATATCTTATGCTTCTAGCATGTGTTGAACTTTGTGGCATACGTTTTTGCACTTCATTCATACTCATTTGCATTGAACGCATTGATCCTTTTTAGAGATCGTCGTTCCGTCGATCCCGGAGGCCGAGGGCAATCCCGAGGCGTCCCACCTATTTGAGCCAGTGCATCCAGGCAAGCAACTAAGCATATTGATCCCTATTGTGTAATTGGATAAGTTTAAAATTGATGAAATATGCTTATGTATGTATGCATGTTTAGTGAGTCAGTGTCGGGTACCAATGGGTAGAACCTATGCCGATTGCATTCTTCTACTTCCTTGGTAGCCTTGAGATGTTATCAATGTTTAGGTATGAGTTCGACCTATATGCTTAGCCATACTTAGGTCATTCGGTAGAAGTCGAGCGATGCATGATTCAAACAGTTGGGGCTAGTTGGGAAAGGTTATCACGAGTACCCCCTTGTGTGCACTTTGGCCGGTGGCACAAGCCGAATGGTCCTCGTGTCATGTGAGTCCAGGAGTATCCCCCTGTAGGGTGTATAAACAGTTCGAACTACCGCGCTCTCGGTCATAAGCATGCTTCTGTCCATCTGCATCGGTCGTAGAGTTTCGAGTATGGTTTGTGGTTAAGTATGTGGGAGATGGTGATGTTGGTACTTGTTACTTGTTACTTATTGTTATACATGTTGCTTACAGTTACTTTGGTTTTCATATGTTTTGGTGAAGTTTTCATATGTTTTGGTAAAGTTTCAATCGCTCACACATATGTCTAGGATGCTTAGTGCTTAAGTTTTACTTAACCAGTTACTCATCCTTGCTAATGATCAATGCATAATCCTTGAAGTTGAGCTATGTATATGTGCTTTATATGGTTTAAGTCTTGCGAGTACCTTCATACTCATGTCTACGCTTTCAGGTACTCCTGTTGCTGGAGAAGATGCTGTTTTTGGCTACTTCGTGCCTGTCGATCAGGGTGGCGGGCAAGAGTAGTGTATCCTACTCTGAAGGTGGAGTTTTTGAGACGGTGCCTAAGGGCATGTGGTGCTGTTCTCTTTTGTTGTCTCTAAGTTTGACTTTCCGCTGCGTAGTTCCTTTGTGGTTAGGAGTTGAGGGGTTTTGTCTCCTCCTAGCTTGTTTTTGTTGTAAATTGTTGAAATCAGTTGCATGCTTAATACTTGTAATATAAATGTTTATTACTTGCTCTTTATTAAGCTATGTTGTGATGTACCTGTTGGAAGGCATGTGTCCCGATCCTTGGGCACAAAACACGTGCCGGGACTACCGGAGTGGTATTCTGGTTAATCGCTGATGTCATGATCGTGTCAGTGATCGACTTAGTGATGAACCAGAATACTGTTTGGTCGGTTCTCCACATTTCCATTATCTTATATTACCAAAATCGTCACTTCTTGACTGGGGACGACTACTTCCTCATGGGCTTCAACGACTTATACGACCTCTTCAACCTCGATGGCCTGGACGTGGGGTTATTGCGATACTTTACATTGTAGGCCCTTTCAAACTAGATGTTCATTAATTATTACCACTAAATTATCCAATCTAACTAATTTCTTATCTATAGACACTTGATACAAGAAACGAGGAAGAAGGAGCCCTTCGGATTCCTTGACCCCCAAAATTTGACGATTTCTTTGATGGAACAACAAAGGGAATTCATTGTGGAATATGTGGCTAAGAAAATGAGCCACTTTTCAAAGAGGGACTACCTGATGGCTACCCACAACGGGTGGCCATTGGATCTTACTGGTCATTGCCTCCAAGTGGAACTTAGCCTGGTACCTCGATCCATCAAGACCAATGGTGGGACCTAACGGCGAATAGGGACAACGTGACTATACTTTCGTCAAACAAATCCTCGACAAGTAAGCTCTTCATGACTTAGGTTATATATTGAACTTTTCAAACTTACACCAAATGTTGATTATTGGATCTCTCTTCACATGTAGGGCTTTTGACATGTATATGTGCTATGATCCAAAGTACGATCCGAAGGAGCCCCGCACACTGACACATAAGACCGTCTTCGCAGTAAGTGCCAGCAGACATATTTGCAAATACTCTACTACTACATTTTTTCCTTTCAAACTGACGCTTTTTTCCTCTCCAGTGTTACCAACAACCATCGGGCAACTCCTGCGAATTCTATGTTGCATGTCACATGCTGCTATTCATGGCAATAAAGGATATGAAATTCCCAGATGTAAGATAATTGCATAGTCTTTTCATAGCTGCTTTTATTCAATACAAATATCCGATGATAAAATGATTTTGCTCATACTAATTGCATAATTTTTCTATAACTACTTTCATTCAGCAGGAATTCATCTTACCAGACGGCAACATCAAAGAGTCTGCACTCTCCAACATTTGATCATGGATCGCCTCATTCTTAATGACTGAAGTCGTCTCTTTGAGAGGTGAGTTCTATTGTAGGGAGGCAGGGCTCTGATTTATGTAATTTGTGGTTGCACTTTTGAATTATGTAATATGTGACTATCTTGATGTAATTTGTGGTTGCACTTTTGACTTATGTAATTCGAGATTGCACTTTCGACTTATGTAATTCGAGCTCTTGATGTGGACTTGCATCATTGTACGTTTCGAGGACTTTTAATTATGTAATTTGTGGTTGCATATCTCGTGACTTGGTCCCTATAATGTGGGTATATATCCTGAAATGAATTGTGATTATGGTATGAATGTATCTGGATGTGTCTTATTTGCAGGAGAAGACAGCTGCCAAATACTGACATTGCTTCAGGATGCAGCCAGAAAAAAGGTAAATCCCTTCGAGGGATGAGAATATTAGTGACTGGTGGTAAATTCACCCGTGACTGATGACTGAGTCTAAGTGACAGGTAACTTTCTAACCTGTCTTTGGAACTCAGTCATTAGAGACGGGTTGAAAAGATACCCATCACTAATAACTCATAACACTAGTGATGGATTGTAACCACCCGTCACTAGTTCTAGATAATTAGTGACGGGTGGTAAATACACCCATCACTAATGACTCGGTCACTAGTGACCTGTTGTTGTTATCACCCGTCCCTCATGATCGAGTTCCAGAACCCGTCACTAATCACTAATGACTCAGTAACCAATAATAGGTGGTAACAACCCGTCATTGATGACTCAGTCAGTAATAACGTTTTGTAGTTAACACCCGTCACTAATGACCGAGTCCCAGAGATGGGTTGGAAAGATACCTGTCACTGGGGATCGATAATTAGTGACGGGTGGTACATACACCAGTCACTAATGACGATTACAGTGACAGGCAACAGGCATGCTCAGGTCATTGGAGGCGCATTTTAGTGGATCTCAATTATGACACGTCACTTGTGATTGTCATTAGTGACGGGTCCCAGTCACTAATATTTTATCATTAGTGACGCAATAGGAGTGACGGGTGCCGTAACTGTCACTAATGACGGTTATCACCCGTCACTAATGTGTTGTTCTGGTATAGTGCTTGAATATCCTCGCCATTGAAGACCTTGTTAGACAGTAAGCCCATGATGAGCATATCTGAATCAGTTTCGATGACTTGAAGGAGAATGAACATTTGTTGCTCATACGCACAAAGTGGGAGACTTTTGTCAAAGAGAAGAAAGGTAGAAAAGGATCAGACAGCGGTGGAAAAAAAATGCTCATTATCGTGGCGGTGATTGCGGCAAATCTTGCCCACAAGTGTGGTTCGTGAGGCGGTATAGGATAGCTCTGGCTTCAACTGGACTTTCAATGACGGCAAGCTGCCAACGATGGTGAGACGGCATGGACCATGGATCCGCAGACAAGCTCGATGGGAGTTGTAGAGATGCGTGCGGTGGATCACAGTGGAGATAGTGCCTGTTCGAGGCCAGGCGCGTGGCAACTAGTTAGCGTAGGTGGTCGTGGGTGCGGTGTGGGTCACTAGTGGGGCGCATCGCGTGTGGAGGTATAGGTAGGAGCAGGTTGGAGGTCCTTCAAAGCCTCACGATGGAGAGAGATGCATGCCTCCTGGCCATGCGTATGGAGGAGGAAGACTACGACGTGCGGGCTCGGCTATGATGGGGTTGTCAGGATGATCACCGAAATCTGATGGGTGCCCAGTGGGTGTGGGTTCAGGTTCCATTTTTCGCTTGTTTGGCATTTCAGGGTAGATTGAGTTAAGATTGGCGGGTTTTGGGTTGGACGTAATTTTATTCCAACAGGTTCCGACCCGATCCGTTGTCATCCCAGTAAGGTGTGATTTGTTAGATTTTACTCGTATCATTTGCTTCCTTTTTACTGTGAGTTATTTTTAGGCCATAATCAGCCAGACGTTGGATGTCACCTCATTAGCGGCAAGCTATAATGCATGTTTAGTAAGGTATTGATCTTTCCTTCTATGTAATAGTCTATAAATAAAGAAGAAAATAGAAAATGCTATGGGTTGATTGCACAGCCAAAAAAGCATCTGTTGTTCCGTGACCATCTTCCACGTGTGTGTTTAGTCGCTAGTTCGCGACAACAGCTAGCCAGATGTGGCTGCGCCGGTCCGTGTGTGCGTGCGTAATCCGATGTGTAATGCGGCCACTTAGCTGCGTCGCTTCGCTTTGGGCTTGCATAACTTCAAAGAGGAGCCACCATGATGCACCCCTCTCTCGCTCGCACCCCTCCTTTTGCACTTGCACCTCCCTTTTCGCTTCCTTTCTAGAGGAGGCATGTCAGGATCAAACCTCAGGTAGGAGAATCCTGCAGGATCGTTCAGGGTCGTTATTCTGCCAACAATGGAGACACGCACTCGATCACGGTAATTATATAACCAGTTGTCGGGTGATTCTTCTACATGCACGTACTCGTGAAGCTGATGCACGTACTCGTGAAGCTGCAACCGTGCAAGTTGCAGTGCAATTTGCAGTACTACTACTCCATGGCTCTTCTTTCTTTCCTTTCTATGTGGACTATTTGTCTGAAGTCCGAAATTATCAACGTCAGATACCAAACTTACCAGTACAGCGTGCTGGACGTAGCAGTTGTCCAGCTACAAGCTCGGTACGAAAGCTGGAGTTTCCTTGAAGAAATAAAGAGGCCGGCTTGTCAACACATTATGTACTTGTAACTGTCGCGCTTTTTTCCCTTGTGGGTGAAAGAAGACGGCTTGTCTTTTAACCACTGTTGCGGCTACCTCGATTGAAAGGGAAAAGCTGCCTGCCATGGTGAGGTAACTTCAGCAGAAGAATTGGAGAAGAAGCATTGTTCCAAACGATACATGCGGATACAGTAGTGGAGCTAGGATTTTTATGTTGGTTAGACACTAACTTTTCATAAGACTCAAAATCAATATATAAGTAAAAAATTCCTCAAACACAATACAAATATATTAAAAATATATATTATAATATCGTAAATTCAACAAATAAGTTCAAATTTTACAAAAATTACAAAAAATTGTTCAAATATTAAATAAGGTCTTACATAAGTAGGAGATTACAATAGTCCTCTAGATTCTTTACTTTGCGCTTTCTCATGACCATAAAAGTCTCAATTATGTCATCCTTGTTTACTTTGTAGAAAATATCCAGCTCAATAAATGTAATTAAGCCATATAATAGTTCAAAGTTTGGCACAAACCACATAATCTAATTTCTAAAATTTTACTAATTAAATATCATATGAGTAATCTAAATAATAAATAAAAATAATAACATCGATATCTACCAAACAAATATTGAAACAACCAACAATATAGATCAATCCCAACAACAACAACTAGTACTCTATTGTAAAATGCATCTACTCTAGCTGCTAGCTAGTGTTGCTTCTCTCTCTTTTGCTTTTTCTAGATAAGGATCAAAGCTAGTACTTGATTTTCTAGGCAAGGATCAAAACTAGTGCTCTTGTTAAATTTTATCAATGACACCAAGATACATTCTCTTCTATAATGATCATTAACTGTTTGTACCAGATAAATTGAAGCTCACGGCATTGCAAATTTGAAAATTACAATCAACATTGAACATACAAGATTACAAAATCAATTGAAACTCACAACATTGCAATATCGAACCTCAAGCATTTGTATTGATTGAGTGACTATGCTCAGTACCTTAACTCCTACACATATTTGCATAAAAATAACCCCTACACATAGGTGGATCCATCCACCTATGTGCGGACAGTACCCAATTCAGTAAAGTTTTACAGATATGTCTTGAATTTCACTCGTACAGCTGGTTTACCTTGCAAAATATTAATTATTGGCGAGTGCTTTAATTTCGCTCTTCAGCATTAGCTCTACTAAAGCCAAAATTCTCAACGAAACTCACAGAAATGGGCAGCACACTCAGCAATCGTCAACCTCACTAGTCACTAGTACCATTCATCTCATTCATGAATATTTGGGGGGGGGGGGGTCTGAATGTGTTGCATTGCCCACTCCAGCATGTATTTTGCTCAAATGTCTGACGCAACAACAAATAGGGATCACATATATAGGTGTTGTCACCAATAATATAAATAAGTGAATTCTGAATGCATGGGTACCTCATTGTCCATGCATGCAGTTGCAGAGCAGAGACAGATCGAGCACCTTAACTAAACTCTAACCACGGATCAGGTACAGCAGCAGACTGCACGCTAAGCGCGACCCTGATAGGTCACCAAACGCTTACGGCCGGCCGTGGGCTAGCGCGGGTGGTCTCCGTGCTACGCTAACCTGCATGCTTTCTCCACTGCACGCTAGCCTTCCCCCGCTCCCACGGACACATCCACCTCTACATATCACTGTCGACGATCCTCTCTCTCTCTCTCTCTCTCTCTCTCTCTCTCTCTCTCTCTCTCTCTCTCTCTCTCCATAGCCATATCATGTTCGATCGTTCGTGACAAAACATTGGCAAGAACAAACATTTGATAGTGTCGTCTGTTCATCGGAAATACTACTGTACTCTGCACGACAAGTTCAGTTTCCTGCACTCACTGATTAAAGTATAGAAAAATTGGAGGAAAAAAGTTGACACATACAACTCCATCATGCATGCTAGCTTTGGGCCTTTGGCGTTGTTTTTCTGGCGTGCGAGCCTAGTGCGGATTCTCCAGCATGATGCTGCGTTGTGCGAGCGGCTTTGTTACATCGATCAGGGCCCTCGCTTTTAGTGCACAGAAAGCAGCTGAATGATTGCGCAATTGATCGCCGGCATTCTCAAGGCACGCACGTACGACTCGATTGATCGAGCCGGCTTTGTAGAGGTGAACGTCTGTATCTCACTTTCTCCTTCTAGTAGTACAATTTTCAGCCTACAGTGGGGAATTCCCTCACTATTTTCGGTTCAAAAAAGAAAGTACAATTGTCAGCGTACCAGTCGTTTGTTTGCAGTAATATGGATCATGGAATATCTATCTGGGACCCCCTGGTTGATTATTGTGTGCCTGCCGCCCTTTAGCCTTTTCTTGCAGCTGATGAGAGGACCGGAGCGGTTATTATGTAGTAATTTCCACCTTTTAGTGGTAACTTTCAGCTTTTGACCATGTTTTTGGAACTAGTACCGTGGGAGAAATAAAATATCTTTTACGAACAAAATATAGCGAGAACTAATTTACTAGATTGACTGAAGTTTGAAGAAGAAGTAGAGATAAATAGAACACCATGTGTTTCTAGGTAAATCTGTCCTTTAGCTTTGTAGCCAAGGGTCTGTATTTATACTAATATTTATAGTGTGAATGTGCAAATATGTCTATAAGAGACTGATAGATATCAAGTTCTTTACTGTATCACAGGGTATAGGAATAGCCTTGTAATTCATGGCTACAGCTGGTGAGGGGGTTGTCCTAGTAGCTGGTCGTTTATTCCGATGCCGCACTGCGTCAGAGTATCAGGCCGCCACCATTTGACTAGTATTAAATGCCGCTCATTTCGTAGCAAGTGGGGGCGACTTATGAACCCCCAACAGGTTGATCTTTCTGAAGGACCGATGGCTCCAGGGGTTAGGAGGGCTCCAAAGGCATGGCCTCCGGGACTCCTTCAGAGCCATGGGGTTCTGGAGGGGTCCTAAGACTGGTGATCCTTGGGCCTAGACTGGCGGACCAAGAGGGCATCAGGGTCCTTGATGGCAACCCCCCAGCAGCAGCCTCTCATGAGGATGGCCATTGGTGCAGCCATCCTCGCGGTACTCAGAGCAGGGCCTGCATCGATGCTTGACCCCTTGACCATGGGCCCTCGGCCCTTTGGCGGTTTCAAGTTAGGTAGTGTTGGTCTAGTGGTTAGGCAGAATGCCTAACAGCACCTGCGAGAGAGAATATTAGCATGTGGTTAATGATGTAGTCGTGTCTTGCTAGGCGGTAGTGGGATGTGTGCTGTGTTGGTATTGGAGGGTCATTGTTGAGGGAATGCCCTAGCCTAAAAATATTTAGATGATGCACTATGGTATCATAGTGTTTGAGCCACCATGTAGTATGTAAAGGGGTAAATACCCAAATACCCCTCTATGGATATGATTGTAACATAATATCTTAGGGGCAGACTGGTAATTTCTCCTTCCCCTTCTCATGATAAATAAGCCCTCAAAGGACAGGAGAGGGCGACCTCAGAGGTTTTCTCCCATTACTAAGACTTCAACAAATACACAGACGATGCTTCTCTCTACTCTCTCCTTCCGGCTCACAGGTTCATCTCCAAGTTTGAGCCTCCTCTTATGAGCGGAGCTCTCGTCGTATCTATTCAGGGCACGTACTCATGCGCCAACAGCATACCATCCGTGGGGAGGTCTGATAAAAAAAGCCATGATAGGAAGGGAGTTGAGAGGACATGAAGAGAGAAGAACGCACTCTCAGAGGCTCATGGAAGAGCACTCGTGCTGCTTGAAGGAGCCCATCGTCACGCAGGCAACGCCCAAGAGGCCAACGCCGCCGTTGGTCACCAAGTCGCTACCGCACCCCAAGCGGATGCGATGTGCGTGCCACTCTTCGCTACCTCGACAACGGTACAAAAAAGCTGCAACAAGCGCAGCTCTGCGCATGTGAGAGCACCATATCCTGGGGGTTCGGCGTCACTGACAAGTAGGACCCCGCCATGCGGTTCAACGTATGCGGGCTACACGTGGGTCTACAGGCCGAGATGATGACTTCGAACACAGCTCCATGCGAATGTAAGCACACATGGCTCCGGGCACCACTCCATGCAAAGGTGAGCACATGCGAGCCCTTCGCTGTTGGAGGCATGCACCCCATTTTCTTATAGATATTTTCATACGCGCATAGTACCAATGAGTGACACAGTTCAAGTGCTGGTAGCCTTTAATTAAAATCTCCTTAGCTCAATACTATGCGGCCTAGGGCCCTGGCTGGCAAATGCTATGCAAGGCGAGAAAAAACCAATCAAGGGGCAGGTTGCATCCACTCGATATGGGCTCCTGGCATACTCACTATCCACGATAGAAGCCACAAGCCTTGACTAAAATCCTTGCATTCTCACCATGACCCTAGGATCTTTATTCTTGCGGTGTGAAAAATAATAATATACCAACCTGCTGTGCAGTGCAGAGCCCATAATATATCAATTTGTCATGCAGTGCAGAGCCCATCCGCATCAAAGGGTGCACGTGGACAGTGCCGGAGGGTGGTTCTTGACGTTTGTGGTGCCCACCTGTCCCGTCCATTGACAAGCTTATCTCTTTGTCACGGGTAGGCGTAGAAGAGCAGCATACTGCAGCATTAAAATATCTCAGGATAGCAGCCTGCTAGTCACACCTTTTCTAAAAAATAGTACACTTAAATCATCCAGAGACAAAGGACTACAACTGAGACACGGCACCTTAGGTCCCTCCATACTGTGTTAGACATGCTCCCATACAGGACACTAGGCCCACTTGGGAAGTCTTTAATTAACGTGAGAGGTAACACTCGGAAAAATCGCACAGTTGGATGAACGCTCACACGTGGCATCAACCCAGCTCCACCTAGATTATTGCATCATGTATATGTGTTCTCCTGGTGAGTGTTGCAGGTATCCCACACGGAGAGCTCTTTTGCTCCTGTTACGAACTCAATTCGGCTCCGTGACCAGCATAGGGACCAATGGAGCTCTCGGTCTGTCCTCGAATTAGCTTCGCAGCAACAACCGTGAAGGCCGGCGGAACCCCTCTCCGGCCTTGGTTCGGCTCCACGACCAGCACGAAGGCTGCTCCAGCCACCTCCGTCCTCCACATTGGAGGCCGGTGCTCCACGCCACCTCAATGACGGAGGTCGGTCGCTCCAGACAGCCTCTGTCCTCCGCACCAAAGGTTGGTGCTCCACGCCGCCTCCAAGTCAGAGGCATGAGCGCTCCAAGACACCTTCGTGCACTATAATGCCTCCCTATCCTCCGCATGCTGACCAGAGCCCCCTCCATTTGCCTGCCAGGGCCTCTACACTACGGCTAGGGCCCTCTCCGCGCACCTCGGCCTCGGTCTGAAGCCCTCCTCCACTACCAGATCCCTTCTGCTCCCCTTTGCTACTAGAGTCGCTCCACTTTGGAGCATCCTCCGCCACCACCAGAGCCCCTCTGCGCTCTGGCCGGGGCCCTCTTCGCGCACCTCAGCCTCGGTCCGAAGCCCTCCTCCACTATCGGAGCCACTCTGCGCTCCATGGCTGGTACCCCTCCACCCATGATCACCAGAGCCCTTCTGCACCCCTTCGCTGTCAGAGCCGCTCCATGCTAGAGCTCCTCCACTACTGCCAGTACCCCTCCATGCCAGGTTAGAGCACTCTCTACTACCAGAGCCCTTCTGCACTCCGTGTTCGGATGTCCTGGATTGGTGCAGCTATGAACGCCATGCTCATGGAGGTCGATGCATTCAAGGAGTTGGACGTTGCTTGCCAGGCCATTAGCTCGTGGAGCCATCACACAACAACATACTATAGATGGTTGGGCTGGTGTGCCAGTATTCAATGGATGCAGCGTCATCACTATTGCTGACGGCACTAAGCGAGGGGTGGTACATGAACATGAATGGCATGGCCATGGGGGCAGACCATTGACATGGCGTGGTTTGTGCTGACTGGCAGTGGTACCACATGGGGGACGGCTAAAAGGTTGCCACTGACGGGCAACCACTAGGCAGTACTGGAAACCCGTCGTGGAGGATGGTGCCGGTAGCAGGCAACAGGGAGGGCCCAGCACGAGAAAGTCGTACCACATCAGGCTCGTCGACCTCATCTACGACGCCTACCTCGCTATCGCCAAGACCGTCAGGTAACCAATTAAGCAAGTACTACTCTTTTATAAGCTTCAACACAAGCAGCTTGGAGGCCGAAGCACCCTCCACTGCCAGAGCCTCATCGCGCTTCATGCCAGAGCCTTGTAGTTGCCGGAGCCCCTCAGCACCCCACGCCATGGGAATACAAGCAAGGCTCGGCCACACTCAAAGGTAAGGGCACTGAGTGGTGTGTCCACCACACCATCCATTGTTACTGTGAGCCTTGACTACTACTGTGCTAGGACTTGTGTTGAACTGCTGTGCATATGGGCAGATGCCCACTCTTCCAGCTTTTTGATGTATGAACAACATGGTGTGACTAGATGCTAGCCGATGACGCGTTGGCTGAGCACACATGCCTGCAATAAACAATGATGTGTGGTCATGCCTACACTCATTCCCTCACACATAAGGAGTGGAGCATTAAGCCACAAAGCGCCACGCCAACATGTGGCTCTTGTTTTCTGTGATGTGCATGCATGTGCGCACACCCTTCTCTGTTTTACATGTGCAAGAAGCATGACATTGAGTGGGCCTTATAGCAAGGAGTGGTTGAGACCGAGCTTTGCATTGAACAAATCCGGGCATGCACGCAAGCCTTTTTAGCCTCGCCAGCTCCACCTACGGCCTAATAGGCCTCCGTCCATGCACGCCTAAATAACCACACCTGAACTCCCTCTGACCACAAGGTATGCCACACCATTCATCTCTTCGGTTCAGCATTGCAATTACTTTCGACCTTTACATGGCTTACTAATAGACTTAGGTTGACGCATGCAAAGAATAGCCACCTGAGCTAGGAATATTGTCTACTTCAAATTAGCTAGTCGTAGACAAAGCAAACATCAAAACTTAAGTTATACTTTAGTTTGGCACGTGCTAAGAATAGTTGTCCGACCTAGTCATAACTTATACTGCAACTAGCTATTCGCTGACAACAATAGACATCAAAACTTAAGTCATATCTTTGTTCAACAGTAGACAGTAAAACTTAAGTCATATCTCTATTCAAATAGTAGACAGTAAGACTTAAGTTATACCTTTGCTCAAATAGTGCAGAGCAATTAAAACCACCATAAACGGAGATGTCTTAAAAACCCTCCGGCATCTTTAAGGTATTGCCTACGTGCCAAAGTGGTATGGACCCACGGGCATCTTGAAGGCATAGCCTTCGTGATGGCGTGGATATGGACCCTCCGGCATCTTTTAAGCATTGCCTACGTGCCGGAGCGGTATAGACCCAGCGACATCTTAAAGTCATAGCCTCTATGCCGGTGTGGACATGGACCCTCCGATATCTTTAAGGCATTGCCTACGTGCTGGAGCGGTATGGACCCACCGGCATCTTGAAGGTATAGCCTCCATGCCAGTGTGGATATGAACCCTCCAGCATCTTTAAGGTATTACCTATGTGTCAGAGCGGTATGGACCCACCGGCGTCTTGAAGGCATAGCCTCCGTGCCGGCGAGTACATGGACCCTCCGGCATCTTTTAAGGCCTAACCTACATGCTGGAGAGGTATGAACCCTCCTCACATGGGAGAGGTATGGACCCCCCAGCATCTTGAAGGCATTGCCTCCATATCTGAGAGGTCCTGTCAAAACCACTAGCCAACGAAGAGTTTAGCTCTACTCACACCTAATGCAAATAAGCACCCCTAAAAATTGCACCCTCCGGCCGCTAGCAGCAAAAGAATGTGAGGGGGTGGGATAGGGTGGACAAAAGAAGCGTTGATACGACCAAAATTATAAGGTAAAAAGTGAAGTCAGCACAGTACAATTTTATTCATACATACATGCATACATACATTCATACATATACACATACATTCATACATCATACATACATACATACTTACATGTACACATACATGCATACGTACATGTATATATATTCACATGCGGTATAACCACCCTAGGAGCTTCCCTGCCTTAGCTAAAACCATGAAAATAGCGCTAATAGAACGCGTCCTTCATCCGCTTGTGGCCGAAAAGCGTGAGGGGGGCTGGGAAGTCTGGGAGCCAAAAGGCTTGATCGATCCTGCACAGGTTGCAAAGTTTCACTAGCTCCATAAGGCTTGAACTATCCTGCATAGGACTAGTGCAAGGATCGAGATCAACCCTGTCTCCAGCTCATACCACCAGGCTTCGAACGGCCCTACCTTCGTCAAGCCTTGCCACGTCCACTGCTGAGGGGGTAGAAGATTGCCTCCCTCGGTTGCGTCATTGACTCTGTCTCCGGCTTCCATCATCAGGGGCTCCGGACCGCTCTGCCTCCATCACCCCCGTCGTCAATTCCATCTGCGGCTCATGCTGCTAGGCTCTAGATGGCTCTGCCTCCATCAGCCTCGTCGCGTCCACCGCTAAGGGGGTAGCAGACTGTCCCCCTCAGCCGTGTCATCAACTTCATCTCTGGCTCATGCTGCCAGTCTCTGGACAACCCTTCCTCTGTCAAGCCTCGTCATGTCCACCCCTAAGGGGGTAGCAGACTACCCCCATCGACCATGTCGTCGACTCCATCTCTGACTCTGCCATCAGAGGCTTCTGACGGCTCCGCCTCCGTCACCCGTGTCATCGACTCCGTCTCCTGGTTTCACTGCTAGGGGCTCTGGATGGCTCCGCCTCCATCACCCGCATAGTCAACTCTGTCTTTGACTCACGCCACTAGGCTCCGGACGGCCCTGCCTTGGAACCTTGGAGCTAGCGAATAAAGGGGTACTGTTGGAGGAATGCCCCAATCTGGAGATATTTAGACGATGCACTTTGGTATTATTATTGCTATCATAATGTCTCAACCACCACGTAGTATGTAAAAGAGTAAAATACCCAAAATACCCTCTATGGATATGATTGTAACATAATATCTTAGGGGTAGGCTGGTAATTTTCTAGGCCCCTTCTCTCTATAAATAAGCCCTCAAAGGACAAGAGAGGGGGACCACCAGAGGTTTTCCCCCATTACTAAAACTTCAACAAATACACAGACGATGCTTCTTTCTGCTCTCCTTCCGGCTCACAGGTTCATCTCTAAGCTTGAGCCTCCTCTTATGAGCGGAGCTCTCATCGTATCTATTTGGGGCATGTACTCGTGCGCCTACAGTCATGGAGAGGTTTCGCTTCCTCATGATAGTGGGGAAGGGCACATGATAGGGAGTGCGCCTATGCCCTAAGGTGGCAATAGCTCCTCCTTGGGTGGATAAAGTAGGAGTCTTTGTCAGTTGGTGTCCTCATCTAACATTCTTGCCTCTTTTTTTTTTGCTCGCTCGGTGGATAGCTTGTAAAGTCCATGCCGTATAGGCCAAGCCTACGGGTCGACTCGGAGGGCATGCTCAATCATGTGGCGATCGACTCCGGGGAGTTCTTGCGAAGACCATGCAAATACATCAGAGTTGTCTCCTAGGATGGCTATGAGCTAGGCTTCCTGCTCTGAAGAGAGGTATATCCCGATTTGAATTGCTCGATCGGGGTTCCCTATTTCCAATGGGACGTGTTTGACGTCCCCCTCTGGCTGGGCTTCAGAGGGTTCTGGTGTTCGAGTCATGCTGGAGAGGGATCTTTAAAGGGGCCTTCAGCCATGTTATGCATGTGGCGGCTGTCGAGAGGGGCTGGGTGCCCATACTCGATGTGCATAGCTAAGTTTTGATCGCCGTGTATGGAGATCAGCCCCTGGGGCCTATGTACCTTCATGCAGAGGTAATTGTGATGGGAGACCACTCCGAACTTGATCAGAGTTCCCCATCCTAGGATGACATTGTATGTGTAGGGCACGCCCATGACGTCGAAGGTGATCGTTTTGGTCCGCATGGTGGGGCCGTCACCGAAGGCGACGGGTAGCTTTATCCGACCTAGGGCATCGAGGGGAGCCTCGTTGAACCCTTGAAGGGGCCTCCGGGCTGGAGAGAGCCGGCTCTAAGGAATACGGAGCTAGTTGAAGGCATGTACGAAAAGAATATCTACGGAGCTTCCTCCATCGATCATCACCCTCCGGACTTCAATATCGACGATGTTGGCCGTGAAAACCAGAACATCGGTATGGGGGAAGGCTACTCCCATAGCATCGTCATGGGAGAAGGACACAAGGGCTTCAGCCCATCCAGGGACTCGGTAGTGGATGCTGGTGGCCCTGATGTGGTTCACCCCACGTGCATAATCCTATCGCTGCCGCTTTGAGGAGCCTCCGGAGGGTCCTCCTCCTATTATGGCCAGGACCACCTGCCTTGAGAGGTGGGCTTCTCGAGCTCGACACAGGGGATCATAGTGATACGTATAGTCTCCCGATGGAGCTACTCCTCCTCCTCACATGTGTATTCCTCGAATTTACACTTGAGGGTGCTTACAGAACATAATGGGCATCACTACAATCGATCAAGGAGAGGCTCGGTGGCCAGACCTTGTGTAGCGGCATCAATGACCGATGACTCTAAAATGCCCTTTACCTGGACCTTGGTTGGGCGAACCTTTGGAAGTAGTATCGGAAGGTCTCACTGAGCTGTTGCTTAATGGCATACAGGCTCCTAGAGGTCACCGGCTCAATGAAGATACCCTGGAAGTTGTTGCAGAACGTATCATTAAGCTGGGCCCAGGCGTAAATAAACCCAGGTTTTAGCACCCTGAACCATCGGAGGGCTACTCCTTCAAGAGTGAGAGGAAAGCACTTGGCCATGGCAGCCTGCCCGCCTCCATTGGCTTCGATGGCGAGGGCGTACGTGCAAGTGAACTCCTCTGAGTTTGAAACACCTTTGCATTTATGCAACTTGGGGGTCCGAAATCGGTTCGGGAAGAGTACGGCATGCAGGTCCGTCTGGAGGGGGGAAGTCGGAGTTGATGAGCAGAGCCTCGCGTCATCGGGCCCAAGGCTCTGCTACCTGTTTGTTGACTGTGGATGGCGCACGATGGTGATGCATTGTGGCGATGAAGCCCTCGCTGGCACCAGGAGCTTGGGCCAGTGCAGTGCTGACTGTTACAGGCGCCACAACAATCATGTCAGTATGCGGTTGTGTTGCCCGTAGGGCCACCTGCAGCTCCTCCAGTTGAGCCCGAAAGGCTACCACGTGCGCTTGCCAGGTGGCCTCGGCGGCTTGTGCGGCTACGGTCTCAGCCGCAACCCTCGGGCACAGTGAGGCCTGCACCTTGCTACCACTGAAGGGCCTTCGGAATAGCTAGGCTCCTAGCATTATTCACAACCAAGGTTGTGGTCAAGTCACCAGTGGCCATGGGGCTCTCATTTCGGCCGGTTGAGGGGTTAGCGTTGGCGTAGCGTGAGCTTGGTCGCGGCGGCTGTGTGGACTTTCACACTGGTATGGTCGGGGAGTCGGTCACCTGGGCCATCACCCTGTCGTCTTCTTCTTTGGTGGCATCCTACCTCTCCTAGTGTTTCTACGTGTATTCTCTCCTCACAGACGGCGCCATCTGTTGGGGAAAAAATATCTTCCACGAACAAAGTGCGGCAAGAGTCAATTCGCTGAAATGACTCAAACTTGGAGGAGAAGTTGAGATGAATAGAACACCACACGTTTCTAGGTAAATCTGTCTATTTGGCTTGGTAGCCAATGGTCTATATTTATACTGATATTCATAGTGTGAATATACAAATATGACCATAAGAGGCTGATAGAGATATAAGTTCTTTACTGTATCACAAGGTATAGGGACAGTCCCGTAATTTATAGCTACAGCTGGTGAGGCAGTTGTCCTAGTAGCTGGTCATTTATTCCAGCGCCGCACTGTGTCAACGTGTCAAATGGCCACCACTTGCGTCAATGTGTCAGACGGCCACCACTTGATTGGTATTAAATACCGGTCATTTCATAGCAAGTGAGGGGCGACCTATGGACCCCCTCAAGGTTGATTTTTCTAAAGGGTTGATGGCTCTGGGTGTCAGGAGGACCTCGAAGGTATGGCCTTCGGGACCCCTCCAGAGTCATAGGGTCACAAAGGGGTCCTGAGTCTGATGGTTCTTGGGCCTAGACTAGCGGAGCCAAGGGAGCGTCAGTGATCCTTGATGGTGACCTCAACAAGTACACAGTAAACATAGGTTACAACCGTGCTAATGCAGGTCTGTACATTTAGTTTTTCAGGTTATGAAGCTGTTTGGTTTGTGACTCTTGTAAGCCATGCCAAAGTTTGGCATTACCAAAACGTGGGCAATGCCAAAATACAGGCGAAAAATGTTGTTTACATTGCAGCCTTGCCAATTAACGGGCAATGCAAAAACGCAGATGAAAAAATGTTGTTTGGATTTCAGCCTTGCCAATTCTTGCCAAAGTTGTCAGCATGACATGTGGGACCCACGTGCCATTGATTTTTTTTTTCTAACGAAACATACATAAGTGAGATCTTATTTTGTAGATTTCATTGTAAGGACTATAATGGTGCAAACAAATCACCATTTGGATATACTGTTTAGTTGATATAGGAATTTGAAATGTATTAATCTATCGGTTTTGGAATCCATGAAGCACTGAGCTGCTGCCAGGTAGCTTTGGCCTCCATCGTCTGCTGGCACGTAGCCAAAGTTTTGTTGGCATGCCAAAATTTGGCAAATAACCAAATGACAATCAAGTCTCGTGGGCATGCCAATATTTGGTAAGGTATTCGTTGGCAGCAATCCAAACACGTCCTACATTTCCTTTTTGCAAGAAGACTAGTCACTTTGCTGCGTGAAAAAGTATTTAGTGGATTTTCTTCAAAAGCATTTTTTTACATCAGCTATATTTCAATGCAACTTCCTAAGGCACCCACAACCTTGTGTCAGCAAATATGTTATTGGTGACGTAAAAATTATCTGGTCATAAATGCTGAAATTTTCTTAACAGATTTTTTCCCTATTCCTGACGGTTTCGGCCGTTGAGAAAATATGGGGCTGTTTGGTTTTGTGTCTAGATGTGCTAGGCTAAAATTTGGCCTTACCCAGGAATCTAGATGTGCTAGTCTTCATTTGGTTTGAGTCCAGGCTTTGGCCATGCCAAGCTACAGTCAACAGCAGGTGTGGGCATTCTTTCGGGCGAGCAAATAAGCCGCCTGGATTTTGGCTTGGCTGCCCCAACCACCCTGCTGATGTGGCGTCTTGTGATTAGTTGCTTTAAATGCTACACTTTTGGATTACTAAGTTCTACATGGATTTGTTTTCTAAATCGTGCACCATATTTGTGATTCGATGGCACCACTGTACTCCTCGTAATTTAGTCTATAAAATAAGATCTTACTGAACTATATTTTACATGTTGACTATATTTTAACACTAAAATTTGACATGTCTACCATCAAACATCTTTTCTAGCCTCAATTTTATCACTGCCCTAATTTTAGCTCGGTCACACATCAAATTTTTTTTTCTACTAAATTTTATCATTACCCAATTTTAACCATTACCAAAATTTGGTTTGGTTCACTGGGGTGCGAACCAAACAACCCCTGTAGGCCTCTGTTAGTGGGTGCCTTGGACTGCAATACTGAATCAAGGTCCAAAGGTGAACTAAGGTAGTTTTTGGTTTCGGTGATATATGTATGAGATGATACAGGATAGGTAGTTATGCTCATGTTTGGTTGGATGAACAGTACCAACTTATCTAGAACGAAGTCATACATATTTTAGCAATATTCTATCTCGTATAGGCTCTGCCAGCTCATGTAATTATATATACTTAGTGATGATTTAGTGAGTATCGGTGAGAATTAAGAATAATTAGATATGTATTAGTAATAATTAGATGTTATTAGTCATAATTAAGTATTATTATAGGTGCTTTGTGATTAATAGTGAAGTGTTAAGTTATAATTAATTGTAATTAGTAAATATTAGTACTAATTAGACTAATTTGTTAATAACTATGATTATAAAATTATTATATTATAAATAAATTAAGCTATAAATAAATATAATGCTTATTTTTTGTAATTAAATACCTTCATATGTACATATCATACATCCAATTAAACACTATCATATATCATTATATACGTCTAATCAATATATTGCTTGTATTATCTCACCTAAGATCATCCTGTCCATCAAGGACAATTATATCCTATTCAACTTCTACCACCAACAAAACACTACATGAAGGAATCGACTATACTCACACTAAGAGGGTCTAAGCAAATTCCAAACACCGCAATTTCCAAAACATTGGTTTATCCGTGGGACCAAAATTATTTTGTCACCTTGCTCAGTTCGGAGCACTATTCATTAACATTTCTTGATGCTTTGAGTCTTCTGGGATTTGGAGACACGATTCTGGCTGCTGCTTCCATTACAAATCCAACAATATATTTTTCAGTCAAAATAATTTAAAGATGTCATGGATCAAGTACCAGAAGTTTTGACCGCAAGATTTTGACGCATGACTAGAAGACGAGAGAAGTTGGGTACGATCGATCAAATATTCAAATTGACCTCTTGACATTTAAGTCCCGAAACCAGAAGCTGTAGGCAAATTTTGACCAAATTTGAGGACGTCTTAAACAAAAGCTAATAAATCCATACCCACATACTGCACCGTTTGTCGCAGTCTCCTGTTCGTGCAGCTTTCATCCGTTCCCACGTCCCGGACCGACGGTGCGCGCGTGCGTGGCGCGTGTTGAGAAACCGCTACTACCGGGTGTAGTTCAGTGATCTCGTTGTAACAATTGCAAAAGGAGACATAAGAGTAGTGAAAAAACTGTCTATTTTTTATTTATCTGTGTTTACAATGAGGGGTGTGTCCCGTATATATAGTACCAAAAACCCCTAAGAGATAGAATCGAATCTTTCAATAGATCGAGACGGGTCCACATTCAGTTGTGAAACTTCAGGTTTTTTAACACTCCCCCTCAGGCACTTCTCGCGAAATGCATATGTCTCATCAAAACTTCCCAAAAACCCAATAGGAAAAATTAGGAGAAAGAGTACATAGCCCACGACATGATTACACGAATTGCCTCGTTAAAAATCTTAACATGAGAAATTTCAAGAAAACTCATCTAAGGGGAAAAGAATACAATCCACCCAAAATGCTTCATATAATCTTCATAATTAACTTTGGACACTTAATCTTCTTGACAAAGATTTAATTCTTAATACCATTATTATGTGAAAAATCTCCCCCTGAAATGTGCAACTCTCTAAACCTCATCATCCTAATGCCACAAACACATCTTTCAAAACTAGATGCAGAGAGAGATTTAGTCAATAAATCTGCAAGATTTTCATATTACTTAGTATGCATTACCTTTATTTCATTCATTTTATACAATTCATGAGCATAAAAGAACTTGAGGTTGATATGCTTGGTTAAGTTGCTTTTCACATATCCCGATTGTACTTATGCAACACATGCAGCATTATCTTCATAGATAATGGTAGAGGTGTTAGTAGTATTCAAATCACATGGCTGCTGGATATGATTGATCACTCTTCTAAGCCATGCGCATTCCTCTGTGGCTTCGTATAAAATTATTATTTCCGAGTGGTTCATCGAAGTAGATACAAGATTTTGCTTTGACAATTTTCAGGATATTGCAGTTTCACCACATAAGAAAACATAGCCAGTCTGTGATTTCGCTGTATACGGGTCTAACAGGTACACAACATCTGCATATTCAACTAGACTTAGATCCTGATTCTTTTTGTAGAACAGGCCTAGATCTTTGCTACCTTGCAAGTAGCGCAGAATATCCTTCAAGCCCTTCCAATACTTTTTAGTGGGCTCTGCACTATATCGTGCAAGTAGGTTTACTGCAAACACTATGTCTCGCCTAGTGCAATTAGCCAGATACATCAGCGCACCTATTGCACTTAAGTATGGGTTCCGGTCTCAATACTTCCTCCCCATCTTCTCTAGGTCTATATGGATCTTGATCTGCTTGCAATGACATTCTGACCATGGGGGTTTTAGTGGGAAATGATGTTTCAAAACCAAACAGTTCTAACACCTTCTGAGTGTAGTTTGACTGATGTACAAAGATTCCATCTGCCACATGCTCTAGCTGCAGGCCCAAGCAAAATTTGGTTCTGCCCAAATCTTTCATTTCAAATTCAGAGTTTAAGTAGGAACTTGCTTCTTCTATATCTTTTTTTACCAATGATATTCAGATCATCTACATATACCGATATTATGTAAAATCCATTCTGGGACCTTCTTATGAATACACATGGACAATTCGTGCTATTTATGTAGCCTCGTTTTCCAAGAAATTCACTCAAACGATTGTACATAATCTACCTGACTGTTTTAACCCATACAGTGACTTTTTCAATTGTACGCTATAAAGGTGTATATTTCCTCTATCCTGATTTGGCAATGGTATTCCTTCAGGTACCTTCATATAAATGAACGAATCTAGGCTCCCATAAAGGCATGCAGTCACAACATCCATCAATTTCATTTTCAACTCCATGTTGACTGTCATTGAGATTAAATATCTAAAGGTAATACCACCCATCACCGGGGAATAGGTTTCTTCATAATCAACGCCTGGTCGTTGAGTGAAACCTTGTGCCACTAGTCGTGCTTTGTACCTCACAATTTCATTCCTTTCATTCCTCTTATGAACAAAAACCCACTTATATCCGACTGGTTTAATGTGAGGAGGTGTGCGGCAAACTGGCTCGAAAACCTCTCTTTTGTTCAGGGATAACAGTTCAGCTGTTATTGCCTTCTGTCAGTCTTCCCAATCTGAACTCATTCTACATTCAGCGAGCGATGCAGGCTTAGGGTCATTATCTATGACTGTGGCAATTTTATTTGCAAAGTATGTGTTGACTATTGTGGTTGCTCTATTCCAGGATTCCTCTGAATTCACATAGTTTATTGCTATTTCATCATGGGCTGCACTTTTAGGTACTTCTTCATCTTGATCTTCATAATTTCTTACTATTGGAGCAAGGTCCTTTAGTTTACCAGTGTCGATTTCAGCGCACGCATTTTCGCTGGTTTCTTCCTGTGTTGGAAGATTCAAATCTTGTATACCTACTTCCTGAGATTCCATACCATCGTCAGGTCTCAACTGGCTCCCCTTTTTTTTTCCTTTGGGGCACTTTTGCGATCGGCTGTGGTAAGCTCTTATTTCCCACATTCGTCAGACGTCTCCAACTATTTGGGACTTGAAAAACCGAATTTCTTGTCCTTTTATTATTTTTCAGAGCTCCTAGGACAAGATGAGGAGTGCCTTCTTCTGGTACTTCCACCCTCTCTGGTGCATTGCGTGCAGGCACATGCGACTTAGTCATGCTCTTCAAATCACAAAAATGATCAAGTAGATTATTTGCTAATTTCTACAAATCGATAATTTTCTATACTTCACCATTTGCTTCACTAGTGCGAGGATCCTGTGCCACAATTCCTTCAGCCTGCCATATAATTTCCTGATATTTTTCATCCAAGGGTATATTTCCTCCCCTTAATGACGAAAAATTATTTTCATCAAAAATGCAGTCAGCGAAGCGGGCCATATGCAAATTTCCAGTTGTTGGTTCTAAATATCGGATTATGGATGCAGTCTCATAACCGACATATATTCCAACTTTCCGCAAAGGTCCTATAGTGATTCGCTATGGCAGCAGTATTGGCACATAAACCATACACCCAAATTTGCGTAAAAGGGAAATCTTCATAATTACCCCTTGCCTTAGTTGCATAGGTGACTGGATGTTGTAGGAAGATGGTCTATAATTAGTGAGAGTTGTCCCCAACATGTAGCAGGTAAATTACAGTGCTGCAACAAAGGTCTAACAATGAACTTTATTCTCTTTATCAGTGCTTCGGCTAGTCCATTCTGAGTGTGGACATACGGTACAAAATATTCAACTTTAATTCCCATACCAGTGCAATAATTATCGAACGCTTTAGAAGTAAATTCACTAGCGTTGTCCATTCTAATGGATTTCACGCGATGATCCGGAAAATTATTCCTAATTTGTATGATCTGCAAGATCAACTTTGCAAAGGCGTGGTTGCGGGTAGATAATAGACATACATGCGACCACTTCGAGGATGCGTCTATTAATACTATAAAGTACCGAAACGAGTTAGGAAGCGACTGAATAGGACCACAAATATTCCCCTGGATTTGGTCCAGAAATGCAGGGATTTCATCTTGTACCTTCAAGGTAGACGGTCTTATTATTAATTTTCCAGTAGCACATGCAGGGCATACAAAATCTTCATCATTTGGAAAATTCTTCACATTTATGCCATGAGCTTGTGAGTTAGTAATTATGTTTCTCATCATTCTAAGACCAGGGTGACCTAACCTATCATGCTACTGGGAGAATAATTCTGCACTACGAAATACAGTCTTCAAGGTAGTAAACACTTCAAGTGCCCTAATGCGAGTGTAGTACAAGTCACTGCTCATGGAGGGAAGTTTTTCTAGTATTCTCACTTCGTTATCACGCTTAGTGATGTGTAGGTACTCCCTACCATCTTCTTCACCAGCTTCTACATGAAAACCGTTAGCGTGAATGTCTTTAAAACTTAAGAGATTTCTTGTAGATTCAGAGTATAACAATGCTTCCTCAATTTGCAAAGTAGTTCCCATAAGTAGTATGACTGTAGCTCTTTCAGAACCTACTATGCATTTATTACTTTCAGTAACAGTCATCACCTTTCTAGAGCTATTTCTAATAGACTAAAAATACATCTTTTCTCTTAAGATGATGTTTGTGGTTCCACTATCCACAATACACACTTCCTTCATGCGGGCGCCACACATATTCTATAAATAAAACATTCAATCATTCACATGCGAGAAAGTAGCAACAAGACTAAATACTTCATTAACTATCGAAAAAATATTGTTTGTAGCTAAGATTTCTCTTCTAGAGCTTACATTTGTTCATTCAATCCTCCTAAATTCAGCAACTAATTGAATGGCTAATTACTCTAATTCTTGATAGAGTCTGCAAAATATCTAGCCACTTCTGCTAAAATGGCTTTCTTTTTCGCTTCATTCTTCATGGCATCTTCTATGATAGTGGAGGAGGGCAAAGTAGAGGTCTCCGCATCCTTCATTGGGAGGTCTTTTACTGTCATTGTGGGAGCGTCATCAACTTCTATGTGAGATACATCCCTTTCAACTTCGACTGCTTTGTCCTCTTCCATCCCCACTGCAATGGTGAGGAGTGCTTCTGGCTGCTCCTTCTTCTTCTTCTTCTGGTATGCTTCCACAACATGCTTTGGTGCTTTGCAGATTCGAGACCAATAGCCTTAAACACCGTACTTATAGCATGTCTAGTTCCACTCATCATATGGCTTGACTTTTTCTTTGTCTTACCATTATCATCACCAGGCTTGACTTTGCTTGCCACCACTTTCTTTCCTCCCTTCATCTGCTTCATATTGCGATTCTTGCGCGCTTTGAAAGGGCTGTGATTAACTTCTAGACCACTGCTCTTCCCTTGCGACTAGGATAAAAAGTTCTTGTTTATGACTTCGTCATGAACTTCATAAAGTTGCAACACATCAATCAATTCAGAATACTTCTTGTAATTTGATTGACGGTGATTGCGTGCAGATTCTGCCGCATTTGGGTGGAAAGTGAAGAGTCTTCTCAATTTTCTCCTCTTCTGTGATCTCTTTCCCACAGAGACACAGTAGTGTACAAATACGGTGCAGCACGGAGTTGTACTCTCTGTCATGCTTATAGTCACAGAAACGAAGCCGGACACATTCTTGCTCTATGAGAGGTTTGATGGTGTACTTAAGATGCTCAAAATGCTCCTGTAGTGCGTCCATAGTGCATTAGCGCTGATCATTGCCATGTACTCATCTTTCAAAGTGGAAGAGAGATGGTGGTGGAGAAAATGAAGTGCCTGATCATTCTCATCCTCCGTGGGAACAATTGCACTACTTGTTCCCATTCCAATTGCAGCGCGGAGCCTTTTTGCTCCTAGTACAATCCGAACATCCGATGCCCAAGTGAGATAGTTGCGGCTATCAGCACTCAGCTCAGTGAACTCCTTGTTCATGATGCCAGCCATCTACATATTTAAATGATGCAAGTATTACTACTAGTAAAGTTGCTTCATGTTGATAAATTGTATTGCTGCAAATTTTTTTGATATTTTCTATGCTATTATGTGAATATTACTAAATTCCAATGCATTACAGGCAATTTAAATAGTAATAATAACATAGAAATAAATAGTGCATAATAGCTAAAATATATGCAAAAATCAAATTTTAGAGGTACTTTTATGCAAGAAAAAGTATTCTCGGGGTTTTCTGCAAAGTCCTAAGGTTTATACACAAAATTCCAGAATTTTAGTAATTTCTAGAAACCACAGGATCTAATTTGCAAAATTTATGTATGCCCTTTTTTTTCTATTTCGGTCTCTTCATATGCTTTCTAGCCGCTGATCTTTCTTCTATTTTCTTAGTCCGACTGATTTTCTTTCTTTATTGGGCCGACCTACTAGCACTGGGATGGCCCAGCCCATCCTGGCTCATAATCCTCAATTCTTTTTATCTGCTGCGCATGAGCTACCCGTGCATTTGGCCCAATCCATCCAGGGTTAGGGTTTCAATTCGGTGACATCTGTTGAGCCCATCCTATGCGGGTGGCGACATGCTGTTCGGGGAGCTCGTGTGTGACGGCGGCTTCCGGCCAGGCGCGTGGCAGCAAGGCAACGCCCTTTTTCCCATCAGCGCTGACAGCTGGGCTTCATGCCGCCATGTCAACTAATGCGGATGTCTTTTTCTGCAAAATATCGACCGCATGTGGCAAGCAAGGACTGCAGAGACTGCGTCTTCTTCTGGGCATGCGGCACGCAAGGGCTCCAGGCCGGTCTTCACGTGAACAGCAGGGGCACAGCACGTCAACGGAGGCTTTCGGTCGATCTCCATGTGCCCGCACGTGGTGACACAACGGCCGGTACAGCGGCCTGCAGGGCCTCTGGCCGGTTTCCATCTGCACGCTCAACGAACGCTTGCAGGGCCTCTAGTGGACTTTCATGTACTTCGGTGCATGCATGCATTCAATTGCTTGGCCGATAGGGCCTCTGGCCAATAGGGCGGTAGCTTGTGTGTTCTGCAGCGAGAGTGTGCGGCCGGTGCTTGGCGTGCAGACCAGATGGGCGGCGCGTGCAGTAGTGCGGCGCTGCGACGGCGTGAGCACAATAGGCACAGCAAGGGCGGTGGCCTGCAGGGCTGCTCGATGTGGTGCGTGAGCAGGGGCGCCAGTCTGCAGGGCGGAATAGCGCAACAGCATGTACATCGGCTTGCAGCACCACCTTGGCTTCGCGTTCTGGACGACCACAGCATCGCAAACCACGGCCTGTCGAGGTGGCTTCGTTCCTTAGCACTGCGGGTGTGCATGGTGGCGAAGCGCGGCGCCGCGCTCGTGCGGGAGCGGTGGACCTACAAGGTCACCGGCTTACATGCCAGCGATATCCCCTTCCCCTTTTTTCATCTGTGATGGTGGCCTTCGAGCCACCACATATTGTGCTTAAGGACGGTCGCCGAGTTCGACCGACGGCGTGATCCTTCCTTTTCGTGTTCTGGTCTGTGTAGAGATGACGGACGTCAGTACCAACCGGCGGCGAGGTGGTGGCTACGAGCCCCATGAGATCAGATGTGATCCACTACTATTCATGCATACGGGCTACTGTTCGTACATACGGGCTACTGTTTATGCGAGATTTTAGATCTATTTTGATGCAAAAGACAGTAGCTGTGAGGATACGTACCGAATCGATTTGAGAAACCGCTGCTACCTTGATCTCCGGTAGAGCTTCGTGCTGATAACGTGTTGAGAAACCGCTGCTACCGGGTGTAGTCCAGCGATCTCTCTGAAATAATTGCAAAATGAGACACAAGCGTAAGAGAAAAACTGTCTATTCTTTATTCATCTGTGTTTATAATGAGAGATGCTGCTCCGTATATATATAGTCCCAAAAACCATAAAAAATAGAATTAAATCTTTCAATATTTCCTAACAGCGTGGTAGGGTCTTCGTCGCGGGGCCGACGCTACAGCTTAAACTGTCGGCGGCTGCACCGCGCGGCATCAGCACCAGGGTCGGGGAGACAGTTATCCGGTTAACCCCATCCGAGAAAAAACAAGGCTATGTATTTACACGGCCGAGTACGACCACAGCTCGATTCCATCACCGCGACTCGACCGATCAACCTATCCATGGATCACGATGGGACGTGTAAATGGATATTCAATGAGTAATTTTGAATCATTACTTAGCTCATTTTATTTCTAACTTAGTTAGATAAAAATAAATCTTTAACCTATTTTCTATTTTTGGATAAACTTAATAAGTAAAAAAAATACAAAACTTACACATGACAGTCGGCAACCCAACTGGCACGGCCCGGTTGGTACGGCGCTCGCCGAGCAGCATAGCCTAGCGTGCGCGCGTGCTTCCGGCCGTGGTGAAAATGCTTGCAAGCGTCACGCATGGTTCCGACTTGATTATTAGCCTCGCTGTGGCAGTGTGGCCACGGCAGAGGACTCGTGATATAATCTGGCTGCCGGACCGGATTGATTAGCTTAATGACGAGCTGACGGAATCAAACGGGCACGTACATGTGCTGCGGTTTCCCTATCTAGCTCCCGTTAATCTCAAGTACGTCCCTGATGAGGGAGTTAATGATGCACAGCGTGTCACGTGGCCGTGTGTTGTGACGGAAAAATCTTCGTCATTATCTCCAACTAACCCAGCATTTTCCTCTGTCTTTTCCGCCCCCTGTCGGTGTGGGCCACAAGGCGCGACTCTTTCACTCTGCTGTTAGACTACAGAGTAGTACTTTCTTCCTTTCTGGCTCTCTCCTTCCTAGCTCGCTCCCCTCGCGCGCTCGCACCGCGCCATTTTTAATCCCAACTTCTCCCACAAACCAGAGGTATCTTAACCTCCAATCCACTGCACATCTCTCTCTCTCTCTCTCTCTCTCTGCTTGCTTAGAACCCACTTGATCGCTGCTTCGCCTCCCAGCCCTCCTCGGCTTCCCCGTACGTGCGCAGTTCTCGGCACGCTTCCCCATATATACCCCGGCCGCTCTCGGCAGATAGGCGACGAGCGAACCGTCACGCATACCGAAGGACTAGGTAGAGCGGCTATCGAGATCGTTCATTCGGCAGGCCGGCCGTGTCGGGCGGAGCCGAACGCGCGGGAGGCGGGAATGGGACGGCACGCGTCCACCGGCGGCGGAGTCCAGCAGAAGCTGCGCAAGGGGCTGTGGTCTCCCGAGGAAGACGAGAAGCTCTACAATCACATCATCCGTTACGGCGTCGGGTGCTGGAGCACCGTGCCCAAGCTCGCAGGCATGCACGCACCTCTAGGCTCTAGCCACCTCCTCATAACGACATGCATCTTGCACACTACTTGCTAACCGTCATGCGTCATTGATTGTTGTCATGCTCCAGGGTTGCAGAGGTGCGGCAAGAGCTGCCGGCTGCGGTGGATTAACTACCTGCGCCCCGACCTGAAGCGGGGCAGCTTCTCGCAGCAGGAGGAGGACGCGATCCTTGGCCTGCATGAGATCCTGGGGAACAGGTACTACAACGCGTTCGAGCTTAATTTTCGCAATGCGGATATTAATTAAACGGCCCTAAGAAAGAAACGAATATGGCGCAGGTGGTCGCAGATCGCGTCACATTTGCCCGGCCGGACGGACAACGAGATCAAAAACTTCTGGAACAGCTGCCTCAAGAAGAAGCTGCGGCAGCGAGGCATCGACCCCAGCACCCACAAGCCCATCTCGGCCTCCCCGGCGGCAATGGAGCCGGCGCCGCAAGACCAGAAGCCGCTGGCCGCGTCCGACACTGACGGCTTCACCCTGAAGCAGCAGCAGGTGTTCGACCCGTTCCCGCTGACCGACAGCTTCGGTGGCGGCTTCGGCGCGGCTGGTGTAGCATTGTACGGCGACCTCGGCGGCGGCAAGGACGCGGCCGGATTCGTGGACTACAGCAGCGTGCTAGACGTGTCCGAGAACCTGGGCTACGGCGAGAGCTCCAGCAACAGCAGCAACTGGAACTGCGCCGTGGGCGCGCCCGAGGTGAACAATGCGCTCGACGGCGATGCGCTGCATTGGGCCTCCGAGAGCAAGCTCGAGCCCTTGGCCGGGTACGGAGCCGACGGGAAGGCGCTCAAGCACAAGTTCGTGCTACCCTGCCACGGGCAGCAAGAACAGAGCATGCCGCATTTCGACTTCGATATCAGCCGGGGCGCAGTGGTCAGCGAGTTCAACCTCGATTTCTTCAGAGGTTTTTGTGAATCTTAGTATCGTATATACTGCTCGATATTAAAGGCATTTTACACAGGGACAAAAACGTACCAATTGGGAGTAATTTCCTTTAGTCCTTAGTCCTTACTACAATGTTTTGTCTTCCTTTGTTTTTATGTTCCCTGTATGTGTAAAATAAAGGCTTACATATATATAGGAATGTAAACACAGTGTAGCTGCTATTAAGGTTTTGTAAGAGTAAGTTTCTTACTTCGTGTACTCAGTTCAGTTTCTACCACTAAAAAAGACTCCGAATTTCTTTATGTATTCATCTTCTGAAGAAGAAACATTGTTAAACTCAATCAGAAGATTCTCACTAATTGCTTAGGCAGGTCGCTGTCCTGATTCTGCTTTTCTTGATTTGTGTCTTACGAAAGCGATGAGAAAGAAAAGCTACATCGCTGGAATCAGCAGCACCTGCCATGCTAGTGAAGTTCAATTATTTGTTTAGCAGTGCTAGTGCTTGATCTAATCTAAATTTTCTCCAAAGGTTACTATAGTACGGCCCCTTCTAGATCGTTTATGGCCTAGCTTATGGTCCTAGACACAAGACACGAACCAACTTTAGCTAAGAAAAAATTCATCGGATGATGATCGACTGAGAAGTGAGAATCATGATGGAATACTTTTCACATCTTCAAAGAGCGTTTCCAATCAGGGTTATCTCATAACCCAAACTGTGAAACACGGACCACAATGCCTGTCCAATGGGCATGCTCATCCAAACTCCCGTAATAGTCTATCCCCATACAGTTAAATTTAAGCTGGCCTGTGCACAAGTCTAAACTATCTAGAAAGGACATATGTGCCAACTATCACCGCCCCAAAATCGAATAATTTAGCGATGTTTGGAGAGAAACAGAGGACGAAAGCAATTAAAGAAAGACGTGAGCAACCTTTGCTGACTCTTCGGGGTTCGTATCTACGTTTCTACGAAACCACAGAGCTTATTTAAATTTAATTTAGCGCTTGACGGACCGTAAAAATGTACACGATGCGACATGAATCCGTCAACTTTGTCAAATGGGAGATTTTTTTAATAATATTATTTTATTAGAAAATTAAAAAAATAATAGCTAAATTCATAAAAATTAACTATCGATACGTTGAGTACCGACTATAGACATATGGGCACTCATCCTACGTAAGGATGGCAAAGGATGGCAACGGGTATAATATCCGCAGGTAGAAGCTATACGAATCTGTACACACAAGCTAATTTCTAAACCCGCGTCTGCACCTATTACCCACTATGGGTAAAAACTGAAACTCGTGTTCACCACCTGCGGGCATCACATACCCACATGTACGCCTATATACCCTGAATATAGTAAACAAGTATTGTAAGATCAAGCATAAAAACAAATAATAAACATACAACATATCTATCTATCCCAAAATACAGATGTATTAGTATTTGGAAAAGTCAAACCTCGTAAATTTTGATCAACAATTAGTGAAATTATACGCATGTTTTAATGTACAAAAGTTATATCAATAGATCCGTATTTTATAGACCTTTTAATACGATATTGATTTTGTATCAATGGATAATATATTACAAAATAAATTAATGGTCAAAGTAAACTTTCAAAGACTTTTTCAAATCTTAATACGCCCTATGTTTTGGGACAGATGGAGTATTATTCATGTTCCATACACTTTTATGAAACCACACACAATGTAGCTATTCTTGATAACAAGTGAAGGAGAGGAGAAGAAGTAAATAGAAACTCTAAGAAAGTGTGGACCTTATATATTAAAAATAAAATGGGCCCACATGTCAGACGTGTGGAACGGGTATATCAAATTTTTGAACGACATTAAATAACTTATTTTAACTCTAAATTACCGAAATATTCAAACTTTTCCCACTACTACATTTCCTAACTAACTATACTATATTTTCTACCTATACCTAATTTCTGATCCATACCTACTCTATTCTAAACTTTATATCCTTATTTTTCTAAATTATCTACTCTACTATGATTTCTCCAATGCTCTCTAACTATTTTCTTACTATTTTTCTAAGTATTTTTATTTTTTCTAACTATTCCTAATTCTCACTAATTTCCTACTATTTGTCGAATTATTTCTAATTTCTGTTTCATATTTTCTAACTATTCCTAATTTCAAATTTCTAACTATTCCTATTTTCTAATTACTCTAAATTTATAACTATTTCTAAAAAGAAAAAGAAAAAACTCACCGATGGCGCCGCCACCCCAGTGGTCGTCGACCCCCCCCCCCCCGCTGGTCGTTACGCCTCACCGCCCATTGGCCAGCCGCGCTTTAGCGCTCACCGCTGCTCACCCACACGTTGCAGCCCGCCACGCGTACCTCTATGTTGCAACAGGTCTAACAGGGCACCTGTCGGCGCTCTGCGTGCCAACAGTCTATGACCTAGTACCTGTCAGCATACGAAGTGCTGATAGATTCCTTCGTTCCGCTAACAGCTTGTACAACACCCTGTTTCGTCATGCCCACTTCCTCATAGGATGCCGGTATGCGGAGTACCGAAAAGTTTCTATTCTTACGATTTTATGAATTTAGTTATTATTTTCATAATTTTTTTAATAAAATAATATTATTAAAAAATCGTCGAATGGAGCCATGACGACTTGCTCGCTTGATGTCAAAAAATCTGACTGCGACACAAACACTGCAGGTACGATGGCTGGAAACATCGACGTGAACATCGTGTTTCAAATCCAAACAGGAGTGGCCATAAAAGCTGTCAAAAACAGAGGGGCCAGCGAGTAGGATCTAACAGAAAACGGCACGCCTCAAGTGTAGAATCCTCTCCCCCACACCGACGCTGCCCTGTCAGAAACAGAAACTATCACAGGCGTAGAAAGAACATCAAGCATGAACAGCACCTCCGGCTACCAGCGAAACACTATGATTTGTTCAACACCAGGTCAATGAAATTCGCATGTTAATTAACACTTGCAGGCATCATTTGGAGACCAGCTTGGTGCTTAGATTAATCGGGCAATGACCAAAGCAAGCATCTGAGCTGATCTGTCTCGCACTGGCCTGGCTAATCAAGAATCAGTGTCCGGCGGTGTGTTACGATGAGAGAGCGAGAGATCACGAGGAACAAATAGGGGCATCATCGTTCGGCCGGCCCGGGGTCCCCAAAAACAGTGGCGCACGACGGCGAACACCGATGGCAGAGCGCCAGGGGTTCAGCTGCTCCACTCGCGATCGGGACCTGTGGTGTCACGCATGAAGCGGAATAAAGACCTCGCGCGGGACAGGACCTGTCGCGCATTGAAGCCCTGGCCGCGCAGCGGCAGGGGATCGGGCTGTTCTGCCGCCGTACGGCGTTGGCGCGACATGCATGGTCCAGGGCGCGAGCGAGCAACAGAAGCGGCTGCGCTGGCAGGGCTCCATGTCATGAGGCGATTTCTGGTCGATCTGATCGCGCTGTTGAGGGTTCAGCCGGATGTACGCGCACGGCCGTGCACAGAAGCGGTAAGTACACGTGGAAACTGCCCGCCAGCGAAACGGACACGCGTGTTGTTTGGCACATCTCCTGCTTGTGCATAATTCAGGCTGTGGGAGAAGTTGGTGAAGGCGTCACCAGTTTCTACCTCTTATGACTTGTTAATCATTAGCTGTTGCAAAATCCCATTGTTTGACACTTCTGTTTTTTTTATGGATAAAGATCAGAAGCTATGCCAAACATGATCTTAATTACTTACGGTGCATTCCTTGGAATGACAGCGTGTCAAACTGATGCTAAGTACGTTACATTCGCGGTATGAACTGTTGCGTTTGAACTGGCTAGGCATGGTTATTGGTTTATAGCCGTTATGGGGAGATTACTAGGTCAAAATAACACTGTTACCAAGGACATGATAAGGGGACTTATTTCACTGGAAAATGGTTCCATTCCTATAACAAGAGAGAAAAAATCCCGGTTTACTCAGGGCCGGACGGAAACGGTGAAGACGTCTCAGAATGAAATGATCATTTCATCTAGCTACCTCCCCTGACTCGCTCTAATCTATTTGTTCAGCTGTGTTCTAAACTTTAGTTTTAGTGATTCAGAAACGTTTCCTTTGAAACGATTTCTAAAACTTCTAAATTGGATGAGAAAGTTTGTGCCACGACCCACAGGTTTTGTTCGGTAGGTAGATTGAGGTGGGCCGTTCGGTCCTCAGGCTCTACCGGAGGATGGCAACTTGCCAAAGCCCAACCGCAGCTCCGATGGGGCCCCGAGAAGTCCTCACTTCTTCCGCGAGTCGCACAGGCCCCTCGCAATTTCGCTAACCTGGCCTCCAGGCCCCGTTCGCTTCGGCGGGCCGGTGGGACGCGCACTCAGCAAAACCTGTCAGCCGCCTGTTCCGTTAATCCTCATCGCGATGAGCGGCGTCCACGGCCGCGTACCATCATCATTGGCCGGGCATGCGGTTGGCTCATGCAACTAACTGTTCGACCTTGAGCCTCAGCTGTTTTCACTACAGGTTCACGTGCGAGACTGTTTCGCGACATGAGAAGTGTTGGTTCGCCACGTTTGCAAGCAGGGTTTACGTAACCGAAAAATCACGATTAACACGGTAACTGTTTGAATTTTTAAAAATTTTCGAACAAAATTTATTTGAATAAATTTGAAATTTGGAAGAAAAATCGTAATTTTAACCGCTCAGTAACCGGTCGAATTGGACTGGTTACCGAGCAGTTTTTGCGATTTATCGAGCGGTTTTCTTGAATTTTTCACATTATCGGTAACAGCTCCGTTTTGTCAGTAACAGCTCGGTCTTCTCGATTTGTCGAGTGGTTTTCTTGATTTTTAGTTAAGTTCAACAAAAAATTCAAAAATTATCTCAATCTTGTAAAATTAATAACTAATTCATCTGAGCTTCAAATCAAGTGAAACAAATTTTGCTGATTTTTTTTGTAACATGATCTACATGATTAAAGTATTTATACTCATAAAAAAGTTCAAAATTTTCTGTGAGAAAATGTATTTGTTAAACCAAGTTAAATGCATAGTTTACTCTTTGCTAATCCAAAAATCATGAAACTAATTTTGTTAGTCTTCTTACATGATCCTATAGCTTTTAAAAATACATGAACTCATGAATTAGTTATTGTAACATGCAGGATTGTGTAAATGTGTTGCGACTAGATTAATTCATAGCTGACCTATCACACTAAAAAATTAGTCAAACCACTTTTATTAGTTTATTTATACTATGATTTACGTAGAAAAAATAATAGTAGATATGAAAAAGTTAATTACAGTGTTGTTTCTTAACATATTCACTTTATGCTTGTGAACTTTGTAAAAATCATAGAGAAATTAATAAAACTCTAAATAAAGTGAAATCAATTTTAAAGATCCTCTTAAGATACGATTCTACACAATAAAAATATGTGTTTGTATATTAAACTTTTTCTTAACATGAGTTAATAATTGAGCCGCACGCTCCAAATTTTTTTTATTTTTTTCAAACTTCCTCCATATAGAATATGATGCAAACGATATTATTTTTGAAATGTTTTTCACATAAAGTCTTAGAATTGTGTCTAGTTTTTTTTAAGATTTTTTTGAATTTTTTTTGGTTTTTTTATTTTTTTCGAATTTTTTGAATTCAAATTCGGTTACCGTTTGGTTTCTGAAACCGAGCTGGACCGAGATAGCCGGTTATCGCGATTTTTGCTCGGTTACCATTGAATTTTTGAACCCTGCTTGCAAGTCGACCGGCAAGCACAGCCAAACAAAAGCTGCGGCCTGGTGCAAGCAATACACAGAAATAAAAATTGATGGTCTACCATAGAAGATATAAGAGTAAAATTCACTAACGATTCATGAACTTGTGCCTTTCTCATCTATATTCATGAACTCTCAAAATACATAGTCAAACACTTAAACTTATTCTAGTGTGTCATCCAAAATCCCTTTGACCGCTCCAAGCGCCGACGTGACGTGCCAGGTGGAGATGACGTGGGTTGGCCCCACAATACCACGGCTGGCCTCGTGTAGCATGCACAGGAGCATGCGGCGACACATCTCACCGCCGGCAAACGACGGCAAGGTTCGATTGGCCGAGGACACCACAAGAACCAACACGCGACAAAGAACCCATCTAAGCAAAGCTCGGCCGGTGGGCCCGACCGAACCTAGGCCGGCGGTGAGTGCAAGGAAGTGGTGGCGCTCCACAAGCAAGGGAGACTACGCCGGCATCGGGCCGAGGTGGATCCAACACGTGCGAGAGAGAAAGGGGGACTCACGCAAGCTCACCACGAGCTCGGATGCGACGGCTCAACTCGTGAGGGCGAGCTCAGATGCGATGCTGAGGAAGAAAGGGGGCGGCACGCTTGATTTGGTCTGAGATAATGGGATCTGCTTAAGAGTTAGTTCGGGAAGCTCGATTGCTCTTCTTTGTGCTTCTTTAGGGTTGCCTATGGAAGGGGTTAGCTCAGCAATGTGGGATTTGGTGGTGGCGCAGCAGCTCACCGACCTCGTAGGCACCGCCAAACTCTGACCTTGCAATGCGGTAGCCACCCTCCTCAAGACACCACGGTGACAAGTCCTACACACTCCACCTCATGGCAGCTCCGACTCCACCGTCGCCAGCGCCCATTTGACCTAGTGCCACCACTGAGCAGTACCAACTTCCCATCATGCCATGCCCGACTGTCCTTCCTCGTGCTACGAGGAGCCGTGCCAAAAGCTCATCATCACCTCCCTGAGCCAAAGCCCGACCGGAGCTCCCACACACGCGCCTCCTTCCCTTTCCTCGCCGGTCGCCATCGTGTGCTCGTCGACCTCCATGACGAATTCTGAGCCATGAGCCGCCTCTACCCAAGCCGACCCCACGATGAGCTCCGCCGCAGTCTAGCAAAGCTTGCCACCCCCTTCTCTTCCCCTCTCTACCTCTGCAGCACACTACCACCATCGACCTGAGTGCTGCCGCCCGCCATGGTCATCATCGTGCATGATACTGTTGATGCCTCAAATGGAACCGCCACAATGCGCTGATGCCTCAAATGGAACCGCCACAATTCACTGACGCGCGTGGTACCCCTCCCCAGCCAAGACTCATCGCCGGTGACCGGTCAAAACCCGATCAAATCTCCCGTGCGGCAAACGAGGGTGGCGGCCTTCGACTAACGGGTCCACCGATTTCACTGCCACCGCCCCCGAGACTCGCTGCTCGTGACCGATCAAAGCCCGATCAAACCTCCCCACACGGCAAATGAGGGTGGCAACCTTCGACTAACGGGTCTGCCGATTCCATCGCCATCACCCCCCTTTGCCAATGATGGCATGTAGGGATGCTTCTTGTCGTCGCCATTGCTTTCGTTGAGGTCGGCAGAGAGAGCCGAAATCAGGAAAGAAAGGGGAAGAAGAAGATGCAATCCACTTCAGCTCCTCCCAGCACACCACATCGGCGCTCAGAGGGGTCAAATGGGTTTTAGACCTAGTTGACACAATAAAACAAACTTAAGTGTTTGACTATACAATTTGAGAGTTCATAATAAGACAAACTTAAGTATTTGACTATAGGATCAGAACTCGACCTAAGTTTAGGAACCGCTAGTGAAGTTTAGCTCAGATATAAGTACCGCATATACATGCACAAGCACAACGCAACCTAAGCTACGACAGTGCCATGTGTCGGCATACAGAGATACATGTCATGACACGAGAGGCCCGACCTAACTATCACGCCAGCCATTTCCCCGAAAGGAGCTAGGTACACACGTAGCACCCGTATTCTACTAGCAGTACACAACTCCTCATGCCACAGAACACACAATGCACGCAACCGAGGTAAACCGTACTGATACAGGATACATGGCCAAGTGCACAAGAAATAAGTCTCTCCCAACTGAGGTGCACGCTCAGTGGTGTCCTGGGAGCTTCTCCTTGATCTTCTCCATGATGCCCTTCTTCTCGTGCGTCCCCGTCGTCGTACCACCGGCCGCCGGCACGGCATGCCCGGACTTCTCCTCCTCGTGCTTGTGGGTGAAGCTTCTTCTTTATCTTCTCCTTGATGCTCTTCTTCTTACGGCGCCCGCCTTGCCCCTCATCCTCGGATGACTGTCGTCGTAACATCACATCAGTTGATACCACCGACAATAACATGCAGCACAAGCGCTCAACTGAACACAAGATGATATATGGCTACAAAGAACTTACCGAGCTGGAGCTGGAGCTGCCGGAGCGCCTCAACTTCTCGCCAAGCATAGTGTGCTCCTCCCTAGTCGGATGGAGCTGGGCACCCATGCCAGCCGCGGTGGCGCCGATACCCCTGCTCCCGCCAACCATTCCTTCATATGCGAGTGCCATTTCGCAGGGGCCGACACCACCTCTAGGGTACGCCGTGCCACCCTGAGTGGTGATGCCGCTGCCCACACCCTCGTGCGGGTACGCCGCGCCCTTAAGGTCGTGGCTCACCGCGCCCAGCCGTGCCGTACTCTCCCGGCGCAACCACGAGCGATGTTGCTAGCTCCGTAGAGGGAAGTGGTGCCTCCCGAGCCGTACGCCGCCGGCTGGCCCGGCTCCCTCGGGTTTGGTCTCAAGCATTCCAGGTGAAGTACTAGTAAATCGGTATATTTACATCGTACGAGATACAAGTACAAAGCTGAGTATCTCATTGCGTTGGATGCCTTTCATTCGAATCGTATTGTAAACATCCAAAGTCGCTTATCATTATGGGTCGCACTGTTATTTCAAATATTATTCACATCGATATTGACATTTCGCAGGCCAACGAATACCGTATATGTAGCAAGATATCAAGAAGGTAGAAATACTTTGCCTTCGTATGGTACATATCTTCTGAGAAAGAAAAATGTTTGGCTCCTTTCGACGGCGGTCGGGCTCAAGTCTCGGGGAGCAGTGGCAGTTATCCAGATTTGTCCTCAGTGCGACGGTGTCGCTTCTGCCGTGCCAGCTTCAACACGCAGACTGTTTTCGCGCCGGTAGTGTGATTTTGCACCCTGGTTTTACAACGGATTCCATATTACTCACTACAAATTTGCTACCTAGTTTTACATGGAGAATGTGAATGCCGAGAAATTACTCATAATGGTGGTAGCAGTTAGCTATGAGATGAAAAACTGAGGACTGCAAGCAAGGGTGTAAACAAAGCAACACTGAAACTTGAAACATGTAAGTTAAAAACACTTAGGATTCAGGCCAGGATGCAACAAAGCAAAACAAAACTCTGAAACATGCAAGTCAATTTCAAAGAATTAAATCAACAATAGGCAGGTGCGGTGGAGTTGGTGGTTGAGACAATTGTTGTGGATGTTTTTGGAAGTCGTAGCTACAGTCTTGCTTGGTAGCGTTATCCTACAGCGTAATCGGTCAATTGTTGTAGTGTTCAAATGGCTGTAGTGTGCCCTTGTGGACTATTACTCTGGCGGAGTTTGTCTGTTGTGCAGGGGGTTTCTACCGGTTCTCTTAAATCAACCGAACGATTATATGTTTTTTAGTCTGGTTTCATTTATAAACTGGGTCAATTTTCTTCTTCTATGAAAAACTCGGCAATGTTCTGGTGTGTTTTCCAAGGTTCCTACTTACTGTCTTATGACAACAATAGTAGATAAAAATTTATAGCAAACGAATTGTGTTCATGTTGTATTCTAGAAAAAAGTGTGTTCACGTTTCTTTTGGGATATATGAAACTGCTCTAAGATTATGAAGACCCAATTTAGACTCTGGTTAAACTACGTATTTGACTTCTAGTACTGATTAAATTTACATTGTCCTCAATGTTTAACAACAGTTTATAATGAGATTTACTAAAAGAATGATACAGCGTACTTCAGTCCTCATGACTATAGAGAAGGTACTAAAATGGTACGCACATAGAGATAAAAGATCAATGCAATTCTAATTTCTAAACTTGTAATTCCTGGGGCTTACAGAAATGGCTCCGTCCTGGCACACTAGCTGGAAAAGTTAAAAAAAAAAGGCCAAAAGAATACTTACTTGGAATATTGTCCCCAACTTTTTCAATCCTCTAGCTCGCAGCTTCAGAACATCTTTGGAAATATTATTTTCTTTCAAAACCTAGAGAGAGGGGGGGTCACTAAATGTGAAGTGGGTACAAAGATTGTTCATTTTTCTAATTGACTTTTCATATAAAAGGAAATATGAATATACATGCATGGTGATATAACAAAGGAATAACATAGAACATCCTTACTGCTTGGCAGACACGTGAAAGCGTTGACTCAATATCAACCACATTAATTTTCCACAAAGAATTGAGCATTGCATCCTTTTTCTCTTCAATACTCTTCATAAGCTGCTCTTCCTTGTTCTCACCCTCCTCAATCTTTTTCATCCCTTCTTGTAGCTGTATCAGAGCAATTGCACCTGTAATAGGAGTATAGGACTCACTGAAGAATCAGCTCATCTTTAACGAGAAAAGTAGTATTTCAATATCCTAGGATTTACCTGCAGCGGCATTAACCTGCGATTTTACATGGTGGCCCTTGTCCCTTACCCACTCAGCTATGAATGGCACACCCATATACATTCTGCTTTTTCCGAGTTCTCTTGCTGCTTGTCGAACATAAATGTAGCCAATAGTGTGAAGCATAGCCTCACCAAAAGCTGAGAAATCATTTATACAAATTAACCACATGAAAACATCAACAAAATCTTTATAATTTAAACCTAAGGAATGCAAATGAACCTTCTAGATGTCATACTACAATAGCTGTGCCATTTAGAGCATATTTGGTTCACACCTAAGTTTGTCACATTTAAGGTTAGCCAAATGTGGCTTACCCCAAAAAAAGTGTGGTTAGCAAATTCTTAGCCATAAGTGTGGCAAAGCTAGTCAAAAAACTGAGTCTATGACATGTGGGCCAAGAGATTAACAAAGTGTGGCTTGCCACGAGCCACAGTTGTGACAGTCAACTAAACAGTTGGCTAAAAATTTATAGTGACTATCTTAGATATGGCAAATTTAGACGCGAACTAAACATGCCCTTAAAGTCCTAGAAGCATTTTTTGATGCAACAAAGATATGAAGGAATGAAAATAAATAAGTCTACTCTATACTCATGATCAAAATAAAATTAAGACGAGTGTGTGCATAGCAAAAAAGTTGAATGCCTATACTTCTCAAAAAATATAAAGGACTGAAAATGGGGATGAAAACTGAGCTTAGATTTTACCAGCTTGAGACAAACGTTGCGCTTCTGCATTTGCCCAATCACCAAATTCATCTTGCTTCCCATCAACATATGGTTGAAGCCGGTCCTTTAGGCTCCAAGTAAGTTTTTGCTCTCTTTCGGTTTGCAACTCCTGCAGCTCAGAGAAGTTATTAAGGTTTAAGCATCAACTCCTGACCCCGAGGAGATTGATAGTAGCAAAAGAGCCCATCATTACGGGCGCAATGTACCTTTATCTTCTCTTGAATCCTTGTCCTTGCCTCTGGGGCAGTTGATTCTTCTTCCATCCCTACTGAAGCAACAGATGCTAGCGCAAGTTGACCAACATAATCTTCAAAATAGTCGCTCCCAAAAAGCATCCCAAAGACAGCAGTTGGATCAATCATGATATCTCTGAAATATCAATAAAAGAAATATAGTGACACCATCAACTAAGACTCGTACGGTAACTACTATAATGTACATGTAACATCCAACTTAAAGTTCAAATCGTTTGTGGCAATTCGGTTTTCCGTTAAAAAAATAAAACTTTTCTAGTCCTGTGTTTTATCAAATAGTGTTTGGAGAAAGTAGATAGAACTAGATAAATTCAGGACTTACTGGGGAAGACCTTCCTTTCCATGCTTATCATACGACTCCTTTCTCACAGGATCACTTAGGACTTGATAGGCTTCGCCTAGTTCCTAGTAAAAGCAATCAATTCAAGTCAGTGTTCATTGCGAGCCAACCATCTACAAAGACAATGGATGAGATGCAGAGACAAGAGACAGATCCTCCTGTGCTATATAATCATTTGCGATAGTGCATTTAGCTTTTGCAGACAGCAACGCCCAGTGTTGAGAATTATATAGTCAAAAAAAGTATCATGAGAAACATAACACATTTTCAGGGTGACCATCCTATTGGTTTTGACATCTAAAAATCCATGCCTGCACTGTTTCCTCTCTTACGGCACTCTAATCCCTCTGGAAGTAACAAAACCCACGGAACGCAGTAGAACAGAAGCAGAAAATCTACCTGAAACTTCCTGGCGGCATCAGGGTTACCGGGATTCTTGTCCGGGTGCACCAGCTTGGCCTTCCAAAACCCAAACATCGCCAAAAGAGAGCAGTTAAAATCACGAAACAAGAACGCACTGCACGAAGATACCGTCAGCGTTGGATCGGGGTACAATCACGCACCTTGAGGTAATACGCCTTCTTGATCTCGGCCACGGAGGCGTCAGTGTTGACCTCCAAGATGTCGTAGTACGCGCTGTCCTTCACCATGACGGCTCCCACTCCTCCTGAATCAAACGATAACCGAACGCCAAGAAAGAACGCCGCGATTGGGGAGGACTCGAGGAGATGAAGGAACAAGGCAAGGAAAGAAGAATAGGAAAAACCGAGGAGTGGTGCCCTCACCTGGCCGGGGCCAGGGAGTCCGGAGATGATGGAGTCTGTTGACGCGATGGACGCGATCGTGCGGTCAACATGGGAAAGGCTACTGCGCCGGACCCACCCACCCCTGGCTCCCTCGTCTCGTCCTCGTGCCAGGACAAAATTGCGGTGGTGAGCGACGCTGCTGCTGAGCTCCGCTCCCGCTGGCTGCAATGGCAAGGGAAGCTTCGGTGGCCGCCTCCCTTTTCAGGCTCCAGCCAAACCAGGCTAGCCGGTGGGTCGGTGGCGGCGCGCTTGGTGAGGCATCAAGAAATCAGTCACAATTATTTGTTGTATTGTTGCCATGCATAGCGGCACACTGCTCGCCTTAACAAGCCACTCGAGTGGTCAAAAGAATGTGTTACATGATGGAGCCAAGCCTAGCACAAACACGCGTGCCACTAATGGCAGAGCCTGAGAGCCATGCTTAGTATTTCTGCCAAGGCAACATTTCTTATCACTATCACAAGCATCCTCAACTAAGAACAAACTCGAACTAATGCACTAAGATAGTTGATGTTACACTTGGAGGATGGCAACTGAGACTAGATTCTATACCGGCGAGGGGGACAGCAGAAATGCCGGCATCGACCTCTGCAGCAGAATGCCGCAGAAGGGGCAAAGCGGGACAGCGGGTGCTGATAAATCAAGAGATTCATCATCGCGATTGGCATCCAAAGGGGATGCCGGCGAGGTAAAGAATGTCTCCGGCAACAGCTTGTCGACCATTCCTCCGCAACATACGCAGTGCCACACTGGTTGCAGAACGGAGCACAAGCGCATCGATGTCCTGCATCTTGACAACTTGTGCCTTTCTGTTGAGGCGGTAGCAGGACTGCTGCCGCTGCAAATGGCTACATCAGGTGACTTGAAGTGAACCGGTGCAGAGCAGTAGGTGCAGGTTTCTTCAACCGAGTATTCGCACACCGAGTCGATCCTGCAAAATAGAAAACAATAGAGTCCCCCATCCAACGTTACAGTTCAAGAAAACTCTTTTGAGGTGACATTTGAGTGGACTGGTGAAACTAACATATGCCTTATGTCCTTCACGAATGAAATTAGCTGACAGATGATGGATTGATTAGTGAAATCGATACCTGCTTCCTAAATCTTTGATCCTCAATCTGAGAGACTTGAGCTGGTTATGCACTTCTCCATTCAAAGATACCCAAGAATCCATCTGGGCAACTCCAACTGGGAACCAGCTGTTTTCATTAGAGTCGTCCTTGAGCAAATATGCAGTTCTATTTAAGACAGCAGAAAAGGTGAATGACACAAGCCTCTCCCGCAGCTCTCTTTCACTGCTTACCAGAAGATTGTTCCACAAATCAGTTGTTGCATCATTTTCCTTTTCAGCATCAGGATACTGATCGCTAAGCATTACTTTTCTACAAATTATATTCAACAAGTGTAGCTTCCGCAAACTGGCATTGGACATCATGTCATGTCTTGAATGTGATCGGGCATCCACTGAAAACAAATCTGATACCCATTTATACATTAGAGTCTCCAGAAAGGTAGGTGCAGATTTCTTGAAACCTTGTAACACAGTGACAACATCCCATAAGACAAGTTCCCTTTCACCATTTTCATATTTCTTTAATGACCACAAAATGTTGGATCCCCACCACAAGTTAGTCGCAGGTAAGATTGCAGATTGTGGACTGCATACATGAATGCTCTTGTCTAGTGGAATACCAAGAAACTGACCACCAATCCAAATGAACTCAACCACCGCCTTTTGTGTCCTGTTGTTTTAATTAACAAAATCATTACCATGACAATGTGGTCTATAAATGTTATATTAAAACAATCATAATTTAATGATTTCTACCACAAGGCCCCAGTACTTTTCACAATGAAATAATAAACAAAGTTACCTGGCTTGATACATCTGGTTTAACAGGTTCGGATCCAAACTGCGGACCTGAAAAGGATAACATTAGTCAATTCTTGTAGCTTATGTATTTACAATCAATTCTTGTAGCTTATGTATTTACAAGCTCAAGTAAAACAACTGTTCAGTTGAACAGTTGAGCAATAGATGTCAGATACAAGCCTAAAGCATACCAAAGCAATCATTTGTGCTCCAGGTGCTAGTGTAAGACCAAAGCATCGATCAGATACTTCTGATAGCTGCATAATCATTTTGAAGTCGATTAGAAAAAAGAAAAGTCAGACATCCAAGGATGAGAAACACTTGAGTATCTATTTTACATCTGTCGAGTCTTTTAGCTCCGGATAATTTGTATGCACAGGAATTTCTTCAATGTGGTTTTCATGGAAGATCCAACAGTGCGCAGAATTATCCTGAAAAAGAAGCAAAATGTAAAGCATCAGCAGGTAACCCAATGCTCAAAGAAGAGAGAATTTTGAAGCACTTTAACTCTCAAAGTGTGAAGGATCGAAGAACTTATCAAGAGGGATAACACAGTGTACAGTATAGAATATTCAGTTGCAAGACCACAGTCAATGGAGTTAGTAAGATAATCAACAATCAAGACAGCCTTCAGCTTTTCATGTTATTTCAGGTATATATGTCAAAACTGAAACCACTTCGTCAAATAGTAACATAGTCAAAAGGGGTCTAATAAACTTTCAGCAGTTAAACAAGGAAGTGCAAACAGACAGTATAGAAAGGTAATCAAAGCTGCAGAAGGTGGAGGCAAAAATGATAGCTTAGAATACAGCACAAGGGCCATAGCACGAGGCAATATACCACAGCTATCAGCATTTCATCCTAGAATGCATACAGTCAATTAAAAAAATGACCACACATATATTAACAATTCTACAAGTATATATTTAGGTCTGTCATACTGTAATGATATTAATAGACTTGTCACGCTATATTTTTAGTTTTATTTTTTTGCTAACACATAATAAGATAAAGTGATAATCATAGGTGTGTATCGGAGACAACGTTAATGCCCAAAACAACAAGTCTGACAAGAAAAACAGAACAGAGTGGATACACAAGGGACCACGGTATTGGCCGGCATAGCTGGCTGGAGTGGTCGACTCATATATATTTCAGCATAAGTAATTTTCACCACAGGTCCCACATCCATGTTCGTATATTTACTTGAGTCCTCAAACTTTCAATAATTCAATTGCTTCAATCAGATCCACATATTTTCAAACTGTTCCTATTGAGGGACCAGTTTTCTAGCTAAAACATAATTTAGAATAAAGAGGCAGCAAGCAAATAGTCCCGTGGAAAGTCAACGAACCTGACTGCAGCTGTATAAACAATGGCCATCTAAACCCCATGATAAATCTGTAACCTATGGTAATGTTAGTCATTTTTTTTCTTTTGTTGAAGAGAAAAGATAATTACACTGAAGTTTTACCACTTGATCATGTGCATGGCATGCACTGGTATTCTCAATTCTGTTGCTACATGTATTCCATATCCATGTTTCTAGAGATCCAGATACTCTTCCAATTGCCAAATTAACTTCATGTTGAGGCTGAGTAGGTACGGATAATGAAATTGATGAGACCGGAGCTGACAAATCAGTGGTGACCTGACAAAAGAAGTATTTAGAATGAAATATTAAATTAGAGAACACAGAAACTTTAACGTGCAGAAACGAGCATGCTATATTCATTTGACATCCCATAATTTTTAGTATTAAATATAAACTGTACTAGATTGATGCTTCTTATGTACCTCAGCAACTAATGCAAAGGGCACTTCTTCTGCACTCGTACACTGATTTAATCCTTCAATATTACCCGACCATATCTTCACACTGAGAAAAGAAATAAAATCTTCAACATGAGATATGGAACACTTACTGCAAACTAATAGCTATTCAAGAGACAATAAAGAACAGTCAGAATACCAAATTTTGTACTTAGGGAGGTAATGACCAATAATAATCTTTTGGGCATGTGGGAAAAGAATTTTCAGCACCGCCCAGTTCTCACATGGTCACTCTGCTGCTTATGCAGCCACTTGGGCCTTATTCTAAAGCACTATTTAGCGGCTCAAAATATGTTTTTAAAATAGGATTATTACATTGATCCCTTTTTCTATGTCATGAATCATGAAGAGCCCATGAAAAGCCATGCAACAAATAATAAATGATAGGGGCAAAGGAAGCACATAACCATGTACAAACAATATGCATGATTGTGCTCACCTTCCATCCGAGCATCCAGTTGCTAAAAGTAATGAAGATTTTGAAGAACCCTCAGAAGAAACATCCCAACTTATGGCACTGACCCATGACTTATGAGCTTGCAGAACCCCTATGAGCATTGGATCTCTGGTAACCATGCCAACATCTATTGTGTAGTATTCAGGCTTACACATTTTCCAAAAAGAAACATTCCCGGACTTGGAGCCAACAGCAAGAATGCACCAATTCCTCGATAAACAAGTGAAGTCACTTGATGACACAACCGGAGACCATGCAACTACGAGAGAAGACAAAAGTGAATCACGACAAGCATACTGTTTTCCCGTGATAAGAGGAAGAGACTTGTTTTCTCCATTGGAAGACAGTTGTGCTTTAATATTTTGTGAGCTGTGTTGTCCATTTACAGCAGCAAGTTCATGTCCAGGTTTTACAATCTGGAATCACAATCAGGGAAAAAAATAAAGCAGTGTTAAACATAAAATGGATTCAAAATTCAAATAGAAAAGAGTAATGTACAATACGCTCTGAAATACCTTCAACTTAGCAGGATAATTAGTTATTTCCTTTGTTAAGAAATAACATGATTTTCCTTTTACGAGTTAAAAGAAAAAAATAGAAACTTCAGCCTAAATATGGACATGAAAAATGTGTACCTTCTTCAAAGATTTCTTCTTTGACTTAGAACATGGTTTCAATGAGAAGTCTGCATCCTTCAAAACATCTAAACCATTTTGGTTGTCATCGTAAATATAATCATCAACTCTACATTCAACCAAAATTTATTTTAATAAATTCCAGTTCAGTATATGAATGCTAGAAATGTTGCCAAGAATGCCAGCTTCTTGCAACAAAATAAATTAAGAGGGAAGATAGTGACATCCACACATGAACCGGTAGATAAGGCTTGCATATGACAGTTTGCAGTCCACATAATAGCTAAAACGAATAAAGTTTAACAATGCCCCTCATCTTAATTTATTTTTTCTCATTAAGCATCAGTAATACAAGGACAGCAGAAACAACACATAAAGCGAGATGTATGTTAGTTTTCAGTGGAAGGAAAATGTGCAATTTAGGTTGGAGCAGATGTGGTGATGAGGAGGAGGCTCACCCTCTGGCGTGAGGCAGTGCTTCTCCCCAGCCACCGTGCAGAGGTTCTGAGCAGTGAGCAAAACTCTTAGGGAAGGAAAATTGATTCATTGATTGATTTAATCTTTTTAAAATAGAGTCCATCTATAAGGACCATCTAAGTGACTATCTTAACTCTAGTTTCTTTGTCTCTTAGCTAACAACTTAGCTGAAGAATCTTATCCCCAATGCCTTCCAACTAAAGCTAGGCCAACCTGCCCCAGCCTCATGCACTGCTACTGCTAGCAGCCTCAACCCCACATTAGTATATTAGTTTATACAACCACATTAACGGCCATCCTTATTTCTCTAACCTAGAAAATTTACAAATCATTCTTAGATCTATGCTAGTGTAAGTCAATGGAATATTAATAGGAAACAGCTCGAGATGAATTAGCAGATGGTATTACTGCAATTTTTTTATAACTATTCATCAGAGAACATCTTTCCAAATAGGACTTCATTCAGAAAGCAACTACAGAATATTTATACATTTACCACTTAAGCATTACAAAATCTCAAGGTGTAATCACTCTCCCAGAAAGCAAGTGACACCCAAGCCAGGGCAATTTGACAAACACATATCTTTCAGTGGAGTCACTCCTGACCTGATTAAGAAATGTATGAATCTGTTTTCTTGAACTAACCTCATTGGACCATCTTGTTATTTAAAATCTGGTGATATTTTCTTTATTAACAACATTATGATGTGTAAGTAGAGAAGTATCGCCCACCTTGATGGTTTCATTTTTCTCCGTCCAGGACCCCTGCAGGAAAGAAGTTGTTGCAATTCATGGGTACAGCCCAAAACCTCTGTGTGATTGGTATTTGCACTCTTCTGATATATAAAAGAAAACTTGTAACCATATATTCAGACAAAAAAATATTCTGAGATAATCAAGGGAATGGAGCTCTCAGCGCTAGAGTAGAATATATCTTACCTGAGGAGTCGAATGAGAACCAACGTCCTCTCCAAAATTTATATTTTTGTAGTAGTTAAACAGCAATTGAGATATATCTGCGACCTAGAACAATGAATCAAAAGTTGATAAGCACCACGTTATCTGTGTCCCAGACCAAGTGATCAATCCAAATGAGCAAATGTGATGAAATGAAGACAAAAACTAAGTGTCTGGCAAGAGTAAAATTTCAAAAATTAGGAGCAGACAAAAGCTATTCCTTAAAGAAAGGCTGCAAAGTGCAAGTTTTATTCTGATTGGGACAGAAGTAAAAAAGTATATAGTATAACAATTTGACTGCAAACTAGCTTGTGCAATTAATGTTGAGCTCATTCTAACTGCCTTGTCCTAAAAAAATGTTTGCTTCAATACATGCACTATGCATGAACATTGGCCCTACACCAAACCAAACACAAGAAAAATCAGTGTTGCTCAGAAATTCGGTTGGTATTCAGACTAACTTCCCAGCAATCTCAATATCAACTGTTCGTAAAATTAAAATTGTTGATATACCATGGAAAATGCTTACCTCAACCCATTCGTCACAAAATTCACAAATCGGTGATCGGTAAAGCTTCACATGACCATCCACAGTGCAAACAGCCAGCAAACACCTAAAATACTCGTCCATATAAACAAAAGTGGGGTATGATGAACAGATGAACCTAATACTACTCATATATAAACCTTACAACTAGACAAGGTAATAGCTTTAGCTTTGAATATGGAAGATATATATACCCAGCATTAGGTGCAAATCCTTGTTGAGACCATGAAATTGATCGGGCACATGGTTCAGAATCGCGTGCTAAGCAAGTGGGCACTAAACATGGCTCAAAGAGATCTGCAAATGTTGAGAATTGAACATTTCAGATCAAATAAGATTAAGACATCCACATGGTCACATTGGAGTTCCTTCTTTTCACATTCCTTCGATGAAAAGACAGTACCGGAAAGCTTCCCTACTGTATGTATAAAACGAAACGAATGCTATGAAATGTTTAGGAGGTGATCAGGTGGGTTGACACTTGGAATGGAAAATGGACTGTTCATTGAAGTTTGAATGGTTACTTCTTTTTTATCATAGAGTAGAATATGGCCAATAAAACTGAAAGGTCCAACTAGCAAGACTGTTTACTCATTACAGTTCCCAAAGTTCTTTTTTTTTATTTTGAGCAGCACCACCACATTCACAATGTTGAGGAAAAAAATTCTTGTTATGGCATAGATGAACTGAATTGTCATTGTTCCAAATAAATAAAAACAAATGTGTAAGTTCATCATCATGACCGAAAGTAACTAGTAACTCACTATGCACCAAAGTCCAAAACTTCAAATTACCACAGTCCAAAACTTCAAATTACCCGCCATGACCGAAAGTAACTAGTAACTATGAAGCTTGAATTCTCACATGCATTTTCCTTGCTACACAAACCAAATCTAAAGGACCACAAGATAGAACTTCTCTTTTAATTCATGTAGACCATCAATTTTCCTGAGTAGCTTATATACACAAGGAAAACTTTGATTAAAAAAAGAAAAAACAGTGTTTCTATTTCACTGAAGACCGATTTTACCTTCTCTGTTAACCACTCCTATGGGAAAAGGATCACTACGGCGAAGCTCAACCAATCCACGAGGCCCCTGAAGCACAGCTGGGTTCTAAAATCGAAACAAATGACGCATGATGGAAACAAGGTCAAGCTGATCCCGTAGATAAAATATTATGACGGCTCAGCGTATGACATGAACACGAATACCTTGAGTGATGGAATGGCACGTACCAGGATAGTGACAAGGTGACCAGAGGCAACAGCCACCAAGTTCTCACTTGACCACGCGATGGCGCTAGGGTAAGACGGAGAAGCAATCAGCGTCGCAGCTTGGTAATACGGAGCCATGGCACTCATGCCCGAGCATGTTTGTAGCAACCAACTCGAGCTGATCTACATTAAAAAAAATCATACCGTTTGCACTTTGGTCCGATTCCAAAACAAAATCCCCAATTCACCCAAAGTTCGAATCACAAGAGAGAAGAACCGAGGAAGAGAGTTGTCTACCTGGTGCTGCCGTCCAGGGCCCTGGCCGAGCGACGCGGTGGCAGCCTGCTGCAACCGCCGCCGGCTGACGCCCTGACCGCCGCCCGCGCCGCCCCCAAATCCCTCGGCGCTCGCAGTGTCGCGCCGCCCGACGCCTTAGGGTTTGGTCCCGGTCGTCTCGTGCGGTGCGAGGCAGCGATTGGGAGAGTCACGGGTGCCTGCCGTCGAGCGAACGACAGGGCGAGAGGCAGCGCCGCTATGCTGAACCTGACTGCACCGTGCGAGAGGAGGGGCGAGGGGGAGTCTGCGAATTGCGCCGCCCGGAGGTCGTGAGTTTCCCTGGGGGCTTGTATATATGAATTTTTATTTTTAAAATAAAAAATTGCAAACATATATGTAAAAATTGCGCATCTGGTCTGGACTCTTTTCGCCTGTTGGACAGCTTTAAAAATAAAAAAGTTGTGTTTTAATATTCTTAAATTCAAAATACTATTGAAATAGTCTGAAAATTACGAATTTTTTTTAGATGATGCTATTATTTAACTTAAAAAATGAATATGTTGCCCTTCTAGCGTGAGATAGGAGTCAGGATTTCTATTTTTTTAATAAACCCACATATTTGCAATTTTTATTTAAAAAAGTTTTGATATATATCGTGTTTGGGGTAATTAGGCAATATTCGCACCCGCATGCTGATTCATCATCCTAGGCTATTAGTTTGCAAAAGGCCCACTAGCGACTGCCCCCCTTCCTCCCTTTTTTTATTAACAAAGGCAATCCATAATTTTATTTATTCACATGAGTTACATCGTCTACAAGATTACATATGATGAATTTTGCAGGCTCCACTAACCAAACTAATGCTTCTTCAATACTACAACCCTTTCTTATCAAGTTGTGCGCTAGCCATTTGCCTCACTTGGATAATGTTTGAAGATCGCCTTGGAGAAAGATAAAGCCTAAAGCCTAGCTTTTTCAATATATATTGTTCGAGGAGCTCTTGAACTACTCGAGTAACAAATTGCTTCATAAACTTGTAAAGCATCCGCCTCTATTATGATTTTATTATAGCCAATATGATTAGCAAGCAAAAGGCCATTACGTATTGCCTCTGATTCCACTGTGAAAGGGCCTATTGCATGGACAACCGGCCAGCAAGCAACAGCTAAGAAACCACCCCTTTCATCTCGGATTACTGCACCAATGCCTTGACGCCTAGATTCTTCATGAAAGGACCCATCAGTATTCAGTTTTACAAAGCCTGCTGGTGGTCTCATCCAGTATTTCAATGCCTGCTCCTTTGTGTTGAAACTAGTACTTTCCATTGCTCGAATGTAAGATTTAAGGAAGGCACATATCGTCTGGGTAGTTTGTGATGGAGTGCATACTCGCTCTCCTTTTCTCAACTTATTTCTTACCCATCAAATATACCAGCAGGCCTTCTCCATAGTGCTATGGAAGTCAAGTTGCCCAAGTACGGGGAATTCTTCTTCGGCATATGCAAGATATAGTCTATCACTTTTGCACTAGAAGTTGTAGCATTACGCGCTTCTTTTATTTCCTTTTCCAAGCACAGTGCTTTCCACACATGTGCAGCTCTTTCACATAAAAAATGCCATGTCTTGAATGTTTCGAAAATTTGGAACATATTGCATAGGTAGTACTTACCCTAATTGATAGGTTGACATTTGTCAGTCCATATATAAATCTTTACTTTACCCAGTATTTTGAGTTTCCAGATTTTTTTTCCCACACCTTTTTGATGAGCTGAGCTGCTTTCTTGGTGCCTCAGATTTTTCCCCACACCTTTTGATGAGCTGAGCTGCTTTATTGGTGCCTATCTACCTGCCTCCTTTCCAGTAGTTGTGCATTCCATTTCGCGTGGTAGGCTGATCTCATAGAGTAATTTCTGTTCTTTTACTATCTCCAAGCAATAGTATCTTCCATTTCTGTTTGTGGGCGGAGGATGTTAAGAATTCTATTAGCATCAAATGGGGGAAAAGTGGTCCAAATTAACTCCGCATCCCAATTCCCATTAATTGGGTTGATCAGCTCGGAGACTTTATTTAATAACATACCTCCTCTTGGGGTTAAGACTTTCCCATTTGTATTTGATGGAATTCATGCATCTTTCCAAATGTTGACCTGATTGACATTGCCTATCCTCCATATTGTCCTATGTTTTAGGATATTTCTTCCTACCAAAATGCTTTGCCATGTAAAGGATGGCACTTCTTTCTTATGCGCATGCATAAAATCAGTATTAGAAAAATATTTAGCTTTGAGGATTCTAGCACATATTGATTCTAGATTTGTGATAATGTGCCGGCATTTTTTCCAAGCATAGCTAAATTAAAACCACTACTAGAGAAAATATTTATACAGATAATTCGAAAACCTCATGCGGGATGCTTTTTTGAACCGTCTGTAGAAAAGAGTCTGTACAAATCATATTTGTATATAAGGGTTTTGAAACATTTGTATAAAAGATTTGTATAGACGTTGAAGCCATCTGTACTAGGGGAATATCACAAATGATCGAAACTTCAAGCCATCTGTGAACTAGGAAGAGTACAGTCAGCTCGTAGTTTAGAACCGTCTGTACTAACACAAAAAATTCCAAAAAATAAAATTGTGCCCACCGCGGGGAGCTGTAGGTTCAGCACCCGCTGCGGCTACTTGCTGCACTAGCGGGTGCTCATCAGCTCGGTTCTACCAGGTCGCTAATCAGTTGCCTCTGGATGCGGCATAGGCGGTGTAGCTCGTGGACCTGATCAGATGATTGCAAAGAGCAGGTGATCCATGATCAGTAGCAGATCATACTTCACCGGCAGCATGGAAGAATTTGCAGTGGGGAAGAGCTGAATACGTATTACCTGCTGCCTAAAGGTCTCTTCATGTTTGAGCATGGCCATCTTCTTGACCCCATGTCACATTGCCTCACAAGTTTGTCCATCATCATCTTCTTTACCACGTTAATAAATTTAGTACCCTACTATGTGAAACAAAGATACATACTTAAAATTGCTACATAGGGAGCCTTGTCTTGCAATCCACATACATGCATGTACGTACACTAATAATTAGCACAGATGTAGTCAAATCTAACCACAACTAACAACGATGTGTTGTCTGGAGGAAGCTTACCGCATCACTCAGGGATTTCCACCTATCATCGACTACTTTTTCCACCTGAATGTTTTATTCAACAGAAAAAGAGAATAACCCATAAGAACAAACAAACTAATCACAGATCGAAGTAATTATTGTTAACAAATGAGTGATTTTTTAGCAACTTACACCAACAACAGACTTGTTCTTGGGGTTCTTCTCCTTGAACTCCTTGCGGAATTCCTCCCTAACCAAATCTAGATCAAACCACCACCACCCATAAAATAGCGAAAAAGATCTGATGGGAAAAACAAGGATCTTACATGAATACAAAGAAGGCACTGGAATCCCTCTTGAGCTTGTTGGGGTCCTTGCCAGCCTTCCCTTTCCTGCCCCTGGAGGCAGGCTTCTTCGCTCCCTTGCTCTTCACCACCAATCTACAACAATGGCGAAAGAAAGAAAGAAAACAAGGTCAAAACTGAATCTGTGGCGCACTGGATAAGCAGATCTGCCGCCAGAACAAATAGAAATAAGATAGGAAAGGCACGATTCTTACTTGGCATCGGCCTTGGCGACGCCCTTGGATTTGGCCCCCTTCATGGCTGATTCCTATGGAAACAGCAATGGAACCGGTCAGACCTGCACGAGGAGAAGCAAAAGTTGATTCGAATCGAGCCAAATTAGGGATCGCAGACGAGGCGTTGGCACACCTAGACGTGAGGAGAGGAGACCCAGCCTGCAAGGGTTCTGTGGATCGATGGCGGTTGAAGTTCAGGGTGTACTAATAGGCGATGACTAAGTACAAATGGGTAGAGAATGCGTGGGGGCTTGCGAAGTGCGACGCTCCAATCAGTATAGACAGTCCTATCCGAGAATCGTTTGTACTGCGTCATTTATACATACGGTTCTATTTAGAAACCATCTTAACTAGATTGTCCCACTCTATGGGAACTACTTCTTGTTATTTTTTTGGATGGTTCTAGCTTGAAGCCGTCTATAGTAATATTTGCACAGACAGCTCTATAAAAGGGTCTATACTGTGACATCCCACTAAATCATTTCTATAGTAGTGAACTATGAAGGTCCGGAAAGCCCATTCCTACCATTTCTTTAGGAATACACATTTTGTGCCAAGCAAGTCGGTGCATATGACTTTCTTCTTCCGTGTCACCCCACCAGAAATGGCTAATCGCATTTATCATATCATCACAACATTTCTTTAGTAACAAGAAACATGACATAGCATATGATGGAATAGCCTGAGCCACTGCTTTAATCAAAATCTCCTTGCCAACTACTGATAACTTCTTTTCTTGCCATCCTTTCACCCGGGAAATCACATGATTTACTAAATGTTTAAAAGTATAAGTTCTAGACAGGCCCACATGTGCTGGAAGTCCAAGATATTTATCAGAATTTGCTTCATTTGAAATATGCAAAATTGCCCTAATTCTATCTTTTGTTGTCTCCATTGGTATTAGGACTGAAGAAAATAGTAGATTTAGCACAATTTACTTTTTGCCCAAAGCTAGTATTATATAGTTGAAGAATGGACTTGATAGTGTTTGCATTTTGCTCATATGCACTCATCATTATTAGGGAATCATCAGCAAATAAAAGATGCGAGATGACCAGTGCCAAAGAACATACCTTTACTCCCTGAAAATCTCCTCTAGCCTCAACATTCGATAGCAAGCTCAACAAACCTTTTGCACAAATCAAGAACATGTAGGGAGATAATGGATCTCCTTGTCGTAGACCCTTCTTAGGAATGAAAGTGTCTATCAGGGTTCCATTAAAATAAACACGGTAGTTAACTGTTTTGACACATGCCATTATCATGGAAATTCACCACTAATAAAATCCAAGTTTTCTCATCATATTTTCTAAGAATCCCCATTCCACCTTATCATATGCCTTATTCATATCTAACCCAACTGCACATAGGCTATTTTTTCCTTTCGTTCTGATTTTGAAACCGTGAAACACCTCATAAGCTACTAGAATACTGTCAGTTATTAATCTTCCGGTGACAAATGCACCTTGGTATTCTGAGATAATATAAGGAAGAAATTTTTTAAGCCTATCAGCTAGAACTTTTGAGAAGATCTTTTAAATTACATTGCAAAGGCTGATTGGCCTAAATTGAGTCATATTTTCAGGGTTACTCACTTTTGGTACAAGCACTATGACTATGTCGTTCCATCCTTCTGGTATTATAGCTGTGTTTTGCACTTTTTGGACCTCTTTAACACTCTACTCTCCAACCAAGTTCCAAATTTTTTTATAAAAGATTGCATGTATTCCATCCGGGCTAGGGCTTTTAGGTCCCTAATACTGAAAGCAGTTTTTTTTATTTCCTCCACCAAAAAGGGTTCAAAATGCTCTCATTCATTTCTCTTGTTACTTTAGAGCTTACACAATTAAGAAATTCATGTATAGTACCTTCAGTTTCTGATGAGTACAGACCACTGAAATAGCTTGTTATCACCTATTCAATGTTCTCATTTCCCTCCCTCGCACAACCATTATCATCCGTTATCTTCTTTATACAATTTTTCCTTTGTCTTGTAGTAGCATGTCCATGGGAAAAAGATGTGTTTCTATCCCCCTTTTGCATCCAGTTAACTCTTCCCCTTTGGAACCAGAAAATCTCTTCTTGTTCTAGCAACTTCTTTACTTCTTCAATAATCTCCTTTTGTCTTTGTATCGATATATCGGTTATTTCCTCTTTCATAACTTGATCAAGCTCTTTTTGTAACATTACTATTCTCTTATGGGTTGATTTTAGTACCTCCCTATCCTATTTATGTAATTCTTCCTGCACACGTTTTAAGGCACACACTACATTATTCTCTACATATATGTGTTGTGCTTTCTCCCAAGCTTCTTGTACCACCTCCTGGAACCTAGCTTCATGTAGCCATTTTGCTTCAAAACGCTTAGGCTTTTTTCCTTTTCTATGTATCAAATTTTTGTAGTAGAAGGTGTCAACTAGAACTGATCTATCTTCAGAATGGTAAGATGATATATGGATAACTCCATAATCAGGGAACATGAACTTCCATCTCTAGTTTCCCACCGCTTTATCCAACCTTTCTCTAATTCTCCTTTCGATGTGCTTTGTTCCACCATGTGAAGATATCTCCAAGAAACCCAAATCCTCCAGCCCATAGTGATCCAATGCATTTTTAAAAGCATCCATATGTTCCTATGGTCTACATTGTCCCCTTTCTCTTTCATGCCCAAAAAGTATTTCGTTGAAATCTAATGCCACTAATCACGATCTGTCCTCCTTATTGTGGGGTGTATTCAACATCTCCCATGATCTATACTTTAGTCCCCATTTTGATTCACCATAAAAGCCAGTGAATCTCCATTCTCTCCCATTTTCGTCTACTATCCCTGCATCTATATGATATTGAGATAAGGATTGCAGGGTAACATCCACTTTTTTTTTCCACATAAGTATTAATCCTCCACTTCGTCCATCACTTGGGAACAACACCATATTGACATCTCCCATTCCGCTCTTTAGATGTTCGGCTTTTGCTTTTCCCAGATGGGTTTCGCAAAGGAAAAGCAATTTGGGGTTTATATGCTTATGTGCCGTCAGAAGCAAGCAAATTGCCGGGGACCTCCCCAAACCCCGATAGTTGCAACATAAAAGCTTTATGGCTCCTAGCGAGCCCCATTGTCATAGCTTGCCGATCTCATGTTTAGATTACCTAACATATTTTCTTTCTCCTCCATTCTTTGTTTATCTGAGTCTTGATAATTGTGAGGAATCATCCAAATTGTATTCTAATTCATCATTAGGAATGATCTATAACATAATCACATCCATAACGATTAACCAGAATCCAATTCCGGTAATCCTGACACGTGTTTTGTGCCTAAGATCAAAACACATGCTTTTATAATATATAACATTAGAACAAAACTTAAGAAATAGCGAGTGATTAAATTATATTACAAGTTCTTAAACACTTAACCATTTACACAATTTACAACAAAAATAAAGCTAGGAGGGTAAAAAACAGATCACCTCCTAACCAAAACTAGAAACTACGCAGCGGATAATAACACCTATTAACATCAAAAGCTAAGTGAAGCCATATGTCCTTAGGCTCCACCCAAAAGCACGTCACACGAGTAGTTTGCACTACTCATCCCTACCACGTACATTGGCAGGCATAAAGTAGCCAAACACGAGATCTTCCTCACTGGCAGAACCTAAAAGAGCAGCATGAATACAAAGGTACTCGTAAGATTTAATCCATAATTGGTACATATAGATAACTCGACTCCAAAGATTATGCAATAAGTCATTAGCAAGGAGTAGACCAGAAGGTTAAGGTAAATTTATAAGCGTAAGCAACCTAACATCTATATGTGAGCATCTATACTTAACTCAAAGCACATCTATCATGCAACATCAACCTGCACATAAATATAAAAGGAATCATCTCATATAATCAGTAATCCTCAACTACCAAACCCAACATACTATGTCATATCCGCAAATTAGGAAACTCTACGACCGATGTAGATGACAGAAGTATGCTCATGACCGAAAGCACAATATTTTGAATTATTCTTACACCCTGCAGGGGGTACAATTTTACCTACATGACCCGGGTCCATCCTCTTAACCCCTGAGACAACCTTTCTCATACCCAGAATTACCCACTTGCGCATACCCCTATGGCACCGGGGTTACAGTGAGCGTGTCCCGGACACCTCCGGCTCCCTACCACCTTGCTTCTCCTTTATCTTTTTACGCACCATAGGGACGCACAATAAGCGTAAGCATGGCATATGATACTCGGCTCATTCATCCATTATCCGAATATGTGGTTATACGAAAAATGCTAAAGCCAACAATATCAACGTACGATGCTTAAACGATGCACACAGCCTATGGCATCCGAGTTCCACTCCCGACCTACCCCTAGCACCGCATCATCACCATCATTGTAATTATGAACAATAAGTAAGCCCTAAGCTCGCGAAAAATGATTGAACCATCGCTCGATTTCTACCGGGACCTATGCATTGCTAAGTATTTTGAATAACTCTTAAGTTAGACATCAACAATGTTACCGAGACGACAAGGATATGGATAATCAACAATTTCAAGGTAGAAGTAATGAACTCAATATAGGTTCTACCCATATAAACCCGGTAACGACTCGCTAAACATGCAAACATACCTAAACAATGACCTATCAATTTAGACTCCATTCAATTCAACCAAAAGGGTGCAATATGCTTAAATATTTGCCTTGCTTCTTTGGTGGTTGCTTGATACTACCCGTACAATACTCACAAAACTCCAGTAGTTTAGCGTCACCTTCATTTGCTTAGACCATCATCGCAACGCTCTCTAAACAAATCAAGAACACGTTGCATAAACAAATAAGCGATAGAAAAATGTGTAAATGATGCATGCTTATATAATATTAGAGCGTCGTGTTTTAAAAATATTTGCAAAAGACCATTAAAAGATTAGGGTTTCAAAGTTTGAAACTTCAAATAAGGTAACCTAAGTACACATAGCCTCGAATGGTTGGCGGTCAGATCGATATGCAAGTGGTGGTCATACTATGAGCGTGAAGAAAGTTTAGGGCCCTAGCGGTCAGACCGAAGGTATGGTGGCGGTCAAATCATCGACCAATGGTCAGATCGGCCCTAACGGCGGTCTGACTCCTAAATTTAGATATTTTGAACTGACTATTGGTGGTCAGACCGCTAGACCCTACCGGCAACACCTTCATGGGGTCACTAGCGAGAACTTCGGTGAAACCTTCGACGACGAAGGGCACCAAAATACTCTATAGGGCTAAAGGAACGTATTCTATAATTGCTTGGATGAAATGCACAGTCCAAACACGTAAAACCTCGAAAAAGATATCTAGACCTAGTATTCACTAGGGTTTTGTGATGAAAATCAAAATGGCGATCGTCTAGGCTAGGAAACGACTGGAAAATGGTAGGGGATGTTTATCTCAGTGTAGAGGAATTTTGTATTAGATCGGAACTCCTCTTCCATTTCATCATTTTCCCTTGCCATATCATATTGCATATCCTGACTTCTATTTCCTTGATTTATATGGGTCCTTATTTGGTGATCTAGAGGAACTAAAGCTTGATTTTTTATGTCTCATCCATCATATCATTTTCAGTCGGCTCTCCTCCTCCAATTTACTTCCCTCTTCTTTTGTGTTCCTTTTCTTTTGACCGTTTTGTTCCCCTCCTCTCTGATTTATTCTTGCCTGTTTCATCAAAACTTCCATCTTCAAAAAGATTTCGAGCTACTTTTCCCTTTCCCTTATTCTGATTGCGCTCTAGTGTTTTTAAGGGAGATGCCACCTCATCATCAAATTCATTTGTCTTTCTCCAGTTTCTGTTGCCTTGCTCTGATCTTCTCATATTCATTCCTCCAATTTGCGATCCTTTACATTCGTTGTGTTCACTTTGGCTACTGGAATCCTGGTAATTAGGTGATGGCAAGCTTTCGTTGCCCCTCTGTCTTTGATCTGGAGAGGCCAGCAGGAAATTCCCGTATTGTTTCTTCTCTCCCTTCTCTACCTTTCTTCCACATTCCTCTTCCCCATGTCCAATTCTTCCACAAATATAACAGAAATTTGGGAGTTTTTCATATTTTACAATAAAGAAGTGCCTGATGGATCTTATCCCATTGCATTCTATTTCTTCATCCAAACGAATCCAAAGCCCCCTTATCAATGGTTTGTTAATATCCAATCAAACCTTTATTCTTAGAAATTCTCCCCAGCCCCATCCATCTTCATCTACTACTTTTATCACTCTATCAGTCCGGTCTTGAAGCTTCTCACCTACGCTTTTCTGCATATAACCTAGGGGGAGATCATAGATGCTCACCCAAATTGGTATATGACGAAACTGAATCTCTGATGGTCTTGCTTTCCCATCATATTTCTCTACTAATAGCACATTGCCTCTGAAAATCCAAGGACCATCTTCAGTAACTCTTTCCCAATCCCCCCTACATTGGAACTAAAGAACTAGCAGGTTTTCCCCCAAGGCTTTGAAACTAACTTACTTCAAGAGTGCCCATGCATACCTCATTTGCCGCATTAATGCTTGGACACTGTATACCTTGGTGTTGTTGAGAGTTGCTAGCCACCCACTTTGATCTTCTTCTTAGATTTGCGACATCCTTTTCAATTACTACCTCCACTTCTTCTTCCTCAGTTAGCTCCAGATTTTGGAGGAGTGAGTCAATTTGATTGACTCTCCCCTACTTCACTGGTGAGCCTCCTGCCTGCAAATGATTCATTGTTGCTCCGCCTATGGAGCTTGAATTTGGCATGGTTTTGGCACCAATTGCAGGGTTAACCTCCAGCAGCAGACCAAGGATGGGCAGCAAACACAAAGGTTGCCCCTTATTCGTCCTGAACAGCACGGAGGTAAAATCCGCGAATAAACCACACCAGCCCTAGCTTTTAGAAACTCGAGATCACTTTGATGGGAACGTTTGCGACAATGGAGTTGATGACAAACGGATTTGGGGACCTCACAAATCCTGGGATCGACGAAACACGATTCGCCAGAGCCTTGGGTTCAGAGGGTTCTAGAAACCTCTCATTAGTGTAATTGGCCCCTTTGGTTAGCGAATATTTAACTTTTTACTACTTTACCAGAGTGGCAATTTCTCGTTGAGGATGACAAATAAGTCATTCTAAGTCTATGACAATAGACATAGTAGCAAATTTATCACTATACCTGATTATAAGATGGCAAAAAATCAAATGCCACCCGTTAGCACATCCCTTACCGGCCTGCCCCCTCCCATGGACTATTTGGCACACCTGCTGCCTCTGCCGTCACTCGCCGGAAGGCGAGCCCCTTCGGTGTTCCCCACTGCACCAAACCAACTGTTCCAAGTATGCATTTCAGTAATTCACCTACCTAGCCTATAACACAACACTTCTTTCCTCTTTTCACTACAATGATGTACACCCCAACCGAGAAAAAAGAATGCATGTTCGATGTTGTGTCCTAGTCTGACTAATGAGATTGGCATTGATTTAGTAGTATCAGGTGACATTCCCTACGATCGTTGTATACCAAGTCTCATTGAAGTAGTTCAAGTAGGGATTTGAGGCTAGCCGACTTTCAATGCAAAGGAAAGACGTATTGATAATCTATAGCATATTCCTGAATGCCAAGCTACCAAGCCAAGAAGTGGAAGAACAACTAAAAGTCTCTTTTTTGCCGTGGCAGATCCATCGGGTAGGGATGTGCTAAATTTGTTCTAGGAAGTGCGAACTTTATGATTCAAGGAGCTAGGTCTCACTTTTAATTAGGGGTAAAAATGAGACAGATATTTCTCATCTAATCAAATACTTGCGAAGCAAATATAGGATACAACAATAGATATCTGATACTATTCGTGTCCGATTCTGGATCCAAGAAAAAAAGATAGGATATAAGATGACTGTTATCCGTTTGAAATATCTTAATGTTAGATGTTACGAGAAAGACTATTGTGATTTTACTTAAAATATGATAATATATAGGTATATTACCACACATCCGTATACAGGTAATATTGAATGCTCTTTTTCATATCTCAGCGATCACTCTATATGTGTCTATTTTGATTGCACCTATATATTGTTTAATGTTGAGGATACAAGTAATGTGAAAAATTTATATCTATCTGACTAACCAAAAGTTTACGCCACTATCTGCTCCGACTTCGAAAAAAATAGGATAGGATACAAATAAAGAAATAATTATTTGACACTATCTGTATCCAATTAAAAAAAGATATAATACATGATAAGTTATATCCATCTGTATATGCATCCGATCCGATTATATCCTAACCCAATAGAAAAGAAAGGATAATTTATTCCACCAGTTAACTTAACGGGTGAGGCAGATGATATTCCACCAATTAACTTAACCGGTGAAGAAAAATAACTTCTTAGCGTAGGAGAGAGAGATATTGTTTCCATTTCTATTTTAAGACCTGGTAGAAATGTGTGTTCCTTTCTAGTGGCATCGTTGAGACTTGAGAGGGATGCTGTGTTCAACTTCTCATGGCGATAGAAAATGAGATTGTTTACTCCTTCTAAGACATGAACATGTACGCATTTGTGTCATGTATTCCGCTAACCAGTGGCGGATCTAGACAAGCAAAGAAGGTAGGGCGAAGTTTAAGAAGAAATTAAAAAAATACCTTAATTAAGACAATTGGTAGGCGAGGTGAAAAGATCCCCAACATAAATCGATAAAACCATATGAACCTGCAAAATGAAAAAGAACCGAAGGTAAACATATATGCAATTATGCAAATATACCAAATGTAACCAAAGATAATAGAAGTAATTAAGTATAGAAACTTACGGAAACACAATCACTAATTATGTCTAGAACTAGAAGGCTTAGGCAAATTCATCTTCCTTATTTTCATGTTTTGAAACCGGTTCTTAATGGCATTAGAATCTAGTCTTCTGAATAAATCCCGCTCAATATAACACAACATCAAGTCATTGAGCCAATCATCGCATATCCTGTTGCGCAAATCAGTCTTGATGATGTTCATGGCCGAGAAGACTCTTTCAACAGATGCTGTTGCAACTGGTAGTACCAATGCTAACTCAATAAGGTGGTACACCAATGGAAACACAATATGTCTTTGGGTTTGTACCATTTTCGTTGCTAGACTTGCAAGATCATGACAACCAATAAAATCTTCAACTCTTCGAACATGAAGAATGAATGTTTCAAGTTGATCTTTTATAACTGCACGATCGCTGATGGAGAAATCTATGTCATATATCTCCGTAAGTCTAGCAATCTTGTGCACATCAAATTTTGAGAAACTATCTCTTGGATCAAGACAAGAAAAACATATAAGCAACTCTGAAGATAGCTCACTGAAACGATGAGTCATCTCTGTGTTTATAGCATCAAGAGCTACATAAAAGGTGTCAACACGATAATGATGGTCTTGAGTAACACTGATCTTACTTCGTCTTGATTGGCCCCATCTTGGTACTATTTCATCCATATTTGGAATTAGTATCTCATTTTGTTTACAAAATGTTTTGACTTCCGCAAACAATGGCTCCCAACCATGATTCCTCAAGTTAAGCAAACGTGGTTTCACATCAATCAGTTTTCACATGGCCTCAACAATATTTTGATCCTTTCTTTGCAAGAGTAGAGATAACTCACTTGACATGAAAAAATTTCAACATCATCTTCATAATAAACACAAAATTGAAGCTCTCCATTATTCTCATCAAACCACCAGCTGATGTTGGATTTCGGGCATCTTCCTGCACAAGCCCTAGCACCTCTATCACTGCAACCCACATGAATTCAATACGGATTAAAGTTTTGTAATGAGAACCCCATCTAGTATCCCCGGGTCTGGCCAAGTTAGTTTCTTGATGTTTCCCTCTTCCAGAAAAAAATATTACTGCTATCTAACTTGGCCAATAAGTTCTCACGGTGCTTGCTAGATAATAAATTCTTCCTCTTGCAAGATGCACTAGTTGTGATCACAATCATATTAACATATTCAAAGAACTCATGAATAGATGTGCAACTACCTACGACAGAAACGACTACCAATTGCAATTGATGTGCAAAACAATGGACATAGAAAGCATACGGGTTCTCATCTCTAATGAGTTTCTGAAGACCATTGAATTCACCTCTCATACTCGAAGCTCCATCATACCCCTGCCCTCGAACTCTTGCAATGTCCAAACCGTGTGTAGAAAGCAACTCAAATAAAGCTCCTTTCAATGCATCTGATGTTGTTTCTGTGACATGCTTAAGACCCAAAAATCTTTCCATAACCTTTCCTTTCTTATTCACGAACCTGTGCACCATCACAAATAATTATTACAACATCAGTATATCACACACCCAACAATATCATAATTTAACAAATAAATAAGATCACAAACCTCACAATCACGGTCATCTGCTCCTTGATTGATATATCACGAGATTCATCGATAAGAATAGAGAAATAACCATCACCAATCTCTTTCTTTATCTCTTTGGTTATATCCTGTGCACAACTCTTTGCAAGGTCCTTTTGAACTGGTGGTGCAAGCATACGAACATTTTTAGGACACAACTCCTCAAATGCAATCCTCACTTCCTCATTTCTTTTTTTTTACCAATCAATCATCTCTAGAAAATTGCCCTTATTCGATGAAGAAGAAGATTCATCGTGTCCACAGAATGCATGACCTTGCATTAAGAGATAGCTTGCACAATCTAAAGATGCAGTCAAACAGATTTCATATTTGGCTTCTGATTCCTTACTATGAGTCATCATCTTATATGACACACTAGCCTTTTGATTTTTGAAATCTTCGTATGCTGTTCTAGCTTTATTGTGGGCACTATTAGGCCCACCAACATGTTCAGGTAATGATTTATATGTATTCTTCCAATTTCTAAATCCTACTTTTGAAAATACATCATACTCAAAATGAGACTCTGAGGGATCATATCTAAAAAGATAGCAATAGAAACAATAAGCTGCATCCTTCTCCACACTATGTTCTAGCCAATCATATTTAGTAAACCATGCTGCACAAAAGTCCTTAAATCTTTACCAAACTGTTTTTCGGGGAAAGTATGTCCAATTGGTTGAGTCGGACCCTTCAACACATAAGCTCTTCTAACTTCATCTCTAATATCATGATCAAATTCATCTATTGGAATACGAGGTCCCGGATCGACAATAATAAACTCTTGCCTAAATTCTTTAATACCTTTGTATTCTATCCGAGAAGTTGCAGGAGCAGGAGTGACAACTACTATATCATTTTCTGCATCACAATCTTCACTAACTCTACTCTCCCTTGTACTTTGGGTATTCAAAGATGTTGGTTTGAAAAATCTCTTCATTATTTATATCTTAATATTCTGCGGAAAAAATGCTAATGTTATAGGAGAAAAATACAAAATAGAATTCACCTCTATGGCTCAATTAATCTAAATAGCTCAATATAAAAATCTTAATTTATCATTTCACCTCACACCAGCACAGCACAGCACGCGCTCCCAGTCCTGCGCGCTCCCGGTCGCACTCCGCAGTGGCGCAGTCCACAGCACAGCACGCATAGCCGCGGACCGCCCCTGGCCCCTGCACAGCACAGCCCGCCACGCGACCGCCCGCCGCGCCACGCTCACGGCAGCCTGCCGGTGCCCGCCGCGCTCCCGCCCGCCAGCGCCGCGCCCACCCGCCGCAGGCTTGCCCGTCGCGCTCACGGCCGCCGCGCCCGCCCGCCTGCCGCGCTCCCGGCCGCAGTGCCCGCCCGCCGCGCTCACGAGTCGCGGCCGCCCGACGCCCCGTCGCCCGCCGCGCTCCCGGCCGCAGCGCCTGCCCGCCTAGCCGCCCGACGCCCCGCCTGGCGCCTACCCTGCCCGCCGCCCGGCCGCCACAAGCCCGCAGCCAGTCTGCAACACGCCAACACGCACTCGACTGCGCACTTGGGACTCGGTAGGGAGATTAGGGTTGCTGAATTTGTGGGCTGCGAATTGTGTGGGCCTGGACCACTCGTGACTTGACTAATGGGCCTCACGGGCCAGGAGCTCCGGCGGCCGCCCAGGCTCGCCCTGGCGGTGGATCCGCCCCTGCAGCTAACACTATGACTTTGTAAAGTTGATAATGGACTGTGGCTTTGAATAGGCTGATTCTTCAAAAGCTAATTATCCGAAGCTGTGACTATTTGACATTCTAACATTTGAATTAGATTTAATGTGAAGAAAGTGTGTAATTTTTGCAATACATCTAGTGACAACATCATAACATTATCTTTCATAATCCAAATAAGCACATTCGAGCCAAATCGTGGATTCTAATATGGTAGGGGTAGCTTTGGTTTCTAATAATAAATTTCTAGAATTGTTTCAGTTTTGATTTTTGGGATAGAATCTAGAATTAAAAGTTAAAACAAACATGCTATAATATAGGATGTGAAAGTTCTATGAACTCGTGTTAGAATTGTGCTGCTATGTGCAAAGTTTTTTTTAATAAAAATGGCACGAACAGGAAAATGTAGCACAAAGGTTTACAAGCCACTTTGATCTCTGCAGGTTTCTCTGCTGCCTTACTCCGATGCCTTAAAATATCTAGCGTCTTTTCCACGTCACGCTTACGCTTTCTATCCACGGAAAATATCCCGTCACGTGGCTTCCCCAGTACAGTCAAACACACTGAAATGGCCGTTACGTCCGTATTCCCGGAAATACCCTTGCCTACGCTTACGATTTACGAATCATGACCAAAATGGGATGGAAAGCGACCGTCAATTTCACAAATATCCAGGGGTAATACTGGTACTCTGCCGCGCCCAGCCGCTTGAGCCATAAAAGCTTTGGGTCGGGTTTAGCGATAGCCGATAAGGGTTTTACTAACATTTGGCTCAAAAATTTTGGAGCCAATTTTCCACGAAATCCACCCAAAATTCTTGCATCTTTCGGCTCGGATCAACCCTCGTCCTCTCGCCGGAAATCGGTGGTAAGCTGATTTATCCGTCTCCTTGTGAGCACTTGTTCTTCACTGATGGCGTGTCTGCCAAATCGGCATGCTCACTGCGCTGAGTGGATCGCTAACTTGTTTCGCTGATCACATCGATTGATAGCCGTTTGTTCGATTCGGTTGTTTTTTTATGCTTTCACGCTGCTTTCTGATGGTTTCGCGGTGAAACAATCCAAGGGATGGAGATCATCACCAGGGCGGTTCTCCCGTGCTACGCGGCCCCCGCGACGGGCGTTCTCACCTCCGACGCGAGGGTCAGCGGCCATCTCCAGCTGCTCGGGCGCGTGCGCCTGAGGAGAAGGGCGTGCGGGCTGGAGGCGGACTGCGACGGCGTGGCGTGCAGGTTCTTCGGCCCCCCGTCCCAGCGGCACGGGAGAAGCGACTGGGGCTGGCCTGTTCGCTGCAGCTACGGCTCGTCCTCCGACGGTGACGGCGCCGCGGCTGCGAACTTCGATGCCAGCGGCGAGGAGTTCGTCGACTCGAGCGTCATCGAGGCTGGTAATTTCTTGCGCTATTGTTTATTTTTAATGTCGCTGGATTGTTGGAGCAACTTCATGCCAGCGTCACCCTGAACGAGATTTCAGAGTATGCGCACTCTGAAGGTCTGCCAAAAAGAAAGCGCTACCAAGCTACTTTTGTTAGATCAGCATTAGCTACATGTCACTCATACCAAGATATTGTTATTCATGTTTGATGATTAAATGGCTCGTTTAACTTGTCCTTGCAGTTGAGCTCAGGAGTGTATCAGATGGTTTTGTGATAAAAATGCGCGACGGCAAACACCTGAGATGTGTCCAGAACAATCCTCGCGTACTAAGACTGCAGGACTCGGCACCGCACCATGCTATTGTGCTGAAGATGGAGGATGGAAGCGACCTTCTGCTCCCGATTATAGTCAGTATGTATCAGTTCTTGCTTGGGTGCACTTTCCACTGCTGCAGATACTTTTCTAATTGTGTTATATGTCTATGCTACTTCGTCCAGTGGAAACACCAAGTATTATGTTGCTGGCTGCACTTCGGAACATTCGAATTGTAAGAGCTGGATTTAGTTGCAAAAAAATTCTTTAGATGTTAATAAGCATCCACGTGCTTCCGGTTTTGAATGGTTTTGTTGTATCTGAACTGCGCCAACATTATGTCATTCCAGCCAAGGCCAACTATTTACAATGTGGTAAAGGAGATGACTGAAACGATGGGATATGAGGTGAGTTTAATATGAAATCTTATGAACTGATTTAATCTGCTTTCCTAATTTCATGTGGGTTCAAAGTTTAGTCATATGTTTAGTGTTTTTGTGAATTATGTATTCTAAAGGTGTTTATGAATTTTCATGTGCATTACTACTTTCATATTTACTGTTTCTGAATCATGCACCCGAACAATACACGCCTCTTTTCTCTAACATGTCCAACTGGACATACTAAACTTTGGTTTCCGTGGTACTAACAATATGTTGTCTCACTGATCACATCGGATATATACTCTCCTTTTCAGGTACGTTTGGTGCGAATTACAGAAATGGTCCATGATGCATACTATTCGCGATTGTATCTTGCAAAGGTAACACCACTTCAAAATAAACTATCTATCACATAAAAAATGCTTCTATCAGTCTGAACTCTGAAGTGTGGCATCGTGCTGCTCAGATTGGGAATGAAGAAGAGACTATTAGTTTTGACCTCAAGCCATCAGATGCTATCAACATTGCTTTCCGGTGCAAGGTGTGCATTTGCTCCTGTGTTTTCTCTGTAACTGCTGACAATATTTGTGTCCAACAATAGCCATTGCTGATATTGAAGGGTTTTGTTTAATCTTTTTTGGCCTGGTGGGTTTTATTATATATATTCCATACAAGTGCACACCACTCAATTAGAAAATCAAAGCAACAAAACTCCTATGATCTGTCAGGAAAGCAACGTCGCCTTTTTCTTATCTTGATGTTAAACAATGCTATTGGTTGATCCCAATACATTGATTCATGAATCATGAGTACGGGAATTCCTTTTTCCTTTTGGAAATAGAGTATGATCAAAGAAGTTGCAGAAGTTATTTGTGTTCTATTGCTCAATTGATGTTTATGTTAGGTCTTAATCTTTAATCCAATCATCAAGAACACTAGCTCCAGTAATTGAACACCACTAAAACATTAGTGCGGAAGTGTGAGATCAAACCTAAGTTTGATGATGCCATTAGGTCTTGATGATGGCTCGGAGCATATCAACAACATGATGCACATGTAGGCGATGCAGTGGACACCAGCCTGAGGAAGAAGTCACCAGCTTGATGTAGTTGATTGCCGGTGTGATGCAAGGCTTGGTGAAGATGTGGCCGGTGTGGGTGCTGCAAGGGCGGTGATCTTCACCCTGTTGACGACGCACTTAAGGATCGGTTAGGGTTTATGGAGGCGGTTGGATCTCACATTATTCAAAACCCCATCTACAAAGCCGAACTCCTTTTCTTCTTATATAGCGTCGTACGGCGTGGGACTGTAACCAAGCTGAGGTTGGTTGCACCCCCGATCAGGGTGCGTGTGGAAGTGGGGCTCCCCCATTTTCTCGGTTCTATTAGGGTGCACATTAGAACCCGAGATCAATCTCAATATTCTCCCCCTTGATCGTAAGGCTAAAATCATAAGTCCACTCTTAATGAAACAACACACCAAGGTAAAACATTACAACAGCTAATGAAATATCACTGAAACTCAAATACCTATAGTATACAACTTCATCTTGAAACGGAAATTCGTTATACTTAATAGAAGTTGGTTTACTTTATGGTCCTCTTATCCAAAATCATACTTTTTAATAACTCCATGCCGACAACATAATAAAAAAAAGGGTGGTAAGCCTTTATTGAGCAGCGCCACAAGCATTAATTCAGTATTAATATGCTTGACATTGATGGTTTGATTTTGAATTCTTTCACAACATAATACTTAATGTCGATGTGGTTGACAATATCACACGACTTTTTGTTACTCGTATAGAAAACTAAGCATAACAGAAGTGGTTTCATAGTACTATCTTAAATTCTTAATTCCGGGATAACGTAAGGTCTTTAGTCATACAGGTTGTCCGATAGCCTCATAACATGCTATAAACTCAATTTGCATGGTTGACGATATCGTAAGTGTCTGTTTAGAGCTTTTCCACGAGATAGCTCCTCTAGCGAGGATGAGGATAAAACATATCATGGATTTCTTTAGTATCCACACACCTTGCAAATGTATTCTTAAACACGAGCATGCAGTGCTTAGTGCCTTGCGAATAGCGAAGGATTTTCGTAACGACTTTCCAGTGGTTCAATCTTGGATTTGACTGATATCTGTCAAGTATCCCGGTTGTGAAAACTAAATTAGGGCATGTTCATAATGCTTCTTGTAGCTGAAATATAATGAACCGACTTCATCTAATCAGTTTTATAATGGTTCCTCGGACATCACATATTAAAATATCATAAACTTGTTGCCTTTTACAATAGGAGCAGACGAGCTAGAGCACTTATGCTTATTGTATTTTTTTAGTACTCTGTCAATGTATGCTTTTGGACCTATCTCGGTGAATAAGGGACGTAAGAAGCTTCATCGAGATCCTTCTTATGACTAAGATGATGATTTTTCCTCTTTTAAACTTTACTTAAATGTAGTTGTCATTTTCTTTATGATTTGAAACAAAACGAAAGGAATAATTAGTTGAGCTTTATTATTGTTAATCACTTCTTTTTGAGTGTTGCTTTGAACCTTTCGATGTTTTTCCCTTAGTCATGTTTTGTTTTGTAGACTCATTTATAGTTTACTGTTTTGGCTCTGTCGAGTTATCGCTCATGGACTTTAATTCATCCTTCGTGGCATTAAGCTACGCAGGTGAATTTTCTTTATATAAATTGAGATCTTCTGGACTGCAGAGGCTCATCGTTAGACGCTTCATTATGAATTTCAGACACCTCAACAGCTCCCCCTCAAAGTCAAAGAAGTCAAAGGGTGGAGAATTACTTTCTTAATGAAACACTCTATTCTTCCCCTCGAAACGTGATAAAAAGACAACACCACGGTTTCAGATAAGTCTCGTTATTCACATCACAAACATTCAGAGATATCAAGAACCCATTCAGAAGAAGCAAGACTTATAATTTCTTAATTTAAACTTAATGATACAATTATTGCCTTTGAAATTACATTAATAATCATAATCGTTCAATGGGAAAACTAAAGAAAGATTCGTCATGATGGAAGGAACATGAAAATATTATTAAGTTGAAGAATGAAGCCGCTATCTAATACTAATGGAAGTAATCTGACGACTTCAATTTCATCTTTCTTCTGTTGGCAATTCTAAGACTTTGCTCCTCTTTTATGGTTCTCACAGTATGGAATACTTATAATGAGTTGGCAACGTGCATAATGACCACCTAAGTCAATAAAATAAGGGAGAAATTATCATAAGGAGATTTATTAATAAACATTATTATATTATTATCCTTTTTTATAAGTCACTTCAAGAAACCAGGACAATGTTTCTGGTAATGTTATTTCTTGCTGCAGAAGTGACAGCCATCATCCTCAGTTTCTTCAGTATCAGGGGCAGAAGGAGTAGATGTCTAGGGTGCCCTTTGCGTTGTCTTGTTGTGCTTAGCGACAAAAAACTTCTTAGATTTATAGTCCATTTGGATTTTCTTTTTGTTTCTAGGGCTACTTGATTAACGAAATCTTTATTTTTATCCCTTAGCCTCTCTTCCTTTTGGACACATCACGATCAAGTCATTCATGGTCCATTTTTCCTTCTGAGTATTGTAGTTGATCTTAAAGGGAGAAAACATAAGAGGAAGAGAGGTCATAATTAAGTGGACAAGAAAACCATCAGAAATTTCCATGTTTATGTCCTTGAGTTTGGCAGCAATGTCAGTCATTATAGTATGTTCTCTTATGCTGCTGAACCCATTATACTTAGTATTAAGGAGTTTTTGAATAAGTGTACTGGCATAAACCTTGGAGATGTCTTTGAATTGCTCATCTACGGATGTCAAGTACATCTTAATTTTCTCTGAGCTAGGGATTGCTCCTCTTGTAGCATCTGAGATTGAGTTCCTCGTTATCATAAGTGATATGCGGTTGGACCGCTTTCACTTTTTAGAAAGTGTATCATAATTTTTCTTTAATTCATCATAATTCTCCACACCAACGAAGGGAGCAGTGGGAGCATCAACCCTGAGTGCATAGTTAAGGTCCAAAACACTAAGGATAACCGTCACTTTAGCTTTCCAAACGGGAAACTTGTTCTCCGTAAGTTGATCTATGCAGTCAATGGTGGCAGCAACAGAGGAAGCGTTAAGAGTTGAGGAGAAGACTTGGCAAGATTAAAGAAACATCATGAAATAATATTTGCACAAAATTAACCCTACTCTGGTCTGATTAAAAACATGCAAAACTCGATTCTAATCCGTATCACCGTTGGGCAGAAGGCGGAAAAGAATTTAATAAATATGTAAATAACACATAATCACAATCAAAGTTGGTCAAAAAGTAATTATAGACATTTGTAAAATTAACCGTAAAATTTCAGCGCATGATCGCAAACAACGTTGGTCAGTATGCAACCATGACCAAAATAACATCAAATTTCTCTAAATAAATTTTCCCGTTGGTTCCAATTTATCGAGAATTTTTTTTCATAAATTTTAGCGTATAAAATGTCATAATTTTGGGCCACGTTAGTCAATTAAACTAGTACATAAAAGAAAAACATTAAGTTCCATGAAAAATTTCAGTGCATTAAACATTATTTATTTGGGCTAAAAACATAAAACCGGCCTTTCGGCCCAAGTGTGGGCGTGCATCCGAACGGCCCAAAGGCGCAAAGCTGGCCCATCCAAGCATCGTGGCCCATTTCTTCTCAGGTCGGTCCGACCTGCATGCACGACGTCTTGTAGCTGTCCGATCACATCCAATGGTCTGTCGTCGTTTTCGTCGGAACAAAACCCGTCATCGTGCACTAGCCCTGAACCCTAAACCTAATTTAGTTACTCCCTCTTGTCTCGAGTCCACCACGTGAGAGAAAAATGAGAGAAAGAGGTGGTGAGATGAGCTCCAGCGACAACAAGTCGCTAGTGAAGAAGAGAGAGGTGAGAAAGGGAGCAACACCACCATGAGAGAGGTGACGTTGCCGTGGGCCTATCTTTCGGAGAACACGTGCGACCACAGTCGTTCACGGTTGCGTCAGTTAGAGCTGAGGTGGTGCCCACGCTGAAGATGCACGCAGTGAGAAGGGATGGTTGATGCCGAAGACTCAATCAGCTTAGGAATCCCGCACGCACCCAAGGTGGAGGAAGCGGAGGTTTAGGGCCTCCGACGGCCTTAATGTCGACAAGGAGCTCAAAAACACGTAAGATCCGCCTCCCCTTTCTTAGCGTTTTAGGGTTTTGGTTTAGGGGTTCTTGAATTGGGGAAAAGGGCATTGGATTCGGCGATTAGGGATTCGCATTGAGAATTTAGGGTTTCGGATTGGGGAATTGGGGATTTCTTTAGATTTTGCATTAGAATTTCTTGGATTCCCCAATTCCCCTCCTTCTAAATGCTTTCCTGAGCTCGAATCGGTCAACTTGAGCAAAAACACGCCCCAAAACCGAACATAACAGCATGAACATGTACATAAAGGGCTAATTCATGATTATTTAGATCTAACCCGTGGCAAAATTACCCCAAAACATTAGCAATTGCGCATGACTGTGATCTAATTTTGCTAGTTCAAGTCTAAACATGAGTTAATCAACATGAATTGTCTAACATAGAGGCATAATACCCATCAACAAAACTAATTAAGACTAATTATCAATAATTCACACTTAAAATGAACTAATTGATCATAAGATGGCATCAACCGAGCATAATGAACTTGATTAACACCAATTCATACTCAATTGGATTCAATCTAGAGCTAGACCGGCTCTGGTACCAAATATTAGGTCTTAATCTTTAATCCAATCATCAAGAACACTAGCTCCAGTAATTGAACGCCATTAAAACATTAGTGCGGGAGCGTGAGATTAAACCTGAGTTTGGTGATGCCATTAGGTTTTGATGTTGGCTCGGAGCATATCAACAACGTGATGCGCATGTAGGCGATGCAATGGACACCAGTCTGAGGAAGAAGTCCCCAACTTGATGTAGTTGATCGCCGACGTGATGCAGGGCTTGGTGAAGATGTGGCCGGCATGAGTGCTGCAAGGGCGGTGATCTTCACCCCGTTGATGACGCCCTTAAGGATCGGTTAGGATTTAGAGAGACGGCTGGATCTCACGTTACTAAAAAACCCATCTATAGAGCCGAGCTCTCTTTCTTCTTATAAAGGGTCGCACGATGTGGGATCACAACCAAGCTGAGGTTGGTTGCGCCCCCGATCAGGATGCGTGGGGAAGTGGGGCTCCCCATTTTCTCGATTCTGTTAGGGTGCACATTAGGAGCCGAGATCAATTCCAACAGTTTATGATACTTATTCCAATTTTCTCTCTTCATCCATAGGTTCCTATACAAGTTAACAGGCGTATTGCATATAACAATGGATTGAAAGTTGTACCACCAAAGTCAGCTGAAAGTTATGTAGACTCGGACCCAATCCAAATCACAAGGCTTGACAGGTAGTCACGGTGATTCTGTTTTATAGATTCCTGTAAAGATAAGTGTCTTTTCAAGCACTGGAACTGCAGCCATACCATTTTGCAGGCCTGATGACCAGCCTTGCGGTGATGCCCAAGAGTTTGATTTGGTCCGCAATATGCTCATCGCTGCTGTCGAAGAACGTTACAAAGATGCTGGTGAGCTCTGCTTACTTGCACGAAATAAACAGTCATGCATTGCAGGCATATCGTGTGTGATGGGTTCCACTGCAATGTTGAAAGGACGGGGATACTTTTTTCTTTGATTTCGTCAACAATTTGCAGTTTTATTCTGACTAACCCTGCTAATAGACTGATCTCATTCCTGGTGTTAATTTTTCCAGCTCAATACAGAAACCAGCTTTTCATGTTGCGGTCAAAGAAAAAGAACGCAATATAACAGGTCATGAGTCTTCCGCATTACTGCAGCATTGTAACTTTTTAATTCTTGATGTATTTCTTTTGAAAGTTTGATTCGTGGTGTTAGCAGTGACAGTTTTCTTGTCTTAATCAGGCCCTCATGGGGGGAGTACATAGGAGGCTTTGCCGAAGCATAAATCTTCGGCAAACATCAAGAAGCACCATGTGAATACGTACAGAAGTTATGTATATACGTACGGATCATATTCCGGATACCCTAGCAGCTTAGCTCATAGTGCAGTGGTTGTACTAAAAAATGCCAATGGTTGTAGTGTCGTACAATTGATCTCAGTTCTGAGAGGCATGAAGCAAATTGTTTGGATGAGACTTTCGCAACTTTCAGCAGCTACGGCTGGAGGCTTCGCAAGAAATGGATACGTTATGAACTTGAATTTTAGTACTGTGTAGCGCGCGTAAATTTCGGTTCAGTTGCCCTCGTTCATGTGATGATTTGGTGGAAAATATATTTTTTGAGAGAAAATTTGGTGAATGTTAATTGGCAATTGATCTACAACTAGGGCATGTGCATTTCGCTCAAAAAGGGGGAAAAAAAACAGCCAGGGCATGTTCAATTCAGATAAAGCAAAATTTTGGCCGAACAACTATATGTACCCAAACCAACAGGGTCCAAGATCCAGCCCAGCTCAAATTCTCCGCACGCGTGTGTGTGTCTATATATATATATATATATATATATATATATATATATATATATATATATATATATATATCCAAAAATACATGGCTATTTTAAAAAATAGTATATATAGGCTATCGTCGCCCGCTGGATTTGCGGCACCTTGTTTTCACTCTTTGGAGGCGACCAACGCCCGACCCGATTTGGGGTCTGTGCCTTTGTGGTCGTTAGGGTGACTCTCAGTATGGTTCCTCGGTGGCGACCAGCGCTCGACCCGAATTAGGATCCATGGCCTTATGGTCGCGATCCTACGAGCGTCTATACCTTTGATTTTACGTGAGTGGCTTGGTTTTGTTCTATAGCGTAGTCGCTCGCGAGTTAGGTTTATACGCTCATGATGACTTTTGGTCCGATAAGTCCCTCAGTGGCGACCAGTGCTCGACCTGAGTTAGGACCTGTGGCCTCGTGGTCGTTAGGGTGGCCCTCAACACGATAAGCCCATCGGTGGTGACCCACGCTCGATCCAAATTGGGACCCGTGACCTTGTGGTCGCAATCCTATGAGTGTCTATACCTTTGACTTTGCGCGAGTGACTACATTTGGTTCTCACCCCACCAAGGTGAGTGATCGGGTGGGAAAAAAAACCTGGCTGCTAGGGAAACAAACACATATTCTAATAGTTTTAGCCCTCGACCGTCTGGTCCGAAGAAAAAGAACTCCGACCACGCGGTCAAGCCTTTGGAACGGAAAAACTTACAATTTGGTGGAAAATCGTTTCTGTTCGTGAAATCCTGCAAAATAGAGAGCCTAGTTTCTAGAACTTTAGAAGACTTACAACTCATGTTTCCACGCTCGTCCGGAAGGCCCTACAAAATAGGAAAACAGGCTCGTTTCCAACCAGCCTTACATATAGAACTGATATTCCACGAGCTGTGTGATTTGTAGCCAACCTCCATGGCGAACTTGACCATGCCAAGTCGGGAACTATAGACCGCATTGGGGTTGCTCGCGACCAGTGTCTGTTCTGAACCTTGTGGTCGTGGAAACGCCTGGGGTTTCATCGGCATTGGGCTACTCGAAGTTAGAGCACGTTCGTGAAACTCTTCACTCGGGTCTATATCACCCTCTTGCCGCTCCACCTGGTCACTACCTGAGTAATTGGCCATCGAAGGTGGTTGACAGGCGATCTCCGACTAGAGAATCGAGTCTCGTGGTTCGTAGTTATTCGGTGCTTGGGCTGGTTGGTTGATATATCGGCCATGGTACAGTCATAGCACACGTCATTTCATTAACTCGCAAGCATCCTGGAGGGCTGTGGGCCGAGAGGAACTTTATCGGAATGATTTTTCGACCAGAGAGCGGAATGAAGTGCGACCGCCACTGATGCCTCTGAGGATGTTGGGAAACGCCATGCTCCCCCCTTCCTGAGTGACGTATTTCAATAAAAAGTCGTTGCTCTGTAAAGACGTCCCTCTACCGAGGAGTATTTTTGTGAGCTTGCCGCATGACCTTTTCTGCTGACATGTCATCATCAAGGGTTGCTTGATTCTGAAGGTAGTTCGAGATCTGATCCATCCAGGCCGTACACGAATCAAGCATGGCGACCACATGGTGGTCACCCGAGTTTGTCGGCACCGAAGGAGGCGTTGCCTCGAAAGGTGTTGTCTCTAGTGCTCCGTTTCCAAGTAGAGCATCCCTTCCATGTCGGTTCGAGACCACAGTGAGTGATCATGTGATTTTTTTTAAAGACTCCGATCAGGATAGGTGCGCAAGAAGAGGCTAGATAGGCCAGCTCACCGGCCTAAGAAATTATCCATGCGAGGGATAGTGCTAGACTTCAAAGCCGATGAAGCATCACTATAGCTTTCTTACTTCGAAACATCTTCGTTGGCTGGCCCGAGCACTGACGCCCTATATGTACTTGGGTTATGCCTAATAGAGAGTCTCTCATCGCTAGTTGGTGTATTAACCCTTGTATAGGCGTTGCTCGTATTCCAGGTAACAGGCCCTTATACTCCGTAATATCATCTAATAAGTGAAAAAAAAACATAGCTAAACTATGTACCTGAGGAGGTCGCTAGTTGGTGGGGTCGAGCTCGTTCCAGCCTCCACTCCCCTTATCATGAACGACTTATTGGAGCTTATGGTCCTGTGATGGTCCATCCCTGGTTTTCGGACTCCCTTCTTGCCAGACGACCCATACCGTGTCCGTAACCTGTGGTCTTTTGATGTTCTTAGCAAGCTGTTTCTTTTCCTGCTATCCGCAAAAAAGCGATTGTTCTTTCTTTCAGAATAATTGAAGAGCAAAAGACCCTTTTTTCATCCTCCGGATGAACCTGCTCAAAGAGGGCTCACATCTGGTTAGCTTCAGGGTACTCTTTTACCTAATTAGGGATCTTACCTTACCGTAAAAAGAGGGGAATGCACGGGACGGTTGGCGAATCATCCCGGCACGGAGGGGGGCTTTTCGGATGATCCTAGAGTTGTCGGCGCAGTTCCCCCCAAGGCACACGGCCTGGAGTCTATCGTCAGGACCTAGTAGCGTGAAGGTCTCTGCATCCACCGGACTCATCTGGATCTTGCTTCATGGTGAACACCCCACGGCAATCCGAGTCCTTGGAGCCAGGCTCATCGGTTACGGTGGATTTAGCCATGGGTAGCCTAATCACATTACAGAAATTTATCAAGATACGAAAAATGCACCCCCTAGCTGGCGCGCCAAATGTCGAGGGTTGTCCCTGACAATGATACCGGGGTATACCTGATGACGGGTGCGTGATCCGCGACATGGGGCCGTATGTCCTAGCTGCGTGCGTGTGATGAACTCAAGAACACCGGGAGTTATCCAGGTTCAGGCCTCCCTTGGTATAATAGCCTTATATCCAGTGAATTTTTTGATATGGGTCTGAATGAACTGGATCCCCTCCCTCTTCTCCGTGTCTCCCTCCCTTTATATATCCGACGAAGAGAGGACTTACATAGGGACCCAAGCTAGACCCAGGCATAGCTAATCCTTCTAACCTATGCCCATCATTACGGCGAGTGGCCGCATTCCACTTGCCATATCAGTTTGCAGGGTTTGTGCCATCGGTCCCACTCCCGCGCCATGATTGTTCTGAGGGGGAGTTCTTATATGTTGGAACTATTCGAAGTTTATAAAAATAAGAAAATAATGAAATATGATGAGCATCATATATATATATATACATACATATATATATATATATACATATATATATATATATACATATATATATATATATACATATATATATATATATATATATAAAACTTTTGAAGCCAGTGCTTATGCTACATTGGAGTTTTTGCACTTTCATATCTACATGTGTAACTGTGTAATCTTTATCATGACTTTTTAAATTGAATGACAACTTGAATTAAATTTTGTCACGGTTAAACTCTCTTGATTACTTTGATCTTTGATAAAAATGCTATATATGAAAGAATCAAATAAATGAAAAAGCGCTGAATAATAGTTTATAGACAAAAGATCAAGGAAGTATGCACTGTCACACTTCTTCTTTTCGAGACTGCTTATCATTGCACTTTGATATTAACTTGGAAGCAGTCGTGTATGACCATAATCATTGTCTTAAGTTTCTGATTATCTTTTTGACATAGGCTTGGCATGATTGGATAGAATAAGGTTGACAATGCATATAATTCCTTGCAAAAGAATATGAGAAGTTTTTGACATCAATATTAGCATCTTGTTATATGTCTTTTTAATCAAAACAATGACATACTTTTGATATTCATGTTTTTGATATCATATAAATTGAGGATTCGAGTGGTTGAGATTGAGAGACCATGCCTTGCAAATAAATCATTAATTATACTTGATAAGTTGTGCTCACACTATATTTTTACATGTGTAGACGGGTTGGTGCAACTATTTTTTATAATGTGACTTGGTCGAGTATTTGTTATATATATGGATGAATTCTGATGCTCATTGAAATGATTGAAATAACAAGATTTGATTCTCTATTTTGAATTTTGATGAAATCATGGCCAAAGGGGGGGGAGAAAGATGCTCATTTTTGCTTCAAAGGGGGAGAGAATTTTTTTTTCTTAAAAGGATTTTTTTTATTTCACTTTGCGTTAGATTTTAAAATCAAATCATGTTTGTTAAAATATTGCCAATGTTCACATGAGAGTTGCCAATGTTTTCCTAAGGGGGAGATTGTGAGATCATGTGATAAAAAATTGGTTTGATTGATGAAATTGGTAGAGCAAAATATTTAGCATAATGACATTTGGTTGATGTTCACAAGTTGCTAAGATATGCTTGGATATCATAGTTGGTTTGATGCGTTATAATTAGTTGGGGTATGCTTATGTTAGCGTGTTGGTTTTGCTTGGAGTTTGTGTGGTGTTGCGTGAACTAATTTTGAGTCAAGTCGGGAAGGACTTGTGCTCGTACTTGATTATTGTTTGATTCATGTGCAGGTGTTGTTCGAAGGGGAACGTGGTCGATGATGGATCGACGAACTAAGTTCAGGGAGGAACTGAGGTTTGGCGACTAGGTTCAGGAGGAACTGAGGTCGTGATGATCGAGAATGTCATGCAGGACGTTTGAGTTGAGAAAACAATGCATATGGAGACAAGGCTTCGCGATGGACGCAGGGGGCGATCTAATCGTGAGAGGATGTGAAGACTAATTCATGTTCAAGTCAAAGCAGACACGAGGGAGTTGTGTGGTGGCTGGACTTGAGATAAGAGTTAGTGTCGGAGAGAAACTCTGAGTTGGTTACGTATATGCATGGGAGATGTGCATGCATAATTACATAAGAGTTGTTAGCTAATTAGCTTAATTAGCGGAAGTTATTTGTCCTCTTGTGATTAGAGAAGGATAGAGATCAGATTAAATATGACAGGGAGTTGTTGTTCAATTCGGTCATGTTTGTGCATGTGGCTACCCTATAAATAGAGAAGTATGCTGTATTAGGTAGTAAGAACGCAGAACAGGGTAGCACAAAAACTCGAGAGAGAGAGTTGTTTTGGGATTTTGTGTAAATCCTTAATGGATGCTTTGGAGAGGCATCTTGTAAACTCATATATGCAATGAAAATCAAGTTTTGTAAGTTGATGAGTTGCTGATTCGTAATTTTCTCTCTGTTTTATATTCTGCATGCTCGATTTTGTTTTTCAGCTAATTTCATGTTTATATGAAGTTTCATCTTAGTTTAATCCATCCAAAACATTGCTAGAATATCTAGTGTTTGATCTGAGAAAATTTCGAGTGGATTTGATTTATTCTAGAGTAGTTTTTTGTCAATTCGACTAAGTTTTGATCTACTCGATACTGGTTGACACAATCTGCTTCGACTAGGAATAACTTTTGATCCAAATATCCAATTTACTTGATACTTATTGAGTTAGTTTCGTATTTGAATCTAGTTTCTCCTGACTAAATTTGAGAGCAATCCGACTAGCAAATCTTTATGTACACCATTTTTACTAGAGTTTGTGCAATCTGTTTTGAGTGGAATACTGAGTTTAAATTGAGTTTCAATTTGGGTGAGTTAATCTTTGAATTTGGTTTCTGCAATCATTTACCCCCCTCTGATTGGGTATTTTGCCCATATTCGATCCTACAAAGATCATCGTCGCAACAATAATTAAGTTCATGCTAGGGCTAGTAGTGCGATTTGGTAGTCCAAATCGCATAATCATGGATAATATGACTTAGTTCGCCAGTAGTGCTTTCCAGGACTACTGCGAAGAGATCTGGACCAAAGTTTGCTATGCGTCGGTGGCACACGCACAGAGCAAGGACAAGTTGAAAGGGATAATGGGATGATATTGCAAGGGATCAAAACCCGAGATTTTGACCGGCTTAAAAACTATTCAAGATGCTGGGTGGACGAATTACGCACAGTACTCTAGTCAATGCGAACGACTCCTAGCAGGGCTATAGCTGAAACCCCTTTCTTCCTTATTTTTGGTGCAAAGGCAATGCTTCCCTCCAAGATCACCTTTCAATCGCCCCGAATGGCCAAGTACTTGGACGACAACCTAGTGGCGCGACGAGAGGATGATGTAAACATGATTGAAGAGTTCCGTGAACGTTCCCTAATTCTAGCTGCCCAATATTAGCAAAGCCTTAGACATTATCACAACCGTAAGGTGCGAGAGCGACGATTGGTTATAGGCGACCTCGTCCTTAGACACATTCAGAGTAAGATCAGTCAGAATAAACTCTCCCCTAAGTGGGAAGGGCCCTACAGAGTGGTTAATGTCACCCGACCTAGTGCGGTCAAGCTAGCTATGGTGGATGGCTAAGAATTACACAACTCTTCGAACATTTCCCTGCCATGCAAGTTCTATGTATAGAGTTACTCAGAGACTGACATGTTCTCTATTTTGCAAAACCTTCTGGAGGATCGTGACATATAACTTGTAAGTTTTTCCCCCAAAAACAGACTCTCTGTTTTGCAGGATTTCACAACCACTAGCGGTCCCTCGCAATTGGCTCTCCGACCACTGCACGTGACAACGCTCGATGGCCACTATGGGACCTTGCGACCAGGAAGTTAAAACTACCACAACCATAGGGAACTAAAAGTCCCTCGAGCCTAGTGGCAATCAATATTTCTCTCTCTCTCTCTCTCTCTCTTTCTCTTTTAGGACGCTTAACCTCCCCACGTGATGTGAAGTTCAGAGTTAAAATCTGAAAGTTAAACGGCATCGACAACCACTCTTTGGATAGCCTATGTACCCACGGAGCCCAAGTGGTATGACCAGATCTGACCATGGCCACAGAGAAGCTTGGGAGCTACTGTCAGTGTATTAAGTAAGGGGGTATTCTGGTTAATGGGCCCCATGAGGAATATGGCGACCAGCTGGATTTTTTCCTGAACCCTGGTCCATCGATCGACCAGCCCTTGGCTCGCCCAACCAGCACGAGGCTTGTGCGGTTAGCCTCCTTGCGATATAATATGGCCTTGCGACCAGCCCTTGCTAGTCACGGGATGCCCATACCTAACCTGTCTAATCGCATTTATTAATGTCTACTCAAGTGTTTTCCTTCCTGAAGCGCTTCTCAAGCGAACAAAGTCTTGGCCAGCGCAGATGGGCAACACCATGTCCTGTAGCATTAATTGCTATAGAGTGGAGTGTTGCGAATCGACTTACACCACATGATGGATGGGACAAAATCTGCAGAATGGCCGGGCAAGTGGATGATTTTGTAGGTCGACTCACAGAGCGCAGTGATAGTACAGCTTGGCAGACAAACTTGTGGCGCACGGTGATGGGACAGGCCGGGCGACCGGAGGAGGCAAGTGCGACGGTATTCCACAGATGGGATGGATAGGCAGAGCTCTCAAGGCAAGTTAGGTTCACTCGGTTCTCTATGATAATGATATAAGAGTAGAGTATCTAACCAGGCATGGGTCTGCTAAACAGGGCCTACTTGTATGTTCTCCTTATTTCTAGTATATAAAGAGAGGAGGATCCGGTTTGTAAAAAAGAGAGAAGCGGAGTCGTAAAAACTCATCTATAATCAGTTCACAAACACTAATAACAAAATACACAGGACTTAGGACTGTTATCCTTAGGGAGACCTGAACCTGGATAATCCCGATGTTTTGAGCTCATCACAAAGACACGCATACTGCAAGCGTCGTTCACACACCCATTGACCGGTATACCCCAAAATCATTGTTAGGGATTAACCCTCAACACCCAGTATATTAGGTGAATTTTGATGAGAAGAACAAGGAAAAAATAAAATGTTTTTCGCGTGAATTTCCAAATGGGCGAAAAGTGGTTTTGTTTAATCGTAGCTCGGATGCATGATTTGAGACTGCAGATGCGAAGATATCATCGAAATGAATCCATTTTGCTATTCAAACATCCAGTTCAGGCATGTTGAGATCCGTAGTGGGCCTAATGAATCTAGACCGTTTGTTTAAAAAGGAAAAAAAGGAAAATGGCAACCGACCGACTCAGTTGGTCGGCTACCGTACAAAAAGGGGATTGGACCTGAGCCTTTCAACGCCTGAGTCCAGACCACCCTAACCCGAACCCTCGAGCTGCCATCCGTCATCTTGCTTCCGGCCATAGTCACGCTGCCTGTGCCACGTCACCTGCCCGCCGGTGCCATCTGTGTCAGTGTCGCCCTGTTGTGCTAGCCATGCACACCGTCACCCCTCGGCCCGCCCCAGTCGGCACTCACTGTTGCTGGAGCCGCTGAATCCCTGTGCTGTTGCCTTGATGCAGAGAAGCAAGAAGCAGAGAAGCAAGCACCAGGAGGAAGGAAGAGAAAGAAAAGAAAAGAGAAAGAATAAAGAAGGAAAAAAGGAAAACAAAAGGAAGAAGGGGATTTCTCGGGATTTCGCCGGATTTGTTTCAAATTTGTGGTGCACGCTACAAGGTTAACCTCTAATTAGTCCCTATAATGTTGTGGGTTAATTTGGACAGACAATTTTGCCATTGAAATTAGTAACATAGAATCTTGATATGGCGCCGAAAACCATAGTTGTAGGTCTTGCCGATATCTTTCCAATGGCGTTGGTCTCATTCAATTTGGATAAGCGGTTTGAGAGCTATCACCGAAAATGTGCCATTGTCTGGATTTGAAAACCTGTGTAGCAGTTTGTCTTTTTAAATTCTGGGCGCGATAAAGGTAGAATTCGAGTCTTTGCGCACCATGAAAGTTGTAGATAATTTGCTGTAGATGTTGTAGATATATTTACTTGCCATGTTTGTATAGCGGTTTGAAAGTTATGTCCAAAATAGTGTAGAGCCATGCCTTCCTGTGTTCCGGCAGTTAGACCGCGAGCGTGGCTACCAGAATGTCAATCATACACAGAGTTTTGGGGGTTTTGAAGGATTCTCACGGTTGGACTGCTTGGGGTCACAGTCGGACCGCGAGACGGGACGGTCAAACCACTCGCAGATAGAGACTTTTTTTAGGTACTGTGCGTTCTTGCAGTCAGACCGCTAGGAGGGGTGTCTTCGGGCTGACGGGGGTTTCAAAACATGTTCCCTTCGGAGTTCGATTCGAGAGCGTAGTTCAAGCATCCAATGTATACTCACGTGGACATTATGGAATAGATTTTTAGTGCGATCTTGTTCCACAGGATTTGAAAGTGTCGGTGAAAGCGCTGTGAGACCGACTTCTCGTCATGGTTAAGGCAAGTGCATGACGAACCTGTGCTTTGGCACAAATTTCCCATTGGTTTTTTTACTAAGTCCTTTCATTTGTGCTTATTCAATATTCGAATTTCTCTATGATCATGTGATTCGAATTCATGATTGTGTTCATATCACAAGGTCAAGTTTCACGGATTATTCCTTTTCATATTTTCATATCAATTTGGTTCTTGATTTAATATTTCTCAGATCATGATGGTTTCAATACTTTCATGACTTATGTGATCTTATGTGTTCCATTACTTATGTTTCATTTTGGTGTGTGATTTGGATTTCATCATTCAAGATTCATGATTTCTCCCTTATGTTTCGAAAGATTCAAGTTCTAGTTAATTCATTGCATATCAATCATGTTCTAGTGGTTCCAGATGTGTAATTTCATATCAATCATGTTCTGGTAGTTCCGGATGTGTAATTTCATATCAATCATGTTCCAGTAGTTTCCGATGTGTAATTTCTTACCAATCATGTTCCAGCAGTTCCGGATGTGTAACTTCTAGCTAATCATGTTCTTGTGCTCCGTGTGTGCAATTTGGTTCTTGTGTTCATATCTCCTCACTGGAGGTATTGGCCCCAATTGCTCAGTTTTATTGGTAAATGCTAAGAGAAGTCGCATCGGTCTGTCTCTGATGGAATCGTAATTTTATTGCTATCATATCGGTCCGTCTTCGACGGGATCATGGTTCCATTGCTATCATATTGGTCCATCTCCAACGGTACCATGGTCTCATTACTGTTTTCGAGGAAAAGGAAAACCCAGCATTTCTCATTATTCAATGATGATGTTGTTGCGTCTGTTCTTCCAGTTCCATACTGTACTTGCTGAGTGTTTTTACTCACTTTTGTATTTCATTTGGTTTTTAGGAACCAATGATCACAGCATGTTTGGAAGGGGAATAGCATCACATAGTGGCAAGTGATCATACTCAAATCATACCTTAGCACTGTGTATTGGCTAATTGGCTAATTAAGCAACTTGTGGCTATTTTGGTGTAATGTATCATGTCTATGAGTTGTATCAGGTAATAGTTTTAGATTGTATTGTTATATTCTGCTTATTAATATCCTGCCTGTGATGTTCGTATAATTATCGTGTACAAGGGAATAGTAGTTTTAGGGAAACTTTGCCAAAATTTCCAATAACTTCTGGACTTGTTAGGTTTGTAGATGAGAGTTGGTAGCAATCCGGATTTGTTGAAAATCCGGAGCGTTACAGTTCGTATCAGAGACGTTAGTAGATCCTTGGAAGTAGATAATGGTTAACATATGTTAATTGTTATTAAAACTTGACATGGGCTCAACCGAGCTAAAACTTGACACACTATGCATAGTAGGATGGGTTGCATGGGCATGCATTGCATTTAAGTTTATGTTCGAAATTCTATTTCTTATGTGTGTTCCATTGGGATATGATAACTTTATGTTGATCGTACCCGTTTTAACATTAGGTTGAGAGCTATGCCTCCGAGAATGAGAGGTGGTGCTCATGGAGGTGCCTGTGGTGGCCGCAATGTTGGCCATGGTTGGGGTCACACTGGCCGTCGTACCAGCCAAGTTAGGGGATCGAAATAGGTGGTGGGAGGAGATCTGGAAAGGGAGGTTCACATGGATCACTCCTCTGCTGGAGCTAGAGTCGCTGACGCTACCTTAGTGGTCCCCGTAGTTTAGAGGATGACATACCAAAGATGGATCTCCATACGATTGGACGCCTTTGATGGGTTAGAAACGCTGACACATGATGCTGATTGGCTGCACAAGATGGAGAAGGTTATGAATGGGTGTCAGATGATGCCGGAGGAAAAGGTTGAGCTCATTCCCCACCAGTTGTCTATTTAGGTCGACATCTAGTGGGATGAAGTACTTATGGCGTGGACGCCTGCTCAGGGTAACCTCACCTGGGAGGTCTTTCTACAATAGTTTATGGCCAAGTACTATCCATTCTCGTTCAGAGATAGGATGAATGATGTGTTGAACCATATCCAATAAGGGAGCAAGACCATGGATGAATATGAGCGGGAATTCAACAATATCGTTCGTTTCATGCCTGGTGTGGCATGTGATGAGCGTAAGAAGGCAAGGAAGTTCTTTATGGGACTTAATGCCCGCTATCGAGAGGTGATGGGAAGAAATTCGCCCATCACATATATTACTGTTGTTAAAGAGGCTAGAGGAATAGAGCTGGAGATTTAGATCACCGTGGAGTAGTAGAGACGAACTGGGAGTATAGGTGCCCTAGGTGGCGGCTACAAGAGGGGTCCCTAGGGGGGGAGGAGAGTCATCTCAGCGACATCCTTCCAAGAAGTTTAGGCCAAATCAACAATCCCAGCAGACGGGAACCCAATCTTTCTCGGCACCATGTCCTTTGGGAACCTCGCTTGTGCATCTTGTTCCAGGACAAGGCCTGATTTGCTTCAAGTGTGGGAAGACTCACCATTCCTCGAAGTGTAGTTTTTCTGGAACATGTCGTGTTTGTGGCAAAGATGGACATATGGGGTCGATCTGCAAGAGGAACCCAAAATCTGTCATCAAGTGATAGCGGTCCAATTCTTCCATGGTGGGATCCTCGATTGCTAGTTCCCCTCAAGAGTCAGTCCATATGATGGCTGCTTCCCTAGCACTATATCCACAACTTCCTCCTCAGTACCTGCCGGTACCTCTGGCATACTACTGTCCTATGCCCTAGCTTCTTGCACCACCTGCCCCACTCCAATTTCCTGCACCACCTACTGCTCCACACCATCACCATAGGTCGGGGAAGGTGCTACTTCCTCAACTCCTGCCAGAATCTACACCATGCCTACCACCTCTTCTCTTGGTCGCCCAGACTTGGTCTCATGTATCATTCCTATTGATTCACATGATGCCTTAGTTTTATTCAATTCTGGGGCTACCTTTTCGTTTGTTTCACTCGACCTTGTTAGAAGGGCTACTATATCCAGCCAAAAAAATTGTGCAGTCTATTTAAGTTAGTTCTCCAGGAGATCGCCTTACTATTCCCTACTTCGTTAAGTCTAGGTTCAACATGGTTCTAGTCGTGAGGCATATCATCGTTACATAGTGATTAGCTTTCGTGGGTGGTTACTTAATTCTATCCTTGTGAGTGACAAGCCATGACATAAAGTTTTGTAGTGATTTTGTCTCCCCTAATATTCAATTTGTCCCCTCATCCATATCTTTTGAAGGACTTTCTCTAAGAGTATTAGAAAGAGAAATTGGATGGTTGCTACTAAGTAGTTGAAGTGCGTCGTGACTGCTTGGAATCCTCATGGGATGTTCAAAGCTGAATGGTTCAATATATGGGTTGTTGTCCATCATGAGTTGAGTCCTTTTAATAGTATTGATTTGTGCTTAGATACCATGATTGTGGGATGTGTGGCATTAAGTTTAATTTATTTTTTTCCAACACGGTGGTTAAATAGGATGTGCAAGGGGATGGCCTAATCAACCATACCACTTGCCCATTTTATTTATCCTACATGAGCATCTACATAAGTTCATAGTGGTGTTCTCGTTCATATCAAGTTGTTTTCCCTCCATGTGTAAATGTGAATGATGATTCAAGGACGAATTCTATAGAGGGGGGGGGGGGATGTAATACCCCGAATATTTGGAGAATTTTGATGAGAAGATCAGGGAAAAAATAAAACATTTTCCACTTGAGTTTCCAAAAGGGCGAAAAGTGGTTTTGCCGAATCATAGCTCGGATGCACGATTTGAGACCGCATATGCAAAGATATCATCGAGACAAATCCATTTTGTTATTCAAACATCTATTTTGAGCATCTTGAGATCCGTAGCGACCCCAATGAGTCTAGACCATTGGTTTAAAAGAAAAAAAAAAGAAAGAAAACAACAACCAATCGACTCAGTTGAGCAATTGCTGTATAAAAAGGGCATCAGGCCTGAGCCACCCAACACCCGAGCCCAGACCACCCTAACCCTAACCATTGAGCTATCGGTCGCTGTCCTGCTTCCGTTCACCGTCGCACTACCTGTGCCGCACCATCCGCCCGCCGGCGCCATCCATGTCGTTGCCGCCGTGTTGTGCTATGCCGATGCCCCTTGGCCCGCCCGTCGTCGAACCGCCCTAGCCGACACTGGAGCTACCAGAGTCGTCGAGTCCCCATGCTGCAGCCTCGGTGCAAAGAAGCAAGAAGCAGAGAAGCAAGCACCGGGAGGAAGGAAGAGAAAGAAAAGAGAAAGAAGAAAGAAGGAAAAGAAAGAAAAGTGAATGAAGAAGGGGATTTCTCAGATTTGTTTCAAACTCATGGTGCATGCTACAAGATTAACCTCTAATTAGTCCCTAGAATGTTGTGGATTAATTTGGATGGATGATTTTGCCGTTGAAACTCGTATCTGGTAGATCGATTTAGGTTTTGCATTATTTACATTGATTTATTCATTGAAAATTTTGGGATTAATCAACATAGAATCTCGATATGGTACAAAAAATCAAAGTTGTATCTTTCCAATGGCATTGGTTTCGTTCAATTTGGATAAGAGGTTTGAGAGCTATCACTGAAAACGTGTCGTTGTCTGGATCCTAAAACCTGTGCAGTAGTTTGTCTTTTTAAATTCTGGGCGCGATAGTGGTAGAATCCGAGTCTTCGCGCAACATGAAATTTGTAGATAATTTTCTCTAGATGATATAGATGTATTTATTTGCCATGTTTGGATAAGCGGTTTGAAAGTTATGACCAAAACAATGCAGAGCATTCAACATGCCTTCCTGTGTTCCGGCGGTTAGACCACGAGCATAACGGTCAGACCACCAATCGTACATAGGGGTTCTAAAGGATTCTCACAGTCGGACTGCCTGGGGTCATGGTCAGACTGCAAGACGGGGTGGTCAGACCGCCTATGGATAGAGACTTTTTTAGGTACTGCCCGTTTTGGTGGTTAGACCGGTAGGAGGAGTGTCTTTCGGCTGATGGGGGTTTCAAAATGTGTTCCCTTTGGAGTTCGATTCGAGAGCATAGTTCAAGCATCCAATGTACTCACATGGACATTATGGAAATAGATTTTGAGTGCGATCTTGTTCCACAGGATTTGGAAGTGTCGGTGCAAGTAGGGATGAAAACGAACGGGAACGGTCGGGAAAACTCTCTAACCGTTTTCACTTTCATATTTTCTCTGCCGGACGAAAAAGAAAATGGGATATGCGGGAACGGGAAAAACCAAAAACGATCGGACATAATCGGAGGGTCGAAAACGAACCAATCCGATCGGGAAAATACCGGTATCGGTCGGGATTCGAAAATAAAAAATGGAAACACCGACCTACAGAACCATCAAGATATGTCAACATATATAAGTTTAACATTATCTTCAGATAACACTGAATTAATAAGTTTAATGAACCAATCCAATCAGCAAGTCGCATTAAAGTACAAAAATGTCATATGATTTTTCAATTCACATGACATATCATTTTTTATCAATATTTGACTCAAACAATACAAGATACGAAGATACAACAATATAAGCCTTAGGACCGAGCAGTAGCTCGGTTGGTTCGCTCCGAGTGGCAGACTGACAGGGACGACCAGTCGTGGGTTCGATCCCTAGGATCGACCTACGAGCCTCATCGAGGGTTTTTCCTTAGTAGTTAGGGGTATGCACATACGTGCTCATTTAGCGAAAATATATCTGTAACGTGTATGATTAGGACATGCACGCGTGTGTGTGCGTTAGGCGTGAGTGTGATATAAGTGGGTTATGTACGTCATATTTTATACCCCTCTAAAAAAGAACCACATAAACCTTAACTCGATACTCGAGCATATAATAAATATAAGTGATAAGTCTCAACCAAAGACATAAGTGAGCGTAGGGGTGAAAACGGACGAAAACGGTCGGAAAACCCCCCCTACCGTTTTCACTTTCACATTTTCTCAGCCGGACGAAAACGAAAACGGGATAGACGGGAACAGAAAAAAACGAAAACGAACTGAAAAAAAGGGGATACGACACCAAGACGGAACAGGATTTTTTCGTTCCATTTTCATCCCTAGGTGCAAGCGGTGTGAGACTGACTTCTCGTTACGGTTAAGGCAAGTGCATGATGAACATGTGCTTTGACACAAATTGTCTGTTGGTTGTTTTTACTGAGTCCTTTCAATTGTGCTTATTCAATATTTGAATTTCCCTATGATCATGTGATTCAAATTCATGATTGTGTTCATATCACAAAGTCAAGTTTCACGGATTAATCCTTTTCATATTTTTCATGTGAATTTGGTTCTTGAGTTCATATTTCTCAGATCATGTTGGTTTCAGTACTTTCATGACTTATGTGATCTTATGGTGTCTAGTACTTATGTTTCCTTTCGGTGTGAGATTCGAATTTTATCATTCAAGATTCATGATCGCTCCCTTATGTTTTGAAAGATTCAAGTTCTGGTTAATTCGTTGCATATCAATCATGTTTTAGTTTTTTCGAATGTGTAATTTTATATGAATCATTTTTGGTAGTTCCGGATGTGCAATTGCTTACCAATCATGTTTCGATAGGTCTGGATGTGTAATTTCATGTCAATCATGTTCCAGTAGTTCCGGATGTGTAATTGCTTATCAATCATGTTTCGGTGGTTCCAGACGTATAATTTCATATCAATCATGTTCGGTAGTTCCAGATATGTAATTTCTTACCAATCATGTTCCGGTAGTTCCGGATGTGTAATTTCATATTGATTATGTTTCGGTAGTTCCGGATATGTAATTGCTTACCAATCATGTTCTGGTAGTTCCGAATGTGTAACTTCCTGCTAATCATGTTCTTGTGCTCTGGATGTGCAATTTGGTTCTTGTGTTCATAACTCCTGAGGGAAGGTGCTGGCCCAATTGCTCGGTTTTACAGATAAACACTAAGGAAAGTCATATCGGTCCATCTCTGACAGAACCACGGTTTTATTGCTATCATATTGGTCAATCTTCGACGGGACCACTATTCCATGGCTATTATATCGGTCCGTCTTCGATAGGACCATGGTCTTATTAGTGTTTTCGAGGAAAAGGAAAACCCAATATTTTTCGTTCTTCAATGATGCTGTTGATGCGTCTATTCTTCCTGTTACATACTGTACTTGCTGAGTGTTTTTAGTCACTCTTATGTTTCATTTGGTTTTTAGGTAGCAATGATCGCAACATATTTGGAAGGGTAAATAGCATCACATAGTGACAAGTGATCATACTCAAATCATACCTTAGCACCGTGTTTTGGCTAGTTAAGCAACTTGTGGCCGTTTTGGTGTAATGTATCATGTCCATGAGTTGTATAGGGTACTAGTTTTAGACTGTTATGGTTATCTTCCGTTTATTAATATCCTACCTATGATGTTCGTGTAATTATCGTGTGTAGGGAAATAATAGTTTCAAGGAAAACTCTGTCAAAATTTTCAATAACTTCTAGACTTGTTAGGTTTGTAGATGAGAGTCGGTAGCAATCCGGGTTTGTTGAAAATCCAGGACGTTATATAATGGTCATTCTTGAACCTCATGGTGTATTTTGAAACTTTGCATCAACCAGGCGTACAAATGTTCGACACTCTTCTGTATTGGTCAGGATATACCCTTGTCATTTGACTAAAACACCGACAACACCCCTTTGGACCATAAAATATTTCACTGTCCCCGTAAAAAATCTTAAACTACCACTTATCCGATATACATGCCAACGATAGACATTAAACCATACCATTATTCTAACAGAACATTAAAAAACATTTAATAATGCTACATCTAAAAGTGCAAATTATATAAAAACATGGCCCAACATTTACTCTACATTGCAAAAAAAAAAATCCTAACAATACTACATCTAATACCTCTAAATCTTACATCTATTTGCTTAGTTCTGTGTAAACCTACATCTCATTACTAAATTATATCTAAATCCTAGATCTAATTCCAAATTTATATTTAAATACTACATCTAATTGCTAACATATCCTTACAGACTAGATCTAATGGCTAAAATATATCTAAACCTATTTCTAAACCTAGATCTGCATTATAATATATGTCTAAACCCTACATCTAACATGTAACCTATCTCTAGACCTACTTAGTGACTATCCTACCAGATTTTAAAAAAAATAAAAAAAAGATACTTTTTTTTTTTGGCAGAGCTTCGTCTCTTCTTATTGCTCCCCTCCCCTCCCCTCTGCGCTCTCTCCCTCTCTCTTCTCTCGGCTAGGAAGGAGCCAAATGATCGGATGAGGCAGATGGGTGGCCGTGCGAAGCTATTATATATTGAAAACAACGGGTGACACCTTTTCAGTGGGCATGCGAGTGGTGTGTAGCGATGCTCATGTCATCCGTTGGACGGACGATAGCCAGGTGTCGCTCATCTAATTACGACACCTTCATGTGGGAGCCGGATCAGTAGAAATATTTAATTCACTTCTATTTGACTATGACCACACCTTCATATGGTAGCTAGATCAGTAGGAGTATTTAACTCACTTTTATTTGACTATAGGGCTCAATAGGTGTCATCCATCAGAACCTATATCCGCCACTTTTTAAAATGAGCGTGTATTTTTGAAAGCATTAAAAAATAAAAAATTCCACCTCCGTGAACGTCGACTACCGCCTGCGAGGTCCGATCATATCCCACAAAACATGAAACAAGGGCAGCTCGGTGACTAAATCTATAAAGCCGATCCACCTCATGCATGGCCTCACCAGTCCCCCACCGTTCTACGATAAACCAGTGGTCTGTCAGGCTGTGTGGTTCCTTCGCTTCGCATATGCCTGCACGAATCTGGTGTGCTGCCAGGTCGATGGACCAAATGCGCACATCATCATACCGAGTGCCGCGTTAGTGCAAGTTAAGATTTTTTGCAAAATACAAAAATAGTACTTTGTCGACATACCCATTACCAACATAGGGCTGGTTAACAATTGATTTGTGGACAGAAGGTCATCTGTGTCTGACTACCTGTCAGAAACCAATCGCCAATAGGTGATAGATAATTATGTTTATAATATTTTGAGAATACATATTATTTTTAATAATTTTCTATTAAATTAATATTACTTTAAAAATATTCCTCAGGTTACACCAGCGCGGTGTGCGGCACCTCCTCGGAGTTCGGAGCCCATGGACCTGGTCCACCGAGACGTGGCGTAAGTACGTGTAACCCATCCTCCTCTCCCCTCCTTCCACCGATGAAGGGAAAGCAGAAATTTCTTTCCCCCTCCCCGAAAAAAAGCATCAGAGTTTCTCTCTGAAAAACAGATTCAGACAAGCCACCATTCTCTTGCTCGTCTTTGGCGTGCTCCTTGATCGAGGGCCCCATTCGTAAGGGGATATCGATTACTGAGGCGTTGGAGTTGGAATTCTTCGGTGGAATCGAACCTCAGTTTGGGACTTGAGGCGGAAGGGAATGTCGGGGTCCATCGACCGGCGCGCGGTGCCTTGTGACTGTGAGTGCTAAAATGTTGCTTCCTTCAACTACGTGTTCATGATGATTCCCTTTGTTCGTTGTGCTTTATTGTTTCTTCGATGTGGGGGGGATGGTAGGAACTAGCAAGCGCGTACCTGGGGCTGGGACTATTTACTAATTAGTACCGTACTATCTATGGTTGGCGGTTTTGCAAGAAACATTGTGTCTGCAGTAAGATTGATCATCTGGTGTTCAATAGTTAGATCAGAAAACATGATAAAGCACGCAATATAATACGCGTGCTTCTCAAAATTGGATACCTAGATTTAGGAAGCCGGAACTCTCCGGCTAAACGTGACGCCTTCCCTGGTTGAGGGGGTGCGTATTGATATCGTAATACTATTAGTTTGGTGCCTATGATTTGTGATCCCATCTTGTACTTTTTGCGTCATGCCAATGACTGCACATGTTTTTCGACGATTTGCATGCTTCGCCAGTTGAATAAGTATGACTGCCATACGGATTGCTGATTTTCATTTGGTTAAGAGAGAACATTGAAATAATACTTGCGTGCAGGTTTTGAGGGCTATGCTCACAGTGATGAAAAGAAAGAGTGCAAATCGGATGAAGACAACTCAGACGGAGAAATGAAGGCTAAAAGAGCTTCCTTCAAGAAGAGAGCGATTAGTGCGGGGAATAAATTTAGGCATTCCTTAAGGAGGAAGAGTAAAACGAAGAGTGATAATCATGTAGTCTCCATAGAAGACATAAGAGATGTTCAGGAGCTGGAGACTGTTGAAAGGTTCCGCCAGTGTTTAGTTAATGAAGGCTTGTTGCCAGAACGCCATGATGATTATCACATGATGTTGAGGTACCACTATCACATTTTCTCATCTCAGAGTTTACTTGGATTCCTTCTTCTGTGTGGGTTAACTCTTTCTCCAGCATATTTTATATATATCTTTCATCAAAATCTATCACGAGAAGAAAATTGCGTTCTTTTTTCGGTTTAAAATTTCTTTATATGCCTTGCACATGTAGGTTCCTGAAAGCAAGAAAATTTAATATCGAGAAAGCAAAGCATATGTGGTCAGAAATGCTTAGATGGAGGAAGGAATTTGGGGCCGACAATATAGAGGTAGCTAATACTGAAACAGATACCCCAAGATATATGTGGTGTTATTCTTTCTTTATGTTAACTTTTAAAATCTGATACCTGGTCCTTTAGGAATTTGACTACACTGAATTACATGAAGTTGTGAAGTACTATCCACAATTTTATCATGGTGTAGACAAAGAGGGAAGGCCTGTTTACATAGAACTACTTGGGAAAGTTGATGCCAACAAACTAGTACAAATCACTACTATTGACCGATACGTAAAATATCATGTCAAGGAGTCTGAGAGATGTCTCCAGATGAGGTTTCCAGCTTGCTCTATTGCTGCGAAAAGACACATAGACTCATGTACTGCAATCTTGGATGTGCAAGGGGTGGTATGTGATTTTTATGGCCAACATTGCCCTCAATCAAATTTTATTTTATGAGGTTAGAGTTGTAATTAACTTGTTTTTATGAGTCAAGGGCCTAAAGAACTTCTCAAAAGATGCAAGAGAGCTAATAATGCGGTTGCAGAAGGTCAACAATGACAACTATCCAGAGGTAGGTTATTCCATCATTCTGCTTCAGTGCTAGTTTTCATTCTTTCGTGTCTAAACCTTTTACTTTATGTACATGTTTCTATTGTTTTTCATAATTATCACTGCTCAGCAACTCACTGGTTTTTGTCTGGGGCTATACAGGGAAATTACTTATCTAATGCATTCTGAATGCTCTTGCAGACCTTGTACCAATTGTACATCATAAATGCTGGCAAAGGCTTCAAGATCTTATGGGGTACAATAAAATCATTTCTTGATCCGGAAACTGCCTCAAAAATTCATGTAAGTATTGCAACTGTTTTTTGCTTCAACTTTGCCATTCACGAGTAACATTTGGTTTGTATATTGATTGTGTCACCAATCTTTTGTCATCAAGGTCCTTGGAAGCAAGTACCAGAATGAACTACTTGAAATAATTGATGACAGGTTAGGATCCTACTCCTGCTAATTGATACTGTTGTTTGGCTTCCATCCTAATAGTTGCTCCATGTTTTCAGTGAACTCCCAGATTTCCTTGGTGGCAAATGCAGGTGTGAAGAATATGGAGGTTGTCCAAAATCTGATAAAGGCCCTTGGAAGGACCCTGAAATTATCAAGGTATTTTCCTAATCCTGTCCAACCATTCTTACTTCCTTCCCTGTTTTATAACACTAAAATAACCTGCCTTCCATTTTCCAGAGGATCCTCAATGGTGAAGCAAACTATGGTCGGCAAATTCACTCTATATCAAGCATCGAAGGGAAGGAAGTTGGTTGTACTGAGCCTCAACACTCAACCGTAAGCTACTCTATGTGGAGGTTACTTGAAACCTCGTCTTGAAATTTCCACTATAAGCCTTAATCCCTTTTCTATTTTGTTGGAGCAGAAACAAGGCATTGATGTGTTTGCCGAATCTAGTTCTGAAGTGGAAGATGTTTCTTCTCCTACTGCTTCAGTGAACCCCATCATAAACCCTCATTTGACCCCTGTGCCCGAGGCAAGTGTCTTTTCCCTTTTTGAGCATCTGACAATTCATGATGTATACACTACAGTTTGTGTGGGATAAGTGCCTTTTTTGGATTACTGCTTCTTAATTTGCCACCTATTTTTCAATCTTTTTAGTTGGTAATACAATGATCAATACATGTTTCGCTGTTTGCAGTCAAAATTTCCAGGGCATGCTTCCACATCTGATGCTCCTCCCGTTATAGAGGATGGCATCCCTGTTGTTGACAAGGTTGTGGATGCATGCATTGATCCAACAGCCAGCTCAATGGCTTCCACCTCAGGTCTTTATATGATGCTATCAGTCATATACTTGTTATTGAGAAGTTATTGTGACTGATGACCAAATGTGTACTGACTAAGAGAAACATGATTATCCCCCAGGTTCACTCCCCTTGAGAAATATACCAACATTGAGAGGACTTCAAACTCGAATTGCTGCGTGGTTGACAGCCTTAATCGTAAGCCTTCTGACATTCCTTCGTGCTGTCCCAAGCGTAATGACTAAAAGGTTCGCAAACCAGGCCATTGCTTGTGGTCACCATAGCGATGAGTTCCCTCAAGGATTTATGGAAGATGATACCGTTTCATCTGCGTTAAGACGGATTGATGAATTGGAGGAGAAGGTACAGATACTTGAAGCAAGGCCACCCCAAGTGCCATTTGAAAAGGAAGAATTGCTAAATGCAGCTGTCCGCCGTGTGGATGCAGTGGAAGCTGAGCTAATTTCTATGAAGAAGGTACTCTTGCTTTGTATTAAAAAGAATAGTGTTTCACCTGAGACATCAGTTAGTTCCGCATCTTAAATTTCATAGTATGTAACTATTATGGTGAGTTAATGTTTTCCTTAGTATCATTATTACGTCCAAGAATTGGCTGTTCACTCAATTTCTTGATTCTTTTGTTGAGTAAGAACTGATTTACTAGATTGATCCATAAAGACTGAGAAACGTAAAAAATGCTACTTTCTGTATTAACATTTGTTTCTCTCATGAGTAGGCCCTGTATGAGACATTAATTCGGCAGGATGAGCTTGTTGCATATATTGACCAGCAGCAGACAGTCAAGTTTTGTGTAAGTTATGGGTGTTCCTATAGTTTGCTCTTTCCTTTTGAGAGAGAACATCTTCTATGCCTGCCTCTTCTAGGCCATAGTACCGAGTACGCAATTTAATTTTTTGTCCATCCATTATTTGCAGAGAAAGAAGTTGTGCCTGTAAGTACTGGAGTGCCTGCCAATTTTGTTTCTTCTCTTTTGAGATGGCATGCTGCTGCTGTTGATGGAATGTATTTAAAGCACGTGCAAATTTTGTTGTAATTATTGGAAATGGAAAGAGTTGGGTTTCTATGACATCCGGAGGCCAACTAGGGGTTAAGTTACTGTAGATACTGTAGATACTGTAGATACTGTTTATGTACGTATATAAGTATATATACATATATACGTATACATATAAGTATAATATAATTTTCATTTTCGGGAACTTCTAGAAAAATGTTGTAATGAATATTAGTTATCTTGATAAATCGGTTGAAATAATCTAAAATGCAAAGAAAAATATCTAAAACTTAAAATAATATGAAACAAATTTTGTTAGGTTTGTATTACTGTTGTATACATATTAAAATTATGTGCATGCATGAAAGTAATACTGTTTTCTTTATAATTAAATGAATGTGTTAAATATAAATATTGATATGTCTAAAATTAGTGAACCTAATTTTTAGACTTTTTTTTTTTGTCATACTCTATGTAACAAAAAAACAGGTTACTCCGTGCTAATCCGCCTAGTATTGCTGATGCCCGAAACATGTTGAGCTAGGAAACACAAAGGTTGGACAAAATTTGAGATCTCGTTTGCATGTTCAATCGAGATGCTTGCTTAATGTTTCCCAGCCTTTTCTGGCAGTACCGTGAGTTGGCTTGTGATCTCCATGAGGATTGTGGGCTTACACATGCTGATGTTTACCTGTGGCATGTGAAGTACAGAAATCTGGTTAAATCTGTCTGAGGTAAGACCCCTGAAGCTTTATTGATGCACGTTGAACTAGTACGCAGTAGAGAATATTGTAGTCTCCGTGCATTGTTGTTCTGCTGAATCTTGAGACATCGTATGTAATTCTGGTCAGAAATTGGAGTGGTTTACCGTTGTCGGTCGTATATATTCGTGTTGCAGCCGGAAACTGGCTCCTAATGTCGTACGCATCAGCTGATGGTATTGGTTATGTTCGTGGAAAAAGTTGAAAAACACCTTGTCTTTTACACACGAGGCGTCGTTTTGTATCGGTGTCAGTGTACTTAGTTTGAGACGTCTCTTACACCAAACCACGAGTTATGGCAAAAGCTTCTGTACCATTTTGATTAGTTCTTTTTTCCTTTGAGACCATACCATTTTGCTTTAGTTGAAAGCTGCAAGTTTGGTTTTCGTAGACTTTTCGAGGGTTTGTGTAGTCGGTTGTGATTGGTTCGTATGGATAGTATATGTAGACTGAGGGAAAGAAAATTAAGTAGAGTTATATTTCTTAAAAAAAATAGTATTTGATTAATTATATCTGTCTGGACAGGCTGATTTTAGTTTCTATTTGGCTAGTTAAATGTGAGACTGAATGAGTGGTTGCAAGAGTTGAAATTGTTATTGGTTATTTGTTATTTGTATGAAAATAATTCTATAACACTGATAAGTAGATCCGTTTGTATAAACAGATGCATTAGGCTGCATTTGCCAGACTAGCTAGGCTCTTGAGTTAGGCTACGGACGTACATTTGTATCTATCAAATCAGACTGAAATAGTATATATGAGCAACCAAACATGTTTCTCGTGAGATTATACGTATCCATCGAGTCAGCATACATTCGTGTGGACAACTAATCACACCTAAAATGATCAAAGTTAGGGTCTTCATCAACCCTTCTACCTCCCTCAGCCATGGGCTGGCAGATGGGTGGGGGCCTTGAGCCTCATATCCTCTTGGAACACTAGAGAGTTTTCAAGCCTCTTCTATAATTTTTAGATATAGAAGAGGAAGAAAAAAAGAAGCGAGAAAAAAAGAAAAGATAAAAGAGAAGATAAAAGAGAAATATGAAGAGAAATAGTCGTCTACTTCTCGACTCTGAATCTACCCATTGGTCTCAGCCGAACCTATCTGTGGCAGATAATATTTTATTCTTGTGTTTATTTTTCCTACCCCGTGTTCCAAGTGGGGCCTAAGATTTATGCCTGACGCAATCTAACGCTTCACGCAACGATGGTCCAATACTGTTCCGGTTTGACCATGCAATCAAATGGGAGTTTTCCTCGTGCAAGTGCAAGTTCAACTTTGTATGCAAGCAGACGGCGGAAACAATCGTAGCTTCCTGTGCCGGTCTGTTTCCGACGTCCATCGTGCGGCGATGGCCAGCCAAGCAAATCAAGCAGGCGCGCGCGAGCCACACGACCGTCTCGTCTCGTCCAAGTGGCGATTGGCTGATCCGCTCGCCACTCTCTTAGCCCTTGTAGGATTTGACTCCGTCAAGGCCCCTCTCACTGCTTTAATATGCCTAATTTTTTTAGGCATTAATTATATATTAACGTAAATAAAAAGTTGAATGGTAAAACTATTTAAAGAAGAGAGGTAGAATTTATTTTTTATGAAAGAAACTAACTGATTGGGCATCTAAGACGTAAAACATGGTATTAAGACGTTACAGTTTCTTACCTATGCTATTTGTCGAGAGTTAATCTCTGATAATGATTCTGGGATGTATCGATCAAGGGGCGCGTGAACAACATTTGAGAGGTGCCTATGCTATGAACTTAAGAATACAGGGGTTATCCAAGTTCAAATCTCCAGAAGAACAATAGCTCTATGTCTTGTGTATTTAGTTATCAGTGTTTCGAAACTAGCTACATATAAGTTTTCTCGACTCTTCTCTCTTTATATACCAGAGAGGAAGGGTGAACTTACAAATAGACTCCTTTTGCTCTAATCATACTGACGAGCCCGTCTCATCCGTCAGACATGTCCATGCTCACCTCATCCTTGTCAGTGGCCTACCCTATCCCCTCACCGGTCTCGCACGCATGCCTGCAAAACGGCTTGCCACACCTGCGAGCTCGTCTCATAGCATTTAATGCTACGGGACGGGGTATGACACCTCTGTACTGACAACGACTTGTCGCCAGAGTGGAGTGCCTAGGGAAGGAAAGGTATTTGAGTGGAAAGCATTTAATGAGAATAGACTAGTATGGTGAGTACCTGCCCCACGACTAACGAAGGCTAGTCGTGGGATTTTCTTATGTGATAAGGATCCTGATCGCGAAGGCACAGACTAGTCACGTGGTGAGACCCTGGTCTGAGAAAAATCTTCTGCCAACTAGACAACACAGAGACCCCCCTATTCTATACACCGATAATAGCCCCTAAGCTTCCTGTCGGATACGGTGGTCTGAGCGGTTTGCCACGTGGTTGTGGGTGGATCTGGTCGTACCACCTGGGCCCTAAGTCAACACAAGTTTACTCTGGGACTTTCACTTTCATGGCGAGCCTGCAAAACCACATCTTGAGAGGGAGGTTTTAAGCTTCCAGAGAGAGAGAATCGTGGGAGGGAGACGTCATGGGAGAGAGAGAGACATTAATTTCCACCAGACCTGAGGGATTTTTTAGCCCCGATGCACGGCCTTTGGAATTTTGAGATGGCTGGGCTCCGCACGCTTGTTGATGATATCACGTCGGTCTTATAAATTGGAAAGCCAAAGCTTACCCACGAATCCTTTTGCCATCTCCCACAGCCCCAAGCCATTGCGCTCAAAAGCCCTTCATCTTCATCTCCCACAGCCTCCAGGCCCTAGTGCCCAAAGTCCATCGTCCCCATCTCCACCCGTGTCCTAGCAGCCAATCCCGCCGCCCCAGATGGTGCCATGCATAGACAAAGAGATAGATTTTCCTAAGTCCAGATGCACTGCAGCAAAACTGAAGTAGATGTACAACAACTATCTGCTCCCTCATCGCCTTTCTTCGGGTACCACCCGGGGGAGGAAGTGTCTGCTCCTTGCAAAGGGGAGATTGTGATGTTAGGTTCTTTCTTTTTGGCCGGCCTTGTGCCGTCCTTGTCTGAATTCTTCACCACCACCATCAACTTCTATGACATTTGCCACCTTCACCTCAATCCAAATTGTATTATCATGCTGAGCGTTTTTGCAGACATGTGCGAGAACTTCATTAGAGTCAAGCCATGCCTCGATCTCTTTAGGTATTTTTATATGGCCCGTTGCAGACCAAGCCGACCACCGAGAGCTGTGGGTTTCGCCTCCACGATGGTACTGTGAGCTCCTACCTTGAGATGGGCCTCAAGACATCGTGGTCGGGCTGGAGGGAAGAATGATTCTACCTCAAGACAGAGGATTCGTTGGACAATATCTTTGTGCCAAACAGACCAGCTCGGTTCCTCGACAGCTGGGGGAGCTCTCCCGCGACCACTCTGGAGCTGTTGAACCTTGCGGCCTGGGTCAAGACCCTTGTGAACGCCAGACTGATAGGATCAAATGTCGTTCGTGACTTCATCAAGAGCACATCTGACATATATGTATACCGAGAGTGACGACGTCGCCAAGGAGAGTTCTCTAGGTAACGTCGCAACCTCTTTCATGGCGCTATTTGTTTATTCGTGCTGTGTCTTAAGTATCCCTCTTATGCATCTCTCCGATGAGTCCGTTGAGTCGCGAGTTAAATTCCTCTTGGCGGCAGCCCCAAGGAAGGATGACCCACCAAAAGACACTCCTGCATTGTGTGGCCTCCCCCCGTCGGAGAGCGCTCAGATCAAATTGGTATGTTTGGACTTTTCTCGGAACTTCCATCTTCAAGCCTTCTCCTAGGTCCGAGTTTCATGGTTTGCGTCGCCGTAGGGTCTCCTCGAGGTCGATGTTCTGCATTCGATAATCGATGAGATCACAGAGACTGCCCAAAAAATTGATCTTGCTGCCAGTATGCCCTCTTCGTCGCCCAACGTCGCCCTGGCCGATCGACCACCAAGCCACGATGTTGGCCCAGCTGGTCGAGGACGTGACCAGATCGCCCAGAGTCACGTAGCGATCGCGGGTGGCGGTCCTGCAAGTGGCGCTGGTCAGCAGAGGGTCGACCAGCATCGCTCTGACCAAACTCACCTCGTCTAGACCCCCTGACCAGGCGCGCCCTGACCAAACTGGCTTTGACCCAGCATGCCTTGACTAGTCTCGCTCCGACTAGTCCGGGAGCGGTCAGGCTGCCGCTAGCCAAGCGCCCACGCTGGGGGGAAGAGACTAGTGGAGGATCCGTCTACTGTGGAGATGTCCAAACGTGCTTGTGGGACGCCGAGTATCGGCAGCTCGACCGCCAGACTGTCCTCCTCGACCAGCTGACCCAACGTCTTTACATGGTCCAGGCTTGTCCTCAACACTCTGCCGCCGCGATGAGTTCCCCGGTTAGGCTCAAATACTTCAAGATTTCTTTCTTTTCCTGATTTTATAAACCTATTGTCCCGCAGGTGCTCCACACCACCCGCAGCCTTGGTTGTAACTCCTCCACCAGTACTGTGCCTATTGAGCCAGTCACGGAGCCCATCCCACCCTCCGATCTGCTCTCCCTAGCCACATGCCTCTCGACCTTCATCAGCAAGCTGATTGACAAAAAGAAAGTGGCTGAGATTAGGTGCACCGAAGAAAGGGAGGCAACTGGCTGAAGAAAGGGAGGCGTGGCTCGCGCTACAGTAGGAGTGTGGTGAGCTCCAACGAGAAAAAACCTTGCTCGCTGCCGACCTCGCCTAGCTTATGGAGGATGAGAACACCACACGTAGCATTCTCTGAGAAGCTTTTAAGGTGCTAAAGGAGTCCCTGAGGAGCCTTGAGCTGGAGATCATCGAGCCAAAGGACTTGCGCATAGCCCAGGCCTGGGCCTATGCAACCAAGTTCTTTCGAAAAAGTTTTCTGATCTCGTGGCTACCCTGGTGGCGAGGGGTGCCGAGGATGTGGCATTGGAGGTGAGGGATGCGGTGGGGTACATCCTCTGTTGCTATCGCAGTCGCGATCCCAACTTCAACCTCGACCTCATTCGGGAGGGGGTTGCAGTAGCCGGGCTCGTAGCCAAGGAGAAACTGTAGGAGGAGTGCCAAAGGGTGATGGACTATGTGGGATCCATCTTCCGAGTGGAGGCCGCCGAGGAGTAAATATCAAATTGTAATTTAGGTTTTGTATTACGTTTGGATGAAACATTTTGATTTCTTTGATGAGTTTTGTTGTTGCTGCCATAGTCGTAGAAGTCCCGAAGAGACCAAACCCCCCCTCCCCGCTCCGAGCCCCTGACTAAACCTATTGACAGTGCCCACAACCAGTGTAGGCTAGAAGTGGTGCGATCAGAACTGGCCACCCCCCTGCTCACACCGAACCCTTGACAACGCTCATCGAAGATTCCATTGATCGACGTATTTAGGAAGCAGTGGCTGAGTGTGAGCTGGGATTTGTGGTCGAGCGAGAGAACCTACAGGGTGATCTCCGTGGTGTGTTGGTCCTACCATCACTCGGTCATGTGTAGCCCTAGGCTAGCCAAGCGAGACTCAACCAGCTAACCCCTGCGCGGTTCACGACTTGTTTTCTTGGTCAGCTTATCAAGATGTGTTGCTTTCAACGCGGAGAGACCTAGAGAGGATGACCATAGAGAGTGACCAACGATGTCAATACTTCTATGACCGCCTCAGTCGGGCCTTTACACCCTTTGACTCGTTGTTGCGGTCTTCTGATGTTCAGGTTTGCCCCCACTCCCGGAGACACCATGAGAAGTCACATCGACTGGTTTTGTGCAACCTCCGAGGAGGTTGGTGATCTTGAGTGGAGACTTTGTGAGACCGTCAGTGACCACCTTTTTGAGGTTGGAGTCACTAGCGCCTACCTTGCCCTTATCTGCGTTCGTGACCATATCCCCGACCTGGTCCTTGCCTCAGTAGTCGCTGCTGGCTTTGGCGGGGTTCAAAGGACCATGGAGGAGCTCGACTCTCTCATTTTTGTACGTGGCTCGCTCCTTCCTTTGAACCGTTTGGTTGACCCATTGAGGGGCATCTTTAGCGCTTAGGGATACTGAATAAATTTGTTAGAAACAGCCCCTAAGCAATACCCAAGCAGTTACTTGTAACACGAGGACTTGCTTTTATGTAAACCTTCCGTGTATTCAATTGGCGAGTGGGTTCTGAGTGCTTGTTGGCAAGGTTCCTATTGCTCAGGATGGCCCTTAGTACGACAAGCCGTTCGGGGGCGACTAGAGCTCGACCCGATCTAGGGCTTGCAGCCTTGTGGTCGTCATCCCTCGAACGCTCATACCTTTGACGCTGCGCGAGCACCAATTTTGACTCTCACCCCAATAATATGATTGATCGGGTAGAACAAAAACCTATATGCTGCACAAAAACAAACTATGGATCCTAAAAGCCCTAGCCCCTGACCGTCTGGTCGGCCTAAAAACTATCGACCAGGCAATAAAGCTTATAAATCGGAAAAAACTTACAATTTGGAGAGACTGTTTGTACCTGCAAAATAGAGTCTGGTTTTAGAATTTGAAAGTACTTACAAGCCATGTTTAACGCTTGTCCAGAAGATCCTACAAAATAGAAAAATAGGCTCGTCTTCTAGCAGCCTTACACATAGAACTCGTACTCCGCGACCTTGTGTAATTGGTTGCCAGCCTCTATAGCTAACTCAACCATGTCAGGTCAGGAAACGCAGACCAGTCTGTAGGACCCCTCCCCTATGGGGAAGAGCTTGTTACAACCCGCCTTATTCCTGGACTCATCTAAGGTCGAGATCACCTACGACCAGTGTCCACTCCCGCACCCGATGGTCGTTGTAGCGCCCGAGGCTCTTTTGGTATCGAGCTACTTGAATTCTGAGCATGTTCACAGGATTATTCGCCCGGGTTCATATTGTCCTTTCTCCGTGCCTCCTGGTCTCGCGCGAGCACTTGGTCATTCGAGGTGACCGACGTACGCTCTTCGACTAGCGAATTGAGTCCCATTTGTTCATTATTATGCCGTTGTACTGCCAAATTGCACTACCACTACTCGTATGAACTTAATTGCTGCTGTGGTGGAGAATTCCTGATAGGCTTGGCCTCAATCCCTTCAGTGAATTTGACTACTGCCATGAACAGGAATTCAAAACCGTTGGGGTTTTTAGGGAAGAATCCTATGATAGAGAGCCCCCAGATAGTGAAAGAACAAGAGAGTGATATAGTTTACTGTGCTCGAGCTGGTAGTTTGGCATATCAACCATGGTTCTAACAGGACCCGCACCGTTTCACCTGCTTGCAAGCATCCTAAAGGGCCATGTGCCAATAGAATCCTTACTGGAATGCTTTCCGGACCCGAGTGCGGTATGAAGTGTGCCACCACATATGCCTTCAAGAATGTCAGGGAACGCTGTGCTCCCCCTTCCTGAGTGATGTATTTCAGTAAAAAGCCATTGGTCCTTTGGTGGTAGAGGCGTCCCTCTACCCATGAGTACTTCTGGTCCTACCACATGACATTTTTCTGCTAACACATCATCGTCAGGGACTGGTCAATTTTGAAGGTAGTCTAAGCTGTACCCGAATCGAGCAGGGCAACCACATGATGGCCACCCAAGGTCGACAGCTCCGAAGGAGGCGTTGCTTCCAAAGGTGTTGCCTCTGGTGCTCCGTTTTTAAGTAGAGCATCCCTTCCATGTTGGCCCAAGACCGCGGTGGGTGGTTGTGTGAATCCTTTTTCAAAGACTCCGACCGGGATAGGTGCACAAAAAGAGGCTAGACGGGTCAGCCCATTGGCTAGGAAGCCATCCTTGCGAGGGACGTGCTTGACTTCGAAACCGACGAAGCATCACTCTAGCTTTCTCACTTCGGAGAAGTATGTCGCTATCATTTGGTCCGAGCACAGGAAACTTTTTGCACTTGGCTCACAGCCAGTAGCGAGTCCCTCATCGCTACTAGGCGTTTTACCCCTCGTGCGGAGGCTGCTCGTATTCCAGATAAGAGGCCCTCATACTCCGCAACATTATTTGGTGGCCTGTAAATTTAATTGAAATGTGTACCTGAAGGCATCGCTGGCCGGTGGGGTCGAGATCGCTCCAGCCCCCAGTCTAATCAACGTGAACAGCCTACATACAAGTGTGGCCCTATGCGTGTTGTCTCTGGTCGTAGAAGGCACCCGTTGTTTGACGACCAATAACATTTCTACGACCTATGGGGTAGCTACAAAATAGGGCAACGACTCCTCGTCTGGTCGAGGAGTGGTCAGTATAGGAGGAGAAAAACCTGTTGAGATCCTAAGAGGCTGCCCCTATTTTAGGTATCCGCCGAAAGTGATCGTTCTTTCTATCCGAACTTGAAAAGCGGACGGCCCTATTTCCTGTCCACAAGATGACCCTGAACAAGGAAAAAACGCATTCAATCAGTATCTGAACATCCTTTAATCTGGTTGGGAATCACGGTCCTTTAACAAGTGGACCAAAGCACAAAGATATATGCCAAATTGTCATTCAATCCTAGGCGTACATACAAGTTGGAATACACACAATTTGTGAGCTGAGGCGAAAGATCTATTTGGCATAGCTTCACCTCTATTTTTTTTTTTTTGAAATTAGATATTCTTAGCTCCAAAAATTTATGAAGCTAGAGCTATGGTACACCAAAGATATTGAGATAAGCCATTTTATTTTCTTTTTAATATCAAAATAGAGATTTAAATCATTTTATCTTAGCTTTCAAACATAATATCTAATGTGGAGTTAAGAGCTAAAGTTTTATCAAACAGGATCTAAAGTCAATTGACATATATCTGTGTGACACACTGATTGTTTGAACTTTTAGTTGATTCTATATTTCAGCAAAATGTTTGCCTTTGTTGGCATATGCCAAGGACACAGGAACTTTTAGTCCGTCTGAAAAAAAAATACTCATAGCAATCATGTCGGAATCGTGTTGTTCCTGCGAAGTTCTCAACATATTAACATGAAGTTCCTTCATTCCAAACAAACTTTTAGGTGGGAGCTTTTGTGCCTGCAGGACAAACACTTTTTATTTCTTCAACTCTGGAAACCTTGTGAATCACCGAAGGTTCCAATGTGATGTTCTAAGGCTGCTGGTGCATGTTACAAAATTCTTGTCAACTTGGCGAGTAACATGACATGCAAAGGAAAAGGCGCCTGATCAAGAACAGTCAATTCAGGATTGGTGGGACGGTTTCATGTCCTTGCTAGTGCAATCAGAGGCGTACATCTGCAACGAACATCATCAGGGGTGGACTCACGTTCAAAGCAGACATCAGGTAACATATTTTGTTTTACGGTGATCTATCATATGTACTTAGGTCTATAAGATATCTCTTAATCTAATAAGTGGGACACTCAAATCTCTAGTCTAACAAATAGGACACTGGATCATTTTTTTCTAAGTTCACCACTTATCATTATGTATGCTATCTGGAATTTATGAAAGGAGATAAACTGAAGAGTATTTGATAAACAAGTGAACGTAGCCTTGTAAGTCTTCAATCTGATTAAAGAAGAGATGCGCCTGCGGAAGCTAACTTGTGGTGTGCCAAAGATAGCCTAGTTTCATATGTTATACATCGAGACGCCTATTAGTTTATTTATGTGATCACAACACATGTAATATTCAAATTTCTCCTCCTTAAATGAAGGAGCAGTGCTCCTGCTCAGGGCTTAAAAAAAAGGAAAAGGGGGAACATGCTGAAAACCATCCATTTGTAGTGCACACGCCTGTAGACGCTAATTCTGCTTCTTCTAAAATAGTGAAGTGAAGAGACTGTCAAGGCGGCAAGTCCCCAGCTGGATGGAATACAGAATTATGGTCCATGCTACCGAGCTGTCAAGACTGAATCATGGATGTCCCCTAAGATTCAGATTCTGGCGCCGGTATTGGCACCGGAGTCGATGCATCTCTTATTTACAGATCCCATCATGCATGTGGATTTGATGGAGCTTGTGACTTTGGAAATTCGGTGGCTGTAGTGTCAGGTTCTGTTGGTGGTCCAACTGAAGCAATGCAAAAAATGGGGGCTATATATTCTGATATGCTTCTCAAGTGGCAAAGCTAGGATGCAAAGGAATATCTGTAGGTTTCCTGAGGTCATGAATCGAATTATTTTGTGGAATTTGAGTTGTACTTCAAAATAGACGCTACTCGAAAAAAGTGTGCTAAAAAAAATGCAAGATGCAAGACCAAACATAACCGAAGGGGGAAATCATAAGCTTATGACAAGACATCTTGGTCATGTTGTTAGAGAACATCACATTTTAATTAAAAACATAAAGAAGAGGAATGAAACAGATCTATTGAGTGTTTGCACCATAAGTCCATAACCATCACATTGGCACAGTTCCACATCAGTTATGGAAAGAGAAGAGACCCAACTTATAAAATTTGATGTAATATTTACCTATTGGAAAGCCTTTTATCCTGATGAAATGTCCTACTTAAGCATGATGTTGTTGTTCTCCTTGTCGCTGGGCTAGCACGTTTAGCGACTGACCCGGGAGCCAATACACTTTTTAGGCCACCTTTGGAACATTGAAACAATAGAGGAATTTTGGAGGATTTGAATCTTATAAGAAACTTTTCTATGAAGCTCTTTGGAACAAAGAATTGTGTTTCTACAAATCCTCCAAAATTCCTATGGAATGATTTGTTCCATCGAAATTTTGGAGGGAATTATAGCAAGAGGTTTAACCTCTTGAAAAGTTCCCTTTGTGTTAATCTCTTTCCTCAAATTTCTATGTTTTTTCTGCGCTCCCTCCAAATGCTCTATTATAAACTTTTTCGCGTTCTAAATTAATGTAGGATTGCAAGTGCTAAGCAATTTTAAACCTACGTTTTTCTTATTCTTGCATTTTGATAATCCTGCGTTCAAAGAGGGTCTAGTGGAACTAGAACTGAATGCTCGTTTAGCATTCTGAAGGAGCGTGTCACGCAACGCTCTACGTGCAACAACTGATATCAGACCCTAGGTACCCTCCTCACATACCTCACTCCACTGGGATTGGAACTAGATGCTCCTTTAGCAATCTCAAGGTCCTAAGTGGAGTTCTAACTCCCAATTAGAAGTGAGAATTATTGCAAGAGTTATTTCAAATGAAATTAATGCATTTAAAATAGGGGTAAGAACCAATGTTACTGGACACCCGTATCTTTTTTTTCCCGAATCAAACACCCATGTAACAACCTGAATTTTTGAAAACCAAAATTTTCTTAGAGAAATAAATAATATATAAGAAATGCAAAGAAATGAGAAAAGAAAGCCAAAACAAAACAAAAAGAAGAAATAAAACCCTCTCCGGAGCTCCCTCTCTTCCTCAGCCCACCCCCCTCCCCTGCGGCCCGCCTCTCCCTAGCCTGCCCCCTCTCCCTCTGGGCCGGTGTAGCAAACATGATCTTTTTGGGTATATATGTGATTTTGGTGATTAATGATAATATAGTTAATAGGACTAACATACTTATCAAGTATATGTTTTAGTAGGTCTCATGGATACAATATATGAAGAAGCCACCGAAACCAAACTAAAAAAGTTTGAATTGGACGAGTTCAGAGGAAATTGCACTCACTGGATGGTCTGATGTTTAGATTGTTGTACAAACCGGAGTGTTCTTGGCTCAGAATAAGCTTTTCAGAAATAACATACAAGATGGTCCGGTGTTAGAGTGGTATTAACACTAGAGTGTTTTACAGGAAAAGTGCAATTTTTAGAAGAAGGGTGAACTCAATAGATGGTTCGATGATCACTGAGATAGCCTCATTGGATTATTTTTCAGCTCAGAGGAGAAAATGAAGACTACACCAGATAGTACAGTGCTCAAAGGGGATATAATACTGGAGCATTTCTCTAGAGAACTATTGAAGAATGAAGATCTACACACCGGACAATAAACAGTGCAGAAGAAGTAGCTCAGTCGGCTGAAGTATACATACCAGATAGTCCGATGATGAAGTTCAAGGTTACACCAATATATCCAGTGTGTTACAATGTGTTTGAGTGGGGTTTCAAAGGCTATTTTTCTACTATTGTACACACTGGATGGTCCAGTGTTTGTATTGTTGTTAACGCCGGATCATCCGGTGTTTGTAGTCTTTTGCGATCGTTGAAGCAACGACTAATGTGTGGGTTTGAGATATAAATATCCACCACTCGGCTATTTGAGTGTGCTGGAGTCCAGGGAAGCTCATAGATATTTGAGAAGACATCCAAGCCACCGAAGTACTAAAAGTGATCACCAGGATAATTAAGCATAAGATTAGAGAGTGATTAGTGCTAATAGGCCTAGAGAGAGTTGTTGCTAGGTGTTGCTACCTAGAGAGGAGATCAAGGAGTGATCATATATTGTACCAAGTGGTACGCTGATACCTTAAAGTCTTGGTGACTTGCCGGCATCGTGAGCCTTGGTGGCTCATGCTTGTTGACCCTCCAACTTGATGTGGAGCAACGGTAAAAACTCTTGTATGTGGACGTGAAGACCCTTGCCTTGATGATTCAAGCTTCGAATTGAAAACAACGGCAAATGACTGAAAGAGAGGCTTATAGTGAGACCTTACCGTGATGGCTTAGGGGCTCAACCTACTTGAGGCCTAAGTGCCTCAAGGGCCGTGACCGAGTGCCATCCCGGAGCCATAGCCTAGGTGGCTGCTCCAACATGGATTAGGGGTGACGTTTATGCCATTGATACAATGGGATAAAAATCTCTTGTGTTGAGTCTGCTCTCTCTTCCATCTTTACGTTTTCGTATTTATATTCTTGCAATCTAACTTTACATGTTTACCTTCCTAGAATAGTTTGCTATTATTGGCTACAGACTGCAAACCTTTTGAACGATAGAGAGACATACTAGATGACTCTAGAACACATTTAGATAGAATTGATATATGTTTATCTTGTGAAGTTTTTGGAGCTGGTTAGTTTTAAGTGTCATAATTCACTACCTCTTAGGACATCATTAATCCCTTCAAGTGGTATCAAAGCCTCGTACTCTTGATAAGCTTAACATTCTAGAGTTGTGATGTCTGAGATAGGGATGTATACCAGTAGTGCTCCATATTTTGATGGCGCTCACTTCTCTGTTGAAAAATTCTAATAACTTGTCATTTGCAAGCCAAAGGTTTAAATGTTTGGAGAGTCACCAAGGAGGGGATAAAGTAACGTATCACAAACAAAGAGAGGCAATTCGATACTTTAGTGAAGAGTATCATTTTGTCATCTCTAAGCATTGATGCATTCAATCGAGTATATTCTCTCACTAATACACATGATATTTGGACTAATTTTATTGAAATACATGATGCACAAAGGATATGCGCAATGAGAAATATCATGTGATACTAAGCTCAATAGTATCAACAACTTGCCTATCAAAATGCTAATGACATATACTCACGTTTGAATATTCTTGTCAATTAGATCAATGTGCTAGGTTTGACGCCAATTAGAAATGATCAAGTGGTAAGAAGAATACTTCAACCTCTACTTCCAAAGTACAAGTTGATAGTTTCCATCATCACGATAATGACGACATTTGCAAGATAATTCTAAGCTAAGTTCTCAGTAATATCACCACCCATGAGATGACCATGAACATAGAAGCTGAAGCTTCCTCCTCATCTGATGCCAATAACCTTGCCCTCACAAGCAAGCATGCTCTTCACCCACATATGAAGATGAGAAGGCAAGAGCAAGAGTCAAGCTCAAGCAAAGATGATGGTGATGAAGATGAAGAGAGCGATGACGAAGATGAGAAAAGCACATCAAGTGATGAAGAAATAGATCTCAAGATCACCAAGCTTATCTCAAGATTGGAGAAGAATCTCAAGAGGATGAACGCTAAGATCAATCATCCAATCTCCAGAAAGACTTGGTCAACATAGTTGATCATATCAAAAAGGAGAAGAAGACCAAAAACAATAGGGAGATAAGGGAAAGAGGAAAAGCATTTGCAAGCATAGGAACATGGGTGAGTGAAGATGAAGATTCAATCTCAAGTGATAAGAGCTTCACCATCCATTCCTCCAAGAGAAGCTCTTCATCAAAGTCGTCATCACACAAGTGACTTGTGGCTAAAGGTATGAAAAACGATGTAAGTAATGATGAATCCAATGAGAATTCACCATCTTAAGAAAAATTTCTTGAATTGATAAATAAGCAACCAAGAGCCTTAAAAAAATAAGCTAAAGAACTTATGAAATTCAATGCCTTTAGTGACATTCATGATTCCTTTGTTTCTAATTATAAACAATTATTGAGCAAATTTGAATTGCTAAACGATAAGTATGAAGAGCTTAAGGCAAAACTTGATGACATTGAATCTCAGCTTAAGGTCCATTTGAAGCAATTTAGTTCTCTTTTTTATTTAAATCCTAAGGTAGATGCTTTCACTTCTTGTGATGATTTGATTGATCTATCAATCTCACCTCTTTGCAACAAGACATGTGTTGAGAATGTTATTGTAGAATCATGTAATGATCTTATTGCACAAGAAAATGATGAGCTTAATCAAGAAGTGGAGAATCTCAAGAAGGACTTAGCAAGATTGAAGGGGAAGAATCATATCCAACCTCCTCAAGATAACTGTGATAATATGGTGAACAAGCTTGCGGAGGGGGTCCATCGTTACATGTTTCAAGTGTTATCAAGAATGCCACAAATCATTCTAATGCAAATAAGTCAAGAAGGAGATTAAGGAGAAGAAAAATACGATGAACCTTATAAACAAGACCACCAACTTCTACACCAAGGCCAACTACAAGATCAAGATCAAGAGCAACTTCTACAAGCTCAAAAAGTAGGACAATGGCAAAGTGGTTGCACACATGGTTGGAAGAAAGGATCGAGGGTAGAACCACCCATTTTAGTGCTAAGGAAGTCATCACCAACATGAAGGGGCCCATTCGATTTGGGTTCCAAAGAAAACTTGAAGTCCACGAGTCAGCTCAGAGGTTTTGGGGACTTGGCACACAAGATGAAGTGAAGATTCAAGTAAGAAGGCAAGTATAAAAGATTGGGCACATTGATGTAAATCTTGATCATCATATACCCAAAATTCCACATCAAAATGTTAAAAAAAGAGGTAATGATGGCTAGATTTTTGTTCATGTATTTTGTTTTTGCATCTAGTACCTTTGCCTTGTCTACGATTGCATGTGCTTATTTCATTTCCTTGCAATGCCTAGTATAGGTTTTTTTTCATATGTTAGGTTGCTTGTGTTTCTCTCTAACCTATAAGCATCCTACATTGTTTATTAGTTGTAGGTTCTTTACATGCCATATTCCTTCAAGTGGTATACTTTATATACCATGAATCCAACCTATAGGATAAATTTCTAATTGTTATCAATGACAAGTGATGTGTCTCACAAGTATTCGACACTTATATGGAAATATTTAGGGGGACCATATCCTATGAGTTATGATTTTGAGACTAACATGTATTACAAGTGATATCTTTTATAGTTTTATGGAGTAATCTATAAGTCCCCGAACGTATATAATGTTTATTCGTCAATTGGTATTATTGTTAACTCATTTGATCTTTTAAGTTACCTCCATACATAATATGGCTTAAACTTCCTATCTTATCAAATTATCTAGTTGTGCATATATTTCACTCATCGTATGTATGAACATATGTATGGGAAGTTAGATCATATTATGTGAGTTTCATAAATTGTGTTCCATTTTAAATGATATCCATATAGCTCATTTCAATTGAATTCTTACAGTTGGCATGTATACATACGATTGATACCATTTACCCTATAGTTGTTATCATTCCTTTCTATTGGATTTTTACAAATAATATCATCTTATTAGATCATAGTTTATGAAGATCTCTCCCGTGTACTTTAACGTTTTTCCTTGAGTTTAACATGTGTTTGTAGTTTTTTTGAGATTGTTGACAAATGGGAGAATTTTGTTGACCAAAGCAAGTTCAAGTTGCATGATACAAGATTGTTGACAAAGAGAGAAACATGATGCAAGAAGTGCACATGGAAGGATTACAAGTTATATTAAGGCAAGAAGCGTGCGAAACAAAGAATTCTTGCATAGGTTGATCAAGAGAGACAATGATAATGGATAAAGGGTGGGAATTGTCTCCATGATAGTCACAACAAAAGGGAGACAAACTGAAGGTAAGAACAAGTTATGACAAAGATATGATATTTTCTTCAGTTGGTATCATTGGAGCACTTTCAATTGGTATGATTAGTTTCCTTACAATTGGTATCATTGGTTGTTCTTACCATGTATCCAAGCAAAGTGGTAAGAGCTTGTGCACTTCGTAAATTATTGTCATTCATTATTTGCGCACTTTACATTTGGTATCATTTATGTTTTGCCACTTGTTTTGGTTGTGTTGTCATCAATCACAAAAACGGAGAGATTGTAGCGAACATGACTCTTTTAGGGAATGTATGTGATTTTAGTGATTAATAACAATATAGTCAATGTGACTAACATTTTATCTAGTATATACTTTAGTAGGTCTCATGGATGCTATACATGAAGAAGCCACCCAAGCTAAACTCAAGAAAGTTTGAACTGAACGAGTTAGAGAAAATTGCACTCACCGGATGATCCGGTGCTAAAAAAAGATAACACAACAGATGATTCGATGCTCAGACAAGTATACACACTGGAGTATTTTGACACAGAAGAAAAGTTGAAGAACACACCGGATGGTCCGGTATTGAGGTGATATACACAAAAGAGCATTGCATTTTCTAGGAGGTGTAGTAGATGAGTTGTACACATCGTATGGTCCAGCGATGAAGAGGAGTGTACACCGGAGACTTCAACGGAGCATTTTCTAGGAGGTTTTTAGTGAAGAGAGGAGTTGTACACATCGAATGGTCCGGTGATAAGAGGACTATACACACCGAAAAAATGCAAAATAAGAAGTGGCCCGGTTGGCTCAAGTTTACACACCAGATAGTCCGATGATGAATGTTACACCAGAACATCATGTGTTCACAATGAGTTTGCGTGCCGGTACAACGGCTAGTTTCTACTATTGTACACACCGAATGGTTTGGTCTTTGTACTGTTGTTAATGCGCGGATCATCCGGTGTTTGCAGTCTGCTTGAGCCATTGGAGCAACAACTAGTTCATGGGTTTAAGGCTATAAATACTCTTCACTCGGCCATTTGATTGCACTGGAATCCAGGAAAGCTCATAGACACTTGAGAAGACATCGAAGCCACCAAAGAGCTAAAAGTGATCATCCAAGGCAATTAAGCACAATAGTAGAGAGTGTTAGTGCTAATAGGCCTAGAGAGAGTTGTTGCTAGGTGTTGCTGCCTAGAGAGGGGATTAAGAAGTAATTCTGCATTGTACAAAGTGATATATCGATACCTTGGAGTCTTGGTGACTCACTGTCATCATGAGCCTTGGTGACTCATGCTTGTTGACCCTTCGACTTGGTGTGGAGCAGCAGTAAGAAGTTTGTACAGAGACGCAGAGACCCTTGCCTTGGTAGCTCAAATTCCAAAGTGAAGACGACAGCAAGTGACCAAAAGAGAGGCTTATGGTGAGGCCTTGCCTTGGCGGCTTGACGGCTCAACCTAATTGAGGCCTAGGTGGCTTAAGGGCCTTGATCGAGTGTCGCCTGGGAGCTATAGCCTAGTTGGATGCTCCAACGTGGACTAGGGGTGACGTTTATACCATCGATATCATAGGATAAAAATCCCTTGTGCTGAGTTTGCTCTCTCTCACTACTACAGAATCTATTTAGTGGGACGTTCCTGTGTAGACAGATCTATGGAGCCACCTATACAAATGGTACTATAGACGGCTCCAAACTAGAACCGTCTGAGAAAATTGCAATGAGCAGTTGCAACAAAGCGGGATGGTTACAAACTACAACTGTCTGTACTAATACTACCGATGATTCCAAATTAGAATCATCTGTAAAAAAGAAATAATACAAACAGTTCTAAACTAGAACTGTCTGTAAAAAAAAAGAATAATACAGATGGTTCTAAACCTGAACCGTATGTACAAAAAGGAACAGTACAGACGATTCTAAACTTAGAACCGTCTGTACTAATAGTGTCTCACTCGTTTTGAGCATATATCTTATATAGATTATTTTTATACAATGGTTAGGAATGAATAAAGACAGTAAGGAATGTTCGCACAAGGTTAGAGGTTACGGGTTTGACTACGAGAAAACGCACTTGTGGTATTTCGTGTGAAAAATTATGTGACTTGCGACCGCGCCTACATAATAATATAGGGGGATGGTGTGGGTAGATCTACTTTATTTATGTTTTCGCATTTACTTAGTTAAAATCTATCTTTTCATGTTTATCTTCCTAAGTAGTTCTCTATAAGTTGCAAACCTTTTTAAATGGTAGAGTAGACACACTAGATGAATCTAGAATACTTTTAGATAGAAATTAATATAGGTTTATCTTGTGAAGCATTTGGAGTCAATTAGTTTTAGGTATCATAATTCACCCTGTCTTAGAACATCATTGATCCCTACAATGGTCATGAGCGGCGAGGAATGCTATCCATGATTAGAATATCTTGAAAAACTTTGGGTTGATAATTTATTCATGGTTGGAAAACATATTTGAGGTGGTCAACTTCAGTCGAGGTATTTAACTTTGGTTGAGGTCAAGAGGTCAACTCTTTAGGTTATTTATTTTCAGTCATTTACTATTGCTTTTATTTAAACATTTTACTTAAATTATGCCTTTATACAAATAAACCTATGTAAGACTTATTATTATGATTGTCTTCATATCATTACTTTAATATAACTTGCGGAGTATCAGACGTACTCACACTTGCTATAACCACACTGTTCAATCGGGGAAAACTTTAAAGATTACTTTGAGGATGAAGAATTCTAAGGTGGTGCTCTACATCGACTGCCTATGGAAGATGCAGACGAGAAAACTACGCTAGCTGCGGTGTTTATTTGCTTCTTGACCCTCAGAGGTTCTTTATGTAATCGTAAGTAACAACGTTAAGTTATGACATTGTGTTTTGTTATCATCTATGAAATCGATATATATTAAGATTGTTTCCTGGTTTAATATATGGTTAGGGTATTGGTCTGTCTTTAGACCGGTCCCGGTAACTACGAGTCAGATTCCGAGTTGTATTTCATGTGTCCAAATTTTCTTTATCGAATCGAACATTTGAATCCGTATCGGATTTCGACAGTGGTGTCTGTGTCGAGGTAACACTGGCAAGAACATATATAACATCTTGTCCTCACAGGTGACCGCATATATTACATATTTTAAGTTCTCATTATTTATTTTCTTTCAAGTAGACTTTATCAAATTATGTTGTTATAAAGTTTCATTAGCATTGACAAATGAGATGAAACTTTATTCTCAGAATCTTCTCCATGCATCCTATTCTCTATATAACAATATGCATTATTCTTCCGTTATATTACATCTTATACAACTATAAAAAAGAGATCAATGCCCTATAACCTACAATTTTTTTGTGGGCAACCTACAAATATATTATACTGTACATAGGCATAAAGTCACAATATTCTCTGTAACTGTGAGCCAACAGATTGTGTGGAAACTAGGGCGTAGGGCCTCCGATGACTAATCTGATTCACTCAAGAACGGCTAGCTCGAAGGGTCGCTATACCAGGGTCAAAAGGGAACTTGGAATGGAGCCTATATGAATATATAATATGCATGATATGTATACTTTTCAAATGGCAATGATCGTAACAGAGTACTAGAGTAGGCGTATATAGTGCGCATGCAACTAGCTAGAAACTTTGCACCCGGTGAACACTTTCGTCTATAAACAACCGATCAAGCCCTACCATGCAACACCACGCAGCACTGGCTACAGGGAAAAGGGCTCGAAGGGAATCCAAAAAGAAACCTAGCTCTAACTTGCACTAACGCAGCATATACTTTTTTTATATACCTCTTACTACTCTTTTCAATCATAAATACATATCATATTAGATAAGACACGATCTCAATACATAGCTTTGACCACTATTTTTCTATTAAAATATATTTAAAAAATCTACAAATTTTTAATATTATGAAAGTATTTTTTAAGATAAATCTAAATATACATGTGATAAATTCAAATTAAATATTTTGAAAACTATTGCTATTAAAAATTTTAAAAATTCTATCTAACCTTTTTTAAAATATGTATTTATGATAGGAAAGGGTACTATTATAGTATCTGCTACTGCTCTGTGGTGCTAGTCGACTATATTGTTTACAATGACACTATGACAGTCCCTCTGCAATAGCATTCTAGTTTGCGAGGCATCAGGCTTGGTTTCCACGAGGAAAATTACGGTTGGCTTCTTGCGAGATTATTTATTATCAATATCGCTATTTTTTTTTTTTTGAAAACTTCGACACCGCTAGTTGTACCCTATCCAGATTTATTATGATCTTATTTATTTACTGTTGAGTTGATCACTAGTTTATTTCACCCAGATTTTCAATGCCTTTTCTTTTCTTTTTTTTACAATATAAATCTTCAAATTCAATGACAAAATTTTACATGGCAAATCTGGTTATCATACCAGTGTGACCCTGTAACTATCCCGTATAGCACAATGCCTTCTTAACCAGCTGTGTTCAACTTTGAAAGGTCATATTTTTTTGAAAGGTCGTATACAGTACCGAACGGACAAAGAGCTGTGCACAGACACCTTAAATATAGTTTCTGGAGATAGAAAATGTCGAATATATCACTACCATATCTAGGATTTAAGATGTATTGTCAAAGGGCATTAGACATTTGCAGTAGTAATGAATATGGCCTATTGACTAAAGATTTTCTTGTGGTATGTAGGACGAGGAGTCCTATTGACTAAAGATAATTTAGCAAAACGTAATTAGAATAGGGTTTTAAATGTAGTTTTTTAATTAAAATGAAAGCATACATCACTTGTTCTTTAATTGTCATTTTGCTAAATCAATTTGGCGTGTTATTGAAATTGCTCTTGGGATTGAAACACCTAGAAACATGAACCACATGATAGGTAGATGTGTTACAGGTGTGGAACAACTTAACAAGAATAAGATCTTTGTCGGTGTAGCAACTATTTTTTTTGTTTGTATGGCTATGTCGAAATGATATTACTTTTGAGAAAAAATCAATCACAACTTTCATGCAGATACTTTTTAGGGCACATACTGGCTAAGATATTGGAGTCTATTGCAGAAGGAGGAGTACAGGGATATCGTGCGCAAGGCGTGCCATATTTTGAAGGTTGTGACTATGGATATCTTCGTCAAGAATGGGTGGCGTTTTAATAATAGACTCGTTGGTAGTTGATCTGTATGACATGGAGTTTATGAACTATTTTTTTCTTCCATTTCGAATGTTTGCAGCATTATTTTAATAATGAACCAAACTGTGTGCACCAAGTAGTCCAGAGGCTGAAAACTATTTTTTCCTTATTAAAAAAAAGTAATGAATGTGGCCATTGTGACCCATTTGCTTCAATAGAAAAAAGAAAGATGTCTTGCTATTAGCTAGCCTATATATTTGTAACTGCATGTTGGTCTTTATCATTACGTGTGCAAATTCCGTTGCATAAACTTCATTATAAATTTTTTTTCAGCATTCTTTGTGTCTTTACTTTTACTCATTGCAGAAAATATTCTTGTTGGCTCTTCATAGAATTTGATTTTACTGATACGATGTTAGTCCAAAGATTATTTCTGTTTGAGTGATATATAGGGCTTAGGCTTTCCTGCGAATGCATCACTTTGCTTCGCCGTGAACATAAATTCACTTTCTGTATAGGCCCATGGAATTTTGCAGAATTGCATCCTCTCTCGATTTTGCAAGCGTACTAATCATTCGTCAGAGACCATTCCTGAAAAAAGGACTTCGAGTATCGCATGATTAAAAATTCAAAATCTGAGTATCTTTTTTCGTGCTACAAAATTTGAGATTTGTGTTGGGTGAAGAAAAAAAGTAATGCTTTCCAGTTGCCATTCCATAGTTGCCCAGATCTTTACTTAAAGCTACTGTACGGTCGGGATACTGCAAGCGAAAATACTCTTATAATCTCGGTCAAATAACCTCTACAACCAATTAGTGCAATTTAGAAGACACTCCACAAGACCGTGATCGTTATCAGCATGGATTCTCCATTCTCTATGCAACAAAATTGTAAGAGGAACCCAAGGCAAGGCATGTACGTTCCTCTAGAGAAGCGCCACCCAAAGCATTGACAGACAAGTTAGGCGCCGATTAGGAACGAGATTGACGATTAGAGAAGAGTGAATAGATGACTCAATAAATTTTTTACGAAATCGTTAGTCTTCTCCTATTTAGATCACTCAACGCACCTTAAAACTCAAGCGGAAGCAAAAATAAAAAAAAAGTTTTAACAAACAGAAATCGAGACAACACGACTTTACAGATGGTATATGAACCATAGGTTCTATTTAAGATCAATCTATTTATCTTAGTATTCAAAAGATCACAACTTACAAAGAAACAAGAAAAGATAAACACCAAGCAACGGAACTCTCCAAGTTTATTGTCTAGAGGTAAGAGAATTCAATACCCCATCACATAAACGTGTATATACGAATTTTATACCTCTAGCAACAAGAAAAATGACCACACAAGGTGCTAAAATTTCAGCCAAAAAATAAAAATGAAAATCAAAACCGGAAACCAAAAAACTAATTAAGTTTGCAAGGGAACTAATAGAGGGAAATTAAAAGAAGGGAAATTCAAACATATTCAAAAACTTCATTACTCAAATTGGTCGGTCCTATTTTAGGCGGATTAAGATTTATCTCTCAAAACTCTCACATATTACATAGGCTAAGCACTTATCATTCTCTGCTCTAAAACCCTAACTCTAAGCTCTCAAATGGATGACACAAGAAGTTCAAGTGACTGGTTCAAACTCTCTCATAGTCCTATCTCTCTATTTATAGGTCTATGAAATTTGACCCTTAAGTTTTCTAGCTTTTTCTTAAAATACCCCTTTCTTGTAGTACACTCCTACCTACCATCAAGGGTATTTTGGTCTATTTTCTTCTCTATTCATCGAACAGCTGTGGTGCCTTCACGACTTAGCTTCGTCTCGACGCAAGGTTTGAGATGGTGCCACGTACTCCTCCAGTCCTCCCACGGTTTTGAGGCCAAACCGCGAAACCGTCTGCACTCTTCTTAAAGTGTCACTCATCGCATTGCTTACACCTTAAGCAAGCGCTTCGATGTCGACGCGTGGACTCTATCACACGATCCTGATTGTCGGCAAGTCTCTTCCACTCTCGATCCCTTGGGTCACCTAGTCACTTGTACCGACATCCCTTCGCTTGACTTTATCAACAAGCCGTCTCCATCCGCCTTCCATGTTCTGCTTGACCTCCACATGTTCAGCTAGAATCACCCTTGACTCCGCATGGCCTCCTTAATCGTCCAGCACCAAACACTCCGCTTGACCCCGATCATCCCGCCGCCAACCGCCAAGTTGTATCCATCATCTGCACACCATGAGACAAGCAAACACATATCTCCAACTCCAATTCCATTTAGTCCATAATTAATATGCTCAAATGAAATCCCGAAACAATTCAAATAACATTAAAGTTCATGCAAAACTGAAAATCATCAAGCCAAATAAATACCAATGCCAATCACTCATCACAAGTAAACAAAGTCACATTTCAACTTGGTTTCTCAATCTCTCCATTGATTAGTGCATTGACAACCCTCAAAACACAAAGATTTTGATTTGAAAAAATTAAGATAAGCTCATCCAAGTGAGAAAAACTCAAGAAAGAGCAAAATATTTCACTTGGCATAAGAAAGGTTACAAAAGCCCAAAAAAGACAAAGACAAGCCAAAAACCTCAAAAGATCAAGAAAAACTCGAAAACCCAAGAACACATGTTTCTCCTTGATGATTGCACATATTCCATTTTTTCTTTCATTTCTAGATAAATGCAATTTTCTCCTCATTTATTGAATATTTTTGCATAATATCTTTGGGCATATTTTCTCCCCTTTTGGTAATGCAAACATCAAGGATACAAGACTATGCAAAATATGTTCAAATGAAATGCAAGCCTACAAAGTTTCATATATAGATCACAAAGCACTTGCAAGGGCTAGAGATGTCAAAGCACTAGGAGGAGTAAACAATATAACTCAAAGGCGCACAAAATCTCGAAGTGAGTTCATGTCACAAGCACCGGGAGTGAAGCAAGTTTTGGTCATTTTGTTCAATTATCCAAAAGATGTCACCACAAAATATCCATAGTTTCATGATCAGTGCAAAGATTATAGAAGCTAGTGCTATATCAAATTCAAACTAGGCAACCAAGTTCAACCCGACGAGCTATGCAAACATCCACATATAAATCTAAGCATTAGTTTGACAACATAAAAAATAATATTCTTAGCACATTAAAAAGCACAAGTTAACTTTCTCATTTGATCATTTAACTATCCTCAAGTGAGTTTTAAGTAACAATGGGTTCACTTCTTTGACAAACCATATAAAGCCTTAAGCCATCATATTGGATTCAATTTTAGCTCAAAACTTGATCATTCATTTTATTAACTCAATATAGGATTTAAGATATAATTTTTCACAAGGGTTAATCATGGGCTAAATATTTACATAGACAAAGGTCAAATACCCATAATCCGTTGAACTGAACAAAACGGCCTAGCACAAGCTTTTCACAGAATTAGTTCTAATTTAAGCACTGATCAAATTAAAGCAAACACTCAAGGATGACAAGAGATTATGTTCATATTTCAAGTTCATTCTTAAAAATGGCAACCTTGCTCAATAGATTTTATGACATGTTTTAATAAGAGCCTAAGTTTGCATAAATTATTATACATCTACTACACTTAGCACAAATTCACGACTAGTATAAGCTTTGCATCGCTCATGCTGAACTTTTTCAGCAAATCTTTAGTGTACTTCGTTTGGTGGACGAATGAACCTTGCTTGCATTGCTTGATTTGCAGCTTAAGGAAAAAGTTGAGCTCACCCATCATCGACATCTCGAACTCCCTGCTCATAGTTTCTACAAACTTGTCCACAAGTGCATGAGAAGAGTAAAAAAATGATATCATCCACATAAATCTGCACAAGTAAAAAATCATTGCAAAGCTTGAGAGTGAACAAAGTTTTATTAGTTAACCCCATCACATACCTATGCCCTAGTAAGAAAGACCTAAGCCCATCATACCAAGCGTTAGGTGCCTGATTAAGCCTATACAAAACTTTCTGAAGCTTGTATACTCTATGAGGGTATTTAGGATGCTCAAAGCCTGGAGGTTGTTTGACATAGAGCTCTTCCTCTATGAAACCATTTAGAAAAGCACTCTTGACATCCATTTGATACAACTTGAAATCTCGGGATGCCGTAAATGAAAGGAGGATCCTAATGGTTTTTAGCCTAGCTACTGGTGTAAAGGTCTCTCCAAAGTTTATCCCCTCTACCTTAGTGAAACTCTGAGCTACTAATCTAGCCTTGTTTCTTACCACAGACCCATCCTCCCCCTATTTGTTTTTGAAAACCCATTTGGTGCCTATGGTGTGAACATTTGAGGGTGGTTCTACTAGGACCCAAACTTAGTTTCTCTCAAAGTTTTCAAGCTCTTCATGTATGGCATTAACCCAAATCGACTCGGATAAAGCATATCCAACATCATGGGGCTCAAAAGAAGCAACACATACAGAATCAGTGAAATGAGCATGAGAAACAGATTTGAACCTCGTTACGCTCTAAACAAGGTCACCGATCATCAGATGTGGGGGATGTCACCGCTGAATGTGTTGAGGGGCTTCGCGCTGCGAGATGACCTCCCCCTCAAACACTGCAGGTGCAGGCTCAAAAGCAGCTAAAGTGGAAGTAGAGGCTGCAGGACCCTCTACCGGTGTTGAGGAGACAGGAACCAGCTCGGGAGCGAGTGTAGTAGTAGGAAGTAGTGGATCATCCTCATTATCCCCGAAAGCTAGAAGGTCGTTGTCTACAAAAAATGCTTTCGCTCATCTCCTGATCACCTACACACTCAAAGACATGGCTAGCACAAGGGGTTGATTCATCAAAGATCATATCACAGGACTCCATGATGGTGTTAGTGTCAAGATTAAAGACCATGTAAGAATGACCATGAAGAGAATACCCCAAGAAAATATCATCGGAAGAATGTGACTCGAACTTGTCAAGATTCCCACGCTTTAGGATGAAGCACTAACACCTAAAAACTCTCAAATGCGAAACCTTCAGCTTCTCCCAAAACGCAACTCATAAGAAGTTAAATTCAAGATCAAGCGCAAGAAAATTCGATTGGAGATGTATACCGTGCTAATGGCCTCGGCCCAAAACTTCCTAGGAGTCCTATGCTCATCGAGCATCATTCTAGCCATCTCTACCAAAATGCGATTCTTCCTCTCAACCACGCCATTCTGCCGAGGAACGTGTGAGATAGAAAATTGATGCTCAATACCATGCTCAAGATAGAAATCATCAAAGAGATAGTTCTCGAACTCGGTACCATCATCACTGCAAATTTCTTTTAATGCACTAGGGACTTCTTTGAACAATCTCAAAGCAAAGCTCCGAAAGTGTGAAAATACTTCATCCTTGCTCATAAGAAAGAAAACCTAAGAGTAGCGAGAGAAATCATCAATAATGACAAGTACATACCACTTCCCACCTGCCGAACGAACCCGGAAAGGACCAATAGTGTCCATATAGAGAAGTTCTCCCGATCGTTCAGTCATCACCAGATTGACTGGTGGGTGAGAGGTGGCAAACATCTTGCCATACTGACAAGGAGCACAAACAAGATTCTTCTCAAACTTGAGCTTGGACAATCCTCGTTTCAAGCCTAGGGCACTCGAACGAGTAAGCAAGTCAAAGATCATATGCCCTAGTCTCCTATGCCACATCCAAAGCTCAAAAGAAAGTTGAGCAATCAAACAACAAGAAGAACCAAGGGACTCAGAAAAATCAGCTCCAAAAACTCTCCAACTCTAGAAATCTGGCAAATCAAAGCGACCGAAGAATCAAGAACTCGAGAAGTATCACGTTTGAAACACACTTCCAAGTCCTCATCCAGCAACTAGTATACAGAAAGCAAATTATATCACAGATGCTCCACCAAAGCCACATCATTGAGAGTAAGACTCTCATTCACCCTTACCATACCTTTAGCTTTCACCCTTCCTTTCCGATCATCCCCGAAAGTGACGTACTCATGCCGCTTCGTTGGGGTGAGGTTGGAGAACCATAATGTATCTCCGGTCATATGATGTGAACAACCAAAGTTAATGAGCCACTTGCTTTTCAGGCCTCCGCCTGCCACCTATATGCGGGAAGAGTAGTAGATGGATGGTTCAGTACTGGGGTTAGTCATAAACTTCTTAGGAATCCAGTACTGGCTCATCCGCCCTGAAGCAGTAAAAGCAAGTGCATGCAAATCAACACTAGTACGCTGGGGGCGAGAACCATGAAGAGAAAAATATAGTCCGCCAAAGTGCTAGAACTCAAGGCCTCTTACACGTTGATCAAAACCATATGAGTCTCGATGGACTTGAACTTGCTGAAGAGTTCATGACAAGTTAACGTGTCATAACTTGATGACTTTTCAATGTTCGAGATCTTTACTTCTCATATGTTATGATCCAGAGCATAGAGAAGCTTAATCGCTCTCTCGTGGTTAGAATAGGGCAAAACACCAGTTGATCTAAGATTGCTAACAATTCTATCAAAGTGAGCAAATATGGCATCCAAAGACTCTCCGGGGTCTTGCACAAACATTTGATATTCTTGGTTGTATGTGCTTTGGCGTCTGGCCTTAATCTGATTAGTGCCTTCATGAAAGATACTCAGAGTAGTCCAGATCTCCCAGACAATACGGAGGTGCTGAACCCTGTCAAACTTATTCCGACTCAAGCTTGTGAACAAAATATTTATGGCCTTGTTGTTGGCCTCGTACTATTCAATTTGAGCATGAGTCGTGCGAGCAGCAAAGATCTCGTAGTTGGAATCAATTAACTCTCAAATTGCATTTCATTGGCTTAAGAGATAAGCCTCCATTCACGCCTTCTAGTACGAAAAATCATAGCCATCAAACAGCGGAATCTTCACACTTCTCTCGATGTCGTCTACGGATCACAGAGCGGTTAAGTATAACAAGTGATCAAACTGGCTCTGATACCAATTGTAGGAACGAGATTGACGACTAGAGGAGGGTGAATAGACGCCTCAACAAATTTCTTGCGAAATCGATAGTCTTCTCCTATTTGGATCATCCAACGCACCTCAAAACTCAAACAAAAAAAATAGAGAGAAGTTTTAACAAGAGAAAATCGAGACAACACGACTTCACGAATGGTATATGAGCCATAGGTTTCATTTAATATCAATCTATGTGTCTTAGCACTCGAAAGATCACAACTTACAAAGAAATAAGAAAAGATGAATACCGAGCAATGAAACTCTCTAAGTTAATTGTCTAGAGGCAAGATAATTCAATAGCCCATCATATAAGCGTGTGTATGCAAATTTTATACATCTAGCAACAAGAAGAATGACCTCACAAGGTGCTAAAATTTCAACTAAAAAATTCAAATTGGAAACAAAAAAACTTGCAAACTTCCAACGAAACTAATAGAGGAAAATTAGAAGGAGGGAAATTCAAGCATATACAAAAACATAAACTTCATTACTCAAAGTGGTCAGCTCTATTTTAGATGAATTATAAAGATTTATCTTTCAAAACTCTCACCTATTAAATAGGCTAAGCACTCATCATTCTCTTCTTTGAAACCCTAGCTCTAAGCTCTCAAATGGGTGGCACAAGGGGTTCAAGTGGCTGGTTTAAACTCTCTCATAGCCCTACCCCTCTATTTATATACCTAGAAAACTTGACCCCTGAGTTTTCTAGCTTTTTTCTAAAATACACTTCTCTTGTAGTACACTCCTACCTACCACTAAGGGTATTTTGGTTCATTTTCTTCTCCATTCATCGTACGGCCGTGGCACCTTCATGACTTAGCTTCGCCTCGATGCAAGGTTCGTGATGGTGCCACGTACTCCTCTAGTCCTCCCACGATTTTAAGGTCGAACGGCGAAACCGTCTGCACGCTTCATTAAGTGTCACTCGTCACCTTGCTTATACCTTAATCAAACATTTTGATGTCGACGCGTGGACTCTGTCATACGATCCTGACCGTCGGCAAGTCTCTCCCGCTCTCGATCCCTCGGATCTCCATGTCACTTGCACCGACATCCCCTTCGCTTGACTTTATCAACACGCCGTCTCCATCTGTCTTCCATGCTTTGCTTGACCTCCACGTATTTAGCTAGAATCACCCTTGACTCCGCCAAGTCTCCTCAATCGTCCGGCACCAAGCACTCTGCTTGGCCCCCATCATCCTGTCGTCGACCGCCAAGTTGCATCCATCACCTGCATACATGAGACAAGCAAACACATATCTCCAACTCCAATTCTAGTTAGTCCATAATCAATATGCTCAAATAAAATCCTAAAACAATTCAAATCACATGTCACACCCGGTTTTCAAAGAACAAACTAGATGCATTCCACTTGTATGCCAGAATCAAGTTTCCATACATGTAGTGACTTCATAAGTGATAACATAATAGTGTTATTAAATAATGATAATATTCATTACAAAAGGACCCGGAGGTCTTTAAAGAAAAAACTAAGATAACTTCCAGCGGTAGCAGGTCTTCTATCCATCCACAGGCGTTGTCCGAGGGAGCGCCAGCCTACGACATGGTCTTCAGGTCGACATCTTCTTTCGCCTAGAACTCAGATCCATTGGCCAAGATGTCATCGAAATCCTCACCTTCTGAGGAGCAATAAGTGGTTGAGAGAAGGCAAGCGTGAGTACATAGAGTACTCAGCAAGTGTGGGAAAACATGACATATAGGCTTATGACAAGGAAAAGCTTGACTCAGGTTGACTGCAACTATGCCAATCTAATCTAGGACTCTAAAGACATAGCAACCTATTTACTATGTTTGATGACACCAACATTAAAGGAACAACTCATCGGATTCCATCCGACTACCAGACTCACCAGGTATCTCATATCCGGCTACCAACTCATCGGGGTTCCACCACCCGACTATCCAAAACCTAACCATCCAAGCTCCCCACTAATTATGAAAAGTCCAAGATTGCTCCTAACCGTGAGCATGGCTGATCGATCAGTTTTATACTCTGTAGAGTTTGCACACTTTACCCACGAGTTGTGATTCCCGTTTTGCTTTACACTTCTGGGGTGTAGAACTGGGGTCTCACTACAAGACCTTTACAAAGCACCTCCAAATCCATATGCACCCACTAAGGTTTCACCACTAACAGGGATTCCATCCACTGCAGAGGCCCTCTCTGGTGCCACTCAACAGCCCATTGGTGCGTACAGAATAAGAAAGACATCTAATTAATTGGCCAGACCGTACCCATATAAGTCTCGTGGTTGCGCTGTAATGCCGAGTTACAGGCTTCACAAACGGGTCCTTAGGATATACAGCAGGTACTTGCACATCACCCAATGCACACACAGTAGCCATACCATTCAAATCAACCTGCCTAGATCCCTATGATTCAAGTTGCTACAAAAATTACCCAAACTGGTTCATGTTGCATAGAATCATTATTCAGATTAATATTTAACCCACCCGACTTGACAGCACAACTAAGCACGTCTACCCTTGACACTCAAACTATAACACGGGCGACAAGGATAATAGGGAAAGTACTAGTAAAACCCTAAACATGGGATTCATATTAACAAGCATGCATCTAGAAAAAAGAAAACTACACTTTCCTACAATGGGATCAAAGTGATCAAGGATACTTGCCTTCAATCGCGGGTTGATCAAATTCTTCGAACGTCTGGTCCTGCAAGTTCACACATTGCTCGTCTCCTATAGCAATCGCGCGCACCGAAAACAAACAAACACAACATCTAAGAACAGTACACAAAACAGTAGTAATGCACTATAAAAAAGATTACTAACTGATAGTACTCGCTGCTACGATCGCGGGAGTGCAAGAATCACTTAAAATAGAGCTCGTATGAAAAAGTTATGAGGGTTTTAAGCTTAAGGGGCTTTTCTGAAAAAGTACAAGAGCTAAATTGTAAAAATGGAAAGTTACAGGGAGTTATTTGTAAAATTTAGGGACCTATTTGTATTTTTACAAAAGTTTAGGGGCTTGAAAGTGAAATAATAGTACTAACAGGGGCATAATTGTGAACAAAGTAAATTCTAGGGGCCTAAATGAATATTTACCTAATTTCAGGGATTGAAGGGGTTCATTTTTGCGCTAAAAAACCTATTTATTGCGTCACGTTGACATCATCCTACTGACCGGGCTTGGGTGGCTGACGTGGTGGCTTACGCGGCTGCTGACTCGGCTCAGAAGCTGACATGGCGCCTACGGGGCTGCTGACAGGGACGGTGGACCGGTGCCATGGACTGGGTCCACTGGTCCATGGTACACCGAAGGGGTATGGATTTGGTCGATCTAATCTGGGTCGTCGATGGAAGATCTAACAGCTCATGGTGGTTCATGAGGGATGGGCGGCGGCAGAGGTTGGTGGACGGCGACGCCGCCGCGAGTTTCGCCAAAGTATCATTGGCGACGCTCGAACACGGGCTACGGGTTACCAATCTTGGCGAGAAACGACGCAATTGAAAGATATGGTGATGGGGAGTCTCACCGAGGGCTTCACGACGACCGGTGGGGTCTTGGCGACGGAGAGAAGTGGCGGCGGCAATCGGCACTCGACAGAAACACGTCTACGGCGACGGAGCTGCGGAATTGAGGCAGGGAAGCTCCCACAAAGCTCTGCAGTGCCGAAGAGGCGGTTAGCCAACCTCGGAAAGCGACGGGGAAGGCCGGCGACGGTGAAAGGCAGCGAAGCTTACTGGAGCACGGTGGGAGGACAGCTTGCGGTGATCGAAAGACATCGAGGAGTAGTGGGGGAGATGTCGCGTGCTCTTGCGAAGCCGGTGGCACGCTTAGACGTGACAGGGAGGGCACGAGCACGGCGGATGGTGTGCGGCGGAGCTCTGCGGCGGCAACAATGGCGGCTCAGGTCTCTCGACGAAAGGGAGTGAGAGATGGCTGAGGCGGCGGTGCACTACAGAGGCGGATATATAGGCGTGCGCGTGCGTGCGGTTGCGGAGTTCGTGGGCGTGGAATCGAGGGCGTGCGTTGGCGAAATCGGGCGAGCGGAGCGCGACGGTTGCGGGAGGAAGGGTAAGGGGCTGACGGGTGGGTCCGGGGTGTCGGTGAGAGGACGAAAGAAAGCGGGCTGGGCTTCGCGAGCAGGAGAGGTGGGCTGGGCTGGTGTAAAACAGGCGTCATATCACATCAAAGCTGATGTAAAATCGAAGATTATCAAACTAAATAAATATCAATATCAATCACTCATCATAAATAAAAAAGATATATTTTAATGTACCGACGACTTCACACGGCTGCATCGCACCTGCGCTTTGGCGAAAATCTCTCGTCCTTTAGGTGCTCTCGCGCGATCAACCAATGGAAGAAAATGAAGGCGAGAAACGAAAAGCACCGGCCGGGCGCGCAGAAGGGGACCCTCTCGATCGGCGTCTCCCCCCTTCTCCACTCCACTGCACCGATTCAGCAAGGGAAGGCCGAGAAAAATACTACTAAAAGCAGCGCGCGTCGGCGACGGTCCATCTCGCTCCACAGCAGCGCTCAATTCCTACCGGCACAACGCCCGCCTACCTATCCCGCCGCGATACGCCACGAACTCACGCGTGGGCCTCGCATATTTTCCTCTCGCCGACAGCCCTTTTCTCGAGTTAATTAATCACCAAAGATTCAATCTTTCTTCTTTGTTTAGTCCACGAGCATGTAGACGTTGGAATAAGCGAATCGAATGCGCCGTGACACCAAGCCAGCCGTGTGCTAGCTAGCGTATCGTATCTACTCCTCCCTCTCTCCCAGTCTGTGCATGAATAATCAATTACAGATTAGCCATCGTCGGCTGTGAAGCGCGAGACTGAGACACTGGCTGACATTTTTTCCCTGCGTGCGTAAGCTAGGCGGGCAGCCAACGGCGTGGAGCAGGCGAGCATGGCGCGCGGACCGGTCGTGCGATGCGCACAGTTCGCTCGCGCAAGTGGGCCGTGCCACTGCTCAAGTCGCAGCTCGACTATTCTGATTCCACTTACCTGCCTATATATACCCCGGGGAGCAAGCACTGCAGATGCCAAGGCCCAAGGCAGCGCTAGCTCTAGCTCCTCTGCTAACCGAGTGACCAGCCAGTCGAGGGGGAGAGACCACCAGTCCAGCAGTAGATACTATACTGTCTGAAGAAGTCCGAAATCCCAAGGTAAGTTCCTCAGAAGGATGGCTGAGTAATTTGTATCTGAAATGGTTTTCTCACATGGCCATGCCAAAATGTCAGAGGTGATGCAAGTAGCATTTTAATTCGCTGTACTCATTTAGGAGTTTGTGTTCTTCTTTTTCCATTTCCATTGCAAACCTGTTGCACCAATCCAGACCCTTTCCATTACGCAATGGAAATAAGCACCGGAAAGAGAACAAAGGAGCTTCGGCTTTCAAGAGCTGCATCCATCTTGCCGGTTTAAACATGGAAGTGCATGTCTCTTAACAAAGCGGAAAGTGTCTCGCAACTTGCACCTATGCTTAGCAGCAGTAGGCAAAGGTACAACAGGCACGAAGGTGCTGTTGGTTGACTCAGGTTTCCAGCCACGGAGCATGGCAGTTGAACCTTTTTCCCTATCGAAAGGGGGAAAGAAAGATGCAAACCAATGGATGGGTTCGGCCTAGCACCTTTCATCTCCCGTAAACGTTCTCGCACTTTCAGTTTGTTTTCTCTCAGACCTGGCGCCGTACGCGATATGATATTAGCGAATCCGAGCCCATGTCCCTCATGCCTTACGATATTGTACTTTATCTGAACCTGGATTCTCAGTCACTCACACCAAACTAAACCAAAAAAGTGATCTCAGTCAGCCATATCACGCGATGTTTGCATAAAGCGGCCTGAATAGATGCCATCAAACTATTCTGAAGTACATTTTTTTTACACCTAGCTAGCGTGTAACAAACTTACTGTCAGCAGCTAGATATGTTCTAGCTCTTTTCTTGTGGAAAAGATATAGTACTACAAAATACGGGCCCGGCTAGATAGTATTTTATTTTGTGCCTGATGATGGATAAAAAGAGTATTGAACATATATGTACTGCATTACATGACCACAGGAAGAAGGTATTGATTCTTCAAGTCCAGACTACCAGTGAGAGGCAAGGAAATGGCGTCCTCACTGCTCCACTGCTCCGACAAGCTCCCGTTCATGGACGTGGAGACCATCCTCCACATGAAAGAAGGCCTTGACGAGACCAGCTACGCGCAGAACTCCTCGCTTCAGGTGAGCGATTCACCTTACAACCGCAGCCATTTTCCATCGGGTGCACTACTCTGAAGTTTAAAAATGCTTGACTACCCTATATTGTCTTGCAGAAGAGGGGCATGGACACGCTGAAGAGCCTCATCATCGACTCTGCGACGGGTGTGTACATCTCGCAGATGCCGGAGAGGTTCACGGTGGCCGACCTCGGCTGCTCCTCGGGCCCGAACGCGCTCTGCCTGGTGGAAGACATTGTCGGGAGCATCGGCAGGGTGTGCTGCCGGTCGTCGCAGCCGCCGCCGGAGTTCTCGGTTCTCCTCAACGACCTCCCGACGAACGACTTCAACACCATCTTCTTCAGCCTGCCAGAGTTCACCGGCAAGCTGAAGGCCGCCGCCAAGTCCGACGAGTGGGGCCGGCCGATGGTGTTCCTGTCCGGCGTGCCGGGGTCCTTCTACGGGAGGCTATTCCCCAGGAAGAACGTGCACTTCATCTGCTCCTGCTCCAGTCTGCACTGGCTCTCCCAGGTACATGCATGTCCGATACTATTCCATTCCTTATGATCGACAAAGAGATCATGCTGTTGCATTCGAGGCTAATTTGCTGGTATTTTTTTCTGGCACTGCATTTAATTTCAGGTCCCTCTTGGGCTTTTCGATGAGATGAACAGGCCGATAAACAAGGGGAAGATGTACATATCGAGCACGAGCCCACTTGCCGTGCCAGCGGCCTACCTGAGGCAGTTCCAGAGAGACTTCAACCTGTTCCTCAAGTCGCGCGCCGCCGAGGTCGTCCCTGGCGGCCGGATGGTGCTCGCCATGCTCGGCAGGCAAACCGAGGGCTACATCGACAGGAGGACGACCTTCCTCTGGGAGCTCCTCTCCGAGTCGTTCGCCGCGCTGGTGTCACAGGTGAGGAATTCGCTCATCACACACTACTCGGTCAGCCACCAATTCGTGCACAACTGCAGGGCAGCCTGAACTGAGCACACGAGCAATAATGCGTGCAACGTGCAGGGGCTGGTCGAGCAGGAGAGGGTGGACGCGTACAACGTACCGTTCTACGCGCCGTCGATACAGGAGATGGAGGAGGAGGTGCGGCGGGAAGGGTCGTTCAGACTGGACTACGTGCAGACGTACGAGATCAACCTGAGCAGCAGCGGCGACGCCAAGGAGGACGGCAGGACGGTGTCAATGGCGATCCGGGCCATCCAGGAGTCCATGCTCAGCCACCACTTCGGGCCAGACATCGTGGACGCGCTGTTCCACAGGTACACGGAGCTGGTCACCGAGTCCATGGAGAGGGAGGAGGTCAAGAGCGCCCAGATCGGGGTGGTCCTCACAAGGTTGTGACCTGTGATTTCGAGACCGGTTTATAGCCTGCATTGCATGACCCTGTTCTGCTGTGGTGTTGTGTTCAGTATTGAGTAATTGGTAACTAATTTCATGTGTATCTAACTGATAGGATTTGGATAGTGGAAGTCAATTAACAAGTGTAGTTGAATGTGAAGGGTAAATATATCTTCCTATGTGTCCTCCACTGCTAGTCTGCTCTTGAGAACCACAGAATCAAGTTAAGACAGTTAGTCCCTAGTAAAACTTATAATGCCTAAACTTATTTTTGTTATTAAGATAGTGGAAGAAACTTTCCACTTCTGCATCTTGAGATGAACCCAACACATTACTACAACTTTGCGGCACAAAGCTGGAAAACTCATAAAAAATAACGAGCCATATGACGTTTCAAGTAACGTTCAAGCATCACGCATAGCCTGTTCTCCACCTACGATTGTCGAAGAATTCAATAGCAATGGCCGAGCTTAACTTAACCGCGTCCAGAAATCAATTCACGAACAAAACTCCACAAGGCTATGCCGAAGTATCTCGATTAGAATCGCAAGTAACAAAATCCCAAGTAAAGTATGCACTTTCGTTATTGTGCGTTTGGGCAACACCTCTAAAACAAGTGTGCACTATACGATCGGAACTATAGCCGTGGCACTTCAACAAGTCGATCATCAATCAATCAAACCTAGCTCACACCGAGTTCTCTCTAAAAAAATGTATGATCTTGATGTCCCACTAAAAAAGAAAGAGAAAAAAAGGAAAAGAAGTGGAGAGGAAGAATAACATTTAGCTAGCGAACCAGTGTGGCATCTCGGTCTTATATGCAGCCCATACGCAGTCCCATGCCAAAACAGAGTCAGCTTGCTAAACCAGCCGTTGGAAAGACGACGATAACTTAGATGTACAATCTTATATTTATTAATTGGAGGGTTTTTTTTCTTCATGTTAATTCTAAAAAAATTATAGAAATTTTCATAAAAAAGCAAAATATCCAACCGTCGAATTGATTAGTTGACTAACTATAACTATAGATTAACAACCAGACAAAACAACATAGAAGATTAAAAAACAAATCATAGAGCATAGCCTCAAGACTACTTCTAGCCTTACCTTTTCTTTTTTTTTTGGTTGTAGATACCGTTTGTCTAACAAGATTACGTTAGCAAACTCCAACTTAATCAAGTTAGGAATCAACATATTTTTCCAAATCAATTAAAATATACCAATTAAATATGCGTGTAATCAAACATTACAAAATTAAAACAACAGAACGCAAACATATTACGGATTATCACATAAAAATAATATCAAAGAATTTATAATGTATTTCAAAAAAATAATATGAGATACGGTGACGACATTAAAATAATAATAATTTCAAAAAATCAAGAAACAAATAAAAATCAATTTGCATAACACATAAAATGAAAATTATAAATTAGATCTATTCACAAATAATAAATATGATTCTAATATTATGAAAAAAATTACATTTATATTTTACATTCTAATATTTAAATATAAATAGCTAATGTATCTTAGCATATAACCATTATTAACATAAATATTTAAAATTCAGCTGTAAACTAAATTTCTAGCATGTGCAGTGGCACAGGTTGATACGCTAGTATTTTAAAATAGATATGCATTTTTTACAAATATTGAAAAATTAAAAAAAATTCGGTCCTGCCACGCCTCACTCACCGCGAGGCCCATATGGAGGTACGGTTCATGGTTCCCCAGTAAGCTCATTGGGCGGCCTGCCTCGGCGTTGCTGCCATGGCCCAGTGGGTGTCCAACGCTGGTTGCGGCGTGACTGGCCGAGGAAGAGATTATTTATTTATATATTTTTAAATAAAAACATTGTAATATATATGTTCTTTTTAAAAAATTAAAAATCTAGACTCCTATCGCATGTTGGAAAGACGACAACTTACCTATCACCCTTCCAACGAGTGATAGATAGTGTTAGCAGCCTTCCAACGATCGACGAGGCATCGAGGCAACATTGGCATCCATATCGGATGCCCCCCGCATGTCGCCCGTTAGAGCCTGTCATTCTTCCAACAGGCGACAAGTTATCCTATAAATCGATGCGACCGGCCTCCCCACGAGCTTCCTCAAGTACTTGTTTGACACTTTTACATTGCTCTGGAGAAAGAAATGATTTCGCATAGCAACTAATCTTAAGCAAATGGCCTGTGTTTCAGTGGCTAGATGAGTTTTTTTGACACTACGGTTCGGGTTCCTCTCTCTCTTGGCCTTTTTGGCAAGGTGAACAAGGCAATGAACAAGGGGCAGATTTACATATCAAGTATGAGCTCTCTTGCTCTGCCTCAAGTCACGCCCCGCAGAGGCCGCTCCCGGAAACGAACGGTTCTATCCAGGCTTTGATGGGCAGACGGGAAGGGCTTCACTGACAGGTGGATAATCTTAATATTTGATCTCCTCTACGAGTCATTTGCTACAATAGTGTAAAAAGTTAGCTCAGGAACACACTACTCGACCACTTTGAATGACCAGAGCTATGAAATAAATACCACTTGAGAAAGTAAGTGGAGAAGTGATTTGATTTGTATGTGATGAGGTATTGACAATAATTGATATGTTTTGAATTTGGTTATCATGTGTTTGTGGATGATTATTTTTATTCTTGTCTAACTCGAGTCGGTGGTGTATGGAATTGGTGAATTCTTCTCTAAACGCAGAAAAATTACACATACTAGAAGTTTCGGTGTGAACATTGGATGTTTCGATGTTCACCGAAAGTTCTGGTGTGTACAGTGTGTACTCACCGAACTATTTCTTACAGAGAGCAATTTTTTTGCAAAATTGGAGTTCAATATACCGGAAGGTCCAATAAATGTGGTGGCTACACCGAAGGCTATCATCGGAGTATTTTTAGTGCTGAAACGGAAATGAAAGTAAATACCGGATTGTCCAGTGATGGACTTTGAATGTGCCGGAGTATTTTCTGCAGAAAGAAGATTTTTGACGTCAAGTTTGATTATGTACGTCAGATAGTCCGGTGTTATAATTGTGAATACCGGAGAATGCACTAGACCTTTGTTGCAGAGAGGTTGCAAGAGGTTGGTTCGGTGGATTAGCACATACTAGATTATCCGGTGATAGATGTGAGATCATCGGAAGCTTTCACCGGACCTTTTCTTAAAGAGAGTAAAAATTTTCTGAAACAGATAGTGTTACAAACCGGATGATCTGGTGTACAGGAGCATAACACACTGGAACATCCGATGTTCACGTTTTCTGCAGGATGTGTTCCGAGTTGAAGTTTTTGATTTTGTGCTAACCTGAAGTTGTTTTGGAGTATGGAGAAATGTGTTTGCTTGTTTTAAGGTGTGCAGGTGACGGATGCAACTTGGCGGTCGACGACGAGTGATCGGGCTAAGCGGGTGCTTGGTGCCGGACGATCAAGGAGGGCCGAGCGAAGTCAAGGGTAATTCTATCTGTACACATGACTGTCAAGCAAAGTATTAAACAGAGGATGAAGATGACGTATTGATAAAATCAAGCGAAGAGGATGTCGGTGCAAGTGACAAGGCGGCCTGAGGGATCGGGAGCGGGAGAGACAAGATCACAGGATGAAGGGCACGCGTCATTATTGGAGAGCTTGCTTCAAGAGGAAGCGAGTGGCGGCTAGTCATGTTTTGAGAAGCGTGCTAGGGTTTCACAGTTTGGTCTCAAAACTGGGAGAGGACTAGAGGAGTATGTAGCATTATCACGAAGCTTGCGTTGAGGTGAAGCCAAGTCATAAAGACGTTGCGGCCATCCTATAAATGGAGAAGAATATGAATTAAAATGCTATCAGTGATACGTAGAAGTGTACTAAAAGAGAGGAGTATATTAGAAAAAAGTTAGGAAATTTAGGGGTCAAGTTTCCTAAACCTATAAATAGAGTGGTAGGGCTATGAAAGAGGATGAAATAACCATTTGAGCTCATTATGTCACCCATATGAGAGCATTGTGTTAGAATTTTAGTGGAGAGGAGAATGAGTGCTTAGCATATGTAATAGGTGAGAGTTTTGAGAGAAAAATCTTTGTAATCCGTTTAAAATAGAGCTGATCTCTTTGAGTAATAAAGTTTATTTTATTTTATAAGCTTGAATTCCCCTCCTTCTAGTTCCTCTCTTTTAGTTCTTTTGCCTTGTAAGTTTTTTCTTTCCGGTTTTGATATTCGTTTTTGTTCTTGTGCTGAAATTTTAGTACCTTGTGAGGTCATTGTTCTTGTAGCTAGAGGCATAAAATTCGCATACACATACTTATATGGTGGGATTTTGAATTCCCTTGCATCTAGACAATCAACTTGGAGAGTTTTGTTGCTCGGTATTCATCTTTTCTTATTTCTTTGCTAGTTGTGATCTTTCGAGTGCTAAAATATATGAATTGATCTTAAATGGAACCTATGATTTATATACTATTTATGAAGTCATGTTACATCGATTTTCTCTTATTAAAACTTCTCTCGATTTTTGTTTCCTCTTGAGTTTTGAGGTGTGTTGGATGATTCAAATAGGAGAAGGTCATTGATTTCGCAAAAAAATTGTTGAGGTGTCTATTCACCCTCTCTGGTCGTCAATCTCGTTCCTACAATTGATATCAGAGCCAGTTTGATCATCTGTTGACCTTAACCGGCTTTATGATCCATAGACGATATGGAGAGAAGTGGGAAGATTCCGCTGTTTGATGACCGTGATTTTTCGTACTAAAAGGTGCGCATGGAGGCTTAGGGTTATGGTCGTATTCTATAAGAACCAAGTTCAAGCCACCCCTATAAATAGTTGAGGGTGGATACCAATTGTAACACATCAGTTAATCATAAAAATTGCATCTACTTTCGTTTCTTCTGTTTTTCCTGTAATTAAGGTTATTCAGGGTTAGTTCCTCATTTCTACTTCGAATCCTCGTAATTTAGGTAGTAGTTTTTTTATCGATTTACTTGAAAACTATCTGGACGATGGCTCTTACGGTTATTGGTCGAAATTTTTACTTGTTTGCTCCTAAATAAATCACGTGTTATAAAAAACAATAGTATTTAGGATTTAAGAATTTATGTGTTACACGGAGTGACGGATTCAAAAAAATTGACAGATTCATGCGTCAACAAACCTTTAATTACGGTGTTGTGTATGTATTCATTAAAAAATTATTATTGTGCCACGGCTAGCGCTAGAAATATCCAAATCTCAGGTACGTAGTACGAACACTGTTAAAATTAATATTTCTGGCGCTGCGTAGCACAAGTACGTACTTGCAAGTTCAATCGATTTGGAACCTTGTCAATATCAAGCCATCACACTCGCACATATGTGGTCGTGGGCTCGTGGCATTTCTCAGGTTCCTCCTGGTCTTCGTGATGAGACCAACACGTACGCCCATCAACAAGGGCAAAATGTACATATCGAGCACGAGCCCTCCTGCCGTGCCGGCGGCCTACCGGAGGCAGTTCCAGAGAGACTCCAGCCTGTTCCTCAGGTCACGCGCCGCCGAGGTCGTCAAGCCGAGAGCCATACGGACATGAAGACGACCCTAGTGTCGGAGCTCCTCTCCGAGTCGCTCGCCGCGCTGGTTTCACAGGTCAGCTCACTCATCCAAACGACCATACCGCTCCGTGATGAGCAGCTCGATCAAATGTTGTGAATGGTCCCATGCAATGCATCGGAAGCTTAAGGTTCTCTTTAGATAGATTTATTTTCAGTTTTTTTTAAGTCAGAAGCTATTTAAACGGTTGGTTTCTAATCTTAATTTTTACTGATTTTTAGTTGTTTGAGGAAATGGTTGTAGCTAAAATAAATTAAAAGCTGAGAAACAGCTGACGAGCTTTTCTAGCTTTTAGATATACGGAGAAACTAAAAATTTATTATAAAAATTAATAATCAAAATTTAATAGCTACAGCACATCCTGTCCAAACGTAACCTAAGACACATTGCCACCGTACGTGCAGAGGCTGGTCGAGCAGGAGGTGGACGCCTACGACGCGCCGTACTAGGCGCCGAAAGCACAGGAGATCGAGGAGGAGGTGAGCAAGGAAGATCGTGGTTCATTCCGCCTCGGCCACGCGCGGACGGACGAGGCGAACGTGGGCGGCACCGGCAGCGGCGACGCCAAGAGAGACAGCAGGACACTGCCGATGACGATCAGGGCCGTCCACGAGTCCTTGCTCAGCTACCACTTCGGGGCCGGCATCATGGACGCGCTGTGCCACAAGTACACCGAGCTGGTCACCGAGTCCATGTGGACGGGGGAGTTCGAGACCGTCCACATAGGTGTGGTCCTGGTCAGTTTGTAAGCCGTAATTACTACTACCATTTCGTCGTATTGCTACCTGTTCTGTTGTGCTACTCAGCGTCATCCAAGGTTGATCCAAAGTACAATGTCATTCACAATTTCACATCATGAAGGCACGGTGAAATCTGATTATACGAACCCCATGATTCATGACGCCATCAGCCATTTTAACAGGACTTATTGCCTGGAGCAAATCAGCTGAATGATGAACTTACGTGGTGTTGAACAGGAATATCTTGGTTAAAAGGGTGGTTTGAACATGATAAAAGCCGAAAGAGAAAATAGTAATCCACAATCGAACAAAAGAATAAGACAATTGGTAAGTCATGTCCTATCCTATTTCGCGCAATAAAAGGTGCCGTCTGACCAGAGAGCAGAAGTATTTTCTCCAAAATAAACTCTCGAGTCAGTTGAGTGGAGAGCAGAAACTTTCCTGTCAAAATTATATTTTCTATTGTCTCATCATGTGACGCATCTTCAACAACTTGCACGGTCCTAATTTGGAGGTCATGAATGATGCTCTTCTTCATGAGAGCATGACGTGTTCCCATTTGGCGTTTGAGGGACCTGATGAGTTGGATGGTTGTATTTCTTGAAGACCCGCTCTTGGTTTTCCCTCCACCATTCTTCAGCCTGATTCTCCACAAATCTCCTCTTGCTGTCCGAAGAAACAAGTTTCGATAGATAGTAAAATTTCGATGGAACAATAGTAATCCGAAATTCAGTTTTTTTTTTTTACTCCATTGAAGGGGAAAAGGTACCTGAATCGAACCCGCTTGAATACTTTGGTACCATCCTTCAGCTGGATAAGTGTCACATATACGCCAGGTTCAAACTGTTCAATTAGCTGCACTTCTCCATGGGTACCATGCTTGGGGACAAAATCATTCTGGACCTTTGCTTGGTTTTCCATGACACGATGGGACGGGGATTCACTTGTGATAGAAATGGCTGAGCCACTGGTAGAACTGCCATCTTGAGACATTACCAAGTAACCTACACCGCTTGGCTTATGACTGGTCAAATCATATCTTCCGCTTCCGCCACTAGATAGGTGAAGATGATCACGTTCTATTGGATTCATGAGCTCCGACGGATGACTTGATTGTTCCCTCAGGAGTGATTGTGTCTGAAGTTGCAGAGCTTTTATGCTGTCGGCAGCATCGCTAGGCAATTTATCTACAATACCCTTGAACTGCAGAAGAGCGGTAGATTAAGATGTACGTATACAGTGACATAAAACTGTTAATAGATTTATTTGTCAAACTTTGAATGATTGTTTACTTCTATATCCATTTAGTAAAGAAAGTAATTCCATAAATGGAAACACTATCCTTCAGTAAGAGCATATCATGTAACGCCATAATATCAAGGATATGAAATACAAGCTTATAAAAAAAAGAACTCAAGATTTTACAGTACCTCGTTGTCAAGAAATTTAACAAACTCCACCACAACATTGCATCTAGTGGATTCTTCAGCTGCCATAGAGGCAGCTGTTTTAGCTTTCTTATCTGATTTCTGAAGCTGCTCATGTTGGGCTTCACACTTCTGCTTTAAATTATCGACCTGTTGAAAAAAAAATGCTTATAGAAAATAGACCATAACAAAGTAGAAAGTATAAAAAAAATAGCATCATTTTACCTGAGATTGCAACTTCGAAAGTTCTTGATTCAGCAACTCATTAGACTTCTGCAAGTTATCAACATCACTTTTACAGCTTTGTGGAATAGCAGCAGCAGGAGGTGATTTTGTTTTCTTTGTGTATGGAGATGTAGGTGCTAAAGAAAATGCAGGTAATCCAGGCGACATAGATAGGGCTGGTGACATTCCCATGGGTTGAACCGCACCAAATTGGGCAGCAAAGCCAAGATCTTTGAACTGTAGTAGAGACGAAGCTTGAGACGCCCTCATGATTGAGTCTGCTGCTTTCGTATCACTCTTAGGTGCTTTTACCTCCATATACTTAACTGGCTCCGTTGACGGTGTTGCTACAAGCCTGGAGGGTCTTATTTCTGGCCTCTCTGGCTTCTCTCGACTATCAGTAGAGCGACGAGTAACAACATTTCTTTTGTTGGCATTATTGCTGTTGGTATCTGCACTTTTCAATTTCAGGAAACATGAATCACATACACGATGCGGCTTGCCAGGAGTTGGTGCCAGAGCAGCCTTCAGCACTTTTCTTGAACTACAAGCATGGCAGTGAACTAGCCCACAGTTGTAGCAATTATGTCTCTTTCTCGTAAACCCAAAAGCTTGCCTACAACCTGTGCAAACTGACTGATCTGCACCTGATACCCACTTATGTATGCAAATACATGTTGTGAAGTTTGATCCACATGATATACTTTTGACATGCCGATCTTTAAGTGCTTCGACAAGAGTTGGTGTCTTTTTGTCATTGAGATCGCCATGGCCGAGTCTTCCATTGGCCCCCATCCCCCATGTGTATACTTCACTTCTTGACGTTAGAACCGCAACATGGGAAGCTCCACAGGAGATCTCTTCAACTAACTCGCTAGACAATCTATCTTTGACTAAGCAAGGTTGTTTACCATCAGATTTCGGATTTCCAAGCTGGCCATTGTCAGAACTACCCATGGTATACACATGACCAGATGTAGCGAGAGCAACGGTCATATTTTGTCCACAAGCCAGCTGATGGAAATTGCAGTCAACAAGAGCTTGAACACAGGTAGGAACCAGCCTAGCTTCTTTGTCCCCATGGCCTAAACGATTCTTATCTCCGTCGCCCCAAGTATACAGCTTCTTAGAGACCATATTCGTGCCTGTCTGACCAGTAGCCTCCACAATTGCTGCAGAATGCCAGACTCCACATGCAACTTTGACTGTTCTGAATCCATTCAAGGCTTCTATTTCTTTTGGGTATGCGACACTTTCACGGTTCCCATGCCCAAGAACACCAAATGTTCCGTCACCAAATGTATAAACTTTTCCACTTGATGTGATCAGAGCTGAATGCCACGAGCCACATGCAACAGATAGTATCTGAAGCCCCTCTAAGCGCCCTGAGACACGTTTGGGAAGCCAATGACTAGCTCCAGTGTCATATCCAAGCAATCCAGCATTGTAAGAACCATCCCCCCAATTGAATAGATCACTAGAAGCAGATATGGCACAAGTATGGAACTCCCCACATGCAATAAAATCAACTATGGTCACTGATATCGACTCAACAAGCTTGGGACGACTAATATCTCCATCAGTTCCATGACCAAGGCGCCCGCCAAATTCCTCGCCCCATGTAAAAACCTCTCCTTGCCTGGTAGTAAGAGCAACATGCCTTGAACCGCATACTACCTGATTAACATCCAAGACAACATCTGATTCTAAAGGTTTAGGAATCAAAACATCTATTTTTGAGCATGATGAGCTTGTGTGTCCATCTGATGGGGCCACATCGGTCCATACTTCACCCCATACATAAACATCACCAAGGGACTCTATGTCATCTGTTCCAGAACCCTGACTGGAAGAACTAGGGGCACTGGAGATACTAAGTCGGCTACTATCTGCACCACTTGTTCTTATCATATTTGCACGATCAGATCCCACATCTGATCTTCTGAAACTAGAAGAATTGGTTCTGCAGTAACCAGCAGTGTTAAAAGTACGTGAAATACTTGAAGCAATATCTAGTGTTGAGTCGTATGAATGACGATCTTGATAATATGATACTTCCTGGAAAGCAAAAACACAAATTAGATCATAATATACTACCTTCATAATCAAATATAGAGACTTACAAATTTCCAGCCTATAAAAATAGGGTTAGGGTGGATAGCTACATGGTGGAAACATTGAAGAGGATGTTCATCTTTCACAGGAAAATCCATGGAATAAAAATAGAGCTGGCTATCATCTTAAAACTTTAAGCTTCGAACATGCAAGTATTGTTTGCTCAGTAAAAATCATCTCCAAGTGTAACTAGGGGAAATAATATAGTGCATGAACATTAAGTGCATTTATAATGACGCATAAAATTCAACCCTGCCTTGTTAGCATAAGAACATTTAAAGTTGACATAGCAAAATTGAACCACGCGTAAAACTGCTTAACAAAGTTACAGACAATTGTTTAGGAACAAAAACTCACATCGGAAAATGACACTCTATCCTTGTGCTCATCAATTAGAGAATTTTTACGGCAAGAACTTATTAACCCCTCAAGTGATGAAAACCACACTTCAACCTCAGCTTGGTCCTTGCAAACCTACAGAATAGACAGAAACTCATGCTTCAAATGTCCTCTTTATATCATTCTATCGTAGCTTTAGTCTGTTAATAAATCCATATGCAAAGCATTTAGCAACGGTTAATGGTTAGAAGCTTGAAAATTTATCTTTACCAGATCAAGTGAACGTTGGCCGTTCTTGTATATGAGGGAAAATGACAGATAATCCTTCTCGGGGCGTAAAAACCTCCTAAAAACAGCCTGATCAAGAGTTAAACATGTAAGCCCCATGGTATTACTGAGATTTAAATGTTCATGTTCCCAATGAAAAATGTCAGCTCAGTTCTAATATAATGTTTATTGCACTTTACAAACCCTTCTCATATTACATCTGCTGTTGTCAAGGCTATGCCAGCAAGGGAAATCATGATATTTAACTCGGATGATAATAAACTTACAGTTCTCTGTCCAGGAATGACTTTAGAGACAGAACACAATCTGAGGAACTTTTCCTTTTTGCGAGAATACCAAATTAATGATGTTTCGTCCTGCAATAAATATCAAACAAACAGTATCAAACACAGCATCTCATATGTTCAGAAATTGGCACATGCATGTGACTCACTATATATTCCCATAATTATATTGGTAATCAGATGTTACAGATACAAAATCTCATAAATAATGAACACCAAGGTCTGCTTGTGAAGGTTCTTACTATCCGTGTTGCAAGAGATGCATTCGAACATACATTGACTATGGCACAAAAAGCACACAATCAGCACTCAACTCGTCCATTAACAGTCTAAATAATCTTATAACATCCCAAGGTATTAATATAGCTCATCGTTGCTTTCCGATAGTTCCTACTTTTACTGTTTCCCCATGACCTTGATTCAATTCAGAACTTCTCAGATGTACAAGTCAAACAAAAGCATTTCGAGATCAAAGGAACGTGCTTATAAACTTACACTAGAAAGTCTGAAAGTACGGATCTTGGGTTTCCCTTTCCGACTATACTTGATAAGCTTGCTACCTTTCTTTAGAGTAATTAGGGCCTTCATAAAATGAATCAAGAATGTAAGCATTATGAAAATTTTGACACATGTGCAATTAATAAGAAAGCGTAACGAAGTATCATAGTCATGGAAAAAAAAATTGGATTTTGGGTTTCCTGGTCCAATTTCAGTCCAATTTTGATCAAATTTGACAAAAATTTGAATAATTTCGGTTGAACCAAATATCGGGGTGACCGATAGAACCGAAAATCGGTGAAAATCAGCCGAAATTTTTTTCCATGATCGTAGTTATGTCTATAACCGTACATTTTCATCTGGTGTCATCTAAACAGCTACAAGTCAACATCCTATTGCCAGCTCTTTTCATCCACAACTGCAACAAAAAGAAAAAGAAAAGATGTGAAACTTTTGAGGCATAACTATCAATATATAATAATATGGATGGATTCTTCACTTTTCAGACATAGGAGTTGACCACAAATGCATTTGTCAATAGCAAAAAAGGCAAATTGTACCACAAGGTGGAAGATACAACGGAATAGACTAAATAATAATGTGATTTCCCGGATACTGGAATGGATCACAAGATCCCCACCAAACTTTTGTGCCGGCAAGCTAGCGTCCACGCATACCATCTAGAATGAACCCTATCCATTCCATTACTACATTAGCAGGGGCGGATCCAGAAAAACATGTCACTAATGTCACCAAGCAGTAATCCTGCTAAAACCATGGCATCATCTCATGTATAACAATGATGTTACTAAGATATTTGCCCTAAATCATTGATGTCACAAGACACCAATGTTTACATTGTGGATCCGCCCCTGTACATTAGGCATTCATAGTGCGATAACAAATTGATTCGCATCTAACACATCGGGCCAGGGGCAAGAAATGGACCGAGCGTCGCAGGGAGATGGCTCACAGATTATTGGCTTTTTGGTTGCCACCCTGAGCCGAATTTACCTGATCGGAGTCCTCCTGAGATTTACCGGAGTGATGTTTGGTTGGTGCCCAGATGTGCTGCCTGACTCGGGTCAGACGTAGGAAATCGGACGCCTGAGCTCGTTGCGCACGCCCTTCACGCAAGCCAGCAAAGCATCGCCACCCGCGAAGCTTCACCACTCAACGTCGTCCCCGAGATTCACGGCGTCCGTCCAGGCGCTGCCGCCCGTGCCCTCACCCCTGCGTCTATGCGCCTGCCGCCTGGCTGCCCGCCCTCCGCTCGATCCTGCTGCGAAGCAAGCGGTTCGGTTACCGATCTATGTTTTGGAGGAGCAGAAGGATTTGGGCGTCGATGGGAAAATTGCATGCAAATTGCGGTACCGGCCACAAAACTTTCCGTCGAGATGAACACAAGGAAAGGAACAGGGAAAGATGGATCAACCTTTGTACCATTACCGAATCCAAGCTTCGGTGTTGGGGACGAGGAGGACGCTAAACAAAACAGCACAGCAAAGATAGGGTCAGCGACGGTGTCGGATGAATCAGCGAGGAGGCTAAATAGGGCGTCGCTCAATGGAAGCGCCGGTGGCGGGCCATGGGGCCACCGCTCGACTTGAAGCCTGCAGCTGCGCCGTCCGGCGACGACGTCCGATGCGGGCCCGACGCGCAACGTTGATAGGCCGCGGATGGTTCGCCGCGTGATGGTAGATTGTGCGATTACCAAGGACGAGCCTGAACGGTCAAAGCCAAAAACGAGGGAAATGTTGAAACAATCAAGGCTCACCGATGAATATTAGGCTGGGCCGCCGTTGGAAGAGATGACGTTCGGCGATCGTGGGAAGAGAGATCGATCTCTTTGATGGAGACGAGAATAGCGGATGGCTTCTTGGGTGGAGAAGGGAGAGGCAAAGGGAGAACGCGGAGGGAGGGAGGGAAAGAGAGAGAAGGTCCGAACGCAGTGTACTTTTTCTGGAAAGAAAAAAAAAGACGAAAATGGGTCTCCGTAAGGATAGTCCCGTTAGAAATGCGAAATTTCCGATAATTCTTGCACCCACATGTCGTGTCAGAACCGTTCCTTTATATTAAGATTTATGCTAAAAAATATATAAAATATTATAAAATAAATAATAAATAAATAAATATCACTTAAAATAGATAGAATGCTGAGATATATCTGCAAGTTCTCGTGGACTTGTATTTCCTGTTACGTGTTGCTAGCTGCAGAAGGGCACCATATGCATTGCGACAGATCGCAAATAAACGATTTAGCAGGTTCTAAACTTTACACTCCCTCTAGTTCTATATTAGCTGACGTTTTTAGACAATATTTCAGATACCAACTTGTGGTTAAGTAGAGGCGTTTGTTTACCTTTCTACCCGTATTTACTCAATTTCATTGGAGTCATACATTTGATTTGTAATGGTATGTAGCTGGGCTTGCAGGTGCTCAACTCTCTTAAGAAAGAGGTGCAGCGACCAAGTACTCCTCTTTGAGAAACTAAGTTTAAATATGTCTTTATTTTTTTATGAGTGATTGACATTGTCATTTATTTGGTTTGATGATCTTCGGTTTTGCATGAGCTTTGTTGTGATTTGAATTGATTTGAGATTTTATTTGAGCATAATGATTATGAATTAATTGGAATTGGAGTTGGAGATACGTGTTTGCTTGTCTCATGGTGTGCAGGTGATAGATGCAACTTGGCAGTCGATGGCGGGATGATCGGGGCCAAACGGAGTGTTTGGTGCCAGACGATCAAGGAGGTCAGACGGAGTCAAGGGTGATCCTAACTGAACACGTGGAGATCAAGCAAAGCATTGAAGGCGGATGAAGACGGCGTGTTGACAAAGTCAAGCGAAAGGGATACCGGTGCAAGTGACAAGACGGCCCGAAGGATCGGGAGCGGGAGAGACTTGCTGGCGGTCAGGATCGCATAACGGAGTACACGCGTCGACATCGAAGCGCTTGCTTAAGGTGTAAGCAAGGCGGTGAGTCACGCTTTGAGAAGCGTGCAGGCGGTTTCGCGGTTTGGCCTCAAAACCGTAGGAGGACTAGAGGAGTATGTGGCACCATCGCGAAGCTTGCGTCGAGGCGAAGCTAAGTCGTGAAGGCACCACGACCGTCCGATGAATGGAGAAGAAAATTGATCAAAATACCCTCGGTAGTAGGTAGGAGTGCACTACAAGAGAGGGGTATTTTGGGGAAAAACTAGAAAGCTTAAGAGCCAAGTTTCCTAGGCCTATAAATAGAGGGGTAGGGCTAGAGAGAGCTTTGAACCAGCCACTTAAACCCCCTTGTGCTACTCATTTGAGAGCCTTAGAGCTAGTATTTTAGAGGAGAGAAGGATGAGTGCTTAGTCTATGTAATAAGTGAGAGTTTTGAGAGATAAATCTTTGTAATTCGTCTAAAATAGTGCTGACCTCTTTGAGTAATTAAGTTTATATTTTTGCATATGCTTGAATTCCCCTCCTTCTAGTTTCCCTCTATTGGTTCCCTTGCAAGTTTGCAAGTTTTTCGATTTTCGGTTTTGATTTTCGTTTTGGTTTTTGGGCTGAAATTTCAGCACCTTGTGAGATCATTCTTCTTATTGCTAGAGGCATAAAAACTCACATACGAGTGTATGCTCATGGGTCTTGAGTACCCTTGCCTATAGATCATCAACTTGGAGAGGTTTCTTGCCCGGTGATCTTTTTCTTTGAGCTGTAATATTTCATTTTTGCAGGGTTATTTTTCTTGATGCTAGTGGCTTAAATACTCACATACTCATGTATTTGAGCGAGTCTTGAGTCCCCTTGCCACTAGACTATCATCTTGGAGGATAACCTTGTTCGGTGTCCATCTTATCTAGTTTCTTTGGAAATTACGAGTTTTTGTGCACAAAGACACATGGAATGGTCCTGAATGGAACCTATGGTTCATATTCCATCTGTGGAGTCATGTTGCCATGTAAGTAGTCTTCTTGATTTGTCTCTTTAATTCTTTTGCTTCCGCTTGAGCGTTTTGAGGTGCGTTGGGTGAGAAATAGGAAAAGACCATCTATTTCGAAAGAAATTTGTTGAGCGCCTATTCACCCCCCTCTAGTCGTCGTTCTCGTTCCTACAATTGGTATCAGAGCCGATTTGATCACTTGTTTACCTTAACCGGTTTTGTAATCCGTAGGTGACATGGAGAGAAGTGGGAAGATTCCCCTGTTTGATTGCCGTGATTTTTCGTACTGGAAGGTACGCATGAAAGCTTATCTTCTAAGTCAAGGAAGTGCAATATGGGAAATAGTTGATTCCAACTATGAGATCCCTGCTGCTCGCACGACTCAGGTTCAGATCGAACAGTATGAGGCCAACAATAAAGCTAGAAATATTTTGTTCACAAGCCTGAGTCGGAATGAGTTTGATAGGGTTCAGCACCTCCGTACAGCCCGGAAGATCTGGTCTACTCTGAGTGTCTTTCATGAAGGCACTAATCAGATTAAGGTCAGACGCCAAAGCACATACAACCAAGAATACCAAATGTTTGTGCAAGACCCCGGAGAGTCTTTGGATGCGATGTTTGCTCGCTTTGATGGGATTGTTAGCAATCTTCGATCAACTGGTGTTTTGCCCTACTCTGACCACGAGAGAGCGATCAAGCTTCTCTATGCTCTTGACTGTAGCATATGGGAAGTGAAGATCTCGAGCATTGAAGAGTCTCCAAGTTACGACACGTTGACTTGTGATGAGCTCTTCAGCAAGCTCAAGTCCACCGAGATAGCCAAGGCGGCTCGAATCGATCTCGGAAACCCCCTGTCTCAGAACATGGCGTTGGTTTCCGGCTCTGGTGGTGGCAATCAGTCTGTAGCTAGCTTTTCCTGTGAGTGGATTTGCTTTGTCTTCCTTGATTTCTGTTACAAAGGAGCAGGTGGACACGCTAGATGATGAGGACCTTGCGTTGATTGTGAAGAAGTTCACCCGCTTCTACAACAACCGCCGAGACCGGAGGAGGGGTGGTTCTCGTGCTTGCTTTGAGTGTTGTGACACTACTCACTTCAAGACGAACTGCTTCAAGCTAAAAAAAAAAGAGAACGACGACCACTACTACAACAAACACAAGAAAAAGAACAAAAAAACCCTTCTTCTTAGCATGTCATGTTTGGTAAACCGTGACTGACCTTAGCATGTCATGTTTGGTGGCAGTTTTTTTTTTTTAACCTTTTTCCTTTTGGCTGCTGGTTAGCGCCAGATTTTTTTTCTATTTTATTTTGTTTTGCTCAATGTACATGGTGACATAGTCCTTTGGGCTTTCTTTTTTAGTGTCATGGGCTTCTTTAGCTGGTTGGTATAAATAAGTACACGAGCTCTTGGTGCATGCATATATATATATATATATATATATATATATATATATATATATATATATATATATATATATATATATATATATATTCCTCTTCTTTCACTCACAACACAAAGGAATGATGACACAAAATTTTGAAGGCCGAATACCACTTGGAGTAGATATGAACATGGACCCATCGGAAGATATTGTGCACGGCCATGTGACACCATCTTCTATGGGTAAACTCACTCATTTTCTTTCTCCTTTTGAGCCTCCATTGACATCTTTTAATCTTGAATCTAAATTGAAGTAGATTTGAACATGAAACCATAGGAAGAAATTGGAGTAGATTTGAATATGTAACCACCGGAAGAAATTGGAATAGATTTGAACATGGAACCATCTTTTAACGGTAAAGTCTCTCACTTTCTCTGTTTTGTGGTTCCATTATTTATTTAGTGTTGAATCAATTTTTTCTAAATCCGAGAACACATGTTGTGGCACTCTAGATGCTAACAAGAACACTATGGTCGATGGGATTGGATCGGATGCTAACGAGAATGTGATACCATATTCTAACGGTAAACCCTCTCATTTTCTTTCTTTTGAGATCCCATAATTTTTTTAATCTCAAATTAAATTTTTCTAAATCTGAGCATACATGTTGTGGCACTGTAGGTTTGGGTGCTGATGACAATGTAGGCAAGAAAGATCTGTCCAATGATAGACAAGAGAAATGTTTCAAGCTCTTCTAGCAAAAAACACTAATGGAAAATCGAAACAACGTGTGACTGGGGAAGTTGCTGCATGGTTCTCAGTAAATATCTGATCAGTTCGGCGTATTTGGAAATGAGGTGAAGTTTATCACGATCGAGGAATTATGGTTGATGTTTCTAGCAGAAAATACAACTCGGGCGTAAGAGGGTCCAGTGGATGTATCTGCGCTATTTGATATTCCTTTTTCAGACTGGACAACACTTCAAGATCTATGTGTCTGTTTTCATGTGGGTAAAGGCACGCTGCTGGCAATGAAACGGTAGGGTCTCATAAGGCGTCATTCAAACAGCATAAAAGCCATACTTAACAGACAAAAACAAGAAGACTAGGCTGCAATTATATGTATCTATGCTTGACCCAAGTAGCATACCTAATGAACCAATATTTAAGGGACTCTTTGATATTGTCTTCATCGATGAAAAATGGTTTAATATTACAAGGAAAACAAAGAGATATTACATGATTGCCGATGAAGATGAGTCTATACGGACATGTAAAAGCAAGAACTTCATCCCCAAATCATGTTTTTGTGTGTTGTCCTCGTCCAAGGTTTGATTCGGATGGAAATTGCACATTCAATGGGAAAATTGGGTGCCTTCCTCTTGTCACATACGAACTTGCTAAGAGAACAAGTGCTAACCGAGTTGCAGTGACAATAAAAATGAAGCTTATCACATCTGTAACAAAGGAAGTTACTAGAAATTTTATGATCGACAATATCTTACCTGCTATTCGAGCTAAGTGGCCACGTTCAGATGTCAATAATCCTATCTTTATTTAGCAAGAAAATTAATGCTCGACCCCATATCATACCTACTGACCCATTATTTATTGAAGCTGCTAAAATAGGTGGATTTGATATCCGTCTTATTTGTCAACCGGCAAATTCACCAGATTTTAATATCTTAGATTTGGGGGTTTTTCGTGCTATTCAGTTGATTCACTACAAGAAGACTACATAAACAATAGCTAAACTTGTTCTAATAGTTGAAGAGATATTATGTCCTTCTTCAGATTCGTTACTTGTAATGTACTCATTTTAGATTGAGCTAACGTTGTTTACATAGAACAGGCCTTATGTGAGTATTTCTATCTATAGCCGTAACAGATATGCATGTAATCTTGTTTCTGTTTTCGGTTCTACCGTGTACAACTTATATAAGTCGATCCCTGGGCGATCAATGAGATCCATTGCATGTATTGCATCTTAGCTATCACGCTTTCATGGTATCAGTTAGCAGGACGATCCTGTCGCATCCGCCTACACCCTAATCTAATTGCAGGTTCCCCCTGTCAATCACGATCTTCATGGATGGTCAGACGCTTGAGGAGATCGTCGTCGTTGCTGCCAAGGACGCCGTTGATGCCGCCCGAGTTGATGCTGACGCCAAGGCAGTCCTCTAGGCGCAAGTAGTCACCGTTATGAGCATCAAATCTCTCATCCTAGTCATGCTTGATCTCCAAGCCTCTAACTTCTCTAAGTGGTGCGGCCTCTTCTGGCTCGCGTCCACAAGTACGCCTTGGAAGACCACATCTAGAGCGCACCCTTGTAGCCTGACATAACATGGACGCATCTCGACGCCACAGTCTCATCATAGCTTCTCAATTCCATCTCGCCGGAGGTCCTTGAGTTGATGATGGCTAACAACCCTGACGTCGCATCCATCTGGACGAAGATTGTCGATTTGTTTTGGAACAACAAGGAAAGTCATGCACTTTATATCGAAGCCAAGTTCAAGAACTTTGTCCAAGGCGATCTCTCGGTCACTGATTATTGCTGCAAGATGAAGTCCTTTGCCGATGTACTGGTCGACGTCGAGCAGCCTGTCACCAACAAGGCCCTCATGCTTCAAGGTTTGAACGACAAGTTCTCCCATGTCTGGTCTGTCTTTGGTGCCCAATGTCTGATCCCATCGTTCATCGATGTTCGGACCACCCTTATTCATGAAGAAATTCAGAAGAATTCTGACATATCGCGCGCCACGGCCCTCCTCTTTGGGATGTCGGGGCCCAAGGGCAACAGTGGTGGCAATTCACAACCTTCCAGTGGTGGCACTCCTTCTCACACCTCTTATGGCAGCTCGGGCTCCTATGGTGGCTTCGGTTCCTATGTCGGGTCATCTTCCAACTACGACATCAACAATCGATGACGTCGCAACAATTATGGTGGTTCTAGTGGACAAAAAGGCGGCCAGGCTTCTAGTGGCCAGCGTATAGGTAGGGGCAAGTGCACCTACAATCAGAACCAGCAACAGCACTAGCCCATGGTCTATAACCCGTAGAACAGGTCCTTCCAGGTTTGGGCCAGGCCATCCCAGGTCCACCCTGCCCTAGGCCCATCTGGTCTTCTCGGCCCATGGCCTGCTTCGCAGCAATAGGCGTTGCACGCACTACATACTGTGTAGTCGGCCCAGATGCTGCCGCAGCCTATCCAGGCGACGCTGCCCTCCTGGACTCCATGGCAGCCGTGGCCTCCCACATTCGCAACGTCCCCGCCATCGCCGACTTGGGACCAACAGTCCCTTGTCAACACCTTCAACACCATGACGATGATACCACCGACAAACTCCAACTGGCACATGGACTCAAGCGCCACCGCCCACATGACCTCTGACTCCGGTACACTCTCCTCCTCCCTACCCCCTTCTTGGCATACACCTACAAATATCATTGTTGGCAATGGGTCAATGTTGCATGTTGCTTCCACTAGCCATACATTTTTTTCCACATCTTCTCGTCTGTTCCATCTGCATAATGTCTTAGTTGCACCTCATATTGTCGAAAAGTTAAAGACCTTTGGACAATTTGGCAATAACAAATCAAACCAAAAGTTCTTGAACCCAAAGTGTAATATGTGTCAAGGAAACCATTTCACACGACAATGTAAACACAAACAAGGTCGTTGCTTTGAATGTGTCCAAGAAGGGCATATGTTTTATCAATGTCCTCATTCAAAGCAAACTACCAACAACAACCATTATTCTCTATCAAAACCTACACCGACGAGTCTACCAACTCCTCAAAAGCCCATGTACTTACCAGCACCTCCAGCAAGTAATGCACTAGCAAAACAAAAAGATGGAAAAGGAAAAGGTAAGGGGGGTAACCGAGCTCGAGTTTACAATTTAACTATGAAAGATGCAAAGGAAGCAAACAATGTGGTGACAGGTATTCTTTCCATTGCCTCTCACTATGGAATAGTACTTTTTTATTCTGGTGTATCGCATTCTTTTATATCAGAAAAATTTGTTGATAAGCATGCCATACGCCGTAAATTACTTCCCATTGAAATCAAAGTTGAAACCCCAGTAAGAAAGGTGACTTCAAGATACATATGTGATCCGTGCCCGATAGAAATATCAGGAAATAAATTTTTTGCCAATCTAGTGGTACTAGAAATGGTGGAGTTTGACGTTATCTTGGGCATGGATTGGTAATCTATAAATTGGGCATTCATCGATTGCCATAGAAAAAGAGTAATATTCAAGTTACTAAACCATCTTGAAGTAGTGTATCAAGGAAATTTGAAGGTAGCAAGCCTTAAAGCTCTTAATTTTGAAGTTACAAGGGAAAGTATAAAGGATATTCCTGTAGTAAATGAATATATAGATGTTTTTTCAGAAGAATTACCAGAAATGCCATCAGACCAAGAAATAGAATTTGGCATTGATCTAATTCCTGGTACTAGTCCAATCATTAAACCACCTTATCGGATGGCTCCAGTTGAAATGCAAGAGCTAAAGAAACAACTGGAAGAACTGGAAAACAAAGGTTTCATACAATCTAGTGTGTCTCCATGGGTGCTCCTGTACTTTTTGTAAAGAAGAAAGATGGTAACCTAAGACTTTGTGTGGACTATCGGGAATTAAACAAAGTGACCATTAAGAATAAATACCCATTGCCAAGAATCGATGACTTATTTGATCAACTTCAAGGAGCAAAGATATTTTCCAAGATAGATTTGCAGTCTGGTTATCATCAGCTGAAGATTAAAATGGAAGATGTTCCCAAAACTACATTTCGAACAAGATATGGACATTATGAGTATTTGGTTATGCCTTTTGGGTTAACAAATGCTCCACCGGCTTTCATGGATCTAATGAATCGAGTTTTCAAACCATACTTGGATCAGTTTGTTATCGTATTTATTGATGACATCTTAATATACTCAAAGAATGAAGCGGAACATGCAAATCACCTACAGATAATTCTTGAAATATTGAAAGAAAATAAGTTATATGAAAAACTAAAAAAAATGTGAGTTTTGGATTAACAAAGTATCATTTTTGGGACATGTAATATCCGGGGATGGAATTTCAGTGGATACTACAAAAGTACAAGCTGTAGTAGAGTGGAAGAAACTAACAACAGTAACAGAGATAAGAAGTTTTCTTGGATTAGCAGGATATTATAGGAGATTTATTGAAGGTTTTGCTCATTTATCATCACCATTAACAAATCTTACACGAAAAGGAGCAAAGTTTGAATGGAATGAGCAATGTGATAAATGTTTCGAAGAACTAAAGAAGAAACTTGTATCTGCTCCAATACTCACTTTACCAAGAAGTGGAATTGTGATCTATTGTGATGCATCAAAAGTGGGATTAGGTTGTGTGCTAATGCAAAAAGATAAAGTGATTGCATATGCATCCCGTCAGTTGAAACCCAATGAAATGAACTACCCTACCTATGACTTGGAATTAGCAACTGTAGTATTTGTACTAAAGATTTGGCGTCATTATCTTTTTGAAGAACATTGTGAAATCTACACTAACCATAAGAGCCTCAAGTAATATTTACCAAAAAGGAGCTAAATATGAGACAAAGACGTTGGTTGAAATTAATTAAAGATTATGATATTGAAATAAATTATCATCCTGGAAAAGCCAACGTTGTTGCTGATGCTCTAAGTAGAAAAGCATCATGTAACATGGCTACTATGATCTCTAATCAAGTAGAAATACTGAAAGATTTGGAAAATTTGGAAATCATGGTTGTAAGAAATAATCCAGAGATCCAACTCTATGCTCTACAGCTTCAGCCAATTTTGCAAGAAAAGATAAAGGTGAAGCAAAAATATGATGAGTTACTAAATAACATAAAGGAAGAATTAAAAGCTGGGAAACCACTTGAGTTTAAAATACATGAAGATGGATCATTTTGGTTTCCTAATCGCTTATGTGTTCCAGATGATCAAGAAATAAGAAAGGAAATACTAGAGGAAGCACACTCTACCCCTTATATTATTCACCCTGGAAGTACAAAAATATACAAAGATTTAAAGGGGATATTTTGGTGGAATAACATGAAAAGATATATTGCCAAATTCATTTCTGAATGTGATGTATGTCAACGAGTAAAAGCTAAGCACCAGAAACCAGGTGGTTATTTACAACCTTTAGAAATACCAGTTTAGAAATGGGAACAAATTGGTATGGATTTTATCGTTGGACTTCCTCGTACATCAACTGGACATGACTCCATTTGGGTAATTATCGATATATTAACAAAAAATAGCACACTTTATTCATGTGAAGAAAACTTACTCCCTTAAGAGACTAGCTGAAATATATATCAAGGAAATAGTGTCACTGCATGGTGCGCCATTAGATGTTGTTTCTTATAGAAATCCTCGTTTTGTATCTAAGTTTTTGAAAAGTCTACATAAAGCTATGGGAACAAAACTAAACTTCAAAACAGCATATCACCCGCAGACAGATAGACAAACAGAAAGAGTCAATCAAATTTTAGAAGATACGCTAAGGGCATGTATAATAGATTTCGGAGGATCATGGGATAAACATCTACCTTTGGTAGAATTTGCCTACAATAATAGCTACCAGTGAACTATCCAGATGGCACCATAAGAGGCATTGTATGGAAGAAAATGCCGAACACCAATTTGTTGGAATGAAATTGGAGAGGAGAAATTTCTTGGGCCAGATTTAGTACAAGAAACAGATGAGAAAATTAAGGTTATAAGAAATCGAATGCATATGGCCCAAAATAGACAGAAAAGTTATGCCGATAACCGTAGAAGAGATCTAGAGTTTCAATAAGGTGATTGGGTATATTTAAAAATCTCGGCAATGAAAGGAATCAAAAGATTCAGCATCCATAGAAAATTAAGCCCAAGATATATTGGACCATACCAAGTAACACATAAAGTTGGGAAAGTCGCATATCAGTTAGAGTTACCACAATACCTACAAGGAGTACATAATACCTTCCATGTCTCAATGCTGCGAAGTGTTTGCGACTACCAACAGATAAAGTCAATATACCATTATTACAACTACAAGATGACCTAACGTATCAAGAATATCCTATTCGTATCTTAGGATCATTGATGGTAAGTTACGTCAATGAACAATTCCATTTGTTAATATACAATGGAGTAACGACAGTGAGGAAGAAGCTACCTGGGAAAAAGAAAAGGATATCCATAGAGATTTTTTCAATCTTTTTACGGATAGCGGTGAGTGAAATTTCGGGACAAAATTTCTTTTAAGGGGGGTAGAATGTAAGGACCAGCTAATTAATAAATATAATAAACTTGTTTAGCAAAATAAATTACATATATTAATTATGCAAAGAAATTTAGTCAATGGCCCACATGTGGTAACCGTGTCTTTCTTATATTAGAATTTCACTTCATGCCAACCAATAGAAATGGAGATAGTAGTTCAAATATTATTATTTGCTCTAGGACCCACATGTCAGCCATGTATTTGAGTTCTCACGGTACAATATATTGCTACTCTAGCCTTTTTCCTATCATCCATATCCATCTAGCTAAGTCTACCAGGTGTCTGCTGGTCAGACCTGTCCAAACCAAAGACAAATACTACCATCTACATAAGACATCAACAACACCAAGTAAAAAGTGACTGAAATCTATCCTACACGTCATCATAATCAGCAGCGCACATAGTTTTATACTACCGACTAAAAAAACCCCATGTATTTTAATCCTTTGGCTAACACATACCAGGAACCTGCTCCTTGTTTTCTAACGTCGGTAAGGTAGCTTGAGATACCTCTATGTGGGAACATGAATGAGAGCCAGCAGGATTTACTTTCTATGGTCAACGGATTAGTGAAAGTTAGTTGCTATCCTTTTTGCACTTTTGGATCATGGCATGACATCCTGGCTTCCGTACCATCCAAGTTTCCTCATCTATAAATAGAACATCGGAGCAGCTCCTGCATGTATCCACAACAGCAAGTCTTCTTTCAATACTCACACACCTCCACTCAAATCTTCCTCATACAATACATACGTACGCACACTCTTGCACTTCCATATTATTATTAGTCAAGATAATTAGTGTACCATTAGGGTGCTATAGCCTATAGTTAAACTATAGTCCGGGTATTCTGTCAAGTTATAGTTCGGGTTTTCCGCCGAGATATATAAACATCGGTTTTCAAGCGTCAGTTCTACCAAAATTTCATATCAGGTCAAATGCGCTATATCTTGGTTTTCTTAGTAAGAGGCAAGCTGCGTTCGACACCTCTATCCTATTACTATTATATTTTTATCAGCAAGCTACGTTAACACCCGTCTTATTTATATCGTGCTTTTATTAGCAAGCTGCGTTGGCACCCTACTCTATTATTATTATGCTTTTATCTGCAAGCTACATTCATACCCTCTTAGAATAACATATTTATATCAAAATTATTATCTATTTATATTTTAATATTGTATTTCCCGTTATTACGCATTATTATCCATTAATATTGCAGTTCGATATTACATTTTAAGTTATGTTTGTATTTCTAGAATAGAAATACATATGTTCAATCAATTATTCATACTATTGTCGATCACTAATGGTAGAGTGGATACTGACGTGGATAGTTGATAAATTTTGAGTTATCGGGAGTGCCTAGTGAAAGATCTAGTCGTGTAGACGGGACTATATTATTCACATGTATGGTGTGGCACATGCATTGAAAGTATCATTTGGGACTATCCACAGGAAAAGCTCAAGCCTCGTCGTGGTACAAAACACAACATAATATTAGTGATTAGACAATCTCTGCAGAGTTAAATAAACAATGAAAATTTGATATTAGAATAATTCAGATTTATTTATACATGCAATATCTTTATCTTGCTGAGTATTTTATACTCATAATTATTTTAGGTGTTAAACGCAGAATCTCAAGGTCATGATCAAGACAACGACGACTAGATGCTATACGCGGGAAATTTTGGGATATATCAATAGTGTAATGTTTAATAATTTTTTTACATCAAAATAAGTTGTATAAGTAGATACTTAATCATAGAAATTATGACTTCTCATATAAATAAAGCTTCCTCTAGTTGCTCTGTAAACCACTGATTTTATTTGAGTATTTTTTGCCTTAACATGGTTATGGGTTTTTAATCCATAATTATGTGGTGGCTGTTGCGTGAGCCCGTGTACGGGGCGTGATAGAAATTCTCGATGAATCAGTGGTAATAACCTGTGAGTCTGAGAAAACTCCGGATGTCAGTGACACTTCTAGGCTACACCCAACTGAGCACATCCTGCACCTTGCTCGGACCAACAACGACTTCGTTCTCCGAAAGGACATGATCCAGAAAGATGGCTTCTTTGAGCTAGAACTCACATTTTCTAAACATGGCATAGAGTTGGTGATCTCTAAGTCAGCCAAGAATAACTCGCGGATGATCTGCATGCTCTTTTTCGGTCTTGGAGTAGATGAGGATATCATCGATAAACACCATGACAAACTTGTCGAGTTCCTCTATAAAGACTGTGTTTATCAAGTACATGAAGAATGTCGGTGCATTTGTCAAACCGAAAGACATAACGGTAAAATGCTGGTGCATTTGTCACACCGAAAGACATGATGGTAAACTAATAAAGCCCGTAACGGGTGGAGATTGTCGTCTTTGGAATATCTTCTAGTCGGATCTTTATATGGTGATAGCCCAACCTCAAGTCAATCTTAGAGAAAACGCAAGCACTGGTCAGTTGATCAAACAAAATATCAATCCAAGGGAGTGGGTGCTTGTTCTTGATCGTGACAACATTGAGCGGATGATAATCAACATACATCCGCAAAGTGTCATCCTTCTTCTTCACAAAGAGTACCAGACATCCCCAAGATGAGGAGCTCCGACGAATAAAACCCTTTGCAAGTAGTTTCTGAATTTGCTTCTTCAACTCTGCAAATTCATTTGGCGTCATCCAATAAGACCTTTTTGAAATCGGGACTGTACCGAGCAAAAGATCAATAGAAAATTCCACCGCTCTATCGGGTGAGATTCCTGGCAATTCTTCTAGGAAGACATCCAGAAACTCGCATACCGTAGGAATATCTAAAAGATCTGTGGTTGCCACAACCTTCAGGGCATAAATACAAGGATAAACGCCCTTAAGCTTCAAATGAACTTGAGTGCCAGATAGATCATTGAGAGTGATAGTACTCTAAGCACAATCAATGACGGTCTTATTCTTGTTGAGCCAATTCATTCCCAAAATGATATCTATTCCTTTGGAGTTGATCACTAGTAGATTTACGAAAAAGGGCATCTCATTGATGATGATTGATGCATTGGACACATTTATCGGTAAGGATGTTGGCTCTAGGTGCTTCTATAACATAAGGTGCATGAGCAGTGCTAATCTTCAGCTCATGACACCGAGTGTAACTCCTCGTGATAAAAGAATGGGAAGCTCCCGAATCAAAAAGAATGACTGTAGGAATGACGGTAGAATTAGAATTGACAAACAACGTACTCATCAACACACTGGCACCCTCGTGAGCTTCTTTAGCGGTGGTGTAGTTGACACGACCGTGCTTAGGGATGTGTGCAGTCTTCGAGTCTTGATGAGAGGATTACTTGGGTTGTGGTGGCCTTGGAGCATTCATCGTGGCTTCGAGCTTCAAAAAAGGGCATTCCCACGCAAAGTGTCTGACGCGCCCGCAGTTGTAACATAGACTGCCGGGGCCACCTGTCACACTCACTTGAGATCCCGTGGGTCATGGGAGTTGTCCTTGCAGAGCGGAGGAAGTTGGATGCCGCACTATCCACATTGGCCATGAAGAAGCCGAAGCTGTCATGCGAGATTAAGGAGGTTGACTATCCGCATGCGGGCGTTGAGAGCTCCCGCCTACAGAACGTGGCTAAGTCCTCTTGCGCTTCTTCTCTTCTTGGTGGTTCTTCATCTTGAACTCCACTATGAGGGGGTGCTCACCAACTTGTTAAAGTTGGCGAACTCGCGCGTCGAGAAGTGGTCTTGCATCTTATAAATGAGGCCTTTCACGAAACAATATTGTTTCTTCTCATCGGTGCTGACCTCTTCTAGAGCACACTGTGCCAAATGATTGAACACTTGCATGTACTCCACTACCGACTTGCCCATCTACTAGAGGTCCAAGAACTCTTGCCTCTTGATCTCCATTAACCCCTTAGGAATATGGAAGTCACGGAAGGCTTGGTGGAATTTTGCCCAACAGATGTGATGACTGGCGGCTTGCATGGCCAAGTAGCTGGTGCACCATGCACCGGTCGTGCCTTGGAGTTGATGGGCAGCAAAGAGAGCCTTCTCATGGTCCTCGCACTGAAGTAGAGCGATCTTATGCTCGATAGTGTGAAGCCAATGGTCGGCGTCAAGAGGATCCTCAACCCGCGTGAAGGTGGGTGGCTAAGTTCGGAGAAAATCTGAGAAATTGTCTTGACACCTGGCCCCACCTCCAAGCCATGTTACGCACGAAGGTCTCAAGGAGAGCAGTCAGAGCTTGCCGGTTCTACTATATCTACATTAGGACATCCGCCATACTCGACGGAGAAGGCGGCACGGAGTTGTTCTCATTAGAACTCTCAGGAAGATCACTACCGCGAGTCATCATCCTATTGTGAAGATAAGATGAAAAGAGGCAAAAGTCAAACTCCGACATATATCAAGCAAGTGCTATTTTCACTATGTCAAAAATCGTTTGCTTGGACCCATATACTATTGGTTGATGATAATGCATGCTCAAAGGTCTGTTACGAAGTGAACAATAGAGTATGAAAATATGCTCGATCTTTATCTACACATTTCTTTCTCGAGTGTATCTCTCCCAAACAATCATCACAATCACATTCATCACTCTTCGTATGAAAAGAATAAGTATTCGTGCAAACCATGCTTGTGCAACTTGCCGCACAAGCAACGTCTCATACGTTATTGCCAACGTATTCACATCCCGTACCATCACCTTACGGGACAGCCCATGTAATCACCACATAGACAGACGACTATATCTATCATCATATGGTGGATGTTTGTATGTTATTACTAACGTATTCACTTTCCGTACCATTATTGTACGAAACATACCAGGCCCCTACCTCGCACTGGTTGAGCCCCCGATATTTGCCGCAATCGAGATGCATCGATGCAACATGTTTAACGAACGCATCATAATAGGAAACAACACAATACATAAACACACACTCTAAATGCAACAACAAAGCACACGTTACACTTAGAGGCATAGTATAGCAAGTTTGTACATATTAGCACGAAGAGATAAAAAAACACTTTAGTGGGTTGCTTAGTGGATTTGACATACTTGCTAAACTACGTCTTATGTATTTTTAAGCTACTTCATTAAACCAAGCTTTGATGCCACGCTGTAAGGAAACATCTAAATAATATTCTAATTAATCATTAAATCAATCATTTACTTGATCACGACTGCAATGATTAATCAGAATACCGCTCCGGTAGTCCCGGCATGTGTTTTATACCTAAAATCAAAACACATACCTTTCTGACATATCACATCACAACAAAGCTTAACAAAAAGCGAGTAGTTAAATTATCTAACCCATAACCAACAACTGAACATATATGTAAAAGGAACTATGGTAATAATATCTGTAAAGACCTATCCCAACCCACCAACCACCTTAAACCAAACTCGAAACTCTACGACTGCTGCAAATGGATAAAAGTATGCTCATGACCGAGAGCACGGTATTTCAAAATATTTTTACACCCTGCAGTAAGGTATAACTTTACCTACAAGACTCAAGAATCATACGGCTTGAGTGACCACACAGGTCTACCCAAGGGGGTACTCGTGTCAACCTTCCCCAATAAGCTCCAACTAATTGAATCAGGCATTACTCGGTGCGGAGCCCACTTAAGTTAACCCCCGAAGCAACCTCAAGTGTCTCTTATAAGCCTATCCGCTCACACCGTCGATGTGCAAGCTCAAATGATCACAACTACAGAGGTATTCGACTTATCTTACCATTAGATCGATATGTGATAAGTACGATAAGTGCTAGAGTCAACTATAATAACGATCGATACTTAAGCGACGCAAGCGGTCTACGGTGTCTATGTTCCTCTCCTGACCTAACCCGGGGAACTTCATATCGGGGCAGGAGAAATACCCTAAAACCATTCACATCTCGCATCATCCTCATTACTCAACCGACCAACATCATCAACTTAATATTGTTATCAATGTGACAATAATTAAAACCTATAGCTCACGAATGATAAATTCATTCCACCGCTTAACTTCTACGTAAAAATCTAAGCATGGAGGGGCAGAATTGTGTATGTGGACTGGAACAGAATGCCTTGTACTGACCATTGTACTGCTTGGAGTTCCTGTTGACAAGTCAGGAGCTGCCCGAATCCAATAACATCAGCATATCAGCTCTTTAAATAGTGCCTTGGAGCTTCAGGGTCTTGCGGGATTAAGAACCTGAGATGGCTTCACAAGAGATGGTCATCAAGTTATTGTCAGGAGAGACTTCAGAGAGATAAGACTGTTGTTGCTCCAATTGTTCACATGTACAGAGTTCCCACAGTTCCTGGACAGCATGCAGTTGTACAGTGGACTGGCATTTGTGATCACGGCTCCACTTCTCTGCACATTTGCAACACAGGCCACACACGCGGCACTAGGCTCGTAGGGCGGCCATTTTGTCATCCGTAGAGTGCTGACGTGCAGTTTCAATACCCCGATGGTCTTCAGGCATGTCTGAAGAATTAGACCAGGACTGCGGCACTGATGGAAGAGAACTGGGCCCTCGGAACACTGCTCGGCCTGAAGATGCATAAAGCTTGCGCAAATCGCGGCGCCGCGCTGAATCACCCACCTCTTCCTGCAAGGAGGCAAGAGCACAAGCAATATCTAGATCGGGAGGCCGCTGTACCAAAATAACTGAGTGAATATCACCTTGCAAAGCATCGATAAATCTTGTTGTGTAATACAAGGGATCAGGAATGGAATCATATGCAGCTAATTGATCAACCAATTCAACAAAGCTATCAATATATTCTTTAACAGTATTGGTTTGCCGGATGTGGAATAATTGCCGTATCAGACTCCCGTTTTCATCACAGCCAAAACGCAGGAGCAGAAGTTCAGAAAATTCAGACCAAGAACATTGACGCACACGGCGATAAACTGACTGAAGCCAGCGTGCCGCGACTCCCGTGAGATGCATAGACGCGACTTTGACCCACATAGATGAATCGACAACAAACATGTCAAAATAGCTTTCACATCGGCTCTTCCACAGTTTTGGGTTATCACCGTCAAACTCCGGAAAATTCAGCTTGGGCAATCTGGATGAATGGTGAAACGAACTCGAAGAACGTGGTGTGAAATACGAATGCGGCATTGCAGTGAATAACTGATGTGGTGATAGATCGTTGGTACCTTTGACCCGGAGATGCGAGAGGGTGGACTCCGACCCAAACACATGCTCCCAGTGACCGTGTTTCCCGCGGTGCCCATGAGGGCCGATGGTTGATTCCCCAGCAGGTGAGCACGCGGCAACCATCTCCGGATGAAGAAAGATCCTCAGCGACGCATTCGTCGGATCCAGCACCACCCGATCCATGTGCTTGCGGAGCACACCAATCTCGAGTCGTAGGTTATCCACCGCGGCGTCGATGGTGGTGGAGATGTCATCGATCTTCCTCATCTTGTCACCCATAGTGGATTCGACACCATCGAATCGCTGGTCCATGGCGCCCAGCATGGATTCGACGGCGGTGAACTGGTCGTGAAGTACGTCGAATATGATCTTCGTCTGCGGGTCCATGGCACCAAGAGACTTCTAAAATCAAGTGACATGGTGGTGGTGCTCCAGAGTGATAGGAAGAAGGTCTCTGATACCAAGTTGTTAGCGTATACTTGGGGATTGCGTTCAGAGGAAGAAGAACGAGGAACACTGTAGATGTTCAGAAAGAGGAAGACGAAGAACAGACAGGTTATATAACTCATTTCCTTCTTGCCTTCCTCTCAGTGCTCCCTCTCTATATGCACGCATACGCCTCCTGACTGGAACACACCGTCACACCCAGCTCGGGCCAGCAACTCGTGGATTCTGTTTCAGCCAGCATGTGGACCTCCTGGCTTGTTGCCTCACCGTTACTTGTGTCGTGGTGGCCCAGCCTGCTGACACGCACCTCCAGCGTCGGCGGGTGTGACGCCGGTCAGCTCCCTCCCCTACCTCGTGTATCTCCTCCTACAACCGCTCCCGTGCTTGGCGCCGCACCGCAACAACTCGTCCGGAATCACCACGCCTCCACCCGCGCTGCGAATCTCGCAACCACTGCCCTGCCCGCGGCTATATAGCGCAATCAAAACCCTGGCCACGCTTCCTTGAGCTCCACCGCGCTAAAGCCCCAAAATTTTGTCGGATTTTATCCACCCGAGAGCTCCTACGACGCCGTCAGACTCCGCCAAGCCTCCCTCGCCGTCGCCGAGCCAATCCGCATGATCTCGACATCATCCGAGCTTGCAACAGTGTTCGCCGGCAGCATCTCATCGCCATTCGCCTCTCCCCACTGATTTTCCATCACCGCATCGAGCTCTCTCGCCACCTAACGTCCGTTGGGGTGCATCGTCGTCGTTGTCGCGCTCCTCCGAGTTGTCCCGAAGCCTGGTGATTCGTCAAACGATCTCACCGCAGCCCCAGGATCTCCTTCCGTCGCTCGCCGTCGACTCCCGACCTGCGCAGTGTTGTTTTCACCTTCTCCGGCGATCCTCCGTCGTCCCCGAGTCGCCGTCGTCGTCTAGCCTAGGTGAGCCCTCCCTCAGCCGTCCGATCTCGCGTATATGGCCCAGATTAGATCAGGCGAAAACCATACCCCTTGTCCACCATGGACCAGTGGACCATGCCACCTCAGCTGGTCCACGGGACCATAGGCCCAATCAGCACCCAGGCCAGCCACAACGTCATCATTTTGTCTGACATGGCAATCCCAGTCAACCAACCGGTCCGATTCAGCAGCCACGTTAGCATGCTGACATCATAATTAGATTTTCTAAATAAAAATTAATCTGTTAATTCTTTTAAATAGGCAATTTTACATATAGGCCCTTAAGCTTTTCTATTTTCACAAAAGACCTTTTTTCGGCCCTTGTAATTTTACTCTTAGCCCCCTGTAGTTTATTTATTTGCATATAGTCCTTGAAATTTTACAAATAATTCCCTGGAATTTTCTATTTTTACAAATTAGCACTTGTACTTTTTCAAAAATGCCCCTATAGCTTAAAGCCCTCATAACTTTTCCATACGAGATCTGATTTAGACAATTCTTGCACTCCCACGATCGTAGCTGTGAGCACTATCCGTTAGTAATCTTTTTATAGTGTCTTGCTACTATTTGATGTACTATTCTTAAATGTTTGTATTTGTTTGTTTTTGGTGTGCGCGATTGCAATAGGAAATGAGCAGTTTGTGAACCTGTAGGACCAGACTTTCGAGGAGTTTGAGCAACCAGCGGTTGAAGGCAAGTGTCCTTGATCACATTGATGTCATTGTAGGAAAGTGTATCTTTTATTTTTCTAGATGTATGCTTGTCAGTATGAATCCCATGTATAGGGTTTACTAGTACTTCCCCTATTGTCCTTGTCGCCATTGTCATAATTTGAGTGTCAATGGTAGAAATGCTTAGTTGTGCTGTCAAGTCGGATGGGTTAAATATTAATACGAATAATGTTCTATGCAACATGAACCGGTTTGGGTAATTTTTGTAGCAACTTTGATCATAGGGATCTAGGCAGGTTGGTTTGTTTGTTTTGGCTGTTGTGTGCACATTGGGTGATGTGCAAGTACCTATTGTAGATCCTAAGGACCGGTTTGTGAAGCCTGTAACCTAGCATAATATCGCAACCACGAGGCTTATATGGGTACAGCCTGACCAATTAATTAGATCTTCTTCTTATTCTATATGCACCAGTAGACAGTTGAGTGGCACAAGGGGGACCTCTGCAGCAGATGGAATCCCTGTTACCGGTGAAACCTTAGTGAGTGCATACGGATTTGGAGGCACTTTGTAAAGGCCTTGTAGTGAAACCCTGGCTCTACACACCGGAAGTGTGAAACAAAATGGGAATCACAACTCGTGGGTAAAGTGTGCAAACTCTGCAGAGTATAAAACTGATCGATCATCCGTGCTCATGTTCAAGAGCGGGATTGGACTTCTTCATAGTTAGTAGGGACCTTGGATAGTTGGTTTTAGGTAGTCGGGTGGTGTTCCGATGAGTTGTTAGCCGGATATGAAATATCTAGTGATTCTGGTAGTCGGATAGAATCCGATGAGTTGTTACTTTAATGTTGATGTCATTACATAGTAAATAGGATTGCTATGTAATTTTGAATCCTAGATTACGAAAGTTTTTACATGATTTGTTAGTTGAGTCTGGACATTTTTGTCGATTGCTCAAGGCAAATCAGCTAGACCCGGTGTTCCATATATGGAGAAGGGGAGGGAGGGAATGGTGGGATGCAATTGTGTATCTCGTGGTTACCATGGATTAAGTGCATTTTCGTATTTGTTTTAGACAAAAGACATAAATTTTAAGTTTATATTTATGTAAGAAAATAGATTAGGCGGCCTTTAGACCAACTGTGTACGTCACACCTGTCATGGGAGGATCCGAGGGGTGTTAGGCACACCTAAAATTTGGGCAACTCAATAGGGATCAGGTTAGCGGTGGTGTACTAGTGGCTGCCCGTGTATGGCCGGAGCTCATCTTGGAGGTCTATGCCTGTTGGCTCGCTTGAGAACGGTGAGACCGAGAACAGTAATTAAAGAGGGTGAATAGTTATTTTATAATTTTTTTTAAATAGATGGTATATTTCTTGTTCATCCAATGTTTCTCAAAACGTACAAACTAAAATATAAACTTTAGAAAGACAAAACAAGAATGAAAGTTCGAAGATAACATAACTCCACGGATGGAATATAAATCATAGGCTCTATTCAAAACCATTTGATACATCTTTGAGCACAAAAACTTGAAACTTGAATGAAAAATAAAACAAGAAGACAGTCACTGAAAGAAGTAACTCTTCAAGTTTAAGTCTAGAGATAAGGGATTCAAAACCCTCTCAAATACATGAGTATCTAAATGTTTATACCTTTAACAATAAGAAGAATAATTTTCCAAAATTGAAAAATCGTAGCTCAAAGGCAAAAACAAAAATCAACAAAAAAATCATAACTAAAAAAGAAAAACTTACCAACTTGCAATAGAACCAATAAAGAGACTAGAAGTATGAGAATTCAAACATACATAAAAATATAAACTTCATTACTCAAAAATATCAGTCTTATTTTAAACGGGTTACAAGAATTTTTTATCAAAAACTCTCACCTATTACATAGTCTAAACACTCATATTCCTCTCCTCTAAAACTCTAGCACTAAGCTCTCAAATAGGTGGCACAAGGAGCTCAAGTGGCTATTTCAAACTCTCTCATAATCCTACCCCTCTATTTGTAGACTTAGGAAACTTGATCCCTAAGTTTCCTACCTTGTTACCAAAATATCTCTCTCTTGTAGTACACTTCTATCTACCATCGAGTGTATTTTGGTTCATTTCTTATTCCATTCATCGAACGCTCGTGACGCCTTCAGAACTTAGCTTTCTCCTCGACACAAACTTCGTGATAGTGCCACGTACTCCTCCAATCTTCCTACAGTTTTGAGACCCAACCGTGAAACTCTCCACACGCTTTTCAAAGCATGACTCGTCACTTGCTTACACCTTAAGCTAATGCTCTAATATCGACACGTGTAATCTATCTTGCGATCTTGACCACCGACAAATCTCTCCCGCTCTCGATCCCTTACGCCACCTTATCACTTGTATCGGTATCCCTTTCGCTTGACTTTGTCAATACGCCTTCTTTATCCTTCATTTCATACTTTGTTTAACCTTCACATGTACAATTAGGATCACCTTTGACTCCGCTTGACCTCTTTAATCATCCGGTACTAAGCACCTACTCAACCCCAGAGAAACCATAACGTTTGGTATGTTCCTTAGCAGACACGAAGGCTTGGCTCATGTAAGAATTCGCGTGTGGCTGCTACTCGGTCGGTGATGAGCCAAAGCAAAAGGGTTGCGCCACATCAGTAGTTAATTTGTCTCTCTTTATGTGATGATAGATCAAAGAGAATGGAATGGTAGAGGCCAACATGAAAATCTATGAGCATATGAGTTGTCCACTCTCTCCCATCGAAGAGAACTTGAAGATGAAGGATCAGAGGAGAAAAGACACTTGAAATATTAGCCTAGCTAAAATGATCTTGGGAACTAAGACTTTCTCCCACGTTGCTTTCTTCGATTCATGGGTATTGCTCCTACCAATGGCGATGATGAGTGTTGAAAGAATGCACAAGATCATGGACTGATGTTTTGCCTTGAACACACCCAATGAAAATTTCCTAGATCCACCACTGACACATGTTTACATGGCATTGTATTCATACTTATGCAACATTCTATGGTTCCATGTTTGGTACTAGCATAGACTGCTAGTAATGGATCACTCTCCTTCCAAACACCATCGGCCCACTCTTTCCTGAATCCAAACCACGGCAGAACTAGCTGACTGATCAATTCAGTTCTGGTCAGGCCAGCAACGGTGCAGATGAATCGCTGCCTTTCCATTTCCTGCTGTAGTAAGCATGCAGCACCAACTGCGTTGCTCCCAGGAGAACTCAAGCCCATTAGGCAACTGAAAATCAACAGGGAAAAAAATGTTAAAACCGTCAGTAAAAGCATCTACCAAGCTCACAAAGATATCATTCATTCATGAAGTGTAAATTGAGATAAGGGCTGAGTGCTCACGTATATGAAGAAATCACGCAGAAGGCCATGGATTGCGAAGAAGGACGCTCATCAGGAACGTTTGAGAGGGATGTAGAAGATTCTTGCAAATAGAAGGTGCGCGGCCTACTGTTATTTTCGGGGATCAGAAGATTCTTGCCTGACGTTCAGGGGACCGATCGAGTGTGTACAAGACCATGCGAACAGAAATCGGCCAAGTCGCTTTACGAGCTCGTGGCCGTGAAGGGTGGCCACCACTTGCCCCTGCTAACCGAGCCAGCCAGCGAGCTCCCCTCCCGGTTACAGGAAGAGACGCGTTCTTATGGCTTAGGTGCTGTGTCGTGTCAGCTTCGTAAAGCGACGGGGTAAAATCTGAGACGGAGAAATGCAACAGGAGCAGGGGGGAAGAATGCGTGTTCAAGTGTCGGGCAAGCATTTCCTCGTCAGCTTAAGCATAAGATTTTTCTCCTTTATTAGTCAGCTTAGCTTAAGCTTTTTCTCTTTTATCAGTGAGCTTAAGTTTCCTTGCCGAACCCTTCCATTCCGTTTCATCGATCACGGAAAGAGGTGAGCATGTCCCCCCGTTGAAACTCACAGCAAAACATCATGTGAAGCAAGGCAAAGCAATAAGGAACATGGGAACAGCCAGCATTAATACAGGAAGCAGCTGAGCTCAGTTTCTGAAACCGTGCAAAATAATTCAGTCATGTAGCAAAGTTCATTGAGCAATGCGGTCTCAACTCGTGGAACGCTCTGGTGGGCATCTCAGGTTTTTTATTTTATAATGAGCAATCTGACTGACATTCCACAAGTTATCACGGGCTAAAGCTGCAAAGAACATCTCAAATTGTTTGAACAATACTACAATATACTCCTTACAAGGTGACAACCGTGAGAAAGGAGCATAGCAGATGACACCCCAAAAAATAAATATAAAAGCAGAAAGAACAAAATTTCTTTTTTACTGTCGACTCACTTAACTCTTATGCTACAAGGACAGGACCTAGATGACACTAGACAAGGGGGGATGTGTTCGGACTTTGGAGTACTAAGAAAATCAAGAATATTAACCACAACCAAGAGGATGTAACTTTCAGAGACTTAGAAACATAGGCCAGGGAGAAACATCAGCTCGATGTAATTCAAGATCCTTCAGCTTCATGATTCATGTGACGATCCAACCAGCCTAGTTACAACTGCCCATCAGCTTTGAACAGAACAACATTGAATCTTCTGTCTTCTTGACTTCCGAAGTTCCAACCCTGTATCAAGGAGAAAACAAGAGTGTTAAAGCAAATGCTAAAAAAGTACTAGTACACAGAAAGGACAAACCTATCTTGGAATAGAAATAAATGTCTAGTGTGGAACACTGGTACCCATTATTCAATTAGTTTGTACTGCATAACAAAAAGCAGTGCTGCTTCAAACATAGCAGCTGAAATGAGGAATCATCTTTTCATGGTGTAAATGCTCAAGCATGTTCTTATAGAGATAGCAATACAAACTATCCTCATTATGATTTATGAGTAAATAATTGTAATAATCGGTCCTGTGCAGGTGCCATCATATACAGAAATGCAATCTGGTAGGTACTCTTTTACATTAAGTCCACAGTAGAACTGCCAACGTCCTGGATGCCATATTAGGCTGCCAACTAAACATTAATGTGTGCAAAAGAGACCACCGACAGCTATTTAGGGATTCACAAGTCTGTTGTAACAAAAATTAGCAGAAAATTAAAGAAATTATACAAACATATGAAACTTGGGAAATAACTTTTATATACATAACATTACTATTCTCTAGTAGGATATAAATTTGGTGCATCATTTTCATGTACATAACACTGATATCGCGCTCAAGTCAAATAAATGGCGTATTCTCAACTTCTCATAACCACTGTTGTCAGTAATGTTCACATACTACACCATATTGTATAAGCTTCCTTTCCTGGGCAGTTTATCAGCATTGCAAAAACGCCATTCATTAAATGAAAATAGCAAGTACTGAACTTCTAACTTTATAACAAATTCTTTGCCAAAGAATCACTACCGACATATAAAGAACATATGTTTTGGCCTCTCAATTCAAATATACGACATATCCCAAATTAAGTGCCTTGATATCTGCCTGTTAACTTCTACCAGCACCGAGCAACTGATTTCAAAATTGATTCCTGGTATGGAGCTCATTACCATACATTTACAAGAGTCAACACAAAAACATCCATCTCACAAAAAATGATGCATCTATTCATATAGAAAAGTTAGCTATGCCAATAAAAGTCTTGTGTCCACTTTTTTCAAGGCAAGGGAACCACTGAAAGAACACTTAGAATCAATAACGCAGGATGTAACTCAGAATCAATAACGCAGGATGTTACATTCTTCTGATATATGGAGTGGCATGAGAGTTGATCCAAACAATTTGTTCAATAAATTTTCTTGCCTAACATCATTACTGTAACTGGGTAAAGTATATTCTCCATTCAAAACTGAGCCAATGAAGTTAAGAACTGAATCATGTAGAGCTATAATGCATAGAGATACATAATATTTTTATTGTAAACTAATATCAACTGTGCATATTTCAGATTATAAAGACAAAAAGTCAGAAGTGCTAGCATTGTAAGTGTCAGAATTCAAAGCTTAAATTTAGCAGCAACGGTCACAGAAGCTGAATAGATCAAACCAGTACAAAATTCTTTAATTGCAAGTCTCCATTGACATCTAACAGTAATGATAAGAATCTCACATGTCATATGTTAAACTATGTGCAAAGAATATAAAGTGCACCACATGAACATGATCCAAAGGTTCACCCTGATTAAAAAAAAATGCTCAGTACCCCCAAATCCAACATTCTTAGCAACCTTACAGATTTCCAAGAAACTGCAGGTTGAATTTTATGTTCATCAAACTTAAGCACTAATGTCTAACAGCAATCACAATTATCTTACCTGTTAAGCTATGTATGATGAATTAAAATATGGCATCTCATGTTTCAAAGGCTTAAGATAAAAGTCAGCACCATATTCCTAAATACCACTTTCTTTCAGAGCAAACTTACAGAATGCTTAGAAATAATAAATTGAATGAAATCCTGATTCACTAGAGCATTATTGAAATCACAACAATGAGGCATAGAACCATCTCACCTTTATCTATCTCTCTGAACCAGAAAATGCATCAAAAAGCCCGCAGCAATTCCACCATGTTGCCCGCTGCCCCAAAGCGGCCACTGCCACTGCAGGTCCCCGCACCACCTGCAACAAACATGCCCACCTAATCACAACTCACAATTTCAAAACGTGTGTGTGTTTGGGGGGGTGGGGGATGGAAAAACATTATATACCTCTGTAGTATGCACATCAACAGCCTCCCGAGACCGTGACACCTCAGCAGAGTCCTTGACCACCACATTGCGACCCTTCGTCTCTGGTTCCTGCACCGGAGGTGCCGAAACTGTCTCCACGACCGCGGCAACATCACCTTTTACCTCTGGTTCATGCTCCAATGGTGCCACAGGAGTCTCCCTGGCAGCCACCACCTCCTCGACCTCTGGTACCAACACCACAGGTGACTCAGCCACCTCCGGTTCCTGCACCGAGGGTGCCTCGGCCACCACCACATCCTTCACCTCCGGTTCCTGCACAACAGCGTGCACCTCCACCTCCGCATACACCTTACCGTCACGTTCATGCCTACCGGTTTCCGGCGGCAACGCGTCCACCATGACCTCCTCACCAGCCTCACCCGCCCCCGCGCCATCTTCCTCGATTACCTCGACGGCGCGCTCCACGGTCACCTCGGACGTAGCCTTCCTCTCCTCCTCGTCCGCCTCCGACGCGGCGGCCCTGGGCGTCACCATCTCCTCGGAACTCTCCATCGAATCCTCGCTCACATCCACTGCGCCCAACACCCACCCACACACAAACACAGCCTCAGAAACCACATGCATCCATCATACATATAGCGCAAGAAAGGGAGCAAGGGAAAGAGCGAACAGCCCGTAAAGCAGAAGCCTGTGGGAACGTGGTGGGGGGCTGAGGGGGTTGCCGCGGCGCCAGCGAATGCCACCCTCGCCGCACGCGAAAAGGCGATTCCCACCACGCTGGTGCCGAAAGCGGCGCGCGGATCTGCCCCGGATTAAAGAGGGGGAAGGAGGGTTAGGTGCCATTCGTACCGTGAGGAACGTTGGGTGGGATTCGCAGGTGGTGGCGGTCGCCGTCGCGCCGGCTCGAGGTGTTGTTGTCGCTGCTGCCGTTGCCGTTGTGGGTGTTGTTGCCGCCATCGTCGGGGTGGCCCTGCTGCTGCTGCTGCTTGAGCTTGGCGCGCTTCTTGGCGCCCTTCGGCATGGCGGAAATGGATTTCGAGGTTGGGCGGCGCGGAGGGGGAGCGGGGGGAGCGAGCGATGGAAGGAGAGGCGAAGGGAGGGGGAAGAGAAACAGGGGAAGCAGATTTGTTTCGTTGTGGAGGGAGGGGATCGGCCCGATTTTGTTAGGTTTACCCAGAGCATGGATTACATTAGAACAGGGATTAATCTTTTTTTCACTTTCTTTTGGTAGGAAAATTATGATTGGTTTATGCGTGTAATTTTTTCTATGGTCGTCGATCTTGCATTATAAGCTTTTTCCTTCCAATGTTTTCATTTTGAATTACTCCAAAAATATATAAATTGATTGTTCCATATAGGTTTTTTTATCATTAGTTTGATGAGATTTTTTATGATTTATCTCGTGTTATCTAAATATTAGAGAGTTTTTATATTAAAGAAGAAATATGAAACTAGTAGGATAGTTGTACTATAGAAAAGTGCTCAAAGATCCAAACATGATATAATTATTTTATTTTTACCGCATTATATTATACGTGTAAACTCGAGATTTTTTTTATTGCTTACATAGTAAAGGTGATGAGTTGTATCATAATATAAATATTACGGTCACGTTTATGCTTTTCACACCATATGGCATGTATCTTGACAAAAGAAGAAGTGGACAAATGAAGTGAAAAACCAAAGGAAGAAGTGGACAAATGAAGTGAAAAACCAAAGGGAAAAAACTAGTACAGTTATGATACATTACAGGTTAAAATTTACTTATACAGTTAGCTACTCTAAAGCCACTTGAAATAAAGCAACAACACATTAAAATCAGAGCCGGCTCCATTCAAAAGAAAGAATAGAACAGATCCAACTAATCTACACCCAAAAGACGAATTGGAGCATTTAACTTGTGTTTGCGTAGCAATTTCGCCCATGCAGCGTTTCTTTGTTTATGGGATTCGGAGTGGACGCCGGAGATTAGATCATGTCTAAGATTTGCTTCGCGAGTTATATTCTCTTCACGAGTGGTATTCTGTCAGTAAAAGTATTTTTATTTTTCTCTTCGCGTATCGTATTCTTTCAGTAAATGTATTTTTATTTTTTAGCACTTTAATGGTTTTCTTTTATAATTTTCTTTATAAAAAAATCTCTTTCATTCCTTTTACTTCAGAATTCTCTTATTTCTCTTCACGAATTTCTTTGAATAAAAACAGTTGAAAATGAAGAAAAATAAAGGTTAGAGAATAGAAAGGGGAATCAGAAAATAGATGAAATAAAGTGGATGTGATTATGAATGGTCTTGCTACCCTTGCATGCAATGGACCTCTGCTTCATATTGGGTATGTTTGGCTCCGATATCTTCCACATATTGGCCCAGTGCGTAGAATCTTGAAAAGAAGCTCATTTGATTGCCTATGTTCATTGTTGTAGTTTAATCCAATATGTGTAGATATATAATTTTATACTAACTTGCGCGGATGCAAGCTCCATATCTACTCTTACAAATAGATCTAATTATCATCCGCTCATACAGGTAGGTTCAATTACCAAGGTTATAAAATCATGTTTATACAAATAACTAATTACAACCTTACTTCTTACATTGGCTCTTACAATTTTAAATTTAATCAACCAAATTGAATTCGGTTTGGCTTTCAACTCTTGAGCCTCGCTTGTGCCATTTTATACGCTTCTGCACCCTGGCTTGTGCCACGGCCGCGTGAACAGGTGCAGAGCCTACTCTAACGGCATGCACATCCGATGGCCTAAAAACGGTTCCATACTTTTATAAAAAATAAAAAAAGGGTCCATACAAACATGTAAGCGACATAACCCTAGTGCTCTGAAAATCTGGCCCTTCCGCGAGAGCTCTAGTACGAGTATTTGAAACATTTTCCTTTGGTGTGGTGTTTTTAAAGAGGACCACATGTTGCAGAGCAGAGCAGCCTGAGAGGACCAGATCGCGGAGGTGCCCCCTGTCGCCTCCGTGCATGCAGGTGTCTCCGATGGTTCAAGCCTCGTCGTGTTCAACCGTTTCAGCGCGGCCCCCGCTGGGGGAGGGGGACTACGCGTCCACGGGCAAACTGGATCCAGAGACTTAGCTGTCAGCTCATAACTGGTGATCACACTCGTCTCTTCTATCGTTTTTCTTCTGTTCAAATCTGAGAGCCCCTCCCCTCTTCATTCCAGATGAAATGTGCTTCGACACCTAGACTGTGTGAGATTTCCGCATCCACACCTTACACCTAGATTGTGTGAGATTTCCATGACTCGTATCGGGATGTGCTGTTTTCTGTAGAAATCCTTACATTCTAGACTGAGTTTAACTGGCCCCAACGTTCAAACGAGTCTATAATCGCAATTTTGTCGTTGTGCGCTCCTAGCTCAACTCGTCTAGGTGGCCAAAAAAAAAAAAAACAAGATGCTTATTCCAGGATCTGAGTGCTCATGCGTGGCATCATCTTACAACAGTACTCAGTACTATCATGATCCGAGTACAGAGATTTAGTTGATTTCGAAATTTTGATTATGCACTACTACATAAGTCTTACAACAGTACTCAGTACTATCATGATCCGAGTACAGAGATTTAGTTGATTTCGAAATTTTAATTATGCACTACTTACATAAGGTGTCTTCACTATCAACTATAAAACCATCTTTACTAACGGTTTTAAAATCGGCAGACGGCAACGGAGACTATTAGTGTTGGCTCAGAGACTAGTAGTGAAGGGGTTATCACTGTCGGGTGAAGATTTCAGCCGGTAGTGATAGTTAGTTTCCGAATCGATTTTTTTTTTTTTTGAAAAAAAGGGAAAAATATTTTTTAGCCCGTAGTCGTGTCGTCACAAATCACATAATTTTTCGCGCCCGTGAGGTTAGTGGCACTCGAACCTGAGACCTCTCAACTCGTGAGATACGTCATTAATATCTCACCATATAAATACTAGTGATAAAACTTTGTTATGACTATTTAGGCATTTAATGATCTCAAATTAAAAGTTTTTAACTATAAAGTTGTAGATATTATCGAGGGTTACAATTTCCATATAAAGTTTGTCTGCATCTGACTTTTGTATAAAAACATATATAATTTTTTTAAGATAAGTTGTCCCTCATTATCACTGTAGGAGGGGATATTATTCTTGGTCTGCTAGAGTATACGATCCTCTGGTCGGTTTGAGATCAATTAATAGGCACTACAAAATAAATAAAGGAATTGTCTAGTTGATTGTCAACAGATTCTGTCAAATTTTAGTCTATTGGATTAGCATTTAATGAATTAGATTAGCTTGCACAGCATACAATACTAACCCTAATGATAGGCCTTATTTTAATTCGACCCCATCACCATCTACTTCTAGGTCCTGACTCCGACGCCTGCTCCCGACCCCAGCGCCACCTGTCGCACGCACCACTGCCCTTCGCCTCGCCGTCATCATCTCCGACACCGGTACGGTACAACCCACCCCTCCCTCCTCTGATGATCTTTCCTCTCGGCGCCTCTCCTCCTCACTTGCCCGAACCATCACCGCCTCCCTGCTCGGCTTCGACGACACTTCCGCCACCGAAGTCGCCGCCCTCCATCGCTACCTGCCGCTAACCACTACATCCCCGACGCTCCTGCCACCATCACTGGCCCTCCGCCATCTGCGGCTGGCGGCACCCCCGCCCACCACTGAGCCAACAATCTCTCTCAGAGCTCTCTCTATAGGTGGAGATCCTAAATCCCCTCAAAACCCAAACCTCTAATCTCAATCCGAAACCTTAACTTCACCGGAGTTAATGAAGCTCGTCAGAGGTGAAAGAGGAGGTGTTTGGCACCTTTGCCGATCAAAAAGATTAGAAATTTATCAGATTCTCCCCTCTAATATCTGTCAATAGATAAATAGCATTATTTATAAATAAAAAGAGGGGTAAAAAATATTCAAAAGTCTTTAAGATGCCCCTAAAGAGGATAAGCGTTGGTAGCGTGCAGCCGCTGCTAAACAGTCCACCGTCCCATGTTGCACTTGCACATCATGGAACGGATCAGATCGGACCTACAATAAATAGGCACGAATACGATGTAAAGGAATTCATGAGGAAATTATTTAATGTGGTGTAAAATTCTATTAGCATAATTAATATTTTTTTAGGGGAGTCCACCAATTATATAAGGTTTTTCTTTTTCAAAACACTTTATGGAAAAGCAAGAAAGCGGTGTCTATGTATAGCCAATATAGATTGGACACCACAGTGTAGCCTTCGAGAACAGAGATGATTGAAAAATGAGAGAATGCCAATTTGTTCTTTCTTCACCGGGCAACAAGTTCGCTCAGTGACTCTTCTTTATTCCTCCTAGATTTCTTGCTCCTATTCAACAGATTACTCACCTACACCTGGATGTAGAATATTATTGGTGCAATTTTTTATATGTTACCGGTAAAAGTCTTAAATCTCTAATATACCATCGTGTGTTTACGACGTGTGAGATCACTTTAGTCACTGACGGATAAGGTCTAATGGCATATTAAAGATTTAAGTTTAAGCTAGCTGTATGTGAAGAATTATACCAATATTATATTGATTCACCTGAAATATTGAAACTGAATTTTACCTTTTTCAAGAAACCTATAAAAAAGACAGTTTATTAGAGCGTGTTTGGTTCTGGGTCTCAACAGACCAAGCTAAATCCACACCTGACCATTTTAGCATTTATTTGGTTGGGAATGGGATTGGGAGCTAAATTTTAGCCTGTCCAGCTCATCCCTTCATAAATGCTCGGCGTGATCTGGGCGCCGGAAATGCTCGCCCGAGCTGCCCAGCACCTGCCGTGCTGACCTGGCAGCAAGGGAGAGGATGGTGCTTTGTATAAATTGATGGAGGAAAAATCATCTTAGATGGTGATTTTGTTTTTTAATCTATTTGAAATAACATGCTCTGTACAACTAAATCTATAAATCAAGACCTATATTGACTATCTTTAGTGTTTAAAATTTTGTTACTATTTAGAGTTCACATGTCATACTAACAACAATATATTTTAATTTGGCCTCAAATCAAATGCCAAGTTTGAGGCTAAAATTTATCCCTATCCTAATTTTAACCACGGACAATTTAGCTTGGCTCATTTTAACCACCACAACCAAACAGGCCTCAGCGTATGGCCGAACCAGGTTCCCGGCAAGATCGCTTGCTCAGTTTTCCTGCCATTTTTTTAAAGAACAGTTTCCTGTCATTTGGTAGCGCTGTTCTACTTCTCTATTCCTTGCAAACAGGGGTGTTTTGAGTGGAAAAAAGATGGCCCATGAAAAAGAAACTTTTCTCCTAATTACTTAGCACACAACTCTAAAACTAAATATAGAAATCGAAACAAACCAAAATAACCAACTCATGCGTCTATTCGGTTTCTGTTTGCTGTTATATTTCTAAAATAGCTGTTGGTTCGTATGTTGCCGGTAGAAAACATGTGTTAGTACTGACAAAGTACAGTTGAATGAGCGATTAAGGACTAACATGGAACCATGGACCACGCTGGACGCGTCTTTTACTTGTGTCAGTTTTAGCGTGCAGGAAGTACAAAAAGTATCGGCTTGTTGGGATGCAGTTATTAGCAGTTTAATTACAACGATTATTGCAAAGAAATCGCACCTTCAATGTATGGCCTCGCAACGTTAGGCGTTGTACCCTTCGCCGTTTTGTTCAACTCCCGGACTGCTCTAGGAGTTTAATCAGAGTACTGATGTTAGTGTTTCATAAAAGGAAATTAAATTCTCCTGCACGTTCAGTTTGCAGCGCATCAGTTTTACGGCTACTATTTTGGACTCCGTTTTCGTTGGATGGCATACTGGCCCCAGTCATGGGCCAAATCATTTGGGGTTGTGTCAATTTGGTTTGCTCTGGATAAAGCCTTCCTCTCAGAGAGAGAGAGAGAGAGCCATTCTCATGTTGAGGATAGCACACTTCTTTTTTCTTTTTCCTTTTTGAGGAAGAGGCTATCACACTGGAAGCCAGTAATCACCACATGATCACATTAATCAAATGAACAGCTACACACAATTGTTTGCAACCAATACAGCACGCAATAGCACAGCCAAAGAATCAACACTACTCCCGCGGAAATCCAACAGACCGACACAGTTAAAACGAATTATACTACCTCTCCATCGCGAAACCCAATGCAAGCACAGACTGATCAAATCATAGGTGCACACCGCCCCGTGAACCCGACACGATGATGCCCACGAAGATGATCGTCGATCTTGAATCATCAGGCTTGAACGGTGCATCCATATGCTCGATCTCGTCCCCTCCCAAATCCCAGACAGATCAAACCCTTCACCTCCCCCCGTGTATGGCGAGCAGGTAGAAGAGCTGCGTCGCCGAGAGTGTGATGGTGAAGGACTCCATGCAGATCTACAAGCAAAAAAATCGAAGGCATAGCACATCACAGTGTTATTAGTAACGTGCCAATCTGCATGTACACACAACCATGCATCGTTACAACTCTCTGTAGGTGTCAAGTGTATGGACAGATTATTTGGCGATCGATGGATCTTACCAGTCTGGCATTCCTGCCGTGCAATTCAATCTCCTTAACCGCCAATCTGAGGCAAAACAAGTTGCAAGAAAAAAGGAAGGTCGTGTATCATGTATGGAACACATACGGGACGTGCCCAAGTAGGATCGAGTCATACACCATGGCGAGCAGGGTGAGCGTCCAGGCCATGAACCCGGAGGAGGCCGCCGCCGGCAGGCTCTCTGGGCTCCACGCCCGGACGTGGTGGAACCCCGCGAGGGCCGCGGCCGCGCCGACGACCCCGGCGATCACCGCGAAGATGACGAAGATCGGGGAGAAGTGCGCCGGCAGCTCCAGGCCGGTGCCTGCATATATGCAGGTGTGTTCGTGCATTACGTGCATACACACCGCACGCTCAAAGGATCAGCAACGCACACAAGCATGCATCCACGTAGTGTGCATCGCTATAGATGAGGAGGTAAGGATGACGGCAGGAGTAAGTTAAGGGACGTCGGAGCTGGACAAGTACTGCCTTTTCCTCCGAGAGATGCATCCCTTCCGGTTCAGTTCAGCTCAGCTCAGTTCAGGCACTTTATTCCTTTACGTGAGCAAGATCGCGCTTTGGCCATCGAATCCGTGGATGTTTGGGAGACGTTAGGACACATGTCTCGGAGATGCGATGCATGCATGCGAGATGTATGCAGATGAGCAAGATGCGGTTGGGGTCGTCCAGATCGCAAGATGGACGGTTCGGATCGGAGGATGGATAAGCGTGGCCTCTTATTTTACCAACAAACTGCGTACGTGTGCGGTCTTAGCAAGACGGCAGCAAATCCTAGAGGTGAAGGTACGAATGGCATAACACAGGGTGAAAAACATTCTTCTTTTTTGGTGTGTGTGAAAAGTATTCGGTTCTTCTGCCACTAGAGGTAATAGATTAAAATGAGAGAATCAGGATTACTGCTGGCCAAGACCAGTGCAATTTTCCCAACTGGCGATTGATTTTTCTGACTCATAAAGCCAACAAATGCTTCTTTTGACAGACTCCACTGAACAGGAAAAATTTGAAGAATTCTTTTTTGTCAGTTTTGAGCGCCAGGTGTTTACTGCCGGGGCTTAGCCGCTTCAGCTCCTTTGCACGCTGACAAGACGTATCAGTCGCTTTGTCCAGCAGCTTCAATCGAAGAGAAGACAAACTGCTACCGGTAAACGGGTGTTATGCTCGAGTTCATCATGAACTTTTCGTGGTTTTATCTTGTTATCTTTTGGTTGCTAATTAAGCCTAGAGTGGCAATGCTGACTAAATCACCCTTTCAGAAGAAGGATGAACGAAGAAAGCCAAAGTAGATATTGGTAACATGTGCAAAAATCTAATACTAGATTCTACATAGAGGCATATTTCACAAACTACAACACATGAATAAACTTCTAACCCTAACAGTAAGCAACAAAACCAAAAATTCATCAGGGACATCAAGAACTCACAGTCGGGTTGATGAAGGGATGAATTTGATGATGTGTCAATTCGCAGCTGTGCAGATTGTAGATGAAGCAGCGCAAAGCGGTCGCATAGATACGCTGCCCAGAAACCTTATTGTCATCCCTCGTGTGGGCTTCATGACAGCAAAGGCTTAGAGATACCGCTCACGCTCTACCCTTATGCACACCAAGGAGAAGGGCCGGCGAGATCCGGCAGCGCAGCACACCAAAACAGTGATCTAGATAGATGGAGAAGGACGAATAGAGCAGAAAGTTGTCTTCTACCAAAGCCTGGACGTCTCTAGGATTTATATGGAATTGGCTACCCTCTTGGAGCCGTTTCCTCTCATAAAATGCTCACTAATTGGCAACCTCTCATAACTGACCAATTACTCACATGATTATGGCATTGAACGCGATTAAAGGGGAGAACAACAAAAAAGGATTTGCTATTTTGTGCTGCCACACCACACCACGCCACGGTTGCGCGTCACAAGTCACGCGGATTTTCACGCTCATACATGCGCACGTGTGAATATAGCAAAGCTTATTCTCTCTTTCTCATTTCTCTATTACAAAGAGGGGAGAGAACTCTACTATTTAAGCTGGTCTATACCCCCTTGCCTTGGTAATATAAGACTAAACCTTCTTACTTTGCATTCTCATGAATGTGTTTTATATGGACCACATCCACATCCCAACAATCCTCCACCAGTGCCAAAGTGAGAAAAAGAAGGAAAAAGATCATTGTATTATAGTACTATTAATATATCAGTCTTTTAGTATAAGTCCCTTGCGGGTTGAACTTACATCTAGAATATCAAGATTCATCTTTCCACAACTGATGAATGGACTATGCCTTGACTTCATAGTTTTGTGTGGACAGATTTCACTTGAAATCTCAACTAATACTAAGTTGCTAAAACAACCTCGTTTAAACAGAGCATTTATGGTCTACTCCAATATCTTTCCATGAGCTTTCTAAGAGAATACTCTGTTCTCATGAAATACGACCAAACAATTAGGCTCAAGTAGGTGTTTTCCTTCAAGATATCTTGCAGGCCAATATCTTTTCCAACAAAAAACATTAAGGCTTTACGCCAACCTTCCATGCAATCAAGAGTACTTTTATTTTGTTCATATGTACGAAGATATGTAATGTACTCTTTGGTTACGTCATCAACTTGTTTTTTCTGTGACCTAATTCATGGGATCTTCGCTCAAAAGGATATAGGTTACCATTGTGATGCACTAACTCAAATGGGCCTCATTCCCATGTCCTTGGACACCACTAAAATTGCATTTCGTGGTAATCCCTTTGTAAAAGGGTCTGCCAAATTTTTCTCAGTTCGCACATAGCTCACAGCTATTACTCCAGAGTTTCTCATTTTTCTGACAGATTTAAGTCTACGCTTCACATGTTTGGAAGACTTAGTATTATCCTTAATACTCATAACCTTGGCTAGCACAATTTGGTTATCGCAGTACATAAGGATTGGTGGTATTGTCTTCTCAACCAATGGTAAATCCAATAGAAGCTCTCTTAGCCATTCAATTTCAACAGTGGTTATCTCTAGTGCAACAAGTTCTTCTTCCATGGTTAACCTCATCAAAATGGTCTATTTACAAGACCTCTATGAAACTGCACCACCTCCAATTGTGAATACATAGCCACTGGTAGCTTTGATCTCATCTGCATCTGAAATCCAATTGGAATCACTATATCCTTCTAACGCAGATGGATATCCCATGTAGTGAATCACAAATGCTGTTGTGCCTCTCAAATAGCGCAACACTCGCTCAAGGGCCTTCCAATGATCATCTCCTGGATTCGACGAGAATCGACTTAATTTGCTCACAGCAAAGGAAATGTCAGGTCTCGTTGCACCAGCCAAATACATTAGAGACCCAATTATTTGTGAGTATCTCAATTGATCTATTCCTTGTCCTTCGTTATTTCAAAGTTTCACACTCGCATCATAAGGAGTCGGAGAAATTTTATAGTCTTCAAAGCCAAACCGTCTAAGAATCTTCTCCGTATAGTGCGATTGATTTAAAGTGATCCCATCTTCACTCTTGATCAATTTAATATTCAAAATAACATCTTCCTAACCCAAATCTTTCATCTCAAAACAATGAGACAAGAAGAATTTGATTTCATCAATCACGACAGTATTTGTTCCAAAAATTAGTATTTCATCAACATACAAACACAATATTACTTCTTGAACCCCACCAAAGCGATAGTATACACACTTATTTGCCTCATTGGCACTGAATCCAACAAATATTAATGTGTTATAAAAAATTTCGTGCCATTATTTAGGTGCTTGTTTAAGACCATACAGAGATTTTAACAATTTGCACACCTTAATTTCTTGTCCAGAAATCTGAAAACCATCTGGTTGCTCCATATAAATTTTTTCCTCCAACTCTCCATAAAGGAAAGCTATTTTTACATTCATTTGACGAACATGTAAACCATAGGAAGCTGCTAATGCAAGAAGCACTCTGATGGTAGTAATTCTTATGACAGGAGAATAAGTATCAAAGAAATCCTCTCCCTCCTTTTGGGTATAACCCTTAGCCACAAGCCTAGCCTTGTACTTTTCAACAGTACCATCGAGCCTCAATTTATTTTTAAAGATCCACTTACATCCAACTAGTTTACACCCGTTTGGAATATCAATAATCTCCTAAGTCCCATTAGACATGATAAAGTCCATCTCGCTATGGACTACCTATTTCTAATACACTACATCAGGAGATGCAAAAGCTTCCAAAAGAGTTTTTGGCACATCATCGACAAGATATACAATAAAGTCATCACCAAAGATTTTGCAATCCTTGGTCTCTTGCTCCTCCTAGGAGTCTCATCAACTATATTGTTATCCATGTCAGATATCTCATTATTTGATTTAGATAGTATAAAGGTTTCAGAGTATCCACAAGAGTTTCATTATACTCATTATAGTTAGAACCGCCTGCTGCTCTAATGAGATAAATATTCCCAAAAAATGATGCATCTCGTGACCTCATGACTGTATTAGCCATAATTTCTGGAGTATCAGATCTCACTACTAGAAATCTATAGGCCATGCTATTTTGAGCATAACCCAAAAACACGCAATCAACTGTTTTGGGTCCTAACTTTCTCTTTTTTGGCGTAGGTATATTGACTTTTGCCAAACACCCCCAAGAACGCAGAAAATTGACATTAGGTTTTCTCCCTTTCCATCCCTTATACAGAGTGGCATCTCTATTCTTTGTCAAAACTCTATTTAGGATGAAAGTGGCTGTCAAAATAGCTTTCCCCCACCATTTGTAAGGCATACCGGCACTCTCTAACATGGCACTCAGCAAGTCTATAAGTGTCTAGTTTTTCCTCTCTGCTACCCCATTTGACCTGGGTGAATATGGTGGTGTAACTTCATAGATAATTTCATGCTCAGCATAAAATTGAGAGAATTCATTTGAGATACACTCTCCTCCATGATCATCACGTAATCGCTTAATTTTCCTCTCAAGTTGGTTCTCAACCTCGGCCTTATAAATTTTAAAGTAATCTAGAGCTTCGTCTTTTGTTTCCAGTAAATAAACATAGCAATAGCGTGTTGCATCATCAATTAAGGTCATGAAATATCTCTTGCCTCCTTTAGTCAACAATCCATACATCTCACACAAATCAGAATGAATAGATCTAGAGGTGCCCTTCTCTTTTCCTCTAATCCTTTAAAAGGTTTTCGAGGTTGTTTAGCTTGAACACACGATTGACACTTTGATCCTTTGACAATATCAAATTTCAGAATTAACTCTAATCTGGACATTCAAGCAATGGTGTCAAAACCAATATGACAGAAGCGAGAGTGCCAAGAGCTGGCGTCACAGATATTATTCATGGATGCAACATTCAAGTTATAATTAGACTCAATAGTACTTAGGCGAAATAAGCCTCCGCTCTCATAGCCTTTACCAGCAAAGTTCCTGAATTTAGGGCCTATTTGTTTGAGCTTCTGCTTTTGAGCTTTTCTGAAAAGTTATGCTTTTGGCTTGTCTTAAAAGCTACTTTTGGAAATAGGTTGTTGGCTTCTACAACAATTTTTTGGCTTCTCAGCACATAGCTTCTCAGAAAAGCATATCTCAGCGAGCTTCTCAGCTTTAGTTCATTTTCCTCAGAAGCAGGCTTCTGGCTTCTCTAGAAGCCACTTCTCCGGAACCCCGTTTGTTCTAGCTTCTAGCTTCTGCCAGTAGCAGAAGTAGAAGTAGAAGTAGGAAACAAATAGGGCCTTAGATATTACAACTTTATTGAACTCAAACACTAACTTATAACCATCCCGACAAAGCAAAGAACCACTAATAAGGTTCCTGTTTATTGTTGGAGCATACTGCACGTTCTTCAAATGGACAATCTTCCCTGAAGTGAGCTTCAATTCGACCATACCAACACCAAAAACAGAAGCAACAAATCTGTTTCCCATCAGGACGGATGAAGACTGCGCTCCCTGGTAAGAGGAAAACAAGGAAATATCAGAATACACATGTATATTGGCACCAGTATCAACCCACCAATCTGTTGATTGCAATACTGAAAATACAACTGGTAGATTACCATACCCAGAAGATCCGGCCTCATTGCCGTTGTTGCCAATAGTTACATTCACAGCCTTCTCATTTGGCTGTCCATCATCTCTAGTTTTGCGATAGCGGCAGTTCTTAGCAAAGTGTCCATCTTTTCCACACACAAAACATGTTTTGTCCTTCAATTTCTTCTCAGTGTTCTTCTTCTTGAAGTTAGTGGTTTTCTTTGGCTTTCCACCATCCTGCACTTTGCCCTTGTTCTTGTTGTACAATTTTTTCTCTATGATGTTTACATTAGCACCATTTTCCGCTACCGCGAATGTACTCGACATGTCCTTTGCTCTTGCCTTTTCCTCCACATCAAGAGCTATAATCAGATCCTCGGTGGAGATCTCTTCCCTCTTGTGTTTCAGGCTAGTAGCAAAATCCCTCCATGATGCAGGAAGTTTGGCAATAATGCCTACTGCCACAAACCTATCAGGCAGGACACAACCCAAACTTGCAATCTCTCCGACTAGAAGCTGCATCTCATGTGTCTGTGCAACTATTGACTTCACAACATCCATGTTGTGGTCATAGAATTGCTCACAGGTATAAAGCAAGCGATCAGATTCAAAGACCGCAAATTTACGCTCAAGTGCATCCAATAACTCTGTGGGGTTTGTGTAATTCATATACACATCATACAACTGATTTGATAACAAGGTCAAAATGCAACCAAGTATAGTGTCACTTGCACTCCCAAAGGTGGCATTTTGATCAACCATGAGTGGCATCTGCGAATGGATTACCCACCACAGTCCCAACGACATGGGCCAAAACTTGATTCTAGTCTGCCATCTACGAAAGTTCATGCCACCAGCAAACCTCTTAGGTTTCATTGCATCCAAAGCACCAGCCATTGCTGAATAAGAATTAGCGTAATAAGGTTTCTGGATTGTTGGTAACATGCGCAAAAATCTAATACAGATTCTACACGGAGGCATATTTCAGAAACTACAATAGATGAACAAACTTCTAACCCTGGCAGCAAGCAAAAAAACCAAAACTCCATCAGGGACATCAAGAACTCACAGTCGGGTTGATGAAGGGATGAATTTGATGATGTGTCGATTCGCAACTGTTCAGATCATAGATGATGCAGCGCATAGCGGTCGCGTAGATGCGCTATCCAGAAACCTTATTGTCGTCCCTCGTGCGGGCTTCATGGCGGCAAAGGCTCAGAGATACTGCTCACCCTACACCCTTGTGCACTCCAAGGAGAAGGGCCGGCGAGATCCGGAAGCACATCACACCAAAACAATGATCTAGAAAGATGGAGAAGGACGAATGGAGCAAAAAGTTGTCTCCTACCAAAGCCTGGACGTCTCCAGCATTTATATGGAATTGGCTACCCTCTTGGAGCTGTTTCCTCTCATAAGATGCCCACTAACTGGTAGCCTCTCATAACTGACCAATTACTCCCGTGATTATGGCATTGACGCGATTAAAGGGGAGAACAGCAAAAAAGGATTTGCTATTTTATGCTGCCACACCACACCACGCCACAATCGCCCGTCCCAAGTCACAAGTCACGTGGATTTTCACGCGAATACGCACGCGTGTGAATATAGCAAAGCATATTCTCTCTTTCTCATTTCTGTATTACAAAGAGGGGATAGAACTCTACTATTTAAGTTGGTCTACATCCACTTGTCTTGGCAATATGAGACTAAATCTTCTTGCTTTGCATTCTCATTAATGGGCTTTATATGGGCCACATCCCAACAGTAGAGCAATCATCAAAAATCTGATTGCGCTATTTCGGTGGGTACTCTGTAGTGGCGGATTTAGAGTTAAGAATAAAGAGGAGCTTAACTTCTTCTCTTTTCTTTATCTTTTTTCTCTTCTTTTTCCTTCTTCTCTGTATCTTCTCTTCTTTTTCTTTATATTTCGTACTAAAAAATTATAGAGGCTCTCAAAGTGCTCAGAAGGTAGGGGAGCTCTGCAGCCCCCAGTGGATCCGCCCATGGTTCTGTTGCTTGCAAACTGAGATCGATACACTCAAAAAAACCTGAACCTTCAAGACACACCGGAGTTTGGAGGAAAGCCCAAAGACATGTCTTGCTCCGTGGGTGGGCGCACGACCCCATAGAACTAGGCTCACCTGTGCAAGCGAGCCTCGCAAGACTGCACACGGGGTGATCCAAGCTTCCGGCCGGGCGCACGGGAGCAATTAACATAGGCCGCAAGTGGGCCCTACCGAAGCGAAGGAATGGAAACGTGCGGTGTGAGATTATATATATATACATATATATATATATACATATATATATATATACATATATATATATATATACATATATATATATATATACATATATATATATATACATATACATATATATATATATATACATATACATATATATATATACATATACATATATATATATACATATACATATACATATATATATATACATATACATATATATATATATACATATACATATATATATATATATATATATACATATACATATATATATATATATATATAACCCAGCTATTTCAAAAAGTTGCAACATTAGGCTACCCTTGCCCGTTCATCGGGCGAGAGCAAGATCTCGCCCCATGAATGGACGACAAATTGTGGGCCTCACCGATCAGAAATTAAAAAGTATGGTGACGTGCCACGTGTCGCTCGTTCACCGAGGGAGACCTTGCTGTCGCTCGGTGAACAGGCGACAACAAGGTGTTGTCCAACAAACAGGCGACACCTCGTTGTGACCAAATTTAATTTTATTTGCAGCAGAGTATGCATCTGTGCGCTGTAATTTTTTTTTGTTATCAATTCGTCTAGTGTCATTAGATGTTTATGCGAAAATTTGGATACCTGGATTTGATGGAAATGGAAAGTTGAATAGGACAATTTTAATGGGAACTATGATATACACGGACGATGACATGTTCGATACACGATTGTTATAACTTAAGCAGATATCATATCTAAACCTAACATGCATTAAGGAATGTAAACAACAAGATTACAACATCTAATCTACTGAGTGTAACATGGGTATTTTCTCTTCCTCATCGCTTCCATTCCTGCCTCATGTGCCAGAAGTGTCCTCTCTCGCTTCATTTCCCTATCCGCCTCATGGGCCTCCACCATCATACAGTTATGCTCCTCATTTGTAAGACCCCGTTCCACGGATTCTTCTGTTCTTTCAGTATTAGTCCCCGGATTTTCAGTATTAGTCCCCAGATTAAGTAGCTGATATGCACAGTATAATAGTTGTAGGATCACAGTCAAACTTCGTACATAATTATTAAAGTTACAGAGTACAAAAGGTTATAAACCATAGCGAATACATTACAAACCTAGCTGAACAGCTAACTAAAACACAGTGGAGAGTAGAGACCCAAGCCACAAGCAGCTAGGGTGCAAACGCGACTTCTAGAACTACTCTTCATCCTCACCTTCACCTCCGGCAAAGTTGGCATCAGTTTCTTCATCTGAATGACAGCAAGAGTGAGTACGAAAAGTACTCAGCAAGTCCTATACTACTTCAAGTATTTAATAGATGCATAAGGGATGAATCAAGGATAAGGCTTTACGGTTTAATTTTAAGCATAAAACAGTTTTATGCAAGTGTTCCATTGTATTATCTAGATTGACTTGAAAACAGTTTGAATAGTTCAAATCAAGTAAACGACTATATCTGGGGGAGGGGGGGTTTCGGTCCTGGGAGGGGCCACATCTCGCTCTGCAGTCCCTATTATCACATCTAATATACCTCTAGTATCACACATCTTCTGGCGGATTGAGTCAGGAACCTCATCACACGGACAACTAGTCCACACACTCACTCATCAAGACACACTCAGAGTCTAGTCAAAATGGCTACTGTTGTCGCATGTCCATGATCATGGATATGACTATTCTAATAGGTTTACACTCTGTGGAGGTTGTACACTGTACTCATGCGATATGTTTAACCTCCAACTGTTGCAAGCGAATGAGTGAACCATACCGAGACACTCCAATCATCTTTCCTGTCGGGCTTTTCTATGAGATTTACTCCCAAGTACTAGTGGTCTTGTACTGAACACCAGGTTCCCTTTTTAAGCATTTGCCAGTCTTTGCATGCTCAAACAGAGGGTCACATAGTCACTTGACTGCTTGCTGCTCTCAGTCTCCTAGTAGGATGCCCAACTCGGTCCGGTGAAGGAGAAGTCAAGTCCTGCCTATTCAGGATGCATGGTTTTACGAGGGTGGCTAAGCATGACAGTGCAATGACTCGTTCCTTAAACGGCCGGAGCAAGTATCTTCTGGTAATGAACACAACATAGGTGACTCAAGCCCCTAGGAGCATCCTCATCTAGAGTACTACTCCACCTACCCCTGTTAAATAGTTTTCACCTAATTTTACACATCACCCACCATATCTCACATGACATCAAGGACTTCACAATCATCACGGAATTCACAACCATCAAGGATTCATGGTATACGGGTTATGATTGATAACAGTAGATCTTATCTCCAAGGATAGGTGTTTTTAAAAGCGATGTCTCCAAGGAGACACATTCAATCCTAAGCATGCTAGATATCAAGACATCATCTGTCATTAATATAGATAACAACAAATAATCCTATGGTGATATGTATTTTGGATGATAACATTTATGACATGACAAGTGTTGATAGGATTAACTACTACAAGCAGTTTGTAAAAGCGCAATATATAGCACAAGCGATATAAGTCCAATTTTAAGTTGATAATGTAGATTAATTGAAAACATAGGTTCAATATGATCAAGGAGATATGACTTACCTTCTCTGAGGTTTTCTTCAAAGTCTTAGTTGTAGTTAGGATCTTCTTCGCTCTTAACGCTTTTTGCGCAGCACTCGCAGAATTCTGGCTGCAGCGGCGGTGAAATTGGGGAAAAGGGGAAGAAGAGATGCTTGGGCTACGCTATTTGTAGCGGGGGAGGGAGCTGCAGAGAGGTGATGTGGCAGATGTCAGCAGGCAGCGCAACGGTGAGGTGGCAGGGCAACGCCCACCGCGTTTCCCGCGGCGTGGGCACTCCGCGCCGTCCACGCACAGGCGGGGCACGAAAGTCGCGTGGCATGGGTAAACGAGCATGGGCGGAGAGAGAAAGAGAAGCGGAGGTCGGTCAGGGCGCGCGGGGATATTTCCCAGAGGAGATGGCTGCCGTGATGGCGAGCGGTGCGGCATCACGCTGGAGGAGAAAGGAGGAGAGAGCGCGATGGACAACGGTTGGATGCGTGGCACGTGGACGGTCAAACGCACATGGGAATGAGCGAGCGCATGGGAGTAGGCCGACGCGAGACGAGCTGGGCCGAGGGGCGCGATGGCGGCCCAACGTGGGAAAGAAGGAGGGGGAAGGAAAGAAGAAGGCTGGGTCGACTAGATGGGCTGAGAAAGAGAGGGAGAGGAGGAAATCCGGCCCGGGTAGAAATGGAAGAAAAGAAGGAAAAGAAAAGGGGAAAATGAGGAGGAAGTTTGGAATAAATTGAAATGGAATATTTGAATTTAGTTTTGATCTTGGATTAGGATCAACTCATTTGAACATATTTGAACTATGATTTGGACTTGGATCTATAGATTATGAAGATGATTTAAATCAAAGGATTTGAATTTGAATTGGATTTGAGCTAAATGGAATCTAAGGGTAGATGGAGAGACATTCGATTTCAAACCTCCACACAAAGAACCATAAAGATCCATAACCAATGCATATGAACCAATTTAATGCAGGGATTATTTTGAAATTGATTCTAGTGAACTTAATATATATGAATATATACATACTGGTATATATACATTCATATACTTATTTCCTTAATCTTAGTTAGCCTAACTAATCATAATTTTTTTAATTTGGAGTAAAATTTACAATTAATTTACCATGTTTAAACTCAGGATGTTACATCACTCATCTTCTTCTGCTCTTGAATGCGCTTGCGCGTAGCTACCCTCCACTGGTGGGCTTCCATCTCATGAAAGCGTTTCCAAGCAGCGCAGTGCTGAGTGTGAAGGAGAACACATTCGCTTTTGACTGCTTAATATCCAGCCACTATAAGAAGTCATATAGTGGTAACGGCAACTGCAATAAAGACTAAAATGTTAAATGGTAAATCTTAGTTATTTTTAGAGTAGATTGGCCAGAAGTTATTACTGGGCGACGTGAGCCAATATTGGTGCTTACCTGGGGTGGATCGTACTCGTAATAGTGGCACATGAAGAACCTACTTCTGTAGGAGTAGGAGAACTTGAATGACTTTATGATCCTACAAAGGTCTTCACACCAGCACATGAGCACTTTGACCCCATCAGGCATAGTATCCGGTAAGTATTTCTTGGAGAAAAGGATCTGATGTTATTTTTGTCAGAGTTGTGGAGGTTGAGGTTATTGGTTTGGTTCTACATGTGGCCAGGAGATCATCTATTTACACCGCGGATTTGTGCTAGAGCATGGACTAAGTCCACAAAAATTGGCTTTGGGAAAGCAGTTGATTCTGCAGTAAGGTGTGGTTATACCGATAAAAAGTCATATAAAACATTACATTCAAATGATACAAACATCGGGATCCAGCGCGCATTAACCCTCATAACTCATCCGGCACACGGGGTCATAGTATCAGGAGCTCCTCAACCTCTATGGAGATGTGGTACAAATGGTGTGTACCATCGAGCTGAGGGTCAAGCAGCTCCAGTTGCGCTATACATGCATATTCACAAGTTATTTATAATTTGATAAGCAAAATAAACACAAAGTAACAAATAAGTTTGCAACATATGATATGAGATAATAGATTGTTCAAAGTGTACATAAATATGTTAACAAATCACAACTTAATATGTTACAACCTCAAACATAGTGACAGTCTTATTACTACAACAATAAACTATAATATTGTGCATACGTCACAGCATGAATTACAACATTAATCAAACTCAATGAGTCGATGAAGCTGACGATCGACGAGCACAAGGATGTCTCCCATCTGCAGCTGAGCCGAAAGGACCTACTTCCATGAGATTGACACTTGGCACACCAACGATGCATTTATTGTAAGTGTGCTATTTTCCATTGCACTTGCTACACCATTTCACGCGATGGTCTGGTTCTTCTTGGTTTGTCATTATGAGACCTCGTAGTCCTACACCGTCCCTTTTACTGCTTCATCTTCTTGGGATCAAGGATGAACACACAATCAGACATAGGTTGCTTCATGAAAGAACCATAAATCTGGAAATCATAGACCTCATGGTTCTATATGTTGAATTGAGCTTATTTCTTGAAGTAGTTAGACATACCTTTGAGTCCTCATACGCATCACAGGACATGCAATAATCACATGTGAGCATGGCTTGTGCAGCAGCATCTACTTGGATAACCGTCTCATGCCCCCCTCCCTCCCTCATTCCTTTGTCACTATATAGAACTTCATATTACTGCTGTGCAATTCCAATGTCTTTCACCCGATGCATCTTTGTCTTCTCCATCTTGTCTTTTATGTACTTAATCATCTTCATTCTATAAATGGTGTTAGGTGCGCTATTGTATAGCTCTCCCTAAAATACTTGCATATCTCTTGAAGTATGAACTCTACAATCCTCACCAGTGATAACCAAGGTTCAAAAATGCGACGGTAACCGCCCAAAAATCACGGTTACCGACCTTCTCACTTCGGCTTGGTTTCAAAAATCGTTCGGTTACCGAATTTGAATTCAAAAAATTCAAACCGATTTTTAAAAAAATAAAAAAAATCCAAAAAAAATCTGATAAAAAACTAGAGATAATTTCAAGAGTATTTGTGAAAACCAAACTTGAAACAAATATCGTTTGGACATCCAAATTGATGGGCAAACTTCGGACATATTTGTAATGGGCTTGTTTCTGTTCTGGGCCGAATGAACAGTCGACTACGGTCCATTTACAGCCCACGGCGAGTGGATAAGGTGGCGTCAGATTGGAGCGTCCTGGTAGCGCTACACTTTCCCCACCATAAATCCAGAAGCTCCACGAGCGGCACCGGTGACTTCCCGATCCAATCCGCCAAAGGACGACGCAAATCCGGTGCTCAAGAGTTGGTTATCGACGTCATATGCTCGGTTACCGACCACATTTATTCGGTAACCGACCTGCGGCCCCAGCTCGTCGGCGGATTTTGGCGCACGCTCGGTAACCGCTTCAACCCCCTCGGTAACCGCTTCAGTTAGCGCGATTTTGGCATTGTAACGGTCGGTAACCGCTGCAATTAGCACGATTTTGGCATTTTAACGGTGTATCGTGTTATTTCGACGATGCATTGCGTTATTAGTTCGGTTGTGAACTGTGTAGTAGTTTTTTTTGTGTAAAATGCATTGTTCGGTGATGAGTTCAGGTGATTCGTTGAGTTATAGACCTTATTACATTGAATTGTCCATGTACATGTGAATGATGGTAATATTTGTGCTACATAATCGGTTATTTAGGTGTATATGATGCTAATATTCGGTCAAATAAGTTTATTAGTTGGGTAAGCATTGATATTTTTTGTTCAATTGAGTTGGGTAACGATTTGAACACATGTGGGCATATGTATTAGTAGGTTAACCTTCAAGATTTCTTCTTCCTACAGAGAAATTGTCAAACTAATCGATGACAGATAAAGATGTGGTGTGGCAGCACGGGAACAATTTGGCTCCGGGTTTTAGGTGTAATTATTGCAATAAGGCGAAGAGAGGCGGTGGTGCCACAAGGTTAAAAGAACATTTGGCAGGGCGCGGATCAAATATTGTACACCGTGATAGGGTGCCTCCAGATGTATGTGATTATTTCAGACGTGAGCTGGATAGGGCAAGAGATAAGAGGAAGGGAAAGGCAGACGAGAGGGTTCGGAGGCAAGAATCAGCTAGAGTTCAAGTAGATTTGATAAGCGACAATGAGGACACGGAAGAGGAACAGATGCAGCGTGCCATAGGTCAATCGAGGGATGAGGAAGAGTTTAGAAGGAGGGCAGACGAGTCCTACGAGCATGGAGGTGGTAGTGATACTGACAGAGGGGGCTCTGTGTTAAAGAGGTTGCTTAGGAGAGCATCGTCAACAAGGGAGCTACCACCAAGTGTCCGGGATTACAATGTTGCTGTAGCAAAATCCCCTGTGCAACCGAGGATTGACACCGGGTCATGGAGTGCCAAGGGAAAGAAAGCGAAGGAAGCTATTGGTGTGGCATGATCCAATTTTTTTTACACTTCAGGCATTCCTGGCAGAAGGGCGGACGATGCATTCTTTATCGCTGCAGTTAAAGAAACACAAAAATGGAGTGAGTGATTTAGTTTGCCATGAATTTATTATTGTCATACTTCTTTCTTTTTGAGGTCTGATCATTTGTTCTGTAACAGGCGAGGGTGTACCATCTCCAACGGGGCGGGATATAGATGGTAAGTATCTGGACGAGAACGAAAATGCCTTAAAGAAAATATTTGACAAGTGGAAGCTAGAATGGCCAGAATATGGTGTTACTATAATGTGCGATTTGTGGATGGGACCGACGCACATGAGTATTATTAATTTCCTCTTATATTGCAATGGTCGTATATTTTTTCACAAGTCTGTTGATGCGACTGGCTACAGTCAAGATGCAAAATATTTGAATAAGGTATATTATTTTTCTCAGTTGCTAACATAGTATTTAAATTGTTGCATATTTATTTGGTTCAATTTATTTGGTTCATTATTTTATGCAGGAGATAAGGACAGTGGTAACTGATTTGGGTCCACAAAATATTGTACAGATTGTGACTGATAACGGGTTCAACTACAAGAAGGCATGTCAGGTTCTGAGAAGGGAATATCCTGCTATCGCGTGGCAGCCTTGTGTGGCATACATGATAAATTTAATGTTAAAATCGGTTGGTGATTTTAGAGAACACGACATTGTCATCCAAAGTGTAAGGGCTATATCACGATGGCTGTACAATCATTCGAAACTACATGAAATGATGAAGGCGGCAATTGGTGGAGAGTTGGTGAGGTGGAATGCCACAAGATTTGGAACTAACTACCTATTTCTTGATAGCTTTCTATGATGAAAGGATAAGTTCACGCAATGGATGGCATCTAGTGAGCTCCAGCAGTCTCGATACATTAGTTCTGATATTGGGAGATATGCACGTAGTTGCCTATCCAGCTTACCATGGTGGGACAATCTAAAAATGGTTGTCGATTCCGTCCAGCCATTGTATGCATTCCTCCATTTTACGGATCAGGACAAAGTGCCAACATTGAGTGAGGTGCTCCTGAGATACACCATTCTGAAGCATGAGTATGAATTGTTGTATCAGAATGATAGGGATTCTTTGGATAAGTACATGGCAATTGTCGATCGTAGAATGAATGATCTAGCCAATGGGACATACATGAATGCCGGTAATACACTCCTACCACTTTTCAAATGCTTGTGTTTCTAATGCTTTTAGTACTAATGTTTTGATCATCAACTTGCAGCGGCCGCTTTGAACCCCCGCACGCATCACGCGTATGGCACAGGTCCAACCTTGTTCGAAGATCTCCGTGAGGCATTTCAGAGGCTGACTGATGTTACTACTGCCGCGGAAGCACTTATTGAGGCTAAAACGTATCGGACAAAGTCTCTCTCATTCTCAGGTCCTCTAGCTGCACGGATGGCTTGTGACGGCAGAACTCATTCGGGCACAAAAATTTTTACATATCTATCTGATCCGTCATTTTACCTACTTTTCTGAGCCTCATATCACTATACCTACTTGCAGCGCAATGGTGGTCTATGTTTGGTTCGTCTACACCTACACTATCAATGCTTGTTAGACGCCTAGTGTCACAGTGCGCATCATCTAGTGGGTGTGAGAGGAACTGGAGTACATTTGCTTTCATCCACACTAAAGTTCGCAACCGATTAAGCTATTTTGCAAGGACAATAGTCAACCACTTCTGCATAGACAGGACCAACATGGGCTGAGTTTAAAGCAGAGTTGCTATCGACACGACGGCTAGTGCTAATGTCCACCGATGAGTACAATATGGCCGAATGTAATCGGCCCCCAAGCTGGTGGTTCTAAAGGTGATGCAAATTTACTTTCGAAGGTCATGACAATTCCATATATATTTATTAATTTTAGGCTCTGCATATGTAATATACGCATATATTCGAAACAATAATTATATGTTCGTGCTTGAATTGCTATTACTATCTGTCTGTTGCCTTCGAAACAAAAAAAAATAGCAAAGGTCATGCCAAAATTTTATACGATATTAGAAAACATATCATGGTTATATACTATTTTTCCTCATGATTTAGTGGTCAATTATTTGTTTATTATGATTTTTCAACTTAATTATTGATAATGCATCCACACATGTGGTAATCGCTAAAAATCGATCGGTTATCGCATCAATTCGGTCGGTTTTCGACCTGTCGGTTACCGCCCAAACCGCTCGATTTATCGAGCAAACCGCTCGGTAACCGGTCCAAACCAACCAGTTAACGAGAGGGCAAAAACACGATTTTTTTGCAAAAATTCAAATTTTGCCGAATGAATTTTCTCCAAATTTTTTTGAATTTTTGACCGGTAACCGCGGTTACCGCGAGATTTCGGTTACCGCCGGAGCTCGGTAACCAAGCTCCGGTCGGTAACGTGAACCTTGGTGATAACCCACTCATACCTTTCATCACTCATTTGTAAATATCTACTAAATTTATAGTCATAATATTGTGACTAGCCATGTTTGTGTCGTAGAGCAGAGCTCACTTCTCCTTTATTTCATTCTCAATCCACTCTCTAAATAACCTCATAGATGACCCAGTCATCCGTGTTATGTCAGCTTCATTTTTCGTTGGCAGGGATTCAAGAGGTACTGACTCATCCTTTGGTCTCTTCACGAGCCTCTGTGCACGCTTCTATATTTACTTCTTCATTAGCTCATCCAGTGTCTTCTAAAGAGCATTAAATTTTCGTTGTTAGTTCTGACCACATAACCTCTTGAACATGTTAATGATGTCTTTGTTCTTGAATTAGCGAAAGAAATTTACACAGAATACCTCATGCACCACCTACTCTACATATCTTGCCACACATGTCACATCATGCATCGTCCATTCCATTCTGCAGATCTTGAATTGCCTTGAGCATCCCTGCATGCCGGTCATGTATAAGACACACGTTCAACCGAGCACGCACAATTATCATCCTGATACAGTACATGAACTAATATCAACTGTTGGTGTTCTCACTCTCCACAAATGAAAAGGACAACGGTAGCACTTGATTGTTCCTGTCAATCTCAATAACAGTCAGGATTTGTCCCTTGTACATGTCAGTAAGGAAAGTGTTATCAATGTAGAGGATAGGCTGACAATATTCGAAAGCTTTGATATATTGTCCTAATATGAAGAATCATTGCTTTAGAACATACTTGGTAGGTTTGGACAACAATGAGTACTTATCAATGTTGTAATACGTCCTCAGGTTACTTTGAGTAATAGTCTGCTGCAAATGTGGAAGATTGTCATATGACATTTTGTAGGTCTCAAACCTTATCTCATTTGTCTTTCTCTTTGCCATACATGTCTTATTGTAACTAATAGTGCATTTGTACTCCTCCTCAATTGTTCTGATTATGGACTCTGGTTCTTAGTTCAGTTTTTTCATAATCTGGGTGTACACCACATTGGCGACAAAGGTTGAGGTGGTGTTCCCGTGGCTAGGCTCAAGTTCATTCATCGTGCAAGTGTGGTCTACCACAATTGACACCTTTTAATACTCAATCCACTTCCCCTTAAAGTCATGCACCTACCACGGACAACCCTTCTTCACATACTTGACATCATATTTCTTTTTACTTGACTTGACAACATAAAACTATCGTCAAAGTGATGCCATCTATTGAGTCATAGCATCCTCCGTAGGATTGTTTGTCACAAGGTTGTTAGAGTTGAGATTGTTCCAGTCCATGGGAACATGAGCATCGTTCTCATCATCCGACATGACATACTCTAGAAATTCGTCAATCTCAATATTATTCCTCTCCATCTGTTTAATTAGAGAAGAAATTTGTTCACTCTCATCTGCCTCACTGGTCAGTTCAGTCAAATAAACCGACGAATATGCAACATCCAAATCAACATTCTCATTACCCTCATCCTCATCATACATTTCCTCATCACCCTTCTCCTCCGCGTACCCTCACCCTGCATCTCCCTAACTGACTCCTTATTCTTCCAATGCATAGGCAATATAGGTGGCCAACTTTTTTACACAACATCCTACAGATACATCCTCCAGACTTGATCTTCCCTGAGCGGGTATAACTCTCAGTACACATCATCTCTCATATAGTTATCCACAATGCTAATGACTATCTCTTGAACCTCAGTGTCTATTTTGAAGCCCCGCATCAACTAAGAGTACAAGTGTCTGATATTTTTTTACATAGGTCTAGAGATACTCTTTTCTATTCACTCAATACAAACAATACTAACCATTCTAGACTATATAATATTTTATTGTCCCCATAAAAAAATCATAAACTACTAATTATCCAATATACCTGTCAACCATCGACAAAAAATCATAACATTATTGCAAATGAAAATAAAAAAATTACTTAAAACTATAGCTACAATAATACAACATTCATTATGGTCCAATAGTTAATCTATATTACAACAAAATATACCTAGATCGCTGCATCAAACACCTCTAAATACTACATCTACCATCTCAATTATATCGACACTATATCTATATCATACATCTAACAACTAACATATGTCTAAATACTACATCTAATTACTAAAATATATGTACAAACAGAATCTAATTACTAAACTATATCTAACTCTAATTTTAAACCTAAATCGACATTCTAACCTACGTCTAAGGGCTATCCTACCGAATTTATAAAAAAAATAGATAAAAAATATACCTCCTTCCTCCGATAGGGCTTCGCCTCCAATTTCCTCCTCTCTCTTCTCCTCCTTTCCTCCCTCTCTCTCAGCTAGGTCGAAAAGAAATAACCGTTGACGTTGGCAAGGCCGACGCGACCAATTTTTATACCTAAAAGGTCTCGGCCAAACATTGGATAATACCTTTTGGGTATGCCCACCGAACGTCGCTAAGCGAGCGAGACCATATGCTATCGGTTTTTTTTTTATTAATGGGGCTCACAAGTTGTCACTCATTCATAGAAAGACATCGCTCTCGCTAGATGAACGGGTGACGGTAATCTATTATTATTATTTTTTTGAAACGATTATATAATTTTGTATATATATATAATTCCGCCACGACGCGACGCGCAGACGTGGGTGGGAAACTACCCTGATCAGCTGGTCTGCAGTGAGTCGGGGCCCCTTGCGCAGGCGCAGCGTGCAATACCCGTGGCCACAACGGAGATGAGGAAATCACAGAAAGAGATTCAATGATATTCATTTTGCTTTCCCGTTCTTCTTTTCGTTAGGTTGATGGTGCGATTGGATATTTTGACACGCGATATTAAAGGCAACAAGGTATTCAGGATACTTTAAGTTAGTAAATGAATCACGTTAATAACGTGGTTAGGCTACCTATAATTTTTGATTAAAAATTAGGCCACCTATAATATTTTTGTACCCAGCTTGCTGATCATTATCCAACGCTAATTGCGCTGGATAGAATTGACGTCCCCATCAAGCGCTTGCAGTTGCAGTGCAAACTGCACTTGGTGAAAACGACATGTGCATCGAACTTTCACAGGGAAAATGGGGAGATTGGCAAAGGCCGTGTGCATGAACCTTTTGGATGGCTCTGCCGGTTGACCTCCTGTAAAAGGGGCCGAGGAACAGGCGGTTGGAAGTTCCAGCTAAGTGAGACCGGAGGGCCAGCCAAGTCGCCGGGAGAGGGCCTCCGTCTGCCGACGGCCAACAAGCTGGAAACTTCCGCGCTTGTTCCTGCGCTCCTTTTGGCAGCTCGCAACCTGGGACTTCTTTTTCTTTTCGTTGTTTTTGGATGAGAGGGAGCCTGAGACTGACATCATCCCTTGAGTAATGCTATCTTGACCTGATACAACATTCATTATGGTCCAATAGTTAATCTATATTATAACAAAATATCGCTAGATCGCTATATTAAACACCTTAAATACTACATCTACTATTTAAATTATATCGACACTATATCTATATCCTACATCTAATAATTAACATATGTCTAAATACTACATCTAATTATTAAAATATATGTTCAGATAGAATCCAATTGCTAAACTATGTTTAACCTTAATTTTAAACTTAAATCTACATTCTAACCTACGTTTAGTGACTATCCTATCAAATTTGTAAAAAAAATAGATAAAAAACGTACCTCCTTACTCTAATAGGGCTTCGCCTCTAATTTCCTCCTCTCCCCTCTCCTCCCTCTCTCTCAGCTAGGTCGAAAAGAAATAACCGTTGACATCGGCAAGGCCGACGTGACCGGTTTTTATACTAAAGAATCTCGACTGAACATTGAACGATACCTTTTGGGTATGCCTGCCGGACGTCGCTAAGCGAGCGAGATCCTATGCCATCGTATTTTTTATTTTTTACTAATAAGATCTATAAGGTGTCATTTATTCATAGAAAGATATTATTCTCGCTAGATGAATGGGTGACGGTAATCTATTATTATAATTTTTTGAAATGGTTATATCATTTTGTATATATATATAATTCCGCGACGCGCAGACGTGGGTGGGAAACTACCCTGATCAGCTAGCCTGCAGTGAGTCGGGGCCCCTTGCGCAGGCGCAGCGTGCGACGCCCGTGGCCACAACGGAGATGAGGAAATCACAGAAAGATATTCGATGATAATCATTTTGCTTTCCCGTTCTTCTTTTCGTTAGGCTGATGGTGCGATTCCATATTTCGACACGCGATATTAAAGGCAACACGGTATTCAGGATACGTTAAACTAGTAAGATAGATCAAGTTAATAATGTGGTTAGGCTACCTATAATATTATGATAATTTTTATTAAAAAATAGTATATTTTTACTATTTATTTTATTTTATTTATATCATTTATTTAGATATTTTGCTTTTCAAACTATATGAAAATCGAACTTCTAATTTTTTAAAGAATTTAATTTTAAATTTAACTATTTATTAATTATATTTGATAGGGACTCTTTATTTAATCTAAATCGTTTGATATTCGTAACTGATCTAGATTCTATTTTTAAAATTAATATGATATTTTTATAATTTTAAAAGTGAACATGATGATTTTTATTTTATTTTAAAAAAATATAATAGATAGATAGGTACATAAAGCTCGGAAGACGGACACGTTAATTTCACATGACTGTTTTCATGATAAGTGTAGTACACTACTCGGAATAGTTTATGGCCAGGACACGTACTGCAATGGAAAACCAACCCCGACCAGATATTATCAAGGAAAAGAGAAGCAACGCGGGTGAGCATGTGTGCTGGGCGTTCCAAGGCGCCGCATTCATTAGTCAGTACGCAGATTCATGGCCAGAAGCAACTAGGGATGTTAATGGGGATCCGATCTCTAATTCTTCGTGAAAAATTCCCCTATTAGAGAATGGAGATGAGGAGATTTTGTTCCCCGCGAACTTATATGGGGACGGAGACGGAAAGACGCTCCCTATTCTCGCTCCTCGCTATATCCCCGATATCACATATATATACATATTTTTCTTATTATATAAATGTACAAAACATTATAGTATGTAGAGTAAATAATAAATTACTTTTATTCTTTTTTGTCTAACCTATAATATTTAATCAATCTTATATTAATTACCCTCGTATACATCAATAAATTACTTATTTATATAACATACATATTATTAATATATAAAAATAATCAAATATCATTTAATTTTATATCTCATTGGGGACCCGATTCCCGCGAATTTCCCGCGGGGATAGGGATGGGAGAAATCTTTCCCCCGATAGCTAAATGAGGACGGGGATAAGGAAGCATTCCCCACGGGGACTAACCCCGTTGCCATCCCTAGAAGCAACCTGCTCGTGAGAAACTTATTAGAGCGTGTGCTGGGCACTCGTCAACTTTAAGGAAGAAGTGCATCGCGATTCTTCAAGTTCACGCGAGCAACTGTTTCAATAAATAAACAAGGGAGAAGGTGAGTCGAAACCCCAAGTATACAACGAATCTTGAGCAGTGCCAGTGTGCCGTGTACGTGGAATCAGCAAAACCGGTTGGTAAATGGTAATTGACTAAGCATGTCAAAAAAAAAATGGTAATTGACTAAGAGTCCCATGACATTTTTGTCCCCAGCTTGCTGATCATTATCCAACGCTAATCGCGCTGGATGGAATTGACGTCCCCATCAAGCGCTTGCAGTTGCAGTGCAAACTGCACTTGGTGAAAACGACATGTGCATCGAACTTTCACAGGGAAAATGGGGAGATTGGCAAAGGCCGTGTGCATGAACCTTTTGGATGGCTCTGCCGGTTGACCTCCTGTAAAAGGGGCCGAGGAACAGGCGGTTGGAAGTTCCAGCTAAGTGAGACCGGAGGGCCAGTCTAGTCGTCAGGAGAGGGCCGACGGCTAACAAGCTGGGGGGGGGGGGGGGGCGAAACGTCCGCGCTTGTTCCTGCGCTCCTTTTGGCAGCTCGCAACCTGAGACTTATTTTCCTTTTCGTTGTTTTTGAATGAGAGGGAGCCTGAGACTGACATCATCCCTTGAGTAATGCTATCTTGACCTGATCACATATCTGCGGCAAAAATCCAAAATTAGATAATATACACGACCGTATTTACCGAAATAGACAACATGTTAGCGTATTTACAATTTTAACATCCGTATTCGTCACACCTCGTGCTGAATATGGTACTGTAGTTCATATTCGACACACAGTGTGCCAAAAATAACATTGTAGCACCATTTTCGGCACACCGTGTGCCGAAAATGGACTGTAACACATTGTGCGCCGAAATACGGTGCTACATTCCATTTTCAGCGCACCACGCTCCGAAAATGAACAGTACCGCGCGTGAACAGTAACAGCAGTGCATTTGAATTTCGCTTTTCCTCTTTTTCAAAACGGTGGTCTTCTGTTACTCCAAAAATATTAAAACTTTTTTTACATATTCCATAATCTATGTGCAACCCATTTTAATTAGATTCACCAAAAAATCCTTTGTATATTTAAAACTAAAATTCTTAAAAAAAGACTACTTTTATAACTTGTAATAATTTTAAGTGTCTCAAATAAATTCCCAACAATCTAGAAAAAATCACTAATATTCTTCTTATGTGATGGACTAATTTCTAAAATTATTTTCAGCCCTAATTTATATGATGAAAAAATGAGTTACTTTGTAATGCTTCATTTACATGAAATGATAAAAATACATATAAATGAAGCATTACAAAAGAACTCACTTTTTCATCATATAAACTAGGGCTGAAAATAATTTTAGAAATTAGTACATCACATAATAAGAATATTAGTGAAATTTTCTAGATTTTTGGGAATTTATTTGAGACACTAAAAATTATTACAAGTTATAAAAGTAGTCTTTTTTGAAGAATTTTAGTTTTAAATATACAAAGGATTTTTTGGTGAATCCAATTAAAATGGGTTACACATGGATTATGGAATATGTAAAAAAAAATTAATATTTTTGGAGTAATAGAAGACCACCGTTTTGAAAAAGAGTAAAAACGAAATTCAAACGCACTGTTGTTACTGTTCACGCGCGGTACTGTTCATTTTCGGAGTGTGGTGTGCCGAAATACAGTGCTACAGTCCATTTTCGGCACACCGTGTTCCGAATATGAGCCCATATTCAGCACACGGTGTGTCGAATACGGATGCTAAAATTGTAAATACGTTAACATGTTGTCTATTTCGGTAAATACGGTCGTGTATATTGTCTAATTTTGGATTTTTGCCCATATCTGCACGTGTGTGGACTTCTCTTTGAAGATGGTTCGTGGTTTTCGACCCCATGCACCGACTCCCTTCCAGTGCAGCAATTCGACGTTGGAAAAGGTATGCCCATCAGGAAGAGGAACGAAGGAATTTTTCAGGACTGCAAACTTAACGTGCGTCCATTTTGACAGTCCCAGTCCAGACTAGAAGTGAGATACATCGAGTTCAGAGGTCTAGATCCGGCTAACACGAGCGCGCAGCGCGCTTCAAGCAGAGATAGATACTCGGACACGCCCCGCACCTACCACGAGCCGATCTCTGGTCCGTCAAGCTGAATTCACGAGGAAACATCGCTCGAGCGTCCAAAAAGACGGGACGATTTGGCCATCCGCTTCTGCGACAAGCCCGTTACGCCGTCCCCTTGGCGTTGACGGGCGCTTCCCCGCCAATCGCTCACTTCCCGCACGTTCTCTCACTCGTCAGTCCGTCACATGCAGACGACTCGACGTGGGCGTACAAATAGACAGACGCGCGCGGGGGGTCCGAGCAAGATCAGAGGGAAGGACGAGGAGGAGAGACGGAGGCGCGCAAGAGGGGGACGTGGGGGCGTTCAGTGCTTAGCTATCGGTTGAATCTCATTCACCCGGTAGATCTAGCCCCCCACAAAATCCCCGTAACAACTTGCGCGGAACCCAAATCTCTCCTCCGACTCCAACCGAGGATGGACGCCGCCGCGAAGCAGCTCAGGCGGCTCCGCACGCTCGGCCGCGGCGCGTCGGGCGCCGTCGTCTGGCTCGCGTCGGACGAGGCCTCGGGGCAGCTGCTGGCGGTCAAGACGGCTGCGCCCGGAGCGGCGGAGCAACTAGCGCGCGAGGGGCGCGTCCTGTCCGGGCTCCGCTCGCCGCACATTGTGCCCTGCCTCGGCTCGCGCGCCGAGGCCAGCGGCGAGTACATGCTGTTCCTCGAGTTCGCGCCAAGCGGCGAGGAATGGGGGGCGCCTAGCGGAATGCGCCATTAGGACGTACGCGGCGGATGTGACGAGGGGGCTGGCTTACCTCCACGGGGAGTCGATCGTGCACGGGGACGTCAAGGCAGCCAACATCATGGTCGGCGCCGACGGGCGGGCAATGCTCGCGGACTTCGGGTGCGCGAGGAGAGTGGATTGCGAGCGTCCGATCGGCGGCTCGCCGGCATTCATGGCAGTATGGCACCGGAGGTGGCGCGTGGGAAGGAGCAGGGCACTGCGGCCGACGTGTGGGCGCTCGCCTGCGCCGTCGTTGAGATGGCCACCGGCGCCGCGCCGTGGAGCGATGTGGACGACGTCTTCGCTGCCGTTCACAAGATCGGCTACACGGACGCCGTGCCGGAGGTGCCCGCCTGGCTGTCAGCAGAGGCGAAGGACTTCCTCCGTTTGTGCCTGGAAAGAAACCCGCGTGACCGTCCCACCGCCGCGCAGCTACTGGAGCACCCGTTCCTCGCGTCAGCCTCCTGCGACGCCGAGCCGGCGAACCACGACTGGTTGTCCCCCAAGAGCACACTGAACGCAGTATTCTGGGAGTCCGTCGACGAGGGTGACGAAGCGGACGAGGAGGCGTCGGAGAGCGCGGCTGGAAGGATCAGCTCACTGGCGAGCCCCTGCTCGGCCTTGCCGGATTGGGATTACGATGAAGGCTGGATCAAAGTGCACAGCGATTGCTCCAGGGTCTCGGAGGCGCCGGCAACCACAGTGACGGCCGGTGCAGGTTTTGGCCTTAGGAGCGAAGCGATGGATGCCGCCAAGGTTGTTCTCCACGTTGTCGATGTGGAAAACGCCATTAGATATCCTACGTGTAATGTAGGATCGATCGAAGATTCCGCAGAGTGCGAAAGGCATTCGAGTGTGAGAGTAGGCAGTGGTATAGTGCCGTATTCCTGCCCGGTTGCTTGTCGCCCGGGCGAAATCGTGGAACTCAGCTGTCGTTGTAATGGGAAAAGAGAAAACAAATTTGATTTTTTTGCACAAATTTTGCCATCTCATGAGCTTCGGTTTGCTGTGGACATTGTTACATCTGGTAGACATTGTTGAAGGGAACTCTTGGGAACTGGCGCTCCAGACTAAGTTTTTTTTTTTTTTTTTTGAACGAACAAACACTGGATGTGTTTATTTCATTGATAAAGAAAGAGTAAAAAGGAGCGGGCTGATCACAAAAAATAACCCAGGCCCAACTAAAAAAAGGGAAAGCCAGAAAAAGAAAGGAAAACAAAGAGGGGGAAGAGACTATACAAGACCGGTGCAGGCTATATATCCAGGTCAGTCAAGTAATCCGCCGCGCTCTGGAAGGAATCCAAGTTCAGGCCTCCTCTTTTATCTTTGCGATGAGAGTTTGGGTTCAAGATTCTTGGCACTGGAAAATCCGTGCATTCCTCTTCTTCCAAACCTCCCAACTCACCAGCATAGTCACGGTGCAGATGGCCTTCCGTGTCGTATCTCTCAAGGTTGTGATATTGGTCCGCGAGCCATGAATCGTTTGAACCGATTGCCACAACTGTGGCTTTAAAGTCCAACACCCCGACCAATTTGCAATGTAGTCCCAAATCCTTCTAGTGTATCTGCAATCACCCAGGATGTGTAAGGCCATCTTCGGGTTCTAACGATAAAGGGAGCAAGTCGGGTTATGGTCCCATCCCCTGGTCGACAGTCCAAATCCGATTTTGTATTACCAGTCATGCGAAGAGTTTGCACTTGGGTGGTGCTCAGGGGTTCCATATTAATGTTTGGTAGTTCACGCAGGCGGATCCAAAGAATTATGCCCAGTACATGGACAAAGATGTGTATTCTCCATCATGCGTGAGCTTCCACCATATACTGTCAGGCTCATTGGGGTTAAGGCTAAGTCCATCAACTGCGGTCTATAGGTTGACGAATTCTACGATATGCGTTATTGTAAGGGCCATCGAGAAGTTTAGGTCCGAGATCCAAGAGTTTTCTTGCAGCGCTTGTTGCACATTCCTTCCTTTTGCCTTTGATAGTTGAAAAATGGTTGGTGCCATGTCTCTGGGTCGCTATCCGCCTAGCTAGGACGAGTGCCAGAACTTGGTTGTCTTCCCATCACCGATGACTATCTAGGTGCAAGCGGCGAAGAGTAGCCTATCCGTATTTGTGCATGGTGTTTCCGTGCCGACCCACGTCTTGTTTGGGGATCTCCATTCGTGCCATAGCCAGCACAAGCGCAAAGCTCTAACAAATTTGTCAAAATCTAGGACCCCCAAGCCACCCAGCTCTTTCGATCACGAGGTTCTTTTCCAATTGATCTTGCATTTGCCCCGTGTGAGCTGGGCACCTCTAGCCCAGAGGAACCTCTTTCTGTGTCCGTCTAGCATGTTTAGGACCTCCTTTGGGACATTGAGCGCTGTGAGGAAATACACCGATTGGGACGATAGGATGGATTTCACAAGGGTTGTGCGCCCAATATGTGTAATGTGTTTCCCTTGACACGCGGTTAGCCAGCCAACATCTTTGTCCGCAAGGGGTTGAAAGTCAACCTTCCTGAGGCGCCTGATGGACAGAGGCCAGCCTAGATATCTGATTGGGAAACTGGTGATACTGACGGGTAGATCTTGCAGCAGTTCTTGGGTATTGATATTTTCGCACTTGATGGGTACGCTTGAGTTTTTTTGCATGTTTGTAATGAGGCAAGTGGTTTTCCACCCTGGACGAGTTCCTTCAGGTCCATGACGTAATGGGTGGTTACTCTGATAAAAATCGTGGCGTTGTCAGCGTACATGGAGGTTCTAAGTCATGGTCCTCTGCCTCGAGATGGTTAAGGATGCCAAGCTTAGTTGCTTGGTGTAGTAGCTCTTGTAAGGTATTAATGGCCCAAACAAAGAGAATGGGTGACATCAGGTTTCCCAGCCACAGGCCTCTACCGTGCATGATTAGCTTAGTGGGCACACCATTAACAAACTTTCGAGGTAGAGGTTACTAGGAGCGCCGATATCCAGTCCCATCGTATGGAGTCGAAGGCCTTGGAGATGTCTAATTTGACTTGTAGGGCCATTTTTTTTTGGCCTATGTGTAGTTTCCTCGTAAGGTTTCTGACGTACATATAGTTGTCATGTATTGCTCGTCCTTTTATGAAGGCACTTTGTGAGGGCGAGATTAGGGCGTTCATCAGTGGTGTGAGGCAGAGTGCAAGGACCTTGGATATGATCTTGGACACCCCGTGGATAAGACTAATAGGCATGTAGTTAGAAACGCATTCCACCCCTTCCTTCTTGGGCACGAGGACAACATTTGTTGTGTTATGAGGTTGAGGTCGTTGCATCGCAGGTTGTGGAATTGGTTAATTGCTGCCATGATATCGCCTTTGATGATTGGCCAACACAACTTGAAGAAGGCTGTCGGTGAATCAGGAACCAGGGGTTCTCGAATCCCGAGACTAGGCCAGTAATCCGCCATGTGGCGTCCTCCCGCGGAGGTCATCTCCGCGAGGTAAAAAAGACTAAGTCCCGGGAGAGGGCGCTCGGGGCCACAATCAGTGGTCCCCAAGTACCCGAGTTCCCCGATGATTTGCGAAGACTAAGTGACCGAGAAGAGAGTGCTCGGGAGGTGAACAGTGACTCCCGAGCCCTCAAGTCCCCCGACGACCAGGAGAACCGAGTACCGGGAGGGGTGTGCCCGGGGCTGCGAGCAGTGGCCCCCCGGGCACCCAAGTACCCCGAGGACCCAAGGAAGGTAGTTCCGGGAGAGAGTGCTCGGGGCTGCGAGCAGCGGCCCCCGAGCCCTCGGTTCCCCGAGGACCAAGAAAGGGCGCTCTCGGGAGAGAGTGCTCGGGGAGGTGAACAGTGACCCCCGAGCACTCGATTCCCCGACGGCCCAGGAAGCCCCCATTAGTGGCCCCCACAGGGGTCCAGCAATGAGGTGTTAGCCAGTGAAAGGCCTGATGCGGTATTTAAGGGCGCGCGTGGCCTGTCACCTCCAGCTGCTCCCACCACGTTCGGTGTCAGTCCATGCCATCCTCTGGCAGAAGGGCGTGGGGACATTTAATGCACGGGTCCCATCCCGCGCCATCCGGCGTGCCTCGGGATAGCATCGCGAGGACTGAGGTGTTCCGTCTGTCGCGCTGCTGTGGCAGGCGAACAAGACCGGGCGGGCACGCCGGGCCGCTATGCGGCTGCCCGGTGGGCCCTCTCCACGGCGCCCGTTGCTAGCGCCATCATGACGACTGAAGACCGGGTGCGGAGCGCATTTTCAACCCCCGTCACTTCGCGCAGAAGCCATGATGACGCCCTTTCCATTTATGGTGCCTTGGAACTCGTGCCCTCCCTTTCAGGGCACGCTACCGCCGGCGGGTATTTAAGGCAGCCGGCAGGCACGGACAAAGACATGCTGAACAGATCGAAGGCAGAGGCAATCCCACACGAATCCAAGCGAACAGAGGACGCTCGAACTCTCAGGTTCTTGCTCAGAGATAGAAGAACACCTTCGTACAGGCATAGAAGCTGTGACCATCGAAGAACAAGGAGCCCGAGGCTCTAGGATAGACAAACATTCTTGTAACCAGCACATTCCTGAGGGACATTCTCAGGGCATTTATAGCATCCACACAGGAGTAGGGTGTTACACGCAGCGCGACCCGAACCTGTCTAAAAGTCCCCCAGCGCATTTACTCTTTTCTTCATTAGATCATTCCACCCCACCTGCCATCGCATTTACATCAATTTATTTCTCCAGCAAACATATTCAGAATCATCCCCCGGTCGAATCTCTAAAAAGGGGTCCCTCAGGATCTCTGCGACAAGAGTTAACCCTCCGACAAAGGCCCCTGTGAAACCTTCTGGCCCTGACGCTTTGTTAGCTGGCATTTGAGAGATGGCACGAGTAACCTCCTTCTTAGTGAAGATTCTATCGAAGGATGATAGGTTGACCTGTGGTGACGACAGTAAGCCCCAATTGAAGTATGTCGTCCTCTGTAGTGGTCGGCCCATAATATTTGAGAAGTGTGCATTTTTTAGTGTTTCTTTGTCGTTGTGGTTGATAGCCCATCCATCATTTGACCGCAGCCATTGAATGTGGTTTTTCTGTTTTCTTGCATTAGCCCTAAGGTGAAAATATTTAGTATTTGCATCACCCTCTAGGGGGCAGGTCACTCTGGAGCATTGTTTTATCTTGGCTCTCTCTATCACTGCTAGTCCCATGACTCTTTTCTTCAAGGATCTTCTTAGACGTGTTTCAAGGTTCGAAAGTCTCCTATGCTCCTAAGCACAATCAAGGTGGAGGATGATCTCCAGCGCCATGTGTAGTTTGAGCTTGGCTTCATATATGATTGTTTTGCTCTATTTCCTGAGATGCTTGGGGATGCAAAGTAGCTTGTGATGTAGCCTGCGGAAAGGTTATGTGTGTCCAGACGGCGTCGTCCAATCCTGTTGGACGGCATCCTTGAAGCCTGCTATGTGTGCCCAGAAGTTCTCAAACCTGAAAAGTCGCGGTGGCCTTGGTCCTGTTTGTTTGGATAATAGGAAGGAGCAGTGATCTGAGTGGGATGAGGATAGTGCATGTAGCGTGTAATCAACAAAGTCGATATCCCATGCTTCATTGCAGAACACCCAGTCTATCCTGACCAGGGTCGGGTTCCGCCTTTAGTTGCTCCATGTGAAGCGGTGATTTTGAAGATTTAACTCATGAAGTTCACAGTGGTTCAAACTAAGGTAATGTTTGAATAGGGGTATTGCTCCACAACTTTTTAGGATTTTGTCCAACTAAAAATTGAAATTCTAATGAGTTGAATACAAATCTCCCATCCAAATGGATCTTTAGATGGTTCTCTTGTGACCCTTGCTGGCTACAATTCATTTCAAAATGAAAAAGGGCCAAGTGCTAAATTGCACATAATGTGCAGAGCATTCTCAATTTTCATATAACATGTCGCCATAAGACAACAATAGAATTGTTTCTCTATTTCACATGCGTGAGATTTGGTTCTCATATGATAATTTCTCAAATCGGACAATGATGGTCCAAATCCGCAACAGAGCAGGACAAAATTATCATCTTTTCTGTTCACAGACCCATGATTCATGTCACAAACTGCATTCTTTTTCCAGTTTTGTTAGTTGTCAGGCGTAAGAGATTTGCTTATTTCCCAGACACATTTGTACCATAAGTATCATCACAACCATAAAATCCCTTTTTTTTTCGGTCATGGAGCTACAATGAAATTTATAGTCACAATTGTGACCGTAAAAAACTCATCTAAGCAACCATAAGATCATGTTTGTTTTTACGGTTATGAACATGTATGATCATTAAAACTACACTAAATTTTAGAGTCACAGGGTGGCTTTTACAGTCACTAGTAATTACGATTGCGAGGATGGTTTTTTTACGGTTACAAATGTGATTGACATATAAGCAAAATCTCAATCATCTTAGAAGGAAACAAATCCTTTTTTCGCAACAAGCCGCCCTTCAATGGAAGTTTTTGCAAGTCAGACTGTTCCAGTCAAAGTCTGTTTGCTTTGAAGTGTAGACAAATTTTTAGGCACGTGCATAGAAAGAATGAGGCTTTGTAAAGCAGCAGGTTCAACGAATCAAGAACTATGGTTTGCAGGGAACAGTTGGGGTTAGAAACTTGGAGGCAAAGAATGGTGAGGAGTTGCGGCGAGTTTTCTTGTGGGTTTAATGAACAATCAGCTCCTGATATTAAATCGACTTGGAAGTCTTTATAATAATAAGTAGTGCATGCATGATTGGCAAGGTGCAGTTGTGAAGAGAAAGCCGAAGTGAAAACGCTACCATGCCGTGACGTTACCGATGAGATCATAGGAAAAGAGAGAGCGTAACGGCTAACGCAACGCATCGTTTATCCAGGTCCAGGTCTTATCCGCTGCGGCAGAGCAGCCGGTAGTGTCATGTAAGTATGTATGTACTCCAAACTCATAAGCTACTGAAGAGCCAAATCGGATCCGCCGAGTGTTCGGTTCACATGGGGATGCATCGATCAGGACTCAGGATCCGTCAGACGGAAAAGGCGAGCAGCATGGGGGGAAAGCCACGACCAGGACCGGAGCTACAAGTTCGTTACACCTTCCTTTGCAGGCAAACCACGACCAGAACCGGAGCCGCGCACAGAACGCACGCTGCCTATTTCGCCTCCCACCGGAGACTCCCCGCTCCGTTTCCGCACGTGTTCCACGACCCCCAAGCTGAGCGGGTGGTAGAAATAGACCTCCCCCTCCTCGCCGAACGCATAAATCTCACGCACACCATCCCGATTCCCATCCGCTTCCTGCGATTCCTCCCCGACTCCAAACCAGAAACAAAAACAGAGAACATGGACGCCACTAAGATGAAGCAGCTCAGGCGAGTCCGCACGCTCGGCCGCGGCGCGTCGGGCGCCGTCGTGTGGCTGGCCTCCGACGAGGCCTCCGGCGAGCTTCTGGCGGTCAAGTCGGTGGACGCCGGTGGGGCCGCGCAGCTGCGGCGCGAGGGGCGCGTGCTGGAGGGTCTCTGCTCGCCGCACATCGTGCCATGCCTCGGCTCCCGCGCCGCCGCGGGCGGCGAGTACCAGCTGTTCCTCGAGTTCGCGCCGGGTGGGTCGCTCGCCGACGAGGCCGCCAGGAGCGGGGGCCGCCTTGCGGAGCGCGACATCAGGGCGTACGCCGGGGACGTGGCGCGCGGGCTGGCGTACCTCCACGGGCTGTCGCTGGTGCACGGGGACGTCAAGGCCAGGAACGTGGTGATCGGGGGCGACGGCCGCGCCAGGCTCACGGACTTCGGGTGCGCGAGGCCCGTCGAGTCGTCGCGGCCTATCGGCGGCACCCCGGCGTTCATGGCGCCGGAGGTGGCGCGCGGGGAGGAGCAGGGCCCGGCCGCGGACGTCTGGGCGCTCGGATGCATGGTCATCGAGATGGCTACGGGGCACGCGCCGTGGAGCGACATGGACGACGTCCTCGCCGCGGTCCACCGGATCGGGTACACGGACGCCGTGCCGGAGGTGCCCGCGTGGCTGTCGGCGGAGGCCAAGGACTTCCTGGGCGGATGCTTCATGAGGCGCTCCAGCGACCGATCCACGGCGGCGCAGCTAGTGGCGCACGCGTTCGTCGCCTCCGCCGTCCGCGACCGCAAGGCAGAGCCGGCGAGGCAGGAGTGCGCGTCCCCGAAGACCACACTGCACGACGCGTTCTGGGACTCGGACACCGACGAGGAGGCGGACGAGATGTCAACCAGCCCAGCCGAGAGGATCGGGGCATTGGCGTGCACCACCTCGGTCTTTCCCGACTGGGACTCCGACGACGGCTGGATCGACGTGCAGGACGACCACACCGAAGCCTTCGGCGCGCCGCTGGCGCTGACTGAGGCGGCCGCCGCAGACTACTTCGTCTGGGCCGAACCATCGGATGAAGAGTTCGAGCAATTCGCCGCTGCCGCAGATGTCAGTGGCCATCTACATCTCCCGTACATTGCAGGAGCAACTGATGCCACCATTAGCCAGGGCAGTTTCCGTGGTTGTAAAATTCCGCACACGTTTGATCGCGCCGGGACTGAAACAGGGGGATCCCACCGCGTTTGTAACAGAAGCAGAGAAAAAATTAAACGAATTCCGCCCAAAATTTCTCTCTTTGCGATCTCCCGGTTGGCACATCACTGCCTGCATGTGCGTACGGTTCACGTTGCGATCATTGGACAGCTCGGAATCAAATTAGTTGAAGCAACAGCACCCAAACGACGTCGAGATTACTGTTTTCTTTTGAGACCGATCGAGATCGAACACGTTCACGAACGGCAATCTACCCCTTCTTGGTGAAGTAGGCAGGTTTGTTCGCCGAGCGGCCTTTACGTACGGCATCCTGGAACTGGACGAGGGCCGATCGCGCGTGTCGGCAGGATGCGTCAGCATGACGTCACGCTGGCACACGCTCCGGCTGCATATCTGAGTGGACCTCGCTTGGTCAACGGGATGTCCGCGCGATGAAACTTTTTTACGCGAGATCCTATGCGGTGCAGTGCAGTGCAAACTCTCTGCCTTTCTTGATGTCAAGACTGGTAACTGTGGAACCACATGATCCCGGCCACGAATTTCACAGATGAAGCACGGGCAACTCGAGTGAAAAACAGAGAATGTTCACCTTCCATTTTTACTGGCGCAAACTGAATCCAGCTCCAATCTTGCAAACCAGATAGATACACCAGGTAGAGGCAATGCATGGTGATAAGCTTTTCGCATCCTACAAGTGCGAGAACAGCGATAAGTCTCGCCTAACTTTTTTCCGAGATCGAAATCTCGCCGGCTTCATGGCTCCTTGTAGGATCTAGCGCGGTGCCTCATCCACAGTATTTATAAAATCGTCGGTAACCGTTGGATTATCACGGCTATCGATCGGTTCGATCTATACCGTATTTATAATTGATCGGTTTCGATTAAGTTTAAATTCAAAATTAAAAATATAAAATTTTTGATGAAATTCGATCAATTTCTATCTAATTTCACCGATTACTATGCGGTTAACGTGGTTTACGTAGTAATCTCGAGAGACTTTTTTTACATCAAACGCATTTGTAAACCATGCTCAATAGTAACATAAAACCGAGCCGTGACGCAAACACGGAAAACAAACGTCCCCATCGATCTACGCCGCGAAGAAGGAGCACGCACGCACAGTCTCACATCCTGCCTCTGCACATGGTGCAAGCGGGCGTTGCATCACGCGCGCGTGCCGTGCCGGTGAGAGCGACCCGGAGCAGATGCCCGTCGATGAACCCGATCGATATCTCACGTCCCCCATGCCAACGTGGTCTGCGGTTTTCGTCGGCACCACACCGACGCACGGCTGTTCACGCGATGTCGGATTGTACATCAGGTACCTGATCTGACTGGCCTCCAGTTAGGTTGCCACGATTAACATGGTTTTGTTTCAGTTGGATCTCCTCTGTGTTATATTTTTGGGAGCAGAAGCTGGATCTCCTCTGTTGCTCTGTTCCATAATTCCATTCTCTAGTGGCCTGTTAAGCCGGGACCGTTTTGGAGCCCGCGTCGTTCGGCGTGATAGGTCGGTCTGGCACATGTTTTGACTTGGCAAGCTAGGCATGTGGTCGGCTATCGTTCATTTGTATGACTTAGTACTATGTGAACTCTGGTTCCATTGGCATCAATCACTCGCCAATCGTTAGAAAAAAGAGAGAAAAACTCAAGCAAACACATGCTGCTGAACAGAGCTCGACCCAGCGAAATCCATGCGTTACCAACCCCCGGAGTCGAAGCGCGAGCTCGTGCCTAAATTCACCGGGTCCGGTCTGCGATTTTGCTCCCGTGGACCGGCGTTTGCGTGTCACACTTGAATTGACCTGAAGAACAAGGACCCAAAAAAACAACACAGCAAGACCAGTACTGGTCCACGGCACTGGCTCTGTGAAGCATGCACGAGCTAGCAGAATGTGGAGAAGCCCATTTCTATCATATCGTGAATTATAAAATTTTGTAGTATACAAATAAACTTTCAAATTAGGCTACTTTGTTTTTGCTTTTGTTTTAGAACTAGAATCTATAATCATAATAAGAAACAATCAAGCCTAATTACGACACATCATATCTCTCTGGGATACTACTAGTTGCGGAGGTTGGCGCAGAGATGTCCCTGTCTGGTAATCTAACCATAAATAAATCATCGTCTGTTGACATAAACAGCACGAGTTTCTTGTGACTTTTCAGAGAGGAGCAAGGCCGAGGCGGCGTAAGCACTAACGCCAGACAGACAACGACAGTGCGCGCAGGATGAGCAAAGCAGCAGTTTGGCACGCCAAGGTGACCCCTGGCAGCGGCCCGGGCCGGCGGCATCTGTATCTCCGGCTGAGATTTTTATTCACTCTCCCAATGCCGGTAGTCGAGTTTTATCCTCGCTCGGATGCATGCACCTGTGCTGTAGATACTTTATAGTGGTAGACTAGTAGTGTGCTGCCAGTAGTCGTCTGTCGAGAGTTCGAGACCAAGAGTGGCTAACGGAATCAAGGAATTTCTACCGGATCTGAGGAAGGCCGGACGAAATAGACTTGCCTGGCTGCCTGGCGCCGAGCCTGGTGCGTCACAGCGGGCGTCACCGACGTGCCGACGGATCATCACCACTCTGAGAGGGGCGACGTACCTTGCAGCAATGCGCCATGGAGACACTAAAATCTAGAAGTGATGAATGAATTCCACTTTGTGTTCCGGAAAAGTAGATCGAAGTGGTCAAGTGTCGATCGAGCCGAAAATAGATCGGGCGTTTACCGGCCGCCGGATCCCCTCGGGAGTTGATTTGGTCTCACGCCTCATCTGAAGTCTAACAAGTGACGCAATCGGTGAGATGCGGCGACCGCGAGGCTGAACTACGCACGCACACGATTCCTGACGCAAGTCAAATCTCTCTGGCGCTATCTAATAATCTTCGTTAAGCAGAAAGGCCGCTCCCGGTAATGGAATGTTGACCTACCCGTCGCAAGCAGTTGGGTGCCTTGCCATCCAAAGCTTACCCCCGATCTAGGGTTCTAGAGATAGACTAGAGGCCACTAAACTAGTCCATCACGCATTTCCCCTCTCTTGCTCCCTCTCAAGATTCAAGAATGGGCAGGGTGAGTTGAGATGTGAGGGAACTGGTTAGTGGGCGCACGGCAAGGTTGCCGAAGATTTAAGGCTGCCGTGTGCTTGTGTTGGTCACCAAATTCTCCTTAGCTGTGATGATCGCACTCTCTGCTGACAACAATATGGAACGCCGGCCAGCGCAGAAATATTCAGCATTTCAAAAATGCGCGAAATTCTTTGTCCAGGCATTATTCTCTTGTCAAAATAGTTTTCCAAGATGTAGACAACCAAAGAATTACCGTGGAGCAGAATAAATCAATCTTAGGTCAGGTAAAGAGCTCAGTAGGACAAAAGAAAAAAAGATCTAACGGCAGTAGAAACAAGCACAGAAGTTTCACGGAAGAGCTTTCCCTGAGGTTCGGACACGTGACGGGGTGAGGATTTGGACAAGCTCAAGGACCTCTCTCATATCTGCTTCCACGTGTAGCGAATAAGTATCAAACGTGTACGCCAAATTCAATTTTGTATTTGCCCGAAAGGCACACCACCAAGCTTGGAGAACACTGCCACTTGGCCTTCACTTGCATAACAGGCAGCGTGCCACTATGTACAGACCAATCCACGGGAGGGATTTAGCATAAAAATTGAGTGGGGTCATATTAGTGACCGAAGATTTACAATTTCATGAATAAAAACCTAAATCCATTAAAATTCAATGGAAAATAAGAATTTAAACAGTACATGTGCTCTCACTGGGCCTCTGGTGGGTCCGCCACATAAAGTAAGTTTTCACCACTCGCTAGCCAGTGTCAGAAGACCCCGAATGGATCTGATCACCGGCGGGAATGCTCCATTTCGCTAGTTCACTCGGACTCGGAGGCCACTCAGGCGAACTTCATCGTTATCTATTGGAGAATCATGCGAGGAATGTGCACAGATTACTGCTCGATGGCCGAGCATTTCTAAACAGGAATCGGCAGAGATATGGCATGTCCAGAAAGGCAGAAATACAGTAACCCAGAAAGTCCCAAATGTGATGCTTCCCAGTAGCTTCTACTGGTATGATCTAGTCACTACTTTCGGCATGTCCCTGAAGGAGGAGAGCGGATATACTCCCGGTTATTCCCAATCACTGGTCACTGATTCACGCGTCTGTCTAGAACAATGTTTCTGGAATCGTCGCATCGCACCAGCTCGGGATTTCTAGATTTCATGAGAATCAATGGTAATCAGATAATCATTTCGCGCAAACAGAACTGAAGAAAGAGTTAATCGGAGACAATTTGGCCGTAAAAATGGCTTTGTTATTTCACTATTATGTGAAGTATCGACAGGAGATACAGGTGGACGACACCGCTTTTCCTGCTGCTCGATTGACGGAGCAGTTAATCCTACAGCTACAGAACGCACAGGAGCGCCACCCTCTGCATCGACGTCGATGGGCTCGGCCTCTGTTTCCAACGCTTCACTCAGGACACACTCGTCCTCGCCGGCCATCTCCTCGGCCGCCTCTTTGGTCGGTGCCAAATTGCGGGCTTCACATTGCTCATCGAGCACTTCGATCCAGCCTTCGTCGGAATCCCAGTCTGGCAAGGCCGAGCAGGGCCCTGCCAATGCCTTGATTCGCCAGGCGGGACAATCTGACATGTCATCATCTTCCTCCTCGTCAGAGCCGGACTCCCAGAGTGCCGCATCCAGCGTGCTCTTCGGAGACACCCATTTCGCCGCCACCTCCTCTGCCTTTACGCCGCAGCCGGTTGACGCCAGGAACGGCTGCTCCAAGAGCTGTGCCGCCGTGCACCGGTCGCGTGGATTCCTTGCGAAGCACTGGGATAGGAAGTTCTTGGCCTCCGCGGAGAGCCACCCGGGCACCTCCGGCGTGGCGTCGGTGTACCCAATCCGGTGCACCGCAGCGAGCACGTCGTCCATGTCGCTCCACGGGGCGCGGCCGGTGGCCATCTCAACGACGGTGCATCCCAGCGCCCAGACGTCGGCCACGGGGCCCTGCTCCTCCCCGCGCGCCACCTCCGGCGCCATGAACGCCGGCGTGCCGCCGAAAGGGCCCGCGGAGCCCACCGCCCTCGCGCACCCGAAGTCCGCGAGCTTGGCACGGCCGCCGGCGCCGACCACGACGTTCCTCGCCTTGACGTCCCCGTGCACGAGCGACCTCCCGTGGAGGTACGCCAGACCGCTCGCCACGTCCGCCGCGTAGGCCCTGATGGCGCGCTCGTCCAGCCGCCCGCCGCTCCTCGCCACTACGTCGGCGAGCGAGCCGCCGGGCGCGAACTCGAGGTACAGCTGGCACTCCGCGGCGCCGGCGCGGAAGCCGAGGCACTGGAGGACGTGCGGGGAGCGGAGCGAGGACAGGATGGCCCCCTCGCGCCGCAGCTGCTCCGCGGCGCCGGCGGATGCCGACTTGACGGCGAAGAGCGCGCCTGAGGCGTCGTCGGCGGCGAGCGAGACCACCGCGCCGGACGCACCGCGGCCCAGCGTGCGGACGTGTGTCCACCGGCCGCTGACCTCTGTTGCCATGCCTCGTGCCCGGCTCTCTGTGCTTTCTCGGCGCTCGTTTGTTCGAATTGGTTTGTGCGATTTGCCGCTTGCGTGCGTCTCGCCCCTGTTCAAAGTGGAGCGCGCGTATTTATAAGTTGGGCGGCGAAAGATATCGAAGCTGCCGTGGTGGCTTGGCTTCCATCCGTACCGTACTAGCGAGCGATTCCTCCGCGGTGTGCGCCGGCGTGGCGTGGAAAGCATGCGGTGGGACGCGAGAGAAGTGGAGGGGCTGGCGTGTGCGCCGCTCGACGCGGGGGCTGACCGATCGGCGATCGGCGACGTGGCTGGTGGCGAACCACGTGGGGATTTCCGGTTTTTGGGCGGGGGAATTGGAAAACGAGGCCAATTTGGGCGTGGGAACCTTTTTAAGTCCTTGACCCTGGTTGTTTCGGTCGAGAAAAACAGCTTTCAGATGTGTATTGTAAAAAATTGGAGGTAAAAGAATTGATAGCTATTTAGCAATTTGGATTTTGTGAGTTATATTATTGTTTTTTATGTTAAAGGTATATAATGCCTTTAGCTGTTTTGAGTTCCATATTTACCCATCGGACTTCTAGAATATTTATGAAAACAAAAATATATAAATAAATAGTAAAAGATACATCGTCTATACAAATTTGATTTTTTTGTCTATACAAATATTCTCTCCCAAACAATCTACTCTCTCGTGGTAAATAAAATATCAACAAGATTATCACGAAAGACATTCATATCTCGAGGCGTCAGGGTGAGGTGTAAGGCCAGTGGTAAGCCAGGTAGTTTTTACAAAAGTCCAATAGAAATTTTAATCTTTTTGCACTTCATAATCTACGGCAATTAGATGTGAGATTGATTATTAGATTGTTAGAATTTGAATACCAGAGTTACAATCTAATTTCATAAGTTATCTGTTTGTTTAAGCTAGATACGGTAAAAACCACTATCCACGATCTGTGGCTCAAACGGCCGCGCGTCACCTCGCCTGTGCCCTTCGGTTCGTATCGGTCATGGTTCAGTGAAATACGTCCTGGCAGTACAAGCGAGTGAGCACTTGTGAATACTGTCAAAGTCCTGTTGCATGCTTGCATTACTTAAGGGAAGATTAGTCCTATCCAATGATTTCACAATACCCCTATCATGTTGAACCACGGGGATAATATTAATTACCTGCTGACGCGCAAACAACTTTGAACAGCCTATGCACAATGTATATGTATCACCAGGGACTAGAGTAATCAGAGAGATTCAAGAGTCATCACATGAGCATGTCCGTGTCAAAACTAAAAAGGATATGTCTCCTTCCACCCATCGGGTCGGATCGTTAAGGATTTTTCACAGCCACCTGCATGCGTTTCACGAGAGGCGAACCCGTGAGTAGCCACGCACGCTAGCCACCTGTGCTGTTTATCTACCGGTTGGCAGGTGCCGTCGGCTGGCACCAATCAGTTGTTTACCTGTTGTGGTTGGGACCCCGGGACAAGTGTCAAGTCCTCGTGCTCCCTTTGTTTATCTTGCGTTCTCCCAGTATACTTTGGTGCTCACGGTTGAGCTGGCGTTCTGCTCCTTGTGGAAGCCTAATGCCAAATGAAGTGCTGGTCAAGAGGGTCTCACGCGCCGGTACCGTATGGACCGGCTGGTCTGACAGGCACGTTTAGGCGTGGTCTGTTAGGCATAGCTACATAATTGGGTTGTGTTGTGTCACCTTATGTGTTGGAGGTTCGATCTACGGCACGACCTATAGGCATCATATCGGTTTGGTTAGTTTGGGTATAGTTAAGGCACGGTTGGCCGACGGGCATGGCGAGGCGAGGCGGTGGTAGGATGAGACGTCAAGGTGGGGCAACAGGATGGGTGGCAGTAGGGCGAGACGGTGAATTGGTGAGAGCGAGGGGACGCACTGTGGCTTAGTCGGGTCGGGCTGCGTCAGCACGTCGGACCGAAGGTCTCGGCCCAGGCATAGCCAAGCTTATTATGTCGTGTCATGCTCGGCCTAGACCAAAATCTATGTGCCTCATACCCACTCTTTTGACCCGACCCACTTAGCCAACACTAACCAAATAACACTAGCATGCCTACCTGACGCCTTCGTTTAGGCAAAAATAGCACGACTGAATTGTTACATACCCCGTTTGACTCAGGGTAAAAACGTAGGCTAGAAAGATTTGTCCCACAGAACAACGAAACGATCAAAACGACACCGCCCTGAAAGAATTGGAGACGAGTAGAGAACATGCGTGAAGTCACTCATGGACGTGTTCAAGTTTACACGGACGTGCTACCGCCTACGAGCCAAACACATCGATGCAATCCATGCGGCCATGTGTGTAGTGCAAAGAACAGATGGAGCAGTACACATATCTGCGCAGCACAATACTTGTCGAGTCGGCAGAGCCTCCACCTGGTCTACCTGACGAGGACACGATGAGCTAGATACTAAACTCTGTTTCAGAACAATTGATAACTTTAACTTTTACTATTGAAATTTTAACTAACAATATTTATTTAAATACTTATTTAAGTAAAACGAAAAGTATATGATATCAATGTATTTTAAGGATGTTATGTAGGTCAAGCTATTTACATAAATATTCATAAACAAAGACAAAGGGTCAAAATTTAAATAGTAAATTAAAGTAGTCAATTATTCTAAAATGGAGGTTAGTAGTTGGGTGCGCTGCACATATGTCAGTTGGACGTTCAGTCGTACACCGGCTAGCGCATTTCATATTTCTACAGGCAGGCGGCGGCTGCAGCTGGTCAGGAAGGATTGTATTGCTCCTCTGCCTCTCCTGCACTTCTACTGTGTGACGGTTGGAGTAGCGTGTGTAGGCCGGCCCATCTATTAAATTTGATCTACAAATATATGTGCAAAGAGTTACTTTTTCCATTCTAATTAACAAAATCACTTTAAAATTATTATTAGCTAAAGTTTAAATAATACTAATAATATCAGAGATTCTTAGCACTCTATATGCTACAGTCATCGCAATTCTTTTTCGATGGACTTTTATGGTTTATCTATACAGCTCATCGGTTGACTTTTATAGTTTATCTAGCCAAGCGAGACTCAATCAGCTGACTCCTACTAGGTTCGCGACTTGTTTCTTGGTTAGCTATTCGGGATGAGCTACTCGCAGCATAGAGAGACCTTGAACGGATGACCAGAGAGAGCGACCAGCGACGTGAATGCTTCTACGACCGCCTCAATCGGGCCTTTACATCCTTTGATTAGCTGCCGCGGTCTGCCGGCGTCCAGGTTAGCCCCACTCCCGGAGACACCATGACCGGTAAAATCAACTGGTTTTATGAAGCCTCTGAGGAGGCCGACAATCTTGAGCGTAGGCTTTGTGAGACCATCGATGAATGTACTTAAAGATACCTAGAAAGGGGGTGAATAGGCTTTTCTGAAAATTAAAACTTAACACCGGATTAAACAGATGCCGGATACTCCGGTGAAGGTCGGATACTCCGGTCTGTCCGGAGTATCTGGTCTAGTCCGGAATATCCGGTCTATACAGGATCTCGAGAACAACTGAATCTAAGCAAGTATAACTAAGGACTAAAAGATAACACTAGTGCTATTATCAGTACAATGCTTAAACAACAAGAGTTAATAGCAAGATGATCACAAAAACTAATATATGGAAAAAAATCCCAAAACTACACAACTAGTAAAACTTGCACAAGTGATGAGACAAGAAATTATCCCGGAGTTCGGCCACCTCACAAAAAAGTGCCTACGTCTCCGTTGAGAAGTTCACAAAGAGCCGGGTCTTTTCTAACCCTATCCTCTTCTAGCGACCACAAAGATCAAGCTAGATTTTCTTACTCAAGTCGATGTCGATTACAAAATTCTCGTGGTACTCCACAATGATTGGGTGCTCTACGGGCGACGCCTTGCTATCTAGAAGCACAAGATTCCAAGAGAAATGATCACAAATGTATGCTCGATGATAAACTCAATGCTCAACGACTCAATTTCACTTCCAAACACAACCTCTCAAATTTGGCGCAAAACTAAGCACTAGAGATGTTTGGAGGGCTTTTAAATGCCCTTAGAAAGCTTTGTGAAAGTGGAGCTCAGTAGCAACAGGAAGCAATAAATGCTAGGGGTGTGGGGGTATATATAGCTCACCTAAAAAATTAGCCGTTACTGTTCTGACATACTTACCCCGGAGCATCCGGTGAACACCGGAGTCTCCGGCCTGAAATCCAAAACGGGCTCAGAACGGTGTTAGAACTAACCGTTACGGTTCTGTTGAACTGACCGGAGTATCCAGTGAACACCGGAGTCTCCGGGCCAGACTTAGTCATCACAAAGAAACAGTCCGAAAACTTGCCAGACTCTCCGGCCTCTCCAGGTACCGGAGTATCTGGTGAACACCGGAGACTTCGGTCATTTAAATTAAATGCTAACCGAGGCTCTCTGACGGAGTCTCTCTCGGAGACTCCGGCCAAAAACTTTTTCTTCCCGGAGTATCCGGTGAACACCGGAGACTCCGGCCTTTTTCTATTAAAAATAAAAGGTTAACCGAGGCTCTCTGCCGTAGACTTTCTCGGAGACTCCGGCAAAAAATTCACCAACTACCGGAGTATCCGGTGAACATCGGAGACTCCGGACAATTAAAAATATTCGGCACCGAGGCTTTCTGGTGGAGTCTTTCTCGGAGACTCTGGCCAAAAATACTGAGTATCGGAGTATCCGGTGGATACCGGAGACTCTGGACTCAGTACACACTGCCTATTTTTCCCGGTATCCGTGGGTGAATGTGTCTCTCAACTATTGATTCTAATATGTTATTTTGAGTATTTAGACACCATAAAAACTAACAATTGCAACCCTCTTAATAGTACGACTAACCTAGACTCAATTTCAAAGATAGAACAATTTAAATCCTATTGAGTACTACACACCGTTTCTCTTTTCTTTTCGAGGGGCGTCAATCGGCGTGAATCTTCACAATTGAGACTAAAACCTGTTCATAGCTTCGATAAACATATTAGTTCCTTAATCGTTTTGTCATCAATAAGCCAAAACCCACTAGGGGGCCTAGAGGCACTTCCAATCGACAACCACCTTTTCGAGGTTAGAGTCACCGGCGCCTACCTTGCCCTTGTTTGTGTCTGTGACCGTATCCCTAACCTAGACCTTGCCTCAGTAGTCGCTGTCGGCTTTGGCAGGGTTCAAAGGACCACGAAGGATCTCGGTGCTCTCGCAGATTCATTTTTGTATGTGGCTCGCTCCCTCCTTTGGACTGTTCGATTCGACACATTGAGGGGCATCTTTAGTGCCTAGGGATACTAAATAAATTTGTTAGAAACAGCCCCTGGGCAATACTCGAGTGGTTACTTGTAACGCGATGACTTGCTTTTATGTAAACCCTCCTTGTGTTCAATTGGCAAGTGGGTTCTGAGTGCTCTTTGGCAATGTTCCTACCACTTAGGATAGCCCATAGCACGACAAGCCATTCAGGGGTGACCAACGCTCGACTCGATCCAAGGTCTGCGGCCTCGTGGTCGTCATCCCTCGGACGCCCATACCTTTGAAACTGCACGAGCATCAATTTTGACTAGCACCCTAATAATATGATCGATCGGGTAGAACAAAAACATATACGGTGCACAAAAATAAACTACATATCCTAAAAGCCCTAGCCCATGACCGCCTGGTCAGCTAGGAAACTGCCGACAAGGTGGTAAAGCTTAAAAATTGAAAAAATTTACAATTTGGTGAGACCGTTCGTACCTACAAAATAGAGTCTAATTTTTGAATTTGAAAAGGCTTACAAACCATGTTCGACGCTCGTCCAGAAGATCTTGCAAAATAGAAAAACAGGCTTGTCTTCGAGCAGCCTTACACATGGAACTCATGCGCCGCAAGCTTGTGTAATTGGTGGCTAGCTTCTGTAGCTAAGTGGATCATGTCAGGTCAGCATATGCATACCACTTTGCAGGACCCCTCCCCTATGAGGAAGAGCTTCTTATGACCCGCCCTATTCCTAGACTTGTTTGAGATCGAGGCTGCCTACGACCAGTGTCCACTCCCGTACTCAGTGGTCCCGGTAGCGCCTAAGGCTCTATTAGTACCGAGCTACCTGAATTTTGAGCACGTTTGTGAGATTCTATGCCCGGGATCATATTGTCCTTTCGCCGCGCCTCCTGGTTGTCACGTGAGCAGTTGGTCATTTGAAGCGACCGACGTGCGCTCTCCGATCGGTGAATTGATTCTAGTTTGTTTGTAATTATGTGGTTTGGACGGCCAAATCGCACTACTACTGCTCGTATGAACTTAATCACTATTGTGGTGGAGAATTCCTGATAGGCTTGGTCTCAATCTCCTCAGTAAATTTACCTACTGGCATGAATAAGAATTCAAAACCGCATGAGGCTTTTAGGGAACGGTCCCATGATAGCGAGCCCCTAGATAGTGAAAGATTAAGAGAGTGGTACGGTTTGATGTGCTCAGGCTGGTAGTTTGGCATATCAGTCATGGTTCTGACATGACCCACACTGTTTCACTAGCTTACAAGCATCCTAGAGGGTTGTGGGCCAATAGAATCCTTACCGGAACGCTTTCTCGACCCGGGTGTGGTATGAAGCGTGGTCACCTCATATGCCTCCGAGGATGTAGGGGAGCGTTGTGCTCTGTGAGGAACCATCCAGATAATATTATAACTAATCACTAGGAGGATCATTATTCATAATTACAACTTTGATGATTAACCAAAATATCATCTCGATAGTCTCGGCACGTGTTTTGTACCCAAGATCGGAACACATGCCTTTCCAACATATACATCACAACAAAGCTTAAGAAAGAGCGAATAATTAATATTATATTATAGTTCTTAAGCATGCAACAAGTTATTACAATTTACAGCAAAAGGAAGCTAGAAGGAGACTAAAACATATTCAACCCCTAACCAGCAAAAGAAACTAAACAGTGGAAGATTAAAAGCTAAACAACAAAAGGAGGATGGAGCCATATGACCTTAGGCTCCATCACAAAAAGCACGCCAACTGAGGAGGATGCACTACTCAAGCCCGCCACCACCCTTGACAGGCGTGAAGTAGTCAAACACCACCTCTTCCACACCTACAAAACCTGTAGAGCAGCTGAGTACGAAGGTACTCGCAAGACTTAATCCATATAGGGTACATATAAATAACCCGACTCCAAGGATCATACATCGAGAAAATAGCAAGGAAACGACCATAATGTTAAATACATTTGATATGCTTAAGCAACCTAGACATATGTGTGAGCACCTATACTTAACCAACATAAATGAAATCTAGCAACTGGTACAAGAGTGTAAAAGGAACCAAAGTAATATATCAGAGTCAACATCAACATTTTCCAACCATCACCCATACCACCATTAACCCACAACGAAACTCTACGATGGTGCGCATGGATAGAAAGCATGCTCATGACCGAGAGCATAATATTTTAAAATATTTTTATACCCTACAGGTGATACTTCTTTACCCACACGACACAAGGACCATTCGGCTTGTGCCACCCGCTAAAGTGCACACAAGAAGATACTCGTGACAACCTTTTCCAATAAGCCCTAACTATTTGATACATACATCGCTCGACGTGGAGGTATCCAGAACTACTTCCGGAGCAAACTAGATACCTCTACAAGCCTACCCGCTCACACCGTCCATGTTCAGACCCAAATGATCATAGCTACAGAAGTATTCGGCTTACCTTAGCATTCGATCAGCATGTGGTGAGTACGGTAAGTGCTTAAGCCAACGGCGGCCAACGGTCGGTGCTTAACTGATGCAAAGCGGTCTACGGTATCCGAGCTCTCTCCCCAAACTACCCCAGGAACCTCCTCCAAGGCAGATGATACCCCTAACACCGCCCACATCTCGTCTCATCCTCACCACTCATCCAACCATCATCGATATTTACAGTATGAACAATAAGTAAACCTATAGCTCACAAGCGATGGAACAGTCCACCACTCGACTTCTACTGGTGACCTATGCATTGCTAAACATCTCGTATCACTTTTATATTAACAACATTATATGAAGCCCAGGTTACAAGGATACATATTCATTAATAAGCCAAGGTAGAGATCATACACCAACATAGGTTCTACCCACATCGACCCGACATTGACTCACTAAACATGCGAATATACATAAAGTATATTTTATCAATATAGACTCCACAATTCATTCAAATGGTGCAATATACTTAGATACTTGCCTTACTGCTCAGGTGACCGCCTGATACTCCCCGCACAACACTCATAGAACTCGGGAAGGTTAGTGTCGCCTTCAACCACGGTCGGGTCACGCACCGGTTCTTCGTTCACTAAACAAGAACGCGTGCAATGATGAGCATAAATGAAGTGCAATAATGTATGTCACCGTACGCATATGAAGAAAAGTCATGAAAAGTATGCTTTATAATGTATGAACATTTTTTCCAGTTAGAACAAGTCATAAGAAGACTAGGAAAATTAGATTCACCAATTTTGGACTTGTAAAGAATTAACGGTGAATTGATGAAGCCTTAACCTAATTAATTCATCCCAAAATGTTAATTAATTATTTAACACTTGAGACATTTTTAATAGGTATAGGAGGTTATTATAAAACAAAAAATTGGTTTCATAATTTTTTGGAGCTACGGAGAATTTATTATGAATTTTGCAAGTCTCACATTGCCTGATAAACAGTAATTGCGGAGCTCCACAGATTTTTGCAGAGACTCCGTATTTTTGCGGAGTATCCAGAATGCGTAGTCTCCGAACTTTCCAGAATAGCTGTTCTTCGCAGGGGAAAATGGTCGATTTGATTTGCAAGCTTCTCCGATCCAAAGAGAGACATATTTGAGATAGTTTAGAGAATCTAGAACTCACTCATTAACCTAGCAACACGATTCTTAACGCAAATGATGCTTTGCCGAGCTTGGGGACTGTCAGTTGAAGGAAGAAAGCTCAGAAAGAGGAAGACACCGGTGCTTCTTGTGCTACAACCATGAACACCAAAAAACATCAAAATTGACTCGAATCCTTCGGGAAAACGAAAATGAATTAGAGTGATGGATAGCTTACGAGCTAGTGATCGCGTAAACAACACATGTGCACCTCGATTCCTCCTCTTGAGGTGGGATTAAGGAGAGAGTGCTTGAGAGAGAGGGAGAGAGGAGCTGCCCCTTTGCTTCTTTGGCCGGTTGAGCACGGGAGTGGGGGTGGGAACAGGTGACTGCACATGAGGGAGAGGGAGGGATGGTTGGCCCACTCCTGTGGGGCCCACATGCTAGATAAACAAAGTGTTTCTAATGCGATTTCTATTCTTTTCTCTCTCGAATTAGTTTCTCTCATTCGAATGACTTTAAACGAATTGCTCCAGAGTTACAAAACAAAATCACTAAAAAGTAAACATAATGCTTAAGAAGCATAATTATGCTTAATTATGTGACTACGGATTTGAGACGTGACATACTCCCCCTATCCTGAGTGATATATTTTAGTAAAAGGTCATTGCTCCTTTGGCGTTAGAGGCGTCCTGTACCCAAGAGTACTTATGGTCCTATCACGTGATATTTTCTGCTGACACATCATCATCAGAGACTGCTCAATTCTGAATATAGTCCAAGATCTGATCCATCTAGAACGTACCCGAATCGAGCAGGGCGACCACATAATGACCACATGAGGTTGACGGCACTGAAGGAGGTGTTGCCTCCAAACGTGTTACATTGCCATATAGTCATGTATACTATAGTCATATAATGTGTGACTTAATTAAACTTGTCGCATGAGTTACAAATTGGTGTTTCCGTTCCGAATTATTGATTCCCGATCGATATCAACATATTATCGATATGATAATGCCATTTTCAATTTTTTTTGATACAATCGATACCGTATTCATTTCTGGTATCATCACTTTACGATTTGTTTCCGGAAAGAATAAGAAACTAAAAATGATTTTACCATTTTCCTATCGTTTCACACCACCAAATCAATGGCCACACACAACCTCATCACCCTTTCACCGACTGGCTTCCTTGCCCGTGGCTCTGACGGTGTCAGCACCGCCTCGCCGCTGCCACTTCCCATCGCTTGGCCTCCGCTTCCTCGGCCTCCCTCTAAGGTTGGGGGGCTCCCATGAACGCCCAGCCCAATTTAGAGCCGGTGCTGCATGGGTTGGAGTGGGGGACGTGGACCACAGATGACGCATTGTCTGACTAATGCTTGCGATAATTTCAGTCGACTAACGCATATGAAGTGTGGTAAATATAAATATAACGTAGGGAGTACTGTTGTTTAAAACCTAGTAAATATGTACTGATAATTGTTCATGTCTTCAAACGAAGTATGGACAACTGGCATGATTTCCACCTAAACCAAGTCTTAGAAGCTAAACTGCCATCTAAACACTTTCTAGACTGCTGTATGTTTTCAGGCTCCAACATCAGTTTCTGGACTGCCCATGAGGAAGCTGGAGAAAATCTGGAGCATGTGTTTGAGCAAACAAAACGATCAAACGTGGCTGACACAATCCATACTAGCTGTCCGATAAAGTCGTATCACATTTCCTACTCAGGGCCTCGACGCATCATCGGCATGGTCCGATGTACCTGAAACAACAATTCGGATCACATCGCTGGAAAGCCTGGAATCGAGGCGTGGGATGTGATTAGCAAATGGTGTAAACACATGAGCCAGAACAGTCCAGACACCCTAATCTATAACGACACAGCACAATAAAAATGAGGCGCCACCGTTCCTGTCAACGTCCTGACGATGATATGCATCGCCGTCGCCATAGCCACCCTGCCAGCGAAGCGGTGATCCCATGGCTTAATTTTCGGCAGGTGCAGCATAGTTCCAAACTCATCTCCAATGCAACCACAAGATACTAGTGCGAGGCATAAGCTCACCTGTGAACGCCCGCGCTTTGCCGCCTGTGCAGCGGCATTGGTTGGCGACTTGCGGCTGCCGTTGGTTTGCTAGGCGCTCCAATGGGGATTGATTACCTGTCGCAGTTAAGGCCTCGACAAGTGTCCGGATTATAGGTTTTGCTCTGCTGCTTTATTTATTTATTTTTCTCTCCCTCTCGCGCCTTGGAGAACAGGGGATGAGGGGAGTAGCTGGCGGTTCTGTTCTTGGCGGAGGGGGTGACACGTTACGCTGAACTAGTGGGCGGGGAGCTTTTTTTTTTAGGGGGAAGGGGCTGGACCTGCTTACACCTCTGATTTTACGGAACAGACCCTGAAGAAGATTGAAAATACAAGATGCACTACAAATCCCTCTCCAGTTAGAACAATATGCAAGAAATATCCTAGCAAAACAGAAAAAGACATTAGAGCACCACAAGGTCATCTTCGCAGCCGATTCTTGCGGTGGAAAAGGGATGCTAAGACCAAGAACCATGAGCCCAGACCAAGAAACATGAGAGGAGACATGCAACATTAAAAAGCCACAATACATCTACCCTCTGAAACATATCAGTTGTCAATCTCGATACCCAAGACTAGAGATAAGCCGGCGCTGCCGACAAAGTCGCCGACCAGGCAAGACAAATCAACCGTCACCGAAAACTAACCCAAAAGAGGTTTTGGCGACGCAGATAAACCAAACTCTATCCAGGGGAACAGATCTGCCTCCACTCCAACCGAAGAGGAAAACAAAATCTTCCTCCCTTCTACGAAGAGAAGAACTAACATCCAATTTGCAGTGCTGGTGATCATGATGGCACTACTGTCAACACCATCACCAACTCTGCCTTTGAGGAAAAAAAACACGAGAGGACGCCACACCGATGTCACTAAGAAAACCATCCTAAAAACCTTGGAGAGCAAGCTAACTAAAAGAAACAAACTAAAACTACCTAGTAACGCAACAGGGTTCTAGGTGAATATTGTCTTCCCGTATGAGGTGGACACGACCGCACAAGCCTGTCACTAGATTTGGATCCTCTAACTTCACACCGTTTGAAGTCAGGAGTATTGTAGCGTGGCTTCAAACACGTGTGGGACACTTAGATCTGAATCGAACGCACAAGATTCAGTGACACAATAACATTATAAACAGTGAACGTGAATAATATTTTAATTAATAGTAAATTTACACAATATTTAAAATCAAAAATACTATTTTTCACTATCTTTTTCATACCGGTGAGGTCGGCGAAGGGAAGCTTATCACTTAGAGTCGCCACTCTCACCTGTAGCAGGAGAAAAACGGTTCGCAGTTGGTTTGGGGGTTGGGAATATGTAGACACCTAGTGGCCACGTAGCTGGGTGTATGCTGGCCCGTGTCTCGAGCTTTCCAATCTGTTGCTGTTCTTTTTTTTTAAAAAAAACGCAGTGGATAGAGAGCGCCAGAGCATGAGCGTAACAAAAAAAAGGTACCTGGTACGGAAGCGTCGGACTACGTGTGGTAGAATACAACACGGACGCATGCCGAGAAGAGCGATATGAATGTACGTCTAGATTAAAACGGCTATCGGATGGCCGCTGAAACACGGCCGACGTTTACACTATGCTTGCTTGACCTTTGATGACTTGTCGGTTATGACACCCTTACCTTTTCTTTTCTTTCTTCGCTACGCCGGTTTGACTTTTGTACGGTGAAAGCACGCGAATAAGGACGGGAGTGAAGTCAACCTGAATGGCTACAGTGTTCTCTACGATCCTCGGGTGCTGCCTGAACAATAAAACCAGAGGTGTACGATTGGGGACCAAGTACACGTGTCAACGTGTGCTAGCCACTAGTAGTACGTACCAGCGAGTTTGATCGCAAGGGCCCGTTTGGTTGCCTGGTTGAGTGTGGCTTGACAGCTTGCATCTATTATTGAATTAAGTTAGGTTGTAAAAATATAATAGAAACTATTTGATTGGTTTTATATTTTTAGTCTGATGAAAAAGATATTAGGTTTGGTTGTCCGTATAGATTTTTTTACCAAATAATATAGAATTAAAAATATTTTTATAAATTAGTTCATAGTATGATAAGAATTTTAGTGAAAATTTTCTGATTTTTGAAAATTTATTTGAGACATAAAAATTACTAGAAGTTGTAAAGTAAGATTTTTGGCGAATTTTAATTAAATATTAGCTTAGATTTTTTAATAAAAATAATTAAAATGAATTGTTAGTGAACTCTAATTTGCTTATAAAAATATTTAGAATTTTTAACCACCCTGATACCATTAATAAAACTGATATTTAAATAAAAAAATACATATATACACGAGACTACACCAAACAAGCTAGAAATACAATCAAAATCCATTTCTCGCGAACCTGACCGGCAAACATTTTTGCACGCGCAAGGCCTGATCGGAACGTCGGCCAGCCAACCAAACGGACCCAATATAGTTTGGGGGAGTGCACAGATGTTTAAAGACTGTTAGCCTTAATCACCGTTGGTTCCACCGGAATCTCAGTTTGGAAACCGGCTCCTCTAACTTTACAAATGAATGTCACCGGAATACTGTTGTTGCTACAGCAATCCGTGTACCGGTGCACAGTAACATGCAGTGGATCACCAGTAATGGTCTTCGCATAAATACTGTTTATATAGTTACGTACACTGTTTATCTATGACTTTTTTTTAAGTCAGAGGAACCAGTGCCATCAAAGTACAGGATGGGACGCTAAGTTGGTCATAGCTCACAAAAAATATCGAATCTGGAGTGATCTCACATCATGTACTACTCCTACTGTACATGTATTTCATACATATAAAATTAATCTAGAATATAGTAATTTAAAAAAGTAAAATAATATAGTATAACTAAAAAGAGATTTGTATATATAAAATTCACAATAGATATAAATCGTGGCTGCTCTTTAGAATTGCAGCTACCTGTGTCCGAAAGTTGACGCGAAAGCGGCAGAAAGCACAAAGTGGCAAGACAAGCGGAGACCTGAGAGAAGCAGCCGAAAGCTGCACTAAGCTGGCACGTTCATGCTCTGCAGCCAAGGCCCTCTAAATGCCCTCCCCCGTGGACTCCATCTACGCTCTGGTATCTTCCCCTTATCCTGTGTGGCCCATTTGGATGCCGCCCATTTGTACTGCGCGCGCCTAAGAAGAGTCTGATGAGTTCCTGACCGGCACGCCACTGCGGACATCAGCCACGCCTTCAGAGTTCAGACCCGCCGGTTTGGCGACACGGCCGCCTGAGCCTGACTTGATCAGCTGCCAACCTCGTGGCGCGACCGGCTCGACACGCGTCCGGGGCGACCGGTACGTGACGGCCGGGCAATCGGCAGGGGCGGCAGCTACACTGACCGCCACGGTACCGCGGCGAGCCTAATTATTGTGCCGACCCAAGCTTTGACCGCGCGCGTCTAATAGGCGGGAACCGGATGAGGCCCCTGACCCAAATAGTGCGCCGTGATGGAACCTATGATGCGGGGGTCGCGTCAGCCGGTGCCGCCGGCCCCATGCGTGACCTCAAGCGCGCACAGACGCGGCCGCCACCGCACGCCCAACCCATCAGCGCCCGAGAGCCGTGCGCACGTCCTACGTGGTGAGGCGCCGCGCAACGAAATGGATTTCGCGGGGCCCCCCCGGCGGCAGGCACTCGTTAGGCGAATCCCGTTTGCCCGTTCCCTATCGAAAGGGCCACATGCCGCACTGCTGATACCCTTTCGGATTGGAACAAACGTATTGAAGTGCAAATGTAACACGCTAGAATTCGATAATAGAGTGAACTTTTGATCCATTGCATTGCCATTTGTTACATATACATATAAATACTATATCCAAGGATGTCATAGGGAGTTACCTCTCTCTCCCAACATATAACAAAGAGGTGTTTTGAGAGAGTTATTTCTCTAATGGATATGAACGAATAACTGTCATAGATAATTATGAAATTGATCATTTTTCAACAAAATGCACAGAGAATGGAATAAACGCAGGAGACCTCGAATGTTTTGGTTTCATGCCGTGGTGTCAGTTCTATACGGCGCGGCTACTGTGGTAGATTAATTCCATATTTGTGAGTGCGAGTGTTAAGCATGGAACAGAAAGTGGTTTGTCTTGCAGACTGATGAAAATTAGGCGAGAACAGAGTATAAACAGGGGGATTTAAGCAGAGCAGCACATCAAATTTTGTGGGAAACCATAACTTTATTGCATTAACTCCGTTACAAAGTACTAATTCAAATGAGAGTACATCACAGTCTGAACTCAAACAGCGTTTAGTCTGACACTCAACTGAAGGGTAAGTTTCTAGAACGTCGCCACCGAACGACACATCATCTGTTTCCAGTTCATCACTGGAGTGCCCACCGCCGACAGCCATCTCTCCAGCTGGCACCGCCGCGGCGCTGGACACTTTGCTTGGCGCGCTGCGCGCCACATGGACCACGCCGCAGACCACGTTGTCCTCGCCGAGCACATCGATCCATCCTTCCTCGCAATCCCAGTCCGGCAAGGTCGACACGTAGCCGGCCAATGACTTTATCCTCTCGGCCGGGCTCTCTGCCATTTCGTCTGCCTCGTCGTCGGTCTCTAACTCCCCGAATGCGGCGTCCAGCGTGCTCTTGGGAGACACCCACTGAGACTTCTCGTCATGGCATGCTAATGTCACGAACGGATGCTCCAAGAGCTGCGCCGCGGTGCTCCGATCTCGGGCGTTTCTTACGAAGCACCTGGCCAGGAAGTCCTTTGCCTCAGCCGACAGCCAGAACGACACCTCCGGCACGGCGTCCGTGTATCCGATCCTGTGAACGGCGGAAAGGACGTCATCCATGTCGCTCCACGGGGCGCGGCCGGTGGCCATCTCGATGACCGTGCAGCCGAGCGCCCACACGTCTGCCGCCGGCCCCTGCTCCTCGCCGCGGGCCACCTCGGGCGCCATGAACGCCGGCGTACCGCCGATCGGCCTCGCGGAACCCACCGTCCTCGCGCACCCGAAGTCGGCGAGCCTGGCGCGCCCGTCGGCGCCGATCACCACGTTCCTCGCCTTGACGTCCCCGTGCACGATCGACTTCCCGTGGAGGTACGCCAAGCCGCGCAGCACGTCCGCCGCGTACGCCCAGACGGCGCGCTCCTCGAGGTGGCCCCCATTCCTGGCGACCTCGTCAGCGAGCGACCCGCCGGGAGCATACTCGAGGAAGAGATGGTACGACCCATCCAACCCCTCGCCGCAGCCGATGCAGCGCACGACGTGCGGCGAGCACAGCCCGGCCAGTATCCCGTGCTCCCTCCTCAGCAGCGCCGCGTCCGCCGCGGCAGCCGACTTGACCGCGAACAGCCCGCCGGACCCGCCGTCCGCCACGAGAGACACAACGGCGCCCGACGCGCCGCGGCCCAACGTCTGTAGCTTCCTCCAGTGCCCGCTGACGGCAACCGCTGCCATGGTTTCCTCTGTTTCTTGTGGTTGCTTGCTGTTCTGCAATGTGGTGGCTGTGAACTGGTGGTATTTTCGTTTGGTCTCAACTGGCCTTGCGAGCCTCGGTGTGGGTTACTTGGAAGCGTTTATATAGAGGAGGAGGGGGAGACGACTTGGAGTTTAATCGGGTTGGGATTAGATTAGTTAAGAGCATCTCTAAGAGGTTCTTTAAATAATTCTCTATAGCTAAATATAAGAATTTTGATCCAAAATTCATCTCCAACAGTATACTATCTCACTCCTTATCTTTAGGGAGTCCAAAAACACATCTCTCGCTCTTCATTTTTGGGAAACGCATCCGGTTTCCAAAACGCTCTCCTGCCCCTGGGCCCACCCCCACCTCGTCGTCCTCCTCCCGTCGCCGCCTAGGAAGATGTCGACGTCAGTGTGCTGGCGAAAAGCACGTCGTAACCGATACTACTCACGTTCCTCAAGTAGCAGCCGTCGTCATTGGCGCCATACGCGTATGTCTGGTGCATCCACCATGACGCGCCCACCACTGCGCCGTCCCGGAGCGTGACCTCCTCCGCCGCCGCCTGCTCGTTCCGCAGCGTGCTCATCGCGGCGCCTCCACGGGACCGCGCGCTCGTCGAACGTGATCTCCACGTGCCGCATCAGCCGCTGCGAGGACATACCGCTGATGTCACCGCCCAGGAAGATGTAGAGCGGGAAGCTCTGGTGCAGCTCCTGCGTGTACACACCCCGTCGTCGGCATTTGTGCTCGCGTCGGTCATCTGATTGATCGCCTGCGCGCTGCTGTGGCTGCTCAACACGTTCGTGTTCGCGAAGGTGAGCCACTGTGTGAACGGTGAGCGGCGGCGCAGCCGAAGATTCGATGCAATCCCAGACGGACCGGCGAATCAGATGGCAGCGCAGATGAACAGTTCGGGAGAGATGGAGCTGACGGTCAGGGTTCACCTGTCAGTGAGATAGTACAGGGAGCTATTGAAATATAGGGATTGGAGTATAGAGAGTCTGCTGAAGAGGGTAGCAATATAGGGAGTGAAATTTATTAGGAAGACTCCCTATATAGGGATATAGGAAGTGAGTTTTAGAGAATCTCTTGGAGATGCTAGGAAGGAGGTTTGGAATTGGTGTGCGTCAAACAAGTTGGATGAGGCGAAAAATTGATGATTTGTCATTTAAAATATTAATTATTTAATTTTGATGCTACTTATGTTATTAAAATGTAAATATATCTAAGTCAATAACGACAGATCAGAATAGCAAATAAACGATTTCTTGCCGTGGCAAAAAAAAATCAATTAGGAAAACAGCAAGGGGGACGGCACGGGTCGTGCGTCCCAGCCACGCACAGCAATTGGATGGCATGTGGGTCGTGTGCCGATGTGTTCTTGCGGGTGAGCGACTGCGCCTCCCTCCCTCGCTTGCCACAACCAGAGTCGGTTCTTTCTGCCTGCATCCACCTGACGGTACATGCATCTCCTGATTTTATAGTTAAACATGCTATGTTTCCTGAATGTCTCATGCTTCATAAACCTTTTAATTTTCGACGAAGTGTTCTCAGAAACCTGATAACGAGAATCTTGAGGCACTACTATTAAGCTGTTTGGTTCGGTCTTTTTATACTGTGATTCGATTACGGTGTGAAAGGATCCCGTTAGTTCCAGTTTGGTTTAGATGCTTGCAATCCGATATCATGTAAACGGATTACAGTCTAGTATAGCTCTGATTACACTCTCCAACAAGTGGATTCAAATCTCGTTACCGTGATATCAGCAACCTCTAAACGCAAGGTCTATCTCCCTATCCTCTCTCTCCAAATTGATGGTGGTAGCGTGGGGAGGGGAGGATGTGGCACGGAGGTGGCATTCAATCTGGCGAGGGCGAGGCGGCGTGGCCTAACGCGCACACGCGCCTGGCTGTCGGCGAGGCAAGGAGGCGGCGGCTTGGTTCGATGATCGCGTGTCGACTTGGTTCGACGAGCACGTGAGGGCTGGCGCGATGTGGGATGACGGCCATGGGTAGCTGACGGTGGCTAGACTGTAAGAGCTTTCTAGATTTGGTACCATCCTCCATCTCCTTATTAGCGTGGAGTGTTGCAGATGTGATGGCATCTTCCACGACATCATGTTGGCGACTCTGCTTCTTTGCACAAGCCTAGGAGTAGCTTCGCGTGTTGCTGTTGTCGCAACAGTCAATGATCTTCGTCCAAATAAGGTCTTGACGTGGACCGGAGCACATCATTTTCTATCTTCACCTCGTTCTCTTCATTAATCGAGATACAGTGACACTAATCAAGTCGCAGCGCACTGAGATTTAACCAAACGCTGTATTGGTATCTCATACTATTCTTAAATGAAACCAAACAAATCAGGTGATCATGCACTGCACCCCTAAAAACCCTGTAATGCAATTACGTTTACGTTTGCATTAACAAACCTTGAACGAAACACCACCTATATGCCGATGGTCAACGGTTGATGAAGCACGAGCGTGTTTAATTCCGGTCAGTTGTGCTAATTAATCAGCGGAAGCACCGGACCGGGTTGTTTAAATCGGGACCGGTAGCGCGGCGCCGGTCAAGATTGGACGTACAACGGCAGCCCGAACAACCCAACTGCAACTACGCCCGCGCGTCGTGGCTGCTTCTCGGTCACAGACGATCGGATCAAACGACCTCCGTGTATAATATACGTGCCAGACGTCGAGGTCAACGCGTGCGCCTAAAAGGGGGTTGGGCACTCTAGGCTTTGGGGTGACATGGTTGCTTGCGGCGTTGACATTGTGGCTCTTTAGTCTGCAACAGAATATTATGATATATAGGGTAGGTGTAAGCAGCGTTTACTCCACCGAACCCACCCGGCGATCGAGCAGGTAGGTACTAGACTTGTCCCGTTCCACGGTCATACCCCAACATCATCTTGAGGAACTACGGAAAGACTGAAGAAATCAAATTGTTGGGGTCAAGAGAAAGATGAGAGATCAACTTCGTTGAAGTGGCCGGTTCTTTTAAGAGTATAGGTGCGTAAACTCAACTGCTAACAAACTGCCTGTGCTAATTGTACTACAATAGTAGTATGCATGTTCACATCCTGTCTCCACCAGCGGCAGTTTCAGGCTACGCAACGCATTAACCTAGTGTCTGCTGGTGCCACCAGTCTTGCTCTTTCAGGCCGTGCAGAGTTGGACGTCCGTTATCCGGTTTTCGCTAGTTCGTCCGCGAGGTTCAGACTGGTCGTATCATACGCAGCCAATCATCGGCGTTATTGCCTTGCCCCCACCCGAAAGGAAATCACAGCTCGTGCAATAATGGACGCATGTACCTTGCGGCGGCCGGCCAAATGGCCAGACCAAGCAACTGTACTACTCCCACGACTGGCACTTCGGATATGTGTCAGACGCGTGCGCTGGTTTCTATTCTGCGTCGAGCACGATATACTTTGCCGTGCTGCCGCTCTGTTGGTCCCTTGCTTGTTTTTGCTCCAAATAATGGAGGCGGGTCACGCCGGGCGTGCGTCCCAGCGCGAGCGAGCAAACTTGGCAGAACGGCGCGTGCGCACCGGCTGAATCATAAGGCCGCAACGCGCAGGAGCTAAACTGGAGTGGGACAGCTGACGGACGAGGCCAATCCAGCCGGAACCAATGAGACGCCGGATTTCGTTCGGCAGCTGGGAGCTTTCAACAGATCGGCCGCGGTTTGGCCCCGGACCACACCTGTCGGTGTGGCTGCCTCCCTGCCTGGACGTTGCGAACGCGTTAGATCTGGTGACGCCGAGGGAGGCAAGCGGCGTTCCTCATGAGGCAGATGCACATGGAACGAACACCTTGAGATCCGAGAGATCTCGCCTTGCTGCGCCGAACTCGTCGTTGGGTTCAAAGCCTCACGGCGGCCTCCCCGGTGTGCGAGTCAACTTGTTCGGTACGGAGTACAGTATATGCTTTTAGTAGCCTCACCATCCTATGATCACACTATCTTCCCATGATTACATTAACATGTTCTTCCAGAATCCCAAGGCTGACTATTCCATTGGGCATTTGTTAAGCTCTGTGCTAGCTAGTTGGAAGTGAGCCAGAAATGTGAGAACGGATCTCCTTTTGGTTGAACCAGCTCCCGAGTTTGGAGTAGGTCAACCGTTTTGACATCTCTGTTACTTCACTTGGTCGTATCCTTATAAGAAGAGAGAATTGGTGAATTTTGGGCTGTTCGACTAATGTTGATGTCAATGAACAATTGAACATAGACATGAGGTGGTTAACGAACAATGCACGAGATGTAAGGTCGACCATGTCGCTGGTTTGATCAATCAGACCGGTACGAAGCGTGATTTTATTTTAAGCTGATAAGGGGACAGATGCTCTGAAGTCTGAACCATGCCTTGCTGACGAGCAAGGATTTGAGGAGGCAGCTGGAAGTCTATCTGAAGTACCATGCTAGGAGAGTGTCGCACTAAACAACCCATCTGTGTGGGAATGACGTTGCACCCACCATCTAACAAGTCGCAATGGTTGTCTGCAGCTGTAAAGAGACAATGGAGATTCAACAGTAAACTGACTTCGATAAATTCAATACAGTATGTGCTGTTTTCTAATTGTACTATTTTTTTCTTGTGCTTCAATTCAAATGTCAAGCGCCGATGTTTACCGGCTTAGCTACGAGTTGAGCTGTAGAGCGATAACTAGGCCCAAATAGGATCTTCGTTTTCGGGCAGTCTTAGGATCTACACCCTTGAGTCACCGATACCTACCCTGTGACTCCATTTCAGTAGCTAAGCAGCTACGCCAATGTAATTTAGGGATAAAATCCCTAAACTATGTAATCTGGTTTCACTGAGTAATATATATGAGTTATCAAAAAACAAATATCTTCGTTTTCGGGTTTGAATATGAGCCAGTTTCAGTTCAGTTTTAAAAGGAAAAGGTGAAACAACGAGTTCTGGTTCTTTTTGAACTTTGAACACAGAAGATCAATTACAAATGACTAGTTTACTTTCTTATCCTCCGGCGAGGATAAATTATGTTTCCCTTTAGTTAGAGCTAAAGGCAACTCTAACACTTTCACTCCGAGGCATGTCAAAAGAAAAGAAACCCCTAAAGCAACAGTGTATGTAGCTTCATCACTTGCAGATTTTTTTTTTCAGATTCCTAAAAGACTCAGATGGCCTTGAACTTCCTGAAACGTCAACCAGGCGTTGACACGGCAGCATGGCTGATCTTTACTTAATGTTGTGGAGTCAACGTTGAGAAAAGGATAGTGGTATTAACTTTAGTCAATTCCCCAATGGACATTGACAGGTATCCATTAGCGATGGGCGACGACATGGACATTAGCGATGGGCGACGGCGGCAAGCTACTTTTTCGGACCTCAGCAAAGGAATTGACAACTTGGTAGAGAGATGAAGTTATGGTTATGTCTTCTGAGTTCTGATAGTACGATCGATCCTGATTGCTTTTGAAATATCTCTTGGCCTAACTCCATCACATTCCATAGCGTTTATAATTAAGCTCAACTGGCTCGAGAGTCATCACCTGGCGGGCAACTGGATAAGGCAGCTTGGCTGAACCCTTCAGGATCCGGCAGTTCAGCAGCCGGCCGCTTTTGGCTGGAGCACAGGCAGGTATTGCCCCCTGAGTCAATATGGCACTGTCCAAAGCCTGCCGCAAGAGGCCCGCCCACCCGTGCCTACACGCTAACTAGCTAGGCTGCGTCAGTTTGTTGTTGTTGTCCACTGCCGGTGAAGCTACGCAGTTCAGCAAATGGTTTCAGACAAGCACTGCATGCTTGCCTTTTGAAATTTCAAAAGCTAGTAACGTAGACATGGTTGGGTTTTTTTTTCTAGTCTTACCCACTAGTTTTATTATGATTGAGAATGATGACTAGAGAAAAATAAATATGCGCGTTATAATTTTCTTTTGAAATTAATGATCTTCTTCTATCACCTAACACACTTAAAAGCTAAAGAGAAACAAGTTGCTATAGAAATAAAAAAAAAGACTCTCATGATTAAAATTGAACACTAGATTCCATTGAAAACTAATACACGTGTCATCGCTCTTAAAAGCTTGCAACATGAAAAATGAACACTTAAATAAAACATATAGACTCCGGTGAAGAAACTCTTCAAGTTGATGATTTAGAGGCAAGAAAAATTAAGACTCACTTGTATACATTTGTATACATGAATTTTATGCCTCTAACAACAAAAAAAAACAACTTCAACAAGTGACAAAATTTCAGCACTTAAACAAAAACGAAAATTACAATGAAAACCGAAAAACTCGTAACAAAAAACGGAGCCAATAGAAGGAGATTAACACAAGCATGAGAGTAAACTTAATCTTCATTACTTGCATAAGTCAGCCCTATTTTTAGCATATTATAAAGTATTTTACTCACAAAAAATTCTCACATATTACACAAGCTAAGCCACACTCTCTCTCCTCTAAAATCCTAGCATTCAAACTCAAATGGTTTGCTCAAACTCTCCTAATAGTCCTACCCCTCTCCGACGAGTACAAGTCAACAAGAGCTAGTTTGCAACCTCTCTGCAAGAAAAGCTCCGACGTTCACATCACTCAATCGCCGAACCTTTCAGTATTTACTTCAATTTTTGCCTCTAGCTTGAAATACTCCAGCTCCTGAGCGCCGGACTATTCAGCGAGTTCAAATATCCCAGCGTCAGATCATCTGGCGTGTACAATTTTTCTGGACTCAGAAACAAAAATGCTAACTCTATTTTTTTTCTACAACTTTAGTTAGTTATGATCATAATTGCAACACATATATACATGTTTATATAATCCCACAAATCACTCGTCACAAATAAATCCATAATCTTATCAATCACTCATCACAAATAAACCAAAATACATTCTAACTTGGTTTCTCAATCTTCCCCTCGATGAGTGCATTGACAACACTCAAAGTACAAAGGTTTTGGTTTGAAAAAATCTAAAAAAAAAGCTCATCCAAATAACCAAAAACTTAACAAAGAGCAGAAAATGTCACTTGACATTAGAAGGATTGCAAAAATCCGAAGAGAGACAAAGAAAAGCTCAATGCAATGCTTCCCTTGATGAATGCACAATTTCATTATGCAAGATTCTTTTTTGTGATTAGTTCATATTTTCTCTCCTTTTAGCAATGCAAACATCAAGGATAATACACAATTCAATGCATGAACATGCAATCCTAATAAGCTTTCACAAACATATCACAAAACATTTGCAAAAGCTAGAAACATCAAAGGGCTATAAAGACTAGAAAGTGAAGCTCACAATTGCACCAACGCTAAAAAAGATACAGTGTCACAAGAACATGAAGCTACACAAGATAAACCAGAAGAATTGTTGGCTCATTTAAGTTTATATAGCCGAATCATGGTAGAAATGAACATCGTATAAGCATCCACTCATGCTGAGGTAAGACAAGCATTAAGGGCTAGCAAGCTTCAATCTTAAACTAAACAGGCAAGCCAGCATTCATAATAGTAGACTTTGCAAATATCTATATATGAAACCAAGACTTAGTTAGATCAAATGATTAAAGAAAAATTGATCATTTATGCGCATTTCTTTATAATTCACTTTATCCTCAAGTTAACTTGAACTACCATAGATTCACTTCTTTGGCAAACCACATGAAACATCAAGATAACCATATTGGATCACATTTTAGCCAAAAAAATTTGATTATTCAAGATTATTCAATTTGCACAATTTATCGAGTTTTTCATATGATCAAGTCAAATAGTGTCTTTATGACACAAGTAACACATGTTCCCTTAATATTCTATCATGAGCTAAATATTTGAAAAAAAAAAAGAAAACATAGTACCATATTTCTCAATCCACTATTTTGGACCAAGAAGTTTAGAGCGAGATATTCATCAAACTAGCCTTAATAGAAACATTAACTAAGCCAAAGCAATTATGGGCATGAGTAGTGTCGTCTACTCATGTGGCTAGGTTTGGATGGAGATTAAGGGTATATGGCTCTACCAGTCTTTTTTTTTTGTTAAGTTTTAATTCTTTCGCTGCATAGTTTATCCCTTTTGTTGTAAAATATGTAAATGATTGAATGCTTAAAAACTCGTAATATAATGTTAATTACTAGCTCTTTCTTAAGCTTTGTTATGATGTATACGTTGGAAGGAATGTGATCCGATCTTGGGCACAAAACATGTGCCGGAACTGTCAGCGTGATATTCTGATTAATCATTGTAGTCTTGATTACACAAATAATCGACTTAATGATTAATTAGAATATTATCTGGACGGTTCCTCACACTTCACGATGACATCACGTGCACTCCATCCTTTCACGGTTTTGATACCAAATTGCGAAACTGTCTTGCACGCTTCTCAAAACGTGACTCACTACCACTTGCTTTCACCTCAAGCAAGCATCCCGATATCAACACGTGTACTCCGTCTTGCAATCTTGACCACCGGTAAGTCTCTCCCGCTCCCAATCCATCAAAGCCATCTTGTCACTTACATATGCATCCTCTTCTTTTGACTTTGTCAACACATCGTTTCCGTCCACCTTCTCATGTTTTGCTTGACCTCTATTTGCATAGCTAAGATCACCCTTGACTCTGTCCGGCCTCCTTGATCATGCAGCACCAAGCACGCCGCTTAGCCTTGATCATCCCATTATCAATGGTCAAGTCGCATCCATCACCTGCACAATATGAGATCAGCAAACATATATCTCCAACTCCATTGCTAGTTAGAAGAAATCAAAATCTCTGTTGAAAGAGATATTGCACAGAAAATGTGATCGTCAGATATTTCAGCGTTGTTACCTCATCGATGCTGGATCATCCGGCATGTTCAATCCAGCATATCGGTCATCTTGCTACCTCTCTGTAAGAAATGCTCTGGCGTGTTTATCATCTCATCGCCAGACCATCCGACATGTATTTTTTCTCCGAAACAGCCATCTTGTAACTTTTTTAAAGAAATACTCCGCCGAAGCATCCGGTGTTTATCCCTTTGAGTGCCAAATCATCCAGTGAGTATAAGTCCATCAGAGCCAGTTTGCAACCTCTCTGCAAGAAAAGCTTCGAAGTTCACATCACTCCATCACTGGACCTTCCGATATTCACTTCATTTTTGCCTTTGGTTTGAAATGCTCCGGTGTAAAAACTTTGTGGATGCCGGACATTCTGGCGTGTTCAAATATCCTAACGCCGGATCATCCAGTGTGTACAATTTTTCTGTATTTAGAGATAAAACGCCAACTCTATTTTCTCTGTAACTTTGGTTAGTCATAACCATAATTGCAATACATATACATGTTTATATAATCCCACAAATCACTCATCACAAAAAATCAACGATCTTATCAATCATTCATCATAAATAAACTAATACATATTTCAATTTAGTATCTCATCTTACTCGATAAGATTAGGTAAAACAAACCTTATTAGAAGAGGAGAGCTAATTTGGCTCTCTCTCATAAGCAAGGAATTCCTTGTCCAAATTCAAATTAAATAAAAGAACTAAACATGCTTATTTGTTCTCTAGCTTTGCAGGGTTGGTAAGAATAAACAAAGTAACCAAACGTATCCGTAACCAGTGCCTAATCTTGATAGCATCAAGTTTTTCTTTCTCTGAGGTGAGGAAGGTATGGGGTACGGATCAGTTGTTGGACTTTCTCTAAAGTTTCTTTCTTCGGAGTATGGTTGTTGGTGTGCTTGGACATGGAGGATGCCTTCCAGATTGTTTCACGATTTGTTTAGCTTAGTTTAAGCCTCTCCAACGAATATCATACAGCGAGTCAGCTTAGGTGGGTATAATTCTTCTGCAAAAGGTTTTAGGCTTTTTTTTATTAAAAAAAACGCTAGTAGGAAGAATCTCTCAGTTTACATGATGATCACAATAAACACCTATCTTTTTTAAGGAACGGTAACATCTTAAAACAGAATAAATTATAACACTTAAAAACTAATTTTATAAGATAAATCTATTCTAATTTCTATCTAAATATATTTAAAATTTATCTAATGTATCTACTCTACCGCTCAAGAGAATTATAACATACTCTAGTAAGGTAAATTACAAATACGTAAATACGGAAACGTAAATAAAGTAGAGTGACAAACTCGGTACAAGAGATTTTTATCATATGGTATCGATGATAGGAATGTCATCCCTAATTCATATTGGAACTCTACCAAGAATATGCTTCCGGTTGGCACTCGATCATAACTTTTGAGCCACCAAGCCACCAATACAAGGCCTCAAACTGGATGAGCCACCAAAGCAAGGTTTCACCACTAGTCTCTCTTCGAGTCACTTTCCGCTGTGATTATTTCGAAGCTTGAGCTACCAAGTCAAGGGTTTTCGCGTCCCCGTACACGTGTCTTGCTGCCGCTTCATACCAAGTTAGAGTGTCAACAAGCTTGTCGACGAGTCAACAAGATTCCAAGGTGCCGACGTACCTCTTGTTACAAGTTAGAATCACTCCTTGATTCACTCTATAAGCAGCAATCACCTAATAACACTCTCTCTAGGTCTATAAGCACTAATCGCTCATTAATCTTATACTTAATTGCTTTGTATGATCACTTTAAGTACTTTAATGGCTTGGATGTATTATGAAGTGTGTATGAGCTTACTCTAGACTCCAGCAGCATACCACACTTTCAAATGACCAAGTGTAGCGGTATTTATAGCCTCAAATCCACCAACTAGTCGTTTTTCCAACGGCTCAAAAAAGCTATTAACACCGGATGATCTGATAAGAACAGTAGTACTAACACCGGATCATCCGGTGAATACAACTTCAGAAACTAGCAGGTGCAATTTCACTCAATACCTCTTTGAACGCCAGACACTCTGGTGTATCTTCGAATCTATCACCGGACCTTCCGGTAAGCTATCTTGAACCATTTGAGTCTTTGTAGTCTTTCTTTGTAAAATACTTTGGTACATTCATCCTCAAAGCACCAAACTTTTCGGTGGGTTGTTCTTCATTCTTCAACGCTTGCAGTCGCCTGCGCAAGAAATACTTTGGTGCTATAATCCGGTGTGTACAAACTAAACATCGGACCATCCGGTAGGTTGATCTTTAGTCTTGTACACTTGTATTTTTCTCTACAAAAAATAATCTGGTGTTACTAAGTGCAGATCATCAAACTATCCTGTGAGATCCTTAGTTTTCTCCCCATTTATCAAAAATACTTCGATGGTCTCATGTCCTATTCACCGGACTATCCACAGTTCCATGAGGATTCGAGCAGAGACATATCCAGGAGAGGGCGCTCGGGGCCATGAACTGTGGTCCCCGAGCACCCACAGTTCCCCGAGGACCTAAGAAGCCCCTTGCCGGTGGACCCCACAAGGGTTCAACGGTGAGGTGTCAATCGGTGGAAGGCCCGATGCTACATTTAAGAGAGAGTGTGGCCTGTCACTTCCAACCACTCCCCCCATGTCTGTCGTACTTAGTACGCCAGCCCCTGCCACCGTCTGACAGGGGCGTGGGGTCATTTAATGCGACGGGTCCCATCGCACGTCACCCTGCGGGATCAATGAAGGAAACGGCTAGGAGATGTTATCGCTGGGCTTGAGGCATATCGCCTGTCCCCTTGCTATGTTAGACAAGCTCTGACCGAGCGGGCATGCGAGGTTGTTCGACGGCTGCCCGATGGGCCCCCCACTGCACCGGCTGAAAGTAGGTGTAATGGGCGATAAGACCGGCCGAGGGCAGATTTTCCACCCCCGTAACATCACGCTGCAGCCCCATGATGGTTGTTTTCCATTTATGACTCATGGAAACTCGTACCCTCCTTTCTGGGCACGTCGAGCCTCCCCAGTAGTATAAGAGGGGGGTGCACCCCGAAGAAGAGAAATGAAGTCTTAGAGAGAGGTGAAGAAGCATACGGCGCACAACTCTGAGAAGCTTAAAGGGATCGGCACTTGAAGATCGAAGCTCTAGACTCAAACAGAAAATCTTGTAACACAAGAGATCCACAGAGAGACATTCTCAGAGCATTAATAGCATACACACAGGAGTAGTGTATTACGCTCCGTGCGGCCCGAACCTGTCTAAAATCTCTCGAGCATTTACTCCCACTAGCAGTCGATCATCCGCCCCGCCTACATCTCATATACTCGCATTTAATTCACATACGAGGTAGATTCAGAATCATCCTCCCGGCCGAATCTCAAAGGGGGTCCCCCAGGATCCCCGCTAGAGGAGTTCATCCTCCGACCACATCCGGTGAGCCAAATTTTTCTGAGACTTTTCTAATTTAATCAAACTTTATCCCGGCTGCAGTGACTTCTTGATGTATTACCACCATAAAACGTACTAATATATATTCTTAACAAATATATTAGTTCTAATGATTATATTGTTATTAATCACTAAAATCACAATCATAATTTAATATAGCTATTTTCGCTACACTTTTACTTCTTCCGTCAAAGCCTTAGCGCCTTTTCGAATCGAAGGAATCCAGAAATGTCGAACGTAACTATTGTTCGAGCAAAGCCATTTGGATAGCTGGCGAATTGAAAGATGTTTTCATGAGGTCTAACCTCGTGAACTCATTCTATATTTTCTTAACTTCTTAGGGTTTGTTTGGAGCAAAGGATTTCCAAAGGAATTCTATTCCGTAGATAATTTTCATATGGATGTATTTGGATTTGTAGCGATGCTCGTAAATAGCCTAAGTATTCCTTCCTCGCATGTCCATTTCCCCCTCTTTCTTAACGAACCTCGAGTTTTGATGTTGAACATCAGCATTCAGCCAAGATTCACCTTACTGACCGGAGCTTGGTTACCGAGCTCCGGCGGTAACCGAAAATTCGCGGTTATCGCGATAACTGGTCAAAAATTCAAAAAAATTCAGACAAAAATCATTTGGCAAAATTTGAAATTTGGAAAAAAAAATCGCGATTTTAGCCGTTTGGTAACCGGTCGGTTTGGACCGGTTACCGAGCGGTTTTTGCGATTTATCGAACAGTTTTCTCGAATTTTCCGCATTGTTGGTAACCGCTCGGTTTTCTCGATTTATCGAGTGGTTTTTTCGATTTTCAGCGAAGTTGAACAAAAAATCCAAAAATTATCTCAATCTTGTAAAATCAATAACTAATTTATCTGAGCTTCAAATCAAGTGAATTTTTTTTTGTTTTCTTGTAACATGATAAAAGTATTTATACTCATAAAAAAGTTCAAAATTTTCTGTGAAAATTTGTATTTGTTAAACCAAGTTAAATGCATAGTTTACTCTTTGCTAATCAAAAAATCATAAAACTAATTTTGTTAGTCTTCTTACATGATCCTCTGTCTTTTAAAAATACATGAACTCATGAATTAGTTATTGTAACATGCATGATTGTGTAAATGTGTTGCGACAAGATTAATTCATAACTGACCCATCACTCCTCAAAAATTAGTGAAACCACTTTCATTAGCTTATTTATACTATAATTTACGTAGGAAAAATAATAGTAGATATGAAAAAGTTAATTACAGTGTTGTTTCTTAACATATTCATTTTATGCTTGTGAACTTTGTAAAAATCATAGAGAAATTAATAAAACTCTAAATAAAGTGAAATCAAATTTAAAGATTCTCTTAAAATACGTTTTACACAAGAAAAATATGTATTTGCATATTAAATTTTTCCTTAACATGAGTTAATAACTGAGCCGCACGCTTCAATTTTTTTCATTTTTTTCAAACTTCCTCCCTATAGAATATGATGCAAACGATATTATTTTTGAAAACAAAAATTCACATAAAGTCTTAGAATTATGTCTAGTTTTTTTAAAGATTTTTTTTGAATTATTTTATTTTTTTTAAAAAAATTGAATTAAAAAATAGTTACCGTTCAGTTTCTGAAACCGAACCGTACTGAGAAGATCAGTTATCACGATTTTTGAGCGGTTACCTTCGGTTTTTTAACCGTGCATTCAGCCGCATAGACCATCAGCAAGCTGCAAAACCTTTTAAGATTGGCCGGCGGCGGTTGGCTCAAGTCGCTAGTAGACGCCCGTCTCAAAATGCTCCCAGAATTCCAGAAAACGTCACACTGAGTAAGCAAAGCATCGGACCCGCTAATCCATGCAGGAGTGTCGTGATCTCACCCCGCAGGTGGCAAAAGTTTGCATAAGAAAATTTTGGCTTCAAAATTTTGAAAAAAAATTAACGAAAAAAGTTTAGCTTAAAAGTTTTGAGAAAAAAATTCTAAAATTTTCAAAATTTTGAAGCCAAAATTATTTTTTTCTTCATAAAATTTGAGAAAATTTACCAAAAAAAATTTGAATTAAGATTAACTTTACAAGCCTCACGCAACAGATTGTGCGCTCGGGGAAAAGAAATTTCGCAAAGGATCGCTAGTGGTTGTGATTGCTCAAACAAATGGGCCAGCCAGACTAACATAAGTTTCTTGGCGTTTGCTCTCGGCATATAACATGTGCAGGCAACCAGCCCAACATAAGTTTTTTCTTGGGCCTGACCTGGTATTTCCCAGATTCTTATCTGTGGGTCAACTGAGTCCAGAGGCCACATCGGTCACTTTTTTTATATATTTTATATCTAATATTTAAATAAATAGACTTCTAATAGCAAGATTTATAAAATTAAGCGTCTACCACCCTGAAAGGGCTATAACACTTTTAGAGGGCGGTAAGGGGATATGTAGGGTCCTCCCCCGCGCCCGCGGCCGTACCGCCCCTTACCGTCCTCTAATAGGGCGGTTAGCCCCACTGTTTGGAAATTTATTTTTTTAATTTAACTTTTGTATACGTCAATTTGAAAAATATTGCACATTCTTCGGTGAAAAATGTTGGTTGTGTAAAAAGTGGTCAAAACGGCATCACGGAGTAGTTACTTTTTGAAAATTTTGGATCGATGTAAAATTATCAATTTGTTTATTTATTTGATGTAAAATTGTATGAGTAATGTTGTGAGGATAATTTTTTGAACAATTGTAGTTGTAAAGTACTATTAGCATAATCCCCAGCATGGAGGTTACATACGGTGACAAGCATTATATGGGACATGGGGTTTGTCATTGTTGCGCGAATGGATCCTAACTATAAAGATATGATGACAATAAACGTTGGTATGTACGGTTTGCCTGAAGACCAACCTAACAGCATGCCACTGCTAATCCTAACATACCTTAGTGAATGAAAATATATTGGGTTATAGTAGATGCTCTCTACTGAGTGCACATAGGATATTTGTCATTTCTCAGGGTATCAGGGTCACCCGCCTTAGCATGACGGTCCCTCTCCCGCTTCTTTGCCCTCCCTACTTCGCGTTCTTGAGCCGTGGTGAGCTCTTGCGTTGTCTTCCTCATGTGCTCCTCCTCTTGCTGCTTCAGTCGTAGTTCCTCCTACTGTTGCTCGTACTCTCGGTGTTCGTACGCTTCCCTCATCCACCGTATGCTCATGTCGACCCATCACTTCTGGTCTTCATTTTACTCCATGTTGAGCTATTCAATGAAGTCACAGATAGGTGGAGGAGACTAGACAAATAAAACAAGATACTTGAAAATGATGAGTAAAATATCTTTGAAATCGTAAGGTAAATTGGAAGGTAAATTGCAATGTACCTGAAACTGAAGGATCCACTTCTTTGTGGGCCCTTGCGGATTCGATAGGAACTCAAGCACGTAGGCGGGTGCGTCGTTCGTCCGCTGAACAGGGGCAAACCACTGGTGCATGATGTTCATCCAGTCTGCATCCACGTCGATGACTCCAACGACGGCTCTAGCGCAAGGTAATACTAACATGTAGGCTACGTTCTGCAACGTCGAAGCCATCTCGACGTAGGGGAGGTGGAAAGTGTGGGTCTCAGGCCTCAACCGGTCGACCGGTTCAGTGAGCAGCGAGCAGTCGAAATAGAATCGCCTCGCCGTTGCCTCAGGATTCTCTGTCGCTCGGGCCTCTACCAAACAATACAACGGTAGGAGTCAATATGTTGCCAACCCGAACCATTTGGAATATAAAGTGAATGAAGAGCATCCAATAAATAAATAAACAAACAGACACATACGTAGCTAATTAGCGACATACCGGTGCTTCCAACGATCGTCGATCGTAAATAGCTCCCCAAGACCACGTGGTCGAAAACTCCTAACTCTGTTTGGTGAACGGCAGACAAGAAGTTGCGGTGCTTCTTATCCACTGTGGGGTCAAGAAGCTCGGGGGTCGGTGGGTGCATCATATCTGTATTGAAACCAAACATAAACAGTCTGTTACATGAAAATATACACACACTTACATGAACAGCATATAATATACACGTACACAAAGTTACACGAACATATAACAACATATTGGTAAACAATCAAATACAAATGTAAGGTTTAAATGCAACATACATATGTAAGGCGAAAACCTTACAATATAACATCGAGATATGCTAAATACAGTCACACTTGGCCGCCGTCATGACCCCATCTACACATCAGGTGTATTTTTTGGATAGTACTTGTATGTGTAACCTGTTTCAACGCACTTGTTGCATTGCTTCACCCTTGGACCTGCTTCAGATTCATCCATATCATTTTGAATCCGCCAAGTTTGTCGACGTCCCGATGTGTACATCATCCTCTCAAAGTCTGGCACATAAATTCGTGAGGACTTGGATTACTTGTAAACGTATCAACAATGTCGTAGCCATAAAGATCATAGTTCCATATGTTCAGTATATGTTCCTTCGTAAAGTAGTGAGAACCATATTGTTTGGGTAGCATATTATGCTCCCCACATGCAACTATGACGTGTGTATACGGCCTATGTAGCAATTGTGGTTTCTGGCACGTACATATGCATGTTTCAATCCTAATCACACACTCTTGCACATGGCGCTCACGTCTGCCACCCCTACGACCCTTATCACCGCACAAGACACTAAATCTATGCTCCGCAGTTCCCTCCTGATTGGCGCGGTGCATATGTGCCTTCTTTGTGGCCTTCTCTATGTGCTCACATAGCATTGATACATACAACATATGATTATCTTCATTGTCTTTGAAGCAGCTACGATTAATAAATTATATGCAAGTCTCATGCATAATATCTTCAACAATTTCAACAAGTGGGAGGGACCTCATACCCCACATGACCCAGTTGTAGATCTCAGCAAGATTAGTTGTTATTATCCCATACCTTGCCCCTCCAATATTGTACATGAATGTCTATTTCTCTCTTGGCTCATTTTGTATCCACTGCAAAAAGTTCTAATAGCTGACCCTGACCTCCTTACAATCCAGAGAGTATCTGTTAGGATGGGTCCAAGAGCAATCGGATCATCTCCTGTGTCTCCTAGCTCAGTTATCTGCTTCGTGTTTAGTTAGTCTAGTCTTGCTCATAGGGCGTTGAATTTTCTCTGCTGGTTTTTGGCTGCACAATTTCTTTAAAAGATTAATCAAGTCCTTGTTTTTGAATTGTCTGCAAAAGTTTGCACCCATATGCCTCATGCACCACCTGCTCTTCAAGTCAGGCCACTTTGCTCTTACACACCGTCGAACACTGTCGTATTGCATATCCAACAAAGCTTGCAACAACCCTGCATGTCTATCATAAATCAAACATACATCAGGCCAGTCTAGAACAATAACATGCTTCATCCGCTCAAGGAACCAATACTAGCTCTCCCCGTTCTCACTCTCTATGAAGGCAAACCCCAGTGGCAGGACTTATTTGTTCCCGTCTACCCCAATTGCAGACAATATATGTCATTTATACTTCCCAGTGAGGAATGTCCCGTCCAAACAAATGATGGGTCGACAATGCCTAAATACCTTGATGGTTGCTGCAAATGTAAAGAAATCATGCTACAATACTCGCTTCCCACTATACTTCACATCAGTCGAGGGGTAATACTTGATGTCAAAGTAACTTTCAGGGTTTCTCGCACATATTGTGACTAGTTGACGTGGTAGGTTGTCATACGAATCTTTGTATATTCCAAACCTCATCTCAATAGCCTTCTGTTTCGATCACGAGATCGTCGATGTAAGCTTCGACGTTGCGGCCAACCTGTGAATCAAGGGTAATACGAATAGCGCGCTGGAAGGAGGATCCAGCGTTGCGCAGGCCAAAAGGCATTGACATATAGCAATAAGTCCCCACCGGAGTGGTAAAAACAGTTTTTTCCTCGTCCCCTACGGCCATGCGGATCTGGTGATACCCAGAGTTTGCATCTAAAAAGCATAAAAGATCGCATCCCGTAGTTGCATCTACAATTTGATCAATGCGAGGTAAGGGGAAGGGATCTTTAGGGCAAGCCTTATTCAGGTCGGTGTAGTCTACGCACATGCGGAGCTTGCCGTTGGCCTTCGGGACGATGACTGGGTTTGCCAGCCAGTCGGGGTGGAGGACTTCTCGGATAAATCCGGCGTCGAGGAGCTTGCTGACCTGCTCGCGGATAAACTCCTGGCGCTCAGGCGCCTGCCGCCGGACCTTCTGCTTCACCGGGCGGGCTTCCGGACGCACCGCCAAGTGATGCTCGATCACCTCCTTAGGGATCCCGGGCATGTCGGACGGTTGTCAGGCAAACACGTCTACGTTAGCTCGGAGGAAGGCGACGAGCGCGCTTTCCTATTTTCTGCCCAGGTCACCACCGATCCGGACGACCTGGGTAGCGCCTTCGCCCACCACGACCTCCTTCGTCGGAACAGAGGCGTCGGCGGCGAGTCGGGGTTTGGATGAAGAGGGTCCCGGGCCCCCTGTAGAGCCATCGACCTCGGTCTGCGCTGAAACCAGAGCCATGTATGACTGCTCAGCGCAGGAGACGGCGCCGCCGGAGTCGGCGATCATGGAGGTGGGGTCCGCGGGGCCCGGCATCTTAACCGTGAGGTATGCGTAGTGCACGGCCATCATGAACTTGGCGAGCTCCGGACGCCCTAGGATGGCGTTGTAGGGGAGAGGGAGCTCCGCGACGTCGAAGAGGACGCACTCCGTGCGGAAGTTGTCCCAGCTCCCGAAGGTCACGGGTAACTCGACCTGTCCGAGGGGCAGGGAGTGCCCGGGTTCACTCCGCAGAAGGGGAGCGACGGCTTTAGGCGCCTAGAGGACACTTGCAGCTTCTCAAAAGCCTCCTTGGAGAGGAGGTTGAGACTTGCACCACCGTCGATCAGCACTCTGTCGACCTTAACATTGCAGACAGTGGGGGACACCACCAGGGGTAGTCGCCCCACGGCTGCAGTACTTGCGGGGTGATCGGCCATGCTGAATGTGATCGGAGCGTCCGACCACCTCAGGGGCCTAGCGGCCTCCTCGCTCGGGGTTGCCGAGCACACCTCGCGTCTCATGACCTTGATGCCACGGCGCGAGGAAGGCGTGTAGGCGCCTCCGTCGATGAAGGCGACGGCATGCTCGGGCTCCTGGAAACCGAGCTCGGCGTTGTCGAGGGCGACCTCAGCATCCCCTCCCTCGTGGGACTCGTCGCGCTCCCTTTGGCGCTGCTCGACGAGTCCTTTGACCGTACGACACTCTGTGAGGTCGTGCCATCTGGTCTGGTGTATGGGGCACCATTTGCCTGGCTCGGGCCCCGCGGGAGCGGGTACCCTCGCTAGAGCAGGAGCCCGGTCGGGGACCGGGGCTCTTGCGGGAGCCGGTGCCCTAGCTGGTGCCGGGGCCCTTGTGGGCACGGGGGCCCGAGGAGGGGCCATGGCAGGGGTCCTTGCAGGTGCGGGCCGTCTGTCGGCGCCCGCCCGGCGCTCTTGCTGGCGGTCGGGCTCTTGAGCCGGCCTATGGGCGGGGCCCTGGGCCGGCTCGATAGGAGCGGCCTCGCACTTCCTTCTCTTCTTATTTTCCCGCTTGTCGGAGCGGGAAGAACTTGGCTGGTCGGCGGCGGGGCGGGGAGCATGCCACGCCCTGGCCTCCGCAGCCTTGGCGCACTTATCGGCCAGTGCGAAGAGCTCCGCAGTGGTCTCGATCTCGTGCGTACCTAGCTTTTCGAGCATCCGCTCGTTGCGGACGCCTTGCCGGAAAGCAACGATAACAGCATGGGGGCCACTCGCGGGATGGTGTTGCGGACCTGGCTGGAACGCTGTATAAAGCGCCGTAGCGTCTCCCCTTCCTGCTGTTTGACGACATGGAGGTCGCACTCCAAGCCGGGACGCGTGAATGTGCCCTGAAAGTTGACCACAAACTGGTGGCAGAGGTCATCCCAGGAGCTAATAGATCCTGGAGGTAAGTTCATAAGCCAAGAGCGGGCAGAGCCCCTCAAGGCAACATGAAAATAATTTGCCATCACCTTTTCGCTGCCTCCGGCCGCTTGAACGGCCGTTGTGTAGATTTGGAGGAACTCGACGGGGTCGATGGACCCGTCGTACTTCTCCGGCAGCTCGGGGCGGAACTTGGAAGGCCACCTGACCCGACGGAGCTTAGCGGTGAAGGCACGGCAACCGGTGCCGTACCCCACAGCGTGAGCGGGGGTCCTCGGTGGTGAATGCTGGCGAGCCGGGGATTCCTGGTGATCATGGGCCGGGAAGGAGGAAGCTTGGTCCTCTGCTCCGGCCTCCTGCCGGGTTTCCCGCTGGCGCTCGAGAGTGACCCGGGCGTCCTCGTGGCCCCTCCGCTTGTTAAGACGCAAGCGGAGGTCCCGGGCTTCGGACACGGCTAGGGGGACGGCGCTCCGCCTGGAGGCCCCTCGGCCCGTGCGGACGTTGCCCGTTGAAGAGCCAGTTCTGGCGGCGCCACGCTGAGTGGTGGTGCGAGGACTCCCGGCCTACACCTGACGGCGAGTAGTGCCAACCAAGGCGACGACATCTTGGATCCACCGGCCTTCCGGAGTGTTCGGTGTGGCCTGAACGGGCGGGTGCCTGAGGAGAGCATGCGCTGCAAGCAGCGCGCTCCCCGGGCTGGCCTCGCTGAACGCGAGTCTGCGCTGCAGTGGCACCCGACGCCGTCCAGAGGTGGACCTAGCGGCCGGGGTCTCGACCTCCTGCTGGGGGTCGGAAAGTGTATCAGCGGCGGCGGCGGCGGCCCTGCTGGGCCCAGCGCCTTGCTCCCCTTGGGAGGGAAAAACCGCACACGTGGATAGCGGCTGCTGCTGGAACGCAGCAGCGACTGGGCTTTCCTGGGCGTCGGGCAGCACTTCGTCACTGGAAGTGGAGCCGGAACGCTGGAGACGGTGCCCACTAGCCATCTTTGCCTGTGGAAAAAAGCAAACGAACAAATCCAGGGATATTCCCCCCTACCTGGCGCGCCAGCTGTCGGAGGATGAACTCTTGTCGCAGGGATCCCGAGAGACCCCTTTTTAAAGATTCGGCCGGGGGGGATGATCCTAAACGAGCTCGTCGGGGAAATAAATGGAAACGGAAAGAAATGCAACGACCGGTGGTGGGGGATGATCGACCTAGTGCAAAAAAGAGATAAATGCACCGGGGTTTAGACAGGTTCGGGCCGCACGGGGGCGTAATACCCTACTCCTATGTGAGTGCAATATCTTTCCTTGAAGGGAATTCTTCAAGGATGTGTCTGGTTACAAGGGTGTATTGTCTACAGAGAGCTTGAGGCTCCCGTGCTCTAGCTCTGCTCGAGCTTGCTTGTGATGTTCTTCGTCTCTTGTGGTCTATTCTCTTGATCTCGTTTTGTCTGGCTTAATTGTTTCTTGGCTTCGCTGCTTTCATGTGTTCTCTATCCTTTCCTTTTATACACATGCCGACCTCGGCTTACCCCAAATGGGAAAGAGGGGGCGCGAGTGCCAAGGCACCAAGGAGAAAGGTGTCATCATTCCGTCTCGGCGAAGTGACAGGGGCGGTGGAAAAATGCGGTGCGCATCCGACCACCCGCAACTGCGGACGTCCTCCGGCGCCGTTGAGAGGGCCCACCGGGCGACCACAGAGGCGCCCGATGCGTCCACCCTGTCTTGTTCTTCTGTCAGGGCACGGTGGCAGGCGGAACGCTTTGATCCTGACAACGTTATTCCGAGGTACCCCGGATGATACGAGACGGGACCCGTGCAATTAATGGACCCACGCCCCCCTGCCAAAGCATGGCAGGGACTGACACCATGGCATGGGTAGCTGAGAATGTCAGGATGTCAGGCCGCGCGTGCCCATTAAATGCGGCATTGGACCTTTGACTGGCTGACACCCCGCCGACGGGTTCCTTCGGGTCGTCGGGGTGTCAGGCGATCTTGCGCGAACCTTCGGGGAACCGAGTGCTCGGGGGCTGCCACGTGCAGCCCCGAGCACTCTCTCCTGAGCACTCCTGTAGGACCCTTCGGGGAACCGAGTGCTCGGGGGCTGCCACGTGCAGCCCCGAGCACTCTCTCCCGAGCACTTCTGTAGGACCTCTCGGGGAACCGAGTCCTCGGGGGCTGCCACGTGCAGCCCCGAGCACTCTCTCCCGAGCACTCCTTTAGACCCTTTGGGGAACTGAGTCCTCGGGGACTGCCACGTGCAGCCCCGAGCACTATCTCCCGAGCACTTGGTTGTTCGGCCCATCGGGGGACTGTGGTACTTGGGGGCGAGGGGGGATCCTTCCGAGCACTTTCCTCCCGGTACTTGGACTCTGTGGGTCATCGGGGAACTGGGGTGCTCGGAAACCAGAGGCTGTGGCCCCGAGCACCTTCTCCCGGAACTTAGATTTTCCTCATCCTGCAGGGGGGACCTTGCGGGATGGTGACACGTGGCGAACGGCCAGCCTGGTCTCGGGACTCAGGGACCCCTGGTTCTCGATACACCGACAATTGGATATCCCTGAAAATATCCGATAATATATCCAATGTTAATACCAAAAAACTATACTTCTGATTATCAAAACTCTAACAAAATTACCAACACCGATGATCACATATCAATACGTTTATTTAATATTGCTTCTAAGTAAACTAACCAATTTAAACTAATTAACTATTCATCTTTTTAATAAAGTTTATAATTAGCTATAATTATTACTTACATCATTATTCTATAAATCTAGATAATCGAAACTACCATATTCTAAATACTATTATACATCTGATGACTATCTTATCATATCAAAATTAATCTTTACAATATACTACAAAAGATAGCATATCCTACCTTTCTAAATCCTAGTCTAATATAATATAACTAATGTTATTATCACTAAACTCTAGATCTAATGGTACTTTAATTACTAATAAAAATATAAGTCTAAAAAATTACCGGAAACCGAGATCTAAAATCCGCAGATAAAAACAGCTGAGCTTCACCACGCTACCTCCTCTCCTCTCCTCCCCCTCTCTTTCTTTTTTTCTAGATTTAAATGGCTATTTTGACTGATTTTCAGCCTTTTATATTGGTAGAGGGAGGTGAGGGTCCGAGGTTAACTGTCCATTGAGAGGGTGGCAAGAGGGCTAACTGTCCTCTCAGAGGGCAGTAAGGGGCGGTATGGCCGCGGGCGCGGGGGAGGACCCTACTCGCCCTCTAAGAGGATGATAAGGGGTGGCACTGTCACCGTGCATACTTACCGCTCTCTGAAAGAGTTGCAATCCTTTTAGTGGTGGTAGATGCACCGTAATTATCTCTTCCTTCCGACCTCTCCTCCTTGCATCACGTCTCCCGAGCCTCTGCAGTGGCCTAGGATCGGTGTTAGGTAGGGTCAGAGTGGAGGTGGCTAACGACGGCCTGTCGTAGACGCAGGGGGTGAGAGCACGGTGAAAGATTCCTCGGAGTTGAGGAAGAAGGCGCAGGTTAGGAGAGACGGAGAGAGTCGGGGACGATACGTCGGAGAGATGAACCGTGGGCTGACGCCGTCAACCGATGTATAGGTGCCCATCGGTATTTCACACATTTTCCTCCCAAAAGGCAATCTTTGTTTAGGTATGCATTCGACTCGTGCGTTATAAGCAGGTCTGGTGGAGACTCTTATAACGGAAAGGAAACAAAAGGCACACGTTCTCGATTCCTTTAGCTGCAGTACGTGGGTGGTGCAGCACGCGACAGTTCGATTCAACGACACATCCCATGCTGCAGTTCGATTCAACGACACATCCGAGTGTTGAACTGAAAATGGTTGAGATCCCGTTTGTTTTTTAAGTCGATTGTCATAATTTAGATTTTATAGAAAAATTGTTTCTCTCTGAATTATAGATTGTGAGATTTTATATTACAATATGGGTAATGAATCGTGAGAATCAATTTTGAAATTATGACCTGTTATTTTTGCTTTCAGAATTAGAAACTATAATCAAAATAGAAAATAAATAAAACGAAGTTGCTTAGAACCAGACTTCTTTATCTACCCAGCGTAACTATCCCATGAACGCACCATACAAATTAGAAAATCATGGATAAAAGGGGAGACTGTTGCTCAGGTGACTGAAATTAGCTTCGTTTACAGTCGACGATGTCAGACATTAGATTTGAATCAAACTGCGAGAATCTGTCTTAGTTCATTTTGTCTCAGATTGGTTCACGGGCCCGTAATGTGTACCCGGTTACTGTCTAAGGTTGTTAACGGGCGTGCTTATCGAACCCGTTAGCCTGTTTCAGTTGTTTAAAGGGCCGGCAAGTTGAATCCAATAACAATATGGGCCATAATAGACAAGCCTATGGCCCAAAACAAATTTGACACGATCGCCCCTTCGAAAAAATAAAAGATAAAGTAGGCCTAGTTATTTAACATGAAAAATATTACACAAATTATTAAGGGTCTCGATTGAAATTACTTGTATACCCCTAGCACAGATGTGAATCAGAGCAACGAAGAGAAAGAGATCGAACACAACCACATAAAAGGGAAATCGCTGGACAGGAGGAAGAAAAACAAGAAGAGAAAAGGAGAGTAGCTGCAGATACTTTTAGAACAAGAACCATACACTGAACATGTGAACTAAAATTTTCAGATATCTGAACAACTAGTATTAGGTGCTCTCGTAGTTGCACATCCACAAACCAAATTAACCCGCACAAAAAAAAAAGCTCAAAACCTGGACCACAGTGTTCTCAGAACAATATGCATGTTCTTCGTAGAAAGAAGCAACTAACCTGAATCTGGCATGAGTAAACACTGTCAGAGATAAGAAATGCCTAAATTTCACAATGGAAAACATGGTTTGTGCGAATCAGGTTGATAAATAGACAGTCAACCAACTTGGCCATTTGTTTGGTTGTCCCAGGGATCTCGTACTCGATCAAACCGAGTAAGCCCTATTGAGAATAGAAAACAACGAAAGTTTATTTGCTACCTTGCATAGGCAGACATAGGGAGCAAAACCAGCTGTTTTGTTGATAGTAGTTCATACTACAAGTGCAAAAGTTTTTGAAAAAATAGGGAAAAAATCACAGTGGAAGTAGCTACTGCAACCAACATCTTACAAAGGGTAAAGACATCTTTCAGACCACAAACGGCATGCTGAGCCATCCATTACCGAACCATCAGTTAAACACTAACTAGCACATGTTGATGCAGTACTAATATCCTAGATGTGTTCATTAATGGAAAATTTCATGATTAGAATATAAGAGTTGCAAAAATATGTAATAATAATGGCATATAAATTAAGTAGCAATTTGATCAAACTTATTGCAATTTGAGTTACCATAGCTCGTTTTTAAGCAAGGCTAAAAACAAAGCTAAGTGTTAAGGAGCTATTCGAGATGGCTAGCCGCTATGCTAGAACTATAGAAGCGGTTAAGTGGAGCCATACCCTCAATAAGGTGAATAAGTTGCATCAACTTGACCTCATAGGTGAGACCTCCAGGTCGTCCAACAAGTGCAAGCTTAAAAAGAAAGTTGATAAGACCAAGAAAAAGAAGGTTGAGACACCAAACAGGGATTTCAAGTCCCGTTCTTTTCCTAACAAGGGTAAGAAACCCTCATTAGAGGAGACCACGAGTAGAAGGTGCTATACTATATACAAATTACTTAGCTACTTGTCATGTCATGCTTAAACATATATAAAATAACTTTGGAACGAAGTTCTCCAGTAGGCCTTCTAACTCTAAACCCCAACAGTGCGAAGAAGATGATGAGGATGAATATATGTTGTTTCAGAGTAGTGAACATACTATCAATCATATATTTGGGGGATTTGCCACCTACAAGTCAAAGCGACAATACAAGCACATTGAACGGAAAATATGTGCCACAATTCCTTCAATGCCAAATGCCCTCAAGTGGTTAGAAATTCCTATTACGCTTAACAAGAACGATTGTCACGACTCGATAAGTCACTTCGGTCATTATCCGATCATGGTCGAGCCCACCATCAACAATTGCAAGTTAAATTGAGTTTTGTCTATGGTGTAAGTTCTTTGAATATCTTGTTCCTTGGTAATTTGGATGCTATGCGTGTACCTAGAGCAAAGATTGAGCATGTGAAGCATGTCTTCCACGGCATAATCTCAGGTTCTTCGGTTGCGTCTATCATCCAAGTCTTGCTCCTGATCACTTTCGGGACACTTAAGAATTTTTTAATAGAAAAAATTATGTTTGATGTGGTGGATTTTGAGACGGCATACAATGCTATTCTCGGTAGGCCAACTCTAGCTAAGTTCATGGATGATGCCTACTACGTGTACCGGTGTGTGAAATTGCTAGGATCAAAAGGAGCCATTACAACACAGAGAGATAAGCGTATGGCTCTGAAGTGCGATAAGAAAAGCTTCGAGCTAGTTGAATCGTTGCCTTTGCATGATGCTAATTTTGTGTAGATGTAATCCAATCACTCTAGGCTTAAGATAGCTCCTAAGTCCAATGATAACATCAAGACTATTCCATTCGACCCGGTAGAGCCATCCAACTATGTTTGAATAGGCTCCGTATTGGATTTTAAATAGGAACTCGAGCTTGTCATATTTCTCCGAGCGAATGCAGATGTGTTCGTATGAAAACCATCTGATATGTCCGAAATTTCTAAGGAGGTGATCAAGCACAAGCTAGCTATTAAGCCTGGATCAAAACCTGTTTGGCAGAAACTCCATTGTTTTGCTAGCGATTGTCGAGAAGCTATTCTGGAGGAAATCAGCAAGCTCTTGAAGGCGTGTGCAGAAACTCCATCATTTTGCTAACGATTGTCGAGAAGCTATTCCGAAGGAAATCAACAAGCTCTTGAAGTCGGGTTTTATACGAGAAATCATTCACCCCTGAGTGGTTAGCCAATTTTGTGAGGGTAAAGAAGGTCAACAATAATTGGAGGGTGTGTATGGACTTCACCAACCTAAACTAGACTTGCTGGTAGGATCCTTTTCACCAACTTTTTAGTAATTTTAGCTGTAGGGAACATTGCCATTTCTAGCAATGCACAACCAAGAAAGCATCAGACGAAGCTCTGCTTGGCTACGTAGAAGAACCTGAACGATACAGCAATAGCGAGGACGGATTAGTCACCTCATCAGGCTTCCCGTTGCCGGATGAGACGCGCTGCAGCGGCCACCGTGCTCGCTGCCGTCACCTCCGCCGCACTACCGGTAGCCCGGGAGTGGCGCGGGGCGCTCGGCTCCTAGCGGTGTGGGTGGGTCGCGCAGGCGGCCTGCTCCCCCGGCACCGACTGGATGCAGGCCGCCGCATCGGTGCCGGTCAAGTGAACAGCCGGGCCCGAGGCTGGTCGATGTGTTGGACGTGATTCTTCGTGTGTTGGACAAGGTGATAGGCCAGGGCAGCTCTAGGGCGGTCGAAGTTGGCCAAACCGAAACCGACCGTTCAAGGTGTGTGGTAGCCAAGAGAGGACTGAGTAATATAAGTTGTGCATGCATTCTTAGCTTTTTCGTCATTTACTTGCTTCGCGATCGAGCGCCTAGCGGCTGCTGGCATACGTGCCTATAACCCAATTGTGGAGCAGCATTGCATACGATCTGTGTAGTACTACCATCAAAATATAGAGCATGTAGACGCAACGTCGGTCATGTTTCGGCTCCTAAAAACGGTGCCACTTGTTACAAGCCTTGTGATGTGCTCGTGCACCGACGGTACACGGAAGGGGAGTACTATGGCCCCATCCATCGTTGCATAGCGTGTCAGTGTGCTGGCACTGGTTGTTACGGCCTTCCGAGCCACGAGATGGCGGGAGCGGCTACACCAGCGGGGCAGTGGACTGCACATACGTGGCGGGTTCCACCGGCATGCCGCATGGCACCAGACCCAAACGCTAATAAACGCGAGCTGCGCCATAGCAACCGAACAGCGCCCGCTCGGGGCTAGGCGCGCTCTCCGCGTGGCCGGCAGCTCTGTTGCCTCGAACGAGCCGCGGAGCGGAACCGGCTGCGCGCGCTTCAAATCGCAGCTGCTCCGTTGCACCAGTTGAAGTGTTCAAATAATCGATACTCACATTGGTACAATATGAGCCTCCACGGCCCAAACGGGGGCGGATGTAGGATGACTTAGGTCGAGTGACCTTCGCAAAACAAAAACAAAAAATACTCTGCTGGATCGAAGTAATGGCATGGCCTGGACACGATTAACATCTGTGATCCAATGAGCTAATTGTCTTCGTTTGAAAAAAAAATTAGCAAATTGTCCTGGAACCACGGGTGGAAACCTACTCGTGCTACCCGAGGGCTAGGCGATTCAAAACAGCATTAAAGAAAGCACCCCAAAATCTTTCCCGATCTCTTGGGATTCGGGTTCATCGTCGCCTTCACCCCTCTCTCCCCCTCGAGCTTTCCCGTTTCCTGAGACACGATAAAAGCAGAGGAAAGCAGGGGCCACCTGCTGCTGCTGCAGCAGACAGGGAGACAGGAGAGATAGAGAGAGACGCAGCTAAGCAAGAAAAGACTCACTCCCTAGTCTGGTAGTCCCTACTCTCTACTGCTGCTCTAAAGCAACGTGCACATCGCGACGCCGAGGGCCACGGGAAGCCAAAGCCATACGGAGAAAATTCTCTCTCGCATGCACAAGCATGGCCCACTCCCAGCATTCGCCGATGCTTTTTCTGAGAGCTGAGATCAGTAGCGGCGCCACGGCTCAATCGGAGGCCGAGAAATCCCGAAGCAGCAGCAGCAGGGAAGAAGGTCTCTCCGCCGCTGACAATGGTCCAGGCGTCCGGTGGGACCCGCGGGCAGTGGAAGAAACCGAGCGGTGAAGCCATCGCCAGTCTAAATCATCTCGGGGAAAAAAAATTCAGAAAATGCTTCGTGTGGGCTTTTGCGACTGACAGGACAGCTGGATGAAGCGTGTAACCAGGGGGCCCCGCTTTCATTGGCCGTTTGGCTTAAATAGAGCACGGCAGGGCTACACGCGCATGCGTACACCGATGCCGCTGCTTGTGTCGTGTGTCAGTGTGTGGGCGCGCGCTGCTGCTGTGGCAGTGAGCAGCTAGCACTCCCTCCTTTCGTTTTGCTCTTCATGGAGATATGACTTTACTCCACCGTAATACCGTCCCAACTATTTTCTTTTCATTTTTCTTTTCTAATTCTCTTCCCTTTATTTTCAACTCATTTTTAATAGCTTTTTTATTCGTGAAAGTAAAAGAGAATCATAAAATAAAAAATAGAGGTGAGAATCACTTGGTGATAAAAACTATTAGAGCGCTGAAATAAACTAAAATTCATTCACAAAGCAAAAAGAATCGTGAAAAGAATCAGTTAGAGATAGCCTAATCACTAAATCGCGAATAGATGTATCAGAGTAATTCGCTGGATCGCGAATAGACGCACCAGATTTAGTGCTGTAACGCTACATTAACGTTGGAATAGTAAAGTCGATTCATTAACTTTACCAACAATTCTATGGAGTACTACAGTACCACCACCAAATTACTGTAGCTCACCACACAACCTCTGCCTTCACTCCTCTGACGCTGAGGAATTGGATCCCTCCCTCCCCTCCCGTCTCTCTCTTTCTCTCTCCACAGGAAGCACGCTGCCCTTCGGTTGCTTGGTTTTAACTTTTAACTCCGCTCCCCTTCTTTGGGAGACACACGGTCCTCCCCTTGCCCATCCAGCTTGTTTGCTCCCTTGTTCCTCACTCCTCAGCAGTGCTGTGCTCGCCCGAGCCGGTGAAAGGTCGAGGACCAGCAGATGGCCGCGGATGGGGCCCACGGCGCCCCCCAAGACGCCATGGCCGCCTCGAGAGCACGAGGTGGAGAAGGTGAGCTCTTGTAGCTAGAGAATAGATTTAGATTTGGTGCGTCTTGTCCCCATGCTCCACATTTTCATTGCTTTGGGTATACCGTAAAAGTCCTCTTCTCTTTTGCTGTTCTTGAGCTTGCTGATTTGTTCATGATGAAGTTCGAAGTAGAGGGGAATAATGCCTTATGTTTCTTCGAGATACATTGCCGTTGTTGGCTGTTGTTTCTAGCTATAGGTTCTTTAGAACAAGGTAGCGGCAAGGTATATATATACACGCATGTAAAACCAACGCCCTATTTTCGTTTCAAAAATAAAACCAACGCTCTATTTGATTTCTATGTACATAGCCATGCAGAGACCCTTTTTTTTGTTTTGTTTCCAGCATGGTTTCAACTTTCAAGAAACACTAAACGAGAGACTCATGGCTACTGGTTGGTTTTGTGATGGGAGGAATAGCTAAGGACAACTTTAATGACAATATGAGCTACCAGTACAAGTTGACTATTAGTAACTAGGTTGGTTCTTTTTTCTTTGTCAACCTCCAACAGCATCTTCTTGCAGATTGGTGATCACATGCTTGGTATACTTCGTAGATTTTATTGGTGAATGGTAGTTTAGCACTGGATGTGGATGGTGGTGTGCCTGGTTTGCAGCCATTGCATAGCCACAGGGGTGCCCCTTGTGTCCTAATTCCGCATTGGCTTCACATAGATGATGAAAGAACCGAGGAGCGTTAGCTGTTAGGTCGTAGATTGTGATTCTAACATAAGAGTATTTTCTACTGCTTTCACCAATATATACGGTCTGAGGTTGTGGTTTATTTTTCTCCCAAAAGGTTACACGGTTGGGTACGAATCATGACTGAATTGTACTCCTAAGTTTAGTTTTTTTCCTGTTAAAAAAATCAATAGCCAATGTATCTTGATAATTTAAGCTTTTGTGGAGTTCAATGCACAACGAAATTTACATGCTCTGCCTGATGTGCATTGCCTTATGGTCAGCACTCAGCAGGATTAAAATTTCACCTGTTCTCTAGATGCCTTCTTGTCAGTGATCATTGTACCTTTTCCTTTTGAGACTTGCATCTGTGATTTTATTTAAACAAAAAATGACAAGATAAAGCCTATAATCACCCCCTTCAAAATATAAGTAGATTTCTTCTTAATAGAAAGGGCACTGCTCGTGCCTACAGTTAACAAAACATAAGTAGATAAAAGTAGTTGCAGTTTGCATTCTCATGTTTACAGCCCAGTAAACCACTAAAAAAGCTTGTCTTCCCAATACAAAGTCAGAAAATGTGCTTTCAGTGCAGCAAACGGTTCAAGTGAACTATTCCCCCTAAGCTGCCTTTGCTTCTGTCATTTTGATTCATGATTTGATATAGCATTGAATTGCACATCAGATAGTGTACAGACTTAATAGATTTTTGTGGGCCCCGAAGATCCTTATTTGAACCAATTGTCTTTGCCTTTTTCGTGTACATGATCTGCACGCTCTACTTATGGGCCTCCTTGTTAGGACATGAGCCACCACCTTCCTTAAAACTTTAAGAGCAATCAATGTTTGCTCTATGTTCGTATCTTTTCATGAGCGTCCTAACAAACTGTTCCTAAAAGCGTTGCCTTAATTGCTCACTTTAAGGGGTTATACAAAAGGAACTTGTTGTACCAATATTTTGCTGTACTCCCTCCTTTTTTTAATTTGACGTCCTACGGTCCATGCCATCGAACTTTCTAAAATTTGATTGACAAACTTTTAAGGTTTCAACTCAAAAGACGTGGAAAAGTAAAAATTGTCAAATAAAAAATGGCGGAAGTATATCAGCTGTCTGACCACCGATCTTTTTTATGGTTTGCTAACATCTGTTGTTTTAGGAGAGGGATCCTCTGCAGTACTGCAGCGTCACTAACATGTGGGACCAGATCCATGTGTTAGTGATGGGTACTGTAGAGGATCCATGTTCGTTGTTTTACATGTGAACATGCTAAGGTCTACAAAATTTTCTTTAGGTTCTTTTGTGCATTTCCTTTCTATTTTTTGTGGTAATTTCCATCAAAAAAAGTTTTGCTGTAATTAGAAAAACCATCTTTTAGTTATCACTAATAACTCAATCAGTTTCAGCCCAAATAATTCTTTCTCAGACAGACATGCAAGCACCACGGTTAGGATGTCTTATTGCCATGTTTAAGTTGTGTCTGACAAAAACATGTAACCCTGTAGGTGACCAGATTACCCACATCCATGCCTTTACCATGTACATGTAGTTGGCCTGATCTCCTTGTTCTTATGCATGTGTTTGTTTCCCAGTAATGGTGTAGCAGTACAACTTCTGAGTTCTGAGCTGCCCTCTTGAGGCTGTTGGTTGTTGATGGATTATTTCCTCTACGCTAGTTTCAGTCCTTTGGTTATCTTGCTATATTAAAGCAAGCAAACAATTGTGATCAACCCTGACAGCGGTGTTTGCTCACTTGCAGGTCCCAAGACCATGCTGATATGTTCAGAGCAGCCTGAGCAGCCTGGTGATCGCCAATCGTGACGCCTGCTCGCGCACACGCGGAGGAGCAGGAAATTGCTGGAGGAGGGAATGAAGCATCTTGGTCCGGGAGGGTATACATAGCATTTTTTTTGTTGTTGCGTGTCACATCGACAACATGCGAGATGATAGTTTCAGTTTTTCAGTCAGCTTAGTAGCTAGCAGTACGTAGCTAGGCAAATTCTTTCAATGGCGACTGTGCCGCAGTCTCTCCGTGATGGACACCATTGAGAACGTGTTGGTTCTTTCCTATCCCAATCGCATCCTTGGTTCACTCCAGCGGGAGCGAGTCTGTCGGCCCCTGCCGTGGCGTGCTTCGACGCGCCTGCCGGCGCCGTGGACCGCGGGGTGACGGCAGCCGGGCCGGTATGGGCGCCGTGGGCAGGCGCGGCTCGAACTAATACTTGCGTCAGGCAGCAGGGAGGTCGGCGTTGGCCGGTGCCCGGCCTTGGGAGGAAGCACGCGCGTATGCCGTAAGCGCGGCTGAAAATTATGCGGTATGCAGCGCATGTTTCGTGTTCATGGGTCTGCAGAACGAACACTGCCTCGGTTCAGCTAAGGGGCGGGGGTGTGCAGACGCTGTCGCACCGCGAGCTGTGACTTGGTTTGTTTAATTCGCCACCAGCAACAAACGGCACGGATTTGGTTCAAACCATACAAATTCTGAGAAGATACGGTACGAGAGTTCTAGGTTCTCTTGCGCCCTCTCGCCATGCCCTTTCCACATGTGTTTTTTACATGTTTCCACAGGTGTTGTTCTCTCCCTAGTTCGTTGCTGTAGGTTTATGCCAAGCTCAGTTGAGACATACTGCATCCTCTCCTGACAGGTAAGCTACAATGCTACTTCGATGTGATCATGTGGAATACCCAGTTAAATGTATGCCCACCTCAGGTTCCTCATAGACTTGGATAAGAGAAATCTGGTGCCATCTTTCATGTATTCAACCCAATATTGTCCAAGTGTCCAGTGGAAGCGCTCCAGCCATCCTGGGCATGCAAGGTTCATCCAGGATAGCACTTAGGATAACTACAATGATCTTGTGAAACCTCATGCAAATAGCTTAGCTGAGCAGCATAATACACATTAAGTCATGAATACAAGGCATACTGTTTTGAATGGTAGTAGACAGCTGGATAATGTTAGCCTTCTTCTTGGAGGTGACTCTAGGAATTCAATGTACAAATCAACATCTAGAACTAGAACGATGCATTTACAGGAGAGAACTGCTGGTTCTTGGACATAAATTATGTAGCTTTCACGCCTTCGGTCTTCCCAGAAGCCTTCTTTCAGAAAAGCCTAGCCTGGACATGTTAAATTGGTTAGATGTGATGAACTCATAATCCAACGGGAAGTGAAAAAAAAGGCAGGAAAAGAAGTTAATTATTTGATAATTTGGGTAATGTAAAGGCACTAGGAGAGTAGAGCCACAAAGAATAACACTGACACTCCATTGACAAGGTAAAACACACATATCTAAAGCATTACTACCATGGTGCTAAATAGTTCTAGACACAAAAGGTTTGCACTCTGGTAGATGAAAATGTACAGAAATGTATAGTGTGCATGTGTGTTTTCATGTGTGCATCTGTACAGTTTTCATTCTTAAATAATCTACAATTAGCACCCTAATATAATTTTACAGGCCCTGATACATTACATTAAGTTGGTTCAAATGCACAGCACAAAGTATCTAGAGTCCCGACAACACTATCATTGTATCGATTCAAGATTCACTACTGAGAACAAGAGGGCAGATTCAACAGTGTAAAATACACTGCTAATTAAATAATGTCATTACAAGGATAATCCTTGTAATGAAAAACATAATAGATCGTTTAACCTGATTTTTTACTGGTATGCTGAAAGAGACAGATAGTAAAGTAACTCAAGGAGGGTAAACAAAGTTGGCATCAAAACAATTGACTGAAATGACTAGTCCTGATGAGACTGAAGACATAGTAAAACTAGTTGGCTACAAGACATCAATAACTATGGTCTACAGGTCTCGGTTCCTGCAAATGGTGCTTCCAAATTCAAACAGCTAATAAAATCATTGGTATTTTTCATGCCGCCTCCACCATTAGTGACCATGCAGTACAAACATGAGTTTAACTGTATAATAGACATCCATAAGCAGTTTTACTGTGGCAACTGCTGTTATAATCATATAACTTTATTTATACATAATTTCCTGGTAAAACCTGTCAAGTGACTCGAACTGCCAATGCATACGATTTCTAGGTTGTTGGCATTTTATTCTCATCTGTTGAGAACATAAGCTAAGTATCGCTCAATAACAGCACTGTAGATTGTAGAACTACCATATTATTTAACACATTACTGCACCTAATGGATTTGTGCTTTAATGCCTTCTATAGTTTTTTTCACGCAGACAAACAAATGGCAAGAAAGTATAGAATAACCAGCTTCTGTCAACTTTTTCTTGCCAGAACATCTCGTTCATGCACATTTTCAACAAGGGCTAAGATAAAAGGATATTCAAAATAAACTGAAAGCGGTATAGTGCTTCTAATGTATTCACCTATTTTTGCACCACAATAAGTTTGTCACCACACGGTGCTTTGTCATCTGCATGACCACCAGAACCAGCAACTGCAGAAGCACAGGGGAAAGCAATCACTACTAAGTAAACATCAATCTTCACTAAGTAAGCATCCGGTAAGACTCGGTGATACCTTTGGTGTCCTCCCGTAACCAATCTTGTGCGCACACTAATCCCTGAACTGTTGAAGGGTCCATAGTACTGAGATACTCATTTAGTACACGGGCTTCACTGTCCAGAGGGACAATAGATACAGGGATAGCTAAAATATCACAAGCCATTTGAGAAAGTACAGGATACTTGGCAGCAAAGGACTTCCACCATCCAAGGATGTCGAAATTATCCTGATTTCCTTCTTTTTGACGATAGACTGCTTCCTCGAGATACATCTCCAAGTCAGACTTCAAGGATTGGCCTGATGATGTCTCCTGTATATACTGATCGAGTCCCCGTCGAGCATCAGATAATGTGATACGAGAGAAGGTCTTAGAATCATCTCCATTGCTGTACACAGAACCCATGCAAGAGCTACTGTTTCTAGAGTAACAGAGAACAGATGGATTCTTCCATGCATCTGATGATTGATGCTTGTAATCACTATACAGACTATGAAAGGTATTCTGAATGACATCTATCATTGTCTTTGCTGTAAATTGCTCATCAGCATAAATGAGCCTAAAAAAGTATTCCACGGACTTCATCTTGTAACGAGGATCAAGAATAGATGCAAATGCCATTACAGGCCTAGTAAGATCCCAGTAGCCCTCAAATTTAGAAAGCATTTGGCCAGCCACTTTGGCAACAACAGGAGATGGACTATTGCGCCAGGTTCTCAAAAGAACATGGATCTCACACATCTCGTTAAAATAGAGGTTTGCAGTGGGGTTTTCCACCGGAAACTTCTCCATAGCATGATAGACTACATCCAGTATTTCAGTGAGGGCTTTCACATCAGCCCAGTCATTAGCAGCCAGAAAAGAATCATAGTGCCCTTCCTGTTCTGCCAGGCGCACAAGCACATCATGATAGTAGCATGCAGACTCAAACATTAAGTAAGTGGATGGCCAATTATTAGGAGAATCAACAACTAACAGCTTTTGATCCATATGCAGCAGCTTCACAATATCCTGAAACTTTTGGAACCATTCAAACTTGACATAGTTAATCATCTTGCGGACTCTATCAGATATATCGGATGCCTGTTCCCAGCTTTCTTTGACAGTGAGATTTAGAATATGCGCACAAGAGCGTACGTGGAACAAATCTCCATTTAATAGAAGTCTCCTAGGCTGCAGAACTCTGAGAAGTTCTCTGACCACAATTTCACCACCATCGCAGTTGTCTAGTACAACAGAAGCTAGCTTTCTGTCAATACCCCAATTGTGCAACTTCTCTAGAATGAGACTAGCAATCTGATCAGCTGTAAAAGGTGCCTCCGTATGCACAAAGTTGAGAATTTTCTTCCAAACTTTCCACTCGTCATTGGCATGGTCAATGTAGTGGCAGGTCAAGCACAAGTAGTCCATCTGTGTATTTGATCGCCACATATCAACTGAGATGCTAACCCGGCACGGGGTCTTCAAGAGCGCATCCTGTAGCTTAAGCCTCTCACCTTCATATATTTCCATGCTATCAGCCCTCACTGTGTCATACGACACCATCCTAAACTGAGGCTGGAGGTTCTTGACAAACTTTTGGAAGCCCACATCATCCACTATTGAAAACCGGTAGCCATGCTGGACAATCATGCGCACAAGGTCTCGGCGACTGAGTTCTTGATCGAAGTGTGTGCCCTCGTTGTCAGGGTCCTCGCCCGAGGCGTGGCCATCACCAGACCGCCCATCAGTGGAAGTTTTGTTGTGGAGAATACGGCGCACAACAAGCTTCCGGCGCTTACCAGCACGGCGTGTGGAGGTGGTGGTGCAGATTGCAAGGTGGTTGCGCAGGTGAGTGGTGCCTGACCGGCTAGTTGCTGTGAGCTGCTTCTTGCAGTGGTTACAGACAGCGATGCAGTTGCCATCGGCACGTCGCTCCTTCGTGAAGTCCTGCCAAACCGCAGACCGCAATTTGCGCGCCCGGGGATTGTGAACCACGGGCACAGGCACCATTGCATTGCTCACTGAGCCGGCAATAGGCAGTTCCATTGCTGTTGGCTCAAGCATGCTATCGCGTAATTGATCACGCACTGCAGCACATCAACAAGTGCAATAGTGCATCATATAACGCTGGTAATAATATTAGATAACAACAATACAGCCATAGGAGTGGGGGGGAGGGGGGAGGAAAAGGCTTTCAATCTTCTCCCATTTCCAGAAACAAAAGGGTAACAAACACAAAAACTAAATACTATCTGCATATATTCAACTATACCTTCGTCTCAGAAACTGAAAAGCGATTGATAAACTTTCACCCATAATCAGACAAAAATCTCGCCAAGGTCTCTCCTAGCTTAAAGACTACAAAGGTAACTTCAATGCATGCGCAACAAGTTCGCAGGAACTGCTCATGTGCTAAGCAAGCACACACACTACTGAACGTCTCTGACATCGCAGAGATACCACTAAAATTTGGCGAGAAATGCAAGCTGCCGTGAAGCTCGGTAGAAGAGACATACAAGAGAACCTTCACCAAATCTCCCTTACAAATCCTGCGCAGATCCCCAATCCCTCGAAACTACGATACAATCAGCTGCAACAAGCAAACGATCTCGCAAAACCCCCGCCGAATCTGAGCCCAGCGGGGTCCAATCCCCCACGCTGGAACAGGCAAACCTCCGGAATCGGGCATGGGATAGCTCCTCAAACGCGCCTTTTAGTTATGGTTTATGGCCCGGGTAAGCGGATCCGATAAGGAGGGACAGGAGGGAGGAGGGGACAGACGGGGCGCGGGAGACTGACCTCGTCCGCGGCGGCCGGCGGCGAGCGGTGGTGGGCCGGGGCCGTGGGGAAGGGACCCGCAACCCGATCCGGCGGGGGCTTAGCAGATCGGAGCCGGGGCGCGACGCGTGGGTTGCGAGTTGCGACCCATTTGCGCGTGAGGGGTCGTGGTTTTGTCGCCGCGGTGGGTTTCGGGTCCGCGCCTGCAAGATGGACGGCTGCGATGCGGTGCGGGGGACGGGAATAGGGGTCGGTGGTAGGAGGGTGAGGCGGAGGTGAAGAAAACGGAATCCACGCCCGTGGTGGATGCGTCTGGTTGGATCGGATCCAGATGGATGCGTCTCATTGGATCGGATGTCTTAACTTGCTTTTCTTTGTGTAGTTAATTGAGTTTATTCGCGCACTAACAATTTCGGGATACGCTACCCCGCATCCTAAATAGAGACAGTGTTCCCTAAAAAAGCAAGCAAACAAACGTGTTTGTTTAAATTGGCGGATTTGATATCGACTATTCCCCCATTTCGCTATACTTGTTGGTGTGTACCATTGCGTACAGAAGAAAAAAAATTAAAATAAAATGCAAAACTATGTTAAAGAGACATGGTACATCTGGATAATACCCCAAACTAGCTGCCCATTGTTTCGTTTCGAACTAGCAAACTAACTACCTTTATTGGTCAGTGTAAAGATATCAAAATTAGTCGTATTTATTGGGTTAGTCTGAGGTATGATATTATAGGCACGGTTCAGATACGGCACAGTCCGAGTTGAGACGGACCGGATCGGCACAGCACGAGGCCACGGACCGTGCCTAGGCCGAGCGCGCGGCACGACTCGACCGAGTCGGGCCGGCACGGGCACGGCCCAGCCCAGGTCGACACGGGCCCAGCACGATCTGGCTCGGCATGCATAAGTCCAGTTATTTTCTATTTTTTTATATATTTTTAATTTATAGTTATTTATTATCTATTTTTTATATATTTTTAATTTATAGTTATTTATTATCTATTTTTTATATATATTTCTAATTTTGTAGTTATTTTTTTACGTTTTCTGACTGACTGTGCCAACAGGTCGCCTGTGGCATCGTGCCCGGACCAGTTCGGCACGACACGGTGACCGACGGACCGTGCCGTGGACCGAGTAGGAGGCACGCGGGTCGGCACGGTACGACCCGTTACAGTAGCTGGGCCGTTCGAAAAATACCGTAGCCGGACCGTGTCGAGTCAGGCTCGTGCCGAACCGACCCGAATGATCTATTTGACCATCTCTAGATTAGTGCATACGTGCATGCATATCTTTATATCCTTTCCAGATATATGCGTGTGTATACGCATATATACGCGCAATCTTTGGTTAAATGGAGGGAGTAGCAAAACTCGACAGTTTTTGTAAAAAGATGCACTCGTCAATTTCCTGATACGTGGAAGTCCAAACCTGAAACTACTGAATTCGCAGCTGAATGACTGATAAACATCGCGGTCTCAGCTAAAGGCTTGATAAAACTCCAGTGAACAAAAGTTTACGTACGCAACTACTGAATCCATGCCCGTGATGCTCAGCTTGATAAAACTCAGCTACCAGGCCACAGTCGAAAAAAAGTAGCAGAATCATACTAGCTTACGCTTGCAGCTGAAATATCAGCGTGTGAAAATAGGGGACGCGAATAAGCAAGCAGATCACAGATTCAAATAAAATGGCCGTTTCAGCGCATAGTAGGATCATTTTTCCACTAAAAAATAGTAGGAACGAATTTGAATAATACATAAGTGGACAGTACCAATTGGTTACCAAACAGAGCACTGCGTTACAAACATTACATTGTTGTGCACAAGTTATTACAGTGTCTCTAATAACATCGCTCGGATTTTTGCTCTCAGCTCACTCGGCACTTCAGTTGTCGCCTCTGAAGATTGGGCGGTGTCACCAGGAGGCCTCTCTGATACAAACTTAATATTTGATGTGCTTGGGGAAGCTGCTGAGCGACCTAGAGTTTGTTCACTCTGATCTCGGTCATACTCATGCTTCCTTTCCGTGGAGCGATGATCCCTCCGGTGCCTCCGTGACCTCCTATGCTTGTCATCATCAGAGTATTGTTCGTCGTCCCTATGCCGATGCCTCGACTTGGAACTCCGATGCTCATGTTCATCTTCTGAAGAGCCATGTCGGCGCCTATAATGCCTGGATTCCAGGTCACTGGAGTGACTCTTATGCTTATGCTTGTGTACATCCTTACTATGGCTTCTTGAATGCTCTGATCGGTGCCTCTTCCTCAAGTGCTTGTAGCTTTCCTCTGAATCATCCTTCTCATCGGACTCTGGGTGATGCTTTCTGTACTTCCTCACCCTGTTCAGTTCATTATCAGAGTCTTTCTCCTGCTTTGTTGCAATTGAACCTTCCTGTTCAAACGGCGCAGAGCTATCTTCACGTTCCTTAGCCGCAGGTTGCAGATAAGGTGAAGAGACATTCATATCAGCAGGAGAGGCCTTGGTAGGTTCATTGGTTGGATCAGTTCCTATAGCCAAATCGTTCATCTTGTTGCCTCCACTCTTAATAATTGCAGCAAACATCTTCGCACGCCGAAGCCTCTCAGCTTTCAGCTTCTGCTCCTTCGTCATTGAAGCTTCAGAAGAATCTGCCTCTTTGGAGGCCGCAACAGCAGCAGCTTTTGCAATAGTGTTTGTGATCCAATCATCATCAATAATTCCAGTACCTTCCTTTTTTAGCTGTCCACTACTTGTAAGTGAAGTATCTGCCTCACTATTTGAAGTGTGTTCGGGCTTTGCATCTTGGTCCTGTAAAGATGAGAAACTTCCAAAGCTGGAACTATGATCATTACTCCCTCGGGTGTGAACATCGTCTCTCATTTTTTTTAGGGTGTTACGTGAGTCATTGGCAGGACCCAGTCCACGTGTAGCTGCCATTACAATAGCAGCAGCTTCATCTGCAGTGACCTTCCGAGGAGGTTCCTTCTTGACCCCACCAACAACCATCTGGAACTTACCCTTGCCTTGCTGGTCATACAGCTGCTTCTCTGATGGCTTTGCTAAGCTTCTCTCAGAAACAGTGGAGTCCATGCCAGCAGTTGGCCATGCCTTGCTTATGGTTCCTTCCTTGCTACGACTGCTGTCTTGGTGCTCCAACAAGCTTCTTCTATCCTTCCGCTCCAATGAGCTTCTTCTGTCCTTGCACATGGAAGAACTTCTGTCCTTGCGCTCAGAACTTCTGCCGCGAAACTTGGACTGCAAAATCAATAAATTTTTTGACAGTGTGCAGTTAAAATTTACCATGGAATACTAGCCAAAAGGGGACCAAAATACTCCCTAAATAAACAGTCTTGTAAAATTCAGTGTTTGTATTTGGAACAAAGGATTTTTTTTTAATCCTGCGTGAACTGAACCATTTCTAGTAAATTTTCTGCATTCCAAACGGAGCCCAACTTTACAAGCGGCACAATCTAGCATTTCCCAGGGCATGAAAGAGAGGCACTAACAATTCGGAACAAATCATGCTCTGTGTATTCAGGCCATTCTCCACAAGAGAAGCACCTAATACGAGCTAAAAAAAAATCATTAAAAATGGATACTATAATTTAGGATAAGAAATGCATATAACAAATAGATGTACAAAAGCAACAATTAAACAAAAGAACTGATTCAAGTAACATACAAAATGCTATCAGTAAATCAAGTGCAAGAAGATCAAGAACCTTTCCAAAATAAGAAGGAAATACTTTTAGTAGTGACTGGGAATATCACCAGAAACAGAAGGAGAAAAGGTAAGAAGTGCATCAGTGATTGATAATTTCCACATACGAACTTACCTGAAGTTCAGAGATCAAGTGTAAGACATCATGTGCATTTCAGAACAAAAAAACACAAGCGGCATAATTAAAGTCGACAGCATTTGGAACAACAGAAGAGAAACACATCTCACATTTAAAGATTTCAATTTTTTAAGCATCCCGGAGGAAAAATGACAGCCAGTTGCTGGACAAAAGGAGCAACACTAGAATAAAAGCTGTAAAGCACAACTATTGTGAATTTTAAAACCACATTTGGAGTCCTCAAGAAGGATATAAAAAGACTCAGCTTAGAAAAAAATAGTAACTGAAGCGATAAGACAATTCTTAAGCAACAAGAAAGAAGCTCGATGAATGAAGAGCCATCATTTCGTCATTACAAAATTCCTATAAATTATGTGAACATATCTAGTGGTAGAAAGCTCAATCAGTTTTAGATATTTCTGATTAAATAACTGTTCAATAAACAATTGAAAGGTGTGAAGATCTGACAAATATTTAGCAAAATAAAACTATCAAAGAGGTGAGGGTAAAGGCATGGAATATATGTCACAGTCTATTTTAAGAGACTAAATTCTTTTGGCTTCTACAAAATAGTAACAGAAAAAGAAAATCTTATAAGCTTAAAAACAAGTGACTCAAGCTACCTCTTGGGTTTCCTGGAGAATCTTGAGATAATACGTGTAATATGGATTTGATGACAGAAGAAATGGAAACCTCCCTGTTGTCCTGTCTTGCTCTATGAGTTTTTCTTCAAATTCCTTTCCATTTGTGATAATGAACTCAACTATTTTCTCCATTGTGCGCTTCAAGAAAGATGGTGGTTCCAGGATCATTTCTTTTATTTCAGACAAGCATGAATTGGAGTTTTCTGATTTGTCAGTAGTTGATGCTGTAATTGTGTGTTTAACCTTTTCCCGATGAGCAGAAACAATATTGTTCCCAGTAAGCATTGGATTCTTCTTTGCCAAAGTCGGTTTGCCCTTAACAGCAGTAGCACCTGCTGTCACTGTCCCATCTTTCCCTACTTTATCATCACATACACTGGATGAAGATTTTCCATGGCCCTGCACATCAGGGGATGTGTTACTTCCAGGATCTATGCCTTTTGAACTAGCCGAAAGAGTGCCTTCATCCTCATCTCCTGAGTCATACGCGGTCCCAAGCAATGATAAAGCCCCGCTAGTTGAGGCATGCTCACTTTCATTGTTGACAGTTCTGTTGCCTTTGTTTCTGTCAACAGCATCTGCACTATCTTTCAGCAGTTGAGGATGATCAACAAGGTACCGGAAGTAGCTGTGGAGATGATGATCAGGCATCAAGAATCCAAATGTTGGATTACTTCCCTGCTTAATCCTTAACACAATCTCTGACTGTCCCCCATGCTCACTGACAAATAAAGCTGTTCTTGCAATTATCTGATGCACCTTCTCAGAAGGAGGCTGCAAATTAAAAGACATAGGGGGAAAAGCACTGTCTCAGTAATGGTCAGAGAGCACAAAAGCACAAGATTATGTCTAAACAGAAGAATTGATATAAAAACTGGTATATCGTAGAACAACCATCCCATTTCAATGCTTATTTTGTTATATGTAGCATTTGAATCATTCTAATCCCACCTGCCTGTTCCTTACGTCAAGATGCATTGCAAGGAAACAATGTGCATCACTAGTAGGAACCTCATCTCTGCTCCAACCATCTGAAATAGGCACTTAATCCTTAGAAGAACAAATGCACCTTGGACAATTATTGCTGGATCAACTGAAGAAGATCAATAGAAGTGTATAAAGAAATAAACTTCTACCATATCTGGAAAAGAATAAGTTGAGTGAGAAGTCAAAGCCTTGTATACTAACCAGCTTATTCAACAAGCTTTCTGGCACATGAAATGATGGGCGATAATACGAGCTCAAAGTATTTGGATCGTCTGAACCAGCAGAACTCCCATATGAGAAATGGACAGCATTATAATCAGCATGTCCAGTATCTGTCCTGTTTCCTGCATAAGCAAAAGATGTCAGCGAAAGGATTGTTACACAATAAGCAACAATGTTCAGGAATGGGGAAGAAAACATGCAGGCGCAAAGTTACATCTTATGAGCAATAGAAGAAAGTCTCTTACTTGAACTGATTAAAGATGCTCATCAACTAAAATCAAAGTATCCTTCCTGCAATCTTGCAAAAATATAATGGGAAAAATATATATATATATGGGTTCAATTAGCACTTTTATACTTGTGCCAGTTTTTTTATAGGTAAAAGTGTAAAACTCCACATTTTACGAACTCCTTTTGCTTGCAAGAAAACAGTTGCTACAGGAACTCTACAGATATTATTTAGAATATGCAGCTAACAGAAAGATTTAAGCAGCTGAGATCCATACACGTGATATGTTTAACATATTGAACAATAAAACTCTGAACGAACAGATCCAACACTTGTAGGTCACCTAAGGCTAACACCTTCCTACTGCAGTTTAACCCTCATGTTTTGTACCAACAGGGCACAGATTGGAACCTACTATTCCAAACCATAAAATATTGAATCTTCTTGAGGCTTCATTCAGGTGGGTTGTAATGGTAGGATTTCAACTCGCAGAAACCACAATAAAATATAAACCAAGTCAAAGTTAATTATCAAATCACAGAATTAGGACGTAAAGATTATCTAGATCACGAGTCATACACGTTCTTAAGATTCTACAGATATTCCTGAACTGAAATCTCAACAACACAATGTGTGCCACCACAGTTCCTACTTGAATCACGACCAATATAGTTCGATATTCTACAGAAAATCCATTTTATTGCATCAAGGACAGATGGAAAACTTAAGATCTCCAGCTTCTACAAGGCGCGATAGTTCTAAGCGTGCAGAACCACACTTGAAATGCTAGAACAGTGCACACTTGAGGTCAAATCGGCCAAATACACAACGAAGGGTAAGAGAGTGGTGCAAAATACAATATGATGAGAGTAAAGTCGGGCGCAAAGGAGAAAATATTTATACCTGAGGAGGGCGCATCTTGGGTGCCCTCGTCTTCACCGCCGCCGTCGTCGGCGGGGAGGTCGAGGAAGCGCTCGCGATCGAGCTCGGCCTCGGAGACGCCGTCGGGGGAGGGGGCGGATAGGAGGGCCGCGGAGTAGGCGCGGCGCGGGCGAGGGGGCACGCGGTCGAGGAGGTGGCGGACGTCGTAGCGGTCGAGGAGGAGGTCCGCCGCGCCGATAGCCACCCAGCGGACGAGGGAGCCGCCGGGGTTGACGACCTCCGCCGTCGCGTCGTCGTCGAACAGCAGGGCGTGGCGCCCCACGACCTCCAGATCCATGGCTGAGGCGATGCCCTCAACTATCCGCCTCCGGTTCGGTCGTTTCCCGCTCGGCGGCGAGCTCGGGAGTCGGGAGCTCGGCGGAGCTCCTTTCTAGGGTTTTGACAAGCGGAAGATGAGATTGGGGCATTCCAGGTTCGGGCACCAACCTTTTTGCATGAGACCCCCTGTAGTTTTCCAAGAATAGTAAATGGCCCATCGGGGGATTAGAAAAGTATGCCAGCCCGGCCCAGTTCACACGAACCAGCCCAAAACATGCGTAGGAAGGCGCGGCTTATCACGTGGCAACAACATTTCGATTTTTTATTTTTATATTTCTTAAATAAAAAATTGCTAATATACACATCGGTTTTGAAATATTGCAGAGTTAGACTCCTGTCGCCCTCCTAAGTCATATTTTTTTAAATTTTTTTGGAGAGCTAGATGATATCATAGAGCTTTTTTTCAAAATTTTAATGACTATTTAAAAGTATTGAAATGTAATATTTTTTATTTTTAAACCCTGTCGCCTTTCCATGTGCGACATGAACTGTAATTTTTCAAAATAGCCTTATATAGGCGTGTTTGATACAGTTTCATTTAGGTTTTTCAGTTCTGCATAGAAATTCACGATAGCGCAGATTTACTATAGAGTTGAGGCTGACAATAAAGATATTTAACTGCATGGTGGTTTTAGATCTAGAAATACTACGTTTTTGAAGGAACCATCGATGATACTTATAGTGTTACATGTACACTGTTTTGCATATATATAAGTATTTGTGATTGCTTGATTGTACTAAATACGATATATATAATTTTTGTGAGTATTTTAATGTAAAAAATATTATTTTTCCCAAAAATTATAATCATAAAATATAAGTGATCAGTCGATTACAAATATTACAACGTTTATAGATACTCACGGAGCCCATTGGCCACCGATACCTCGCCCAGTTCAGAGCAAGGGGAATTCACTTGGGATTCCATCCCCATAGTAATGACGCTGTGAACATTCTAGTACTGTTCTCAACGGAGATAAATGGGGTGTCGACTCATCAGCCATGCTATGAAATTGCATCACTGGTGAGGTTCCACTGGCAGTGGTGTCCATCGGGCGCTGCATGATTCTTGCAGTGCAGATCAAAAAACAAATGGCAGCTAGACAGTTAGACACGTTTGAGAATCAGATTGAGCAGCATACCAACTTCACAGTTAAGTGAAAGTGCACGGAGGTTCAAAAAGAAGTTACACAAACTGGAAGGAATACATCTACAACAACAAATAATTAGAAGACCACATTCACAGTTCCGATTCTTCAAAGTTGTTGTTTACAATAGACAGACACCCAATTATAACTCGGGAGATTTCAGTACTCGACACCCAATTCAGCAACTCCTCCGGAAGCTATCTAAATAGTATTTTAATTAATTATTAAAATATTTTTTAATCATAACCTCAATAATTAATTGAAATACTATCGTGATAGTCTCGGCACGTGTTTTATACCAAGATCGGAACACATATCTTTTTAACCAATAACATCATAACAAAACTTAAAAACGTGTAATTAACATTATATTACAAGTTCTTAAGTATTCAACTATTTACAATAATTTACATAAAAGATTAGATCAACTACGTAGCAGAAATAAAACTATAGAATAAAAAAGAATGGAGCCACGTGCCCTTAGCCTCTACCTTAAAAGCTTTGCCACTGAGAGTAATTACGTACTCAGGTCCGTCACCAATATCGGCAGGTGTGAAATAGTCAAACACCGTCTCTTCCTTACCAGCAAAACTTGAAAAAGCAACATAAGTACGAGATACTCGCAAAACTTAATTCATATAGAGTATATATAATTGTCCGACTCCAAAGATTATACATTGAGCTATTAGTAAGAAAAGACCATAAGTTTATGTAAATTCATATACGTAAGCAACTTAGAGATATATGTGTAAGTACCTATACTTAACCAAACAAATCTTTTCAAACCTGTAAACAGCATGAACGTAAATGTAAATGAAACCAGCTCATGTAAAGAATGACTATTGACAACCATGCCCAACAAAACCATACTAATCATTCCATATTCGTGACTCTACAACATATGCAAATAGATATAAGCATGCTTATGACCGAGAGCGCAACAATTCAAATTATTTTTACACCTTGCAGGGATATAACTTTACCTACATAACATGAGGATCATACGGCTTGAGTGACCACACATACCCACCTAAGAGGTACCAATGTCAACCTTTCTCATACCCGGAATCACCCATTTAGGAATGTCAATAGAGACCCGATCTCCGATTCCCCGCAACACCCCTAACACCGCTCACATCTTGCCTTAACCTCATCACTCATCCAACCATTAATATCATAATCAATATTTGTAAATAATAAGTAAGCCCTAAGCTTGTGAACAACGGATGAACCATTGCTCGACTTCTACCGAGAACCTATGTAGCGCTAAGCATTTCGAACGACTCTTAAGTTAGACATCGACAATGTTATTAAATCTACAAGGATATGAATAATCAACAACTCAAGGTAGAGGTAATGCATCGATATAGGTTCTACCCATAGACGTCCGACATCGACTCACTATACATGCAAACTTACATAAAGCATAACTTATCAATTTAGACTCTACAATTCAATCAAAGAGTGTAATATGCTTAGATACTTATCTTATTGCTCTGGAGTTTGCTTGATACTTCTCGCACAACACTCGCAAAACTCCGGAAAGTTGGTGTCGCCTTCACTTGCTTGGATTCTCAATGCAATGCTCTCTAAACGGAATAAGAATGCATTGTATATATAGTAAACAATGGAAACATATGCACATGATGCATGCTTGAATAATACTAAAGCGTTGTGCTTCAAAAACATTTGCAAAAGATTGCTAACTGATTAGGGTTTTGAAGTTTGAAATCCCGGATAAGCTAACCTAAATCCATCTAGCTTTCAGAGGCTGACGATCAGACCAATATTGAATTGGCGGTCAAACCACCGACGTGCAGAAAGTTTTGGTCTCTAGCGGTTTGACCGCAGGCATACTAGCAGTTAGACTGTTGTATGGCGATCAGACCGTCCCTAGTGGCGGTCTGACCCCTATATAGGGTTTTCAATTCGAATTCTCCAGCCCTAACTGGTAGTCAAACTGAACCTATCGGTGGTTAGACCGCCAGACCTTGTTGGCAGCGCCTTTTCAGGGTCGCGGGTAAGGACTTTGGCGAAACCTTTGACAACAAAGGGTACCAAAATGCTCTACGAAACTAGTAGAGTGCTTATAAAGTGATTTGGACAATATTCACTGAGTTAAACTCAAGTTACCCATGGATTGGATCTAGGCTAGGTTGAACTTAGGTCTAAACTACATGAGGCTAGAATCAAGCTCAGAAACAACGGGGAAACACTAGGGGGTGCCTTATCTTAGTATATGGTAGCTTTCTAGCGGATTAATCCACTCCGAATAAAATACGGTTTAGAGATCAGGCTCCGAGGTGGCGTGAGGACTTGAGGTTGGATGAGTGTGCCTCCAGCGAGGGAGAAGAGGGGAGGAGCTTGGGGAAGTCCTTCGGAAGCTTGGGGAGGTTCCCACCGTCGATCTTCGGTCATCGTGGATGATAAGGTGGAGCTCTTCTTCTCTCTAAGGTGGAGTGAGGAAGAGAGTGAGGGAGTGAGTGTGTGAGAGAGAGAGCAAGAGATAGTGATCGATTCACTTAAGCCGAGTCTCTACACTCTGGCAGTCACATCACCAATGCTCCTGGTCACGTGGCAAGCCCACGTGGCTATACACCTAGCAGTCAGACTACGGATAAACCTAGTCAGACCGCGAGGGTGAATTTTGCTAAATTTTTCTAAGTGTCCCCTTATCTTCACTCTCCACCTTTTTCTAAGCATTTGGGGGTTCTCCGAAGTGCTATAAACCATCTCTAAAGTACTTAAAATACATTTTGATTCAACTCGATAAAGAAATGCGTATAATTACATGCGATGATGATCATGCCTGCTTAATTATGTAATTAGCATTTTGGGACTTGACAAACCTCCCCTTTAAGAAGAATCTCGTCCTGAGATTCGGTAGACTTAGGGAGAAGGTGACGGTGGTGGAATGGGAAAGATTTCTCCTCGATTGGAAAGAATCATGTTGACTTTCATCGACGGAAAAAAGAAGATAATCATTGGGCTTTCTTGTGAACTTAGCGGTCAGATCACAGCTAGGCTCGCTCAGACCGTGGCTCGATTGAACCATGAAAACGACAGTTAGACCAAAATCTATACAGAGAGTTTTGGACTCTAACGGTCACACTGTAAGTCTCTTGGCGGTCAGATCGCTAACCAACGGTCGGACCGGTAGAGGCATGGGTCAGACCGCGAGCCAACAGAGGGGTTTAAGATTTTCAACGCTTCTGGCGGTCAGACCGGCAGACTAACTGCAGTCAGATTGCTAGGAGCAGGGTTCTCCCGGTTTGAAAGTTTCTAAGTGCAATCCTTTGGAACAACATTTTCATTCACATATCCATGACCATAGACAGGTGAGGTGCTCCAAGTTTGCAAAATTAGAATGACATTTAGAAGCTCTCAAAGAGCTCAGGATACTCAGAGCGGATTTTATCCTCACGCTCCCATGTCGCCTCGCCTTCGGTGTTGTTGCTCTATTGTACTTTGATGAACTTTATGGAATGTCGTCTAGCCTGCGCTCCGCTTCATCCAAGATTCAGATTGGTCACTCACAATATGAAAGATTTGGCTACAACTCTTGGTTTGCAACTTCGATCACTTCGGTTGGAACCTGAAGGTATTTCTTTAGTTGCGACATATGGAACACGTTGTTGATAGTGAAGAGGGATGGAGGTAAGTCCAATTGATAGGCCACCTCTCCACACTGAGCAAAAAATTAGAATGGTCCCACGTATCGGGGTATTAGCTTTCCTCTAACTTGAAAGCGTCGAACTCCTTTGAGTGGAGAAACCTTGAGATACACAAAGTCTCTAATCTTGAACACAAGTTCTCTCCAGCAGCGATCCGTATAACTCATATGTCATGATTGAGCCATGAGAATATACTTCCGAATAGTCAGAACACGCCCTTCTACCTCTTTGATCAAATCCGGACCTAGAAAAGCCCTTTCACCGTATTCGGATCAATTCAATAGTGTTCGGCATCTACGGCCATAGAGAGCTTCAAACGACGACATTTCAATACTCGCTTGGTAGCTGTTGTTGTAAGAGAACTCGGTGAATGGAAAGCATATCTCCCACTTCTTCTCATACGTGAGAGCAAAAGCTTGAAACGTGTCTTCTTCTAGAATCTGATTCACCCTCTCGATTTGAACATCAATCTGGGGTTAGTATGCGGTGCTGTGAAAGAGCTCAGTTCCCATAGCCTCATGTAGGCTTCTTCAGAAATAAAAAGTGAACTGAGTATCTCAATCATAAATGATCTTCTTTGGAATCCCATGAAGGCAAAAAATTCGAGCGAAGTACATCTCTGCATATTACTTGACCGAATATGTAGTCTTGACAGGAAAGAAATGAGCGGACTTTGTCAATCGATCCAAAATGACCCAAATCGAGTTATATACGTGTGAGGTCTTCGGCAACATGGTAATGAAATACATACCGATCTCCTCCCACTTCCAAGAAGGAATGGGTAAAGTTTAGAGCGTACCGGCCGGTTTGAGGTGTTCGGCCTCCACTCTTTGGCAGATATCACACTCAGCAACATGTCAAGCAATTTCTCGCTTCATGCGAGTCCACCAAAATCTGAGCTTGAGGTCTTGGTACATTTTGGTACTTACCAGATGAATGGACAACAATAAATCATGGGCTTCATCCAGAATTTTCTTTCTCAATGCCTCAACCTTCGGAACCACTAGCCGATTCCCAAACCACAGAACACCTTGGCCATATTTAGAAAAACATGTGGCCCTGCCTTCCTTCATCTTTGCTTGGATTCGGGCCATGCCCTTATCACCCCTCTGAGCTTCCTTGATTTCATCCAGGAGGGTGGATTTGATCTCCAAATTTACAAAAAAATCCCTTCGATGCCATTTCAAGCACAAGTCTCCGAAATTCATCACAAAGTGTGGTATTTTTGGGCTCAGCTATAAGGCAATTACATCGAGCCTTTCTACTCAGTGCATCGGCAACAATATTTGCCTTGCCGGGATGATAATGAACTTCCAGTTCATAATCTTTGATCAACTTTTGCCTTCTTTGTCTCATATTTAGATTGGCTTGAGTGAAAATGTATTTGAGACTTTTGTGATCCGTATAGATACGGCACAAATTTTCTAGCAGATAATGATGGCAAATCTTCAAGCCATGCACAACTGCCGCAAGCTCTAAATCATGGGTTGGGTAGTTCTCTTCGTGGTGCTTCAATTGGCATGAGGCATAAGCCACAACTCTGCTCTCTTGCATAAGGACACATTTGAGGCCTATGCGGGAAGCACCACTATAGACATTGAAACTCTTGTCCACTTTAGGCTGAGCGAAGACGGGAGCGGTCATGAGCAGTTTCTTTAAAATTTTGAAAGCTGACTCATATTCACTCGACCACTCGAACTTGTTTCCTTGCTTCAACAGCTCAGTCATGGGCTTAGCAATCTTGATGAAGTTCTCGATGAACCAGAGGTAAGAACCCGTAAGTCCGAGAAAACTCTGTATGTTAGTGACATTCTTAGGCTGAACCTAATTGAGAAACTCTTGCACTTTGCTTGGGTCAACGGTAACTCCATTCTCAGACAACACGTGACCTAGAAAAGCGACTTCCTTAAGCCAGAACTCACATTTGCTGAATTTGGCATAGAGTTGGAGTATATAAGAATGTCATCGATGAAAACCATGATAACCTTGTCAAGTTCCTCTATGAACACCGTGTTCATCAAATAAATGAAGAACGTTGGAGCATTCATCAAGTCGAAAGACATGACGGTGGACTCGTAAAGCCCGTAGTGGGTGAAGAAAGCCGTCTTTGGAATATCCTCCGGTCATACTTTTATTTGGTGGTTTCCCAATCTTAAGTCAATCTTTGAGAAAACACGGGAACCAGTCAGTTGATCAAACAGAATATGTCACGTCCCAAAATGCTAATTACATAATTAGGCATGCATAATCGTCATCGCATGTGCTTGCACATGTTTATTTATCAGAAGCCAGTTAAACAGGTCTCAAACACCTTAGCGATGGTTTAGAGCACTTTGGAGAATCCCTCTATGCCTTTAAGAAGGAGGAAAAGCATAGAAGGAGGATGATGAGGGGAGACTTAGGAAAATTTCGGCAAAAGAACCCCCTCGCGGTTTGACTGGTGTCACCCACAGTCTGATCACCAGGTGCGCTGCCACGTGAACCGCCCGAGCTTGTGGTCTGACTACTAGCACACAAAGTCTCGGGTTAAGTGGATCGATCACTTCCTTTTGCTCTCTCCATCTCACTTTTCTCTCACTCTCCCTCTCTCCACCTTACCCTATAGGGAGAAAGAGAGCTCTACTCGTCGCAGTCGAAGGCCGGAGATCGGAGGTGGGAACTCCACGAGCTTCCCGGAGGACTTCCCTAAGTTTTTCCCCTCTTCTCCCTCGCCGGAGACCCGTTCATCGATCGCAAGCTTCACCACCACTCCAGGAGCTGATCCACGAATCGAAGCCTCCCCGGAGCATTCCAATCCAATAGAAAGCTTCAATAAGCTGAGGTGAGCTATCCCCTACCGTTTCTTTGTTGTTTCCGAGCTCGATTTGACCCTCATGTCGTTTAGGTCCAAGTTCAACCTAGAATAAATCCAATCCATGAGGTATTTTGATTTTTAGCTCGATGAAGGGTGTCCAAATCACTTTAGAACACTCCACTAGTCCCATAGATCATTTTGGTACCCTTCATTGTCGAAGGTCTCACCGAAATCCTCGCCGATGATCCTGCAAAGGCGCTGTCGACAAGGTCTGGTGGTTTGATCACTGCTAGGGCTGGTTTGACCGGCAGTTGGGGACTAGAGAATTTGAGTTGAAAACTTATTCAGGAATCTAATCGCTATTTAGGCCGGTCTGACCGTTGGTGGGCGGTCCGACTGCCACCATGTCTACGGTCAGACCAATAAAGGCCAAAACTCTCTGCTAGCCGCCGGTCTGATCATCACCCCAAGGCCGATCTGATCGTCAGCCTGTGAAGGCCAAGGTGAGGCTAGGTTAGCTTATTCGGGGTTTCAAACTTTGAAACCCTAATCCTTTAGTGATCCTTTGCAAATGTTTTCGAGTCGTAGCGCTCTATTATTACTTGAGCATGCATATTGCATCCTTTTTGCATTGTTCATTTATTTATGCATTGCACCCGTGTTTCTTTTAGAGAGCGTCAATTTGACAGTTCAAGCAAGCAAAGACGAAGCCAATCTACCACACTTCTGTGAGTTTTGTGCGGGTAGTATCAGGCAACCGACAGAGCACCAAGCAAGCATCTAAGCATATTGCACCCTTTGTTCAATTAAATGAAGTCTAAAATTAATAAATTATGCTTATGTACGTCGCATGTTTAGCGAGTCAAGTGTCAGGCTTATTCAGGTAGAACCTATGTTGAATTGCATATCTTCTACTTTGAATTGTCGATTATCCTCATCCTTGTCGCCTCGGTAATGTTGTTGATGTCTAGCTTAAGAGTTGTTCGACATGCTTAGCAATGCATAGGTCCTCGATAGAAGTCGAGCAACGGTGATGCTATTGTTCGCGAGCATAAGGCTCACTTTTGGTTTACAAATCCTTTTATGATGTTGAGATGGTTGGATGAGTAGTGAGTACGAGGTGAGATGTGGGCGGTGTTAGGGGTGTTCTCTGCTCAAGAGCAGTATTAGCCGTATATCATTTGATTGGATCCCATAATCGTATATTTGCAAAAACACATGCATATGGATGATAGAAAAATAAATGCATGCTCGATTCCTATCTACACATTTCTTTCTCGAACGTGTCTCTCCATAATAAACATCAAGATCACAGGCATTCATATATACAACAATTACCAATCATCACCCTTCATGCTAAGAAAAGAACAGGTAGTGCGAACGATGCTTGTGGACCTCGTCGCACAAGTAACATTTCATATGTTGTTGCCAACATATTCACTTCTCGTACCGTCGCCTTACAAGACATCTCATGTAATCTCCATATGGGTAGACGATCATATCTACTATCGTATGATGGATGTTCATACGTTATTGTTAGCGTATTCACTTTCCGTACCATCATCGTACAGGATACACCAGGCCCCTGCTGTGCACTAGTTGAGCCCTTGAGATTTACCACCATCGGGATGCGTTTCTTACCTTTCTCGTCGATGCAACATGATTCATGAAAAGGAACATCACAATATGAAACTAAACGAAATAAGTGTCACACACAACAACGCATAATATAGCAAGTTCATACATATTAGCAAGAAGGGCACAAAAAGAACTTTAGTAGGTTGCTTAGTGATTTTGACACATTTACTAACCCACATCCTAAGCATGTTTAGGCTACTTGATTAAACCAAGCTCTGATGTCATGCTATGAGGAACCATCCAAATAGTATTTCAATTAATCATCAGGAGGATCATTTGCTTAATCACAACCTCAATGATTAACAGGAATACCATCCCGATAGTCTCGACACGTGTTTTGTGCTCAAAATTAGAACGCATGACTTTACAACATATAACATCATAACAAAGCTTAAGAAAGAGTGAGTAATTAACATAAGATTACAAGTTCTTAAGCATTTAACCATTTACAACAATTTACATAAAAGATTAGATCAACTACGCATCGGAAACAAAATTATAGACAACCAAAGAAGAGTAGAGCCACATGCCCTTAGGCTCCACCCCAAAAGCTTCGCCACTCGAGAGTAGTTGCCTACTCGGCGGGTGTGAAGTAGCCAAACACCACCTCTTTCTCACTAGCAAAACCTGAAAAAACAGCGTGAGTACGAAGGTACTCGCAAGATTTAATCCATATAGAGCACATATAAATAGCCCGACTCCAAGGATTATGCATTGAGCTATTACCAAGAAAAGGCCATAAGGTTATGTAAATTCATATACGTAAGCAATCTAAAGACATATGTGTGAGCACATATACTTAACCGAACAAACCTTTCTAAAAACATGAACGTAAATGTAAATGGAACCAGCTCATGTAAACAATGACCATCGACAGGAGCATGCTCATGACTGAAAGCAGAACAATCCAAATTATTTTTACATCTCACAGGAGGTACAACTTTACCCACACGACACGATGATCATACGGCTTGAGTGACCACACATGTCCACCCAAGGGGTATCCGTGTCAACCTTTCTCATACCCAAAACCACCCACTTGCAATGCCCATATGGCACCGGGGTTACCACGAGCGTGTCCCAGACACCTCCAGGTCCCCGCCACCTTACTTCTTCTTTTCTTTTTCTCTTACGCATCATAGGGTCGTAAGGTAAGTGTCAGCACGACGTATGATATTCGGCTTACCTTACCATTAGATCAACATGTGGTTTGTATGGAAAGTGCTAGAGCAAACTGCACCGACGGACGGTACTTAAAAGGTGCAAGCGGTCTATGGGGCTCGAGCTCCTCTCTCGAACTACCCTAAGGAACTCCTCCGGGGTAGAAGACACCCCTAGCACCATCCATATCTTGCCTCAACCTCACCACTCATCCAACCATCAATATCATAATTAATGTTTGTGAACAATAAGTAAGCCCTAAGCTCGTGAACAACGGCTGAATTATTGCTTGACTTCTACCAAGAACCTATGCATCGTGAAGCATTTCGAACGACTCTTAAGTTAGACATCGATAATGTTATCAAGGCTACAAGGATATGGATATTCAATAATTCAAGGTAGAGGTAATCCATCAACATAGGTTCTACCTATAGACGCCCAACATCGACTCATTGTACATGTAAACTTACATAAATCATAACTTATCAATTTAGACTCCACAATTCAATCAAAGGGTGCAATGTGCTTAGATGCTTGCCATGCTGCTATGGGGTTTGTCTGATACTTCCCGTACAACACTCATAAAACTCCGGGAGGTTGGCGTCGCCTTCACTCGCTGGGATTGTCGGTGCAATACTCTCTAATTGGAATAAGAATGCATTGCATAAATAATAAACGATTGAAAAGTATGCACATGATGTATGCTTGAATAATACTAGAGCGTCGTGCTTCAAAAACATTTGCAAAAATCCGCTAAGTGATTAGAGATTCGAAGTTTGAAACCCCGGATAAGCTAACTTAAGTCCATCTAGCTTTTAGAGGCTAGCGGTTAGACCGATATTGAACTGGCGGTCAACCTCCTGCGTGCAGAAGGTTTTAGTCTCTGGCGGCCAGACCGCAGGCATGCTGATGGTCAGACTGTTGTATAGCGGTCAGACCGGCCCTAGTAGCGGTCTGACCCTTGTATATGGTTTTCAACGCGTATTCTCTGGCCCTAACTGGCGGTTAGGTCAGACCTATTGGCGTCAGACCGCTAGACCTTGCTAGCAGCGCCTTTTGCAGGGTCACGGGCGAGGACTCCGTGAAACCTTCAACGACGAATGGTACCAAAATGCTCTATGGGACTAGTGAAGTGCTTCTAAAGTGATTTGGACAACATTCACCGAGCTAAACTCAAATTACCTCATGGATTAGATCTAGGCTAGGTTGAACTTGGATCTAAATGACATGAGGGTCAAATCGAGTTCGAAAACAACGAGAAAAAGGTAGGGAATGCCTCATCTTATTGTATGGTAGCTTCCTAGCGGATTAATCCACTCGGGATAAGCTCCAGTTTGGAGATCCAGGGTGACGTACGGGCCTGAGGTTGGATGAGCGTGCCTCCGGAGAGGGAGAATAGGGGAGGAGCTCGGGGAAGTCCTCCGGAAGCTTTGGGAGGTTCCCACCATCGATCTCCGGTCGTCGTGGACATCAAGGTGGATCTCTCTTTCTCTCTCTAAGGTGGAGTAGGGAAGAGAGTGAGGGAGTGAGTGTGTGAGAGAGAGCAAGAGAGTGATCGATTCACTTAAGTTGACCCTCTGCGCTCTGGCGATCAGGCCGCTAATGCTCCTGGTCAGACCGCGGTAAGTCCACGTGGCAAGGTCACGTGACTGCACACCTGACAGGTAAGTCCGATTAGGCTGCGAGGGTGGATTTTGCTGAATTTTTCTAAATGTCTTTTTATCTTCACTCTTCACCTTTTTCTAAGCATTTGGGATTGCTTCAAAGTACTCTAAACCATCTTTAAAATACTTGAAACACATTTCGACTCAACTCGATAAATAAATATTCGATGATGATCATACATATTTAATTACATAATTAACATTTTAAAACGTGATAAATTTAGCCCATAAAGTGTTCCTTAAGAGTTCACTAATCAAATACTTGACCAATAAATTAGCAGCAGAATAATGAAGCACAAGACATACAGGATGACAGGAACAAGGGGGGAAACACGCATCCATCAATTGAACACAGATCGCATCACCAAATCAAGATGGATGCAGACCAGTCCCCACCAAGAGGTTTTATACTCGTTCATCTACAATACGGTGCATAAGCTGAAAAAAATGAAGTGAAACAAGATGATCCCTGATCAAATCGTAACACAAGCCACGGTTCCACCATCCAATCTACAGGATGACAAAAAAAATCCCATCTTTATTACGAAACTAAAAACATCAACAAAAACCAGAAACATCTTTACGAAATTTAAAAAATCCCATCCCCCGATACCCCATTCCACCACCCAAATCCCAATATGCAAACCACCGTCACCGACGAATCAGGGAACTCATCCTCTGTATCCCCGTACCAAAAATCCCTAGAATACCAAATTGCCGAAGAAACATCAAGGGGAAGTTAGAACATCGTAATTGTATGGAACCTCTGCGCCCGATCACACCCATCGCGTCCAACCCTAGCCTGTCCCTCACTGACCTCCTCCTCCGCCGTGCCGACATGTGCCCCTTCACGCTCACGCTGGTCGACGCTGCCTAGGGAGAGGAGGCTAGGAGATGGCTACTCCACAGAGCAGGCTGCTCCAATAATCTCTAACAATCGATATAGCAACGGTGTTTAGAAGGATTTATCCAATTCAAGATAGAGTTAGGAGCTAAGCCGTCCTAAGCACTCCTATACTTACAATATTTTATTTTTTTTAAAAAAAATCACACTATTACCATGGTTCAACTTCAACATGCCACCGGCGTTGCAGGACCATACCTTGCCCATAATGCAGCACGCTATCCAGGCGACACACAGGAGCGGACATAACGCCGTTCATTTCTCCTCGTCCCCAGGCACCAACTTCCGGAAGCTGCTATTTAGCGCTCGCTTCCTCCCGACAGCTCAAAACTTTTTAAATATTTTTGTTCTCACCGCAACTTTCCATTTTCAAAAACTTTTTAGAAAAAAAAAATATCTGTCAAAATGTTTGAGACAAAAGTTTAGCCAAAAACTTTAAGAAAAAAGTTTTGAGAAAAATTTATCTCAAAACTTTTAAGATAAAATTTAGCTTAAAAACTTTTGAAAGAAAGTTATCACAATTTGGACTATTCAGCTCTCTTGTGTGGGCGGTTGGATTGGTGGGCTGCGGCCCACAGCCCATTTCTTTTCTTTTTTAAGAAATTTTTTCCCTTTGCAACTTTTTTTGAAATTTTTTCTTAAAAAAACTTTTTTAGCTTAAATATTTTTAGATTTAAAAAAAAACTTGTCTAAGTTAAAAGTTTCTCAATAAAAAGTTATTAAACAAGTTATAAATTTTTTAAAAATAATTACAAAGAAAAAAGTTGAGTGAGAAAGAAAGGAGAAAGAAGCCTCTCTTTTTCCACAGCGCCTTTCTCATCCTACACCCGGATCTAAATCCTCTAAAGGTAAACAGTATCCTAACGTAGCATCAGATATTATTACAATAATACTATTTACATACTCATTATTGACCTGTGACCCACGCCTCACCTTGGAGTGATGAAGTGGGGAAATCCCTCACCCCACCCGTCGGATCCGGATCCTCTGCCTTAATCGCGATTAATGCAGTGAATCACTGTGTAAATAGTGTAATGAGTCGACAACTACAGTAGCTGCATTAATTAATATTACTGTAACAAAACTGCAGCAACAGTACTTTGGTGTACTGTAGCAACGCGCTTTACTGTTCACAGGATACTGTAGCGACAGATCTGTGCTCTCCGTTTTTAATCAGACGGTGCATTCACCTTAATGCAGAGAACTATAGCCTCTCTGCGTTCTCAATGCAGAGGATCTCAATCCCCGCCCGCCGCTCCAACAATCACGCACAGAAACCACAGCCCCAAACCCATCAATTCCCGATGGAGAACGGCGATGCAACCCTCGCTTCCCCCGCCGCCGCCGCCGAGAACGCGGTGCCCAACGGCGGCGTCGCGGAGGCGGATCAGCCCCCCGTGACCCATGCCGTCAAGTCCTACGCCGCCGCCGCCGATAACTCCGCGCCCAACGGCGGCGTCGCGGAGGACGAGCAGGGCCCCGTGACCCACGCCACCAAGTCCTACGCCGCCGTCGCTGCCCACGCCGAGATCGAGGACCTCCGCGCCGCCAAGCTTGACCTGCAGGAGAGGCTCGCCGAGGCCCGCCGTGAGAACAAGGCCATCGCCGCGGAGACGCACCGCATCGAGGGGACATTCATGCAGGCCCGGGAGGAGGTCATCATCGCCGAGGACGCCGCCGTCTCTGCCGAGAAGGAAGCCGCCTCGCTCCGCGCGGAGGTTGAGCGCCTCCAGCATCTCCTCGAGATCGAGAAGGGTGAGCATGAGATGGATAAGCGCCGCCACAAGGAGCTCGCCAAGGAGGTGGAGGCCGTACGCCAGGAGAAGCTCAAGCTCGAGGAGGAGATCAAGGCCCTGAAGGCTTCCGCCGCCGCAGCCACTGCGAAGGAGAGGGAGGCTGCCCCGGCGGCTGAGGCCCCGAAGGAAGTGGAGGTCGCGTGGCAGGGGATGGCGGCGGCCGCGGCTGCCGGCGCCGCCGCCACGGCTGCCGTCGTGCTGATCTATCTCCGCCTTAAGAGGTAATCTGTTGCTCGGTTGCGCAGGAAGTTTTGCTCAGCTGCGCAGGAAGTTTTCGTAGTGATGCTGCTAGTACGAACTGGGAGTACATGACTTCTATGAGTAGTTGCTTAATAGCCTACAGAGACATAGGGATTTGGAGACTAGTTATGTTTCATCGTTGTTTTTCCTTTACTAGTATCATTCTACGTGCTTTTGGTGGTGACACAAAATGTTTGGACACATCATATGACGTGCAACTGAAGAATGCTATATGGTTGGTTATCTTCTCGTTTATGTTGCTGCGACGTCACTGTCTCTGTATCGAATTATCTCTGTTTCGATCTAATGGTTTGTGGTCTGCTGACGAGTGTACTTACATATACTTGAAATTACTTGATGGTTTAGTGATGTTGTCCCTTTATAGTCTATTGATGAAATGTGTTCAGCAGTTGACATCTATTGAACTAATTACTGTTCTACTCTAGCGAGATTGTTTATGCATTTTGGTTATTGCTTGTTGGAGGCAGTGCTACAGTATTAATGGGTTCTGGCTGCAATTATAATCTCTGTTTGTGTTTTGTTGAATCAGTTGTGTTGCTCTGCGAAAATACAGTTTGATGACTTAGATGAAGTGACATGGTGCATGTATTTTCCCTTTTATGGATAAGCAATGTATTTTCTTGTATTCTTTTTGGCCAGTTCAAGCTGAGGTATATTGTTTATCCATGTTTTTTTTGCGGTTTTATGTGCCTTTGTAGAGGTCATAATTTTCTTCGATTTGGAGAGCAACATGTTTGGTACAAGAAATGTTGTGATTGATGGCTACTAATGGATATGTCGTAGTTGCCTTCATAAACGGCATGTCCTTGTGTGATTGTGTCGTTTACACCACTGCTCTCTGTCTGTATCACATTTATGAGTTTTTCGTGGTGATGCTGCTAGTACTAAACTAGGTGAAGTATGACTTCTGTGACTTAGTTGCTTAATATCCTACAAAACATAGGGATATGAAGTCTGGCTATGTTTTGTCCTTGCTTTTCCTTCACTAGTATCATTCTACATGCTTTTGGTGGTAACACAATTGTTTGGACACATCCTATGAAGTGCAACTGAGGAACGTTGTATGTTTGGTCATCTTCTCGTTTATGTTGCTGCTATGACCCTGCTTCCGATTGAATTTAATTGTTTGTGGTTTGTAGATGGGAAGATGGTTGTGCATACTTATACTTTCAATTGCTTGATGATTTCGAGATTTTGCCCCTTTTAATGTATTGACGAAATGAGGTCAATCTTTCGCTTGTGATACAATTTTTAACTGTGCTATTCTTGTCGACTCTATAAGCGTTTTATGCTGCTTGATGATTCGTTGTAGTGCTAGTGGATTCTGATCATGTATATAGTATATTGTTTTGTCAAATCACTTGAGTTGCTCCGCAGAGCTACAATCTGGTAACTTAGATGCCGTACTGTTTAGTTGGGGTGCTATTTGTGTAATCATGCTCTTGTGGTTCCGCATTGCCCTTGTGTCGGCATAGTTTAGAGGTATTGGTTTTATTCTTCAATTTTGTGAGCAACATGCTTGGCAAAAGCAACATTCTCATTATGATTGATGGCTACAAATCAGTCTCTGTTGGGTTCATAATTGGTCTGCCCTTACTGTGTGATTGTGCGGTTTCTTATGCTGATCTCTGTCCACATCATATTTGACGCTTGAGACGTGGTGCTTGTTGTGGCAATGTGGAAATCTTGGCAGTTTATATTTGGGTTCATGACATGGTATGCTTACCATCACAGATTTAACAAATGCATATGCTTATAGTCTTGTGAATGTTATGAACCTACAGAAGTAAACTGTAGAAATTAGATCCATTTCTGGTTATTATTACCCCACTAGTTGGTCATTTCTGAAGAGTATTTGTCGTGTTTTATCATCTTCTCCATAACGAATGGTCATTTCTGCTAATCGTTGAGTTCATTTTTACAGTCCATGGTCAGAGGTGGGGTTAGATTATGGTTGATTGGCTAGGAATGACGTGCTCACAAGGACTTCTTTGACACACTTTCGATCCAGATTAGTAGGTTTCCAATGTGGGTGTAAGAGCATATGGTTTGAGTTTAATAGTGCTACTTTCTATTCCATAACAATTTTGAATTTGATGAGAGTACTTCATTGGTAACAGGGGCGGATCCAGCCAGGGGGAAGCTCAAGAACTTAACAAATAATCCTCTAGTTCAAATTTGAAAATAATGTCTGACACAAATATAACGGTAAAAAATTTGCAAAATACATTAAGAAAAGAGCATACCACCAATTTAGCTCAGTATTCTTCAATCGTGACAATAGCTTAATATTCTTCTATCTTTATGAGAGATTTATACACAAAACATGGTAAATTAGTGATATAGTAATTTCTTTTAGTTTCAAATAATTATGAAAATTAGAAGAGAAAAGTGAATAGAGCATACTGCTGCGCCGTATCCTGTCCTTTTATTCATGTTGATTTTTTTTTTCAAGATTAGCTGTAGGAGAAATGAACATATTTAGTGTTAATAATCTAGCATAGTAGCATATATTTAATATTTCAATTCACATCACATGCTCACAAGTCACAAAGAACCGAAGATGAAATTTCTTGGCTACTCAATTCATAGAAGCATACATTTCCTATTTTCTTGGCTATTCAATTCACAGAAGCATACATTTCTTTGTCTTGGCTATTCAATTCACAGAAGCATACATTTCTTATTTTTATACCTTCTTAGTTTGAGTGGTCAGTACTCAGTACAGTTGTACAGCTGTGTCGCGCCCCTGCTCCCTTCACCGACTCAACACACCGTGCCCTTGCTCGCCGCGTGCCTGCTATGCTCGCAGCGCCCGCCATGCTCTCTGCCTCCTGCTCCGATCGCAGGTCAGGATTTGCCGATTTGGGGATTTAGGGATTTGATTGTGCCTATTACCTTGTGCGATTGGAAATTGGGGATGGGGCTTTGGGCAGCACTTGGGCCACTTGGAAGTAAATGAGTTGGTGTTGGGCTGTTGGCTGTTGACATATGGCAACACTTTCTTCCTTCGGACTTGAGACTCCAATACCAGTAGCTAACGGAGTCTGTCGAATTTGCTCGCCGGCGTCACCCAGCAGGGGTTGGCCGACTTGGAGCCTGGGGCCTGGGGGGGGGGGGGGGGTGAGGGGCAAGATCCTCCCCTGAATGGTAACTAGTTGAATGTGATGAAACACCAAGTCTTACAACAATGTTGCATGTCCAATCATTTCCGTTCTCATGAATTTGTTCATATCGTTGGTCAGTGACTTTACATCTATGTCTTATATTGTCATTTCCGTTCTAATAATCCTATGAGACATGATCTTGTGCATTTAAGGGTTAGATCTAATTTAGAATGTGACATGCGGTACAAGTTGCTATAAAACATATAGATGAATCAGAGAAAATCATGGCGAGGAAAATAAAGAAGAAAATAAAATCTCATGTATCATACTAAATTAAGTCTAACCTTTAAATACACAAGACCAGATCTGGTAGGATTATTTTCCAGCTTTTTGGTACTCTCATCTCCATAATTAGTAGAAACGGGTATCTCCTGAACCGCGGCAGCAGTGGTCGGTAAAGAATGTGGGTGGGGGCGATGGATTCTGGCAACTCGAGGGGGCACCGGAGAAGTCTGGACTCTGGAGTAGTGGAGCTACAGTTGGAAAGAAGACGGAGATGAATTGCAAGTGAGAGAGAAGATGGTTGCTGTGTCAACGGTAGACAGTGAGCAACACGACCATAGGGTGGTCTGGTACCGTACGCTATTTGAGGCTCCGGGGCCAGGCTGGCACCCAATTGGCCGACGGTCTACTTCGAATTCCTCTTCTCGTGAGCTCGATCGGCTCCTGTAACTATTGTTGAAATGAATTTCACCATTTGTTACAAGGTGTGTCTCGAGAGGATGTTGTGGACTTTCTCGAGCTGTCAATGCGAGCTGCACCCTTTTGCTGACTCTTTCTCGGCCTAAATTATGAAAAGTACAAGAAGATAACACGGGGTCTTACCGTGTTAGTGAGTAGGATTCGACAGTGCCACCTTTGCGTAATTCAGTTATTTCTATTTTATAAAATACGAGTTAGTTTTCATGTTATCTTTTTTTCTTATTCTTCTCCTATCTAATAAAAAATCATAAAATTTGAATAATTTACTTAATGTTATTGTCTATCCTCGTGCTCCATCCTCCAGTCTCGTTACCGTCTACATACATCGCGAGGCCAGTCGGCCTTTGGCTAGCTCAGGCCCATCCAGGCTTCGGCTCACGAGGCCCATCCGAACATCTAGCTCTCGCGAGGCCCATCCAACCTTCGGTGCTCAAGGTCGTCCGGCCTTCGGTTGGCGAAGGTTTCACTTGGCTTCGGTTGGCCAGGGGCGCGACCTACTTTCGACGGCTGGAGAAGGGCAAGACCCATGAGGTAAGCCAACCAGCTATTTTTGTGCAAAGTCTGCAAAAAGGAATGCTCCAGCCGGGAGTCAGACCCGTGTCTGCTCTGTTGCAAGCCACGATACTACCGCCAGGACACAGGCGTTCTTTTACGTCTTTCTAGGTGCATTTTTCCTTTTGACTTTTGTTTCAAAAACATGCATCTGTGCGTGTACTGGTGACACAATGGCTCATCCGGTTAATGGGCTACACGTCTAGTGGCCCCTCATTTTCCTCCACTCTTCAGTGCTTGAGTGGTGTGTGCATTGCATTCGCATGCCAAGATAATTTCCCTCATATTTTTTTCGCTGGTAGTCTCATGCTGAAGTCCTTATCTTCACATGCGAGTCGGCATATTGGTTTTTGCACGTGTGCATCGCGTCTACGCACCGAGGTGGTCATCTGTCACATGCGCACCAGAGTACTTATTTTTCTGAATATGCATATGCAGGTTTTTTAACCTTTACAAAAGCATCTATTGCTTGTATGCAGCTCTTTATCTTTCGCTTTAGAAAGGCTATCCCTAAAATTTAGACTGTCACCTTTCGTAAGGGGGTTTGTTCCTTAAAATAAAGAGTGACTACCAGGGGCGGATCCAGGGTGGTTCCATGGTGTCAGAGGACACCAATGGAATTTGGTAATCTCCATAGAAAACACATGTTTATTGGTGTTCATTAGATAAGATCACATCATATGCAGTGGTGGTGACACCAACAATTCTTTTGTCTGGATCCGCCTCTGGTGACTACCCTTCGTATGAATGAATCTTTTCTCATATGCCAATTCATTTCATTTCTGCTTACATTTCTGCTTACTTACGTTGATCAGAGGGGCTTCGGCTGTGACAACTACACCGCCGTCGACTATGACTTCGCAAGCACCGACTTCGACTGTGTTGAACATGTGGCATCATTCCCCACTCACGAACACCGATCAAGAGGGGCTAGGGGGTACCCAGGTAAAAATCCTGTCCTAGGTCCCAAGAGTTTGACCGATGCACATAAGCAGAGACAGAGACATCATTTTCTTCGATGAGCCACAACGACACCTTCAACCTTTGCTACGTCGACTACGCATGACGAAGCCTGCGAAGCTTTAGCAATAGCCTTCACCGATTACTTCACCGAAGACCCCTACGCTGAGCATGATGATGGTGTGCCTTTGACTTCGGCTATGGATGAAGTGCCTTTGCCAAGCATTGTAGTCTTCAGCCTTCACCGAAGACTCTTGTACTAGGCAGTATGAACCGTAGTTATAAGAGTGTACTAGCCACATAAAACATGTAAAACAAAGAATCTATGTCATGTACTTGATCTTTTCTTTATGCTTTTTTTCTCACTGGGTTTTTAGGATCGGTTTTTTAGTGAGTCATACATGTCAGCAATAAAACTGAGCCCTTTCTTAGTTATAGTTGTTCGCCCAGCTATCCCATTAAAACTTATAGCCCATAAGCTACTGTTAGTGGAAAGATCTAAACTTAAAAAAGCTCATGTAACATACCAGCTCATGTAAAAGCATAAGAGTTTACTTGTAATATTTGTACTCAAAAAATTAGAGAGAAAATTTTACCTCTCTCTCACCTATATAAAAAAATCCAAAAGATCAAGAGAGAGACTAATTCCTCCTATTTTCACTCCTCTCTCTTTATCTAGAAGGAGCCCCTTTGATACTGGTCATGAAAATAGTTCCTAACACCCTTGCTAATCTAACTTCCCGCCCAAGTCCTGCCTGGCACAATACCGACTCTCTGACACCCGGCCCCACTATCCCATTCTCCAACAACCTTCGTACTTTTACTTTCCCATCCTAAAAGGCAAAAACCCACAAAAAACCCAGCATACACTCCAGCCTAGAGCGCAGTGCCGCCGCTCCCACGGCGAACCCCATCCACGATAACCCCATAATTGTGGCGGTGATCGACGAGCTCCACGACCGCCTCGACGACATCGACGCCATCCAGGGCCTCCTCGACCTCGTCCGCACCGCAATCGCCGAGAACGCCGCGATGTACGCCGAGGCGGCGACCCAGCTCGCGCAGGCTCGCAGGCGCCTCGCGGAGTTGGAGGAGTTGGAGGTGCTGGAGGATCCGGAGGTGGCCGCGCGCGCGGCAGTCTACCTGGAGGTCGCGGTCCACTTGGAGCGCGTCCGGCAGCACGACCTGCTTCTGTTCCAGGCCCTCGCGTTCCTCGTCCTGGCACGGGCCACCGCCTTCGCCGTGGCCCGCGCCCATCTCTTCCCCGGCGTGCTCCTCACAGCCGCCTCCGCGTACGTGATCGCGTACGCCGCGTCGGGGGGCACCGTGGTGCCAGGTGCGCGAGCCTCCTGAGGATCTCCGTCCTGGTGCTGTGTTTCCTCTTCGGGGTCCCGGTGCTGGGTGATTTGGCCTATGAAAGCAATACAGGACCCTGAGAAATGTTGTTTCCAATTCGTTTGATCGCTGTTTCGTTAAGTTCATCTGCTGATCGTCGTGTTTGTTGATACACGGTCTGCTGCTGATATGGTCATTTGAGACGTACACGATAGTTGTTGACATGCGTACTCCGTTCATAGAAAATGTAGCTTTGAGGAAGTTGTGATGACCTTGGGAAATGTGATTTTCGTTTAACCACTGTTTGTTCTTAAGTTCATCATGCATTTGCTCATCTTCTTGTAAGCTTATTTTGATGCTTACGTTGGACATGATAATTGCTGACCAGAGAAACTCAGTGTGATCTTCCTTTTATCCTTGTCCTTCCAGTTCCTTGTACGATACATTGCAGGCTCTTGGTTGTTGATGTTTCATGAATTTGCTATTGTGGTCGGCCTTGCTATTATATTATACCTTTTGTGTTTTCAAAATTATTTTGTGTATTTTGTGTTTGCAAAAAAGTATATTCGGTGTGTTTTGAGTGCTCGGTACTTGAGTTATGGAAAATAATCCTGTGAGATATAATCCCAATTTATAGTGTAATATATGATAAAAATTATTATAAAATTTATGGTGTTAAAAGAAATATATGGGGAAATAAGAAAGAAAATAAATTGACGTCTCACGTCTCACGACTCATGCCATGAATTAGATCCAGACTTTAAATATATAAGGTCAGATCTCATTGGATTATTTTTCCTTGCGTCACTCTGTTGGTGCAATTAATTTCCTTTTGAACAAATATCAGTGGCACCTTTTAATTTGCTTGTTGGTCCGCAGAACTACAGATGCTCCAAACGCTTATCCTCTGATGAATGTGAAGTGGGAAACAGAAACGCATGCAACGCAATGTGGCTCCTATGGTGGGCTGAATAGTAATCATACTGTTGTCGGGCCGAGAGGCTATCCACCCCCGACGTCCGGGCTGTGCCGTTGCCAACCGTGGAATTTCTTATTTTTAGATTTCGAAAATAAAAAATTTGCAAAACTATGCATCTGTTTGAAAAAATTGTAAAAATAAGTACTATCACCCTTCTAACGGGCGGCAGATTTAAAAAATAAACATGTCACCCGCCCAATGGGCAACATATTAAAAAATAAAAAACATAATGTCCATTGCTCTCAAAATTAAAAACAATATTGAAATGGTCACTAATTTTTTTTAAAAAGTACATTTAGATGATGCTATAATCTAGCTCTCAAAATGCTTCTCATTGTACATATTATATTTTGGCTGAATTTGTTTGATAGGTAGATCATAGTATCTATACACCACCAATTTTTTCAGAATTTTTCATAATCATTTCAATATTGTTTTGAATTTTAGAGTAATGGAACACATTGTTTTATATTTTTTAAACCTATCGTCTATTGGAAGGGTGACATGAACATGTCGCTATTCCAACGGGTGGCAATACTCTATTTTTTTGCAATTTTTTCAAGCACATGCCTAATTTTACAATAATTTAATTTTTTAAATATAAGACTATAAAAAGCTCGCCAACCGTGAATCCGGCCTAGCATATGGGCTGCTAATTCATGATGTGCCACTGTGTCAGGTAGGCTCGATTCACTGGACTCAGTTTCGGCGTAGGCCACTTTTAGATTTGTGCAGAGAACAAGCCAGCAGTAAGGATGGGCTGCGGGAGCGGAGCGGAGCGGGCGCGCACGATAGCAGGTGCGGTTGTGGTCTTGTGGAGGCAGAGCGGGTTAAGGTACTTGGTCGCTAGTTGGCTGGGATGGGTAGGATGAGATGTTGAAATGATTTTCAAACTTTAAATGTGTTTCTCTCTCAAAACGTGGGTCTGTTTTTAATCCATTTGGACCACCACGTTGTTTAAAATTAATGCAGCACAATGAGATCTAATATAAATATTTTTTTGTTTTTTGTTATTTTAATTCACCATTTTGAACTTACTACTTCAACATTTTGAATATACCATTTCAAAATTTTTACATAAAATGTTGAACTATTGTTTCAAAATTGGTGAACTAGGTTTTAACAATTGTCAAATCAAGTCTTTCAAAATGTAGAACTATTGCATTCAAAATGTTGAACCAAGATTTTTAAAATGTTGAATCAAGTTTTACAAAATATTGAATCAAGTTTTTAAAAATGTTGAACTAGTGCATTCAAAATGCTGAACCAAGGTTTTAAAAATGTTGAATGCATATAATAAGCACAAATCACAAATCAACAAAAAATAAATTAGTAAGAAATATTAGAAAAACAAAACCAAGAAACGAAAATAAAAAACTTACCTTGTTGGTGAGCACGGGCCACATGGGCGGACCTGTGCCGAAGCTACAAAATCGGACACCCGACAGAAAGGCGGTCCCATTAACCTACTACTTATGTTTATTCTTTCCTTCAATAAAAAACCGAAACTTATGTTAAATATTGGCTACTTTTTACTAGTATAAAATATATGTAAAATATAAAAATATATAATATTATAAAACTATTTTTTAGACTAATCTAGATGTGCTATTTTCAAATTTCAATCAAAATATTTAAAAAGATATTAATAGTCAAATTTTAAACGTGTTCATTGCGCGTAACCAAAAACTGGTAGGTGTATTTCAGAGCGTGACCCATCAATGCAGGCTATTTATTTATTTTGGAGGCTATTTTGAACCTCGATACCCAGTTGTCTCGTCTCCACAATTATTACAACGGGTATCGCCTGAACGGGCGGCGGACAATGATCGAAAAAGAATGTGGTTTGGATGGGAGCGATGGGTTTTGGCATCGAATAGAAATTGAGCGACAGCTCGGTGAGAGGGTCACTGGGTTCAATTCTCTCGGTTCTGGATCGGATGTCTGAGCTTAGAATTTTCTATTCGGTTGTTTTATAGGTGTCAGTTTATTTATGGCTTTCAATAAAGGCTGCGGCAGTGGTAAATTAAATAGGCTCTTTTTAAAAAAAATAAAAAAAGGGAGCAGTGGAGTAGTGTAGCTGCAGTTAGAAAGACTGAAAGAGGATGAAGATGAACTCTAGAGAGACAGGAAGGGCTGTTGTGATAATGGTGCGCAGTGAGCAACATGACCGGAAAAAAAACTAGGGCCTGTTTGTGCCTATTTGGAAACAAGGTTTTGAAATCCAAATCTCAGGGATATAGTATAAATTAAACTGAATCCTATAAATCATAGATCAATTCTCCTCTTCCAAACAGACCGGAAACACATCAATTCTCCTGTGCTGTAAGCATTGTTGAAATGAGTTTCACCATTTGTTACAAGTATGCCTTTGGGAGGATGTTGTGGCCTTTGTCCATTTGGTGTTAATGCAATCTGCAATTACTGCATTCTTTTGGCTGATCCGACGTAGGTACGTACGTACATACGTACATATATACATACATAAACAAATATGTACTCTTTACTGTTTACATAGCTGATTCTTTTATAAGTGAAGAATATATTATTTTCTGATATATATATTATTATTTTGAGATATATATATTTTATAAGTGATATAAATATTTTTTCTATAATGTATATACTAATTTTTAATATCTATTAGAGTAGGAGTATGTACATAGGAAGAAAACTGATAATAACAAAATCTCTATTATAAAACAAGAAAACACTCATTTTGAAATAGAAAATCGGCGAAGGGAAAAGCCCTATTATGTTAAATGGTGTGTGTATATAAGAGAAAGAAAATGACCTTGAACAAAAGATGTCTGTAGCACACCGTGGGATGACTTTGACCAGCGGATCAGCCTATCCAATACCTAGGCCATGCTTGATGGCTTGGCGTGTGGCTTTGTTGACTTAGTGCAATGGCCCGACAACCATTATTAGATGGATTGATGCGTCTATATTGTATCTGTTTCTTTTTTCGAAGCATGATAAAATAAGACAAAAAAATTAGGCTCACTAATTTTAGACATCTCAATATTTATTTATGAATTTATTAATATTTAACATATTTATTTAATTATGAGAAAACAATGGTATTTTCATGCATGCACATAATTTTAATATGTAGATGACAGTAATATGAATTTAACTAAATTTGTTTTATATTTTGAGTTTAGATATTTTCCTATGCATTTTAGATTATTCCAGTTGATTTATCAATATAACTATTATTACTTTCACTTTTTTTTGGAATTTTGTAAAAAATTATGTGTACATACACATATATACATATATGTGGAACCCATATAAACTGTAGCTACAGTAGCTTGACCCTTGATTCTTTAATATATGTAATAGATGAGAGTCACCGGATATTTTTGTGGCCAATAAGCTGGATTCCCTTCTTGCTTTACCTACTTTTTTTTTCCCCAGCGACTGTGACTGATTCCTTTATTTGCCAAGTTATCTTTACTTCTATGTGGACAAGGTCCAGTATCCTGCTCTTATTTCGGCATGATCAGATGGATAGCAACATCCAACAATACACTAGAGATTAAAATTTTGATAAAATTTTATAAATTTTAAGAGGGAACGAAATATCTAATTTTAATTTTTTTTCACTGACACATAGAACACACGAAACAAAGGAAAAAAGACCAACATTTTAGCAAAGTTATATGAATTTTAATCTTTTCGCTGGTGAAACGAAATTAAAATCGCCGGTACCTACTCCTTCATTCAGAAAATGCAGCGACGCACGGTGGAAAATAGCGAAGCTTCGGAGTTATCAATTGCAACTTGAGTGATGGTGCCCCTGGATAAGTAACCATTTGTTGGTATTTGTTGCTGGCGCGTCAAGCCGTCCATACATTTTATATGCTTGTCTATTAGTTGCTGTTGCAAAAGACAATTTTTTTTTTGGAACAAGTTTGTAAAATGAGTACCAAGCGAACTAGAATTGTACTGTTGACTGGCCGTGCCGTCGAGGACCCGGTCTTGCCAGTTCAGACTTCAGACTCGAACTCGAATTCACGCCTCTTTGTAATCAGAAACCAGAGTTCCTAACATAACATAATTGCGAAACGGAAACGTGTGTGAAACACTCCCTAACCTTTGCACCTGTTTCTCTCATGTCATGTCCACCCGCTACAATTTTTTCTGTAACAAAATCCAATTTGGCGATCGATGGCGAAGGGCGCAGCGTCTCGTAGACCGACGTGGCGCGCAGCTATCTATGGATGCAGAGTAGAACGTGTTTCACTAGAGGGCAAGGTTAGAACAGATATAATCAACTGTTTTTAATAAGATGGTTTAATTTTTTATTGGTTGGATGGATAGAATGAATTAGTTTTTTTTATTGGATAGATTTAATGAGTGAGTTGGAAGGATGAACTTACCACTTGATTTTGCGCATATTTAAATTTATTTGAATTCAAAATAAAATTAAAAAAATATCATATTAAATGATAGAAATGCATATAAATAGAGTATTATAAATGAACTTATTTTTCTATCAAATAATCTTGGGTTAAAAATATTTTTATAAATTACTACATTACATGAGAAGAATATTAGTGAATTTTTAATTTTTTTAGTATTAAAAATTGCTAGAATTTATAAAAATAGACTTTTTTTTGGAGATTTTTAATTAAATATTGGCCATGTCTTTGAATCAAACCGTGTAATTGGTTGTTAGTGAGCTCTAGTTTATTTATAAAAATATTTAGATTACTTTTATACTCTAAATAAAATCAAGAGTTAAATTAAAAATATGAACCTCGGCGAACGAGCGAACTTACAAGCGTGAGCCCAACGCGGATGGCTCGGTCCGACAAATTTTGCCCAGATCAACTCATCCAATATATTAGGGAACATTCTTTTAAAGTGAGCTAACATGGATGACTCGATCTGACAGATTTTGCCCCAACCAACTCATTTAGTATATTAGAGAATATTCTTTTAAAGTGACCAATCGATCCATCCAATCAAACACCTTTAAACCTAGAATTGTCATATCCAGTCCACTCGTCCCTCCAAACAAAAGCGCCTCACTACTTAAAAAATTATTTTTTAAGACACTCAGGATATCTTTACACAAGTAGATCATATGAAAAACTGTCCGAGTAGTCGGCGGTGGTCTCTTGTGGTTTTTGACTGTCTGTGCAAATAAATTTTTATAGGCAGCTACTTACGATAATCGCCTCTGAAAATAGGATGATTACTACAGACGGTTCCTTATGTGAACCGTATACTGTAAAAGACGCTCTAGAAATAGGATAACTACCATATGTGGTTCACATAAGGAACCGTTTGCGGTAATGGATTATTTTTAGAGACGGATGCTTATATGAACCGTCCATTAAAATAAATAATAATTTATCTTTAAAAAATTATAACGTTTTCATACGAAGTTGTATATGGACAAATTTTATACGAAAATTATAGTTATTGACAAGATCTACAATTTTGTAGTTGAAAACTTTTTTATTTGAAGCTATTTAAGTGTCCAAATAATTAGTTGAAGTTTTAGACATTCGAGAGATCAAAATAAGTACATATGCTATTGGTACCGCAAGTTTTATTAATACAATCAACTCAAGAACAAAGAGAAAAAATACTATCAATTTCAACATCTCCAGCAAAATTAATAAGAAACAGATTAAAGACCTCCACTATCTTCTTAAGAAGAAGAAAGATCGGTGATAAGATAGTGGCCTATAAGGTTGGCATGCAAGATAGGAAAGAGATCAATTATTTGGATGTATAAGGATTTCATTAATAATATAAATGACTTCAAAAAGGTTTAAATTCCTAAAACCGTAAAACAACTTTAAGTGTAAGAGACTCGGGAGGATTTAGAGACTTAGCTTACATAAGTATTAGTGATAACAAATAGCATATGCACTCTTTTGATCTCTTATGTCTAAACTTTAAATAATTATTTGGATATGTAAATGATTTTAAATGAAAAAAATTTAACTATAAAGTTGTAGATCTCATCAAGGGCTAAATTTTTATATATAGTTCGTCCACATCCGAGTTTGTACGAAAGTTATGCATTTTTTTAAGATAATATATCATCTATTATCAGAAACAGATCCTCATGTGAAATTAATATATTTTTCATACAAAATTAGATAAGAATAAACTTTAAAAAAAATTGTAGCCCTCGAGATCTACAACTTCATAATGGATTTTTTTCTTCATTTGAAGTCATTTAAATGTCTAAATAATCGTTTGAAGTTTTAGACAAAATATATCAAGAGAAATGTATATGCTAGTAGTATCACTAGTAGTTCTCTGGTGGGACAGTAGGAGGGTTTGTATGAGTTGAGATGTTTCAAGTTCGAGTTATAAGAATCACACATGTTTGTATTTCACGTAAAAATTATATGACTTGCGACGTCGCGACTGTAGGGGTGCCTGATCGATCTTTTTTTTTTTGCTTTTTTTAGACAAAAATATCTATTCGGGTACCGATAATCACAGACGGTCCGTGTAAGAAATTGTATGTAAAAATCGGTTTTTATTGCCGGTCCACTTAATAAAACCGTATGTAAAAACTTATTTGTATAGGAGATCTTTTTTCGCCTATAAAAATTATTAATTTCTACGGATCTTCAACTAGAAATGGATGGCTAAACGAATTTGAAAATGAATTATGATCCAATTTTTAAAGTAGTTTCTACAGTCGTGCCCATCGTGTAGCCGGTCATCGGTTTCAGCCTGGGTTCAGCTGCCACTTGCCCGGCGACCGCCGGTGCCAGGTCGACCAGCGACATTTTCTCGCCTGTCTCTTCTGTTTTCTTCACCTAACCACGGGAGGAGCCGAAGCCAGATCGCAGGCTCTGTTTGACGAACAGATCCAGCATTAGGTACTGTACTACGTAGTACTAGGTACAATACTTCCTCTGTTTACTTATTACCTTTTTACGTGAAACAAATTTTGCTAGTATTATATATTTTAAGTATCTATAATTTTTTTAAAAAATATACTTAAATTTGGTACAGTAAAAAACAGTGATAAATATTTATAAACGGATGGAGTAGCTTGGTAGCCAGTAGCAGCAATGTACTTTAGCTACGAGACCGGGGTTAGTGGTGGTGCGGTTTAATGCGCAACCTTTTGATACACTTTTTAAAAACTATTATTTTATTGAAAAATTATAAAAATAATAGTGAAATTTAGAAAATTATAAAAATAGGTACCTAACGGCATGTGGAGTATCGACATGCCTCTGTCGGCACTCCGCGTGCCAACTTCCTATGTGGAATTGGGCTTGGGGATCTGTTGGGCATGGGTTCGACGAAACGAGGGTGTCACGGAGGCTTTTGGTGCACTGAGGAGATCTATCGGCACATGGAGTGCCGACAGGTGCTATATTATGACATGTTGATACTCCACGTGTTGACAGGTGCCAGCTTAGGTCTATCGACATACGAAGTGCTGACAGGTCTATAATATTTATATGACCACAGACCGGGTCGACTTCTTCCCCAAACGCTCGTCGTTCGACCGACCGAGAACAATGACGCGAGTGGAGGAGAGAGAGGGCGGTAGGGCGTGGAGCAGAGTGAGCGACGAGGCACGGAGGAGAGTGAGCGACAGCTGGCGGGGTGTAGAGAAAGAACCGGCGGCGCCATACAACCGCCGGTAACTTTTTTCTTTTATATTTAGATTAGAATATGAATAGTAGTATGTAGTGTATGAAAAATCTAGGTAGATTTTAGATAAATTTGGGTAGAATAAAATTAAGTTAGAGACCTAGTTTTGTAAAATAATAGGTAGAAAATTTAGAGTACTATTGCACGGTATATTTTGAATTGGATATTTAGAGTGTTTAGAAATTTTATTGTAGCATTTCCGTGGTATATTTTGTTTAGGACAATCAAGAATGTTTAGAATTTTTAGACTAGGATTTCCACTGTATAAATAGAAAATTTAGAGTAGGAAATAGTTTAGGTCTATTATTTAGGAAATTTTGGTATGTGTCAAATATGATTTTTGATTAGATTTGAGGCATATTTAGAGTAGAAATATTCGATAAATTTAGGTCTATTTATTTAAAATAGTTGGTAGAAATTTCGTAGTGTTTGATAAAATATTTTTGAGGCATATTATTGATTAGGTTCGGCTTATTATTAAAGTATATGTTTGGTTAGATTTGGTAATTTATGTTTTGTTAGATTAGGTAATGTAGATGTAAAATTTAGGATTAGAGAAATTTACATAGAAACATAGGAGTAGAGGAAAAAATATAGAAAATGAGGACATATAAATTAGAGTAGAAATGTAGAAGAAATGCAGTAGGTACCGGTAATATTTTTCTTCTTTTAGAAATACTTAGGAATAGTTAGAAATTTAGATTAGTTAAAATAGGAATAGTTAGTATATTAGAAATTAGTAAAAACAGTAGGATACAAAAGTAGTTAGAAAATAGTAGGTGGTTTAAAAAACAGTAGAAAATAGTTACAAATTAGGAATAGTTAGAAAAAAATAGAAAAACAGTAGAATAGTTAGAATAGAGAAATAGTTAGAAAAATTAGAAATTTAGAAAAATAATAGGAAAATAGTTAGAGAATATTAGAGAATTGTCGAGTAGAGTAGATAATTTAGAAAAATAAGGAAATAAAATTTAGAATAGAGTATGTATGGTTCAAAAATTAGCTATATGTAAAAAATATTATATAGTTAGTTCGGAAATATAGTATAGTCTAGATTTGAAAATTTGATATTATTAGACGTACATATTTTCCACTAATGCAAGAATTGTTCATTTGAATTGTTGAGGCTTTTCGTAGTATTGTATTTAGATGTGTGTAGAATAAATAATTTGGAATAGAGCATACATAGTTCTAATTTTTTAAAATAATTAGACAATCTAGACTAGTTTGAAGTCGAATTGTTATGAATATGTAGTAAAAATATTTCATAGATGTAGGATATTTATAATAGAAATGGAGTAATCATGAACAAGTTTCTTCCTACCACTGTAGTAACGCATGCTAATGAGCTTACCAGAGTATCTAATACCCTTCGTCAATATAAGGCACTGCAACATTGACTCATGCACAGGTTTTTTCTTGCCATTGCAGTGACACACGATAATGAGCTTACTAGAGTATCTAATGCCCTTCATAAATATAAGGTACCTCTATCTTGACCATCTGAACACAACTAACACTAAGCATAGCGGAAAGACGAAGATGTAGAAGGGTCATGCAACTATTTGAAAGTCATCCACCAAATGATTCAAGTAGGGACGCGTTTGACAACCGTTACTCCCAAAATGTATACCGAGGTCTGAATGCTATTGTGGATAGACATGCAGTGTTTAGTGTTCCCATGACTTGGATACCTTCAGGAGGAGGTACTTCTGTTGTTCGACATAGATGCACTTTCCAAAGAGAGTGAATCTTCTCAGATAATCACTTTGAGAAAACACAATTTTACATTCACTTCATGTACTAACAGTTTTCGTCCACAGGCAACAAATCGTGTCCAACCACCAACAGAGGTGTATGAATTTCACCAGTGGATTAATGACTTCATATCCCCTAAGGAGCAGGAATGGGTGGGTCAAAGGAAGAAGTGGGACGATGATGAGCTGAATCAAGTGACGAGGATTGACTTTGGTGCGACTCCATTGTAGGCTAGCTATTTACTTTCCTTAAGGCATGTCTACATGTTATGCTTACGTTTTGTATCGACTATGATACCTTACGCTACAGAAATTGTAAATTTCCTATGTGTGTGCTGTATTATAGTGTAACTATATTATGTAACCATACTCAAATGAATTATCACCAGTTGTTATTCTACAAACCTTTTTTACTTCATAAAATTGGCGACAATACATGGGGTCATGACCTTATCCCTGTTGCTAAAGCATCGCACGGTGTAGCAATATTCCCCATTGTATCATTAGCCTTTAAAACAGGTCACAACCATCTTGTCTATATAAGGGTAACCCATCCATGTTGCCCTCGTATCATTGATCATTAGTTGAGACTGTTCCTGAACAATGTAAAAGGAACCACTCCATACTGTTAGAGAAGATGCTCAAGCGCGTGATGCATCACATCCATAGCACTTGCAGCTATAGCCGACCTACACATATAACTTGGACACTCGCCCATAACCTTATCCCTTCTTCTATAGTACCACACCTCTCTCTCTCTCTCTCTCTCTCTCTCTCTCTCTCTCTCTCTCTCTCTCTCTCTCTCTCTCTCTCTCTCGGTGGACACCTTCGATAGACGTGCGATGGGATTCCATGAGACCCACTCTGAAATCGCAATAACTCCCCCTCTAACATAATGAATAGTTTATGCAGTATTCCCTCATTGTGTATATAAGGGTAACCCATCTATAGCTACTTCATCTCCAACATAGTGCAACACATTCCTTTCCCTGGTAAGCGGATCCGGGTTCGGGTCCAACAAGGGCAAGGGCAAGATGGGCCCTTACGAGATAAGGCATGACATCCTTGATAGACTCATGCGTGAGGATGAAGAGTAAAATAGAAATGAAGACCTAGAGCAGAACAAGAGGGAGATCGTGCTGTAGATAGAAGCACACGAGGCACGTATGCCAAGGTGTGGCCACGGTAAAATTGCACACCTAAAACCATTACCGCTTGCCACAGTTGCTTGGTACCGATGTGGGGTAAATGTGCATGACATACTACCGTGCTATGAATTTCATCTAATTCACCTGCTTCCCTCCAACAGTATGACACGCCCAGGTGCAAGTACGAATAGAACACGAACGAAGAAGAGTATACGGACATCAACTACGGCTGACAAGGCTGAGAGAATGAGGCGTGCAGATGTTGAACAGAAGATGAGGCTATGAGAGCTCAATGAAGAGTGGTGGGATAAGTACCTCACTATATGCGGTAACATGTAGGTTCCTCCACAATGCGTGTGCGGCCTACTGGCTATGCCAGGGCCTATCTTATGATGATTTTATATGAATGCTTATGATGACTTTATATGTGATGTATTTTACTTTCATCAATGAAATAGCCAAGATTTATTATTCTACCAATACGGTTTTTTTTTCTAAATCCAATGCATTTCATATGATTCCCTACCTTCATGTAGAGGCAACAATAACTCCTTGCTGAACTTTTGTAGAATGAAATGACCACACAAAGCAACAACTTACACAGGGTGTTGAGGGTTAGTTCCTGACAATGATTATGAGGTATACTGGTCGAGGGATGTGTGAACAACGCTTGCGGTGTATGTGTGTTTATGTGTGTGATGAACTCAAGAAAACATGAGTTATCTAGGTTCAGGCCTCCAGAAGGATAACAGCCCTACGTCATGTGTATTTCGTTATGAGTGTTTTTTAACTGGTTACAAATCAGTCTCTCAGACTCATCGTTCTTCGTCCCACTCCAAACCGGGTTCTCCTCTCTTTATATACTAGAGAGAAGGAGAACTTACAAGTGGGCTCCGTTTAGCAGACCCATGCCTAGCTAGATATTCTACTCTTGGATCATCATTATGGAGAATTAGGTGATCCCAACTTGCTCTAAGAGCTCCATGTGCCCGTCCCATTCGTGGAACGCCTCCCTTTGTGGACCCTGGACGCCTGACCTGTCCCATCGCCATGTGCTGCAAGATCGTTTGCCAAACCGTCTTGTCCATGTGCTCCGCAAGTCTACCTTCAAAATCATCCACTTGCCTGACTGTCCTGCAGACCCCATCTTATTCATCGTGTGGTGCTACGTTGGCCCGTAAAGGCTAATGCACAACTGTGCCAACCATGACTTTATTCACCGGATGGGGTGACTGTAGAAGGAAAACACTGGAGTAGACAACAATAAATGCGATTAGATAGGTTAAGTAAGGACCGGCACTGTGACCAGTAAGGACTGGTTGTGGGATCGCACAGTATGTCAAGGAGACAGGTTATGGGATCGCATAATATCGCAAGGAGGTTGGTCGCGCAAGCCTTGCCCTTGTCATGCGAGTCTCCACCTGGTCACACATTGGGCAACAGGTCAGGAAATATCTCCTCCCGACTGCCATATGCCTCGTGGGTCCTATAAGTCAGGATGCTCCCTCACCTAATACTCCGACAATACCCCCAAGCTTCCCCGTGGCCGTGGTTAGGTTTGGTCGTACACTTGGGCCCCGAGGGATCATAGCCCCCCCCAGAGAGTGGTCGTCAATGCCATTAGCTTTCAGAGTTAGGCTCTAAACTTCACGTCACGTGGTGAGGTTAAGCGAAGAGAGAGAGAGAGAGAGAGAGAGAGAGAGATTGACTACCGTTGGGCCCAAGGGACTTTCGGTTCCCCATACAAGCCCCCTTGGATTTTGAGCGGTTCTGATGTTACACCGGTTGATTTTCCTTAGTACTTCCGAGAGTGAGGTGTTTTGAAGGGATGTGTATAAAAAACTAAGGTGTTTGTGCCTAGACGCTGTCACACATGCATGGGTTTGGCCGGGGCATGGCCATGAGACCGCCAGGGTAGTAAATGAAAGGTTCGGAGACATTTTCCACGGTGATTCTGCCTTCCTCCCGAGGCGTGAATCAATGGCTAGCTGGGCTATAAAAGCAAAAGTTTACCCAGACGGCCACCCATTGAGGATTTTTGCAATGCAAGAAGGAAACTCTTCTTGTGGATCATGGTATCCTCTTCCTATTCTCCGTTGGGAAGATCGATGATTTTGGAGGATTTGGCAAGGGCTGAGTCACCTCTGACGCCAGCTCTGCTTGCTGTGGTGCCCCCAGGGGCAGACAATCTCAAGGTCCTGCTTCCAAAGTTTGAGCCAGCCACCATCACGCTTCTCTCGCTATAGAGAGGGTCTCCCCTGCCTCTTCTGCTTGATCTTTGGCCCGAGTTGTTACTCCGGTTGAGATTATTGATGTCTCCGACGACGAGGAGGAGATTGACTGGGACCTTCTAAAGAAGGAGTCCGACGAAGAGGAGAAGAGGGAAGAGGAGCAGAAGGAGGGTCAACCGGGTTCACCAACGTTAGTCAGTAGCTCTAGCAGGGTCTTCGTGTCAGCTACCCTCCCCGACCCCTACGCAGGCTATCGTCCGATTCCTGGGGCGACCAGCTGCCACCCCAAGGAAGAGTATAAGAGGTTCCTCGACTTGTTCAAGGGCAAATAGGGGTCCGCATACTTCTGAACTCTTGGAGGTGGTGGATCTTCACTACTTGTAAGAGTTAGGTGGATCCTCTCTGTCCATCTTGCGCTAGCCATGCGAGTCAAGAGGGGAAGAAAAAATATGTAATAGGATAGTTAGTCCGATTGAATGTAATCGACCCTCATGTAACTTATCTTGTTTTTGAATGAAAATGCTGGGGTCTTACGATGTTCACCCTTGTTCTGGCCCTTTCTGAAAGCCTCGCTGATGGCCAGAAGGCCACACAGGAGTCTCGCAGTTTGTGGACCATCTGATCTGAACCACTGTTTGGAGTGTTCAGAGAAGTTTTCCTTGTGTTGTCATGGCTAGTAGCCTCTGATTGTTCTGTCTTGCTCGTTAGTTTGGCTTTCAAAGCACAAGACATCCCTTAGCACGATAAGTCCCTCGACGGCGACCAGGCGCCCGACCCGAGCGAGGACTTATGACCTTGTGGTTGTTATCCCGAGTCACTCGTACCTTTGACTTTGTGTGAGCAGCGATCCCACATTGTTCTAGAGCTCTCGACCATCTGGTCGTTTTAACTTCTTGGTCGCCAGGTCCTATAGTGGCCGTCGAGCATTGTCATGTGCTATAGTTAGAGAGCCAATTTAGTGGGGGTCCGATGTTGGTCGTGAAATCCTACAAAACAGAAAGTCTTGTCTTTTGAACTTAAAAACTTACAAGTCATATTCCACGCTTGTCTAGAAGGTTCTGGAAAATAGAGAAACAGACCCATCTCCGAACAACCCTCCACATAGAACTTGTGCAACTGGATAATATTCCAGGAGTTGTGTAATTCATGGTCGTCCTCCATAGCTAGCTTGACCGTACTAGGTTGGGTGAAATCGACTACTTTTTAGGGCCTTCTCACTTGGGAGAGGATTTATTCCAATCGACCTTATTCTGAATTTGCCTAAGGACGAGGTCGCCTTCGACCAGTCTCCGCTCTTGCACCTTGCGGTTGTGATAGTGTCTAAGCTTTGCTAATACTGGGCAGCTCGAATTAGAGCACACTCGCGGAACTCTTCGATCAGGTTTACATCATCCTCTCATCGCTCCACTTGGTCGTCATTCGAGTAGTTGGCCACTCGAAGCAACTGAAGGGTGATATTGGAGAGAAGCATTGCCTTTGCGCCAAAAATAAGGAAGAAAGAGGTTTCAGTCGTAGCCCTACTGGGAGTCTTTCGCAGCGACCAGAGTATTGTGGGTAGTTCATCCACCCAATGTGTTGAATAGCTTTTAAGCCAATCAAGGACCTGGGTTTTGATCCCTAGCAGTATCATCCCATTTTCCCTTTTGACTTATCCATTTCTCTGTGGGTGTGCCATCGACGAATAGCAAACCTTGGTCCCGATCTCTTTGCAGTAGTCCTGGAAAGCACTACTGGCAAACTGAGTCCCGTTGTCCGTAGTTATGCAATTTGGACTGCCAAATAGCACTACCAGTCCCCGTATGAACTTAATCTCTGCTATGGTGGTTATCTTCCTAATGGGCTCGACCTCTATACACTTGGTGAATTTTTCAATTGCCATGGACAGGAATTCAAAACCGCCTAGGGCTTTATGGAATGGTCCCACGATATAGAGCTCCCAGATAGCGAAAGGCCAAGAGAGTTATATAGTTTGTAGTGCTTAGATTAATAAGTTGGTTTATAGGCCATGGTACTAACATGACTTGCACCGTTTCACTAGCTCGCAAGCATTCTGAAGGGATGTGAGCCAATAAAATCCTTACCAGAATGTTTTTCCAACCAGAGTACGGTACGAAGCGTGGCTACCACGTATGCCTCCGTGGATATCAGAGAGCACTGTGCTCCTCTCTTCCTGAGTGATGCATTTTAGTAAAAGGTCATTCCTCCCCCAGCGGTAAAGGCGTCTCTCTACCAGGGAGTACATGCGGGCTTGCCACGAGACCTTTTCTGCTAACACATTATCATCAGGGATTGCTTTATTCTAAAGGTAGTTTGAGATCTAATCCATCCAGGTCGTACCCAAATCGAGCATGGCAACCACATGATGGCCGTCCGAAGTCGACGACACCGAAGGAAGCATTGCCTCCAAAGGTTTTGCCTCTGGTACTCTATTTTCAAGCGGAGCATCTCCTTCACCTTAGCCCAAGACCGCGATGGATGGTCGTGTTAGTCTTTCTTCAAAGATTCTGACCGGGACATATTTGCGAGAAGAAGTTAGACGGGCTAGCTCATCTGCTAGAAAGTTGTCCTTGTGAGGGACGTGCTTGATTTCGAAACCAAAAAAACATCGCTCCAGTCTTCGCACTTCGGTGAGGTATACCGCCATTGTCAGATCAGAGCACTAGAACTCCTTATGCGCTTGGTTAACTACCAGTAGAGAGTCCCTTATTGCTAAAAGACGTTTAATCCCAAGTGCGGAGACTGCTCACATTCCAGACAAGAGGCCCTCATATTCCGTAATATTGTTAGTGGTTGGAAAATATATTTAAACTGCGTACCTAAGAATGTCACCGGTTGGTGAGGTTAGGACCACTCTAGCCCCCGCTCCCTTTAGCATGAATGATCCATTGAAGTGCATGGTCCAGTGCTCGTTTGCCTCTGGTCAGTGTACTTGCTCAAGCTCAAAGGACGACCACTTGGCCACAAAATTGACCAGCGCCTAGGAATTGATAGCCATTCAGGGGATGAATTGGAGATTGAACTCCCCGAGCTCTACTGTGCACTTTGCTATTCTTCCTGCCGTATCCCTATTGTGTAGAATTTCTCTAATCGGGAGCGATGATATTACCTTGATTTTGTGAGCCTAGAAGTAGTGTCTGAGCTTACGAGAGGCCATTAGAATGGCGTATAGCAACTTCTGAACCTGTGGGTACCGAGCTTTCGCGTCGTGTAGGACCTCACTGATGTAGTACACTTGTCGCTGAAGACCTTCTTGCTCGACAACCAATACCACGCTCGCGACCTCTGGGGTAGCTACAATATAGAGCAAGAGCTTCTCGTCTGGTCGAGGTGCGGTCAGTACAGGAGGGGAGAAGAGGTACCTTTTTAGATCTTGGAGGACCTTTTTTGCTTAGGGTCCACCGGAAGTAGTCACTCCTCTTTAGGAGCTTGAAGAGCGGCAACCCCCTCTCTCCCATCCTTGAGATGAACCTACTCAATGCTGTCACACATCCTACTTATTTCTGGACTTCTTTTAGCCTAGTTGGGGATTTTATCTAGTCAATGGCTCTAATCTTATCAGGGTTCGCCTATATTCCTCAACTAGAAACAAGGAACCTGAGCAACTTCCCTGATGGGACTCAAAACATGCACTTCTCAGAGTTTAGCTTCATGCGGTACTTTTGAAGGTTATCGAACGTTTGTTGTAGGTCCGCAACCAGGTCGTCCTTGGTTCTACTCTTTACGACCACATCATCCACATATGCCTTGACATTTCTACTGAGATGTGGTCGAAGAATGAGCTAAATAGAACACTGGTAAGTGGCACCAATGCTTTTCAAACCAAAAGACATTTTTATATAGCAGAAGACCCTAAAAGATGTTACAAAAGTAGTCTTCTCCTCATCTTGCCTATACATGCTAATCTAGTGGTACCCCTAACGGGCATCTAAGAAGCTTAGGAGATCACTACTAGTGGTTGAGTCAACAAGCTAGTCGATCCAGGGTAGAGGGAAGGGATCTTTTGGGCATGCCTTGTTGAGGTTAGTGAAATTGACACACATCCTCCACTTACCGTTACGTTTTTGGACCATGACTGGGTTAGCCAGCCACTCTGGGTACTGTATTTCTCGGACAAAGCCTGCTTCTAGGAGCTTGTCGATCTCCTTATGAAGTGTTTCCTTTTGATCGGCTGCAAACTGACATGCTTTTTTTGTTTGACTAGCCACGTGTCAGGTCGTATTGACAACTTGTGCTCAATCATGTCTCTAGGGCTTTAGGCATATCAAACAGACTCCAAGAAAAGATGTTCGTGTTCGCCTGGAGGAAAGTGACAAGCACGAGTTCCTATTTGGGGTCCAGGCCTACCCCTATCTGGACCGTACTAGACGGGTTGGAGTCATCGAGGCATACTTCCTTGAGCTGCTTGTCCTGGCTGATGGCAATGTGGACCTTCACAGGGCGACTACTAGGCGTAGCATTCTCTGGCTGTGACCCGGGAGTTAGCTTGACCATGTCGAGGCAACTCTTGTCACAGTGTAAGGCCATCTTTGTGTTGCCAAAGATGGTGATGGCCCCGATCAGACTAGGGATTATGATTGCCTGATACGTATAGTGGGCGACAGCCATGAACTGGGCCATCGTTGGTTACCCTAGGATTGCATTATAAGCGCTCCTGAAGTCTGCCACATCAAACAAGACCTTTTCGGTCCTGAAGTTGCTCGACAAGCCTAAAGTGACAGACCGTTCGACCCACCCCAAGGGCCTAGCTAAGGAGCCCGGGGTAATTCCAAAGAAGGGGGAGACGGTTTCAACATGCTCCTTAGGATTTGCTGGGCGTCTAAGGTGTCAGTGAAGAAGAGGTTGATGGAGCTCCCTCCATCGATCAATATGTGACCCAGTTGGATGTTCTGCACGATAGGTTAGACCGCAATAGGGTAGCGACTAGGTCGCTTGACACTTGCGGGGTGTCTGGCCTAACTAAAGGTAAGGGGTACCTCCGACCACTTTAGACACGAGCTTGGGCTCAGCGCGGTCACCCACACTTCTCGAATCACCGACTTGTATTCCCTGTTCGAGGAATATATTGTGGCACCACCGAAGATGTGGTAGACTATGTGATCGGCCTGCTAGTAGCGCAGTGCTAACTGGTCGGGGCCGGCCCCATCCTCACCATCCTTATCATGCCTGGATTTATGCTCTCCAAGCAACTTGTCAATGATGCCCCACACCACCTTACACTCGGTCAGGTCGTGGGCATCTGTGCGATGTATCAGGTAGTAGCCACGACCTTTCTTCCCCTCATTTTTCTCAAAGTGCTGGAATGGTTGGCTGGTCTGCTTGACCGCCATGATGTTGGATGATCCTTACTTGCATTTGTTCCTCCTTTTCTCCTTCTGACTGACCCCTTTGGAGGAGGTGGGCTGATCGAAGGTTAGCTGTGACCTGGCATCAATCTGACCCTCTTGGGTCTCAATGGCCTATGCACACTTGTCTGTGAGTTTGAAGAGCTCGGTAGTGCTTCGTATTTGCTTTTTGGCCAGCTTCTCGACGATCTTTTAGTCTCTGACTCCTCTCTTGAATGCTATGACCATGGATTCACTTGTGATATTTGGAATGGTGTTTCAACGCTTGGTGAAGTATCGGATGAAGTCTCACAATGACTCACCTTTTCGCTGCCTAACCTGGTACAGGTCATCCTCAACTACGGGTCAAGCATAGATCCCATGGAAGTTGGTGACAAACTGGTCGCACAGATCCTCTCATGAGTGAACCGACTCATAGGAGAGGTTCATATGGCAGGACCGGGCTGAACCTATCAAGGCGATCGGGATGTAGTTGGCCATGACTTTTTCGTGGCCTCCCATGTCCTAAACTATGGTGGTGTAGATCTGCAAGAACTCCTCAGGGTTTGTCGAGCCATCATACTTTTCGGCTAGAACCGGTCGGAATTTATTTGGCAAACTCACCTCTCGCAGTCGAGCTAATAGGGCGTTGCACCCAGTTCCATAATGGGGAGTCACCTGCTATTGGGTGATGACGTGTGCTTGGGGACAGAGACGATGGTCACGTGGTCTTGAGGATGGGATGGAGGAATTAGACGCCTCCCTGTGTGTGGGAGGCGAGTGGTAGGGTTGCTTGCCATTTTCTTGCTTTCGTCGGGTGTGGTCCTCTTGCTCTTGGGTGGCTACCTAACTCTGGATCACGCCACAGAGGTCATGTTGGCGCAGATCCTCACACAGGTCAGAGGGTTGACTATCCTCATGCGGCGGGGGTCTCCGATTGCTACCCGTTACCAAGGGATGGCGAGATCTTTCCCACCGTGGGGACTACCGCGAGTCTTAGCGATCACGACCTTCAACATTCCTAGCGACAGACATGGTGTTTGCCACCACAGTTTGGTGTTGGGTGGTCTCAACCCGGAGGGCGAGATCACGCAACCATGGCACTATTGGTGAACCCTCTGGTACTGCAACTGGTGGGTGGCTAAGAAGTATTCATACTGTGTGCAAATTTTGTGTAGGCATCGTGGCCTCATAGTCGAGTTGTCGAGCGTAGAGTGGCGACACATTGCGAGGGGGGAGCCCCAGACATTTGTATGACGGGATGTCCTTGGTGACAACGCTGCCAAAGATCGGGTCCTCTGTGGCAGCTCCTACGGGCGACGCTGTGGTGGTTGGGGCTTTGTGAGATCGTCCCCATGTTCAGTGCTGGTATGGTTCCCCTCCGAGCACGTGGCTTGGGGATCATTGCCGGCACCCGAAACACAGGAGCCTCCACTGCCCCCTGTTGAAGGAACTATCATGCAAACATCTTGTTGAGCCTCAGAGCCTTTGAACTCTGATTTGATGTTCCATACCTGGAGCACAATGGGCTCATCTGGGTCGAATCCCATGATGAATATCTCACGGTAACCGGGGTCCTCAGAACAGGACTAAGCGGTTGCCGTGGATCCGGCCATGGATAGCCCAATGCAATCTTCAACATCTACTGAAACACAGAAACACACCCCCTACCTGGCGCATCAACTATCGAGGATTAGTTCGTGACAATGATTCTAGGTATACTGATTGAGGGTCGTGTGAACAACGCTTGCGGTGTATGTGTGTTTGTGTGTGTGATGAACTTAAGAACACATGAGTTATTTAGGTTCAGACCTCCCGAAAGATAACAACCATAAGTCCTATGTATTTGGTTATCAGTGTTTTTTTTAACTGGTTACAGATCAGTCTCTCAGACTCATCGTTCTTTGTCCCACTCCAAACTGGGTCCTTCTCTCTTTATATACTAGACAGAATGAGAACTTACAAGTGGGTCCTCAGCAGACCCATGCCTGACTAGATATTCTACTTTTGGATCATCATTATGGAGAACTGGGTGATCCCAACTTGCTGTGAGAGCTCCGCGTGCCCATCCCATTCGTGGAATGATTCCCTTTGTAGAATCCTGAACACTTGGCCTGGTCGTGCGAGACCACACTGGTTGCGCAACGAGGCTAGTCACGCAAGCCTTGCCCTTGTCAGGAAATATCTCATGCCAGTTGCCATATGCCTCGTGGGTCCTGTCAGTCTGGATGCCTCCTCACTCAATACTCCGACACAAGGAATCTCTGCCAAGCATCATTGCCACAACTTTTTAAACTTCACAGGGAATTCCTGCTTATCTGTCCATGTGCACAATACTCCCAAGCACCAGCCCTCAGCCATGCTTTAGAGATAATAACCCTATTAGGCTATAATTGTTATTTTGGTGATTAATGACAATATAATCATTGAGACTAACATGTTGTCAAGAATATATGTTAGTAGGTCTCATAGATGCAATAAACCAAGAAGACACTGCATCACAGACAAAGTTTGATTGAATTGAAAAAGTCCTAGGAATATTTGACCTCACTGGATGGTTTGATGTTCAGGTGTTGACACTTTAGAATTTCGGATGATCTGGTAAGAACAATAGTACTATCTTGGAGTGACTTTTTAGAATCTTGGGCGTTGGTGGCTCAAGCTTGTTGGCCCTCCGACTTGGTGTGGAGTGGTGACAAGACATGTGTACAGGGATACAGAGACCCTTGCCTTGGTCGCTCAAGCTTTGAAGTGATCACGGCGGCAAGTGACTGAAAGAGAGGTTAGTGGTGAGACCTTGCCTTGATGGCTTGTTGGCTCATCCGGTTTGAGGCCTTACCTTTGTGGCTTGGTGGCACAAGAGTCATGGCCGGGTGCCGACCGGAAGCATATCCTTAGTGGAGCTCCAACATGGACTAGAGGTGGCATTCATGCCATCGATACCACGAGATAAAAAATCCCTTATGCCGAGTTTATCTCTATACCTTATTTATGTTTCCACATATACATACTTTCAATTTACTTTGCTAGAGTAGGTTGCAATCCTCTTGAGCGGTACAGTAGACATACTAGATAAATCTAAAGCACATTTAGATAGAAATTAAGATATGCTTATCTTGTGAAGTTTTTGGAGCCAATTTGGTTTATGTTTCTAAGTGTCCTAATTTACTTCTCTCTTAGGATGTCACCGTTCCTCATAATTGGTATCAGTGCCTCATGGTCTTGATAGGCTTAACATCCTAGAGTTGTGATATCCGGGGTTGAGATGGATACCCATAGCGGTTTATATTTCGATGGCACAAATTTTTCCTGTTGGAAAATTCTAATATCTTGTTATTTGTAAGCCAAAGGTCTAGATGTTTGGAGAGTCACTAAGGAAGTGATGAGACCTCGCATCACTAACATGGAGAGGCAAATAGATGCATTGGCGAAGAGTATCATTTTATCATCTTTAAATGTTGATGCATTTAATTGTGTTTATTCTCTCACCAATGCACATGATATTTGGAATAATCTCATTAAAATACATGAAGACATAAAGGATGTGCGTAATGAGAAATATTATGTGTTTGTTACTAACTCAATAGCATCAAATAATTTACTTATGAAAGTGCTAATGACATATACTCACATTTAAATATTCTTATCAATGAGATCAATGGGCTAGGTTTGACGCCAATTGATGATGATCAAATGGTGAGAATAATACTTCAAGCTCTTCTTCCAAAGTATAAGTTAATAGTCTCCATCATCTACAACAACAACGACATCAAGAAGATGACTCCAAGTCAAGTGCTCGGTAAGATCACCGCCCATGAGATGACCATGAACATGGGGGTGGAAGCCTTTTCCTCATCTGGTACCAAGAATCTTGCTCTCACAAGCAAGCAAGCACCATGCCCACACATGAAGGCGAAGATGAAGAGGCAAGAACAACATTCAAGCTCAAGTGAAGATGATGGAGATGAAGATGAAGATAAAGAGAGCAATTAAGATGATGAGCAAAACACATCAAATGATGAAGAAATGGACCCTGAAGTCGCCAAGCTCATCTCTCAAGTGGAGAAGAACATCAAAAAGATCAATGCCAAGATTGATCATTCAATCTTCATGAAAGACTTGGTCAAAACTATTAATCACATCAAGAAGGAGAAGAAGACCAAGAGCAAGAAAGAGACAAGGGGAAGATCCAAAGTATAGGAAGATGTGCGAGTGAAGATAAAGATTCAAGCTCAAGTGATGAGAGCTGTCACCCACTCCTCTAAGAGAAGTTCTTCCTCAAGTCATCATCACACAAGTTATCATCGTGCAAGTCATCACACAAGTGCCTTATGGCCAAAAATATAGATAGTGATGTAAGTGATGATGAATCCAATGAAGATTCTTCCTCATATAATGAACTACTTCATTTGATTAATGAGCAACAAATGACCCTTAAAAAATAATATAAGGAACTTAAGAAATTCAATGCCCTCAATGACATTCATGATACCTTTGTTTCTAATTATGAACAATTATTGAGCAAATTCAACTTGCTAAACAAAAAGTATGTAGAGCTTAAGGCAAAATTTGAGTGCACTGAATCTCAATCCAAGGCCCCTTTGGAGCAATCTACCTCTCTATTTAATTTTAATCCTAAGGTAGATGCTTACACTTTTTGTGATGATTTAATTAATTTATCTAGCTCACCCCTTTGCAATGAGATATGTGTTGAGAATATTCTTTATAACACCCTAATTTTCAACTTTTTGAAAAGAGTAATAAAATATCTCTCCTTTAGAATTAGGATGCTAGCCTTTGTCTCAAAATCCTAGGTGGAAAAAATTACTTTCTAAATTAAGTAATTAATTTAGGTTATATTAAAGTGTGTTGCATTCATGCTGGAATAGATGCATTAGAGTTTTTTTTATTGTGTGAAAAAAACAAGTTTTTAACAAACATCAAGCGCGACGTTTGAGTTTTGGAAAAAGTTTGAAAATGCTTTTATAAAAGAAAAGTCTCTTTTCTTCTCCCGGGCCAAATCCCTTTTCTTTTTTTCCCCCTCTTTTCCCTCTTTTTCGTGGATGCCTGATTCCTTTTTTTTTCTCCCGGGCCGAGCCCGTGTTGCCCTCCCCTTCACCTAGCTTTCCGCCTGGGCCGTCCAAAGGCAAGGCCCAGTGAGTCGCTCGGTAGCCCGCGCCCAGCAGCCGCTGCTGCCTCCCACCCCATATTGGCGCCTCTGGGCGAGGCCACCTTCTCCCTCGCGAGACACCCGCGCATGCCTTCTTCCTCGCGCTGACGCGGTGGTCGAGTCCGAGATAGATATGAGCGCCGCCTCTCCCGATTCCGTATCCCAACCGAACTCCCGCCCTTATCCGATTCTCCACGTGATCTTCTACCTATATAAAGGTCCACACCCCCCTCTCTTTTTCATCTGTTTTGCTAACCCTAGCTCCCACCACCCACTGCCTTTACACATTGGCCGAGCACACCATCTGTCATTTCCACCGCCTTTTGCCATGTTTGAGCCACCCTTGTGCTTCGCCGTCGCTCGCCGTGTGCGCCGGAGCCTTCGTTTTCGCTTCCCGGCCACCGGAGCTCCTCCCCGTCGCGCACTCAAGCGTTGTCGATGTCTACCCCGCCGCCGACCATCATCCTGTGTCCCGCCGCCCAAGGTATGCCTTCAAACGGGTTTGCCGCCCTCTCCTCTCTCCTCCGTCGCTCGCCGCCGCTCCCCCCTGCCCAGCGTCGAGGTCTCCGCCTCTCTCTGGTGAGTCTGCCGTCGCGGTTCCCCTCCCACCGCCGCCTTCTCCCTGCCGCCGACTGATTAATCCTCTCCCCTATCTCTGAGCTATCGGATTTGAGATGGAAGGCCACAATTAGATCTTGCATACCCCTTCGCCAAGCCAACCGCATGATGACATGCCATCTATAATCCCAATCAGCCGCCCCTTTGCCACGTAAGCTGGCCACCTGATCAGCATTTTCGCCCGCGTTTCATGCCACATCAGTAACCCTTTATCCAATCAACTTTTCTATTTATTTTAATTCGAGAAAAGTGGGATATATGCACTTTAGCCCCTGAACTTTGATGTAATCACCTAAAAGCCCATATTTTTTACAGTTTAGCCCCTAAACTTTCCCATAATTACAAATAGATCCCTCTATTTTTACAAAAGGCCCCTAAACTTTCTTTTTAATTCAAAATAGGTCCTTTTCTTTTTTTGATTTAGTCCAAAACTTGTGTTTAACGTAACTTTCTCGTTTTAGCTCTGTTTTAGGTGATTTTTGCGCTCTCGCGTTTGTAGCAACGTGTGTACTATCTTTTAGTATCCTTTTCATAGATGTTAGCTATTGTTTGGTGTAATGTTCTTAGCTAGTTTTGTGTGTGCTTTTCTAGTGTGTTCCGAGAGAAGACGAAGAGCAGTTCGCTCCAGGATAAGGCCTTTGAGGAGTCTAAGCTGCAAGTTGGAAGAGGCAAGTGTCCTTGAATATTTTGACCCAAGTTTTAAAATGTGTTATTTATTTCAAACGTGCATGCTATTAATTTTGAATCCCATTTACTTATAGTACCATGTTCCATATATTCCTTGTCGCATAGCTGTCAGTAGTGGTTTATGGGTAGTTAATGCTTAGCTTTGCACAAGGGTATGGATGGGTTATGAGTTAAACATGATTAATGAACTATACAGCTATGAGTTGGGAATTATGGAAACTTGTGTGGCAACATGAAACTTAGGGTTGTCGAGCAGAAGGTTGGTTGATGATGGTGCGTGAGGCACAAGTGTGTGAAATACTTTGGTGGGTGGTAGTGTTTGCTTGGTGTCCTAAGGACCGGTCCTAAGTTGGTTGGTTTGGGAACCTGATGTGAAATTCAGGTGGTTGGGAAACATGTAGAGATATTCCTAGGAGTTGGGAGTTTAGTGATGATTCACATAGATAAATAGGTTGGTTTTATAACTCTTTTTACGATAGCATAGTTGGCATTTATGCAAATTTACATGTTATAGCCTATTGCTTTAATCAAGCTTGTATGTCATATATTTCCCACACTTGCAGAGTATGATATGTACTCATACTTGCTATTTCCATCCAAATATGCATCAAATCGCTGCTCAGACAATGGAGATATTGAAGGAGAACCTAACTTCTACATTGATGAAGATGAAGATTGCTAGGCTGGTGGATTCCTCAGTCAATTGCCTATGGAAAATGGGAGCTTCATTGTATTTAGTTTGTGTGCTTTAGTTAAAGACTTTGAGGTCTATCTAAAGTGGCACTGTGTATGATACACTGATGAAGTCGCTACATATATAAAACTTAATTCTAGCATACATGTGGTTTGTATCTGGTTTTGTCCCTTTATAAAACCGGGTGTGATGGAGGTGGTATCAGAGCCGTGTTGACCAAAGGATGCGAGCCTAGTTAGAATGGTCGGGTCTTAAGGATTATTTGTGTTAAGAAAACTATTTACGAAAAACTCTACCTTGGCTTTTCTGTGCTTTTCTTGGCTTAATCTATTTAAACCCTATTACTTACTCTCCCTATCATTTTCAAAATGTTATAGATGGCCTGGACCCGTCAGATTGCATGTAAGAGCACTAGTGGTCGTCTCCCTGCTTGATCGTTGACCCCGACCCGTGCTATAGCTTTTGCAAAACCACAACCGCCCTGTGTTCAGCGTTGGAGTCGTGTCTACCACTCCGATGGACGCCGCGCAGGATGGTTCCCCGCCAAGCTTTAAGAGATACTTCACAGTCTGGGATTCGAGAAGGCACCTGAGTATGCAGGAGTAAAGACTGAGTAGGCCGATTCTCCTCCTGAGTGGAAAGTCGAAGTGGTGATCTACGGTTTGCTACCAGAGCGTTGAGCCTACGAAGTGACGAGCATCCACTACGCCATCTCACCGAGAGCTACCTTCGAGGCTGGAATTCATGACAGTGCATGCAAGCTCTTCTGGTCCTTTACCACCGCCACAGCAACGACCTGATCTTCACTTAGTTCAACCATTACCCTCAGCGTATCAGTGTCTACACTGACATCACCGCTACACCCGTCATCGCAGAAGGCGCTGCCAGGCTTGGAGAGCAGATCGCCCTGGCTTTAGAGCTGAGTCATGAGTTGGATCGTACCGTCGAGGAGTTTCAGTATGTGAGAGGCAAGCTAGCTCAGGCGCATAGTGAGCTACGCAACAAGAAGAGTCATCACCCGGATTGTTGGGAGACTTCTTTTTCTGACTCTAAGTCTGAGGAAGAGACTTTGCGCTCCCCGCACCATCTTTGGGCCGTCGTCGTCCAGCACCAACACCCTGAGGTTTTGGCAAAGTTATGAGTTCGTTTAGGAGGTTACCCCTTTAGATATTTTGAGTTGTTAGAATAGTGTGTTAGTTAGAAAATGGCCTTATTAGGTCATAATTGTGATTTTAGTGATTAATAAAGATATAGTCATTGGGACTAACATGTTTATCAAGAATATATGTTAGTAGGTCTTATGGAACTAATACATCAAGAATCCACCGTTGCCGGGACAAAGTTTAACTGAATTGGAAAAGTCCTAGGAAGATTTGACCTCACCGGATGGTCTAGTGTTCAGGGGTTCAAATCACCAGAGTATTTTATCCAGAGACAAAGTGAAGGCTGATGACTTCACCAGATGGTCTCGTGCTCTATGTGTTAAATTCATCGGAGTGTTTTCTGACAAAGGGAGAGAAGTTTGAGGACCTTACACAGATAGTCCGGTGATCTACACTGGGTAACACAAGAGTATTTCCTGTAGAGAAAAATGCAAGTGCATAAGACTGAATATCAACTCATCGGATGGTCCGGTGCTTGGTTTGTGCACACTGAATTATAGCACCAGAGCATTTTTTGCAGAGACGACTGCAAGTGTTGAAGAATGAAGAACAATCCACCGGAAGGTCCAGCGCTTTGATGAATGCACCAGAGCATTTTACACAGAGAGACTGTAAAGGCTCAGATGGCTCAAGATAACTCACCAGAAAGTCCGGTAATAGATTTGAAGGTACACCGGAGTGTCTGATGTTCACATAGGCATTGAGTGAAGTTCCAATGGCTAGTTTCTAAGGTTGTACTCACTAGATGATTCGGTGTTAGTACTACTGTTCTCACCGAATCATCCGATATTAATACCTTTTCTAAACCGTTGGGAAAACGGCTAGTTGGCGGGTTTGGGGCTATAAATACCCATCCACTTAGTCATTTAAAGGTATGGTATGCTACTGGAGTCTAGAGGAAGCTCATACACACTTGAGAAGATATTCATGCTACCAAAGTGCTTAAAGTGGTCATCCTAGACGATTAAGCACAAGATTAAAGAGTGTTTAGTGCTTATAGGCCTAGAGTGAGTTGTAGCTAGGTGCTGAAACTTGAAGAATGGATCAAGGAGTGATCCTATCTTGTACCGAGAGGAACAATGACACCTTAGAGTCTTGGTGACTCATCGGTATCTTGGGCCTTAGTGGCTCAAGCTTGTTGACCCTTCGACTTTGTGTGGAGCGGTAGCAATACACGTGTACGGGGATGTGAAGACCCTTGTGGCTCAAGCTCCGAAGTGATCACGACGGTAAGTGACCGGAAGAGAGGCTGGTGGTGATAGCTTGCCTTGGTGGCTCATCAAGCTTGAAGCCTTGCTTTGGTGGCTTGGTGTCTCAAGAGTCATGACCGGGTGTCGACCGGGATCATATATTTGGTGGAGCTCCAACATGGACTAGGGGTGGCATTCATGCCATCGATGCCACATGATAAAAATCTCTTGTGCTGAGTTTGTCTCTCTACCTTATTTACGTTTCTGCATTTATATACTTGCAATTTACATTACTAGAATAGGTTGTAATCTTCTTGAGTGGTAGAGTAGACACATTAGATAAATCTAGAACATATTTAGATAGAAATCGAGATAGATTTATCTGGTGAAGTTTTTAGAGCTAATTTGATTTAGGTTTCTAAGTGTCCTAATTCACCCCCTCTTAGGACATCATTGTTTCTCACACATGCCCATACACTCAATCCATGCACCAACCCACAGTGACCATAAATAACCCCACCCTCAATTATGGATAGACCGCTCTTTTCTCAGCTCTCTCAACTGTAATGTCTTCCACAACTCCGCCAAACCCACAAAAGAAATATTGGGTGATTTTCATCCCCCAAGGAGTTGAACTGCCAATGTACTTCTATGACGATCCTTGTAGGCTTCGTGAGTCACAAGACATCTCTTACACCTATGACAGACACTTCTTCATGTGTGCCAACTACCAGTACAACCCACTCAACATAGACCATATGAGTATCCACCAGTATAGCGACGTAGATCATTTATGTGACACTTTTCATATGATTTTATGCACTGTCTTACTAATCTCCCATCTTATTTCATTTATCCATTCTACTCCATCTATCTATGATTTCATAGAATGACTGAACATGGAGAAAAATGAGCAGCAGAAGTGGTGGGTCGACATCGAGATGCGATGAAGGAGGGAAGCTTATGAACGTCGGGAGTACGAGTAACATCAAGAGGCACTACAATTGAAGCGTCATGAGAAGGAGCGCATGAGGAAGGTAGTGAAGTAGCACGTTGAGGCTGAAGCACGCGAAGCAAGGAGGGAAATGAAGCGGGAGAAGGCCCGTCGCGCTAAGGCAAAGGGCCTCGATGCCTTGAGAAATGGTAAATATCCTAGGTGCAGTAAGTATATAGCATCTATTGTAACTCGACCTATTTTAATTCCTTAAGGCATGTTAGGTTTAGCAGCAACACGCTATTAGGTTAGTCTTTAGGCGTACCGTACATGCCAACGTTTGCTGTCATCATCTCTTTATAGTTATTGTTGGTGTAATAGGTAAGGTGGTGCCCCACGTGGCAGGTCTCATACCGCGAAGTATCAGCGTGCAGTAGGTATTGTCAAGACCATTACAACAATGTGCGACCAGTATTTGCTGCCAGCCCTCTGGTCACGCAGCGAGGTCCTACGACCAGTCTTTGCTAGTCGCAGGAGCAGGTACTCACCTAACCACTCAAGTTTAATTTTTTCTGCCTACTTGAGTGTTTTTCCCTTCCCTGGGCACTTGCTTTCGGCGAGGCAAGGTCATGGGGCGTCGTGGAGTTGCAGTGATCCATCCCATAGCATTTAATACATCGAGATTGCCTATGACGGTGAGCATGACGATGTTCGGTGATGGTACAGGGTGTGTAGGACAACCATAGCAGAGCAGGCCTGCCTATTTGATGTCATGATGGGCTAGAGGTAGTTGGCTTCAATAGGGGTAGGTTTGCCATAGGGTTTGGCATGGTACGTTTGTCGATGTATTTTTTGCCCCTGATATATAAAGGGATTGAGATTTTGTTTGTAGGGGGGCATTCGGGAACAAGTTCATCCATTTCATAAAACAATACATATAGCGTATGACTATTATCCCACGGGAGACCTGAACTTGGATAAACCTTAGTGTTCTTGAGTCTAGTTGATACAAGATGTATAAGAAACATGAATCACTGTGCACGTCGTTAGGTATACCTAGATTACTGTCAGGGATCACTCCCGACAGTTATGGTTCATTCGTATAACGACGATAAACCTCATATCTCATGTAATGTTTATCAGTGTATGGTTCTATGATAATTATGCTTCACAACTACTATTCTTCAAAATATTAGATTTTATATCCTTTCAATGCTACTTCACTAAAAAAATTACGCACAAAGTTTTATATCAATTAAATAAAGAAATATCAACAAAATTACAACGGACCATATTTAAAGAAAAAACGAATCACTCCGTGATGCTGTTTGGATAACTATTTATACAACAAATATTTATGGTCATCCAACATTCATGTGCCTCATTGCTTGAACCTTCGTGCCGTAGTTAATATTTACGCAGATCCTCAGGCCTACGCCGCCTAGCATGTCTCCATCGAAGTCGCCCACTGTCGCCCAGGAAGAGGATGCAAACTGCGGCGGCATATTCGGGGAGAGGAACCATCGAGTCATCACACAGAAACTGAAGAGTTTTTTTATATATATATTTTTGATTAAAATTTTAAATAAATAAATTCCTTGTGAAAAAAATTACAAAACTAAACGCTTAACACCCTCTCATGGAGCGGATAGACCTGGGAGAGCGGTAAGGAGTCCCACTGACTCTTACCGCTCTTTCATAGAGCGGGTAGGCTTACAGCCTCTGAAGCGCGGTAAGCCCCGGTGCAAGAACAGTAACCCGCGGTGAATAGTACTCCAAAGTTCAATTTCTCCTCCTACCTTCTCTATTCAAAACAATGATGTTCTGTTGCTCTAAAAATTCTAAAACTTTTTGTATGTGTTACATAATCCATGTGCAACCCATTTTAATTGAATGCACCCAAAAATCATGTGTAGAATTTAAACTAAAATTCTCCAAAAAAAAGACTACTTTTATAACTTCTAGCAAATGTTAGGGCCTCAAATAAATTTCTAAAAAACTGGTAAAATTCACTAATATTCTTCTTATGTGATGTGATAATTTCTAAAATTATTTTTAGCACTAGGTTTATATATGTTTGTATTCAAATTAAGTTAAAAGAAGAATATCACATGAAATTATAAAAATACATATAAATGGTGCATTACAAAGGAATCCACTTTTTTACCATATAATCTAGGGTTAAAAATAATTTTAGAAATTATCACATCACATAATAAGAATATTAGTGAATTTTACCAGATTTTTAGAAATTTATTTGATTTCCTAACAATTGCTAGAAGTTATAAAGTAGTCTTTTTTTTTGGAGAATTTTATTTTAAATTCTAAACTAGAGTTTTGGGTGAATTCAATTAAAATGGGTTGCACATGAATTATGGAACACGCACAAAATTATTTATAATTTTTGGAGAAACAGAATATTACTATTTTGAATAGAGAAGATAGGAGGTGAAATTGAACTTTAGATTACTGTTCACCGTGGGTTACTGTTCATGTATAGTTGATGTAGGGGGCTTACCTGACTACTGCTCTCTCAGGGGGCGATAAGGGCATAACCGCCCCGTGAGTAGGGATGAAAACGAACAGGAACGGTCAGAAAACCCCTCTAACCGTTTTCATTTTCACATTTTCTCTCAAAAACGGAATCGAAAACGGGAAAGCCGAAAACGGGTACGAACTCAGGAATGTCGGGATATCAAAAATGAATCAATCCGAACATAAATATGCGAGTATCAGTAAGTAACTGATAATTTAAAATGAGAACACCGATCCGTAAAACAATGATTTCAAGCATCTGTGCGACACATAATTAATTCACACCAACAAAAATAATTTATATCATACACAGATGAACCATGTAATGACATAAGTATCAACTAAAAAACAACTACCATGTCGTAATTCGAGTACTCAATATAACATACAATCACACAAAGACTATGATTGGAGGTGGCGCAAGAGCTTAAACAACATCGGTAGGTCAGCAGCCGACTGACTGGACCACTGGGATCTGGTTGAACTTTAGGATATGGGTTATGTTTGGACTGGCCGACCGGGCTTGGCATGTGGGCTACATTGTGATTTGTGAAGTTTGATCTCAATTAGAAAAACGGGAATTTCTAGATTAAAAACGGAAAATCTGAAAACGGTCGAGAAAACCCCATAACTATTTTCATTTTCACATTTTCTCTCGAAAACGGAATCGAAAATATAGAAAACAGATCGGAACGGAACAAAATTTATCCCGTCCGTTTTCATTCCTACCCACGAGAGGGCGGTAGGCGTCTATTTTTTAAATCTTTTCATCTAAAATATATTTAAATAAAATTTTATATTAGAAAATATAAAAAAAACTCGAAACTGAATGTGAACAGGCCTGCGACGGTGAATGCAGGGAGTACAAGGCCCACTACAAATCCTGCCCAAACGACCGCAGTTCCAAATAATTCATAATTCCAAAGGAATTTGTTTTCCGGTTGCGTTGTGAACAGGAAAAAGGAAAACACTTTTCGGTAGTGGAGTAGCATTTTCCGGTTGGGGGTTTGCAGGGCGTCTGGACGTGTCGGTTGCCGGCCGGGTCGGATCAGCGGCGCTCAGCCATGCGTTGAATTGTTGTTTAAGGTTTTGTGCATCTAATGTTTATTTGTTTCCTTTATCAGATTGTAAGAATATTTTAGATTATAGGTTGTAGAAGCTATTCTAGGATGGATTGTGGATGGTGTCATAATCTAAATCTGATTACTGCAATCTATTTTCAAAATCCATCTATTTATTTATATATTCTAATTATGGAGCATAATTTAGAATCTAGAATCTGAAATAAATAGATCATAACAGGAAGATTTATACAATGAACACAGATGTTTAGTAGCAGCTTGGACTCGACGGAGCACGGGCTTAACAAGGTTATAGCCAATTTGGGATCTTACAAGACTGAATGCGTGCCCGTGATCACATGAAACATTTGGTTAGCCAGGAATAAGCACGTGTTCGATGATGTAGTGTAGCGCCGGATGAGTAAGAACAATTGTATCGACTCCATGAAACCTTGGTCCCACAAAACCAACAATCAAGAACGAAAAAAGTTATTACTGGATATTGAGATTGGAAAGGCCGACAACCCCGAGTTTAGCGATGTTATTTCCCTGGCTTAAGTGGAGCCTGCGAATGCCCGTAATCCTTCGATCTGCACGTGCACGTGCTTGTTCCTTTTTATGCTCCATCTTATCTCCTCCACATGTAAAAGAACGTTTATCTATATACTTGTTATGAAAATTAGGTACGTAGGGTACTGGCTCCCCTCCCTCCTTTCTAAAAAAATTGAAACTGTGATAATTGCTGACATATACACTCCGTACATAGGCAATGTAGCTTTTGGAAAAGCAACGCAAGGGCCTTGAGGAACGTAATTTGGTTCAAGCACTTTTTGTTAATAATCTTTCTGCACACCATGTTGCTGATACTAAAATGGAGTACGTATCTGGAGTTCTGGACATGACAATTGCTTATAGGAGATATTCAATGTGATATCACGTACATCTTTCTGTATATTTGAGTGCACATTACCCTGTGTCATTTTGTAACTTCTATTGGTAAACTTAAGTAGTTTTTAAACAAAGTAGCCCCTCAACTCATGTATCCATTTATATTAATATATCTTCTCATGTGTTTTCTTTAAACATATTACGGTACTAGTAGAGGGGCGTACGCCCCACCCCTTTAGGCCTCTACTTTTGTAATGCCCCGTTTTGAATGGTGTGTTTGATTTCTCAATTCGATGGATGTGTATAATTAAAAAGAATGATTATTCATATCCACAGCTTGACATATTTCTACTTTGCACACTTGTCTATGCACTTCTTTCCACTCTGCAAGCAGCCATGGATAGAAACCGTGGCTTGGAGATACTCTTCAGCATCCTTGGTTCAGTAGTAGTTGTGCTTGCCATTCTGTTAGGGGTTTATCTTCTTTCAAAATGGTGTCTCGTGTTTGCTAGCTCTGCCATTCGTGGAGACGGTGCAGTAGAACCTACACCACCACGACGGTGGCGGCCACTCGACAACGTCCTCGGTCGGCTCCAATGGGGCGGTAGGCCGGTGCAGAGTGGATTTTTTACCTTTTGGTCCTTTACAAAAATGTATTTCATAAATGGATCCTCTAGAAAAGTTGTCCATAAATAGATCTTTCGCACGGTGTCATAAAATTTGACGTCGTTAGACCATTCTTAGATGTCATCTGATTTGGTGCCATGCACTTTACACCTAAGAGGTGTGTTGTATGCCCTCGTTTACCTGTCATTGTTAGATATATGGGTTTAGTCCAATATATTTAAAAAAAATTCTAAATAAATCTAAAAGGACCAACTAAGTGGAGGTGTATCTTTTAGTCCTACCTTTCTAGTAGAGGTAGAGGGCTAACTTAAAAAAATTATCTCCTCCACTCACTTAGAATGTGTGGATAAGAAGACTAGAAGTACATGTGCTCATGCTCGCTCGCCTCGCCTCGCCAGGCCATGGCTGTGGCCAAGGCGGGGACGAAAAGCGAGGGCGCACGATACCTGTCGGACCTCACCTTTGGGTCTCCTTGTGCAAATAGTATCAGTCACTGGATTAGTAGCTGATATTCACAATTTCAACAGAAATATATATTACAGATAGAGTTATCCAAATGGGTCGTGCCGTGTCGAGGGCACGGCCCGACGGGCTTGGTGAGTTTAATGGATCGTGCCGTGCCGCGCAGGGCCATGTGCCGCACCCTCAGTCCATGGCACAGCCCGTGAAGCACAGTGACGTGCCAGGCCGACCTGGGCACGATTGTGGCACAGCGGGCCGTGCCAGGTGGTGTGGCCGAGGTAGGGCGGGGTAGGGCGGGGATAGCGTGGGGAGCTACCGGGGCGGGGCAGGGGTGGGGCTGGATGGCTGGGGTGAGCCTAGGTTGTGCCCATGCCAGCCCGTCTAAGCCGCGTCGTGCCGTGTCGGCACGGCGTGCCACACGTTCGGCCCAGGACTACCCGACCCGTCTTAGCTTGGGTTATGCCTACAGTGGTGTGCCTCAGGCCGGCCCAGTAGGTACGACCCATTTGAACATCACTAATCATAGACATACTTCGAATATTATACCTGAACTGAAACTTACGATGCAGCAGGTAGATCACAAGCCCTATAGACAACTTGGGTGCGAACGAAACCTTAGTATTATACTCTTCATCGCCATCAGCGTAGTCTTTCTCTCAATCTTCAACTGAAGTTTAACAAAGCAAGAGTGAGTATATAAAGTACTCAGTAAGTCCTACCTCAAGGGAAATAAATTGATGCATAATGGTAGAACAAGGATAAGGCTATAGAGTTTTTAGGTTTTGCGGAACACCAATTTTGATGTAGGAGTTTAGTTTTGCAAAGTCCTTTTTGAAACAGTTGAGAAAAGCAAAGTTGAGTTTAATATTATGGGGTTGTTAGCCCTAGGGGAGATGCAATCCATCCTGCCAGTTCCCAAGTGTTATAGTTGGTGGACATCTTGTCCTCGCCAACTCAAGGCACATAATTTGTACTTTCTAAATTACGGGTACTTTGCCCATTCACGTACCAAGGAATACTCACACCATGGAGCTAATCATCAAGACCACATCGTAGCATCACCCATGATCACGGGCATGGCTATTTGAATAGATTTATATTTTACAGAGGTTGTACAGCTTTACCCGCACGATATGCACAGACCCACACCACCATAGTGGTTGGAACTGGCATAACGAGTCGCAACACACTCTCAACCTAGCCACGATATCCACCCACAGGGGCACTAAGATATCAGAGGCCTTATAATAACATAAGGGGAAGATCACTTAGCCGCCCCATGGCTCAAGCATGGCCTAAATAACTCAAGGAATGACCACATAGTAATCCCATGAATCAAACGGCCGGACCTCGGGTTGTACATTGCCCAAGTCTTCTCCTAGTCCCCATTACCACTACCGGCCTTCGCGTAGTATTGAGCTATGTCGAAAGAGGTTGGTTCAAGTCTTGCCCATACAGGACGCGTGGTTGCATGATGTTTACTAGGAGAGATGTCAAAACGAACCGATCCCTATGCGACCGAGGTGAGTGTCTCCCAACATCATCATTATACTCACCCCTGTCAAAACATCTTTGGGGTTTCTTCATTAACACATTCACTCACACCACCAAGCACACACACCACATTTCACAAATTTTCAAAAAAGCATGATTCAGATTATTATGATGATTCCTTTATTTAAGCAGAGTAGTCCTAAGCATGCTAGTAGGCAAGCAATCGTACAAGAAATCAATATAGTTGTTGGGGACCTTCTAGGGTTTCAACGGAATAAAGGTAATCATAACAAGGTATGGCTATAACAAGTTAGGTCATAACTATCTCAACATCTTAAATTAGAGTTAATTTAAGCATGCATATTACTATAGTTTAAAACAAGGCTCTACCTGCCTTCGTTGTAGTCATCATCTGCTTCTTCTTAGTAGTTCGGTCCTTGGGGTCTTGTTCGTAGTCTAGTCCTTAGGGTCTTCTTCGAACACATTTTCTTCTAATTCTATGAAAGTGGACATCGATAAGCGCTTGTTCTGCAGGAACTTCGTTGGGTTGGTCGCGCCATCGTATTTTTTAGCTAGGACTGGCCAGAACTTGTTAGGCCAGCGCACCTCTCGTAGTCGGGCCGATAAAGAATTGTACTCCATCCTGTAATGGGGTGCCACTTGCCGATGGGTAGCAGCCCGCGACCGGGGAGAGAGCCGACGATCTCATGGCCCTGGCGATGGGATGTAGGAGTTGGATGCCCCCCTGCGTGGGGAGGGAGAGTTGCATGGTCGCTTGCCCTTTTCTAGCTCTCGCTGGGCACGATTCTCCTACTCTCGGGTGGCCCTATAGCCTTGGATTACATCACGGAGGTCGCAGGTGCGAAGAGAGTCACACAAGTTCATGGGCTGGCTGTCCCGACACGATGGGGGTCTCCAAGTTCACCCTATTACTAAGGGAGCATCGGCTCTCTCCTGCTATGGGGCTCGCTACAAACCCTAACAATCGTGACTTTCATCAGTCCTTGCGACAGACGAGGTGGTTGCCATCACGGTTTGGCGTCAGGTAGTCTCTACCAAGAGGGTGAGGTCATGCAGCCATGGTGCTACTGGTGAACCCTCTAGTACTGCCATTGGTGGGTGGCTAAGAAGCACTTGCGTAGTCTGCAGATTCTGCGTAGGCATCATGGCCTTGTAGTTGACCTGCTGACCACGGAGCGGTGAAACATCGCGAGGGGGAGCACCCAACACTATTGTTTGGCGCACGATGCGCATTCACGTCATGGTGTGAAGGCCTAGACACCGTCGCCGCTAAAGACTGCACCCTAGATGGGCACTTCTTTGTGCGGTTATAGTTGCTGGGGCAGTATTGGACCGCTTCCATGTCCGGTGCCAGGTTGGTTTCCCTTTGGGCAAATGGCTCAGGGCTCACCGTCGGTACCCGGGACATGAGGGTCTGTGCTGCCTTTCGTTGCATGGTCTACCATGCAAACTTCATGTTCAATCTCGAAATCCTTCGACTATGTCTCTGTTTTCCATACTTGGAGCACACCGAGCTCGTCTAGGTCATACCCCATGGCGAACACTTCACGGCGACCGAGGTCCTTGATATGAGACTCCGTGGCCACCATAGATTCAGACATGGGTAGCCCAGCCATAGTATCAACACTTGCAGAAATGCGAAAAACACGCCTCTACCTGGCGCACCAACTGTTAGGGGTGATATGTGATAATGAATTCGGGGTATATCAGACGAAAGGTGTGTTGATCTACGTTTCTTGCGGGTATGTATCGAACGAACTTAAGAACATGAGGATTTTATCCAGGTTCAAGCTTCCTGTGGGATAATAGCCCCAAGTCCTATGTATTTTCTTACGGAGTGTGTGAACTGGTTATAGAGTGTTCCTTATATCCTTTTCTTGAACTCTCCTCCTCCCATTATATAGCAGGAAAAAGTGGAATACATACAAACAGGCTGTGTCAAATGATGTGGCAAACCTACCCTTGATGAAGTCAACTACCCGAGCCATCATGACGTCGGATAGGCATACCTGCCTTGCTCTGGTCGTCCTGCACATCCAGTCCCATCATCGAACACCGTCATGCTCACCGGCCAGACCATCCTGTATCATTAAATGCCATGGGACAGGTCACTGTCGCACCACGCCTGCCCATGACCTCGCTCACCGAAAGAGAGTGATTGGGGAAGGAAAAACATTTGAGTGGATGGCATTAAATGCGCATAATAGGTCAGTTGAATACCTGCCTTGTGACCAGTAAGGGCTGGTCGCACGAGCCCCGCCCTGTTCGCGCGACAAGTTATGTGATCTTGAAAATATCTACCGTCGGCTGACATTTGGCGGTATAGGGCCCGTCCTGTGGGGCACCCTTTATCTATTATATCAATAATAATCGTTAAAAATATAGCTGTTGTAAATATAGTTATTAGAAATATAGCTGTTGAAAATATAACTGTTATAAATATTGTCGTTACAAATATTTGATTAGTTACAAGATATTATTAAAATATAGAAGAATATAATATAGAGGATGAATTATGACTAGTCTGTTGGACTACGAAGAAATATGAATGAGAGGTTTTTTGAAGGGCACTCCATATGAAGCTATTAGGTTGGGGTTTGGATGACTAGTCTTTTCATGTACGCAGATTCCATGACATCAAAGGTTGTGGTGTGATGCCATTGAAGTACGATGTCAAAGGACCTGGTGCCGTTGTGTGTTGACACGCTAATAAGAGCTTACATCGCATATTCTACATGTCAAATGCATAACACCAAATGAGATGTGCCAATAATAATCTAACGGCGCTAAAGTTTGTGACACCATGTGAATGATCTATTTCTAAACAACGTTTTTTAAAACTTCATTTGTAAAATACATTTTTGAAAAGGGTAAAAAAAAAAGTAAAAATTCCCACGGCCACGGTCACATACACGCGAACGACGCACGTGACAAAGGTTGAGCGAAAAGCCCAGGAACCATGCATATATGCACGTGAAAATTGAAGGGAATTTGTTAGATGAACAAAGCGACTTTTTACGGCCAGATGCACACCACCTGACTTGCTGGGGTCAGTGCGTGTTAGTCAAGCGCGGGAGCAAATTATATGGCATGCGGGACCCGCAGCGATTCCATTCGTCATCGGTGACGTTGCCGCATCTCGTTCATTACCGAAGACGGCTATGATCTTCTTGTCGATCGGGACGGATCAAGATGGACAGTTGTCACTGCCAATGTTCAAGGTGCTCACGTCGCCAGAGTGCTTACCCAGAGGCTCGGAAAAAAAATCGCGATAGTGCTGGTAGAGTGACCCCTTTGGCTCGTTCTGTGTGGTGTGAATCCTGGACAGTAGGGGAAAGCGACGACACAGTGGCCACCGGCCAGCTGCGTCGGAGTGGCGCCTCTATAAAGTGTCGGCCTCGTCACGATATCACTCACAGCAGAAACACGCCATCCACCGCACAACGCACTAGCCAAACGTTGCGTACGCAATCGTTCAGGGAAATGGACGGCGCTGCAACAACCACCGCGACGAGGTCCCGGAGGCCGGTGGTTCTGTACCCGTCGCCGGGGATGGGCCACCTGGTCTCCATGATCGAGCTCGGCAAGACGCTCGGCGCGCGCGGGCTTGACGTCACCATCGTCGTCGTCGACCCGCCCTACAACACGGGCGCCACGGGGCCCTTCCTCCACGGCGTCTCCGCGGCCAACCCGTCCATCTCCTTCCACCGCCTCCCCAAGGTCGACCTCCCGCCCGTGGCGTCGAAGCACTACGAGGCGCTCACCTTCGAGCTCATCCGCGTCTCCAACCCGCACCTCCGCGACTTCCTTGCCGCCGCGTCCCCGGTCGTCCTCATCGTCGACTTCTTCTGCAGCATAGCGCTCGGCGTCGCCAGGGAGCTCGGCGTGCCCGCCTACTTCTTCTTCACCTCCGGCGCCGAGGTCCTGGCGTTCTTCCTGCACCTCCCGGTTCTGCACGCGCGGACCACGGCGAGCTTCCGGGACATGGGGGAGGAGCTCGTACACATGCCGGGCATCCCGCCGTTCCCGGCGACGCACGCCATCCTGCCCATCATGGAGCGTGACGACGTGGCCTACGATGGCTTCCTGAACGTGTGCACCGACCTCTGCCGCTCCCAGGGCATCATCGTCAACACGTTCTACTCGCTCGAACCGCGCGCCGTCGACACCGTCGTCGCCGGGCACTGCACGCCGCCCGGCCTCCCGACGCCGCCCGTCTACTGCATCGGGCCGCTGATCAAGTCGCAGGAGGTGGCCAGGGGCGGCGAGGAGTGCCTGGCGTGGCTGGACACGCAGCCCAAGGCCAGTGTGGTGTTCCTCTGCTTCGGCAGCATCGGCCGGTTCAGCGCGGAGCAGATCAGGGAGGTGGCCACCGGGCTGGAGGCGAGCGGGCAGCGGTTCCTCTGGGTGGTCCGGACCCCGCCCAGCGACGACCCGGAGAAGAAGTTTGAGAAGCCACCGGAGCCGGACCTGGACGCGCTCCTCCCGGAGGGCTTCCTGGGCCGGACAAAGGACAGAGGCCTCGTCGTCAAGTCGTGGGCACCGCAGCGGGACGTGCTGGCGCACGCGTCCGTGGGCGGGTTCGTGACGCACTGCGGGTGGAACTCGGTGCTGGAGGCGGTGATGGCGGGCGTGCCGATGCTAGCGTGGCCGCTGTACGCGGAGCAACGGCTGAACCGGGTGTTCCTGGAGAAGGAGCTGCAGCTGGCCGTGGCGGTGGAAGGGTACGACAGCGACAAAGGTGTCGTGACGGCCGAGGAGGTGGCGGCGAAGGTGCGGTGGCTGATGGACTCCGACGGCGGGAGGGTGCTTTGGGAGCGGACGCGGACGGCCATGCGGCAGGCGAACGACGCGCTGCGCGAGGGCGGGGAGTCGGAGGCGACGCTGGCCGGGCTGGTCGACTCGTGGAGGAGCGCGTGACGTGGTAAAGGCGGCTTCTCTCAGACTATCAACATCCCGTGGACGAGGTAGCTTTTGCTGGGTGGAAATAGGACTCTCTCCGCCCTTAGAGTTGGGTGTTTATTACCCGCAGACATGGATTTCCCTCTAATTGGTCGTGGAAGTAAACACACGGCCGGTCGTTAGCGTGCGACTTCAGTTTCACCTGTGTGATTTGAGTGTTTTGCTCTTGCAAAAAAGGAATAAAGTATGCATTCCATTTGGAGGTAACTCGCGCTGTTTGACTGCTGTACTAGAATAGATGCTCCGTTGTCATTAACAGAAATCGCAAGAGATTGGCGATTGAGACGGCAAAAAATGTACACATAGTTGGTTTACATTCTCTACTGTATAAAATATATATATTGTATTTCACATCTCATCTTCTCTCACTCTTCTCACATCTAATTAAAAACTTATAAAATTTAAATAATTTATTCACTTTTAACATCTCTTCCCATCCTTCAATCTTCTCGTCTTATTACGGCTGCATATATAAAATCTACTGTACTAATAAAAATAAATAAATAAATTAGGAGAAAAATTAACGGATAATCTTCTACTCCTTTTTATATCTCATCTAAAATCAAACTATAGTATTACTCCTCACGTATTCATTCGGTGATGTTCCCATAGCGTATCACGTCTCCACACTCTGAGTTTATGTTTGATGTTACCACGTTCAATATTTATATTTGTGTTTTCCTTACAACATACATGCACTTAGCTAGTATTTTTAAGAGGAAGTAGCCAAGTTTAGTGTGGAGCTTTTTTATTTTAATATTTCAAAAATAACAAATTTGTAAAACTAGACGTCCATTTGAAAAAATATATATAAATAGACTATTATTGTCTGTTGCAAGAGCGACAACAAGACGTTATCCTTCCAATAGACGATAGGTTAAAAAAACATTATGTTTCATTACTTTTAAAATTCAAAACACTATCAAAATAGTTATAGAAATTTTTGAAAAAAATATATTGTAGAGGATACTATAATATATCTCTCTAAAAAAATTTCAACCCAAACAATTACCTTTAGAATGAAAAAAGGACAAATTTTATTAAAATTGAGAAACAAATTTTGAAATTTGTCTTTTTGTTCTCATTTTATAGATTATATTTTTGTTTTAAATTTTTTTAAGCTAGATCATAGTATCCTCCGCAACATATGTTTTTTCAAAAATTTCATTACTATTTCAATAGTCTTTTTGAATTTGGAGAGCAATAGAATGCAGTGTTTTTTAACCCGTCGTCTATTGAAAATATGACATCTCCATTTTTTTAAAGATGTCACATGTTAGAAGATCGATATCTTGTTGTCGCCCTTCCAACAAGAGATATTAGGCTATTGATACAATTTTTTACAAATTAACATCTAGTTTTACAATTTTTTATTTTTAAATATAAAAAATAAATTAGTTTAGTGTGAGATGAGTGGGCTCAAGTAGCCCAGACTTGTGAGCTGCACGGACCAGCCCAAACAGCTTCCTCGTTGCAGGCTCTCTATTTAAGTGGGCTCGGCAACTAAATCTACATGCGACGGCCCGACTAGAGCTGAATCGGCTTGACCCGACCCCATGTAACTTGTGGGCCAATCTCATCGTGATACAGCAGAGGCCTTCCTTCCTCCACAACAGGTGGCACGGCGGCGCTGGCATGGTGCCAACCAGATTTTTATTTATTTATTAAATATTTTTCAAAATTAGTAGAAATATGTATCTATTTTTAAAAATTAATAAAAATAAGTGTTTGTCAACTTATGCAATAAATTTGTCTGTTATTTGACGTGACATGCCAATAAATATGAATCATCTATGCCTGTTATTTGACATGATATGCTAACTTGGACAACAGAGGGTCTTCTCATGCGGGCATGCCACGCCAAATATCGCCCTCGGTCCATTAATATGGGCGGGCAATCCATATTTATCGCTCATACAACGAACGACAAGTGCATAATTTTGTTAATTTTGAAAAGATACATATATTTCTATTATTTTAAAAATAAAAAGTATATAAATTAAAAAAATCCGTGCCAACTATCTGGTTCGGTTCCATCGGATGCGTTCTTTTCATTTAGTCGCCTAGCTGCAAACCTATGAAATATATGTACACCACACGCAAGTACAACCCCATTCACTCGTCCCTAATTTTATTTTTGAAAGAACCTAACTTAATTAATAATAATGCAAGCAAGTATATAAGTATCTGTTAGAGATGATTCCTGATAATAAATCTAAGGTATATCGGACGACATGCATATTGATCTATGTTTCTTGTGGGTGTGTACCGAACGAATTCAAAAACACAGAGATTTTATCCAGTTTTAGGCCTCTGTGGGATAATAGTCATACGTCATGTGTATTTTCTTATTTAGTATGTGAAATGGTTACAGAGTATTCCTTATCTCCTTTTCTCGAACCATCCTGCTCCCTTTATATAGCAGAGAAAAGAGAAATACATACAAACAAACCATGCCAAACAACGCGGTAGACCTACCCTGGACGAAGCCAACCACCTCTAGCCCATCATGACGTCGGATAACCATGTTCGCTCTGCTCTGATCATCCTGCACGTCCAGTCTCATCAACGAACGTCGTCACGCTCTTCGGACAGGCTATCTCGTAGTATTAAATGATGTGGGACGGATAACTACTCCATCACGCCTTCCCACGGCATCGCTCACCGAAAGAGTGTCTTGAAAAAAAAACACTTAAGTAGATGGCATTAAATGCGTCATAACAGCAAGGGTTGGTTCATGACGTCGGATAAGCATGTCCGCTCTACTCTAGTCGTCCTGCACGACCAGTCTAGTCCTCGAACGTCGTCACGCTCACCGGCAAGGCTATCTCGTAGCATTAAATGATGTGGGACGGATAACTACTCCATCACGCCTTCCCACGCCATCGCTCACCGAAAGAGAGTGCCTGGGAAAAAAACACTTGAGTAGATGGCATTAAATATGTCCTAACAGCAAGGGTTGGTTGTAGGGTTTCTGTCTGTGCCCAGAGGGCTGGTCGCATGAGCCCCCTGTTACACGATGAGTCCTATAGTATTGGAAATATCTATTGTCAGTTGATATTTGGCGGTGTGGGGCGTGGCCTATAGGGCACCTCTTATCTATTACACCGACAGTAGTCCCTAAGCTTCATCGTGCATAGGGTGAACAGAGTAGTTTGCCATAGTAGACTGTGGTCATTGCGCGACGAGTGGTCGTTGACGTAACCCGCTTTTGTGGTCGACTTAGGAAACCACATCCTGATGGGAGCTTAAATGTCTGTGGGGAGAGAGAGAGAGAGAGAGAGAGAGAGAGAGAGAGAGCTCACGTGGGAGAGAACATGGGAGAGATAAACATTAATTGCCATCAGATCCGAAGAAATTTTGGTTCCCCACACACGACCTTTCAAATTTTTAGCAAACCAGACCTCGCGGCAGTCCTTTAAATTAGAGTGCCGATAGTTCCCTATGAATCCTTTCATCGTCTCCCTTAGTCTCCAAGATTTTATGCTCAGAGCTATTCGTCTCTGTCTCCATTCTTGCCCGCACAACACCTTCCATTGTCATCTGATAGCGCGCACCAACAAAGAGCCCGCCTTCCCCAAATCCAAGTGCCGACGAAGGGGGCAATGGAGAAGCGACCGGGTGTCACAATCCGACGGGAGGCGGTCCTGCTACTACCTACTGGGATGAGCTAGCTCTCGCTTGGACTGACGTAGTGACTCGATTTGGGGCTAAACCCAATTAGGCCAGGAGGGTACACCTTCCTTTCACACACCTGGCCATTCCTTTCGCTTTCACGGGCTCATCCATTCTTTCGGTCACACATCCATTTGATCGCGCCAAAATTCCATCACCTAAACGGTCGACTAGGCGCGTGCCTTGCCGCCTAATCGCGTCCAGGTAACGTCCAGCGGTGTCGTTTAGACCGTTTTTGATCGTCAAGACGGGTTTTCGTCTAGAGCTGCTCCTAGGGCCTAAACTTGACGTCAACCAGCAGACTAGCATCTAGACATCGTCTAGATGAGTTAGACACGCATCTAGGCGAACACTGCCTAAACCCTTATCCAGTGATTAAAATCCTAACAAATCTACCCATCCAGATCATAAGCAACCTCCCCATCTCCAAATAAAATCTTGCAATACAACGTGTATGCCATTCCTACCCATGATTAATAAAAAAACTATACTATTATTTCCACCTACAACAACTAAATCTGGAAAAAAAAAATACTAAATTGTAACTACTACATATAAAATAACAATCCATAAAAAACTTAAAATATTGTAACAGTGACTACCACTTTCAATTAATACTAACTATCAAATCCTAAGTCTAATTATTACTCTATCTTGCTCAAAAATCTAGATATGATATTAGTACAAGTAACTCCAATTATCTCTGCTAACCTAGATCTGATGGCTAATCTATATGTAACAACCATAATTCCTAAAACCAAAAAATAAATAAAAACTTATTCAAAAGAAATTAAAAAGAGTTTTGCAAAATTAAATAAATCCCTAAATGTGTATTTATGCTTTATACATATAAGAATATATGTGGATATATGTGTTATGTGTATAAATACATACATACATACATACATATATATATATATATAAAATAAATATATATTTTGATTGCTTGATTGATTTTGTGAGCCAATATAAGGATATATATAGTATATACATGTATAAGTATGATATACAGGTGTATATAAATGAGAGAGAATAGAATGGAAAAAGAAAAGCTTTTTGTGTTAAAGGACTAAAGCCCATCTCACCTCCCTCTCCTCTCTCTGTTTCGGCCCAACCCAACTGGCCTAGCCAAGTTAGCCCACTGCTCTCTCCTCTCTTCCCTCCCTCTCTGCTTCAGCTCGCAGAGCAGCATCAGCTGGCCGCCGCTCGTGTAGTCACCGTTGTGTCCGAGTCAGAGATCGGCCGCCCAACCGCCAAACGGGATCGTTGAGCCTCTAGAAGCTAAAGCCTGGACCAATTTTGCTAGAGCCTAAGCCAATCACAAGATGTGCACAAGAGTTCAACCACTAGTCGCATGAAGTTCCAATCAAATTCGCGGGTTTGCGTTGGAGTTAAGCCAAGCAGCAAAGGAAGGAAGAATCCAGAGGCTAAGCGTGAACTTTTTCCCAAGAGATAGACTCGAGCATGTTTGAATTGCCAGAATTGAGTTCGGACCGCCGCCATCACCCCTTTTCAAATCCAAGTAGAATTAGAGATAAGAGAACCACCCGCCTATAAATATGTGTCCCTATGCCCTTCCCAGATCATCCCGGGCCTTTTCCCCATCTTGTCGAGAAATCATCACCAGAGCTCATCGCCGTGGGAACCAAAGCTTCAAGCTGTCGCCTACCGTCTCTAGCCTCAACTGCACAACGTCAACGACCACTCTTAGCCCAGCTCTGTCCATTGTGAGCACGTGGTCATTTTCCACCGCTCGTCGGAGCGTTTGGAGCACAGCAACGAGCTGTTCGCCTCTTGCCGGTGACACGCCACCATAGGAACCCTCTGAGCCGCTGTCATCGTCGTCGGGAGCGAAGAAGACCGAAGTGAGCCTTCTGATCCGAAACCAATGGGCGAGATTAGATCTGCATACCCCTTTGGTTTTAATCCCAGTCAGCCGATGACATGGTAGCCACGTAGACGCATGCGTCCGACGTGTCTGCTCTGTCATCAAGCCACCTCTGCCAAACAACCAAGTCAGTAGCCCGGCCAACGTTTCTTTTTCTTTTACTTTTAAATTGTTTTGTTGACATCATAATTATTATATATTGCATAATAAATAGTTTTTAGTACAAAAATAATCTAAAAATAATAGTAATTTGGAAATTAGTTTTTGAAAATGTTTAATAATGTTTTATAGGTATATTTAATTTTGTTTAATAGTTTTGATTAGTTTTATAATTCAAATAAATGCTAGAAATTTTTAGAAAAAACCTAGAAAATCATATATGGCTTTGAAAAAATTCTAGAAAATACCTAGCAACATAATTTCATCTGTAGATAATCTTTCTAGTCCTGTTTTAATCTTTAGAAAATCATAACTTGTCAACTGTAGCTCCGTTTTGACCCGTTCTTTCAATGGATTGTTCGAACTAGAGTGATATTGTAAGTGATGATGTTTGTTATGTGATATTTGGTTCTTTTTGGATCTTGGTGCATATGTTGTGAGTAGATGCCAACATTCAGGAGGATCTAGAAGGTCCGCAGGATTAAAATTTCAAAGACCCAACTGAGTTCAGTGAAGACAAGTTATGTTCTTAATCATTTTTATCCTAGTTCTACAAATATTTTGTTATAAACATGCATGCTAATAATTTATTAGAAATCCCAAGAGGTAGACTTTACCCTAGTTTTTCCCTTATCATCCTTGTCGCTACAGTATGGTTTTGGATTATGGATGAGTAGATGATGCTTAGCCTTACTTTGGGATGGTAATCATGATAATTGTTCCACAAACTTAATAATGGTTATATGCAATAATGATAAAATATGATGGAATAATTTTTGTAGCAACATGGTATAAGGATTTGAGCAGGTGGTATGATGAGATGTATTGTTGGAAAAGTGGTAGTCTTGCTCAAATCTATGGACCGGTTCGTAGGGTGATATTTTTGTGTTTACAGTACAACCACAAGCTTGGTATGTGATGGACCTAGCCAAGTAATTTACTTACTCTCAACATAGTGTAGACCAGGCAGAAGAGCGGTGAATGGGTGATATCTTGGGATCCAAAAGGCGCAAAAGGGGGCTTTCGTTGTTAAGGTGAAATCACACGACAGTGAAACCTTAGCGGGTAGACATGTGCTGATAGGAGACATTGTAAAGGCTTTGTAGTGGATTTCTAACGCACACCTCAGTAGTGTGTAAGAGTTATCTGTCGACCAACGGATGCTCAGCAAAACAGGATGAAACATCTTGTGGATAAAGTACAACTTTTGCAGAGTTAAAACTGAATATTCAGCTATGCTCACGGTCATAAGTGGCACTGAAAACCTACTATGATTATAACTTGATGTTTTGGTTAGTTGGGTCAACTGTGTGGTGAGAGCCATAGTTGAGGATGGTCAATCATAGTAATGGGAACTATGATTGAGGGTTCAATCTTAGCGGATGGAACTTTAGGTTCATTGTAACACCCAAATTTTCAGATTTCTCAAAATTCTAAAATTTTTCAAGATTATTGAATAGCTTCACCAGTAGTATAGATTTAAAACCTACTTTCTTAATCAATCAATCAATATAGGTTGTTATTTTATGTGCATTGCATGCTGAATTTTGTTAGGATCTAAGTAAATGCATTAGAGTTCTTTTTTCTTTTCTTTCTCTTTGGTGTTTTAAGTGAAAAAGATTTTAAAAAGTTTTTTTACAAAACTCAGTAGTGAATAAGTTAAGGATCTTAATGGTTGGAATTCAAAATCCTTGAATTCATCATCTATTTAATCATTGATCATACTTGATCCTTCTCTAGTTCAATTCAAATCTCATCCAAATCTTTGTTTAAAGCCAATCACTCCTTTTTCTCAAAGTTCTACCTAAATCCAAATTCAAATTCCTTATCTACTCATATTCTTGTTCAACCTCATTTTTCGTTTCTCTTAAATTCACTCTAAACTCAATTCAAATTCAAAACTCTATTCAAATTTCTCTGCAAAAGTTTCTTTTCTAAACCCTAGATATAACTAAAGTGTCTTTGGGCCCAATCTTGTTCAAGTACAAACCCTTAGCCAAGTCTTCTAGATGGCTCAACAAAGGATCCACGAATTCTGTACATTTTCGAGGAGTTCTGGACAGCCTCATCTTCTCATGAAATTTTAGAGTTCAAAACGGCCTCATATGCAAATCTTAACAATACTAAAGTTGTAGGTCTCGTCGAGAGCTTCGATTTGAATATATGCAAGTCCTCTTTTGGATAATGGAGCTAGGAGTTACGGCCCCCTAAATCAGTGCTACACAGAGAAGTCCGAGTTCAAACAGTTTATCTTGTGGTGCATTTTTGGAAATCAAGATGACGTTTTCAGAAGTTCCAATGACTACCAAAGTTGTATATCTTTTCTATTAATACAATTTAGAATCAAGAAACGTCCAATTTGGAGTCCGGACGATGGAGATATCATCTTTGGAATAGAGGGCTACGAAAAAGGAAACTGTAACCGACTCGAACTAGAATCCGATTCGTGTTCAGATTGGATTCCACCTCAACCAGCCGCCCCTAGCCCTATAAATATGAGTTGCACACCCTTTCCTACCCCTATTCCATGTCCCAAAGCACTAGAAGTCGCTGCTGCCATGCCTGTGCGTCGCCGGAGTGCCGCCGTTCGCCGGAGCCGCCGTCACCCGTGATGCGTTACGTCGTCTTCTCCGCGAATCCTTCTTCCTCAACCATCAAAGCAAGGTGATGACCCCTTATTCTCCTCCCTTACTACTATTTTAGCATCATACTAAGTCCCTAGCCAAGCCCTAGCCCCGGCCAAAGCCCAATCTACACTGCCATAGTCGTCGCTGTCGCGGACAGCCGCACTGTAGTTGATTGGCATCGATGTTCCCGACCGACCAGAGGTCAAATCACCAAGCCCTTTCACTGGCGCAAAATGTTCCCCACGCTCTAACCAACCAGTTTGGCCCGCAGAGCAGCCAAACTATCGAAATCAAGTTCGACATACCAGTTGTACGGTTTCTGGATGCATTCTGCGAGCGCACCGGATTTGCATTCGCGTTCCCTGTCAATCTAAAAGCCGTATGGATGCACCAACCATGTCACGGCGTGTCACATGGAGTCTTCTACGTAACCCTAGAAGCTCATCCCTGTTTGTGCAGCGACATGACCAGGACGCCATTGCCAACCACAGCACGTCGCAGCCATCACTCGTCTCATCTCCGTTGATCTTTCTTCCTCTCAGTGGATGATCTACCCAAAACTATACCATAGCATTATGTTCCCGAGATATATGAACATCTCTGTTTAAACGGTTTCATAAATTTCATAGTCAATCTCTGGGAACGCGAGCGTCTTTGTTCATGTATCTGTTCGCGGTCACCACCAAACCTAGCAGCAGTCATCGCTGTTTTGCCGCTACCTCGGATGACCCCTTCCAAAACCAACCATACCACTGAATTAGTCTTTCCACGTTCTACGCCATGCTTCCCTCATTTCACTGAAACACCACTGAAGCCGGCATCGATGTTTGTAGCCACATGCCCGATCGCCATCTTCGACGAAACTCGAACCACCACCGCTACATAGAGTCATCAGTAGTATCATTAACCTAGAAGCATAACCTTCAGTCTTTTTAATCCATCATAGGTGGTCGATACTAGATCTCAGCGTATCCTTTCTTTAATCCAAGATGTTATTTGCATAGCATGCTAAGTCAGCACCATATCATTCTTCTTAGCCTAGTTAGTGAAGCCTAGTCTGCCATATACTTCTTGAATCTTGCACAATAATGTTTTCAAGCCTGACACAATGATTGTGCAATAAAGCCTTTCCCATAAGAAGATAGTTCCGGAAAATCAGCATTTTCTTTTCAGTCCAATCCATCTCCCGAAAGATGTTCTCTTTTCATCTTAACTCTGATTTAGATGATTCTTACGTCTAAATATTTCTAAAATCATCCTTATCCAACCATAGTGTTTTTAAAGTGTTTTGATGATGTTTGGTATGTTGCTCTTAGTGTTTTCCTTTGTGTTGTTTATCGATTATTCTCGCAATTAGTCGATAACGTTTCGGAGCAGTTAGAGGGACTTCAATGCCAAGATTTCGACAACACTGAGCAGCATTGGGTAAAAGGCAAGTGTTTTTGATCATCTTGAACCTATATTTTAAAATGTTTTGTTTTACAAAATTGCATGCAGTGTCAATATGATAGGTAGTCACCTTTATTAGGGTTTCTCTAGATTTTCCCTTATCATCCCTTGGAACCTAGATAGTTTATGGTTACGTATTTTTGTTGGGTAGATTGCTTAGCCATACTTTTGGGATACTGGAAAGTGTCATAATCTTTACTAATGAACATATGCAATAATGATGGTTAAAGTGTTAATGGTCTAACAACATGGAACCTTAGGTCTTGAGCAAAGTGGTTTTGATGGATATTATGGTTATGATGTTGGTTTAGTATTTGCTCAAGTAACCTAAGTAAGGACCGGTTCGTGGAGCGACAACCCAAGAAGTAATGTACCAACCACGAGGTTGATATGGGTAAGACGTGACATACTAATTAGAGTTTATCCAATGTGTGTTGTGTCAGCACAAAAGGGGGCTTTTTGGAGGAGTTTAGCTTGCGTAAAGCCTAGCGGTGAAACCTAGTGGGTAGACACATACTGGATTAGTCTCTGGTTAGTGAAAAATGTCATTCAATTATTCTTGGCGACACACCACTAGCGTGTGTTAAGTGTTTCGCGAACACAGTAATATAGAATTTACTGACTCGTGGGGAAAGCTGGACAACCTCTGCAGAGTGTAACAACTGTTATAACAGCCGTGCTCACGGTTATGGGAGACTTGGATCCTCACATGATTAGTGGGTTGTGGTTATGGATTTGGTTGTGGTTATGATTTTGGTACAGTGAGTACTAGATGATTGTGGTTATGGTTCTGGTATAGGGAGTACTAGATGGTTGTGGTTATGTTCTGGTACAGGGAGTACTAGATGGTTGTAGTTTTGGTTATAGTACAGGAAATACTAGACGGTTATGATATGCAAGGTGGGAAGCCTTGTATGCTGGGTGTTGGACTGTATGAGTTACATTCACTTAATATTTGCTTAATGCTTTTGAGTCCAAATATGTTTTTATTACTCGTATTTACGCAAATATACCATGTGTTAGCCTATTCTTGATATTAGCTTGTATATCATTATTTTTTCTGTACTTGCTGAGCGCGTCATGTGCTCACACTTGCTATTTTTCCTACACCATGCGACATGTGTGCTGCTGCTAAGTGAATGAAGATGTTGAATATTATCAAGACGAGGTTGTGACGTTCTAGGCGCGTGTCTCTCGGTTGATTGCCTGCGGTGTTGTTGGGCACCAGTGCTTCTGTTCCGCTGCAGATATCTTCATAGAGATAATATATGTCAATTATTGTAAGAGTTTAACGTTTATTCTATAAAAGTATTATTTTTGTTACTTCACCTGTGACGTCCTTATGTGTGTTGAACATCTTGTACACACATAAGCCACATCTGTTTTTGGCCATTAAAACCGGGTGTGACATTAATGTGTTGGTTAGTCGGTTAAGTCAAGATGGATAGAATTTTGAGGTGGTTTTTTATTCACCTAATTATTATTGCTTTCAAATATTTTTACTTAAATACTGATTTATGCAAGAGAGCCATATTAGCCTTATTCTTATTAAGCCTTCATATGTATACTATTTCCTTCACAACTTGTTGAGTACGACAAGTGCTCACTCTTGCTATCACCAAACACTCAGTTGGAGAAGGTATCGAGGAATACGCTGAAGGTGGATCATTCTAAAATGCTTTCTCTGTCGATGATGCATGTGGAAGAGGTGAAGGATTAGAGGCTTCGTAGTTCATTTAGTTTCACTACGGTTTATTTGGTTCTTCGACCTTTGAAGATCACTTTGTAAGACAGATAATTTGATTAAGCATAGATATTATAATGATTATCATCAATGAAGTCACTATATATTGAGATTAATTTCTAGACTCATCACATAGATGAAATTGGTTTGTTTCTTGAACCGATCTCGACACTATATCTGAAAAATTTGATGGCTAATCTAATTAGTTTTCAAAGTAAAGTATTTGATGACTAACCTAATTGGTTTGCAAAATAAAGTACCAAGATTAGACAATTTAGTGTCAATGAAGATCAGATCTGACAAAGCTTATTGCTCCTCCTCTCCTCTCCCTTCCTTTTTTTTCTTTTCCCTTCTAAACAGGGCAAGCTCTCTATTCTTCAAGGGAGAGTGTGTTCTAGTGTGAGTGGGCTGGGAAGCCACTCGGACTTTAATAGGCCAACCTCGCGCCCATTGGTGGCCAACCATTGCGACAGGACCCACCACTTCCTGCCTATTGGAAGGGCGTGAGGTAGGTGACTGTTCGCGCATCACTTCCTGCCCTTCCAACAGACGGGAGGCTGATGCGACGGGGCCCACGACCACTTCCCGCCCTAATGGATGTGTGGGAGGTTGGTTCGCCTCGATGTCAGCCGAGGAAGCCATTGTGGCATCAGCTCACTTTTTTGATTAGGTGGGAAGAAAAATTGTCTAATCAGAGGGCGATTTTTCACACCCCCCCCCCCCCCCGTTCGTTCAACGAGCAATTTTTACTTTTCACCCACTGAACATGTGGGACGAGGCTATTTTTGCAAAATTAAAAAATAGCCGCATAGTTTTTATAATTCTTTTAAAAAATATATATATATAATTCCAATGCTAGGCTGTGATCTGTTAGGCTTGGCCCATCTTGATTTCATTGTGCCATAAGCACCCTGATATGTTGGGCCGGGCCGAGCAAGCTAGGACAGTGTCCAAGTGTCTTTTCGATGAGTCAACATAAATGTCGACCCAAATTAACACCGAACTCTTGTGCTATGTCTTGTGTAGCAGGGTTGACAACGGGGCGGGTCGGGTTGGGTTGGGTCGTTATGGGTTTTACACCGGCTAGGGTGAGGCTGGGGGCAAATTTTGCCCTAGGGGGGCCCAGGTCGAGGCCCTGATTTGGTTTCGGGTCGAAGGCAGGGGTCCATTTTCATCCACAGGCACTACAACAGCACAACACCCGTGCCACCGACCGCCATCCGCACCCACCGCTGTCGCGCTACAACCGCTCCCGCTCGTGCCGCCGTGTGCTTCCTACCGCGGGATCTCCATCAGGTTTTGAGTCCTTGTCGGGTTCAGAGCCAGGATGAGTTTTCACCCGTTAGGAGTTTGAGAAATGGACCAGATTTCTTTTATTCGGGTTTTAATCAAGTGTGTTCTTGGTGCATCCAGTTCTGACCCACCCGTTGTCAGGCCTATTGTGGAGCGTCACGTGTGCGCACCTCGTGCGGCTAGGCTTCCAGATTCCAACCTCCAACATGGTAAATAATCCATGCTTGGCATGCAAGGAACGTCAGCCGCTGGTGTCCGTCGTCCGTCCACCAGTAGAAGGATCAAAGAAGAGGTGGACCTTCTTTGAGGCACGACAAAATAAAAAGGTATCAACTTGTTAGTCGTGCTGCACTATGAGACCGTTAGAGAGCCCCAAGCTTATCACGCTTACAGAAGAAGAAAGAAGCATGATTCCACCAGTTTGCACCCGTAGTAGTAATACTGACGCTTCGCACAGTAACGACATGCCATGCATGACCTGTCCGGCCGGTCTATGCATGCTCTTTCTCAATCACTATCTATCAGTGATCCACTGATCGTCCCGGGTCGCTTCCGATCTCCAATATATGTCGAACGCCTGCGCCAAAACTAATGTGCGTATATGCAGTGCCTCCACTAGGCCGTGGGGCACTGAAACTGTTCATACTCCACACGCGCACAAGATTCCAGCACGCCAGCAAGCTGAGCTAGCTTGACGCCACCATGGACGCGACGGCTAGCAGAGCCGCTGGCCGCGCCGACGATCAGAACGGACACGTCGATGGCGAGAAGGAGGGGGCGGCCAAGAAGGTGTCGCTGCTCGGCATGTTCCGGTACGCCGATCGCCTGGACGTGCTGCTGATGGTGATCGGCACGGTGGGGGCCGTGGCCAACGGCGTGGCGGAGCCCCTCGTGACGATCCTCTTCGGGAACGTCATCGACTCCTTCGGGGACAGCACCACAGAGAGCATCCTCCGCAGCGTGACCAAGGTGAGTGCACCTGCGGCCAGAAGCTACGCGTCACCATCGTCTTCCGGTGGTCGCTTGACGAGCAGCCAATTTCAACGGTGGGTCTGGTCTTCTTCCTCCAGGTTGTTCTGGATTTCGTATATCTGGGCATCGGAGCAGCAGTTGTATCCTTCCTTCGTAAGTGAAATTTCATTCTGCTGTCGGATTCATGAAAGGTGTGTCACTGAAAACTATGGATGTGAAGAAACGACGCAGGAAAAATTAGTCATACGAACAATATACCACTAGCGTATCAACCCGTGCGTCTACACAGGCTAGAAATTTAGCTTATAATTAAATTGTAGATATTTATATTAATAATGGTTGTATGCTAAGATACATCAACTATTTATATTTAAATATTAGAATGTAAAATATAAATATAATTTTTGTTCATAATATTGGAATCATGTTTATTATTTGTGAATAGATCTAGTTTATAATTTTCATTTTTTATTTGTTTCTTGATTTTTTGAAATTATTATTATTTTTAATGTCGTCACCGTATCTCATATTATTTTTTTAATACATTATAAATTCTTTGATATTATTTTTGTGTGATAATCCGTAATATGTTTGCGTTCTATTGTTTTAGTTTTGTAATGTTTGATTATAATTGATTTGAAAAAGTGTGTTGATTGCTAACGTAACTAAGTTGAAGTTTGCTAACGTAATCTTGTTAGATAAATGATATCTATAACAAAAAAGGGAAGGAAAGGCAAGGCAAGAAGTAGTATTGGAGCTGAACTCTTTGATTTGTTTTTTAATCTTCTATGTTGTTTCACCTGATTATTGATCTATGGTTACAGTTAGTCAATTAATTAATTCGACGGTCGGATGTTTTATTTTTTTGGAATTTCTAGAATTTTTTTAGATTAACATGAAGGCACCAAAAAGAACCTCCAATTAGTAAATATAAGATTTGTCAACGATACTATTAGTCATACGAACTATATACCATTTGTCAACGATACTAAAGTGCCCAATATAGCCAAGTTCTCAAATATCATTGACTCTTCGTGCTTTATGACATTCAGTCTCAAAGAAATTAGCTACATATTCATTCACCTATTTCTTTGTTAGAATCTAGTTCTGCTTGTATAGTTGAAATGCTAATTGAATTCTCACCTTTCACTTGTTCCAGAGGTATCATGCTGGACAATGGCAGGAGAAAGGCAGTCAGCCCGCATACGTTCTTTGTACCTTAACGCAGTCCTGAGACAAGATATTGCATTCTTCGATACAGAGTTGACAACAGGCCAAGCAGTTTCTCGGATGTCTAGCGATACCCTCCTGATTCAGGATGCTCTTGGCGAGAAAGTATTACATTCTTTTCATAACTAAATAAGGAGCACAAAATTCCATCACATCGCAAACACAAGCGTGCACAGACCTGCATAAACGCGAGTTAATGGAAGACATTTTACATTTTTAGCAAAATGGATCATGGACATTAGTTTTTGTGTTAGCTAACTGTACTATGTTAATACTCTCAGCATTAAGTCTCACCTTGTGCCGCTGGCGCTGATAATTCATGCATCTGTTAACTTATAATTTACAGGCAGGAAAGCTTCTACAACTCTCATCTGCCTTCGTTGGTGGTTTTATCATAGCATTCACAAGAGGCTGGCTCCTAACCCTTGTCATGCTAACATCACTACCGCTAATTGCTATCGCCGGTGCAGTTTCTGCACAGTTTCTAACCAAGGTTTCTAGCAAGAAACTGACATCGTATGGAGATGCTGGGGACACTGTTGAGCAGACCATCGCATCTATACGGACAGTGAGTTCAAATTATGCCAATTATTTCAAAGTATGCCAATTACTTTGTGAATAGAGGACAATAAGTTAGTATTATATCTTGTTTCAATATGCAGGTGGTTTCCTTCAACGGCGAGAACAAAGCTGTTGCAATGTACAACAATTTCATAAAGAAGGCGTACAGGACTGATATTGAGGAAGGCATTACTAATGGTTTCGGCATGGGATCTGTCTATTGCATTTTATTCTGCAGCTATGGCCTAGCCTTCTGGTACGGTGGAAAGCTAATAGTTGGCAAAGGATATACTGGTGGGAAGATCATTACAGTTTTGTTTGCTGTGTTAACCGGTGCAACGTGAGTTTCTGAAATCCTAACATTAGAAACATGAAAGCGCACAGTTTAAACCTTCTAGATCTGTACTTAATTATATTCACAATGTTCTACCTTCATGATATCACTTAGTTTAATTCTACCTTCTGGAATTCTACCAGTAAATATGCAAACATTACTTCATACTAAGAAATCCATACATTTTAATTTGGTCATTGTGCATAGTACAATAATGTCCTGAACATGACACTTGTCAATTCTTTGCAACAGTTCTCTAGGCAATGCAACACCCTCTGTTTCAGCAATTGCGGAGGGTCAATCTGCAGCATACAGATTGTTTGAAACGATTGAGAGGAAACCAGAGATAGATTCAGGTGATACCAGCGGCGTGGAGTTAGATGATATCAAGGGTGACGTTGAGCTAAAAGATGTTTACTTTCGCTACCCTGCAAGACCTGATCAATTGATATTAGATGGATTGTCATTACAAGTAGCCAGTGGAACAACAATGGCCATAGTTGGAGAGAGTGGAAGTGGCAAGTCAACTGTTATCAGCCTAGTTGAAAGATTCTATGATCCACAGGCTGGTGATGTTTTAATAGATGGCATTAACATCAAGACTCTTAGGCTTAATTGGATAAGAGGGAAGATAGGTCTGGTTAGCCAAGAACCACTGCTCTTTATGACCTCCATCAAGGATAACATTATGTATGGTAAAGAAGATGCCACACTTGAAGAGATCAAGAGAGCAGCTGAGCTTGCAAACGCAGCAAACTTCATTGATAAGTTACCGAATGTATGGAAAGAAAATGTTGAATCTTTGCAAGTTCTTGATACTTATGCTTATGTTAATGCAATAAGTAGTTGACAATGTTTTCATGTCATACCAGGGATATGATACATTGGTTGGCCAACGTGGTACACAGCTTTCTGGAGGACAAAAACAAAGGATTGCAATTGCAAGAGCCATCCTCAAAGATCCAAAAATACTTTTGCTTGATGAAGCAACAAGTGCATTGGATGTGGAATCTGAGCGGATAGTTCAGGAGGCACTGAATAGGATAATGGTACAAAGGACCACTCTTGTTGTCGCTCATCGTTTGAGCACTGTAAGGAATGTTGACTGCATAACAGTTGTTCGTCAAGGGAAGATAGTTGAACAAGGTTTGATTCTCTTAAACATATTTATTTCTCCTTTCTCGAATTTTCCCTTGTCAAAGTGTGATAATTCATTCGTTCACAAATATATATTATATATACAGGTCCTCATGATGCACTAGTGAAAGATCTCAATGGTGCTTACTCCCAGCTTATTAGGTTACAAGAGACTCGTGCTGATGAGAGGCGTAAAATACCAGACTCTGGGGTGCCAGATTCCAGATCAAAAAGCACTAGTTTGTCGCTTAGACGGTCAATAACTAAAGATTCTTTTGGTAGCAACAGATATTCCTTCAGGAACCCCTTAGGATTGTCTGTTGAGTTACATGAGGATAAGATCACAGATGGACAGAGAAGAGAAGAGCTCTCCGATGTTGTGGCCCTTAAGAAAGCACCAATTGGAAGACTTTTTCATCTTAACATGCCAGAAGTGTCAGTTCTTCTGTTAGGCTCTATAGCAGCATCAGTGCATGGAGTCATTTTCCCATTGTTTGGTATACAAATGTCTGGTGTTATAAAATCGTTCTACGAACCACCAGATAAGCTGCAAAAAGACACTAGCTTTTGGGCGCTGATATCTGTTGTTCTGGGGGTTGCTATTTTGATTTCAATCCCAGCAGAATATTTTTTGTTCGCGATTGCTGGTGGCAAGCTTATAAAGCGTATTCGTACGTTATCATTTCAAAGCATTGTGCGGCAAGAAGTTTCTTGGTTTGATAATCCGTCAAATTCCAGGTATGACACTCAATTGTTTTTTACTTATTTTAATTTTTCTAAACATTTTTAGATTTACACTAACACAAGGAGCCCTCTTTATCAAATTGCAGTGGGGCACTTGGTACAAGGCTCTCAATTGATGCGTCAAATGTCCGGCGCTTAGTAGGAGATAACTTAGCCCTTATAGTGCAGTCTGTAGCTTCATTAACAACTGGCTTTGTCATAGCTTTTGCGGCAGACTGGAGGCTTGCACTGATCATCACATGTGTGATTCCTTTGGTGGGTGCACAGGGTTATGCTCAAGTGAAGTTCATGAAGGGGTTTAGCGAAGGTGCTAAGGTGATGCATGCCAGCAGTAAAGTTATTTCCTATTTTATTGAGAATGAGATTTTCTAATGATCCCTGTGTTGCTTATCATGGTAATGTGATCTTATTATGCAGGAGATGTATGAAGATGCAAGTCAAGTTGCAACTGATGCTGTTGGTAGTATCAGAACTGTCGCATCTTTCTGTGCAGAGAAAAGAGTGGTCACAACATACAACGAGAAATGTGAAGCCCTAAGGAAACAGGGAATTCGAAGTGGAATTGTTGGAGGACTTGGTTATGGTTTCTCATTCTTAGTTTTGTATCTCGCATACGGCCTTTGTTTCTATGTTGGTGCACAGTTTGTACGTCAAGGAAAAACTACTTTTCCAGATGTTTTTAGGGTAAAAACACCTACTCACTTCAAGTTGCCATTTGGTGCGCAAATATTACTTCTATCAATCATTCACGAACTGATCGGATGTTTTCCAGGTTTTCTTTGCCTTAGTTTTGGCAGCTGTTGGGGTTTCACAGGCAAGTGCACTGGCTTCTGATGCAACTAAGGCAAGGGATTCTGTTAGTTCCATTTTCAGTATTCTAGATCGGAAGTCCAAAATTGACTCAAGTAGCGATGATGGTCTGGCACTGGAGAATGTCACCGGCAACATTGATTTCAACAATGTTAGTTTCAAGTACCCGTCACGCCCTGATGTCACGATATTTAGCGACTTTACCTTGCGCATTCCTTCCGGAAAGGTACAATTGAACCCCCCCCCCCTTCTATATATATAATATAATTTTAATCTCTATGTGAAACTAAGAATACATACGTATAATTGGATGCATCTAGTTCCAGTGACATTATATTTGCAACCAGCAGCTGCTTTATTTCACATCTGATCCTTCCCAAGCACTGGAAGAGTTGTGATGCAACCTTTTCCTTCCTGTTGTACAGACAGTGGCGCTTGTTGGAGAGAGCGGTAGTGGCAAGTCCACAATAATTGCTTTACTGGAGCGATTCTACGATCCTGATTCTGGTGGAATCTCACTAGATGGAGTTGAAATTAAGAGCTTAAAAGTTAGCTGGCTAAGGGATCAAATGGGGCTGGTAGGCCAGGAGCCAGTGCTTTTCAATGATACCATCCGTGCCAACATAGCATACGGGAAACATGGAGAGGTAACAGAGGAAGAGGTTCTGGCCGTGGCCAAGGCAGCCAACGCCCATGAGTTCATATCAAGCTTGCCACAAGGGTATGACACCATGGTCGGCGAGAAAGGAATTCAGCTGTCTGGCGGGCAGAAACAACGGGTAGCCATTGCAAGGGCCATGGTAAAGGATCCTAAGATACTACTCCTTGATGAGGCAACCAGTGCCCTGGATGCCGAATCGGAGCGCATTGTTCAAGATGCACTGGATCGGGTCATGGTCAGCCGCACCACCGTTGTGGTGGCGCACCGCCTCTCCACAATCAAAGGGGCTGATATGATTGCAGTCCTCAAGGAAGGCAAGATTGCAGAGAAGGGAAGGCATGAAGCCCTGATGCGCATCAAGGATGGAGCCTACGCCTCACTAGTGGAGCTCCGCTCCAACTCCGAATAGAATGATGTATTTATATATTGACCATTTGTTAATCTGCACAGGTACAACTACCCATAGAATCCAACTGTTCGTTATTTTGGAAGCTAGTGCAGAATTTGAGCGGAGGCATTTTGCAGTATGTTGCGCGGAAGGCCCTCGGATCTTGGTAGGTGATGAGAGAAAATAAGTGCATGAACCTTAGTGTTTGTTTAAGCTTCTGTTTTTGAGTTTTTTTAAAAGTTGTGTTTTTATTTGTCTAAAAAGTTATTTTTGGAAATAGGCTGTTAGTTTCTACAATAAATTTTTAGCTTTTTAGCATATAGTTTCTTAGAAAAGCACATCTCAGTGAGTTTTTCAGCTTTAGTTCATTTTCTTAGAAGCAGACTTCTGGTTTCTCCAGAAGTCACTTCTCCAAAACCTCGTTTGTTCTGGCTTCTGGCTTCTGCCAGTAGCAGAAGCAGAACCAGAAGCAGCAAACAAACACGGCCTAAGTAAACAACCACAAGATTGAGCCTATGAACAGCATTGCGTTTTCTATTTGATTCAAACACCAAACTGCATCAATGAAAATGAGGAATGCATAGAAAAGGGACCAAACTTCACTTGCTCTAGCCTCTGATTCACCAAAACTGTATATTCCACGTTAAAGAGTTTGCCCGCGGATCTAAAAGAACATAAGATGAGCACGAACTGCTAAACGCGCCTACCGGATGCGAGTGATCTGAAAGACAAAATGGGTGCAAATTTAAGAATGCGGCATACCTTTGGGGATTTGCTCAGTTGCCGCTAATTTAGTTGCATTTTGATAAAATGTCACTTCTGCCTTACTGACACATAAAATCACATGTGTCAATGATATATGAGCCAGGATGGTACTTTAAAACATGGCTTTTTTTAGGGAAAGCCACCTAGCGCACTTTATAGATTAATAAACACAGTTACATCGTTCAAGAGCAACGGCAAGAAAAAACTAGAGGGTTCATCGACCCAAGTACAAGATTCTGAAAACAAAGAAATAGACCTAGCTACCTCATGCGCCGCCACATTGGCTTCCCTTGGACAGTGCTCAAAGAAAACTTTATCAAACCCACTCACCCTCAAGACACACTCCTGAAAAATCGAAGAGCTCGCCGTAGCTGAAAACCCGCCTTCTTTTAACGTTGAATCACTGTTTCACAATCAGACTAAAGCACAATTCTATGAAGCCCGATCTGCTGGGCCAACCAAAGTCCATCCTGTGTAGCATATGTTTCAGCCATGAAAGCATCAAAGGCATTGTCGATCTTATAACTCCTTACGACTACAAAGCCCCCTTTGTCATCATGGATAACAACTCCAATAGCACAATCGTTAGTATCCGGATTGAAAGCAGCACAGATAATCATATGCATACCTTCCGATGGACATGACCATCCCTCTCGCTGTTTAGCTAGCGGTTTCTTGTAGATCCTTATATAATTCATCACAAGTGCACTGATGGACATAATAGTTCTAGGGATTGATTGGACTTGCTCACCATGTGTTAGTTGCCGATGTTCCCATCAAATATACCATGCCGTTGTTAAGACAAGTTCATGGACACGAACCTCATGTATAACTACTGACTGAGCATCTCTTCCAGTACCATAGCGCCTGCGCGATCAACTGCCAGTGCCTTGTCAACAAGTTTCTCCAGGTCAAGCTTTTGCCAAATATCCCTAGCTCGTGTGCATAAGAACAGCATATGAAGTAGGTCCTCAAATCCCATCAGGCAAAGAGGGCACTGCCCGTTTGTAATTACATGCCAGCTGGACAAGATTCCCAGGCACGATACAACGCTATGAAGCACCCTCCATCTGAAAATTTTCATTTTTGCAGGGAGATTTGCTTTCCACAAGTTTTTTTTTCCAAAACTCGTTAACCCTGGAAACTCCTAATCCATCTTCATGAACAAATCTATGCCTGAATTTGTGAAGCCATTCACCATAGTAAACTGATTTAACAGTAAACAAACTGTTCTTGAAATTGTACCATGTAACGAAGTCTTCTCTGTCCAGATGCTAGGCAATAGAGAGAATAGCATGCGCATCTATAGGCTAGAACAAATCCTGGACTAACTCCTCGTCCCAATCTCCGGTAGTAGGAATGATAAGTCCACTAACCTTCCGAAGCAAAGTAGCACCTTTTAGTGTTTGAACTTTCAAATTTGGGTTTGTGGGAATCCAGTTGTCCTCCCATATGTCAATCTATTTTCCATCTCCCACACACCAAATATATCCTCTTTTAACAGCTTCCAAGTCGACCATGATACTCTGCGAGGTGAAGGAGGAGCCACTTTTCAATTTGAATTTCAATAGATTTCCATCCAAAAAATATTTTGCTCTAAGAAAAGTAGAGCAAAGTGAGTCTGGTTCTTCTAATAGCCTCCAGCATTGTTTAGCTAACGCCGCTAAATTAAAACAGTGTAAATCCCAAAAGCCCATACCACCACTGAATTTAGGGGTACAAAGTCGCCACCAAGCCATCCAATGCATCATCTTGTGATTTTGTTCATCACCCCACTAGTAGCTTGCAATAGCGTCAGAGATTCTTTTGAGAATTTTTTTTTCAAAAATTTGAACACTGTCATTGCAAATATTGGCACGGATTGAGCAACCTTAACAAAATTTCTTTCCCCCTGTCGATAGAATTCTCTCCTTCCAGCCAATTATTTTTGCACAAACTCTGTCAACAAGATGTTGAAAACAATCCGACCTTTCCACTCCTACCATGGTCGGGAAACCCAAATATTTATCATTCAATGATTCAATCATAATATTAAGGGTTTAGCAAACTTGAACTTTCGACTCCACCAAGATCTTAGGGCTAAAATAGATGTTGCATTTTACTTCACTCACCATCTGACCAGAGCTGAGACAGTAAGTGTAGCATGCAAGAAATTTTTTCACCTTTAGGGCTAGCGAGCTCGTCCCCACGGTCACGCCGCCGTCGTCGGCCGATCTGTGATCCCTGCTTTGGGCATGGGCCTCGGTTGGGCCGCAGTCGAGCACTAACCATCACCGGACAGATGGACCCAAGCAATCTAAGCCATTGAATCAATTTTCCGACGGCTGACAAACAGCAAGCGGTGGAAGGGCGGAAGGCACGCGACGCCGTTTCTGTGGAATGGTCGTGTGCAGCGGAGACTCCGCCAGCCGGAGGCAGAAAGGCGTTGAGCGGCTCCCTGAGGCTAGGAATGGTAGTGATGTAGGTGGGAACTGGCTCTGCTGTAGCAGCTAGGCTGGCGTCCGTCAGACATGAAGATAGGAAGGCGACCTCGGTGCACCAAAGGTACGCCGTTCTAACTTTTGAAGACGCCACAATTTTGTTTGGCACAAATTCGGGAACCGGTAGCTGCATTTGAACCGAACTTATTCTTTCCAATATGTTCAAAGTTATTGTGAATTTTGGCCATGTAGCTTAGAAGTTAGACACCTTGTGTGAACTTAGGGCTACTGGACTTGTAGAAGGGGACATATCCGGTGAAAATGGGTAAGTGTTGGAAATTTGAAAATTTTGTTGTAAGCATTGTTTTGATTTATTGCAAATAACATTTGGTTCAGGAGTATGTCATGTTGTTTGCAACAAATTTTTTGACAGGATATGTCATCGATTAAATAATAGTTTAGGGCTTGTTTGGGTGCTCAATCAAAAAATCCGCGGGGAGATTACCCCCGACGAGGATTTGAGATGGTCATCATGAATCCCCAGCAAAACCCCGGAAAATAAATTTCTGCATTTGGGAATTGGAAGGGGGGCAAGAGTATGAAATCCACGTCTGTCCAGCCATCAACTCCAGGGTGCTCAACGACACCATCACAAGGGGCTCAGCCAAACCATGACTTGAAGCTCATGCTCTCCGAGGCAGCATGCCTCCTGCTCACCATTGTTGTCGCTCCGTCGCCACATGGACAACACAACAACATGGTCGTTATACATCAAAATCATCTGATCTGATCTATTGAGGAAAAAAGAGGAAGGAGTCGGAGGGATGGGATCATGCGGATGTGGCAGCAGTGTGGGAGCGGTAGAGCTTGTCGAAGACATGGAGGTCGGTGACGAAGTCGATGAAGTAGAGCGACATGACGAGCAGAATGGTGGGGGAGAGACGCATGCCCGGCGCCTCGTCGGTGTAGAAGCGCAGCATGTTGCCACTGTCGCCGGAGAAGCCCCCTCCTCCACCAGACGTGGTGGCGCGACGGCGATGCATGCCGGCAGCGGTGGTAGGCGTGCCGCAGGGCCCGATGGTGGCGGGGCGGGAGCTGGCGGTGCCACTGACGGAGGACTAGGACTATGAGGAGAAAGCCATGGCCACAGAGGAGGCGAATCCCACGCGGATCCGTGAGGAAGACAAATCGAGATTTGAGAGATCAAGCAAGCCGGAGACGACGGGGATAACTTTTCACGTGTCAGCATGCATTTTTTTTATTTCCCCGTGGATAGAAGGGGAATGGAGTGGAACGGCCCGTGGATTTTTCAACCCGCTCTGTATCCAAATAGCCACCCGGGCTGGAAGGAGGAGTATATCAACGGGCCAAACTATTCCAAGGAAGTACCTAGGATCCCGGAGGGGAATGGAATATCCAAATAAGCCCTTAGTGATTAGGGCGATTTTTCTTCTTCTTTTCTACCATTAATGTATAGATATCCAGTACACTAACATCTGAAATACATGATGAGGCGATGTTATCTTTATTGCCCTGGAGTTTTGGACTGACCTATAGCAAAACCAGGAGTATGAATGATAAGTCTTCCATGCATTTGTTTACATCACATGACTAGCTAGTACTCCAAACGCCGCTTGCTCAAATAAATAATCAAAGTCTGCACATGTCTTTATGCTGACTTCAAGTGTAGTTGAACCAGCGATGCATAAACACCACCCTTGATGCCCATGAGGGATTCGTGCTTTCCCTTCTCAACGACTTTACCATCTTTGACAACTGCAATCATATCCACCCCTTTGATTGTGGACAGTCGGTGAGCCACGACAATCGTGGTCCTGCTGACCATCACTTGATCCAACGCATCTTGAACAATACGCTCTGATTCAGCATCCAGGGCACTTGTTGCCTCGTCAAGTAGAAGTATTTTTGGGTCCTTCAGGATGGCCCTTGCAATAGCTACCCGTTGTTTTTGCCCACCAGATAGCTGTGTTCCTCTCTCACCTACGGTAGTGCTATATCCCTGAGGTAAGCTAGATATGAACTCATGACAGTTGGCTGCCTTGGCAGCAGCGATAATCTCATCCTCACTCACTTCTCCTTGTTTTCCGTATGCTATGTTGGCATGAATTGTGTCATTAAAGAGTACAGGTTCCTGGCTTACCAAGCCCATTTGGTCTCTTAACCAACTCAGTTTTAGTTTTTTGAGTTCTGCTCCATCTAGTGAGATTGTGCCAGAATCCGGATCATAGAATCGCTCGAGCAAAGAAATTATTGTGGACTTGCCACTACCACTCTCTCCAACAAGTGCAACAGTCTGCATATAACAATTGGTTGTAAACCCATCAGTACAACTGTAGAGGAAAATATGAACACTAAGAAATTGCATTCTTGTTCATGGTCATTTGCATTGACTGGAAGTATCCAGCACTCCAGTTCTACTACTCACATTGAATGACATGTATATCATAATAAAAATATTCAAAGAATGAGAAGTAGGGATTGTGGCAATCGTACATCCCATAGAGATAAAACAACAGGAAAAAACTTAATGCATAGTAACTTTATCCTTTTGTCTTCTAATTTCACCTCATATTGTCTGCTTTTGGTTCTCCTTGTGAAAATAGAGTTTAAACTTGAAATTTTGCAGAATGCTAGATGAATTTTGTACCACCTGTCTAATACTTCTGTGAAATTTATGTTAAGATGGAATGGGCACTCAACACTTGAGCAAATGGCTACCGTATTTGTAGGAAATATTATTGATGTTCTCATTCTTTGAAATAAAGTTACTGAAGTTGAATTAAAGCTGTTCAAGAGTTGCCATGACCCTCTGATGAAACACCTAGTATGGTCTAATCTCAATCTCAATACCTGGCAGTAACCTAGCAAGATCCCCCCCCCCCCTCCCCTTTTTCTTGCAATGAACTACTACTGCCTCCAGAGTCTGGGGTCAAATGGTACTAATTTTATGTAATTTGGTTATTTAAAAATGGTTTGACTTAGTTTCATAAAAAATATTTTCAAAATATTACAGTTTAACAACATTTTTTTATATACGACAATAAAATTTTGTGGTCAAAGTGGCATTTTATTGACTCTGCCATGTCAAAACGCCACTCTCTCTCTCTCTCTTTTTGCTGAAAGGACTATTAAAATTAGGGGGGAAAATCATGACAAGTATCAGGACAACAATACCTTTCTGGCTGGAATGTCCAAAGTAAAGTCACGGAGCACTTGGACATCTGGGCGGGATGGGTATTTGAAGCTTACATTTTTAAAATCTATAATGCCATCAACCTTTTCTAGCATCATGCCTTCATCACTAGTTGAGTCAATTTTAGACTTCCTGTCTATGATAGCTAGTATGGAAGCTGTGGATTCCTGAGCTTTTGTTGAATCTGATGCCATTGCACTTGTTTGGGAAACTCCAAACGCTGTGAAAACCAAAGCAAAGAAAACCTGCGAATCACCAGATTATGTAGTGAGTTACTGAATAAAACGACCATACGTAAATGATGTCAAATGTGTACCCCTTACTCTAAAAACGTCGTTAAAGGTGGATTTGCCTTCAGATACAAACTGCGCACCAACATAGAAACAAAGAGCATACGTGAGATACAACATTAAGGACGAGAAACTGAAACCAAGGCCTCCAACCATTCCGCTTCTAATGCCCTGTTTCATTGAAGCTTGGCATTTTTGGCTGTATGATGTAATTACTCTCTTCTCCGCACAGAAAGATGCTACTGTCCGAATACTACCAATTGCTTCAGTTACAACTTGACTTGCATCTTCATACATCACCTGTTGCAGACTTGCAGTTAGTTGTTAGGAGAAACTTTTAATAATTCATTAATTCTTACTTTTGAAGAACCACATTTTGTTGATGGTAAGCTTGGAATATATCTGTAGTAATGGAAATTAGATGATGTTGAAAAAAATTCACATCATCTAATGTGCTGCTTTGCTTTCTTAAAATAAAGACAATCATGTTCGCAACAGGAACTTCTATATTTTCACCTTAGCATCTTCACTGAACCCTTTCAAGAACTTCACTTGAATATAATTTTGCGAACCCATTAAAGGAATCACACATATGACGATCAGCGTGAGCTTCCAGTCAGAAGCAAATGCTATGGAAAAGCCAGCGATAAGTGTTACTATACACTGCACCAGGATGGACAAATTATCTCCAACGAGGCGTCGGATGTTCAAAGCATCAATATAGAGCCTTGCGCTAAGTGCCCCACTGTAAAAATGAAAAAGGAAACTTGGTGTCCAGACAGTTGTAGGAATAAATAAATAAATTTGCAAAATAGTTCGAGTAGCAAACCTGGAATTTGAAGGGTCATCAAACCAAGCAACTTCTTGATGCACTAAGCTTTGGAAAGTCAAAGAACGGACACGTTCTATAAGTTTCCCACCAGCCACCCCAAATAAAAAATATTCTAATTGGACTGAAACCAGAGCAATTACTGCAAACAGAAGGCACATCAATGCCCAAAATCTAGAATCTTTTCGAAGTTGGTGTGGTGGATAGTAGAAAGTTCTTATACCACCAGACATCATTATACTGAATGATGGGAAAAGAAGACCATGCACAAAGGCAGCTATAACAGCTAATAGGAGGATTGGTGCTTCCGGCTTATTAAGTTTAAATAGTCGTCCGATTGGTGCTTTCTTAGGAGCCTTACTATCACCAGATTCTTCATGTTCCTTTTTGTCTGTAATAACATGCCTGTGCAATTCATCAGATCCAGACAACCCGATGGATTTTGCGAAGGAATGTTGTCCTCTGTTCCTGGGAGAATCTCTGGCTATTGATTGTTCCAAAGACAAACTTGTACTTTTATATATTGAACCTGACACCACAGTATTTGGAGCCTCATGCATTTCCTCGGTATGTGCCTGTTGTAGCCGAATAAGCTGAGAATAAGCTCCATCAGGATCCTTAATCAACTCGTCATGTGCACCTATATGACATGTCAATTGGTTAACTGGTTCCAAGAAAATGAATTGAACTACCTCCATGTTTTTTTATACTGATTGATTGATTATGAGGAAAAACCAAGTAATTGGTGTGCACGAATCTCTTACCTTGTTCAACTACTTTCCCTTGATGAACAACTGTTATGCAGTCTGCATTCCTGATGGTACTCAGGCGGTGAGCAACAACGAGTGTAGTTCTCCCTACCATGATCCTATTTAATGCTTCTTGCACTAACCGCTCAGACTCTACATCCAAAGCACTTGTAGCTTCATCCAACAGAAGGATTTTTGGATTTTTAAGGATTGCTCTTGCTATGGCAATCCTTTGCTTCTGGCCCCCAGAAAGTTGAGCACCACGTTGACCAACCATTGTCTCATATGCCTGTGTGATGTGGAAGGCAAGATAGGAAATTAATTTCCAGAAACTAGAGTAAGATTCATAAATAAGTAGTGTTTCATAGCCTACATTTGGCAGATTTTCAATGAAGTTTGCTGCATTTGCAAGCTCAGCTGCTCTCTTGATCTCTTCAAGTGTAGCATCCTCTTTACCATAGGCTATGTTATCTTTGATGGAGGTCATAAAAAGCAACGGTTCTTGGCTGACAAGGCTGATCTTTCCTCTAATCCAGTGTAGTTTCAAACTCTTGATGTTGACTCCGTCTACCAACACTTCACCAGCTTGTGGGTCGTAAAATCTCTCCACCAGACTAATTACTGTTGATTTTCCGCTTCCACTCTCCCCAACTATAGCCATTGTAGTACCACTAGGTACTTGTAGACACAAGCCATCAAGTATCAACTGTTCAGGCCTTGCAGGATACCTAAAGAACACATCCTTGAGTTCGACATCTCCCCTGATATCTTCTAATACGATTCCGGAAGTGTCGGTGATGCCAATCTTTGGTTTTCTGTTGATAATTTCGAACAACCTCTGTGCTGCAGATTGCCCTTCTGCAATTGCAGAAATAGATGGTGATGCATTACCTATGGCCCTGTTGCAAATAACCAAACCTTAATGTCAATTAGTAATGATTATGTTAATTATTTTAATTCAATTTGGAAGGAAGAATCTAACAGTACTTGTTATTTTTGTACAATCATTTATGACATCTGTAGTCCACAAATGGGAAACTCACATTGAACCAGTTAAAATTGCAAATACGACATTGATGACCTGCCCTCCAGTATATCCTTTGCTGATGATTAACTTGGCGCCATACCAAAAGGCTAGAGAGTAACTGCAGAATACAACAAAAAATATACAGCCTATTCCAAGACCAGTGATGATCCCTTCCATGAAAGTAGCCTTGTACGCCCTTTTTATGAGAGTATTGTACATTGCGATTGCTTTCTTCTCGCCATTGAAAGAAACAACCTGTTTTTGAGATTTTATTGATATTAAGCAGTTGCAAGTAGCTATTATTAGCTTTCATTTATAATTCAAAATCATTAGAACCCACTGTTCTTATTGCTCCAATGCTTTGCTCGACAACATTCCCTGCATCGCTATATGATGCTTGCCTCTTGCCAGATATTTGAGCTCGCAATCGTGAGACAGTTGCAAAGGATAGAATGCTTGGAGGCATGCATGCAAGCACAACGAGAGCCAGCATCCAGCCTCTTACGAATCCAATGATAAAGCCACCAACGAAGGTTGTCAAAAGCTGTATGTACTTCCCTACCTTAACATGAGAAGTCAATTTTTTTAGTGTTATACATAAGATCTTAATTTCCTTGAGTTCTGAGCATGAAAGACTATTTACTGGAAATTAGACATATATTGTCTGCTATAAGAAACCTTTTTCTTGTCAAACCAATAATAACTTGCATAGTAAAAGTCCATCTGTGTAGTGCATATGTATCTTTCAAACCATTCTTTGACAGCAAGTTTTGCTTTATTTCTTTTTCTCCCTATATATAGTCCAAGGCACCTGTTACCTTCTCACCGAGGGCGTCTTGGATCAGTACAGTATCTGCGGACATTCTAGAAGCTGCTTCCCCAGTTGTCATCTCCACGTCAAAGAATTCAATGTCTTGTCTGAGAACAGCTTCAAGGTATAAAGATCGCAGGCGTGTCGACTGCCTTTCTCCAGCCACTGTCCAACATGACACCTCTGGAGCAGGTAAATGTTTCAGCCACTCATTTGAGATCCTGCTACATATGGATGCAATGCAATCCAACTAAACAGAGATCATGCTACCAGCTGCTAGTACAAGTCTTTTGTCTACCTAGTTCGAGTTGTAAATAAGAAAATTAACAACGGTAGGTTTCCTTTCTAAATTGTGGTAAATCGCATGTCATATATATTTCATGAAATGCTAGACTGCTTAATGTGAAAGTGCAGGAAATTAATTTAGAGAATAACCAAGTTGTAACTCTAGGAATAACGCATTCAGTTGATAGTATCCGTTTTGTACTCTCTGGGTCTTTGTGGATGGATTACAGTAACGAAAATATCCGTTTTACTTCGTTTGAGCTTTAGCTGTTTCTATGACGCCAGCTGTTTCAACTCCCAACTCCCAACTATGCAACGGTTGAGCATCAGTTATTCATTGTTACGTATAGTCCAAGTCCAAACATACTTACGGAGAAAGGAAGCAACTGCTGTTCCGATTCCCAGATAGATGTAGTACATAACAACCTGGAGAAACACAATTGTTAAGTTGAACCATTGGGGATTCGCGTGATATATATATATACACACATAAATACATATATATATATATATATATATATATATATATATATATACACACACACACGTACACACACGACGAGTCTATTATGCGCCTAGCCGCAACAATGAACTATGTTGCATCATCCTCGGTTGTTGCAGTCGCCTTTGCACCACCCCAGTTACGACGACACATATAGGTAAGTTATGATCACATGATAAAAAATGTCTAATTACGAGAAGTATTGTAGTTTACTGCTGCGTCACCCCCAGTTACGACTAAGAAAATAGTCAGTTACGATAGCACAGTTAGTTGAGTTACGATCACATGACAAAAAATCAGTTATAATAGCAACTATATTGCTTTTTGGATTGTAACTGGGGTGTGCGCAGAGGTGACCTAGTTGCGATCACAGTTACGACTAAGAAAATAGTCAGTTACAACAGCACAGATAGTTGAGTTACGATCACATGACAAAAAAGTCAGTTATAATAGCAACTATACTATTTTTTGATCATAATTGGGAGTGTACGCATGGGTGACCTAGTTGCGATCACATGACAAAAAAGTGCATAATTACAACTAGATAAGGTATGCAGTCACAATCATATATATATATATATATATATATATATGCAAGAGATGGTTCGCTATATCACTTTTTGATCAAGAAAAACGAACCTGGATAAGTAGACCCAACATTCTTCTAGGACTAGAAAGCATCATTTGAGTGACATTTCATAGTCGCGGGGATGTTTAGGTCAAATACTAGAGTGACATTTCTTTTTTTTTTTTTCTACCGCCCTTAAGGTTACTTAGGTAATTAGCACCGCACTTTCTCTTGCAGAAAAAATGTCGCGGCACTTTTTAGTCACCCATTTCTATGGCTGAGGCTACAAAGCCCAGCAAGTGTCTAACTTACTCGGACCTGCCTAGGTGAGGCTGAGGGAGTAGCAATGGGGTGCTAGGGATGTTTTCTCGCTCACACAAGCTGGGCCTGAGAGATCAGTGTGGACAAGGGAATCATTCATCGTGTGACGGCGCATTGGATTCACTGCCTTGCCATCTCCGTGCTCAGCCCAGGTCAAAGAAACGTGTCAGGGTCATCCCTCTGGATTCCCTAGACAGTCTGTAAAATAAATAAGATACAAACAGACAAGCTCTCGAAGTACTCCCTTCTCTACCAGGTTTTCTCTCCGCCTCCGAGATCACCGAAGATTTCGCGCATTCTGTAACGCTCCGACATAAACAGTTTTAATAAATACGTTTGACTATTATTTTTAATAACTATCTCTTAATAAAATTTGATAAAAATTAGATTATATCAAAGTATTTCTATGATAAATTCACTGCTATTATTTTTATATGTCAAATTCTAATAGTTTTGTGTATATTAGTGATCAAAATTTCTAAAATTTAACTACACGTATTTTAGGATAATATCTATTTAAGAACGGCGATAGCAAAAGCAAATTTTGTCTTGGGACGCTCTTTAGGTATGGTTTACACGATTTTTTTTTACCGCCGTCGAGTATCCGGGAGTCCTGCTTCGTTGTATCGGTGACACCTAGTTCAAGTCCTATGTCGCCATGAAGATGTTCACAGCTAGAATATTCTTGATGTAATTACTACTAAGGTTGTATTTTGGTTCATTGGAAAATGGATGTGATTCGATTACACCGTGATTTGTTTCCGTTAGATTTTGTTTGGTTTGAATGAGGTGTAATCAGGTACCCAAGTAATAGATTACAGCCCAATACAAATCTCATTACTCCCGATATTGAGTTGTATCAGATCCCGTTACGACTCTTCCCCACCTCCGCGACCGTGCACGGTTCTCTCCCCTCTGCACATGGCATTGCGGCGCTTGCCTCCTTTGATCCTCTCTCCTATGGCTTTCCTCTGCATGCGACACTCTCCAGTCGCATCTCCAGCAAGCCATGGATATGGTGTTGCTTGACAATCCTGCAACGGAGGCAGCGTGGTCTGGCATGGTGGCACAAACTCGTGGCAGGTGGCAAGTACCAAGAAACACGCAAATGTAGAAAGGTTGGCGGCAAGCATGATCGGCAAGCTCAGAATCTAGCATCAAGCTCTCTAGAGGGCCATGAGAGGAGCTCAGGTGGCAATGCTGGATTTGGGGGATCGGGAAGAGCAGACGGGATTTGGGCAGCGGCAACAGATTTGGGCAACGACAACAGATTTGGGCAATGGCGACAGATTTGGGCAAAGACCGGTGAAAGGAAGGTTAGGAATGAAAGTGCATCTAAGTTCCATATGTTGGTTTTGGATAATTGATGACAAGTGATTAAAGAACTAATGAAGTTACATGAGTTTATTAACAGGTATTAGTCACATCCCATGAAGAATTTATATGACGCTAGGAACCCTCAAAAAGTGAAAAGAGAAGTGACATATGAATATTCTATAGATTTAAATTTGTTTTACTTTTGAATTTGAGTTTAGGAATGTTGTACTATCAAGTGGGATGCGTGTAGATATACTTGAAGATGTCTCAGTGCTCAAAGTACCCTTTTAGACAAAAAAAAAATAAGAGACACAAAATACCCCCACGAACATTGAGAAGTTCTTTATTACTCTGTGTATTCACATGGGATAGGAAGTTCTTTGTTGCTCTGTGTACCCGGATTTTTCAGGTGCAACTCGGAATTTTCGAGTTGTCGGAACCTCTAGGTGGAGCTCTGAACAGGGGTGCTCTGTTTGGTGTTTTAATTCCAACCCAGAAGTTCTGGGTTGACTCGAAAATTCTGAGTAGCTGGAACCTCCAGATTGAGTCCGGACAGGAGTGCTCAGTTAGAGCCTCTGAGTTTAACCCGGAAGTTCCGAATGCTGGAACCTCCGTAATGTTTCTGAGCAGGGTCCTCGGTTGCTAAGTCTATAGCTAACCTAGAAGTTCCGGATTAAAACCAGAAGTTCTAGGTAAGTCTAGAAAGTGTTGTAACACCTTGAGACAAAATCATTCAGTGCCCCTTTAGAAGCTCTCCCCACTCCTCTTGGCTTTAATTCTTGCAAGGATTTGAAAGTTGGGTTGAGATTTTGAGAAAGAGTGCTAGTGAGCGTCATTCCCATCTTTGAGGACTCGAGTTCATCGTCAAGCCGTTCACATCGTATTTGTTACTCTTGGAGGTTCATCCTTCTAGATGGCTAGGTGTAGCCTAACGAGCACCCGAGATTGTGGTGTGTCTTAGGACGTTTGTTAAGGTTCATCCTCGCCTCTGTAAGGGAAGAGGACATTTAAGTAAGCCCAAGCTCGATTTAGGTGGTTGCTTGGTGAGGATTAGGGTTGAAAGAGACCTGGCTCTTTGGAGCTCCTTAACGGAGACGTGAAAACCTCAAGTGGAGGTATCCAAACTTCAGAAAATAAATCTTTGTCTCCTTATTTACTTGAGTTCATATTTATTCTAGTTGACTTTTAGGTAATTTGCCCGATCTACTTGATTGTGAGCTTGTGACTACAGGAGGGCCATAGAAAAGTCTTTAGACATCATTTGGAACCTATGGTAACCATTAGAATTAATTAGACTTGCTTAAGGGCATTTTAATTTCGAATTTGTGTTCTGTACCTGGATACTTCGGGTTGATCTCGGAACTTCTGGAACCTGGAAGTTCTGGATTGAACATGGAAGCTTCGGATTCTGTTGATCCGCTGTGAAATTTTATTTTGTAGGAATGCCTATTCACCCCCCTTGCCCCTCTATCGATGTCTCGACCTTTCAATTGGTATCAGAGTCTAATCTCCTACAAGGCTTTACCGCTTGAAGAATTAGAAGATGTCGACATCCGAGGAGAAAAGCTCGAAGAGTATGAAGGATGAAACATCAGGCAATGGTAAGAATAAGGGAGTTGAAATAGGTTTCAACTATGATAAATTAAATACATTTCATTCTTACATTTCCATGCTATTTGGGCGTGCTCCATATTTTGATAGCATGCATTATGTTGGTTAGAGGTACAAAATAAAATTGCATTTAATATCTCTTCATCCAAATATTTGGAAGATTATGTGTATATGTTTTGAACTATCGGATGAAGATATAGAGTTCACTTCGAACTTGAGCATGACCTCCACCGCAATGCACAAGCCGCAAGTGTGTTGCTGGTGCCTTGAGCCCCGAAGAGTTCAACAAAGTGGATGGGCCTGAGGAGGCCAAAGTGATATGGGACACACTTCAAGTCGCACATGAAGACACCACGAGTGTGAGAGAATCAAAGATAGAGTTGCTTGAAGAAAAATTGAGAAGATTCATGCTAGAAGATGATGAAACCCCTCAAACAATGTATGACCGTATGATGGTACTAGTGAACAAGATTATATGACTTGAAAGTGAAGAACTAGATGACCACAAGGTGGTGAGAAGATTATTGAGAGCTTTCGCACCAAAGAATCCTACCTTGGTAACTCTCATCTTGCTGCTGATTGTTTAGCTAAAATGATACACCTTGCTCAAGAAACATGTGAAATTGTTAGATTGGTTTCTCATTTGATTGATGGGGGGTTGCAATTCTTCAATATGTTGATGACACAATAATTTGTATTTAGCATGATCTGATCAAAGCTAACAATCTCAAGCTTTTGCTTTATCTCTATGAGATGATGTCTAGTCTCAAAATTAACTTTCAAAAGAGTGACGTTATTTGTTTGGAGGTGATGACATAATTGTAGCTGATTATGCTAAGCTTTTTCACTGTCAAATTGGTCATTTCCCAATTAAATACTTAGGAATGCATGTAAGCCCTAGTAGGCTTCATGTTGCTGATTGGGTTCCAGCGGAGGAAAAAATTATGAAAAACCTTGATGTTTGGAAAGGGGGCTTCTTTCCATTGGTGGGAGAGTTACCCTAATAAATGCTAGTCTATCTAATGTGCCCATTTATCATATGTAAATTTATCTTCTTCCTAAGACTATTCTTAAATATATTGATGCTGCTAGGAGAAATATTTTTCTGGCAGGGGGTGGGACTAAGAGGTAGTACCACTTGATTGCATGGGACAAGATTTGTAGACCTAAGAAAAAAAGGAGGTCTGGATATCAAGGATTTAAATAAAATAAAATATGCTTTGTTATGCACATGGTGGTGGCGTTTAGAGAACAATGAAGGGATGTGGTAGGAGATTGTTAAAAAAAAAAATACCTCGCTAATACTTCTATTGCTCTTGCCAAACATAAATTTGATTATTTCCCTTGTTGGACTGATCTTTTAAAGGTTAAGCCTCTTTACCTTCTTGGAAGAAAATGCATTGTGGGTAATGCCCTTAAAACCAGATTCTGGGAATGTCTGGATTCAAGATAAACCCTTCTATGTCATCTTCCCTACCCTCTATAATATTTGTTTAAATAAAAACTCTTTTGTTCATGTGGTTGCTATGAATCAATGGTTGATCTCCTTTAGGAGATGGATCACTGGTGATCTTCTTGATCAATGGAGACTTATAACTAATTGGGTTTCTCAATTTCAATTGTCTACTGAGAAAGGCCATTGTGATTGGTGCTGCTCCTCTTTTATACTATGGTCTATAGCTTTAATCCTTCTGGTAAATTTTCTGTCAAATCCATATATAATTGGTTGATGAGAGACACTCTTGACCATCCATATAAACATATTTGGAAGGGAAAACTTCCTGAAAAGATCAAAATATTTCTTTGGCTCCTTGAACAGAATGCAATTTTAACTAAAGACAACATGATAAAAAGAAGATGGGTTGATGATGGTACATGTTATTTCTGTATACAGCCCAAGAGTTGTAGACATCTGTTCTTCATGTGTCCTATTGCAAAGGCAGTGTGGGGCTTGGTGGCTAGTTGGTGTGGGGCTAGCACCATTCCTAGCTCTATAAATCAATATTACAAGTGGATTGACTCACATATGAAAATTGATAACTCTTTCTATGCTATGGGCCTTATAGTCGTTTGCTGGGCTATTTGGAAAGGTAGGAACAAAGCTTGTTTTGAAAAGAAGTTGATTCATCATCCCAGTGAAATTATATTTCATATTTGTTCTTTGCTAACCCTGCAGGTAGATTTTCTTAAAGACATGAGCAAGAAGGAGTTGATTCGAGACGTCTATAGCCTGCTGCAATCTATGTCTCAGATGTTGGCGCAATATCAAACACCACAAGCTCCTTATGGCGGTCAGCTGATGCTTCTTCATGAGGATGAGCAGACTGATAATGATCAGGAGAATGAGGAGGTTTCAGATTGAGTGCTTGCATTGTGTTCTCTGTGATCCTCTAGTTACGTTGATTTTGTTCTTGTTAGGTGGTGGTGACTATCCTTTCGTTCAGACTCTGCTCTCCATGTCCTGCATCTGGTTTAGCTTCTAGTACCTCTAGACTAGTTTTTCCTCCTTTTGTTTGTGTCAATACATTTGAAACTATGTACTGATAATATTCCGTTACTCTATTAATGGAAATGGGGTCACCCCACCTTCGAAAAAATAGATTGAGCTCGAGCTACTCGAATCGAGCTCTGCTATTGCTGGATCGAGCTCACGCCATCCAACTCTGGCATTGTGCGGTGGCTGGGTACTCTCCATAGGTGTTTAGCTCCACGCACAGACCTAGTTGGTGGATGACTCTCTCTCTCTCTCTCTCTCTCTCTCTCTCTCTCTCTCTCTCTCTCTCACGCCAATCTTGCTGCTTTCTCTCCAGTGAAGCTCTAGATCCTATCTCCCTTCTTGGTTTCTTCTACAATTTTAGAGTAAATTTCAAAAACCTACTACTATTTTGATGTATGTTGCAGAAAATTACAACTGCTGGTGTCTATTTTAAAAACCTACAACTATTTTGACACATGTTGCAAAAAACTACACTTTCTCACCGTAGGCCCACCTGTCATCCTCTATGGCATGTAATAGGAGGATTAAGCGTGGGCTTACCTATTGCCAGAGGATGATAGGTGGGTCCACGATAGATCAAGGGTGATTCTAGCTATACACATGTAGGTCAAGCAAAGTATGAAACGAAGGATAAAGATGGCGTGTTGACAAAGTCAAACGAAGGAGATGCCGATGCAACTGATAAGACGACTCGAGGGATCAGGAGTGGCAGAGACTTGTCGGCGGTCAAGATCGCAAGACGAAGGACACGCGTCATCATCGAAACACTTGCTTCAGGTTAAAGCGAATGGCGATTAAGTTACGCTTTGAGAAGCGTGTTAGGGTTTCGTGGTTTGATCTCAAAACCGTAGGAGGACTAGAGGAGTACGTGATACCATCGCAAAGCTTACGTTGAGGCGAAACTAAGTCGTAAAGGTGATGCGGCTGTCCGATGAATGGAGAAAAAAATAGACTAAAATACCCTCGGTGGTATGTAGCAGTGTATTACAAGAGAGGAGTATTTTGGGAAAAATCTAGGAAACTTCGAGGTCAAGTTTCCTATACCTATAAATAAATGGGTATGGCTATAGGAGAGAATGAACCAGTCATTTGAGCCCGTTGTGTCATCCATATGAGAGTATTGTGTTAGGGTTTTAAATGAGAGGAGGATGAGTGCTTAGCTTATAAAATAGGTGAGAGTTTTTAGTAAAAAATCTTTGTAATTTGACTAAAATAAGGCTGATCTCTGTGAATAATGAAGTTTATTTTGTTTCACATGCTTGAATTCTCATATTTCTAGTTTTCCTCTCTTGATTTTCTTGCCTTGTGTGCAAGTTTGTCTTCTTATGTGTTGATTTTTGCTTTTCTTTTTAGCTAAAATTTTAACACCTTGGGATATTGTTCTTTTTATACTAAAGGTATAAAATTCACATACACACATGTGCGATAGGGTCTTAAATTCTCTTGTCTTTAGACTGTCATCTTGGAGTTCTTTTTCATCCGGTGTTCATCTCTTGTTCCTTGAGTGATCTTTTCTCAAGATTCAACCTTTTTGTGTGAGGATGAGTCATTGATTGATTTATTGTGGAACCTAGTGTTCGATTCTAATCATGAGATCCACTTGTTGTTGAATCTTTTAGTTTGTTTTTTGATCTTTCTTCGAAGTTTCCGGAATTTCTGAGTAGTTGTAGTTTTTTTCGCTGTGTATTTATGTTGCGTTCTGTTGTGATTCTCTTGTACAGGTGTATTGGATGTTCAAATAGGTGAAAGTCATCAATCTCGATTCTACAATTAATTATATTTGATATGGACTTTTGTTTTAACTAGACCGTTAGATATTTATACGAAAATAACTATGACGATAAATTTTCATAACGTTCGAGACATTAAATTTGAACATTTGAAATATTGGAGATGTGAAAAATAGAAATTAACTTAAATAGATAATTTTTTTAAATTCACACAAGAGATTTTAGTATACAACATACGAAAATAACTATTCCAATAAATTTTCATAACATCAATAACATTAAATTTAAACCTTAAAACATTAAAAATACAAAACCACAAAATTAATTCAAATAGATAATATTTTTAGTGAACCCAATTAAAATATTGGATACGTCCGAAAGGCCGGACCCAAGTATTACCGTTACTTACGTGTATACAGCATATGACACGACGTCTAATTCGTATCAGACGTTCATCGGATATAAATAACATTCACAGGGAGAGAGAGAGAGAAAAAAGAGCTTGGAGCACACCGAGTCAACGGAGTGACAAGGTTCGATGTTATTGTTTCCTCTCGGACGTTGTAGCGGAAGCATTTCCCCTAAAATAAACTACTGCGCCAGTGCCGGTGGCCGGACTTCACCGACGTCGGCCACGGGTACGTACGTACGGTACGCACGCAGCAAACCAGAGTAATGTACGTACACGTACGCTGCATAGTGCGTATCCAATGGCGGCCATGGATGACCGCCGCGTGCGCACGCTGCCGCCACGCCGTACCAGAGCTGCCAGGCACCCGGCCGGTTGCGGTCGCGCGTGCCATGGCCACGAGCGCGCGCGCGGCGCAGCCGCCAGGCCAAGCCGGCGACCACTAGTAGCTAGCTCCTACGGTCACGAGAGGTGGACGCGCGTGGAACGAACCTATGGATATGTTTGTACGTACGTACCTTGCTGACACGGTGGAGGACCGTGCTGTCCTCGCCGGCGCCGAAGCACTCGATGACCGCCGCGAAGACGACCGTCATGAGCGGCTCCGACATGCCGTTCGCCATCGCCGCCGCCGTTCCGACCACCATCAGCGCGGCGTCGGTGCGGTCGGCGGCGTACCTGAACATGCCCAGGAACGGCACCTTCGTCGCCGCCACCCCATCGTTGCTCCTCCCCTCCGTCTCCGTCTCCGTCTCCTCACTCCTCGCCGCTGCTCCCCCCATGAATCTTATTCGGACTTGTTACCACCTGCTGTTGCTCGTTTCTCTCTGCACACATATATAGGGTAGCCTGCTCTCTCTTGGCGCGCGCTGGCGGTGGGTGATATATGGAGCCAGCCGGGCTCATGGTGTGGCATGATATCTGTGGAGGGAAGGTGAGCGACGTGAGGTCCCTGATGTGTGAATACCTATTTGTCTGTCTGCAGGTGGAGTGTTGCATTCTTTTTTTTTCCAGCCCTTCATATCTATTACAATATTAAGGGGCGAATATTTGAAGGGATTCTGGATATTACGTTACTGTGGCTACTGTAGCCACATATGTATTTTTTGGCGAAATTTCAGAAAAAATAGTAAAATGAATAATAGTTATATTGATAAATCGGCTGAAATAATCTAAAATGTATAAGAAAATATCTAAAACTCAAAAAAATATGAAAAAAATTTAGTTAGGTTCATATTACTGTCGTCTACATGTTAAAATTATGTTCATATATGAAAGTACCACTATTTTTCTATAATTAAATGAATGTGTTAAATAATAATAAATTTATAAATAAATATTAAAAAAATTAGTAAACCAAATTTTTAATTTTCTTTTATCGTTCTCTTTGTAAAAAAACAAACATGACGTGGACGCACCAATACACCTATTTTACTCAATTATTACAGCATGGACACACACACACCGGGGGATGACGTCTTAATCAATCTGATGCTTACCCATCAGCCTTCCCCGACAATACGTGATCAACGGTTGGTAAGGTACTGACGATGTTTGACCTCGTGGTTACTCAAGCGAGACGCAATGATACATACATACATACATATACATATACATATACATACATATATACATATATATATATATGTATATATATATATATATACTTTAAGAAATATTCTTCACAGATGCTTAGATAAATTGATCTATCATTTTTGACTGAACGAGGTCACCCATCTTATCTAATTATGATCATTAGTAAAATAGTTAATAATAATTAGCATGTTATATTGCTAATTAGTTTTTATTACTATGAGATTATGATTGTTAAGAGTTAGTGTGTTTATTAGTGATCATTAGCATGTTTTGTTATGTAATTAGTAATTACTACGATAAGATTAATATTGATAAGTGTTAGTATGTGTTGATTAATATATAATTAACTATTATTATTTAAAATTAAGATATATAATTTAGTTAAATTACTCTCACTCATTCGCCCTCATCGCCCCAACCAAACACAAAATCAAACCATTCTATCTACTCAACCAAACAGTCAACTTGGATGGACACATCCCTAAAATCATAGATGGCCATAACATATCTATCATTGCGCTCCAACCAAAGCGCACCCTAAATCTTATGCGCACCAGGACGATTGTGGAACTAGATGTGTGTTTATGTTTTCTTGTAATAATGGAACGTGTCGATTATTCAGGAAAAAATATATAAGTGTGAGGAACGGTTACGTCCTAAGAGGAGGGTGAATTAGGATATTTAGAGATTAATGGCTCTAAAAACTTCACAAGATAAATCTATCTCAATTTCTATCTAAATGTGCTCTAGGTTTATCTAGTGTTTCTACTCTACTGCTCAAGAGGATTGCAACCTAATTTAGCAAGGTAAATTGAAAGTATGTAAATACGGAAACGTAAATAAGGTAGAGAGACAAACTCAGTACAAGAGATTTTTATCCTGTGGTATCGGTGGTATACAAGCCACCCCTAATCCATATTGGAGCTCCATAAAGGATATGATCTTGGTCGTCAAGTCTCTTCCTGTCACGGCTCTTGAGATACGAAATTACCAAGACAAATCTCTTCTTGTCACAGCTCTCGGTACACGGTTGGATCACTTTTTGATCCACTCTCTAGGTTGCAGCACCTAGTAACACTTCTTTCTAGGACTATAAATACTAATCACCCTCTAATAATGTACTTAATTGCCTTGGATGAACACTTTAAGCACTTTAATAGCTTTGATGTCTTCTCCAGTGTATATGAGCTTCTCTAGACTTCAGCAACTTCAAATGATCGAGTGGGTGGGTATTTATAGCATCAAACTCACTAACTAGCCATTGCTCTAATGATTTAACTTTACTGTGAACACCGAATGATCCGATGACATTCGTAATACAAGCATCGGACCATCTGGTGTATACAACCTCAAAAACTAGCTGTTAGAACTTACTCAGAACCATTTCTGAACACTGGATTGTTCGGTGTATACTTCATCTCTATCACCGGACTATCCGATGTGTATACTTGAGCCTGGCCAAGCCAACTTCTTCACTGTTTAATTATCTGGTGTATTGATCTTCTGATCACTGGACCTTTTGATGTGTATAACTTCATCTTCTTTGAGTTCTAAAAAGTATTCCGGTGTACACTGTATTGGTCTTCAATCTTCAACACTTACAAAGCTTCTGTTAAATGTTCTGGTATATACTGATTCTGATCATCGTACCTTCCAGTGAGTATAATCTTATTTTAGCTCAGTTTTCTATCCTTCTGTGAAATGCTCCGGTGTATATACTTGTGGTATCATAAGACTATTCAGTGTAGTCATTTTTCCTGAGACTTCTCCAATTCAATCAAACTTTGTCCCAATTTTAATGACTTTATCATGTATTGTATCTATGAGATCTACTAATCATATATTCTTAATAAACATGTTAGTCCTAATAATTATGCTATCATTAATTATCAAACTTATAATCATAGCTTAATAAAATTATTTTCGCTACAATAAGTCATCGGCATCAAGCACGTGTCAAAAGGTATGAAAAGAGGCAATCCCACCAACTTTATTCTATAACACGATTCCAGTGTTTTTTTTTTGGCGAGCATTCTCTATTTGTGGAGTTGATTTCAATGTTCACTACAAATATTTGTGAAGAAAAGGAAATGTGGAGCAGTGGAGGTCCTTCAATTTTGATAAACAAGTCTCCTTTCTTCTTTTTTGGTCAAAATCACACTAGCACCTCCACGCATGGTCGTTCTCTTTTCTCTATCTCACTTCACTCTTATACCACTATTAGATGTCTGTTTAGGATCCGCACGGTAAAATTTGTAAAAGTTTAACCACTAGCCAGTATCCGTGTAAACTTCAAAAACAACATCTACTTCAAAAAGAGGTTCTCCGGATCGTCTTCAATTATCTCTAAATACTATTTGACCAGTTGCTGCTAGCTTCTCGCTGCCAAATTTCACACGGTAGCCGGGTGATCCATTCTATGGTGCGTTACATTAGTACGGGTGAAAATGATATGAATGTCTTCACCCGTAACATATCACACCTTTTGAGGATCGATCGTAATCAAAGATGCATATTTTACTTAGGTGCACATGTTTGGTTGACGAGTGTACGTTGTGGCGATGGCTTGTCGATGTCTGAAGTTAACCCTTTACCGAGATAGGGACTACGCATGGTTGGTAAAGCTTGTTTTTTCTTGATTGTAAAATATCGCACAGCAAGGAAATATTATTTATCATCGTTATGTGTGGTAGAAGAGAAATAACGACAGCGTACGAACCACGGATTAAGTGGGTTAATTTACCGATTAATTTCAGATCAACTATACAGCGTTTCTTCTCCCTACGTGGCTCAGCTGGGCATCTTTTCGTTCTGTGCCATCAGACAAATCATGATGCTGCTGATGCCTGTCATAGTACGCATGATGGGAATGGCGTCGGAGATTGCTTGTTCAGAATTCAATTCTGAAAGAGCAAGTAACAATGACGGGAGAGCGCCTGCTAACCAGCGATTACCATCAGGGAATAATCTTCATTTCCTCGAGAAGAAGAAAAAAAAGTAAAAAAGAAAAGGCATGAAGCTAATGAATTAATTTTCACTTGTTGTTTTTCGGGTGGTTGCTGATTGAATCCTACGGTGGCTTTGCCTCCAAGATGTGGCAAGATGCGATCGTAAAGCTTACTTCAGCTAAACATAAGCATAAAGCGAAAGAGCAAGTGAGAAAAGGGTGGCATATGAGTCCATCTTGTCCTGACTCCTGGCAACATGAACCGCTCCAATCACGCCAGCCTCGTATTGGGACCTGTTATGCTGTAGCCTTGTAGGCAGGCAGCCGCAGACGATTGATTACGTTCGATCCATGTCATCGAGTAAATGGATCGAAATCACGAGGTATGTTCCTCTGGAGTCTACTATTTGAAAAGGACCTTCGGTTGTGCTTCGGAAAAATGTTCAATAGATTTTTCGAACTATAGACAGGGGTTTACAAATGTTTCGACAAGTATTTTGATGATCTTCCCCCTAACATCTGGAACAACATTTAACTTGGAGTTTGTTTTGGAAAGAATTGCCGTACAGTTACCTGAACTTCCGCGACTAACTAAACTTATATTTCCTCTGTTCAAGAACGTAATACATATTTTATTTTAAAAAGATTATTAAAAGTAAACTTTAACCGTTAATGTCTCTTACAATATGTTATCAATTATTATAAAATCGATATTATATTAAAAATACATTAAAATATAAAATTATTGAAACAAAATTTATATACTAAATATGTATATAATTTGACTAATTATTTATCAAAACTTATAAAAAGTTGATTTATTTGAAACAAAATAAGTCTTATATTTTTGAACGGAATGGGAGTAATAATTTACTCTTCTGTATCTTTAAACTTGCAACCGTTTGCACTTCCATGATAGGTTCGTCCAGCTATTAGATAATGGAAGTTGCTGATGCGTCGTCTACGTGTGTAGTTATTGCTGGTTGAGAATAATCTAAGAGTGAAAACAGCTTGGCGGGGCACTGTTCTGCTATGGGGCTTCTCAAAAAAGCAAACGTCGCCACTATTCGGTCCATCAACTAGCTTTCTCGTAAAAAAAAAGGCCCTAAAAGCTAATTAAATGAACAAAATCTTGAAAAAGATTAAAAATGAAAAATAGAAATAGAGATATTCTCAACAAGAACAATTTTCCATAAGTTTACATTGACAAGCATTTCGGTCTTCCTAATCTTTTACAAAACACACTTAAAATTTTCTTGATGTAATTTGTTTTTCTATGAAATTTATAAATGTTCATTCATTCAGAAGGGATCACTGATCTTTTTTATTTTCTAGAATTTCTCTTATTTCATGAATTTTCCATAAAAGCCTTTTTATTATTTCCATAGCTCTTTTATTTTCGTTAACAGTCAAATCACCTTGATTGACGGTGGCAAAAGACAGTTTTGAGAAGCCCATAAGAGGTCAAAACAAATAATGGCAAGGTTGAGATCAAAGTCGTCTCAGTGGTATAAACAAAATAATACCTCAATTCATTGAGGAAAGCATCGATTATTTGAGACAGTTTCCGCCAAAGATTCAAGAAGGCGTATCCTTCCTGTTACGCGGCCCGGATGGCTTCCTTTCTACTTTTCTAGCATCAGTGCATCGGCGTACAGGTGTACACCGATTTACCACCACTACTGCAGAATAGATTATCATTGTCGATTCTAAACTGGTATCACCGCTAACTCTGGATTGGCAATAATAACCCAACTATCACTATTGGTTAATGTATTAAACCGGTAGTGATAATCCATTCATATGTAAAAAATATTCTACCAGGAACTCTTTAATATGAAGATCTATATCTAAAACTTGAGATAGAGACCTCATGCCGAGATATTCGTAGTAGAGTATTTTAAATCTAAATAAATAGTAAAACTATAATTTTAAACTGCAGTGATAATAGTAAATCTAAATAAATGGTGAAAACATAATCATTTTAAAGTAAATATGTTTTATATCACTATTTAGATTATCTTATTATCACAATCTTAAACACTCAACTTATTACCACTTATTTTTGGACCTGAGAGGAGACGGGGAGCAGGTTGGCGATGCCGCGGTAGACAACGGGGATGGCAGTGAGGTTGGCAATGGGCCTGAGGGGAGTGAGATGGGGAGATGGGGAGCAAGGTGGCGCAATCACGGTAGGCAACGGGAATGATGGTGAGGTCGGCGATAGGCTGGAGGGGACCGCAGCGAGGTCAACGACGAGTCCAAGGGAAGTTGTAACACCCTGTGTTTCATCATCTTCCACGATAGCAAAAATCACAACTTTGGACTTTTTAGTGGCAGTTGGTTTAGACTAATTTATCCTGTCAGACAGACTTAGATTTGAATCTAGCTAAAACTCAAATTCCAAATCCAAATCTCCGAATAATCTATTAATCTATTCCTGATCATTGTCCTCTATTTAAATTTGGTTCAAGATTTATAGATCAGATCTGTTAAAATAGATTGCATATGAATTTTGGAGGGTGGGAAGTTATCCGTTTGAACCGAGAGAAAAGGCAGGAGAAATATATGGGTTCTGTCGTTTACTGTTTATCAGGATTCTTCCTATCTCCTTCCACTCCACGTCTGTCAGAAGCAGCAGACAATACCAACTCTCTCTCGGGCGCCACCTCAAAAATCAGAACAGCAATAGTACATTTCTCTTCTTCTCCCAACTCGATCATAGCGGCAGCGCCCTCAATCGTGGCAGCGCTTCATCTCTTTTCCCATGCCGTGTCCTCCTCTTCTTCTTCCCTAAAGTAGTACAAGAGGCACCAACAAAATACATGCCCCTGCACCTATCTTCTTCCACATCCTGTTTTCTCTCTCCCTCAAATCTGAGCAGCGCACAAACACCAGAACCATCCCGCCCTCATATCTCCCCGTTCTTTCTCACCGGAGCAACAACTGCAAATCCACGGCAATTCAAACGCTTTTAGGCTTTTTCTCTCATCAACGTTTGCACGGTTCCGAGTCACATCCACAAGTAACTAAAATTAAATAAATAATTCATAACATTCGTCTTATTTACAGTCTATCTAACGTGGTTAACTTACAGTATACATGAAAGGGCCAGTCGGGTGGTAACCTCTAGGCAGATCGCTTGGCGTCATACGTCTTGGCATAGGCCCATGCCTTTGAGGATGTCGTCGAGGAGTCTTGTTCTTTCATTGAGCCGAGCTTCAAGGAGTACCTACGGTGGTACGTCTCGCGTATACATACACGGGTTACCTACACTTCAGATACTGTCCGGCAGCACGTCGCGTCGACTATAGAGGCCTACTGGGGCCATTGGGATGAGGACACTGCATTAGCAGTATGTGTAATTAACGTCTCGTTTATTTATCATATAATCCTATAAGAACCACTATAAACTAAAATTATCATTTCATGTTTGTTTCAACAGGCCGATATCATTTACGATATCTATAGAGATGCGGCTGGAACCATGCACCGCCTTAGGCAAGGGGTGCAACTTAGTGCGGCGGATGTAGCGGAGTTTGTCAAGCGGGTTTTCGATAAGACCGCGCGGGCCGTGAAGGTTACCTCTTGCTGATTTACCGCAGACGTCGCTGGTGCTCCTGCCAGGTTGAGTAGGGTCCACGCAGAGTCGTCCAGGAGGTCTAATGTGCAACAACGTCCACTAGAACCGACATCCACACTACCACCTGGACCACGCCTTCCATGCCTGGACACAACAGGTACACATTTTTCATATGCACAACGGTTAGTGATATTCTTTTATTATTGAGGCATTAATTTCAAACAAATATTAGGTGCACCTACATACATCTCGACGCTGCCACCTAGATCATGCCCTATGCTGACACCTTCACCACTTGCAGGCCTCTCAGGCAATGGGCTTCAATACATTACTGCATTCAATATATTTAATAGTATACCTAATATATTCCACATGTTACTATGGTGAGGAAGCCGAGACGTCTTCATATGCACCTCGACTGTTTGGACCTCCACCGTTCGCACCCTACTACGGCACTCACACCTAGCCATCTATTGCTGCAGCTGCATACCATATATGTACAATATTGTATTTTATACTAATACTTTTATTTGCACATTTACCGTATCTAATAAATTTATCTGTTCACAGGCCTATCGAGTGATTACACATAGATGACGGTGGAACCATCGCAGTCGTCATACCCGAGTCAGGAGGATGAGCCTGGGCTAGACCCCCGTTCGACCTTGTAAGGGACTTCTTCAGGGCCACACCGGACTACGATATCGTCGCGCGGTCCTAGTTGCCCAGTGCTCCACTTCGGACGCAGCACACCCAGAAAGAGGCCTCAACACCTTTGATCCCTACTAGGCCTACCAGGCAGGTTGATCCACCAGACGCCCTGACCTACTCTAGGGGCCACCTGAAGGTGAACCAGTGGCAGCGGCTTCAGGACCATGATGGTGGGAATGACCGACAGCAGTAGGGGAGACAACAGTAGGATTTTATCTTTGCTATTGTAACTTACATGTCTGTTTCATGATGCATCTTCGATTCACGAACTAGTCTCACATATTCGGACATGTCTACTTTCTATGGTCTACTTACCATGTCATAACTGCATTTCTTAATCCCACATGACCGCACGCTCGTTGCATTTCTTCAACAGGTTGTCTCATTCCTTGTCCTCAGCTTTGTATGAACCGTTCACGACAGAGCTAGAAAAGCATTTCTTACAAAGCTACTTATACACGAAGTGACCACACGACACCTCTACTGGGAGTCTGGCTTTAGACATGAAGTGACCACACGACTCAGTTTTAACCATAAAATGACAACACCTTTGTCCTGACGTAAGCCGTAGACACGAAGTGACCATACGACTCAGTTTTAACCATGAAATGATAACACCTCTGTACTGACATAAGTTGTAGACACGCAGTGACCACATGACTCAGCTTTAATCATAAAATGACAACACATTTGTCCTGACGCAAGTTGTAGACATGAAGTGACCACATGGGAGAGCTTTAATCATAAATTAAATGACAACACATCTATCTTGATACAAGGAATCTCTGCCTAGCAGCAATACCATAACTTTTCCATCTTTAACAGGGAATCCAATGCTCCAGCCCCCAGCCAAACCCATGCACTCAGTCCATGCACCAGCTCCCAGCAACCATAAATAACCCCACCTCTATCCATGGATAAACCACTCCTTGCTTGGCTCTCTCAACTGCAATGTCTTCCTCAGCTCCACCAAGCTCACCCAAGAAATATTGGGGGATTTTCATCCCCTAGGGAGTCGAACCACCGATGTGTTTATGTTACGACCTTTGTAGGCTTTGCGAGTCACATGACATCTCCTACACGTATGTCCTACGCTTCTTCATGTGTGCCAACTATCAATACTATAAATCTCAACATGGACCGTATGAGTACCCACCGGTATAGCGACATAGGTAGTCATGTGGCACTTTTCACATCTTGTTCCCGATTTCACGCACTGTTTTACTAATCTCACATCTTGTTTTATTTGTCCAGTCTCCACCTATATATGACTTTATTGAATGGATCGACATGGAGCAAAATGAAGATCAGAAGCGGTGGGTTGACATGAGCATGCAGTGGAAGAGGGAAGCGTACGCACACCGGGAGTACAAGCAACAGCAGGAGGAACTACGGCTGAAGTGGCAGAAGGAGGAGCGTATGAGGAAGACATCACATGACCATACCGCGGCTCAAGCACGCGAAATAGAGAGTGCAAGTAAGCGGGAGATGGCCTATCGTGCTAAGGTGGGTGGCCCCAATACTCTGAAAAAAGGCAAATATCTTAGGTGCACTCACCAGAGAGCATCTACTGTAATCCGGTATATTTTCACTCCCTAAGGCATGTTAGGATTAGCACCGGCACGTTATTAGGTTGGTCTTTAGGCATACCATACATGCCACTATTTGTTGTCGGTGTGTCTTTATGGTTAGGGTCCCATGTAATGTTTGTCACCGTATGTAACCTCCGCATCAGGTAATATACTAATAGTGCTTCACATCTACAATTATTCAAAAAATTAGATTTTATATCCTCCCAACATTATGTCACTAAAAAAACACTCTTACAATTTTACATCAAATAAATAAATAAATATCGACAAATTTGCATCGATCCAAAATTTCTAAAAAGTAACTACTCCGTGATGCCATTTTGACCACTTTTTGACCGTTTCGATCCAAAATATCGACAACTAAAATTTTCACCGAATGAATATGCATTATTTTTCAAATTGACGTATATAAAAGTTAAATTAAAAAAACAAATTTTCCCACCGCTCCCGAGAGGGCGGTAAGGGGCTAACCGCCCTCTCATAAGGCGGTAAGGGGGCAGCCGAGGAGGAGGGCCCTACCGCACTCTCAGAGGGCGGCAAGAGGTGATAGTGCCACTATGGAATCCTTACCGTCCTCAGCCCTTTCAGGGGCGGTAGGCTCCTATTTTTATAAATCTTGACATTATGAATCTATTTACTTAAATATTTGATATAAAAATCCATGGGCAGTCGAGGCGAGTTTTTTTTATTTTCTAACTTAAATAATTAAATAAATAGACTCCAGATGAAAAAATTTACTATAGCACGGTCAGGTCTTACCGTTTTTTCATTGGGCGGTTAGGCCTTACCGCCTGTTGAGATAGGGCGGGTAGCCCTATCATGATCAGTGCCCCCGTGATGAACAATGCTCAATATTCAATTTTTCTTGCTATCTTCTCTATTTAAAACAGTGATATTCTATTGCTCAAAAATTTAAAAAAAATTGTATATATTTTATAATCCATGTGCAATCCATTTTAATTGAATTCATAAAAAACCTGTGTAGAAGTTGAACTAAAATTCTCAAAAAAGTCTACTTTTATAATTTTTAGCAATTGTAAGGACATCAAATAAATTTCCAAAATCATCAAATAAATTCCCAAAATCCGAAGCCGACGTTTATTATTGTAAATCTTTTTATCAGAGTCTATTTATTTAATTATTTAAGTTAGAAAATGTTAAAAAAAAACTCCAAAGGCAAGTCGGCTTCGTGAGGTGCGGCGCAAGGCTGAACACGTGGGCCAGCGTGGAGCAGAACAGTGCACGGCTGAGGAAGCTCCGGCCGGTTGGCCTGCGCGGGGGCGCAAAGCAGGAGGCCCACGTGGTTGGGCGGCAATGGAGCAGGCCGCTGTGCGGCCCGTGCAGCAGTGCTGGCGCACCACAGGCAGGCCGAGCGGCCAGATGGATGGTGCTGAGGCCCACGCGGTCGGTTCGGCTGTGTTGGAGTTCGATCTGGATAGAGCGAGGAACAGTAGGCGAACGGAGAGTTTTCGGCAGAGAAAAATATATCTAATTTGAGGGTTTTGAGAGGAAACCTTTTAGGGATGTTTTGATGTGCATCTTATGAATCTATTCATGCAATGAAGATTAAATTTTAGTAAGTTTCTCTCTATATTCTCTGCGTTCGTCTTTTTGCAGTGACTTTTTTGTTGGATCGCTTGATCGCTACGATTTGTCTCGGCTTGATTCATCCAAAATCATCATAAGGCATCAAGGTAACTCTCTGAAAGTTTTGGTTGATCAAATTTTTGTAATTTTTGTGAGATACAGGTTTGATCTATTTTTGTCACATCTGCTTACGATATCTTTAGATCAAAATATCTGATTGACTTTATACTTGATGAAATATATTTGTATGATTATCTAGTTTCTACAGTAAAAATCTTAGAGCAATCCAACGGTTGGATCTTTCTGGGTATTGCTTTTAGTGATGTGATAGTTGTCTGTTTCGAACTGAATTTTTTGAATAAATTGAATGTTTAATTAGGGTGATTTAAACTTTGAATTTAGCTTCTGTAATTATTCATTCCCTCTGATCGGGTATTTTACACATAATCAATCCTACAGTATAATCTGATATCTTTGATGTTTGGCAATGTGACATATATGTCTTGGGCAATGTACGCACAAAGAGACACTACTAAAAAACTATTTTTCGAGATATTTAGAGTAACTTTCTACAGGCGGTTTTTCAAATAAACCGTCTGAATAATTGATAAGGGCCTCCTGCGGTTATGGATCGCCTGTGAAAATATATTTTCATAGGCGGTTCACATAAGGAACCGTTTGTGATAATAGATTATTATTACAGGCGGTTCATATAAGAAACCGTCTGTAAAAATGGTCATTTCTACAGGCGTTTTCTTATGTGAACCGTCTTTGAAAATGACCATCTATTAAAAATTCATAACTTTTGTATATGAAGTCGGATGAGAAAAAAATCTATATGAAAATTGTAGTCCTTGATGAGATCTACAACTTTGTAGTTGACATTTTTTTTTATTTGAAGTCATTTAGATGCTCAAATAATCGTTTGAAATTTAAAATAATTATTTGGGTATCTAAATGATTTTAAATGAAAACTTTTTAACTATAAAGTTGTAGATCTCGTCGAGGGCTACAATTTTCATATAAATTTTATCCTCATTCGACTTTGTATGAAAAAATTATAAATTTTTAAAAATAAGTTGTTACTCATTTCTACAGACGGTTCCTTATGTGAACCGCCTGTAGAAATGACCATGTTATTGTAGGCGGTCTGTATAAGGAACCGCCTGTAGAAATAGGTGATAATTTATCTTCAAAAAATCATAATTTTTTCATACGAAGTCAGATGAGGATAAAATTTATATAAAAATTGTAGCTCTCGACGAGATCTACAACTTTGTAGTTGAAAAGTTTTTCATTTGAAGTCATTTATATGTCCAAATAATCGTTTGAAGTTTCGGATTGCAGATATCAAAAGAATTACGTATGCTCATCTGTTCAGAAGTCGTTCTCTAGTGTGATGGTAGGGAGGGTTCACGCGACCCGACAGGTTTCGAGTTCGAGTGTCAAAAACCGCGTAGCGCGCGAAAAAACGCGTGACTTGTGACTTCGCGACCGCGTGGGGTTCCTGGTCGGTCCAAAATATTTTTTTTTTGCTTTTTTTTATTCAAAAATATCGATTGAGGGACCGATTATCGCAGGCGGTTCACTTAAGGAACCGCCAGTGAAAATCATTTTTCACAGGCGGTTCGCTTAAGGAACCGCCTATGGTAATAGATTTCCACAGGCGGTTACTTTTGCGCCTGTGAAAATTATTCATTTCTACAGACCTTCGATCGCAGGCGGGTGCACTAAACGCCTGTGAAAACGAGTTAACACCTGCCTCTAAAAATAATTTTTTAGTAGTGGGATGAGATGCTTTATGAGCATGCCATAAAAGGTTGCAGGTGGTAGTGGTACAGATGTGAGCTGGTGACATTATTGGAGAGGATTTGGGTGTGGACGAGGACAATGCTGATGGAAACGGTTGAAGAAGAGTAGTGATTGTTAAGGAAGGGGCAGGTAGCGTTCAAGCATTACTAGGTAAAAACGGATTGTTTCTAGCCTGTTTCCATTTTTCATTCATGACTACGGATGATTTTTCAACAGCAGAAATTTTGATAAGCTCAAGTTCTGATGCATACATCTTTGACTGATTCCTACATCAGGACTGAAAAATTCAATTCCAAGCATTAGGATCAGTATCATCCAGTTTTTCGTCCTACAATATGTTGATTACTTAGATCTCTTGTGAGCTTTGGAAAAAAAAGCTTTTTACTGAACCCTGAAAGAGAAAGAGATCGTGCTAATTTTCATATGATTTTATTTTATCTTCAGGTGTTATGCTGCTGGTGGAGTACCTTTCTGGTTTGACATTATTTGGAAAGGATGACAAAGTCCATATCGTGGTAGATGCTGGAACAGGCACAGCAGCTGTGGTGTTAACTCTTGGAGCGGTATGTCTAGGGTACGTTTGATACAAAGACCTGCATATAGTGGCTTTCATCATACAGGAGCCTGTTCATTGATAGATCTCGTAAGAGCACCAAAAAAAGAGAGGATCTTTTAAATTTGTTTCAGCAAAGAAAAGAGGGGTAAGAAATACACAATTGAGATAACTCTTCGGTATTTTCCTTCACTAAGCGCTGGCGCGCTGATACAAAATTCTATCGCAGCAGGAATTTAAAACTGCATCAGTTCTGATTGTTCATCACCACATGTCGTTAGTGCTGCTCCACGCATCTTTGCTACATGAAATAATTCATTCTCCTTAATGCAGACTTCAGTGGAGGTTTACTGCTGTCATGCCTGCTGACACTCTTGAACGATATAAAGAACGAGAACAACCCCTTGTATCTAGTGTTGAAAGGCTTTTGCCCTGAAGTTTACCATGGAATGGCGGAAGATGATACTCATGACAGTCTAGTTCAATGGACGGAGCGCTTTTCACCTAGAAGGTATGCCTTAGTCATATACTACAGTGTATATACTGCATTTTACTTGGTACTACTCATTTTGTTCAATATGCAGTTATATATTTCCTTTTAAACACTTCACATAACAGATAAATAATATTTTTATGCAATACGGTTCCCTGGAACTTCAAAGTTATATAATTTACGGTATAAATGGTTGCTTGCGTGGCATGTTTGATATCTTTTTGTAAGTTAATTACAGTATCATTCAACGGATAACATTCAGCGTACTCACGACCTTGTAATTTGTGGGTATCCATATACTATTTCTCGCACTGGTATTCTGATTGTGATTGAGGGCATTCATCCATCTTCTCTCTAAGTGGAATTGGCATTCAATGTAATTTATTTTAGTGAACAAAATAGTCATTTTAGACAGTGGTACTAGAATCTTTGGACTATTTTTTGCACTGAGCTATGAATACCTTTGACCTTTTTCTCCAGATTTGGCAAGGTGTTGAATGGTGAAATCGCGATGTGCCGCCAGATTTCTCAGCAAACTGGTATCCTGCTGGATCCAATGTACACGCTATCAGCCTGATTCCGAAGAGCTGGCTGGCTGAGTTTTCTTTTTCTTCTTTTCAGCTATATGAATTGCTCTAACATGACGAGGCACCAACGGGCCAAGTATAGGAGCCCCTTTCCCTGGGTGCGCAATACAATATGTTTTGGAATTTTCCTGGGTCTGACTAGAGTAAAATTACACTTTGCACTGGACTGTGATGGCATCATGGCAAGCCTCTGATCGAATACAGGTGCACCAGTCAGATCTAGTATTAGCGATTGTGCTTGTTCCAGTTTTTTGCTTGTCGCAGCTCTGATAAAGCGCGAGTAGAGCACAGAAAGTCACCTTACAACCCTGATAGGCTGTTACTGCGTCAGCTTCGTGCAGCCGCGCGCCAGCACCGGCCGGTGTAGCACAAAATGCCCCAGCGCATGGCCGCCATCCGCCGAAGTGGTGGCTGCCGCAGACGTGGAGCCCCGGGCGGGCATGGGGCATGGGCGCGCGTGGCGTTGCAGCCTGAGAGTCTCGGCAGGGCGACGAGCATCTGCCGAGACTCTCGTCTCTCCCCCCATCTCAGCCGGCATATCCTTGAGGCTTGAGCAAATCGCGGACGGCGGCCATGACGGCACGGCGAGTAATAAGTACCGGGTGCAAATCATGACCATGCAACTCTCTGGCCTGTGAACGAATATAATGATTTTGCGTCCTTACGTTTTACGAGAGATGTCTGGTTCGATCTCCTTGTTTTTTACCTTGAAAAGGCCGGAGTGTTCACGCCGCGCGGCACAGTTGGTTGTCGCGGATGGTCGCCAAGAGACAGACCAAAGAAAATGACCGACGACGGGCGGCTCGGCTCCACCCTTCCAGGACCAGAAAGCAGCAGAGCGCAAGCGAGCGAGAACGACTCGCGCGCGCGTCCCCTTTGTTGTCGTGATGCTCCTGGAATTGAACCAGCGCACAACAAAAAGAAGCAGGAAGCGTTCTGAAACGACGGGATAGAGTAGGCTCGCCACGCCACACGTCGCGCCGACTGGGCCGACGCGTGCTACACGGCTAGCGCGCCCACACCCACACGCGGAAGCAAGAAGGATACGCGGCTTATGGCTGCGCCCGCGGCGTCGGCGTCGGCGGCGTTCCGGCGGGTGTACGACACCCTCAAGGACGAGCTCCTCCGGGACCCCGCCTTCGACTTCAACGACGACGCCATCCGATGGCTCGACGGAGTGAGTAATACTTGTCTCTGCTTCTCTTTCGTTTCCCTTACGGTTGTTGCATGCCAGTGCATGCTGGAGTTAGACATAGCTCTGATTATACTACACGATGCATGCGGTCAAGTGATAGGAAGTTACGAACAAATACTTGCAAAAATCCGATGTACAAGTTGGAGTATATGGATTTCTATAACAAGGCTAAATTGAACTTCCAACTTTGAACACTCAACTGGACAGTGTGTTCATCCAAAACAAAACTGAACAGTGAATAATTCATCAGCTGGCAGCTTAGACTTGACATAGGACAGTTTGGTGGCCGTGGTTTTATTGCAAGAAAGAAAAAGAGAAAGGTGCACCCTTTCGCTTTCTCTAAGCAGTTCACACCGTTCTTAGTCGCTGGTACTGTGGCGCAATTCTCCCCTGATGCTATTCATTGCAAAGAAAAAGAAGAAGTTTTTTGAGAAGTTTTCTAATTCTTAGCTTTCGCCTTCAGTTCCATTTAGAACTCCCAATATCTCGCAGCAGGCCAGGGAAGGATTGTCCACTGAACTGATGAAATACGTAAGTTGTCTACGATGGTGTTGTGATGCTCAGACCAGTCTGAAATTTCGAATGGCATGATGTCGACCTTAGTTTTAGTTCATAATGTTTGAATGTGTGAAATGAGCACATCTGATATAGCTGCAACTTCAAGCCGCTATTGATATTACTGGTGTACCTCTTGGTATGCTTCCCACCTTTGTTCATCCATAATTGCTGGCCCCTTTAGTTAGCTATTTTCTCTTGTGAATTACAACTAGTTGTACATGGTTTGCTAACATTTTCTTAAACATTTTCTCTGATCAGATGTTAGACTACAATGTGCTTGGCGGTGAGCAAATTATTTGATTTTTGAGAAAAAGTGACACGGTGATACATGGCGATTTTTATTCGGCAGATGTTTAGATTTGCTAATGTACAGGAAATCTAAACCGTGGCCTGGCTGTTATTGAGAGCTATAAATTATTGAAAGCTGGATCTGAACCGAGTGAGGAGGAAGTGTTTCTTGCCTACATCCTCGGTTGGGGTATTGAATGGGTATACAACACTTCTGCAGTTTACTGATTTGAGAATTGTAAAACCATGTTAGCAGGTCTGATTGTTTCCTGGGCTGTTGTTCTTTTGAGTACTATGCAGCTTCAGGCCTACTTTCTAATTCTTGATGATATTATGGAGAATTCTCATACTAGGCGGGGAAAGCCTTGTTGGTATAGACTTCCAAAGGTTTGCCAACTAACTTGTTGCTCTGTCTAAAGATGACTCAACAATTCATTGGAGATTTTATTCTTGTGCTTCAACTAAAGAAAGACAAGCGTAAGTGCTTGTTCAGATATGAAATTCCCCCCTTTGGCCTTTGAGCATAGGTCATAGCCACTAATATCGAAGGGACATTGTGTCACTGCAATCAGTTGTTATCAAGTTATTGACTGGACTACTAAGCACTAGCACCATGATGTGAATATGCAGATTAATATTCTTTGCATTCTAGTCCATTTGTTAAGTCAGATGGTCGAGTTATAGTTTTTTTTCTCACTCTGAGTAGGTTGGCCTCATTGCTATAAATGAGAAAGACAAGCGTGAGTACTTGTTCAGATATGAAATTCCCCCTTTTGGCCTTTGAGCATAGGTCATAGCCACTAATATCAAAGGGACATTGTGTCACTGCAAGCAGTTGTTATCAAGTTATTGACTGGACTACTTAAAACTAGCACCATGATGTGAATATGCAGATTAATATTCTTTGCATTCTAGTCCATTTGTTAAGTCAGATGGTCGAGTTATAGTTTTTTTTCTCACTCTGAGTAGGTTGGCCTCATTGCTATAAATGATGGACTTGTCCTCCGTAGCCAAATTTCACAGATCTTTAGGCGCTATTTTTTCGGGAAAATTTACTATGTTGATCTACTGGACTTATTCAACGAGGTATTTATTTATTTATTTATGCTCAAAATTGGCGTCATTTTAGGACAAGTTTTGGTACAGGACCATGATTTTGTTACTGCACATCTAGGTTGAGTTTAAGACAACTTCAGGAGAGTTGCTAGATCAAATTATAACAAATGAAGGGCGCAAAGATCTGAACAAGTATACTGTGCATATGTACGTCACCTGATTATGAACTTTTCTATCATATCATACTACGTGTTCAAAGTACCTTACGAATCAATTTTCCATTTTGTACTTTTACTCCTTTTTGCCTGCTATTGACAAAAGTTTGAATTGTATGCAGTTACCGGCGCATTGTAGAATACAAGACAGCATACTATTCCTTTTATTTGCCGGTAAAAATATGTGCTCCATCTAATATATCATCACAGTTGCTTTAGCATATTGTTCATCAATGTGGAAAAACCTGATAACTGTTTTCCCGCTGTTGTGAATACCTGCATCATTGCATTCCATGTCTGGAAAGAATAGAACTACGGAACTAGCAAACGAATTCAAATGGTTACTGTTACCTACCCATTTCACTGTGTGATGACCATGATTCCTCACTGTGAGAACACATACAAACAGTTCTGTAAATTCATATCTGTGGAAAGTGTGTATGTACATGTTTTAGTGATGTTCAATATTCTCTTCTCTTTTCATGATCGGTAACCTTACTCTGGAGTTGTGATTCATCAGCAGCAAAATTCTTTTAACCTGTTACAAGGTCGCATGCGCACTGCTACTGTCTGGTCAGAGTTTGGACGATTACGTTCAAGTGAAGAAAATCCTGGTTGAAATGGGTGTTTACTTCCAAATTCAGGTACAGTAATCATCTTCGTAGTGCATTTTTATCTTTTCAAACTTCAACGTTTTTTTTCCCTAGGTATGCTTTCATATTTGATGTTAAAAGTCAGATTTTCCTTTCAGGACGATTACCTGGACTGTTTTGGTGATCCAGATGTTATCGACAAGGTAAGTTCATTAATCCACAATCATACTATCAAAAGTGCCTTAAAAATATCATATTATCAAAAGTACTTTGTGTTTTATCCCAAAGCATCCTATGGCAGATTGGAACTGACATTGAAAACTTCAAGTGCTCTTGGCTGTTTGTTCAAGCACTTCAGCGTGCTGATGATAAGCAAAAGGATGTCTTATTTGTAAGGACCATGAACTACATCTTTGAATAATGCTACTAGAAGCACTATATTAATGTTTGCTTGCCATTTGCAGGAAAATTATGGGAAACCAGATCCTGCATGTGTAGCAAAAGTGAAGGCTCTGTATAAAGAACTTGCTCTTGAGGTTGCCCTCTGTGTTTATCATTGGATTGTTTTTTAGAAAATATTTGGTGTCTTTTCTCCTTTACATTACTGTGCTATATGCTAACGTGCTAGCATATTTCTGTGTTCAACCCTTCATATATAAATCATATTTTTACCATGTGTGACACTGTTTGATTTTTTCCCACTTCCAGCGGGTCTTCTCTGAGTATGAAAGGGAGAGTTACGAAAAGCTGATATCAGACATTGAAGCACAACCCAGTGAAACGGTACAGGCGGTGTTGAAGTCCTTTCTGCACAGGATCTACAAGAGGAAGTAATATTCTCAGCATGCAAAAGAATTATGGCAGAGCCATCTGGGTTTGCTGAGTTGCTGAACCTTAGGTCTGATAAGTTAACTTGTGGCTCACCTTTGACGAACGTTTGTGGATAAATAAGAGCACGTTCCCTAGAGGAAAAAAAAACAGCAAAAAAGAGCACAAGAGTTCTCTTTGTTCTACGGAATGTCTCAAGCAAGAAATTTCACATCGGCCAATATGGCCAGCATATCAAACACAGTCAGATGAGCACATATATCTTTTGGCCTGTGCTTGTATTCAGTATGGTTAAGAGCTTGTACGTAACGGCCAAAAATTCAGTCCTTTTTTTCTATTTTACAAGGGGAAGAATATGTATAAGATCATTTAAGCTACTGTCACAACTTTCCTGTTCTGTTAGTAGTACTATGTTGGGAAGGGTTGCGCAGACTCCATCCTTCATTACAGCAAAGATAACCCTGCCTTAATCTGTCTACTGGAGATTGCGTAGTGATGGAGCTGACAACCTTCAAAACTGATGCTCTGTACATCAAACCTCTTCTGTCCTAACCGTCTAAGTGCAATCTGATCGCTGTCATTACACTATGATACTCCATACCTTAGTAGCTTCAGCTGCAAATTCTACTGCACCCAATGAGGCTGGTACCGGTTATGAACAGTGCCTGACCCGTCAAAACGATTAGTATGAAGTGAACTTGTATAAAATATTTGTTAGAAGTTAACCAGTAGCTGAGCAGATTTCCGCGGGCCAACAGCTCCTTGCTCCAACAGATGTATGGCCGCACTATAAGAGAACTTCCTCGCAAATAGAAAACATGGAACGGAGCTACTATTGCATTGGCACCACTCTGTCCTGTACTCCATTTGGTAGTTGACATGGTCGATACTCTAGAACAGTATTCATAACAAACTATAAGTGTCGTGGTGGTAACTGAATAATATTATATATGTGTTCTGTACACAGAATACAATGTTTAATTGTTTATCCTAAGAAAAGTGGTCTGACACAATGTAAACCATATGATGCTTGTTGAGTTCGATCGAGAGGTGGGTTGGAAGAACACACATAAGGGCAAAAGAGTTTTCTAGCTGCTAACGGTTTCTAATGGTATTAGAACATCTAATGAATGCTTACAATATACAGTGACCGACATATTGTTGCTACAGTGACCAACATACTGTTGCAACACTACATAGCAAAAGATTAAACTAATTGACCTCTAACCGACAAACAAGGGTTACACTAACATTACTCCCCCTAAGCCTTGTGTGTTTGCTTAAGTTTAATTTGGATCATTCCAGTCCTAACTCTAAGCTCCTAGAATCGAACTCACCCTAATGCATTTGTTAAGATGTTTGCGAGCTGGTCCCTGGTGCCAATAAAGTCTGCACTGGCACTCCTGTTGTCCAAACACTCCCCAATGAAGTGGTAGCGCATATCGATGTGTTTGCTGCGCTCATGGAAGGAACACATGGTTTTTGTACAGTGCTAGAGCTGATTTGTTGTCAACCTTGAGCTTGACAGTGTCGGCAGGCTTCCTCTTGAAGTCGCCGAGCAATCGAGCCAGCTACACAAGGTTAGTGGCGGCGACGACATACTTTGCTTCACAAGACAACATGGCCACCACCCTTTGTTTAAGAGAATGCCAACTCACCAAGTTATCGTCATAGAAGAACGGAGTATCAGAAGTGCTCTTCCGCATATCAATGTCGCCGCCGAGGTCGTTGTCGTTGTAGCCGATCAACCGTCCCTCCTCTGCTTTCCCGTAGCGGCAACCGTAGTTGATCGTCCCGGCAACATAGCGCGAGATCCTCTTCACGATCGCCATATGCTCCTGAGTTGACCGCTCCATGAAGCGGCTCACAAACCCGATGCTGAAGGCAAGATCCAGCCACATGTGAACGAGGTAGCGGAGGCTTCCGACAAGCCTCCTGTACTCTGTCGCGTCCACTTCTGCCGCCGTACTCGAGCGGCTAAGCTTGAGCCGTTCCTCCATTGGGATGTGTGCGGGATTGCAGTCTCTCATCTCCGCCATCTCTAGGATTCGAGCAACATATTGCGCTTGGTATAGCGTGATGCCACCGCCGCCGCTCTGCTAGACCTCGATCCCAAGGTAGAAGGAGAGCAAACCGAAGTCACTCATCCTGAATTGAGTCTTCATCTCCGCCTTGAATCGATCGATCTTCTTCTTTGTCAATACCGTGATGATCAGATCATCCATGTAGACCCCAAGAAACAGCAGCGTGTTGCTATGGCCGCGCCGATACATTGTATGTTCGTGCGCGCTCTGCTCGAAGCCGAGAGCCCTCAAAGTGCTACCAAGCTTCACGTTCCATGTGCACAGTGCTTGTCGCAGGCCGTAGAGCGCCTTTCGCAGCCGCAGGACTTTGTGCTCTTCTCCAGCGACGACGAACCCCGACAGCTGCGCGACATACACTTCCTTCTTCAATTCGCCATTGAGAAATGCTGATTTCACATCCATGTGATGGACCAGCCATTCCTCTTGGGCAGCTAGCGCCAGCAGCAGGCGTAGACTCTAGACGGGCAACAGATGCGAATACCATATCGAAGTCCACACCCAGCTGCTGCACAAAGCCCTTGGCGACAAGGCAGACTTTGTGCTTGATTACAGACTCAGCTTCGTCTTTGTTGAGCTTGAACACACATTTGAGCCCGATTGGGCGGTGTCCACGCGGCAGCTCCACCAGCGTCCATGTCCTGTTCTCCTCGGCAGACTTCATCTCTTCTAGCATCGTTGCTCGCCACACCACGTCACGTTCTGCCTCGACGAAGGAGCGCGGCTCTCCAGCTCACCAGGTGCAACTCGGCGCCATCCAGGACACGGGGTAGTGTATCCCGTCGAAGCTCCCTCGCTACCGAGCAGCTTGTCGACGATGTGGTAGCGTACTGGGTTGTCGCTGTGGTGTGCGTCGAGCCTAGCGCTATCATTCAGCGGTGGCATGACAAAGTTCACCTCCCTGGTAGATTCACCGCTCGAGGTTCTGGGTGACGCATCGGCCATCGTTGGACTTGGTGCAGGTGGTTCCGCCGCCGGTGTTCCTCCTCCGGCTGAGGTAGACCTGTCAGTCACTGGGAGATGGACTTGACTCACCATGAACTCTACGGCGAATTCGCTCAACGGAGCCACGCTCACAGCTGCATCTGCCTCCTAGCTCCATCCGGCATCCCCGTCAAAGATCACATCTCACGACACGCGGATGCGCTTAGTGCTCAGGTCATAGAGGCGGTACGCCTTCGTGCCACGCTCGTAACCGATGAAGACACAGGACGTGCTCCTGTCATCAAGCTTCCGCAGATGCAGTCGCGCCTCCTTGACGTATGCCAGATAGTTGAATGTGCGCAAGAAGTTCACGACCGGCTTCTGGCCATGCCACGTCTCGAACGGTGTCATGCCATTCAGGCTCTTCGTCAGTGCACGATTGAGCATGAAGATGGCGGTGCTCACTGCATCTCCCCAAAACTCAACCGGTATGCCCCTCTGTTTCAAGAGTGCGCTCGCAGTCGCAACGATCGACTGATTGCGCCTCTCCACCACGTCGTTCTGTTGTGGGCTGTACGGCGCGAAGAAGTGTTGCTGGACACCGCGATTCACGCAATGGAGCGTGAATTCAATGGACGTGAATTCGATGTTGTCAGTGCGGAGGACTCAAAGCTTCCGACTGCTCTCCACCTCTGCCTCCGCCTGGATCACCTTGATCGCCACCGTTGCGTCGCTCTTCACAGCCAGGAGCGTCAGCCACATATAGCGGCTGGCGTCGTTCACCTTCAGCAGGAAGGAACAACGCCCACCTAGTGTCGCCGGCATGATGGGACCGTAAAAATCTCCATGGACGAGGTCGAGGTGCTCTTTCGCCCGATACTTGGTGGTGACGCACGTGTCGCACAGCTGCTCAACGTGCTACAGCTGCGGTAGGCCTCGCACCATCTCATGGCACGCCAGTAGTCAGAGTGCGTCAAAGCTTATGTGGCCATAGCGTGTGTGCCACCACCAGGTGTCCTCGTCATGGCGTGCCGCAAGACGGATGGGACGAGCAACGTCAAGGCGCAGGATGTACAACATGTTGCGCCTGTGACGAACTTTGGCGAGGAGGCGGCGTTGGCGGTCCCAAATCCACAAGATGTTGTCCTCGATCAGCACCTTGGAGCCACCCTCGTCCAGCTGGCCCACGCCGATGATGTTGTTCTTCAGCCGTGAGATGAAGTAGATGTCGCGGCGAACAGGATGGTACCACAGCCGCGGATGTCGACCACCGAGCCATCTCCGAAACAGACGAAGGCTATAACACCTTAATCGAGCTTCGCAAAGACATTGTGGTGACCCGTCATGTGGATAGTGGTGCCGATGTCGAAGTACCAGCCCCTCTAGGTGGTCGCCGTCGTCACTGGCACCAAGGTGGACTTGCGCGCGCCGGCTCATCGAGGTGGATGTGGCTTGGCGGTGGCTCCTGCGCATCATTGGGAGCGCACACCTACGCCATCAGGAGCGCAGGCTCGTCTTCTTCCTCCTCGCCCCGGGCTAAATAAACCTACTCCTTGGGTGATCGGCAGTGCTTAGCCTAGTAGCCATAGTGGCCGCAATTGCGGAATTTGTCATGGGAGAGATCGTGTGCGGCCTCCTTGCTATCGGAGTTGTCACCTCCCTCTTTCTTCCGTGGTGCGCGCGCACGGGGACGGGCATTGCTGCTACCCAAGGACCCTTCGCCCTGCTTCCGCTCCTTCATGCGCGCGAGCCATTGCCCCTCGGTGAGAAGCTTTCTGCCGATGCATCGCGAAATCATCGATCGTCTCCCTGTCGCGGAACGAGATTGCCTCGAATTCCTTCTACAGCTGTTGCGCCGAGGCCTTGATGGCGTCCCAGGCCTACTTGACGCTCATTTTGACAGCAAGTGTGCCAATCATCTCCTGGGGCATGTCGTGGAGGATGGCCTCCAGTGCCATATGGTCTTCCTGGAAATCAGAATCGCCAAACTCCACTACGTCCCAAAGGCCGTGAGCCAGCAGCATGACCTTCATGAGCAGGCTCCAGTCGGCGTAGTTGCTCCGTGTGAGGATCGGGTACGACGCGCCGCCAACCTCCTTGACCACACACGTCAGATGACCACATCGTATCCACTGTCTCGGTGTCGCAATCGTCATGGTGGCGGTGATGGGGAGCGGTGGTGGTTGAACTGCTGCCTAGGACTCAAAGCCGCAGCACTCGTAGGAGCCGACATCGCCAGGATCGATCAACTCTGGCTCTGAGACCAATTGTTGTGTTCGATCCTGCGAGAAATGAGTTAGAAGAACACACACGAGCACACATTGGGTACAAGAGTTTTCTAGCTGCTAACAGCTTCTAATGGTATTAGAACATCTAATGCATGCTTACAACCAAGGGGTTCAACCCATTATAAAGGCACAAAACCGACATACTGTTGCTGCAGTGACCGACATAGCAAAAAAAGATTAAACTAGCTGACCTCTAACCGAGACACAAGGTACACTAATAATGCTTGCATAATAGCATGCAACTTGCCATCAGGTATCATAAACAGTTAAACCTATTCTTGACTTTGAGGGAACTAATTGGCAATAATTTCTACCATTCAAACACAAGTTTTGAATCTGAGTATTTCTTTATTCTGGAAAATTAGATGCTGGATTCTTGTTCCGCAGTTCAATATGCTTTATGATCAAGATAGATAGAATATAACAGGAATATAGCACTAATTATTTAAGGTCTCTAAACTTCACACGATGGTGCCAAAAGGTTAAAGACACGCAGAACAAAATCAAGAGCTTACCTTGATAGCACTGATATGCTCAGGACTAGAGGTGTCATACTCAAATTTCATAGGATGCCAAGCCATTTTGTCTTTTGGATTTGATGATCGGTTCCATGATGTATAGGTCAAAGTTCTTCTTTCCAATTCATCTTCAAGACCTTTGATCTAGAATATTAAAAAAATGCGCCAACCATTATGAATCTATGTGATAATCATGTCAGTTCCAACTTTGAAATTTATAGAAGCAATAACAAAGCTTACAGAAAATAATGTCTGCACATAGTGTTCATCCGGAATACAATCATGCTCCTCTCGAGCAGCTCTTTTCTGCAAGGTTAAAAACAAAAATCATGTGTCAGACAGAAAACTCAATGAATAAGAAACTTAATGCGCTACGAGCAACAGCTAGAGGTTAACATTTTTCAAGCAATCATATGCATAAGGATTACAATCTATATCTACTTCATCTGCATACATGCTTGAGAATACGTGAAGAGAATGTGGACAACTGAAACTTACCAGTACCTGGTTTCTCTGAAAATTGAATCCTAATCGTCTCTGCGATGAAAGTAAATTTCTATATGAGAACAATAGTCGGACACACAAGAAAGTTCAATTTGATGATCAGTTATTGGATGCGTGGAATAATTACTGAACAGGGGATGGAAAATGGGATTTGCATGTTAGATTGATTGATGATCCAAAGAAACAAAAAGAAAGCATTTACCTAACATAAAACTTAGACATGTCAAGATCATTTACAGAATAGCACATTCACATTTAAAAAATGAATGCCATTTTAGCTAAGATTGCACAGATATAGGTGAAGATTGTTATTGTATATGGTGTTTTCCAATGTACCTTAAAATGATCTTCTCGTCAATAGGACAATTAGATAACATTAGAAATCATAATGGAAAAACTAAATTAATAAATGTTTTGCCTAGAAAATGCAATACAACAGCTATTGAATGCCAAACCTTTTGGCCCAAAACTTCCATATGGAGACACAAATATTTTACAAGTCTAATAAAAGTGCACAAGAATGAAGTAAACTAAAAACTTACAGCATTTGGCTTTCGTGCCAAGGTCTTGGTCATTACCATCTGCAGAAGTTAGTTAAAACACAATATAATTATTCTGCCATAGGACGAAGAATGAAGACTACATTATCTGTGTTAAATTAGCACAAGATTAGTTATATTGGTACAGTATTTCGACAGCCTCATGAAAGTAAGATAAAGATCATATGCATCAGTCATATGAACAGGGAACCCAAATCACGGTGCTAATTAAAATAGATACTAAGACTACAGAAAGTACTGCTGACAAAAGTAGTTGTGGAACAGAAGACCTCTAGTTATAATTATTGTCATAAAGCAACTTCAGATTAGTATGTAGACCTTAAAAGCATTTGCGCAGCCTGCTTGCTACTTATCCAAGGCTGCTATAGGGTTCTAGCATTCTTAATTGAGCCCTAAATGGCCATATCTTCAAACTAGCGAATCAAAAGACGAGTCTTGGCATCTCATCTAATTTCAATAAAGGTCAGCTACAGGTAATGTTTTGTTGAACTAGTTGTAAGTTCAAACATCCAAGGCTCTAGCACTATTACAGGAATGAAGAGAAACCAAAACAGGTGCATCAAAAAACCTTTCGGTAATTACATTTCTTAAAAAAAAGGTCAAGGTTTATAAAGGACCAAATCAAGCTAAGAATACATTTGGTGTCAACACGAAGAGACTGACAATATACCTTGCAATGTCTTCTGAATACTTGTAACACAGTTTTGTCACCAACAACAACTTCAGCATGTTTTCTGATTAATGCGACCCACTGAAATGTGTAGACAGATGGACTCAGAATAAAGCTCTCAATAGGTACTAAAATATCTATATGAACAAGAAAGCGCAGAAACTACAATAACCTGAGATCCTTTCCTCCATTTATCATTTAGAATGGCCGGAGACATGTTTGGATTATAACGCTTCTCTGTCTTGTCAATGAAACTGGGAGATTAATTGAATAGATTTAAGAACAAATAATCGAAATACTGCAGATTATGAGAAAGTTTAAAGGAGCATAACAAGAACTTGCACGGTTACAGATGGTCCTTTTCCTTTACCTGTCTACAAAACTTTTAGGTGAAGCCATCAAGTAAGTATATATGTAGCTGAAATTGTAGAGAGGAACACAGCTGCAGCAGGAAAAGGACAAGTATTGAAATGTTAATATATAAACTGCAAGCTTCAAATAAGAAGTCAAGACATGATTATGCCAACAAAGGAAAGCAAGAGGTAAACGACAATAGAGAGACATGCATACTAGCGAATATAATCAGAAACTCTCTTATCGCCTGGGGAGGAGGCCGCTCCATTAGGACTGTGGGAGCACCCAAAAAGTTAAACCGAACAAGGATTCAAACCAGCGAGATGGGGTTTCAATTCTTTGGAGATACTTGGAGCTGATATGGAAGCATCGTAATGATTGTGTGTTTAACAGTGTTATGCCTAGCATCCAAATGGTCCTGCGATAGGCTGGTGAGGAGGCCCGGCTTTGGTGTGATGCAGGGGTGGTGGGTTTGTCACAGCTAGCTGGGACTTGAGCTCGGTTAGCTAGAAGCTGTTGGGGTCGTGTTAAAGGCCTGTGGCGCGCATGCAATCTTTAGCTGGTTCGGTGATGTGTGTGTGAGTGATGTGTTTTTACATTGCGTACTTGATTTATTCCTCCCTTAATGCAATGATATGTAGCTCTCCTGCGTATTTAAGGGGAAAAAAAGGATTCATAGAATGCCATTGAAGTTGCAAACTTGCAATTATTTAAGTTAGCATCACTTAGCAGATCCAAAACGGTAAGCAGTACCAGCAGCACAACAGGAGAACAACATCCAAATGCATGCCTAAAGAATTCCTGGCTTTAGTCTGAGTTCACTTGTCGATTACCATTTCCAAACATCTCTTAATGGTTATTAAATTGATCAAGAGTCAGACAACCATACCCCGCATTTCATCATGGATTACTTCACAAAATTTGGACTATATATACGAACAAGATCGGTTAACACATGTAGAAAAAGACAGAAATCACCACACCTATCCGAGAGCAAAACAAAGCGCTGGTTCGCCGGATCCTGAAGGGCGGCGGCGAACAACATCCTCTCTGCCTCGACCATGGTCGCTTCTCCCCACGACACCTGCGGGGCACAGCCGTATTTCCCCAACTTAAAATCGTACACGGGGCTCCATGTGAGCAACCATGCCGCGAAAACCCACATCGTCAGGAAAAAATTCCTAAAGGTCCAACCTTCACGCCCCTAGTGAGTTGCCGCCCGTAGAAATACGGCGATCCCGTGGTGGTGCGGTCGAGTTGGAACCCGGGCGCCGAGTGCACGTACACCGAGAACCTCCCCTCCTCGCCGTTCTACCAGAACACGCGGCGATCACAATCAGGACACACCAATCGAATAGGCAGTTAAGCGCGACAGATGAACGAACGAACGAACGAACGAATCAATCAGAGGGCCACAGGTGGCTCTGTGCTTACGCGGAAGAAGGCGTCCCAGAGGAAGTCGAGCGGCACGCCCGCGCGGACGAGGAAGAGGAAGGCGACCTTGGCAGGCCCGGCGGCGGGCGGAACGCCCAGAAAGGGCCGGGCACGGAGCAGCGCCGTTAGGAGGAGCAGGAATGAGAGGGGCGCGGCGAGGCGGAGGCAGAGGCGGGCCCGCGCGCGGCGGCCAGCCAGCGGGAGGGCCGCCAGCGAGACCGACCGCTTCACCGGCATCGGCGGGCAGCGGGCGCGGCACTAGCGGCGACGGCGGCGTGGGGTCCTGGTCTACTGGGCTGAGGCCTCCGTGGCATCAAAAACTAACAGCGGAGGAGGGGAGCCCGTGCTGCGCCCGAGCCCGCCGCGGCGGGGTTAAAGAGGCGGTGGCGTTTACTGGGAGGCGTGGCGTTACGGCGCGGGCGCGGAGAGGCGTAGGGGAGACGGTGATGCCATGTGCTGTGCGTGCGCGGTGGTGGCGTTTTTGCTTTGCGGAAGATTTTGGTGCGATCCCCCCTCGGCCCCGTGACGCGCACAACGTCCCTGTCGGGCGCGGGTGGTGTGGGGCTGGGTGGGCGTGGGATCTGTATCTTGACTGCGGGTACACGATTGCGGTTGCAGGGGGGATTTTGCTTGTCTATTTTTTGATCGAGGGATTCGAGGACTAGGTGGATTTTAGTGTATTTTTGTTTTTATTTTTTTTTCTGAAAAGTTATGTTTTTGATTTATTTAAAAAACTGTTTTTAAAAATAGATTGTTGGGTTTTATAATAAATTTTTGATTTTTTATATAATTTCTCAGAAAAACGTATGTCAGCAAGTTTTTCAGTTCTCATAAGTAGGCTTCTGATTTGTCAAAGTCACTCAAATTTGTTCTAATTTTTTACTTCTAACAGTAAAAAACAAAACTAAAAATAGAAAACAAACAGGATCTTCATCTATCCATGTGCTTAGAAATTTAAGAGTTTTTTTTTTTGGCTTGGGGTGTCAGGAGCGCTGGCGCTGCGAAGCGGTCCGGGAAGCTAGAGATGCGGGCATGATGTTTTTATGATTTGATTTTGACTTGGTCATGAAAGAAAGAGAATAGAAAAGCAGGAGAATCACAGGGGTAAAATGGGTATTACAAAGGTTGAATCTCAGTCAAACCAGATGGAAGTGATGACAGTGGCATTGAAGGCACCAAATTTTTAAGAACAGTGGCATTAACGGAAATAAATTCTTGATTAGTTTACAATGGCATGTAAAGAATTGTAAAAGAACTAGCACATAGATCAATCAAATAAGTCGTGTATAGATTTTTTTTTCTTAATACGCAGGAGAGTTATGTATCTTTGCATTAGATAGAGAAGGAAAACGAACACCTTACATAGGCCACACAAAAAAAACTAAAACGAAACACCTACGCACACCTCACACAAGCTTAACCAAACACACCACTTAAAGGAAAAAAGCTACCACTACCTAAACCACATCCCAAACTAGTCTGGCCACGGCACCGAGACCTTTTGCTCCGGCCAAGCACCAAAGCTTGAGATCATTAGCAATATCTCCCAGCACGCTTAAGACACAGGGAGCAACTCCATCGAACACACAAGCATTCCGATATTTCCAAATCCACCAAGCTCCTAAAATAATTAGTGAGTTGAAGCCTTTACGATCCGATTTGCCCACCCGACGTAGAGCACGCCGCCACCAATCAGCGAAGTTTTGTGTCATGTGGTTCTGGACAGAGATTTTGCAGGCCAATGCGTGAGAGAAGATGGAACCATATCTAACGGGCAAAGACACAGCCAGTAAGAAGATGTTGAGTCGATTCATCATCTTGGTCACAAAGAGGACAGCGGGCTGGATGCTGTCCAGCACCTATTCCGAATAGCCAGCCATAGAAAAAATTTGCATTGCAGAGGAGCCCACGACCGCCATAAACGCTTCCATGGCTCAAACCGGATAGATCCATTGTAGAAAGCTTTGTAGGCAGATTTGGAGGAGTACAGACCTGAAATCAAGTGCCGCCACATATGCTGATCAGGCTCTTCCGGGATCAAAGATACATTTTCCGTGGTATCCCATTTGATCAGGTATTCAATCAACACATCAGCCGACATGCCTCCCTGAATATCATGGACCCATCTATGATCGGTGAGAGCTTCAGCAACCGTACGCCTTTCAAACACACATTTTGAAACCAAAGAAACTAATGCAGGAGCAATCTCAAGCCAAGAATGACCGTTTAACCAACGATCAGTCCAGAAAAGAGTGTTGAGGCCATTACCAAATAGAGAAAAGAAGAAAGTTGTAAACATGGCTGATACAATAGGATGAGCCGGAATTTGAAGATCAGCCCATGGGCGATTTAGTTGAGTCTTTTTCAACCACAACCATCTCAATCTCAACGCCTATCTAAGCATTTCTAAATTGTGGATTCCGAGACCTCCGAGTTCCAATGGCCTACACACTTTATCCCACGCAACAAGACAACTTCCACGTTGACTTGTTCCCTTCCTTTCCAAAGGAAAGCCCGACGTTTCTTGTCAATTGCTTTAACAGCCCATTTGGGAATGTCCATGGCAATGAGGACATAAATGGGGATGGTAGTGAGGACCATCCTAACCAAAATTAGATGCCCAGCTTTGTTCAAAAGCCCAGCTTTCCATCCGGGAAGTCTATCCGCCACTTTCTCAATTAAAGGCAACAAGTTCTCTTTGCGAAGTTTCCTATCAGAGACCTTATTGAACTTCACAGATACATTGTACTGGTGCAGCACCCCACATAATAACAATGCAATCACAGGACCATAAAACTAAACCGGTTTTCTCAAGGCACAAAGAAACATGATAGGTACTAACACAAGCCCCTTAATTCGGAGTAACGCGTGCAACAACAAATATAATAAGAGGGCCACATGCAATGAAGGCACATTATTTGATAATCCACGTGCATCTGGGTCATCACTTGGTCGCGATGAACAGTCCCCACCTCTGCTCACCAGCAGAGCTCCTCTGCAGTTTTGCCTTCCATCCATTCACAATTTCGTCATAGTCCTCCTGGAAATAGATGAAGCTATCGAGTTAGAGATGCCTAAGAGCAACAAAAAGGATGCAGACTTGTAGACTGCAAGTTCATGGTTTAGACTTCTTGAGGGTTTGCCGAATCACCTGGGTGAAATCAGACAGGAAATCATCTTTGTTCTTTTCAAACTCAGCTAGCTCCATCCGTAAAACATTGAGGAACTGAAATATAACATAGAGCAGTGATTAGAATAATATAAAGTTGTGTTCATCCAAACATGTTAATAGTGGAAAAACTAGTTAGACGGAGAAACCTGATCAGTTCGGTCCTCAGCAATGACATCGCGGAAACCAGCATTCTTGAGCATCTGTATTAAAGCAACCGTATTAAGTATTAAGTATTAACAAGTCAGCAGGAGTTCTACATTTTTATCAAAGCAACTGTATTAAATATTAACCATATAAGAGTGCAAGTAAGAAGCACCTGTCCATAAGCCTCCACATCATGGAGGTCGTAACCTCTCTGTTTAATGTATGCTGCAAATTCTTCTGATGATTTCCCAGGACTCTTGCAGTAGTCGCTGATAAGGACCTTCCCCGCAGGCTTGAGCCATTTGAAGAAACTTTTGAACAAAGAGGGTTTATCCTGCAAAACAAAAGCAAAAGTCATGTTAGTCAAATTAATGTTATATTCTGAAACCAAATAAAGGGTTCAGCATGGATTTAATGTTGGGCGGGTGATTAGAAGTCCCAAAAATTTTCCTTGAGTTTCATTTTGTGTAGTTTAGAATTTTAGATGTACAAAATGGGGATTCCAAACAAAATATGTATCTATAACCAGATATGCTTTCCCATCAGACTGTAGTTCAATCATCTGGGAAGCAAAAAGCACTTCAAATGGACAGTAAGTGATATGTTAAAAAACATACTTGTATGTGAAGGATAGTGTCACGGCTGTAGATGACATCAAATGTGTTATCTGGGTATGTCTTTGTGGTGCAATCAGCAACTTCAAACTCAACTGAACATTTGCGCCCAATGGCACGCTCAAGTGCAAATGACACCATGTTTATGGAAAGATCAATACCAACAACATGAGCATCATACTTTTCAGCCATATAAAAGTCACCTCCCCCGATTCCACATCCAACATCAAGCACCTTATGTCCAGGTTTAAGATCCAGCTTATCCACAAATTCTTTTGTAGTCTCTGTTGGATAGTTATAATAATCACATTTAAGGGCATATTACAAATAGAATCACAGATTTAAATTATAAGGGAATGCATCCACTCACCAATTCCACCAGTACTCACATATCCTTCTCCAAAGATACGCTCATAGCGTAATATTCCACTAGTTTTGTACTGCACATTGTCCAAAAATCTTTGAAACCCCCGGTCTTCTGTTGAATTGACTTTTTGCCATAGCCAACATATCTGTAAACCATGGAGTCATGTCCATCACTAATTTCACTTGACCATGGGAAATGCATCCGTATGTGCATGGACAGAGAAATACCTGATTTTGATTTTTCTTGTTTTTAACATAAGCTCCGATACACTTGCAAGTAACCAGAGAAAGTTCAAAGGATTTCCCATCTTGATCAAAGGTATGGCACTCTTTGAAAACCTATTTACGAAAGAAAAAACTGATCAGCTATTTCAAAGAAAATGGTACTGAAACTAAGGACATTAAAGAGTGCCACAGCAATCCTTCATATATGTGCAGAAAATCTTTAATTGTCAAGTCTGAACTCGAGTGACAGAATCAAAGGGAAAAAGCAGTATGACAGTTTGCCTTCTCACCTTAGTATAAAACCTTGGTTCCCGATAGTGTGTCGGATTCACTTTCCTTTTTGAATCTCCAGATTGATGAAAGCAAGATTCCCTAAAGAAGATATAGCCACCAACCTTCAACCATTTTACCATTCTGTCAACTAGCTGCTCAACCTACAATAAGAGATAAAAGTTAGAAAATTCAGGAGATAGATATTCAAACATATCCCAATTTAGCACATTCCAACAATAAATTTAACCCGCATACGCAACATTTGCAGTTCAGTTTTTTTTCTGGAGCAGATCTATTTTACAAGAACAATCTCAGATGGATAATCGATGATCACCGTGGACCAAGAATTTGTTAATTATTCAAAGCATGGCTCACCCATTACCTCTTCATCTGAAAGATACATCAATAACCAGTTCGAAAATATCAGATCAATAGATTTAGCTTGAATCATCAGGTCTAGGGATGTCACATCAGCACACATAAATGACGCATTCTTGTAGTGGCCATTAATGCTTTCATTCTACAAAAAAAATGCAAAAATGATCCAATGAATCAAGCATAGAATACATGTAGCGATAGCATTTCATGCTACCTAAGACAAAACGTTTAAAATCAGAAGAAATTGTGAAATTCAATACCTTCTTAATCGCACTTTCGATGAAATCCAGAGCAAGAACGTTCCCAGCTGTTTTAGCCAGTTCTCCTGTGAAACGACCTATTCCAGCACCAAGCTCCAGTACTGATTTTCCTTCATATGAAGGAAGTAAAGACAGGACCTACAGAAAAGGAGCACAACCATATCAAAATGTTAACCCTGAAAACCCAGGAGCACCTTCTCTGATATATCCAAATGATGCCTACTGAATGCAAAAATTACTCAGTTGTTTCAAGTTTTGCACCTAGTGTGCATATATCAGACTGTTGTTGAAAACAAATAGAACTGTTAAATTAAAAAGTGGATGAATGCTAAATTCTTTCCAGATGTTACATTAAATAAGAAATATCATAGTCGCAACATGGAATGGATCAACACATGCTTCCTGCAGGTTGACAGCACCAAAAGAATTTGTGTTTCTTCAAAAGAAATAATCAACATCCTTCTAGAAAAATCAAGGTGTATATCACAAAACAAAATCAATGTATCAATATGTAAATTAGATTTTCACTTTTTTAATATTGATTGATATTTGACAGTCAAGAATGTGGGAAATAACCATTACAATTGAAAAGGAGACTTATGGGGATCATCAATCAAATAGGGTCTCACTTCCCAATCGCCATGTCAGGGCAATATGGTAATTTTATGTGAGGGTTGTTCCACAAAATTACTATTTAGGTACTGTTGCTGTAAACCTATGTTAATGTTATACTGTCTCACACAATAAATCAAAGGTGTTAGTTTATTTCAACTAACTTTTGTCTTCCTTCTCCCAAATAATTTTCCTTTTGGACTTCAGGTCACCAAGAAAATGGTTAAGATCAACAAGCAAGTTCACTAATCCAAAGCAAACATGTTTACCGACCGCACTTAATCAAAGCAGAGTGTTTCAACTAGTCTGGAAAAAGGTAGACAGCTAAATAGATTTTTGCACAAAAAGTCAAGGCCAACAGTGGCACTTGGCGTTAGACAGGTTTGCCAAATTGCAACCAAGTACTTTGTTTGGTGTTTACCTAAGAAATTTTTTATATCTCATATCTGAAGTTAAAACCTAGCGACCCGCAATTTTCTTGAGACAGATCACTTTTCACTCGTCAAAACCCAAAAGGTAACTGTCAACCTCACCCTCTCCAGTTTCAGTCATAGCACACTTGTGCTGAACAACACAAATTGCAGACCAGTTTGCGCCAAAAGAATTGTGTATCCCCCTTTTTTTTTCACCACGCATCCCTATTAGAGATTGCCATATGATATTTGGGGAGCAAAGGCAGACACATGCTCTCCAGATCCAAGAAGATGGATCACAAAAGGTACTAAACAAAACACTAAAAGTATTCCCTAAACGACGGTGTTGGTGAGAAAAATGAAATCGCGGAATCACCTCGGGGCGCTCCTCTTTGTCGAGATCGGCGGCGCGGGAGTCGAGCATCATGGCCTCGACGGTGAGGTCCCTGGAGTTCTCCTCCCAGTAGCTCTTCTGCACCTTCCTCTCCTCCACCTCCAGCTTCCCTGCAACGCCCGCACAACCCGCAAACAATCATCCCCACGAACAACGCGAACCTACACACCATGTGCTCGAAACTTGTCCCCAGCCAAGCCAACAGGACGAAATGAACCCAAACGCAACGAGCAGATCTGATCCTCTATGAATCGGATCGGCGCGGGGCGGTCCAACCGCTTACCATTAGCTGAAACAACGGCGGCGGCGGCGGCCATCACGGCAAGTCCGTGCGTGCGTTCGTACGTCAATCAGAATCGAGTTCAAACGAGGGGAATTGGTTACGGGGAGGGGCTGTGAGATTAAGATCCCTCGATGGCGAGGCGGGCGCGGGAGAAGCTCCGGGAGCGGCGGTTGAAGGAGCGGCCGCGCTGCTGCATCCACCACCGGATCGCGGCGCGGTTGGGAGGGGGCGACAGGAGATTCAGGGGCGAGAGCTGTGGCTGGGCGACTGGAACGGGAGGGGCGAGCTTATATATGCAGGGATCGGGAGAGCCGATCGACCGTGAGATCTGTGCCGGGTGGGGCCTCCCGCAGCTTTGCATTGGCATTTTGTTTTTTGTTTTTACACCAAAGGATTCATAGTTTGTACAACAAAATAAATTGATTTAAATATATATTTGTAAATTAAAATAAGAATAAAATAACTAAAAAAACTCTCAATCCGTCTGCAACTCTAGCTACAAGAATTTTCAAAACTAAAAATAACCAGCTTAAAAAATTGTTAGAGCTAAATTTTTACCAAATATACTCTAAGATATACGTTGGAGTTGTAACATGCATAAATGGCACTAGAAAAGAAGGATATAGGTACATTGGATGGCTCACCATTGCAAATTCGTAAGACCAAATCCTGAATAAGACCTCGTTGCACTATCCAGCTGCATCAGTGGCGGACCCAGGATTTAGCGATTGGGTATTCAGTATTAAAAAAAATGTTCAATCCAAAATACGAGAAGTCCATAGTAGCGTAAATTTTAAAGTATAAATTGTTCATAGTAGAGAAGTTTCAACTAATTAAAAGAAATTACAAAGCATTTAAACAAAATTACAATTTAACTTTGTGTTCCTTTATGGCTTGGAAGCGTTTAATGATGTCACTATCCTTAACTTGCACAAAAAATTTACGCTCAACTGCTGATTGCCGAACTGGATAGTCACAACATAAAGATCATAAATACCTGATATTTGTTGCTATGTGGGCTCTTTTCAGTTAGGGAAAAATACAAACCCCCCCTAAAGTCACTTGGATTTTAACTTTCCCCTCCAAAAATTGTTTTGTTGCAAAAAAAACCCCCCAAAGGTTTGATTTTGTTGCAAAAACACGTCCAAAAATTTAAAAAATTTAAAAAAATCACAAAAAATTCTAAAAAAAACTAGAGACAATTATAAGACCTTTTGTGAAATTTGTTTTCAAAAATAATATCCTTTACATCATATTACATGGAGAGTAAGTTTGAAAAAAAAGAAAAACGTGCAACTCATTTATTAATTCGAGTTAAATGCATAGTTAATTATTTACTAATCCAAAAATTATGAAACAAAATTTTTTAGTCTTCTTACATGATCCTCTATATTGTAAAAATACATGAAATCTTGAAATAGTTATTGTAACGTGCAGGATTGAGTAAATATGTTGCAGATAGATTAATTCATAACTAATCCATAACACCCCCAAAATTAGTGAAATCACTTTTATTAGTTTACTAAAACAATTAGTTTACAATTTGCTGAGTGGTCTGATGAATTGAAACAGCAAAGATATATATACGTAGTATATATGCTATATACTTAATTTTTTTCAAAAAAGTTGGGTATTCAATTGAATACCCATGCATCATGGTGGGTCCGCCCATGAGCTGCATTATCTCGGTACGTACCTCCGATCTTGGGCGAGTGAGCGAACAAGCGACATCCAGGGAGAGAGAAAAAAAATAGTCCCATGGAATCCAACCATGTAAGTATTTGTCGTCAGATCTTGAAACTGTAACATCCGAAGCTCAAACACGTGTTGTTCCACACGAGTTGCCGTCTGTCCTCTGTCGATTTTCGTGAAGTGACGCGCCTAACTAACTTGATATTTGCATCCTACCCATGGTAAATCTTTTTAGAAAAGAAACTACACATGGTACCACGTGGCCTTGAAAGCAAGGGCACCAGTATCAAAAAAATATCAATTACACCATCTAACTCTAAATATATAGACTATCTAGATCAGGTACGTTCAAATATACACTCCAATTTTGAGAGCTTTAGCTTTGCCGGTGAGTGAAAGTAGCATGGCGCGCTGGCTATTCAGATCATCTTGGCCTTTTGAGACCAAAAGGCGATCGAGAACGGGTAGCAGCAGCAGCATCACGTGTACAAGTAAAAATTCTCAGCACGTATTTCACTTTGCTGGTATGCTAAAAGATAGTACAACTGGTTGCAGCCATTGGTGCCTATAGAACTCACCACGTCATTAAATGAGTAGCGCTCGCTGCCCAGTGTTCGGACTCAAGCGCGACAGGGAGCATCAGATACGAATATATACAATCAAGAGCTCAGGCCACGGTGATTTGTCCTCCGGGGGCGAAGCTCCGGGAGCGGCGGTTGTTGTAGGAGCTGTGGCGCTGCTGCATGCCTGCATCCACCACGTGCCCACGGTGTTAGGTGCCGCCAATCATCGCTGCCGCCCACGCGGCGGAAACCCCCGTCAGCATCCGCCCACGCGGACGGGAATCGCCAGGGATCCTCCAAGCGCAGGTGCGTCCTTCCCTGGCACTTGTATTATCGCTTTGACTAGATCGTCAAATATATAGTTGATGGTATGCTTACTGCTCTGGAACAACATACCATCGTCTTCATCATCTTTTTCGCGTTGTCGGGGTTTAGAGTCAGAATATCTACACGAGTATTTTGTTCCCAAGTTCTTTTCCACCTATCTAAGTATGACACAATAAGTAACCAAGTCATGTGTATCTAATTCATGAATAGGACATCACCTTCTATTTGTGCTGTCCTCCAATGAGAGATTCTTACCCTTGCTAGAAAAATGATGGGACCTGAAGTCCTAGTCGTTGGTTACGATCATTACATTTGACACCTCAACATTGTTCTTTTTCTTGGCCTTATCGACCTTCTTTTTAAGCTTGTGTTTGTCGGCCGACTTGAAGGTCTCACCTTCTAGGTTAGGTTGATTGCAACTTACCCCCCCCCTCCCCTACTGAGGGAATGGCTCCACTTGACCGTGTCTGCAACTGCGGCACAACGGTCAGCCATATCGAATAGTTCCTTGAACTTTGAGGCGGTGCATGGCCATATCTTCAGTTAGCCTTATGTTCCGCACTCATTGTAAGAAATCTCAAATAACTAAAGAGTCGATAATTAGATGAATTGTATTATTGATATTACTGAATCTGTTGATAAATTTCCGTGGAGTCTTATTGTTCTCCTAGCGAAGGTGATGCATATTGTCTTTCTTCCCGAGACACTAATAAGTTCTCTAGAAGTTGTTCAAGAAAAGATCACACAAGTGTTCACACAAGTAGACCAATTCTGCTGGCTAATTGGTCAATCATAATCGAGTGGACCCTTCAACGGTGAGATCCATGGAGTTCTCCAAGTAGCTCTTCTACGCCTTCCTCTCCACCTCTGGTCCTCCTTCAACACCCACACAACACACAAACCATCATCCTCACAGTCAATACCAACCTTCACGAGGCCTGCACACCATGAGCTCGATAATTATCCGTAATCAAATCAAAGACAAAATGAAGGCACGGTGGTCCCATCGCTTACCATTATTAGCAACAACGATGGTGGCATCCATCAGTACATGTCATGCGTTCGTTAGTTCGTTGGAGTCAAAGTTCAGCTTAGTGTAGTGCAAGGCTAAGGAACGGGATTGATTGGAGAAGGTTGAGAGGTTAATACCCCTTGACAACGATGCGGGCTCGGGAGAAGCTTCGGGCGTGGTGGTTGTAAGAGCGGCCTCATTGCTACATACATCACCACCGAATCATGACGTGGTTGGGAGGAAGAACTGGAGGCGACGTGAACCATGGCTACTGGGCAAGGTTGAAAGTTGGAAGGCATTTTATAAGCAATACATGGAATGGGAGGTGGGGGTCAATGGAACTGTGAGCAGAGCCGACCAACCGATTGATCGTGAGGCCTGACTCAGACCGTCTGAGTGGATGTTGCGTTGCGACATCTTTTCTTTTCTTTTCCTCCACAATTGCAAATTTGCAATTATTGCGGACACACGTCAGATTTGATTCTAGCCGCGCGGATACCCGGTAGATGCAGGGTATTTGGTTTGAGGGATCATCCCACCTAGGATGAAATGGTATATTATAAGATCAATATATTACAAGATCCATTATGAATTTTGGTGGGATGACACAATTTTTCACCATTATACTATGATATAATCGTGAGGAACGAGGCAGTGATGGATCAACCTATTTTATTCCTCAAACCAAAGTGGGCTAGATTTGGAGCTAGAATCAGATGTTTCACCATCCATTCCTCAAATCAAACACACCATAGTACCACCATCTCCATTTGTCGATGGTATCATGAAGTTTCATGTTCCATCATTTCAATAAAAAGGCTAAGCTGAAAGAAAAATATGAGCAATATATTTATATCTAAAAGGTGGAATCACAATTATCATTAAAATCTTTCTCTAACCCCTTTATGCTATGGCTATCCATTCAAATGGATCACAATCAAGAACCTTATGGTTATCACAATGAGAAGTCTCTCACACAATGGGTCACGTTCCGCAAAGCGCATGACTTCCCTCGCATCATGGACCACGACTATTGGTGGGTAAACAAATGAGATCTTGTCATCATGTGGGCTGAGTGTCAGCAAATCAAGCATGGAAAGGCTAATTTGGGCATGCATGCATGCATGAGCCAACATTTGTTGTACTAGTCCATTGTAGCAACTTTAAATGCTCATTGCTCTCATCCGGTGTTCGCTTTCAATTCCATTTGAACCACTATGTTTCTTACGATGAGATCTATAAAACAAGACACACATTGCATATGTTTTGGAGTCATTTTATGTTTACTAGCAAGTTATGTCTAATGGGACTAGCAACTTAAGTGTAAAGTTACTAATAGGAGTCTCCACATAAGTTGCTACCAACTATATTAACCAAAGTTCTGCTATATCATCTGAAGTTGCCACAATCCCTATATAAGTTGCTACAAGATCCCCCTAAATTTGTTACCTCATCAAAAGTTGTTACATCGTCTCGACATAAGCTGCTGCCACATATATGATTGAAGTTGCTATCAAGTATTCGCTGAAGTTGAGACACGACATCCACGTAAGATACAACTACATAAGTTGCTATTAAATATTTATTGAAATTGCTACCAAATCCAAGTCATAGCAAAGTCTACGAAATATTTTCTAGGCTTCCAAATCATAGTAAAATTTGCTTTGCTGCATAGCCTACATAATTTGCTACCGAACATTTATTCAAGTTACTACCTAATATTTCGTCGAAGTTGAACTTAACTTTTACTGAAGTTGCTACGTAACTTCTTCACTAAAATTACTACCATGTTTTGCAGAGTTGTTACCCTAATTTTTCACTATAGTTGTTACCTGATTTTTCACTAAAGTTGCTACCATACTTTTTTTTCATAAGCTGCTACTTTTCTTATATAAAGTTGCTATGTAACATTCACTAAAGTTACTACCAACATATGCAATCATGATCTTGTTTTGTAAAGCTCATTAAATAGAACATAATAGTGCAAACAAAACTTAGAACGAAAAAAATTATGATCACTCAAAGGAACCAACACAACCACTATTATGTTGACATCATCACGAAAACGACGTGTCTGCCTCCATCTGATTTAGCTAGCATGAGTTGCATGCATTCAGTTGATGGATCAAAGGAAATGAAGGGAGGGGTTCGCGCAAAAAAAGGAGGGGGAAGGGGTCACGCACTGGGATAAATCTTAAGGAGGTCCCCTGTCCTTATCATAAATACTAGTCTGCTAATTGACATCAGTGGCATCTTAAGTAGCAGTGAGCAAATCTGTTGACCGTTCTTACCTTTTGTCATTAGTCAATGCCTAGAAAAACAGAAGTTAAACCCTTGTTTGGAAACGAAGTATATTTGGAATTTTGGAAAAAAAATACTATGTTTTATAAAACTTAGTTTTGAAAAAACTATAAGTGTCTGGATGTAACAAATCTTGTAGTTTGGAAACCATAGTATTACCAAAACTTGTAATTTTGGAGTTTTAGAAAATCCACACATGGCCTCTCTTTTTTTCCAAATCATGATATTACATGAGCTTTGGTTTCTAAAATTGTAGGTTCTCAATGCCAATATGCCATGGTGTTTGAAAACTATGACTCCCATACCTAAACCTGATATTGAAATAGTGCCTCTCACCAGTCACCACGCCTATAAATTTCTTTCTTTCTTTCTTTCTTTTTTTCGAATCTACCACTTTCTGATATAAAAGAAGAGAAAACTGAAAGCAGCAGATCGCTCGTCTATCAGGAAAATTCACCACGACATCAATGCCTAGAAAACTCGCCGCGCCATTGGATGACTAGAGTCCGCTGCCCACCTGATTACACGGTTGAGTTCTGACCACAAAGGAGTTCTGGCCACAAAGGAAAATAACAAACACAATTGGGATCACAAAAGGGTGTCTTTTCTAATCGATCTGTTATAAGGGATTGGTTTCAATACAATTGCAAAAGAAAAGAATAACTGGAGACAATTTTGGAAATTTTCCCACAGGCCAAGACACATATTCCCTATCATCATGAGTTCCTCGCAAGCAGGAGAGTAAAGAACAAACAAACGCTGAAGTTTTTTTTACACGCATTAAACGGGTGAGAAAGAATGCACAACAGATATACCAGCATGGAGTCATCCAGGTCCTGGACTGCTACTTCTTATCCGGGTCCATCAGCAGAAACAAATTTCTTTACAAGGAGGGAGGAGGGGTCCAATGGCCGCCCCAGATGATGGAAAACCAATGCACAGCAAAACGGGAGCTACACAAGAATGGCCAAGCGGCCAAAGCCTAAGAGAGGCCAACACAAATTTGGCAACTGGTGACAAACGAAAGTAGCGCTTCCCGACAAGCAGATTGCTCGTCTCGTATGTGTCTCTACAGGTTGCACATCTTGTATATAACATTGTTACTGTATGCCTAGAGAAGCTGTGCGGCTCCAAAAGGGTTGGTTTGTGGGTGCATTCCATTTGCTGCCGGGAATGGGCCAAACCCAGCATCAAGAAAGGGGTTCGCTGCAGGAGCCATACCAGCATGCTGCAGCTGTAGTGGCGGTCCGAAGGGGTTTGGTTGCATCATCATAGGCAACTGCTGGGGCTGCTGAGCCATGGCGGCCATTTGAACTGCCGTTGGGGGAGCTACTTGATTTGACACCGAGAATGGATCACTCACCATGAAAGGAATGGGTGGTGCTGAGCCATATAGCTGCTGTTGCTGCATCTGCCTGTAGGTTCCCTCATCGTATAGGCTGTCCAATGTGAGCTTGTCGAATCCACCACCCTGCAAATGGAAGTATGGTCCCCAAATCATGGCTTGATCAGTCAGATCTGAAATGGGAATCCACAAACAAAGAAACCACATTCTTTTTCATAGAACACGAAACCACATTCTAATTTTGACAAAAGCAAAATTAATCAAATGCGAGAAAATAGTTGTTTGTCATAGTTCATCCATCTGTACTCCTGTAGTCCTGTACTTCTCACCAGCACAGATTTCTCACTGACAAAAAGCATTTCTATGAGCTACTGATTTATTCACCATTCACACCAAGTATGAAGGTTTGACTTTTCCTTTCATGCAAATGAAACTTTTCTTTCACGAAAATGCATTTTGATAAAATAGGCATTAGGTAGGCATTGCTCCTGGCTTTCAGCCAGTAACTGAGTTGAGCATAACAGTAGCAGCACAGCAGGATGGTGACAAACTTGCACAAAACCAGTAGCAGCAGCATAGCAGTTTCCATCCAGAGTTGGAAAATAGCAGCAACCAACAGAAAGATATCTCAAATGAAAGAGTGAAGAAACCCACCAAATTACTGTCCATAGCCAGTGAATTTGTGTTGCTGCTAGGGGTAACAAGAGCAAGTTCCCATCCTGTTGGATCAAATCCTTTATCTTGCTGTGTAGCTGTGCTAGTTGTTGAAGTATCAGCACCTGCTGCATGTATTCGGACACTTTTTATATATAACACAAGCTCATAACAGACATCACTATGAATTGAAGGTTGACTATTTACCTGTCGGAATAATAGCCAGGGCCAAAGCATTGTTTTCCTCTATTGCTGATACACTAGGGTTTGGATCACTTAATCCCTAGGAGCAATTATGAGATTAGATTGTGAAAAATGCATTAATGCAACATTCAATTTCGTGATATTTTTTGTCCTTACCAGTAAATCACCGGTATCTGCAACCTCAGCCTCGGGAGGAGATGAAACTACTTCAGTGGAAGATGGTACTGGAGCAGGTTCCTCAACCTGTGGTTTTTTCTCCACAACAGTTAAAGGCTCGATAACTTCTGGTTCTTCCGGTTTGTATGTCAGAAGAAGTCGCTCAGGAAGCTCCTGATGAAATAAGAAGAATAACTTGGATTTAAGAACCATTCCCTGGTCAGTAGATTGCTTAAGTGGTACAAAATCAACTGTAATAATTTCTCTCCAAAAACAAAAACATGTGACATTCACACTGGTGACACAAGGATCACAACAAATATCAAAGTAAACAGACTAACTTGTTCATCATGCCACAAATATTGATTGGATGCTACCTGTTGCCTTCAGTTTACACTAGATAGTTTTCTGATGATAGCTATTAAAAGAAGAATGAAGTTTTGATGTACTACTTTAACATGCTGTAGACACAGAAAAGGACAAACACCGTTATCAAGGCTTCTACTTGTTAGTATGAAAACATAAAGGTGCCATGTAAAAAATACAAACAAGTTATTTTAGCCCAAGAACTGACCAATGGCTCTTTAACCGGAACCATACGCGGAGCCTCCCTCACATACTCCTCCATGGTTGAAAGGAATGTTTGTGGTGGCTGAGAAAAACAGAATAAGTTATATGTGATTACAATGGTATATCTGGTAGTACATAGTGAAAGGTCACACGCCAAACACTGGAACACTGAACCTCACCTCCCTCAAAGTGGGAAATTGAAAATTTCTTGCGAGTTCTAAGCCCTGGCAATTTTCATAGAAGTCGGATAGACTTCCAGCCTGAAGCATCAAAGATGTTGCTCAGTAAGAATAGCAACTAAGCACACGTAATTGCTACCACATTGACTCTCCATAAGTTAAGGCAAATATCTTGTAGAGTTACCTGTTGGCCAGCCCTCCTGTAAATTTCAAGGGCTTTGAGTGCTTCGTGCCTCGGCATCTCAAAAAACTGCACAGTTGTTCAACAATCAACAGTAAACATAAATACACGTAGCTCACCGCAACATGAAAAAAAATTGTGGCCGCTTTGAAAATTACTATACCTTATCAACAAGGTTGATAATTCCATCGTTTATCGCACAATATATTCTGAAGCTTTCTTTAAGAACCTATGCAAAACCAGGAGATACATTCAAATTGCATAAAAGATGCCCTTGTTCTAAGAATTGAAGGTCTATTATAACATTAACAGCAGAAAATGGATCTCCATTTGAACGGATCATAAAATGCCAAAGCAACCGAACGGATTTAAAAATGATCAGTAGGCTGGTTAAATGAAATATCATTTTCACCTTGAAAAAAGTCAATCACAAAAACAATTTTGACTAAAAATATAAAGCTTACAAGAGCTAGAGCATATTGCACCAAATAGTTGTTGTTTGCGGCTCCTTCGGGCTGCATAAGAAAAAAGATATTAGTGTCACGTTGCGTTTGCTAAAATAGTAAAATACAGATTGGAAAATTAGATATTTAGAATATTCATTTCTTTCACTAATCCTAATTAGTTGCGGCAAGGCATAAGAGAGAATCACCTGACATCCAATAAGTCGATATAACAACTGCTGCAGCGCCGGCAATTGCTCCAGCAAGTCCTGAGAATCTAATTCTCTAGTTCTACTGTGCCCCTGAAAATAATAGTTCCATGATACGTCAAAGTAGCACCAGCAAGATAGCAGCAAATAGTAATAACATGATACAGTTATGATAATAATATTAAATTTTGTTTTAATTATAATACCAAATGAGGATGTTAAAGACATAAAGTTCAGACCTTTTCAAGTCCTTGACCTTGTTTTGACAAACGCTCAGCTTCAACATCATACTTCAAGACTCTGAAGCATTCCAGTTTTTCCTCCAAAAATAAACCGTATGTGCGAACCCATGAAGAATAGTCCCAAGCTGGATCCAATTCCATAATATAAAGACAGGAAATTTAGGAGGTTGTACAAAAAAAGATTAATGGCCTGAATAAGACAAGGCGTCAAATTCAAACGAAGAAATACGGACCAATCGGGCTGGAGTCATCCTTGAAGTTTGATAACTGCAATATCCGCACTCTTTGTGTAAAATTAAGGAACTCTTCGCGGAATGTAGGATCACCTTCTCGGAGAAGCCTATGGATCACCACAAGTATCTTCAGTGCAACCTACATAACACATAAAGTTACATGCTGCATTAATTGGCTCCTAAGATGATGGGTTGATGAAGACTTACAAGAAGAAGCAGTACACTAGAACCTCATCTGAATAACAATTCAAGAACTCAAAATAATTTTGAGATAGTTGCAAGAAAACACACAAAAAAACAGCAAAACACATTCGGGTTTTATGCCAGCTCTCAACTGAATTCCACCAATCAAATCAGTTAAGACTCAAGAAGAACCATTCCAAAGCAACCATTTAATGAGAGAAAACAACAGTACAGTATGAAGAGCAGGCTTCAGGATAACCAACAAAATAAAGGAACCATGTATCATAAATCAATGGCTCTCAGTATCAACAAAGTGACCATAGAAAATGCAGAATTTCATCAAATATAGAGAAGATGATAAACCTTAGTTGCGTGCTCAAGTTAGGTTTCAACTTTCAAGTCACAATTTCACAGCGTCTTTGTAAAACCGAACTCATTATGCTAAGCAAGGAAATTCCAACAAGGTGTATAAAATCTTGTTTACAGTTGTAAGGAACAAAATCTTCAGTTGTAACCTTGTAGGTCAAACTTTTCGATTTAGTTCCCAAATCCAAAATAACCCATACGTACACTCAAACTATACAAAAGGGCACTACAAGTGATACGATCGCACTCCAATCCAAATTCAAAAGCGATCGCACTCCAATCCAAATTCAAAAGGGTGATGTATGGGTAACTAAATATACGCTTTCCACTGCCCTAGGACCTAAGTCTAGGTGCTCAGATCAGCACCCCTGCAACACCACTATACCTGTATACAGATGAAACCTAGGCATCCTAACAAATGACCTTTCGGACTGCCTGCGTTCGATAAATTAAACTTGGTGAATAGCCAGTAAATCATCAGCAACACAAAATACGCAGCAAATTAGTCCCCAAAACAACTCGTTCGGAGCATCAAATACGCGAAATGGATAACAAAAACCTCTCATTTAGAGTGCAACAGTGCTTACGATCCAATTCCGGGTCTTGGCAAGGCGGCGTGCAAGCGCATGGATGCAGTAGGCGACATCTGCCCGGGGCCTCGCGATGGACGTCGCTGCCACAATCTCTGCAGCAGCAGCACAACCAACCCATCAGACACCAAACCCAAACCGAGAATGGGGGAAACCCACGGCACGCGTGCACCCTTGTCATCCCACGACGATCTGGCTAGCTCCTCAATTCATAACACACTAAATTAATCAAAAATCGCAAGCGAAAATATAGGAATCCACGCACTGCGCAGGTGGCGCTCCTTGGGTGGGCACTCCACGTGGTTGGTGGCCTTCACGATCGCCACATCCAGATCCTACCAAAAAAAATCACAAGCCAAAGGAGATAAATCCAAATGCAGTGCGCACACTCACGAGCGCCCCAACCGATTTAGCACCGGGAGATCGGGGGGGCGGCAGGGGAAGGATTCGACGCATGCCTTGAAATCGGAGTTGAGGTTGGCGAGGCTGACGGTGGTGGTGTCCTTGAGCGCGCCGTACGCCTTGCGCCAGCTCTGCAGCGCCGACATTTCTGCCCCGCCGCTTGCCCGTCTGCCGTCGCCTACTCCGCCTCTCGCTCTATATGTCGCTTCGTTTGGTTTTCTCGCCTGCCGCCTGCTTCGATTTTGCTCTTTTCTTGGCTTGTGCGTGAAATGCCGGCCGCGGGCTCGCGGTACACGGAAACGGAGGTTACGGAGCTGCCAATAAATAGGGGCTCGCCGACGCAGACTGCACAGGGAGGCGCAGAGAGCGCGACCGGGATCCTGTCTTAGTAGCTTCCTCATCTTCAACACATACTTAAAAATCTATCCTTATAATATTATTATAATATCCCTTAATATTATTACAGTATCTTTTTTTTCATCTCTAACAGGTATCCTATTTCTTACCTTCCATTACTCTTCCTCCTTTCGAACTCACGTATCAATCTCTAGGAATAGTGTTATGGCAGCCGGTTTCCTTCCACAAATTTGCAGCCAACTACTCCTGTCAGCATCCTGTAGCTCAACTGTAGAGGTGAAAACGGCATCGGTTGGAGCTGATTTGCGGTAAATTCGATCGGCATTATTCACTGTAGCGCAACTGTAGAACTTGAAACCGCAGCTATTGGAGATGGCCTTACTGACGCATATGGTCAAGCTCACAAAATATAGATCTCAATTTTAGAGAGTGTGTTTCTTACCTTCACACCTTTTTCCCTCCAAAGTCTGATTAGTGTTAGTTTTTATATGGGCGAGGATCTGTTTAGTATATCTCTATTTTTAAATATTGTTAGACTTATGCACTTCCAGCTCTAGAGATTCTTAAACTATAATATTTAAGTAAGTGAGAAATCAAATAGAAAAGTATCTTAATTTGTATATGATTAAGTATTAACAACAGTTGATGTATCTTGAATTTAGTTAGTATGTATTTGTGGATATTTGTTTTTGTTTATGACTAACTCGATTTAGCGGTGTTTAGAATTGACGAATTATTCTATGTACGTAGAAAAATTATACACACCGGAAGTTCTAGTGTGAACATCAGATGTTCCGGTGTTCACAGAAATTCCAGTGTGAGCAGTGTATACTCGTCAGACTATTTCTTGTAGAGAGCAATTTTTCGGACGAAATTGAAGATCAATGCACCAGAAGACCCGTTAGGTGTGGTGGCTACGTCGGAGGATAGCACCAGAGCATTTTCAGTGCTGAAGTAGAAATAAAAGCAAACACCAGATGATCCGGCGATGGACTTCGAGAGCGCCGGAATATTTTTTCTAGAGAGGAGACTTTTTACGCTAAGTTTGATTATGTACGTCGAATAGTCCGGTGCTGACATTGTGAACACCGGAGTATGCACCTGACATTTTGTTGCAGAGAGGTTACAGAAAGATGGTTCGTTGGATTGACACACACCGGATTATCCGGTGATGGACATGAGATCACCGAAAGCTTTTACCTAACCTTTTCTTGCAGAGAAAAAAAAATTAGAACAGATAGTGTTACACTCACCAGATGATCTGGTATTCAGTAACAGAATACATCGAAACATCCAGTGTTCATGTTTTTTTATGATATGCTCTGATTTGAAGTTTTTGATTTTGTGCTAACTTGGGGATGTTTTGGAGTATGGAGAAATATGTTTACTTGTTTCAAGGTGTGCAGGTGATGGATATAACTTAGTGGTCAATGATAGATGATCGGGGCTAAGCGGATGCTTGGTGCCAGACGATCAAGAAGGACCAGACGGAGTCAAGGGTGATCTTAGCTGTATACATGAAGGTCAAACAAAGCATGAAACAGAGGATGATGGCATATTGACAAAGTTAAGTGAAGAGGATGCCGGTGCAAGTGACAAGACGGTCCGAGGGATCGGGAGAGACTTGCTGACGGTCAAGATCATAAGATGGAGGATACGCGTCATCATCGGAGTGCTTGCTTCAGGTGGAAGCAAGTGACGGCTAGTCACGTTTTGAAAAGCGTGCTAGAGTTTCATGGTTTTGCCTCAAAACCGTGGGAGAACTGAAGGAGTATATTGCACCATCGCGAAGCTTGCGTCAAAATGAAGCTAAGTCGTAAAGGCGCCGCTGCCGTCTAATAAATAGAGACGAAAATGGACTAAGATGCTCTCAGTGGTAGGTAGAAGTGTACTACAAGAGAGAGGTATTTTGAGAAAAGGCTAGTTTTCTAGACCAATAAATAGAGGGGTAGGGTTATGTGAGAGGATGAATCAGCCATTTAAGCCCCTTGTGCCACTCATATAAGAGCATTGTGTTATGGTTTTAGAAGAGAGGAGGATGAGTGCTTAACCTATGTAATAGGTGAGAGTTTTGAGAGAAAAATCTTTATAATTCGTCTAAAATAGGGGTGACCTCTTTGAGTAATAAAATTTATTTTATTTCATATGCTTGAATTCACATCCTTCTAGTTTCTCTCTCTTGGTTCCCTTGCCTTTTGTGTAAGTTTTTCTTTTTCGGTGTTGATTTTTGTTTTTCTTTTTAGCTGAAATTTTAACATCTTGGGAGGTTATTTTCTTGATGCTAAAGGCATAAAATTCACATACACATGCATATATGATAGGGCCTTGAATTTTCTTGCCGTTAGACCATCATTTTGGAGATCTTCTTCACTGGTGTCCATCTCTTGTTCCTTGAGTTATCTTTTATTAAGATTCAACCTTTATGTGGGGATGGGTCATGGATTGGTTTGCTGTGAAACTTAGTGTTCGATTCTAACCATGAGACTCACTTTTTGTTGAATCTTCTAGTTTGGTTTTTTATCTTTCTCCGGAGTTTTCGGAATTTCTAGGTAGGTGTAGTTTTTCTATTGCGTATTTGTGTTGCGTTCTGTTGTGATTCTCTTGTAGAGGTGCGTTGAGTGTTCGAATAGGAGAGGACACTAATTTCGTAAGAAATTTGTTGAGATGACTATTCACCCCATCTCTAGTCATCATTTTCGATCCTACAATTGGTATCAAATTCGGTTTAATCACTTGTTGACCTTAACCGACTTTGTGATCTGTAGGCAACATAGAGAGAAGTGGAAAGATTCCGCTATTTGATGGCCATGATTTTTCGTACCGGATGGTGCGCATGGAGGCTTATCTTCTATGCCAAGGAAGTGCAATATAGGGAGTAGTTTATTCCAACCATGAGATTCCTGCTGCTCGCATGACTCAGGTTCAAATCGAACAATATGAAGCCAATAATAAGGCCAGAAATATTTTGTTCAATAGACTGAGTCGGAATGAGTTTGACAGGGTCCAGTACCTTCGTACTACCCGGGAGATCTAGAATACTCTGAGTTTCTATCATGAAGGCACTAATCAGATTAAGGCCAGACATCAAAGCACATATAACCAAGAATACAAATGTTTGTGCAAGGTCTCGGAGAGCCTTTGGATGCAATATTTGCTCGCTTTGATTGGATTATTAGCAATACTCGATCAACTGATATTTTGCCCTATTATGACCATAAGAGAGCAATCAAGCTTCTCTATGCTCTTGACCGTAACATATGGGAAGTGAAGATCTCAAGTATTAAAGAGCCTTCAAGTTATGACACATTGATTTGTGATAAGCTCTTCAGCAAGCTCAAGTCTACTAAGATAGCCAAGAGGGCTCGAATCAGTCTCAAAGATGTTTTGTCTCAGAACATGGCGTTGGTTTCCAGATCTGGTGGCGGTAATTAGTATGTAGCAGGCTTTTCTTGTGCTAACACTTCACTGAGTGAATTTACTTTGTCTTCCTTAGTTTCTATCACAAAGGAGCAGATGGACACGCTGGATGATGAGGACCTTGCGCTGGTTGTGAAGAAGTTCACTCACTTCTACAACAATTGCTGAGACTAGAGGAGGGGTGGTCCTCGTGCCTGCTTTGAGTGTGGTGACACTACCCACTTCAAGGCAGACTACTCCAAACTCAAGAAGAGGGAGGGCAGCGACCATGACTACAACAAGCACAAGAAATCCTTCTTCAAAAAGAACCGTGACAAGATGACCAAGAAGGTGATCAAGGTGGCTTCTAGGGCATTCGTGGTGACTCTTAGCGACATCGACACCTCTTCCAACGAGGAGGGGAGCTCGTAGGAGGATGAACCGCAAGCAAAGAACAAGAAGAAGGCTAAGGACTTCACTGGCATCTACTTCATGGTGGATGACAACAATGATGACAGCGACCCCGAGCTAGATCCTTTCGAGGTATTGTCTTTCTACGACCAGCTTTCCATCCAAGTCAATACCTTGAATGATGTTCTCGTTAGCCAGGATATGTTACTTAAGAAAGTTGTGCGTGAGTTGAAGGATCTTAGGCCTAAGTATGAGTCTATCTTTACTGAACTTGCATTGCTTAGTCTAGGCTCGATGTTGAGGGGTATGAGAGTTGCCTAATAGTCATGGCTGAACTTGCTGAGCTTCGTAATGTGTATGCTCAAGTTACCAGTCGATTTGAGAGTGCCGAGAAGAAGTTCCTTGAGGAGGAGTCTAGGTCTACTCTCTTATGTGTTTGTAAGAATTGTCATTTGCTTGCAAAGGATGTTGAACTGAAAGACAAACGCCTGAAGGATCTATAATCTAGATTGGAGAGTGATGGAAGTTCTAAGGATGTGCAACTAAGTTGTTCCATCTGCACTATCTTTCAGGATAAACTCAACTAAGTTAGAGGACAAGTTAAAAACTTTTGACTGAGAATGAGTACCTCCTTTGTCTGATGGAGAAGTGCTCAAAGAGTAAAGGGAAAATGAATTTGATATTGGCCAATACAAAGATGTGTGTTAAAAAAGACGGGTTTAGCTCTTGGGTTGGGTTTTGAGAGGGTGGCTTACAGTGGGGAGAGTTAGACTATGTTCACCATATCTACTACCCTAGAAACTGAGAAGTCCAAAATCAATACCACAACACAACCCATTAAGAAACCCATTCCTCAACTCACAAAGAAGAAACACGTACCACAACCCAAGAGAGCTCCACAACCTATGATAAGAGAGCCTATGAGAGAGCCCCGAGTGACCGGTAGTCGAGTTCCCGAGAGACGCTACCACTGCACCTATTACCAGAGAGAGGATTACTTGGTTGGGTTCTGCTTTCATCGTAGGAGAGATAAGTGGCATGAGTGGGAGTGGAGCACTGGGACATGTACTGCTCTTCTGTTGGTGTGCATGAGCCTTTTTCTCGCTTCCACTCACGAGTCCCTAGCGCTTTTCAGTCTCTTCCTAGAGGTGTTGCCTAGCGTGGATTTTTCCATGACTCATATGGTTTTGGTCCTTATGTAAGAGGTTTTGAGTCTCAACGCTTTAGCAGACCACATTTTTCTTATCGTGGTACTCGCCTTTAGCGTACTAGACCTATTTTACATGCACCTACTTTTACCACTTCAGGACGGATAACCCAGTACTGGATTCCTAAGAGGTTTTTTACTAACCCCAGTACTAAGTCATTCATCTATTATTCCTCTCATATGTAGGTGGCAGGCGGACGTCTGGAGAACAAGTGGCTCATTGACTTCGGTTGTTCGTGCCACATGACCAGAGATTCATCATGGTTCTCTAGCCTCACCCCCGTGAAACGACATGAGTATATCACATTCGGGGATGATCGGAAAAGAATGGTGAAAACCAAAGGTAAGATAAGGGTGAATGAGAGTTTCACTGTCAAGGATGTAGCTTTGGTGGAGCATCTGGAACACAACCTTCTATCTGTATCTCAGTTGTTGGATAAGGGCTTGGAAGTGCGTTTCAAATGCGATACTTCACGAGTTCTCGATTCTTCTGGTTCTTTGATTTTCAAGATTTCTCGAGTTAGGAGAGTTTTTGGAGCTGTTTTTTCTGAATCTCTTGGTTCTTCTTGTTGTTTGATTACTCAACCTTCTTCTAAACTTTCGATATGGAATAGGAGACTAGGGCACGTAAGCTTTGATTTATTTACTCGTTTGAGTGCCCTATGCTTGATCCGAGGATTCCTCAAACTCAAGTTTGAGAAGAATCTTATTTGTGCTCCTTATCGATATGACAAGATGGTTGCTGCCTCCCACCCACCAGTCAATCTGGTGATGACTGAACGACTGGGAGAACTTCTCTATATAGACATTGTTGGTCCCTCTCGGCTTCGTTTGGCGGGTGGGAAGTGGTATATTTTTGTTATTCTTGATGATTTTTCTCGCTACTCTTGGGTCTTATTTCTTGTGAGCAAGGATGGAGTGTTCTCACACTTTCGGAGCTTGACTTTGATATTGTTCAAAGAACTCCCCAGTGTATTGAAAGCAATTCTCAGTGATAATGGCATCGAGTTTAAGAACTATCTCTTTGATATTTTCTGTCTTGAGCATGGCATCGAGCATTAATTTTCTGCCTCACGCGTTTCTCAGTAGAATGGTGTGGTTGAGAGGATAAATCGCACTTTGATGGAGATGGCTAGGACGATGCTCGATGAGCATAGAACTCCTAGGAAGTTTTGGGCTGAGGTCATTAGCACGGCGTGCTACATCTCCAATCGAATTTTCTTGCGCTCGATCTTGAATTTAACTTCTTATGAGTTGCATTTTGGGAGGAAGCTGAAGATTTCGCATTTGAGAGTTTTTGGGTGTTGGTGCTTTATTCTAAAATGTGGCAATCTTGACAAGTTCGAGTTGCGTTCTTCTGATGACTTTTTCTTAGGGTATTCTCTTCATAGTCGTGCTTACAGGGTTTACAATCTTGATACTAACACAACCATAGAATCCTATGATGTGACTTTTGATGAGTCAACTCTCTATGCTAGTTCTGTTTTTTAGTGTAGGTGATTAGGAGATGAGCGAGAGTATCTTTGTAGATGGCGACCTTCCAACTCTTGGTGATGATGAGGATGATCTTCTACTTCCCTCTACCACACCTGCTCTAGAGCTGGCTCCTGCTTCTTCTACTCCAGCAGAGGAACCTATATCCTCTACTTCCACTTTAGCTGCTTTCGAGTCTGCACTAGCAGTGTTTGAGGAGGAGGTACACTCACAACGTGAGGCCCCTCAACACATTCAGCGACGATACCCTTCACAGACGATGATCGGTGATATCAATGAGAGGGTAACGAGGTCCAAATCAGCTTCTCATGCTTATTTTACTGATTCTACATTCGTTGCTTCTTTTAATCCTCATGATATTGGATATGCTTTATCTAATTCGAGTTAGGTCAATGTTATGCATGAAGAGCTTGAAAATTTTGAGAAAAACCAAGTTTGGGTTCTTGTAGAGCCACCCGCTAATGTTCACACCATAGGCACAAAATGGATTTCAAAAACAAACAAGGGGAGGATGGGTCTGTAGTGAAAAACAAGGCTAGACTAGTGGCTCAGGGTTTCACTCAGGTAGAGGGGATAGACTTTGGAGAGAACTTTGCACCGGTAGCTATACTAGAAGCCATTAGTGTCCTCTTTGCATTTGCAGCATCCTGAGGTTTCAAGTTGTACTAAATAGATGTCAAGAGTACTTTTCTTAATGATTTTATTCAGGAAGAGGTCTATATTAGGCAACACTAGGCTTTGAGCGCCTCAAATACCCACATAGATTTGACAAGCTTAGAAAGGCTTTGTATGGGCTTAAGTATGCCCTTGGAGCTTGGTATGATAGGCTTAGGTCTTTCTTACTATAGAATGGGTATGATGGGGTCAGCTAATAAACTTTGTTCACTCTTAGGCATGATAATGATTTCTTATTTGTTCAGACACATGTAAATGATATTATTTTTGGTGGCTCATCTCATGCATTTATGGTCAAGTTTGCAGAAACTATGAGCAGGGAGTTCGAGATGTCGATGATGGACGAGCTCAACTTCTTCCTTGGGCTGCAAATCAAGCAATGCAAGCAAGGTAAATTCGTCCACCAGATGAAGTGCACCAAGGATTTGTTGAAGAAGTTTGATATGAGTGATGCGAAGCCCTTGGTAACACCGATGACTACCTCGACCGTGCTTGATCCAGATGAAGATGGCGAGGAGGTGGACCAGCGGGAGTACATGAGCATGATCGGCTCTCTCCTGTACTTGACGGTGACAAGACCTGACATCCACTTCGCCGTTTGCTTGTGTACTTGCTTCCTGGCTTCACCGAGGATGTCTCACCGCCAAGCGGTGAAACACATTTTGATGTATCTCAACCACACTCTCGAGTATGGGCTTTGGTTTTCTGCTTTTTCTTCGCTTTCTATTCGAGGTTTTTCAGATGCGGATTTTGCTGGTTATAGAATTGACAGGAAAAGTACCTCTGGTACTTGTCACTTCTTAGAAACTTTTCTTGTGTGTTGATCTTTTCGCAAACAGTCTAGCGTTACACAATCTATTACTGAAGTTGAATATATAGCTGCTGCTAGCTGTTGCTCACAGATTTTGTGGATGGTTGCTCCTTTGAGAGATTTTAGGTTGAATTTTAGGAGTGTGTCACTTTTATGTGATAACACCAGTGCCATAATCTTAGCAAACAATGCAGTTCAATACTCTCGAACCAAATACATAGATATAAGATTTCACTTTCTAAGAGACCATAGTGAGAAGAGAGACATTGAGTTGAGCTACATAGATACCTAACACCAGTTAGCCGATATATTCACCAAGCCACTAGATGCTACAAGATTTGTCTATTTGAGAGGAGAGCTTGGTGTGTGCCATCCCTATGGTATTGTGTGAGGAAAAGTTTTTTTGTACATACTCTATCTTACTTTTGTTGCATTTGCATTGTATCTCATTATGTAAGATAATCATGGTAGTTGAGCTTTGACTTGTATGTCTTTAGTATTTTCGGTTACTAAACTTGAATTTAGACTAAGTTGAGTAGTTGTGTGGAGCAAGCTTTTAATCTTAGGCTCTTCCTGATGCTTCGACATAATACATTTCAAGTAAACTAGTTTTCCTTAAGATGAAATTTGACAATTTTATGAATCATGTAGACTATAAAATGTTACATTCTTGATCACTATGTTCGTAATAGCTTTGGCTTAGTCAATACTTGTGTTAAGGCTAGTTTGATAGATATCTTGCTCTAAGCTTCTTGATTCAAGATTATGGATTGGGGAACATTGCACTATATTTTTTGCTTTTATCAAATGTTTAGCTCATGATAAAATATTGGGGGAACATGTATTCCTTATGTCGCAAAGATGCTACTTGACTTGATCATGTGAAAAGTTGTTTCATTGTGAAATTGTGAATAATCTGGTGAATTAAAGTATCTTGTGCTAAAATGTGATCCAATACGGTTGTCTTGAAGCCTCAAAGTGTTTACCGTACCCAGTCACGCGGCACTTTGCTTGTATAAGAGTCAACTTGAGGATAAAAATGAAAGAAATATGTCTAAATGATCAATTTTATTTTAATCACTTGTTCTAACTAAGTCTTTGTTTCATATGTGAGTGTTTTTAAAGCCTACTATCATAAATGCTTGTTTGCATATGTAAGCTTCATGTTCTTGTGTCACTCTTTTTTTTTAAACCTCTATGCAATTGTGAATTCCATCATCTCCTTTCCGGAGCCCTTTTGACATTTCTAGCACTTGCAAATGCTTTGTGGTATACTTATGAAAGCTCACTATGAGTGCATGTTCATGCATTGCATAATATTTTATCTTTGATGTTTGCATTGCTAAAGGGGAGAGCATATGCACAAAGAAGAGAATATGCTACAAAGGAGGAGAAATGAGAAAATTTGCAACAAATCTCAAAGAAAGATAAAAAATATGCATTCATCAAGGGGGGTCATTTGTTTTTGAGTTTTTGAGCTTTCTTGCTCTTTTTAGGTTTTCTTGCTCTTTTTAGGTTTTGGTTTGTCTTTGCAAATCTTTGACCTTTTGCAATCTGTCTTATACCAAGTGATTTGTGTTTACTCTTTCTCAAGTTTTTTGTCACTCGGATATGCTTCACTTCTTCTATCCCAAATAATTGTGTTTTGAGGGTTGTCAATATACTCAGCAAGGGGGATATTGAGAAAACAAGTTGAGAAGTGTCTTGGTTTGCTTGTGATAAGACATTGACAATAGTTGATGTGTCTTAAACTTGGTTAGCATGTATTTGTGGATGCTTGTTCTTGTTCATGTCTAACTCGAGTTGGCAGTGTTTGGAATTGATGAATTCTTCTCTGTACGCAGAAAAATTACACACACCGGAAGTTTCGGTGTGAACATCGTATGTTCCGGTGTTCACCAGAAGTTTCGGTATGGATAGTGTGTACTCATCGGACTATTTCTTGTAGAGAGTCCCCAATGGATGGTGGGAGGCACCATGACAATGCCTCGAGGGAGGGGAGCGGCGGTGGAGGGCTTCACCATTGTTAGCCCCAGCAGCAAAGGAAAAAAGCTTTCACTCGGAGTCTCCCACACACCAACCACCCATTCGAACCGACACAATGCAACTGTCGAAGTCATATCGTCAATGGAGCCACCGTTGACACCTCACGCGCATGCCGCCCACAAGGCCACAACTAGCCACTAGGCTCCCCACCGACCGAGTCCGATGGGAAGAGATAGATCGATAAGGGGAGGAGCCCAATAAGCACTAGGCTACCGAGACAGAGTGAGCGACACAAGGCAGGGAAGAACCCCACTTCCGCCAGATCCGCACAAGAGGGCGCTGGATCTAGCCACAAGGACCTTCGACGGCCATCGCAACGGGCACCATGGCAACGATGCCGCTGAAAGGACAAAGATATCGCTTAGAGGAGGGTGCATAGACGTTTTTACAAAAAAACTCGTCCCCTTTTACCGTTGTCCTAAACTTACAGCGAAAAATAAACTAACATATTTTTTACAATTGAAAAACCTAAATATGCTGGATTTAACTAGTACACAATCATCCTAAATAGGTGTGAAGGTTACAATCCTAGGGTGACAAAGATTATTCAAATTTAGCAAAAAATATACAATAAAACTCTAATTGAAAATCCTGAAATTACTATTCACCAGAAGTTCCGAAATTACTGTTCACCAGAAGTTTCAGGTTCAATCTGGAACTTCTGAGTTCAGATAGAGAAAGTGCTCGAAACTAAAATTAAAATACGCCTAATAAGTTCTAGCTTAAACCAAATGAAATCGTGTGTTCCAAATTATGATTCCAAGTAGATCCATAGAGAACCTACATACAATTTCGCATGAACAAGTAGATCGATCAAATATACACAAATGGAAAGCAAGAACGAGGAAACAAGAGAGGAGACACAAGATTTATTTCTTGAAGTTCAGATACCTACTCTTGAGGTTCCTACGTCTCTTTTAAGGAGCTCGGTCACACTTGAGCTAGGTTTCTCTCAACCATTTTTCTCGCCAAACTCGATCACACTTGAGTTTGGATTTTCACACCGTCCCAAATCTTTAAAGAATATTCACTAATTCCGAATCATTCTATCCTACCGCTTTCTATCCAAACAACTCAAAAACAAAATAAATCCACTCTGTCTCATCCCATCCCATAAACTAAACACTACCTAAATGGTGTGCTAAACTGGTTTTTGCGTTCCCGTAGTAGGGACAAAATGGAATCTAGTACTACCTGTCATTTTCAACATTATTTGTGTCTTCAGAGGAAATTAGGAATTTAATACATGTTTTAAAAAGGAACTTGATATGATATATTCCCGAAACTGAAAAATATTTGTATGTTTTTTTATCAAGATTTGTTCTGGCGTGCCTATCTTTTTTTAAGCCTTTTTTTACGGTGTCTTTTTTTTAAGCTAAGAGCCGTATTGCCAAGAACTGGCTATAGGCATACTCTAGCTCACCTCTCTTCTCATGACCGTTCGGGAATTGTATTTTGCAAGACATACATTAATTATTCTCGCAAAAAAAAACATTAACCCTTAGCTCGACTTGATTCAACTTAGAAAGTGATTGTCTAATTCTAAGTCCCGCCGCCCTGGCTGGCCCTTCCAGCTTTTTTCTGTGCGTCGACTGAGCTGAGCATGCAGTGGATATAGAATCTGAAGATAGACTGGTCTTTTTGCAATAATCATATTTCGTGTTGTGCGGTGATGGATTCAGAGTCTCCAAGTAGCGGCTCATTCTCTTTTTCTTTCTCCTCTTCTTTCTCTTCTTTCTCTTCTTCTTTCTCCTCTTTTTTTTTTTCTTTTCTTCTTCGTCTTGGATGCCTAAAAATTGAGTGGGATGGCTTAAGACCATCTCCAACGGTTTCCCTTCAGGGGCCAAAATCCCTTCACGACGGGATTTTCGTTCCCTTCAGCGCTCCAACGGTTTCCCTTCACGGTTCCCGTCACGACGGGATTCCCAGGGTCATTCCCTTCAGAACGGGATTCTCTCTCCATTCCCTTCGCGATTCCCCTCGAGGGGAAGCTGTTGGAGATGAGAGGAAATAAAGGGAATGAGAACGAAGAAGGGAATCGGGAAGGGAACGAAATGAAAGTAATATGGTTGGAGATGGTCTAAGGGCGCTCAAGTGCCCCCGGGTAGGGGCTCCAGCGGATCCGCGCTGGTGTTGCTCAAATACGAAACTATGTTGTGATTCGGTTGTAAAGGCGTATATGACAGCTCGGTCTGATCTCATGAATGGCCTTACAGCCTGAACTTTCTTTTTTATTTATGATCGAAGGAGGGGTGGCTTCTCTCTTTCAGTCGCTCAGGGTAGCTGGCACGTCTTGCAGCTACCAGCTGCGCTCGCCACCACCGGTCTTGGATGTGAGAAGGAAAGAGACGCTGGCGCCGACTGGTTGGTGGAAGGAAAGAATCGTCCACCGAATGTTTCGGTTGGGCACGGGCAATTCATGCACACGGTGACACGGCTCCACGCCGGCCTCGTTAACTTCCAGCTTCCTTTGAACCGATCTAATTAATCGTCCCCGGCGCCGAGCCCATGCAGTAGTCATCGAAAAGCAAGTGGAACTCACGGTCACGGAGTCAACGGCGAGTTGAGCACCGCGGCTAGAAGAGGGAAAGGGGACTCAGAGCGGGCGCCGCCGGCGCGCTCACGCAGCGGCACACCGCGACGAGGCCTGTGCGATGCCCGGGCAAAGATGTGAACCCCTGGGCGATGGCAAGCAAAACCTAGGGTGCAACGACGACCCTATTAGGTTGCGGGTTGCGAGCGTGCAATGGCGAGTCAGATCAGGGCCGAAACGGGTAGAGCTTTCGGCCTTTAAGCCAGAACAACTTGGCAGGCTGGGCCGAAACGTAAATGAAGTAGGAGTACTTGTTTGCCCAGTAGGCTTGTTTGTTTACACGGCCTGTTCGTTTTGGCGCCAACGAGACGAGAGCCAGGCTTTGCCGAACCTAAATTTCGTTTTTCTTTTTTGAAAAGATTTTGACCATAGCTTGGTTCTATGCCAAAAGTTTTGTAACGCGGTCATCTTATCTGGCAATCTTGTTTATCTTAGGAGTTTTTTTTAAAGCCACCATATGGGCGTTTATATTAGATAGAAAAGAATGCATCAATGATGCTTACAACAAGGTTACATGCCTATAGGCCAGCCAACTCCAAGGCCCAGGCAAGGTGAGAGAAAAAACATACAACATCACGGTATATCATATTAAAAAGAAAAATTCTTATTGCTATCTCTAGGAGATGATAACGCATGGGCGCCTGCTATATCACATACCATGGCCTCTTCTCTGTTCCTGTTGAAAATGGCATCTTCATTGAGCTCTTCGGCCTGAAAAATTTGCTGGTTCGTTCTTTCCATCACTCCTAAAGGATCAGGATGATGAGAGTCTTAACTCCTTTTTTAAGCTTGTCGGCTGGCAGATGCTCTCTCTCCACCACCCTTCAATGGAGGCTGTGCCGGTCCATGCAGAAGGGTTTAAGGAAGGAAGGTGTAGCCATTCCGCAACTCATGTCCAAATTCTTCTAGCAGTTGGGTACTCAATGAACAAGTGTACCGATGTCTCCAGATTTCGAAGGCACATTGGACAGAAGTATTGGTTGATACAACGTTGAAGTAGTAAGCGTTGGGCTGTCCAAACTCGATCCTGAATCATCAGCCATGAAAGAATTTGTATTTAAGTGGCGCTCATACTTTCCAAATAAGCTTCTTGTATCCTTTGTTAGGCATGTCTGCAAACTAGTCCAGATAGGCAGACTTTGTTGTAGATATTCCATCTGCTGGCGGTGTCCAGGTGATCGTGTCATCCATTTGGTTCAGCTGGACTACATGGATCCTGTCCCACAGAATAACAAACTCAAGTCTGTCATCAAGTTATGACGAAGGTCACGAATCCAATTGTTGTCCTAGAAAGTATTGGATTCTATTCTTCCTTCTTGAGTGCAAGTAGAGAAAAATGGCTATGTCTTTCGGGGCCTCCCCATCTAACCATCGAGCACTCTATAAGACAGCTTTCTTTCCATTACCAAGTATGATCTTGGTGCAAGAATGGAATAAAGCTATGCCGGCAGCGTCGCATGGCACCAGGTGTCCTATCCAGGGGCTCTCAGTCTTTTTCCATTGAAACCATAAACATCGTAACCAAAGCGTCATACTAAACTTCTGAAGATCTAGGATGCTTAGGCCTCCCTTTTCAATTAACTGGCAGATCATATTCCATGCAACTTTTTAAGCTCCCCCGCTACAGTCCTCATGTCCTTTCCATGGGAAACCATAGCGGTATCGGTCTAGAGATTTGTAGAACTTCTTGGGCAGCTTGACAGCGGTTTGCAAACAAGTTGGCAGGGAAGACAAGATTGACTTGACCAAGGCATTAGTAGTTTTGGTTTCCATCGATGGAGGTGGACTACGGGAGGAAGTTATGATTCGCAGAGTGCTTACAATATTCAATTCACTGGAGCTCATAAAGCGCTACAACATGAAGCCTGTCTGGACGGCTTATGCGGACCCGAAATGCAAAACATTTGTTTGGCTCCTTATGCAGGGGAAAGTCCTGACGGTAGAAAACTTGGCAACGAAGGGATGGCCACACACACATCTTTGCTCCCTCTGCCACACGACAAGTGAGGATGTCACACACCTTGCAAAACATTGCCACTACACGCATCAGGTCTGGTGCTTTCTAGCTCTATGGTTCGGTTGGAACCATCTCCCTGCCCTCTCTGATCACAAAAACACCTAGTTGTGGTGGCAACATACATGTATCAAAATAGCAAAAGAAGATAGGCGGAAGTTCAATGGAGTTGTCATTTATATTTGATAGAATGTTTGGAAAGAAAGAAATGGACATGTTTTTAGAGAAAATTGCTACAACCTGAGGTAGTAGCCATGCTAACAAAAACTGACATAGATCAAAGAAAAAGGGCTTGATGTGATTGGCCATTTATATAAGGTGTGTAGACCCGCATCTTCTAACTTTGCTTCACAAAGTCATCGAAATGCGATTCTACTGTTTATAGAGGTACTGTAGCAGATAATCTAGTACATCTATTCCAGATCTAACAGTTCAAAAACACTAATATCATGGTACTGTTCATCCTTTGACTTTGCTAAAGCAAAATGGTGTATGCTCTGTTAGTGGTCCTTGTTGCATACCGGATATGTTCCTAGTCCCTACAGTGGCTCTTTCCTTCTAGTTGTTTGCTTATGTTCCCCAGTCTGTTGCCAGAGCTAAATTGTTACATACCTTTTCCTTCTTTAAATAAAACACAACAAATCTCTTACAGTCATTTAAAAAAATTCCTACCTGATGTGACACACACTTCCCTACTTCGCCCACGCCAAAGCGTCCCAAAAAACGAAGAGACGTGGCCATAAGAGCCCCTCGGCGAGGAAACAACAAGAGACACCAGGCCAACAAACACAAAACGCATCGACCGTGACACACACAAACAAATCAGCGCCGCCCATCACAAGGATGAGCAGCATGACGCAGCGGCAGACGATGCGGTGCCGCGCCCAGTGCTCCTTCACGACCCTGCGGAGGCCCCCGGCCCCGCGCCTCTCTCGGCTCCTGATGACCACGAGCTCCATCCCCTCCTCCACTGCCCCGCGGGCAACGCAACGGCGAAAAAACGCGTGTGCTGATGGCACCGCGCACGCACGGGGACTGGGGATCGGGCGGGCTGGCGGCGGCCTCCTCCCCAAACAAGCTCGTGGCCGGAGCTGGTTCCTAAGCCAGACGACCAAAACTAGGGACGGACAGGAGAGGCTTAACAGGGAACAAGTCCTGTTCAAAATTTTGTTTTCAGTGGACTTGTGAATTTAAGTTTCTATTTAGAAGCTGTGAAGGCCGGTCTCGATTATGTTTCCGCTCAATTTTTTGGTTGGGTTCTCTCCTGACCAAAAAAATACGCGCGAGGCGTGTGCTGAGTGCTGACACGTACGCAAAGCGCTTGGGCTGGTGGCGTCGCTCCTGCCGCGGCCGCGCTTAGATACTCGGGCTGGCCGGCTGAATGCACGGGGAACCGGGGAGGGCGCTTGGGTTCTGGATGGTTCAATGTAGGCCGCACAAGGTGCAGTCCTCGTGCAGCTACGGCAGCTAGCTGTGCCTGTGCCTGTGCCTGTACGTACGAGGACTTGACCGCGCTAGCTTTGCATGCGGTTCCGTGCAAATGCAGCGACCTTCCCCCGGATCAGCCAACTGGAAGTCTGGAGTCGGGACGGCGTGGATCAAATTATTCGAGGTAATCTCGACCGTCCGGCCGTTGCTTGATCCCGTCCGTTTTCCGCGACATTATGACAGGTTTGCTTCAGCTTATTGTTAGTTTTTGCTTATAAGAAGCTAAAAGTAAAAATAAATAAATTGACTTATTATTGGTTTTTAAAAAATTAAAAGTTATTTTTAATAAAATAAATTAAAAGCTGATAAGTTAGTTAAGAATGAGTTTTCTAAGTTTTGGTGTGATAAGAATTTAAAAACTTCTTGTAAAAATTAACAGTCAAAAGCCATAAATATTTTTCAGCAAAAATCCATAAATTTTAGTTGTGTCAAACAAGACCTATAAAGATTATGACACGTTTGTTTCAGTATATTGTTAGCTTTTGTTTCTCATAAGTTAAAAGCTAAAACAATAAGATTGATTTATTATTGACTTTTAAAAAACTAAAAAGCTATTTTCTGATGAAATAAACTAAACGCTAATAAGCTGACTGAGAATAACTTTTCTAATTTTTAGTGTGTTGAGAATTTAAATATTTCTCGTAAAAAACAATAGTCAAAAGCTATAAATAATTTTCAATAAAAATCTATAAATTTCAGTGTATCAAACAAGACCTATAAAAATGTATGTATTATGCCCTACCTATTTATGCCAAATTGCTGGCTCGTCAAAGAATTGACGAACAATTTTGCCACCGCTATCTTACCCGCGTGTGGATGCAAAAATAAACACTTGACTCAAGAATGGCTTGGGACGAGCTAATGTTTTAACGCTCAACTAAACAATCACCCACGCACGCATCCGATTAACACCCATGTTTTGGCAGGGTGGCTACGGGCGTCAATAGCCCTATGATGGCGCTCGAGTGTTATGAACCTCGATGGTCCCATCCGGTGGCCGGTGTGCCCTCGCCGGCCGGCTTGCCGTCGGTCATCGCCACCTTGCCAGTGCCGGTATCGTATCGCGAGCCACAACTTTTCTTCGTAGATTTGCAAATACTTCCTGTCTGCTTGCGTCGCTTGAACCAGGAGCAAGAATCTTTCTCTCGGTTGAGTGCAGAGCAATCATCTGATTAACACTATATCTGGAAAAATGGTGCATTTAGCTCTGTTGTAAATAAATGTCAGATCAGGTCGATTTGTCAAGCATTGACAGTCAGTCCGAGCAAAATTTTCCAATGGTGTCTTCTTGAACAAATTAAGGTACGGGTCACGACTACTGCTGCGAAGCTGTGCATGCATGATCCAGCTCGATCGGACGACTTGCGTTTGCAGGATATATACATGCATGGTACCCAGACGGCCTACGCGGTTCGGCCGACTGGCGTCTAGAGATTGGCCTAATCTAAGAAAAATTTTACGGTGGTCTAAAATTAATAAGAGTCATATATTTTTAGAGTCTAACGGTTCAAATTAGTCAGAATACTACTCATTTCTTATCGGTAGTATAGGTAGTATATGTGAATAGTATAATAGTATAAGAGTTATTTTGAGAAAAAAAATACGTGCCATGAAAATAATTAACTGCAGTTATATGTCTCTAAAAAGAGTAATATTTTATTACCCTTTTAACATTTAATCTGTATTCAGCATAAGAATTCATTTACTCCCCATCGACTAGGGTTAGCGATCCGACGTTTACGGCGTTGATCTTTCTATTAACAAAAGCACGGTGAGTAATTTTAACAAGATTATCATAATTATCAAAATATCCAATTACGTGGATCATCAGATTATATTTATATTACCTCGTATCTTTAGTTAGTATGGGATATGGGATTACTTGTCCGCGCCATGAATTCGCTATATTGGCGCGCAAGCCAGTTGACTGAACAAAGGCACACGGATCTGTTTTTAAATTCCGGTCAAACGAAAGCTAGCTAGCTGTTGATATAGCCAGAAAATTATAACTGGCCTAAAATATTCACAGTCAAAACCTCTAAACTCTGAAGGTAACACACTTGCAACCTCCCTGACTAATCAACCATTGCTTCATCTTATGAGGAAGATTTAGGCCGTCGTGATGAAGATCCGAAGTTCTTGCTAACCAAACCTACGTACTGTCCCTGTACAGTACTGTGAGTGTCATGAGAACGCGATACCATTCAAAAATCTATAGATGGTCACATGAATCATCTACAATATTTGGCCATGAAATTGTGGTTCGCACGCGTTAGTCATATTCCCTTTCTCTTCACAAAAAGCGCGCGAAATGCTTGGGGTTTCTACAGATAGATACCGAACAGACTGCAGTACGCATGTCTGTACGACTCGATGCAAATGATATCAGTGATGAGTCGAAGTTGGACTGGGGGACATTATTTAGGGAAACATCATGGTCCTAACGCACCAGGATTTTTCAAATCTTCGACAAAAACTAAGATATGTATGCCTAGGGGACAGTATCAAGTTGATTCCAAAGATGTAGGAATGTGTAAGCCATACATGTGGCCTAACTAAGATATGTATGGCTAGGGCTAGACAGTATCAAGTTGTCTCCAGTGAATCAGAATGATTCACGAGGCTTTATCGTCCACAGATTTTAGAGGCATTGTCCCTGAGATATTGAGTCGTCAAAGCTCGCGCAAGTTGTCAAACTGAGGATTGTGCTTTGGAGTGGCAGCTGACCATCACTCTAGAGAAGTGTCATACTACCACATCAAAGTGGAACACATTATTACAAGCTGGCAACTATGCAATAGAAGGTCTTCTCATAAAAAAAATGAGGCAAACACCATCTGGACGACCGGCATGTGCTCGTGGGGCCCCTGTGTCACGTTCCAACTAAATCCGAACAATTCACGAGAGCAATTTAAGGTAGAATTGGATAGAAATCAGAGGGTTTAGAGATCAGCACATGGTTCCTGGGAAGGAGATAGAGCCGTGGGGTCTAGATAACAGACTTATCCCTCTTCTTCCTTGCCTCTCCCCTCCCCTCTTCCCTCATCTAAGTACTCTCCTATTACATTACTCGGCCTAAACTGCAGCTGGGTATAGTGTCTTGGGCCTTCTGGCTCAGCTTCCGGCCCATTGGACCATGATGTCATTCCTACTTCTAGCCTCCTTGTCCTTAAGACTGGATGACATCGTCGTGGTGGTTGCTTTTGCTGTGACATTCTCCCCTCCTTTAGAATCGGCTTGTCCCCAAGCTAGCGCCGATGGAAAACGATGGTGAAGCTCGGAAAGGCTCTCCCAGGTTGCAAGTGTTGCTGGCTGGCCTGCCCATTGGATTAGCATTTGTTCCGTCGCTTTCGTTCCATGTCGATGGAGACACCATTGAAGGATCGTCTCGGGCTCAGGTGTCGATGTGTCCTCTGCTAATGGCTCCGGTAGGCTGGCTTGACTCTTCGTTGTTGGAGGTAGTGCTCGGTGCAACTACGAGACATGGATCACTAGGTGAATATGGCTTGATTCCTGCAGTTGAAGCTTGTACACCACCATGCCCACCCACTGCAGAACCTGAAATGGACCAAAGGAGCGAAGAGCTAATTTGTGATTAGAGCGTTCTACCACTGAAGACTGCACATAAGGTTGTAATTTCAAATACACCCAATCGCCCTTCGGAAAAGAGCATTCAGAATGCTTCTGATTCACCTGCTGCTTCATAAACTAAAAAGCATGTTGCAGGTGTTGGCGCAATGGCGCAACAGGCGCTCCTTAGCCCACTCAACCAAATCAGGATTAGCACAGACTGATGAGTCGAACACCCCAAAGTATCAAGGACCATAGCCATATAACGCTTCAAATGAGAAACAACCCAGAGAAAGGTGGTTATAAGTGTTATACCAAAATTTGGCTAGTGCCATCCAAGAATGCCATTTTGTTGGGCAAGAATGCATGAAGCATCGCAGATAAGCCTCTAAACATTGATTGATCCACTTTGTCTGCCCGTCAGTTTGAGAATGATATGCTGAGCTCATGTTCAGTTTTTGTGTCTACCATTTTAAATAGTTCCTTCCAAAGAGTACTTATGAAGATGCGATCTCAATCTAAAATCAGGGACTAAGGAAGTCCATGAAGCTTGTATACATTGTTCAAGTATGTCAGTGCCACCTGCCATGTTGTATACCAATGAGACAATGGAATGAAATATGCATACCTTGTAAACTTGTCCACCACCACAAGGATACTATTATAACCTAACGATCGGGGAAGTCCTTCGATGAAATCCAGTGATACAACTTGCCAGGCGTGCTCAGGAACAAGTAAAGGTTGTAGAAGCCATGGGTATTGCACCTGTTTTGGCTTGGCTTGATGACAAATCGTATAAGCCCCTACAAATTCCTTGACATCCTGCTTCAGACCCAGCCATGCGAACAATTTTTCTACTCCACTATAAGTCACTTGGATGCTAGAATGACCACATATGACACTAGCATGGAGCGCTTGCAATATGGCTTGTTGCATTATGGGATTATGGCCAACCCAAATGCGCCTTTGTATTCGAGGACCCCATCTTTCAATGTAAGTGTGGCGCTGCTGTTTGATCCATGCTGAATTGGGCAAGCAACTCCTGATTGAGCTTATCATTGTTGTATCCAGTGATGATCTATGTGATCCATAGGTACGCTGGAGAAAATAGCGATCAATTTTGCTACCTTAGCTGGAATGCAACGAGATAGAGTGTCGGCTGCAGTGTTATCACACCCCTTCTTGTATATGATCTTTGACCACATGCCTTGCAACTTAGTCATAGCCTTCTACTGCCACAGAGTTGTTAAACACTGATCTTGCAATAACTTAGTCATAACCGTTCGTATTTTAAAATCGGTTCAGAGCGGTAAGGTCGCTACCACAAATTTCGAGCGGTAACCGTCGAATTTTGAAACCCTGGTTGGGACTCGGGCACGACAGAGGTCAAGGAACAGAGGCCGTGATAACGCAATGGCGATGGCGTAGACAACAACAGGTCACGAATCATGAATTAAGAAACTAATTCAACGATGAAAGTGTAGCTTGCTGAAACAGTGCGATGGATTGGTGGTTTTGGTTCACAACACACTACTTGAGAGCAAACGAGGACAACACCAATCAAATCCATCGCCAGGGAGACGAACACCGGAGGTGTTGATGTTGTAGTTACAGGCATCGTTAGAATATATGGCTTAGCCTATTATATTTGTATAATTCTAAATAAATTTTAAAGGATTAATCAGTAAAAGATCTCATTTCAAAATTAATCTTTAAGCCCAGATAATTCATGTATGAGGTAAGCTCCTGCATAGAAGCTGGTCACGCGCGATCCATTCCGGACTTGCATTTGCAGGGTACGCTGTATCTAGACGACCGACGAGGTTCGGCTGGCGTCTGAAGTTTGGATCAGTAAAACTAGCATTACATCAGAGATTACTCATCTACGCGACGACACATCTACTACATTGGCGCGCAAGCCCGTTGAATGAAACCTTGGAGGACACAAACGCTAACGTTGGCAGAACAAAGGCACTGTCTGTGCCGGTCAAACGGAAGCTGGCGGTTGATGCAATCGGAAATCATGAACTGTCCTAAAGTATTCAGTCAAAGCACCCAAACTTGGAGACAACACAAATGAAACACACAATTGCAAGCCTCTCTGGTCACTCAACTATTGCTTCATCTGATGAGAGACGATTTAGACCGTCAAATTGAAGATCAGAAGTTCTGATTATTCAAATCTACGTTCCAGTTCTAGGTGTTTATAAGAACGCAGCGCCATTGAAAAATCTATAGGTGGTCACATGCATCATCTACAATATTATTTAAATTCAAGACTTTAAAAATATACGTAAATCACGTACTAGAAAATTAGAGCTAGATTTTAGAGTATTTGCATATACCTACATGATTTTTTATTCTTTGCAAGAATACCACTCGAATGATAGTTCTAGTGATATTTTTGTAATTTTTTTAATGACAATAACAGTTCTAGTAGTGGCAAATTTGTAATTATCTATAGATTTTAATGTACGCATCCATATTTATTTACATGTGATTATTAATCTACTCCTTAAATCATCTACAATGACAAAATATCAATCTTTCTCTAATTTATATCATATTGGAGCTCTTGCTAATTCCAAAATTCAACACCAAAGAACAACCATCTAAATTCAAATCTAGAGCAATATAGCAACTAAATGCAACTAAGAATTAAATGTAGATCATCTCTATACATCTACCAATGACAAATTGCAAATTTTTCCTAAATTAGATCTCAATTGCATCTCTAAATCCAAAACCGTAGAACAAATACCAAGCATCAACCCTAGAGCAATCTACCAAGTAAATATATCTAAAATAAATATAAAATATCTTATTAACCTTAGAGCACTTGACTTCTCAAAATCTTGATTTCTCCAACCGTAGAGATGGTAAAAATGATGAACGACGCTGGTCTGGTGGGCTTGTGGTGGCTCTGGTCATGCTCGGGGGAAGAGGGCTTTATACTGTAACATCCCATCAGTACTTGGTATATGGAACATACACTGATAGACACTATCAGTGCCGGTTCTTAACTCCTCAGTGGTTGTTGTCAACAGTACCGGTTACTGTTGAACCAGCATTGATGGACCAGTACATATATGGTGTTATGTAGTAGTGAATCCGTGGGCACAAAATTGTGTTCCGCGGCAGTCATCCTTAAAAAGAATGTGAAGTGCATGGAGGCTCTACTAATTGATATCAAACTGACTGAAATATACTGATATGCCCATGTCTGTACAGGTCGATACAAATGTAGAGCACGTGGGGTCAGTGATGAGTGAAAGCTGGCCTTGGGAACATTGTTTAGGGGAATCTTATGATCTCAACTCATCAGTATCTTCAAATTGAGGACAGAAACTAAGATATGTATGCTCAGGGCTAGACAAAACCAAGTTGATGTCAAAGAAGTATGAATATGTAGACCATACATGTAGCTAAACAAAACCAGGGAGATATATATGTATCTCCTGGGAATCAGAACGATTCATGAGGCATTATGGTCAACAAATTTTTGATGCATTTGTCCCCCAGATCTGGCGTCAAAGTTCGTACAAGTTGTCAAACAGCAGCATGTGCTTTGGAGTGGCAGCTACCCACTCTAGAGAAGTGGAATATTGCCACGTAAAAAAGGGAATACATTAAGAAGAGCTGATACATTAATACAAGGTTACATTGTTACAACTTGGCAATGAGGCAGAGATGTCGGGCTTCTGCGTTCTCTGCCTATAAAAGCACACCAGATGCCAGTATGAGAAAGACCATGCTAAGCAGAAACACCAGGCCAACAGTAAAGGAATAGACCCAAAACAGCGTGCCCATTTCTTAAGAGAGAAACACCCCCAATTTCTCAATCAGGATGAACAAGGCAAAGTGCCTAGGGAAGAATGGTCGAGGCCTTGGCACAATGTTGAAGGAGCAGAAGGCGAGGCTATACATCATCCGACGATGCGTCGCCATGCTTCTTTGCCACCGCGACTAATCAGCGATCAGCACATTTTGTTCTCGTCTGAGACTCCATTTTTTGTTCTGGTTTTGATTCCAGAATATATGATTAATGGTTCTTTGATGTGTATACTGAGGGTTATTAGTTCATTTTCTGTTCTTTCACCCTTTAAAGCCTTCGTTTTAGTAGCCTTGTTGTTAGGTTCTGACATTCCTGCTGTATATTTGATAAATCAGGAATACAATACCTGGTTCATTTCACAGAACAAATACAGTAACTGGGCAGTGTTCATCTGGAACTTACCTGTGGACAGCTGTTGTATGAATGTCAGAGATTAGTGACAGGTAATTTAAAAGATAGCTTAGCCTAATAACACTAACAATATGTTAAAGCTATAATAAAATATTGCATTATGAACACTATGATTGGAAGAGCAAAATAAGTTTCTACCCCCTTCACTTGTTCAGGTTGATTGTCCGTGTGTTATTGAATTGTCTAACTGTAATATCTTTCAATATATTTTCTGCCCTAAAAAAATTGCCACATCACAAAATTATGACGGACTAATTCTCACTTGAGTCGCCAACAAACTAAAATAATGCTAAAAAATTGCTGACGATTCTTTTGTGCTACAATCAGACAACGAGTTTATTTAGGAAATATTCTTTTTCTTTGTTGTCTTGCCCAAACTGAGAGATGCAATTTGAAACACTGGATAACAGCTGCACCTGAAGTATCAAGGTATCAGCAATTAGCATGCAGCATAAAGCTGTGCGCATATGGCCAATACCTTCTGGCCTAGAATTCTCAGAATCCTTGGCATATCTTATCGAATAGTTGTATTAGGTGTTAGTGTTACTAGCTGTATTTTTCATGTCAACTACATGTTCAGAAAACTAGGCGAGATGATTTTCTAAAATCTAATAGCTTTTACATGCCATCTTGAAGAATCTGGGCAATACATTGGAAATGATTTCATCACTAAATATTACAGGGATTTTTCTGCTATTTTTCAAGGTCTGAATATTTCTATGGGTTTAATAAAGCCAAACCATCTGTCTCAAATTCTATAGGTGCCAACTCTTCTGATATTTCCAATGGCACTGTCCCTTAGAACTTCCACTTGACTGTTTCCAGTTCAATCAGACAAGCTTATAGCTAGATGTGAAGTGACAGGGGAACAGAGGGTGGCACAGGGAGGGGGAAGGCAGATCTGGGGCAATGGCGGCGATGGAGAATGGGCGGAGGCAGAGTGGTGCGTGGGCCTCATGGGGGAGAGAAGAACTCTGATGTAACTGTACCGTGATGTGACCACTAACATACGGACCAACTCTTAATGGATCCCACGTGTCAACGACGACGTCACTGCATCAGAGGAACTGCTTCCGTGGGAGAAAATCCTCTGACGTAACTGCACCGAGACATCGTCGTTGACAGGTGGGCCAGCGGAGACGGTCCAGCGGAAGGAAATCCAGGACGTGGCAACCACTAATTCATGGGCCTCATTTACACGCGCGGCCCACTTATTCCCCCCCCCCTTATGGGAGATTGTCAAACCAGAGGGCGGTGGGAAGAGGATTTTTTGACAGTGGTGTAGAGCCACGTTGCTATCTACACCGTTGGACATAGAATCGTGATGCGTGCGCTGGGAATCATGAGTTTTGTGGGGATTACAGAAAATGGACGCGGGAGAGAGGAAAAGAGGCCGGTTGGTAGGTATTATTCTAGACACGGAGCGGTCCTGTTATTCTGAAGTACCGATTGCATCTTCAGATTGCGAACCTTCGTGTTCAATGGTCCGATCTTGAGCAGAGCAGATGTGTGCAAGTACAGGACAGGAGCTCTGGTGCACCCCCTTCCACCCAGCTCCCCCCCACCCCACTCCGGATTGACATCTTGGCGGAACCTTTGTCCACCAAGTTAAGATAGCAGCCGCCTTCAGCGGAGATACAAGACTAGAAGGGAGGTGTCTGGAGAGCAATGAGCTTGCTGAACGAGAGGAATGCGTCTCGGCTAGGGCCGAAACAGATTCGGTGCAAGGAATTGCGATGGGGTCAATCTCTGGAAGCAGCGGCGGCAGTTTGAGGTATCAGCGGGCCATGGTAGGCACGAGCGAGACACATGTCGATTATGTGAGAAGGTACATTCACAAATAATTATCTGGTTCATCTGTTTTGCATTCGGATTTACTGAGCTTTGTAGCAAGAACCGACGAAGCGAACATTTTGGGGTTTGGTTACGCGAATGTACAGGGGAAGGGCTAGATTTGAAGTTCGAGAAAGATGGAATTGCGATTAAATCTCATTTCCCCCATTTCTTCGTCAGGGCATGCCGGGATGGATGTTTGGTGAAGGACATTTGTGAATAAACTTGAATAAAGATTAGGGCAATGCAAATTTTATTTTCGAAGGCGAATAGAATGGAAACATTTAGGGCGTATCCTATTAGATGGCAGGCAGCACACCATAGTAAGAGATGAGGATTTGTGGTACCGGAGAGGGAATTTGGGCTTAAAAGCAACTTGCTGCTGAATGTGATGGATGCAAATTATTTTAGGGAGTATTGGAGTCAATGATAAGGAACGATTAGTTCATTGCAGCAATAGTTTGATAATGTACCTGAAGTTTTGCTCTTGTGACTAAATTGGAACCACTGACACTCATTGTTATGGTAAATGCAGGAGGAGATGCAAGGAGGGGCCAAATGAGAGGAAACCTCAGCTGGGTCGTGTGAGCCCATTGGAAGAATCCCTCAAAGGTTTTGTAGGGAAAAGAGGGTCCTGCATATTGGAACCATCGCAAGGAATGATATATGATTCTCTCAATGAGGCCTTCGAGTTTTACAACTTATATTCACGGGAGTTGGGATTTGGCATTCGCACCAATAGTAGCAAGACCAATGAAGCCAGTTACCAACTGATGGCTGAAATAGTCTGCATGTGCCAGGTAAATCTGTGTAATGGTTTGCCCACACATAGATACTTGCTTCGATAGTATATGAATTAATTGGAAACTACTTGTTGTATTGGTCGTAGGGAAAGCCTGAAGCAGGCGCCAAGCAATCTGTTATGTGTGGATGTAAGGCAATGATCCATTTGCTGCGGATAGATGATCATGGTTGGTTCATCAAGTATTTCCATACAGAGCATAACCACCACTTATCAGTTAGTTGCGGTGAGAAGAGGCACTGGCCGTAACACAGGCACTTGGACCAATACACTAGGGATATTATCAAGTACTTGAGGCAGAACAATGTGAATATCACCAAGGTGTACTTGATCATGGCCAGTTTCTTTGGGTCAGTCCAGGACACGCTAGTCACAAAGAGAAAACTGAAGACACTTTGCAACCAGCTAGCAAAGGAGAACTCAGGTAACGATGTCATCAAGACAATGAATGTGTTCATGAAGCTTAGAGATGAAGATCCTCAATTTACATACAAGATTGACTTTGATGAGGTTGGTGTCATAAGAACGTTGATGTGGACAAATGGGTGCAACTTGATGGAGTACTCGATGTTTGGGGATGTGGTAACTTTTCATACCACGTACAAGACAAACTTGTATGATATGCCCTTTGGTATATTTGTTGGAGTGAACAATCACTTCGAGACTGTATTGTTCGCTGGGGTGTTAATGAGATCAAAAAGTATAGAAAGCTTCAAGTGGATTTTCCAAGAGTTTGTGAAGATGATGGGTGGAAAGCAACCTGAAACTATACTCACATGTAATTGTTGGTTGAATTTATAATAGCACAGGAAAATGAAATGAGGGCAGAATCGATTCCATTGACTTTGTAATCGATCTTTCTTGTGTTTTTAGATTAGGCTAGGGCAATGGAGGAAGCAATTGGAGCTGTGCTGAAAGGCATGGTTCATCAGTGGTGCAAGTGGCATTTCTGCGGCTTGCAAAGGAGAAGTTGGGCTCGGTGTACAACAAGAACAATGATTTCAAGGATGCATTCCACAAGCTACTGAATGACATGCTGATAGTTGAAGAGTTTGAGGCTACTTGGAAAGAGTTAATGGAGATTCATGGGTTACAAGAACATCCTTTCATCGAGAAGATATATGCAGTCAAAAACATGTGGGAAAAACCTTATTTCCTAGATGTTTTTTGCGCAAAGCAAACTAGCACTCAAAGAAGTGAGAGTGTGAATCACATGTTCAAGGGATATTGCCCTCCTGGCTTGCCGATGCACCTATTTGTTACACAATACCTTAAGCTAGCTGTAGAGCGTGACGCGCAAGGAGATTATGAAGAGAGGATGAACAAGCTAGTATGATTCACACATAAGAATTGATGATGCTTCTGTTTCTTGAAAATGTATTAACAACTCATCTGTTTGAAAGTATTTCAGGCTAGTAAGGCTGTGACTTTCAACTTTCCTATTGAGAGGCATGCGGCAAAAATATACACAGAGAAAGTGATGAGGATCATTGTGAATGAGATATTTCAATCCGGAAATTACATAGTTGAGGTGGATGTACTAAGAGTTGCCTACAGTGTTGTTCATTACCACAAAGAGTTGAGAAGAAGATGGAGCTGCGACAGGTTCGCTATTACGGTACAGGATGGTGGCAGGCGCTACAAGTGTGACTGTGGAATGACATAGCACATGGGACTGCTTTGTCACCACATATTGAAGGTGGTTGCATGCTCTTAATTGCATCTATTTCAGTTGTTCTCAGTGTGGCTTTTACTTGGTTCTAAATATCTTTGGTGTGTTGCAATCCGATATGCAGGTTTGTATACGGTTGGACATTGAATAGGTACCAGAAGGTCATATAATGAAGCGTTGGACGCGTGAAACTAGGGACGTCCTGCCAGCACACCTAGTCAACTATCAGAAGGGTAGTACGTCATTCAAATCGCAGATGTTTCGCCACTCAGCACTGTACATTGTTGCACTTGAACTAGTGCAGCTAGGGGATTGCAATGTGAAGACATATGAATACACATTTCAAGCTATAATAGAAGCGAAGAACGTGATAGCTGGAATGGATCAGACAAGGGATGGAATGTCATTTGAGGAGCAAGTTGCACATTCGGTTTCTAATGTTGGTGGCAAGGAACATGTGGGTAGGAACACGAAAAATTCTTAGTATGTGGTATCAGGGAATCACAACACAGGTGAAGCAGATGATAATGCTTGCAGTTCATCAAACTTTCATGCATTGTCTCAACTGAAAGTCCTACCTAGGAAACATAATCGTGGTATGCCAACTTTAGCAAGGGACAGGCCTGCATATGAGCAACGTAAAATCAGGCCTCGGTACTGCAGGATATGTAAGAGCAAGACCCATACCTATGCGACCTACCCGGACCGGGACCCATCAATAATGAAGCCAAGGATTCCGGTGACATGTAGTGAGTGCAATGTGACTGGGCACAAGAGCAATATTTGCATGAAGAAGCTGCGAGCTAGGGCAGCCACGATACAGTCATAGATGTGAACTAGTTGGTTTTGGGTGGTGTTAGGTGCTTTTGTTATTTTGATGTAGGAATTGTAATTGTGGTGCGTCTATTTCCGTACCTATTTCAATTAAGAAACTGTCAGAACAATGATGGTGTGGGATATGTAACCTAGTATTTTGTATGTACAATTATGAATGGTTAACAATAGTTGCAATTAAGAATCTAGGATAGCTGAAATTTTACCGCGCATCACATGCAATGCCTGGTGGGAAGTCAAATCGTGGCTAGTGTGTGAATTGTATAGGCTTGGTGCCTAATTCTAGAATTGAGGCCTTGTTGGGCGTGCCCGGGGTGATGTGGGAGTAGGGCTGCAGATGGGTGCCATGGTCTGATTTCAATATGAACCATTTGGAGGGAAAGCATGCCATTTTGAATTCGAAAAGGGCACATATGTGGTGCCTGTTACCTCTCACAAATTATAAGAACTCACAGATATTCCACCAGTGGAGGACCACCTTACCGGGAGTTTAACTAGATGTCTCTAGTCTCCATGGGCCAGTCCTCAAGGAGCAACGACGTTTGCTCAGCCGAATACAGTGAAGGACTAGAGAGTAGCGTGCTTGGCATTCAGGTAGTACCCGTCGAACATTAGCCACAATACTTTGGTATCGGAGGCAGAGCTACACTGATGGGTGCTTTATACTTGTGCAGGTACTGGAGTCTAGCGTTGAGAGTGCGTACTCGATCGACAGGGGAGGCAAAGGCGTTGGCTCAGGATCTGTAGCAGCACATGGCGATGATCTATCGGGTAGCCAGAAGTAGTCATGCATGGGATACGCAAACGACTTGGTAGGTAAACAAGTTATTGAGGTTTTGGAGACGAGCGAATCTGACCATGTCGTTGTGCACAAGATTCCATCCAAGGCAGGGCCATATCTGGTGCGCTCTTGGCAACATCAAGTGCGTCCGTGGAGACATCATGAAGGCTATTCCAGAAGCAGGATTGATCGAGGGCAGCGGTGAGACAGGCGAGAACAAAGGTGTGGTTGATAAGGTCGTAGAGGAAGCAAATGACGATGTCATGTCTACGAATGGTGGGTTGGGAGCTTTTGGAGAGCAGGACGGCACAGAAGAAGAAGGCACCGACGATTCAGGCAGTGTTAAACGAGTTAAATTTATGTAAGGGACAAGAGTTGTGAATTTAGGTCTTTTGTAATTATAGATGTATATCAGTATACCCCTAGTGGTACGTGGTGGTGTGCTGGTGAGTTAAGAAGGTGTAGGATGAAGGACATGAGGTTCTTATGATAAGAACAGACAAAATGGTTTATTTTGATTTGCGGATGTATTTTGTGTAAAAAATTAATGTGAATTAATATATTAGTGATGCAAAATCTGTTTTAGTGGCCATAACTACATCCAAGAAGAGATGTGTAAGCTTAGCTCACATGGAGAGAGGATTGGATGTTGTGGTCAAAAAGTTGCCCCACACATCTGGGTAGGAATGATGGCAGCAGAAGTGGTACAGGGACACTATTGGAGCCTATCTAGCCCAAGGGAGGACCTCTTAGATTAGTTTAATGGTCGCTGAGCAGTATTTCTATCCTTTGTGTCACCGTCAGAGGCATGGTTCTGTCCCGGGCCCGACTCTACACACCTCTTTGCTGCTCGCTTTCTCTGTCTCTCTCTCTCACTCACTCTGTCTCAAGGTTTCATCCTTGATTCGGAGGACACAGAGGGCATCTAGTTGGTTCTCTTCCGACGTTGGAAGCTCCATCTCAGTGATGAGTGGATTCTTAGCAGACGAACAAGGGATTCCCAGGTTCATGTGTGCCGTTGTTAATTGATCATGTTCTTTCGTGGAGTCGGCTGGTGATGGCGTCGATTCGGAGGTTGCCCCGATTGGCGGCACTAGAGGCCGACGAAATAGTTGACCCTGCAAAATGCAGAGAGGGAGGAAGTCATCCACTGGACTTTGGTTCTAAGCTAGATTCAATTCCTGAGGTATCTCTAACACTGCTGAGCTACATCAGTCCAAGAATCGTGTATGAGGAATTCCAATTCCTTGCATGTGATAAGATAGATTTGATAAAAGAGGTTGGGATGGGTGGATTGTTGAAGTTGCCACGCATTAGGATTCTTGATTGTGGGTTCTCGTGTTGGTTGCTCCGGTGTCTGAAACTAAATGATATGAGCATGTGTTTTGGTGATGGGTCAGAAAGAATAATCCATGAGGAAGATGTACAGATGATCTTTGGTGTCATAAGCGGTAAAGAGATTGTTGGAACAACTAGGAGAGATGTTTCTTTTGCCGAGCGCAATGTTAAAAGAGTGTTAGGTTGTGTTGTACTGAGCATGGTTAATGTGAGGTCAATTCTTCATGAATGCAACGCAAAAGAAATGCTGAATGATATAGAGAAGAATGCCTTTTGTTCAACAATAATCTTGTTCTGCTTCAGTTATTTGCTATGGGCTAACAACCGGGGCAGAGCAGCAGTATGCAAAGATTTGCTTGTCTCATGTGGAGAACCTACTAAACTACACCAATACAATTGGGCAGAGTTCATAATAAGAACACTCAAATTGTCAGCTTCAAAGATTCAACATGACATAAGCACCAGTAGCAGTTCAGTTTTCCTTGGTGGATGTTTGCTACTCTTACATGTTTGTTTGTTGCTTGGCTAATTATGCATGCAAATTACTGCAATACAGATCATCCAACGCTAATACATATTTTGGTTTCACAAATCTTCTACCTAGACCATCTAGACTTTGGTAATGCTTCAGTCCCCGACACTATGCTTCCAAGGGTGCATGCCTACATATCGGAGAAAATCCGAGAGCTAATACGGAAAGACAAGATCAATTAACAACGGCACACATGAACCTGGGAGGCATATGGGAGGTCAATGGTAAATACTTGTTGTAACATCCTGAGTTTAAACATGTTAATGAATTGCAAATTTCACTCCAATTTAAAACTTTTTGGGGTTAATTAGGCTAACAAAAGTCAAGGGGATATGTATATCACTATATATATACATTCATATGTAACAAATGTATCAAGTTAACTAGGTATTCCAAAATGGACTAGAGTCATTTTCCAAAATGGTCTCTGCATTGAAAATTGATTAATGTATGTTAGTGTGAGGTTTTTATGGTTCTTGTGTGGAGATTTGAAATTGAATGTCTCTCACTTTCAAATCTACTCATAGTCTCCATTTAGCTCAAATCAAATTGGATTCAAATCCTCTCCCCAAAAAATAAAGATCCAAGTTCAAATCAAAGTTCAAATATGTTCAATGAGTTGATCTTAATCCAAAGTCAAATTTCAAATTCAAATCTCCCATTTGAATTTAATCCCAAAACCCTTCTCTCTTTCCTTTTCTTTTTACCCCGGACCGAAATCCCCCTCCCATCTCATGTTCAGCCCACATGCAACCAGGCCCGGCCTCCCTTCCTTCTCCTATCTCTTTTCTCAGGCGTGGCCCAGCCGTCCAGCCTAACCGGCCATTCCTCCGGCCCATGTGCGCTCGTCCCAACTTGCACCGCTACGTCGACCAGTTCTCACGTGTGTTCCCGCACCATGCGTCGCTCGGGCGTCCACGTGTCAGTCATCCCACCGTCGTCCGTCATGCCTTCTCCTCCCTCCTCCACCTCACTGCTGCACTGGCCGCTGTTTTCCCCTGCTGAAAAATATCCCCGCCTGGCCTCTGCGCCCTCGCTCGCTCTCTCTGCCCATCCTCACACGCCCATGCCACGTGACTTCCGCGTCCATGCCCGTACGTGGACGGTGCAGGGCGCCCATGCCCCAGGAAATATGGTGGGCGCTACCCCACTACCTCACCGCCAACGATTGTGTGACGTAAGTTTTTCTACCGCCTCTCTGCTCACCTCTGTTCTCCTCTCCCTCTATAAATAGCGTAGCCCAGCTCCTCTCTTTCCCCTTTCCCCATTCCACCGCCACCATCATCATTCTCACCACCACACCTCTGCCCCCATTGATCCACCATCCACAAGCCAACGAAGAGCACCAGAGAGCCAACACCATCCCAGTGCCGCTCTCCATTAATTGGAAGCCCAACGGGAGGCCGTCCAAGCTGAAGCTGAGCCGCTCCGCCGCCAACACATCGACTCTCCATCGACCACCATCCATCTCCTCACCATCTCCGAGCACGGTGAGCCTCCCAGTCCCCTCTCGCGTCCACCTAGATAGAAGATCACTGCCCCGAGCTCTCTGTTAGCATGTAGCCCTATGCCTCCGTGCTTATTGCCTTCCGTCGTCGTGATGTTGTCGTCACCAGTGTGCATTTGCTTCGTGTGTGCTCCGGTTGTCGCGTCGTGATGTACAGGGGTGCTAGACCCCTTTTCCTTGCAGAAAGATAGCAAATAGTAGTGGGGTGGTGCTGCCCAATTTGTGTGCGCCACCGTCGTTTGCTTCGGCCGCCATCTAGTATTGCTCCCACCACTGGTTGCCGTTGATGAGCTCCCCGCTGCTTCTGCTCGTAGAAGCCCGATGTCCATTCATCATCGAGGAACTCCGATGGATACCCTTCTCTGGTGAGCTTTTCGACAATGTTCAATCACAATCCCTCGCAGTCGTTTTTTTACCCCCTCCCCCTTCTTCTCCACCGCACGCCCGTGCGATGCTCGGCCTCGCCAACAAGCTTGGCTCAGACCGGTAGCGGCCGACCTGCCAGGCTGGCCTAGTCGCCCACAGGCCATGCACCAGTGGGCTGACCCAGCTTCGTAACTCGCTAAGACACAAGCCCATACACAAGCGGGCCTGCACTATGCAGCCCAGCACTATGCAACACAAGCCCAACCTGGCTCGGCCCAGCCCAGCCCATCCAGGCCTGACCCAACCCAATCCAAGCCTATTTCGGCTCAGCTGGTACCGTTCATGTGGGTCCTACCAAGTCACTATTCATGTTTACCTAGACCACTGTTCAGTGGGTCCCACCCGTGGGCTCCACTCATGAATAGTGCACTTTCATAATTTCTTGATATAATTTTAGATTAAATCTTTCGGGGGTCATAACTTCTCCGTTCTGGCTCTGATTCCGGTGATTCTTTCACCAAAATTCATTCAAATTCGAGGTCTATCTATCCATAATAGTGTGGTATCCATTAGGGATTATTTAGCTTTCTATTTTGTGTTATTTGATTCTTCCCTAGTATAGCCTGTTAATTATCGTAGTCATAATTGCAGAACTTCTAGAATTCTGCGAGTGCTACACAGGAAGCGTTAGGAGCGAGGAAGATCCTGACTACAGCCAAGATATTGAAGAAAACCTCATAGATGGCAAGTATTGTCTCTTTGATCATATTGAACCTATGTTTTCAACTAATCTACATGATCAACTAAAACTGGACTTATATTGCATGTGCTATGTATTACACTTTTACAATCTGCTTGTAATAGTTAATCCTATTATATACTTGCCATATCATAAATGTTATCATCCAAAATACATATCACGCTAAGATTATCTGTTGTTATATATATTAATGACAGACAACGCCTTAATATCTAGCATGCTTAGAATTGAATACGTCTCCTCGGAGATGTTGCTTTTAAAACACCTCTCCTTGGATATAAGATTCCTATTATCAATGATAGCTCATATACCATGAATCCTTGATGGTTGTGAATTCCATGATGGTTGTGAAATCCTTGATGTCATGTGGGATGTGGTAGGTGGTATGTAAAAATGGGTGAAAACTGTTTGGTGGGGGCAGGTGGAGTAGTACTCTGGATGAGGATGCTCCTGAGGGCTTGAGTTACCTCTGTGATATTCATTGTCGAAAGATACTTGCCTTGCCCATTTAAGGATCGAGTCATTATGCCATCATGCTTAGCCACCCCGTACAACCATGCGTCCTGAATGGGCAGGACTTGATTTCTCCTTCACCGGACTGAGTTGGGCATTATATTAGGAGGTTGAGAGCAGCGAGCAGTCAAATGGCCATTTGTTCCTCTATTTGAAAGTTACTATTAGTGGCCTAGGCTTAAAAAGGGGACCGACCTTCAGTATATGGACTCTAGCACTTGAGGGTAAATCTCGTAGAAAAGCATGGCAGGAAAGGTGATTGGAGTGTCTCAGTATGATTTGCTCCTCCGCTTACAATGGTTAGAGGCTGAGCATATCACATGGGTACAGTGTACAACCTTTGCAGAGTGTAAACCTATTTGAATAGCCATATCCACGGTCATGGACATGCAAAAGCAATAACCCTGATGACTAGACAGGGTGCGTGTGTCTTGATTAGTGAGTGTGTGGACTAGATGTTTGTGTGATGAGATTCCTGGCTCAATCTGCTAGAAGCTGTGTGGTATTAGAGGTACACCAGCGGTGATGATAGAGACCGCGGAGTGAGGTGTAGCCCCTCCTAGGACCGAAAAGCCCAAGATATAGTTTGTTACCTAGTTTTGAACTAATTAAACTGCTTTAAAGTCAATCATAGATGATATAATTGAATACTTGAATAAACTGCTTTACACATTAAAACTAAACCGTAAAGCCTCATCCTTGAGTTACCCCTTTATGCATCTATCAATACTTTGAAGTAGTATAGGGCTTGCTGAGTACCTCTCGTACTCACTCTTGCTATCATTCAGATGAGAAAGCTGATGCCGACTTTGCCGGAGGTGAAAGCGAGGATGAAGAGTTGAGTTAGAAGTCACACTTGCATCCTAGTTGCTTGTGGCATGGGTTGTCGTCTTTCCGCTGGGCTTTTGGTTGGTCATTTAGCCAAGTTTGTATTAATGGTGTTGTTTGTAACCTTTGTACTTTGAACCTTAGTGCTTATGTACGAAGTTTGACTGTAATACTATAACTGTTATACTGTGCGTATCAGCTACTTAATCCAAGAACTGATACAGGAGGCACAAGAGATCCCGGGTTTAGGGTCTTACACTTGTGTGGTCCTTATTTATGTCGTGAAGGTTATGTGTGGCTAGAAGTATAATAAAAATTGGTTTTTGACAGAAAATGCGTAGCTCGCTGACTGGAGAAGCAAGTAAGGGTAAGGAAAAAGAGAATAGAAGCGAGGCAGACAAAAGGTCCGCTTTAATTGGATGGTTGAGGGAGAGAGATAGTGAGCTAGTTATACAGATTTCACAGTTGTTGCAGTCACGAAGGGAGGAATTCATGAAAGTTTTATTTGATGATGTAGAAGGGGATGGAACGATGAATGACTCGAATGACTTGACCAACGAAAATGGTACGCAATTTGTAATAACACCATAATTTTTGTGGCTAAAATACATTGTTGTGCTTTATGTATCTTGCTTCAGCTGTGGAAGAAGCACCACAGAATCAGACCCAAACAACAGTTCCATCAAATGGAAGCATAGTGATTGCGCCTGGGTTAAGGTACAAACAGTGCGCTATGCGAGGAAGGAAAGGTATGTTGGTTCGGTGGCCAATTGATTTATTCCACAACTATAACAGGTGTAATAGAAGGTTTACTAATATTATAGGGCGTGACTCTGGCATTGAAGGAAGAAGAATCAATGTAAGGACGACACAGGGCGAAGGATCATTCGTAGGGAATGCAAGGAGGCCGATCAATCATCAACACAAAGGGCAGGAACTCACAAGAGAAAAATGATTATGGGAAGTAGTGAGGATGAAATAGTGGGAGGTACGGCATATTTTTAATGTATTCGTCGTTGTCGTAATGTCATAGAAGTTTGTTACATTGATGGGAACTGTGGTAATGTGACAATTACATGACGTGACATAGGCCTAAGGAGAAAACTGCCGGAAGTATTTACTTTTTCGAAAGTGCAAAATGTGCCAAATATATGAGTGGGTTGAGCCAACTGAAACCACATATGTTAGAAAAGGCGCAGCAGAACATAGAGGTAATTATTTAAAGTATTGCCATTATAGGAATATAATTAGTTGTATATACAATTTAATGTAAGTAGAAATCAATCTGGGAATTATATTAACTGTTGAATATAATAGAAGAAACTAGACCTTCATCGGACTTGGTTGAATCAAATGATGAAGGCGATGAACGCATATTCCCGTATGAGAGCTACAGAATGGAAAACGTTTCATGGAGAGTAGAGAAAGTGCACAAGTGAGTGATGCGTTACCGCAGCCATGAGCTAAAGAGGTGCTGAAATCTTTCCTATACTTTATGAGTATCTGGCAACAACTATTTGGATGAAAGGTGAAAACTAATTAGACATTGTGCATGGATTGGGTTGTACATGATCGGATATGGAAGATACGCTTAAAGGGGGCGAAGCTAAAGGACCAGTTCATGCACGGCAATCACATTAAAAAGGAGATGCTCAATGGTTTTCCATTTAATTGAGAGGGAGGATAGCTACCTGTATATAGCGCTTCCATGTGGCAGAGTGCGCCACTACATTTCATCAGAGTGGGCGGTAATATCTCAAGATTAAGTGCTTCCATTCATCATGAGTGGCATGCATAAGACCTGCTGAGAAGCTTGGTTTTGTGTTAGGTACATGGGCTGATACAATGTGGCTACCTTGAGTCCAAGAAGGTCAAAGATTTGTTTACTGGTACAGGGCTTGTGATCGACCCAACAAAGAGTGAGTTGGTCAGGAACCTTCAACAAATTCCAATTGTGTGTATTAAATAATTTAAAGAATATCTGGGCATGCTATATCTGGGACATGAAGCGGCGATGTTTGCATATCCTTGATCCAGTGATGACAGCATCGTCACATGAGCAGCAATGTAAACAGCACATGCACTATGTAGGCATGTTGGACGATGGTTTCTGGGCATTCAAGGAGAAGTATTTTGGTTGTTGGGATTTAGGTGCATCGGGCTGGACTATTAAGTACCATTGCAACCTCCATCCAGGTAGCACTAAGTAAGGATGTTGTAATGCTGTAGATACACTGAATAATGATAGTAACAAGAATCGTTTATTGTGGCAGGGTAGATTCAACAGTGTATATTTTCCATTACGCTAGACACTTTGATGGTGAAAAGTTGCACTACAGCTTACCTGAGGTAACAAATGGCAAGGCATGTATTTAATTTTGATGTTAATATGTCATTATTTGATGTTGGTAGTGTCCTGCCTTGTAGGACTTTGTGACAAAACACGGGCATACTAGCTGTACAAGCTACTGTTGACGAGAGGGAATTTCGGCGCTTTACCATCAATCATGTGTTTTGACTTGACTATGCACAACTGGGGAGAAAAGGAGGAAGGTAGTCTATTTTGTGCACTATTATGGAATTCAATAGTCCAAGTAGTAATTTCCATGCAACAATTGCAATGTAATGGATATGCACTAAGCTGGTGTCAATTAAGGACTTGTAATGTATGAGTAATAGTTGTTGGTACGCACATGGTATGTGCCATGTTGCTGGCAAATCAAATGGAGTTATGTAGTTTAATTTGTGATTTTCGGTGCCTAATATATGGTCAATATGCAATGGGATAGCAGGTAGGTGTTTGAGTGAAATGATGATATTATCATAGTTCGTGCAATGAGAAAATGAGGAACAAATTCAAGTTTGACAATTACACTAATGCTGCTAGTAGCATGAAGATCGAGAAGAGATTCGAAATAAAAATTCCAACAATTGATCCACGCAAAAGAATAAGAAATACCGGTATGAAACTGGAAACATCAATGAGAAGACATCAGGTCGGTAGTGGTTCCTAAGTTTGGTGGCATCAATACATCCAGAATAATACATAAGCTTTCAAGTTCGTCGGAAGACAAGTTAGACAATATGTTACAATACATTAGGATAAGTTCGTCGCTAAATCATAGCATACAATACAATAGTAAAATATTGCATAACGCGACAACTGTACAACGAACATCGGGCATCACTTAGTAGCATGAGTCGCAAATGATGTTGGTGATAGCAAGAGGAAGTGTTGTGTTGTTGCCAGAAATTGTAAAAGCTTCATACAGAAGGTCATTCCGAATTGAAGGGATTTGAGCCTACATACACAATTAGGCATGTGAGTGCAGTCCCCCTTTAATTGTGCTGAACTGCATAAGGTTAGGTAAGATAAATATATGAAGATGAATTATACTCGACTCAAAGGGACTTGAAGATTTTATCCGTTGAAATTACGGGCACGATAAAGCATGCATACGCCTGAGTCCACCCTACACAGGAGAATGAAATTGATATTTCAGTTGTCACACATCAAACAAAGTATAGAAAGAACACCAACAGAATGCTTACAGATTGCAAGCATCCATCTTCAGCAGGGGAACTCGATTTTCCATCCATTAGGTCCGGGTTTTTAGTTGTCAAAGAATGCATGAATGCATTTGAATAAAGTATCGTGTAATTTCTTTGCAACCAACCTCTTCAATTCAATGTTTGGATTTGGTCCTCGAAGATTAAGCACATGAATGCATTTCTTCTCCATGTCCCATACGAAACAACAGCAGCTCAAACATAGGTAGACAGGAACAACAAATTGTGGAAACATGATATCATATATGATTAGACACAAAAATCAATGACATAACTTTTTCGGCAATGAGCAGTACCATTCGGCATGCAGACAGATTGTACAGCACATTATTCCCAACAAACTGCTCACAGATTGAAATCAGGTCTGTAACCTCATATTTAGCTAATACAAATGTCTACGTGAGGCAATGGTGCTTATTTTTAAATGTTATTAGTTAGTAGAATAGTAAACAATACTTTATGAGCAGACAAAGCTTATAGAAAAATCGGACTCCAGGAAATGCCTCCAATGGCATTTCCAACTGTTTGCGTGCGTGTCAGCATCGAGCTGGGTGAGCCACCTAATGAGCACATCACATAGTTCGGGTCCCATAGGGTCCGATACAACGAGCCAACATCTGAATGACTCTCCATTGAGCTGGATGTACTTTGGTGTGTGATGGATGATCCAGTACCTTGTAAGAAAACATGTAGGTCAGACAAGGACGCAACAAATACGTATAGTAATGCAGAAAACAATAGAAGTGGCATAATATACCTTTTAAGCATCACAAAGCTTGCACCATAAACCCAGTCTGCTAATTTCTGTGTAATATTGCCATCATGGACCGGGTGAATGCAACCCATGTTCCAAGGAGACCTTGCCTTGTCACCGAGAGTTAATTTCTTGGTTTTGATTGGTTCAGTACTGCACTGACCAAATAGGCATTTGCCCTCATGCAGCTTGATCACCATTACACATTAGAGTAACAACTGTGCACTCAGTGTCCAGTTTCAGCTTCTCCCTTGGAGTGGAAGGCTTTTTAGCCGAGTTGCATGGAGGCGATGGAACAAAATTGTTACGAGGAGTGTGGATCTCAGAGCAACTAGGAAACATGAGTGGTGGTAGAGTCACAGCACATAGGACAGAACATTATAATACAGAGTACAGCTAGGCGGGCAATTCTATGTTAGTTGATAACAATGACTTGTTTACCTGCGAAAAGTTATGCCCAAAATACATAACGTTGTTCTAATAAAAATTTGCCTGATAAGATAGTCCAGTGCTCACATAAAAATTAGTCCTGTGCTACATAGGATAATCCAGTGAGAACAATAAAAAAATAGTCTAGTGTTCACAGAAAGTTTGAAGTGGAGTTTTTTGCCCACCGTATGATCCGGTGTTCACAAAATGAACACATCAGACTATTATTTTCAAAGAGCTCCAAAATGACATATACACATAGGATAATCTGGTGCATTTGTCCGGTGTCTAGTGAGTCATCACATGATAATTCGGTGTTCACAGAGGCTTGAGTGGGGTTCCAACGGCTAGTTTGTGAGAGTGTACTCACCGGATGATCCGGTGTTAGTACTACTGTTCTCACCGGATCATCCGATGTTAACGGCTTAAAATAACGGTTTGTGCGCGAGTTTGAGGTTATAAATACCCCTCCACTCAATCATTTAAGCATGCTGGAGTCCAGAAAAGTTCACATACACCTGAGAAGACATCCAAACCATCAAAGTATTTAAAGTGATAATCCAAGGTGATTAAGCACAAGATTAGTGAGTGATTAGTGCTTATAGGCCTAGAGAGTGAGTTGCTAGGTGATTGCTGCCTAGAGAGTGGATCAATGAGTGATCCAATAGTGTACCTTTTGGTACGTCGACACCTTGGAGTCTTGGTGATTTGTCGGTAAGCTTGTTGACCCTCCGACTTGGTGTGGAGCGGCGGCAAGACGATTGTGCGGGGACGCGGAGACACTTGCCTTTGTGGCTCAAGCTCCAAAGTGATCACGGCGGTGAGGAACCAGAAGAGATGCTAGTGGTGAGACCTTGTCTTGGTGGCTTGTGGAGGCCTTGTCTTTGTGACTCGATGGCTCAAATACCGTGACCGGTGCCGACCGGGAGCATATCCTTTGTGGAGCTCCAACGTGGACTAGGGGTGGCATTCGTGCCATCGATACCATAGGAAAAAAAATCCTTGTGCCGAGTTTGCTCTCTCTACGTTATTTACGTTTCCGCATTTACTTACTTGCAATTTACCTTATTAGATAGGTTGCAAGCTCTTTGATCGGTAGTAGATACACTAGATAAATCTAGAGCATATTTAGATAGAAATTGATATAGTTTAATCTTGTGTTGTTTTTTTTTGAGCCGAAATAGTTTTAAGTGTCCTAATTCACCCCCTCTTAGGACGTCACCGATCCCTATAACAATGAATAACTGTGGTAGTTCTGATCTAAAAAAAGGGATGGGACAGTTCTCACCATGAGTGGGAGCAGCAACAGAAGCATTCTTCACGGTGGCAGGTGTAGTAAGAAAAGATTTTTCTTACTCGTGCTTCAGAATGGAATTGGCGAGCTCGATTGCAGCTTCAGTAAGTGATTTTTTGAGATTAACCATACACTTCTGTTGCTGAGCATTGAACTTCAATGGTAGTGGTGGTTCCTTGCTGCACAAAAGAAGGGAGATGGTGAAATATTAAAAGTACAATAAGACCTGTAACAAATCATGTGCATGAAGGAGACAAAAAGAGTGAGACCTGGTCAGGGTAGTGTTGCTGAATGAACTTGGGCACGTCACCGAAATCAAGCAATTTGGTGCCCAATGACGTAGGGGACTGCATTGCACGAGGAGTTAGCACATGCAAAGGGGACGTGTGTGGAATGTTTTTTTGCTGAAGAATTAGGGAACCAATTTCATTAACTTCACCTAGGGGAACATATTGCTTCAGGGGACCCAATTCCTGGCGTCGGTAGCAAACTTCGGAGTGTTCGCGAAACTGCAAAAGATGAACCAATAACAAGCACCAAAACAAAATGAAACATATGAAAATTGCAATAGAAAATGCAAATACTGAATATACCTTACAAGCACCAAAATTAGAATCTGTGTTGGAAGCATAATGGTAGGTGTCAGCAACAATCATCTTGCTGAATGTGTCACCCGTGAAATCCTTAATACGCGGCAATGAAGTGTGAGGAAGCTTTAGTGGGCCAAGTTCCAGGTTGTCAAGATAAATAACCTGTAGACCAGTGTGCCAAAAAATCAGTGACATAAACCATCCTATATTACGTGAAGCATCTACTACAATACAACACAAAATTACGTGCAGAAATAGGTGGCATCTTGAAATATTGGAGACTGCACTTTTGCGTGCCACATCACACTAAACTTTTCGAGCGGCTTCCATAATAGAGTTGAGTACATAGGCAGCCCAATTGAACTCAACAATTTCATCAACCCTGAATAGAGCTCCCTAGTAATCAACAAGGCATATGCATGCTTTGTGGATGGTGCAAGAACAGTGGACATGACAAAAACAACAAATGCAACTTTGAAAGCATTTGCAACCATCTGAGATGAGTTCCTTGAGACATCTATATAGACAAAAGACTCCACTACCTTGAGATTGTGAGAATTTTTGTCAATAAGCCCAATGCTCTCTTTAACAAACCGAACTGCTGCCCGAGAGATGTATGCACGGGGACCATTGATGGCCTTTCCACCACAGGGTATACCAAAGATGGTACTGATGCAGAACTCAGTTGTCATCTATAGCAACAACACGAGCAATGTAGTCTACTTTGCGCATCAACCAAATGCTAAACCTAATGTTAAGCTTCTTGATTGCTAGAAGTTCAAGCATCCCCCCAAACTCAATTTCCCGGACCAACTGTTTTTTGTACTCATCAAATATATCTACAATCATGCATAAATGCTTTACCGAGCTCCTTAAAGTAGTGGCAGGCGAGGCATGAGCACTTATATTATCTACGCTGCATTCTTCGTGGTTGTTGTTAGGCAATGAGGTTCCGTACACATCGCCGTCCTCCTCGTCGGTCACTTCTTCAAGCACTCGTGCTTCGACCTCCTCATCGATATCAGACGAGATACAAGGTTGAACCAATGAATATTAAGCAATGCAGTTGGAAGTAGAAGGGGATGGAATGGAGGGATTACGAGAAATTGACAGGGAGGAGCTTAGTGCCTTATCTATCGTTGCAGTGTACGTCGGACCAAAATTGGCATAGGAAAAGGCGAAGGGGATTAGGAAAATAGCGACTGTGGAGCGCCATGCATAACCCTAGCTAAATGAAAGAGCTAGAGTACATAATGAAAATTGGAATCGCATCAGACAGAGTCCTCTACCGTGAGCACAGGTGGGATGAACAGGAAGCAAATTGTTGGTTTGTTGGAGGGAACCGAATGGATGACCACCACCCGCACCAAAGTTCAGAATCTTGCCTCCCTATATGTATGTACATTACGAACATGCCATGTTGTTATGCCTACTCCAGACGAGTTCAGCGAAAATAAACGAAAAAACAGAAAATGAAATGCAGCTCTGATCCCAGGAGCATTGAACGCCTGTGATAGAGCCCTGGAACTAGAGGGGGTCAGGGATCTATTTGTCCGGGGGCGGCGCCGGACCTTGGCGCGACAGGCCCCACGTTTCGAAACCGGCGGTTCAGAGACACTTACACGTGGGGCCGAGGAGAACCACAAGAGTACCCACTCGTCGGTCTCCTCCGCCCTATAACATCGTGCAGACCAGTAGCCCGCGCGGCCGCTTGCTCCTGCTCCTTCCCCGCTGCCGCGTCGCCTCCGTCGCGGCCCCCCCCTACCGAAACCCTACCCCAGACCAATCGCCACTGCCGCTGCTTGCTCTTTCCGGCCGCGAACCCGTGCCCTAGCTGTCCCTCCGGGGGTCTGCGAGGCGCTGCGCCCCGGAGCTAGGGTTTAGACCCCGGGCCCATGGAATTCGGCGCGGACAGCGCCCGGTGGACGCATCCGCGAGGCCAGGTCGCTGAGGCGTTGCCGCCGACGCTGTCTGACCGCGGCGAGGTCGCCTCACCCCGCTTCGATTCGTCTCGTGCCCTAAGGTGAGCGGCAATCCGGCCTTCCTGTACTTACGAATTGTTATGAGTGATGAGCCCTCTCGCAGGCGCTCTGGAGAAACTATTTATATGTTTAGGTCGTTTCTGTTCATGAATTTTGGACTTTTGGTTTAGTTTACTCGGAGTTGATGTGAATGAAATTGCTGTAGGATTTACTTTTGTAGATCTGACATGCTTAGTTCCGCATCCGTGCATGCATAATTATTCTTGAGAGATATTTATGAGTGTGGGCTTGGCCAAGTTGTGATTTTTATTAGGATTGCGGATGGCCTCTTGAGTGAGTCTCTGGAAAATTGGTAGTCTGTATTGGAGTCTGCTATCAGCAATGGCACGGAGAAATGAATTATTTTCTCATGAACTGGCAATAGCAGGAGGAATACTCAATTGATTTAGCATGACTTGTTTGATGGCATCTGGTAGGACGACGAAGCAATGATGGAAAAGCTTTGATGGATACCTTTCTGGCAATACTTCTATTGAAGGATGAAACTCTGGAATGATAAAGCGGAATAATTCATGCCTTTAGGATCCAGACATTTTAATTTTTTAATGATCTTTACATATTTTTTGGTCAAAACAAAGTCTGGTTCAGAAATGTCTTTAAATTGATATATTATTTTTTGATGGGTTTTACTCTTGGTTTGGAGTTTGTATTGTTTGAAATGTAATTGATCTGCTTTAAGTAACTTAGTGGACCTGCGATCAACTTGTTGAAATTCATTGGAGACGATAAAATTGGGCCTAATGTTTAGCCTACAATGAATTAAGTAAAACAAAATTTGTATTTATTTCTGTATTCCTTTGCTTCCTGCTTTGGAAAACTATTTTGGTGGTACTAATGTACTTGTTTCTTGCTGGCAGATTGCTGAGAGAGCTTGGCACAAATGTAACAGAAGATTTGGTTGTGCTGATGCCAAATTTGCTGTCATTTTTGAAGCATGATGATCCTGCAGTTGTTAAGCAATCTATAGCTAGTGGGACAAATTTATTTGCTGCTGTATTGGAAGAGATGACACTTCAGGTTGTTCTTTGTAAAACAGATATTTATCAATGAATAAATCCATTGTTGCTGTAACTGCCAACTGTCGTGATGTTGCTGTTATCATTCGATGATGTTACTTGCTTATCCTAATTGTTATCATTCGATGATGTTACTTGCTTATCCTAATTGTTTTGGGAGTGTCTCACAAAATTCAACCGAGTGAAAAACTTCGCTACAGGAAGTTTCTAACTTAAAAATTATTCTTCATAAAAAAGTTTCCAAGCTCCAAATGCAAAGCACTTTGACTGCAATGCATGTTCTACTTGACTTAATGAAGACAGTGCATAGATCCAGCGCTTTGTTGTTTTCATCTGTTTCCACTTTGTCAGTTCATGCAGAACAGTAACAGCCACTGGCTATCATAAAGTGCTTCTGATGAAAGCACTGTTGTCTGTTCTCGACTGTCACCATGTTGAGTGCATGCATCTCTGTTTGGTCATCAATGAACTGAAGATCAGAAAGCTTCTTGTTCTACCATTAAAAGGCCAACCATTTCAGTTCTTTTCAAGGCCTTAATGCATTCATTGACCAAACCTCCAAATCCTAGTCAAGTCTGCTTCAACCATTCATTCATCCCCCCCCCCTCCCCCCGCCCCCAGTTTTCTGATCTTTGCTTAATTGTCTCCCCATGAAGAAAACTGGAGGAAGAGCAGACCTAATCCAAGAAATGCTAGAAAGCAGGAACAAAGCTTTGCATGACAATTTGGTGCTTGTTTGTTACTATTTGAAAAAAAGCCAGTTAAAAAAATGGCTTCTTTGCACTAACTTAACCATTTAGCAATTATAACAGCATTAAAGTGGTAATAAATGCACTGAATTTTTCTTGTACCATTCATATTGCCATGAAAAAGAAATACAGCCAATCACCTAGTTAAATATTTGAAGGAATATCGTCAAATTCTATATGTTTAGCTTATTGTCAAGTTAGTTTTAAAATTGGTTCTTCCCAGTGGTATACATGACCATATCCATGAGTTGTTTGGAATTTCAGAAATTAGTAGTAGTAAGAACAATATATTCTTTTTGTAAAATATGATTGTGCAAGATGCAAGAAGCTCGTAGAAAAATGTTCCCACTGGACTACGAAGTACATATTAAACTTTTGAATTTACATTTTATACTCTTGAGTGTAAAATACATGCTACAATTTAAATGAAACTGTTTTCTTACCCTGCAACAACTAGAATTCCAGCTACCAAGAACGAAACGAAGTTTTGTCAAACTAATTGAGACATACAGTCCCCATAGCTTAGATTGTTTGTTATGTTTGGACTAATTTACAAGGACGATCTATGATTAACCGTAATAGTTAATGAGGCAACTTTTCATCAAGTCATGGTTTGTTTTAGATGAAGCTCATGACATTTTGTCCTTGTTTTTGAAAATGTGAAGCATTGTCTGGAGTCAGGATTGAATAAATCTGAATAGTTGCTTCCCTTGCCACATTTTCTTCTGCTTGGATTTGATGTTACTTATAAAGTTATCATTTGAATATTAGTAACTTGCTACTAATATCATCATTCCTGGCACTCACTGTTCTACTGCCATTGAAAATCCAGATCAACAAGTGTGGAAAACTTGATGCTTGGCTTGAAATGATGTGGGATTGGATGAAGCAGTTCAAAGATGCAGTCCGTGATGTGATGCATGAGGTTGGTTTAATCGTAGTTTATGCTGTATACATTCAATAAGGTGAAACTGCTGTTGTTCTGTTGTGAGTAGTTGACACATCATGGAATTACCTAAAAACTGTATAAGTGTGATGTTATCATTGTGATAGGTCCCTTCATTTTGTATAATAATATCTAGTGCTTTGGGTGAACAGTAAGTCCCTAGATGATACTATTGCACTTTACCACAGGATTCCTGAGATTATAACTAATTTTTATACAAAATGACATCTGTGAGATAAAATACAATGGTTAGTGCTGCGGCTTGTATTTTTAGTCTATGTTATATCTGACACTCTTCTTCGTGTGACATGTAACAGCCTGGCCCTATTGCAACTAAACTACTCGCTGTAAAGTTTGTTGAAACATGGATCTTGTGTTTCACGCCTGAAGCTAATAGTGACCAAACAACTCCAACTGAAGGTATCATTTGCTAGATAAATGGTAACAATTAAATGGACCATATTTTTTTTTGAGAGCAATGGGCCATACTGTTAATGTGCTTTCAGATTAACAAAGTACATCGTCACCCTACAAACAGGAAAAAACCAGAGATTTGATACTTCACGATTGTCTCAGTTTCATCCTAGCCTTGATCCTGTTGTTCTGGAGGCTGATGCAAACAGAGCTCTCATCCTCCTACTGGATATTCTGCAATCAGCTTATGCTCATCGAGGGTCCTTCCTACTTGGCACCATTAATTCGTAAGAGTTTCTACCGGCTGTCTTGCATACAATGAGTATAAATGATTCATGAAACTCCCATTATTCCAGCATTCCCTCCTGTCTTCGTTTAACTAGCTTACTCTATATATGAGGATGAACATGAGCTTATTTAATGCATGACATCCTTCCCTAGTTATGCACATGTTTATCTTGAATGCTAAATAGGTAATCATCATGGAATAATAGTTCAAATAGTTTAGCCGCTTGACTGGTGTCTTACTGTTTTACCCCATAATCTAGGTACTTTGTGATCCCATTTTGGTTTTGTCCCCTGACCACTTATTTTGACCTTTATGCCTGTGTGCGTGCGTGCTTGTTTGCTGCCAGCCCAGCCATATGTGGAGATGAGTATATCTTTGAAGCTTTTAGAGTTTATGCTGGTGAAGCTTTGGGGCTGTACATCTGTTTGTGCTGTTTATCTTACAAGGCTGCATAGCTGTCTAAGATGTATTTGCCATTCTGAAATATAATATATTTTTCATTTGGCAGTCTTACAGCAGTTGTGAAGAATCGGCCAATTTACTATGACCGCGTGCTGCCAGTGTTGCTTGATTTTGACCCTGGCTTGGAGACTGCAATGGGTGCCCATGCAGGAAGCCTGCAGTATTCGCTAAGAACAGCTTTTTTGGGGTTTCTACGGAGTCCTCACCAGGCAATGATTGAGGTGAACTCATCTAATATAGGTTGGACTTGTCTAATATAGATAAACTATTCAATTTAATGGGAATATTTCATACTAAAAGCCCCTCGATACAGCTAAAAGATTCTAAAATTGTTGGGATGGTGATTTTTAATTTGTGACGAAATGTAACTTGGCTAACTTGCTATGTTGTTACACCAGATTATGGTTAATTAATTAATGGTAGTCTAACTATAAATTGTGATGAAATGATTGATTGACATTGATTGTAAATATGGTTCCTGAAGATGAAGGTGTGGTTGTCTTCATGGCACCAAGCATGAAGGTCATATACCAATTAATAAATGACCAAGTGAGGGCACAGTTCAGCTCTAGTATCTTTGGATTCTAAATCTTTGAGAACTATGTTAACAACAATAAAATAAATTCTTTTGACCAGGTCCTTGCAACCAAGGATGATGCTCCCCATCAGGGAGCTGTCTGAGTTTCAATAAATAAATTAATAAATCCTGGTCATCGCTTCCTGGAATTTATGATATTCATGTAGGTTGCTTGCTTGTGTTGCTCCTCTTTGTTGTATCTGTTTATAACAAAATAAATTGTATTGTATGTTTATGAGCTATTTTTCAGAGACCTGTCTTGTTTTCTTTTAAGGAATCCTAGAGCAGTTTTACCATTAATTTTCTGTAATTACATCTCGTAGAGATTTACATATCTCTGTAGTACCTGTTTTTTTAATGTCATTTGGTGGACTTTCATTCCTCTACCTGAACTGTTTTTGATGTATGCTACTTGTCAAGTTAACCATAGCCTTTCTCCTCTGGGCAGTCCAAAGACATATTGGTTAGACGGCTTCGTGCTCTAAGCCCTGGTGAAGCAATAGAGCAAATTATTAGGCAGGCAGAGAAGATGTCTAGAAACATAGAGCGTGCTTCTCGTGCTAGCAAGGTATATGTCTGCATGCTTATACATGTACTCTTGAAAATGTGCTTCCTTGAAAAGTATGTATTTTTTTTCTTTTGAAAAAAATAAGTTGTTTTTATATGTCACAGGATGAGCCTCCAACATGGGAGATACTTTATGGAGATATTAATCGGAAGAAGCCTGTTGCCAGATCAAGTGATGTTCTTGCTATGCCTGATGGCATAGCTAAGAGAGCAAGATTTGACACATCTGCCACTTCAAATCTGCCAGTTCAGGGATACTCTGATTATTATGTTATGCAGGTTGACAATGATGCCAATTTAGGTCATTTGTCTGATCCAGCTATCTTGAATAGTGATGTATCTCCTGTTGAGAAGATGATCGAAATGATTGGCGCTTTACTTGCTGAAGGAGAACGAGGAGCTGAATCCCTTGGTATTCTTGTCTCAACAGTAGAGACAGATGTCATGGCTGACATTGTAATAGAAACAATGAAACATCTACTGGAACCTCCATTTCCTTTAGCAACAAATAACGGTGTTCAGCAACCAATTTTTAAATCTTCCTCCGGTCTCTCAACAGAGAGCCTGCCAGCCAATTCAGACTCGTTGCTGTTCGCTGCACAATTAACACACACAGCAGATGGAGTCAGCATGTCACCATCTGATGCCTTTGTTATGCCTAGTGTTCATGATGCTAAGCGTGACCCGAGAAGGGTATGATCTATCTTTTGGTGATTTTCAGGTTGTGTTTTTTGAGGTCAACAGAAATGCCTACTCTGAGGATGCTGATGTCTTGCAGGACCCTCGTCGCCTTGATCCACGGGGGACAGTTTCATCTGCTGCTACAAATTCGATACAGGTGAAGGTGGAAACGAATAATATGCATCAAACGGATAATTTGCCAAATACACCTTGCTCCAATTCTGGGAAGGCTGAAAACTATTCGGATTATTCAGGAGATTTACCTAAAACTGAAGATGAACAGCATACATCTTCTCAGCCCAATCAAACAATTGCCAGAGACAAGTCTGAGCCTCTGGATGTTGCCACCGAACCAGAGCCAACCTTTGAAGTCATGGCACCAGTGGATGTCGGGTTTCAATCTTCTGACGTTGATGAAGAAATGGTCAATCCCTTGTCTTCAGAAATTACTTCAGTTGATGAATCTGATAGTGTAGACCTGGAGGTTTACCCCTTTTTACCAGTTCCCACGGCATCAACACTGGAAGATACTGGTCATGACTTGCCGGTTATTCCATCTCATTTGGAATTAAGCGACAAAGAGAAAATCTCAATGAACAAAGTAGCCATTAGGCGAATAATTGACGATTACAAGAAAAACAATCTTAATGCAAGATTTTCTTTGGTTGCTCATTTGATTGCCCAGGTATCATTTTGGTATTGTAATCTTTAGTCTTAAATATTCTGTTTGCTAAATGTTTAGTACTTCAATTCTTCAAATATCTTTTGTTTACTTCGCTTGTTGAGAAAATCTCAATGAACAAAGTAGCCATTAGGCGAATAATTGACGATTACAAGAAAAACAATCTTAATCCAAGATTTTCTTTGGTTGCTCATTTGATTGCCCAGGTATCATTTTGGTATTGTAATCTTTAGTCTTAAATATTCTGTTTGCTAAATGTTTAGTACTTCAATTTTTCAAATCTCTTTTGTTTACTTCGCTTGTTGAGAAAATCTCAATGAACAAAGTAGCCATTAGGCGAATAATTGACGATTACAAGAAAAACAATCTTAATGCAAGATTTTCTTTGGTTGCTCATTTGATTGCCCAGGTATCATTTTGGTATTGTAATCTTTAGTCTTAAATATTCTGTTTGCTAAATGTTTAGTACTTCAATTCTTCAAATCTCTTTTGTTTACTTCGCTTGTTCTCACACTACTTTTTCCCATAATTTGTGTCTTCAGAGTGCTGCTGATGATAATATTATGGATTTGATTCAGAGGCACATTATTTTTCACTCTAATGATCAGAAGGTACTTTACTAACAGTGAACTGGAGCAGAAACATCTGACTTTTTGATGAGTCAATTTACTAGAAATTAGTTTTTTTGCTGAGTTTAGGATCTGAAATTCTGAATTAGTTTTTTTGTTGAGATTGTAATGCACATTTCGATCATACTATTTTCGTCAGATGTAAGTTCAGACATTAAAACTGGTATCAGGTCCATATTTTGGTTGGGGTGAACTTGGCTTGAATTCATCATAAACAAGCTGATCGTCAGCACTGCACTAAGCTTAAAGTCGGTTTCTAGCTGATTTTGAGCTGAGCTGAGATTTGCTTGAATAGGCTCTCATGTGCATAAATTATGCCTATTCGAGCCAATCTGATTCTTGTCCTTCCAATCTCGTTTGATCTTTTGTACATGTGGGCAATCCTCATGACTAGGGTTCAACTGTTGAAGTGATGTTGTGTCTTTTTTATTTGTGTGCCCATTTCTGCTGAGCTTGAGCTAGTTCAAGCGTCCATCAAATTGAGCCAATGCTGCTAAATGGAGCTTATCCACAAGACAAGCTGATTTCAAGCATGAATTTAGCTATGTTTGAGCTGGTTAAGCTTTTTCTGTTTGTCATGTAAATCACAATTAACATCTCCCAAACAAAGCATGCATCATGATCATACAAGCATATTAGTTGTCCAGTCACTCCCCCTCCCAAGATTCTCACTTCTGAGGCATGTGTTTTCTTAGGGGCACGAACTGGCAATGCATGTGTTGTATCAGCTGCAGAGTATCAGTGTTGCTGATCTGCCAGAATGCTCTACGTCTACTTCTAAACATTATGAGAAGTTCTTTATATCACTTGTGAGCATGCTCATCATACCCTTGTATCTCGTTATATGTTCTTTCTGAGAGTTGAAATAAGGGAAGAAATAACATCTTGTCATTTCCTTTGCTCTCATCTCTAGGCGAGGTCCTTGATTGACTTGCGGCCTGCTTCAGACAAGTCTTTTAGCAAACTTCTATGTGATGCACCATATCTGCCAGAGTCTTTGTTTAGATTACTAGAGGGTCTTTGCATGTCACAAAGCGACAACCAACAAATAAAGGACGGGTATGGTGACCGTGTCACCCAAGGCCTTGGAACTGTATGGAGCCTTATCTTGGGGCGGCCTTCACTTCGACATGTTTGCTTGGATATTGCTCTGAAGGTTTGCATGTTTCCTTTTCAACTGGTAGAATGCTATAAAATCATTGACTCATGCTTAAATAGTTTGGCGGTTTTTTCTAAGTTTGCATGCTGATGTTAGAGTTTACTAGTTATTTTATATTCATTTCTGTGTAAATATCTCCATTAATCTCAAGTGCAGGCATGTGGTATGCATGGCTTACATTCTGTGCTACTGTAATTTTAAGTTTTTGAGAATACCAATCTTTGTTCAGAATAATGGTAAAAATGGCTTTTTTATGTGGCTGGTACTACACTATTCTGGGCCGCACTTATCCTTTGTTATGAATTTGCAGTGTGCCGTCCACTCTCAAGATGAAGTCAGGGGAAAGGCAGTTAGATTGGTATGGGAATAGCATTGTCTTATCTTTTCTTTGCTTTGTTTGGACTTAATGTTATACCAGGTTATGTAACACTGATACACACATTCTTTTTAGGTTGTAAAAAAGCTATGTGATCTAACATATGCAACAGAAAAAATCGAGCAGTTCGCCACAGAAAGTCTTGTGGGAGTTGCTAATGAGCATGGTGTGGACACAGATATTAATATAACATCCTCAAAAGAATGTACAGCTGAGGTAATTCTTCATGATTTTGATACTTGTCATGGTTAGGTACCTTTCATGGCCAGGCTCTGCAAGGGGGTGAAAAATGAGACATGAACTATCCTAATTATTCAACTACCTAATTTGAACTCAGCAAATGTGTTGAGAGTTTCATGTTGGAATTGTAGTTTCTGTTCCATTTGATTTTGTATTTCAGTTAAAAGTGTAATATGGATGTGAATCCATCCAAAATGCTGTATCATCTGTATTATTTGCATTTGAATTTTAATTCGAGAAAGTAACATAAACATTCTGTTGTAGCATGTCTTATTATTTAAACACCTTTTCTCAATTTGCTGTCGTGTTCCTTGAGCTTGACTCGGCATATCATAACTTTTACCCTGCTGCACATGAGATTTTACCATTATAAATCTGGCTAGCGCCTAAAATATGAATTACATGGATGTCCTGAATCCAACCAAAATGAGAAGAATTTTGGTTGGAGTCCGAAGATATTCAAATTTAACTAAAGAACATAGACGTGAGTATGGTTTGAATTATATCAGCTTCGTATTTGGTCTGTTTCCTTGCCTAGGCTCAACCATTATGTTCTTATGTGGATGTGCTTTGAGTTCCTGTTTTCTTGGAGTAGTTCTATTTCTTTTCCTTGAAAAAGGAAAAAAAAAAGGGTTTCCATGGACGCGAGTACGGTTTGAATTATATCAGCTTTGTATTTGATCTGTTTCCATGTATAGGCTCAACCATTATGTTCTTATGTGGATGCGCTTTGAGTGCTTGCTTTTTAGGTGTAGTTCGTCCTTGAAAAAGGAAAAAAACAGGGATTTCGGTCTCATCTGCTGTTCCTTTTATCTTTCTGACAAGTTACCAAGGATATATGAAATCAATCTAGTAGGTCCAGAAGTTTGTTTAAAGTTCAGGTTACAGAAGCCTATGTGGTTGAAAAGAAACTTGCACTAATTGATGGAGCATTCAGCTTACTTGGTTATGGAACCCTAAATCCCTCAATCGTTTACCCAAAATATATTGTAGTTGGGTTGCCAGTTATGGGAGTAACAGACTTGTTTTACCTTTTTATAGAAATATAGAATGGATTGGGTTCCTTAGAACTTAAATTTTTGCAGCTCTCCTACAGTTCCTGTACTACAGTTGTAACTTTTACTTTATGATATAGGGGGAGATAAATGTTCTGATATTCTCCAGATAGGGATAAAGTTTCTTAAGATTTGCACTGGTTACTGCATTTTAGTTGAATTTTCACTGATGTATGGTCTTTTGTGAAAGCAGTTTGAGGTAGGCAGTCAGGAAACTTCAGTTAGTGTCTCCCAGATTCCAGATGCTGGATCTTCTGAAAGTGGGTCACCGAAACAATCAGCAATATCTGTATCTGAGGCGAAACGCCATACTTCATTGTTCTTTGCACTTTGCACAAAGGTATCCATATGAAAATAGTACCTTGATCTTTTCTTTGGCTTCTCTCCGAGTGGTGGTAAAAGCAATTTGTTTCTTCCAGAGGCCTAGCCTTCTTCAACATCTGTTCAATGTTTATGGAAGGTCTCCAGAAGTTGTCAAGCAGGTGCTGCCTTTATTTTGCAATTTGCTAGTCTTTATGGTTTTTAATATTGACCAGTGAATTACAATTACTGATTTACTGTTTGCTCATCATGGTGCAAATTTGCCCAGTGTATCCATTGGCATATACCCAGCCTTGTAAGAAATCTGGGGTCCTCATGTTCTGAGATGCTGGACATCATTCATAATCCACCTGAAGGCAGTGAACATCTTGTTACCATGGTACTACCATAAATCTCTGACTTCTCTTCTACATTATTTCGAAACAAATAAGTTCATTGTGCTTATTGTTTATTTTCTTGTTTTAAAGATACTGCAAACATTGACCGAAGAATCAAATCCTTCAGCCAACCTAGTTGCCGCTGTTAAACATTTATATATGACCAAGCTGAAGGTCTGTAAAATTTCAGCCTGTGTTTTGTACTGCTGCAAATTCTCTTGTTCGCACTTTAACATGTTAGTTGTTTGTTTATTTAATGTGTTTTCTGAATCTTGTAATTTTCTCTGGCAGGATGCATCTATTCTCATTCCTTTGCTGTCTTCATTTCCAAAGGAAGAGGTATATGCTTCTGTTATTTTTACTTATATTCTGCCTGTCTAGTATTCTGTTAGCCAAGAAATAGAAATGCTTTGGTAGAGGGTCCCGTCAAGCACCACGCCCGCCAGGGTTTAAACCAGGGTGCCTACCTTCTTCTGATGTGAACGCCAGAGTTCCTGGTATTATTTCCCAAAAAAAAGAAAGAAAATAAACGAAATGAAATGCTTTCCCACCATGATTGTGTTTGCAAGGACATGTATACTCTGCACATCATGGATTGGGCTTCCCAGTCAATCTGATAATTCGTTTGGCAGCTACTAGCCTGCAAAACAGAACTTGCTGATTGGTTGACATTACTTCTATTTAGAGTTTTTAGACTCAACTGGCTGGTACGTATGGTTGCTCCATCAAGATTGTGTGGCACTATTGGAAGTTGGCTGGTGGTCTGATCCAGATCATATGGTGTGCAATAAATCCATCAGTAAATCTATTCCATAAAATATTTTTCTTTGTCGTGGAAAAATATTTTATCAAGGGACTTGAAAAAACACTTTATCAATGCATATGTCATATTTTATGACTTTATTTTTCGTATCAGTTTCAGCTATTCATTGTGTGATCTAGAGTGTGTTGATTTTAGGGTATGGGATCTTTTTATTTTTAGCTTCTAGATAGTCAAACACTGCTTTCTTAATTGTTGTAAGATGCCCAAGTAAGTTGCTATCATCCTGATGTAATGATTAGTTCATTACTCATGGCTCTGCAGTTTTCACTTTCAGTTTCCTTCTAATATTATTGCACCATGGAATGATAGAGTAATTTATGGAGCTGCAAATTTGATTACTTAGGCTGTTTGATATTAACTTTGGACTATTTTGAAAGTTGAAATAAATGTAAATTTACTTAGGAGTTACACGTCAATCTGGAGTGCCAAATTAATTTGCAGCCGATAATAAATGTATGTACAAAATATCATTTTGAAAATTCAGTACTGATCTTATTGGGGGTTTTTTTTTTCTTGGGAATATTCCACATTTTGTGCGATCCTTAAAAAATGCAATTTTTCTATGTACGTCATATGCATTTTGTATATTTACAGTCTCATTATTATGGATTTCGATTTTTTTAGATCATTATATAACTGACATGCTTTGTTGATTGCACTAACTTTCTCTTATTACACTGGTTGCAGGTATTGCCCATATTTCCGAGGCTAGTTGATCTACCGATTGTCAGATTCCAAGATGCACTTGCTCGGATATTGCAGGTGATTTTATTGTGCTAATACAACGCTCCATTAATAAGCATTACGTAGCCCCCAGCCCATTTTGAGCTCACATCATAGGCCTGTTTGAACTTTAGATGTGATGGGGGGAAGTGCTGAAGTATGAGCAGTCAAATAATAGTTTGAGTTTAGATGTGATAGGGAAAGTGTTGAAGTACGAGCAGACTGACTCCCTTTCAGTGCTGATCTGATACACCATCCTTATGTTGTTCAGCATGATTTTGTATTTTTATGGTTGAGACAATGATGTCATTGATTTGCTATTAAGGATGCCACCGTTGAGTTATTCTTTTTAGCAAGTCATGAGTTGTTTTTTTCAAATGTTTGATTTAAATAACTTTACTTTTGACAGGGAACAGCTCATACCGGTCCAGCATTAACTCCTGCTGAAGTTCTGATTGCAATTCATGATATTAACCCTGAAAAGGATAAAGTTGCCCTAAAAAAGGTAATATCATTTATTATAGTTGTTTTATTACCATGTATTCTGACATTACTAGTATAGGGTACTTGCATTCCAAAGTAATTGAGTTCTCTAGATTTTGTTTTTCAGGAACATTGTCTGAATTCCAGATTTCATACCCAAACACACCCACATGCATTTGTGAAAATTTGCATCATATATTTTTATTTGTTGTCATGAAGTTTCTTCAGCTGCTGATGGAAACTCATTTCAGGTCACAGATGCTTGCACAGCTTGCTTTGAGCAGCGTACGGTATTTACTCAGCAAGTTTTGGAAAAATCACTGAATCAATTGGTACTTACATTAGCACTGTTATACTGTGCAATTTTGTGCATTTTTTTTTCTTTTGCTCAATTATTTGGGCTGTTGTGCAGGTTGACAGAGTACCAATTCCTCTTCTTTTTATGAGAACAGTTATTCAAGCGCTTGATGCATTCCCAGCTTTGGTATGCTGATTCTCATTTTGATTTATACACAATGAATTTGATCTGGTTATATTTATTGGAAGAAAACTTGCTTGCCAGTTTACCTATTCCTTTGGGAATCAGTCTATACACACTTTAATATACTAACTATATAGACATGACTTACTAACCAGCCTATTGGTACTGTATGCGCTTGCTTACCAGATGCTGCATAGATTTCTAAATTGTAACTGACTTTTCCTCTCTACATTGTTTACAAAGACTCTGTAGTTCTGTTTCAGAAACTATGAACAACTCTTTCTTGCCAGTTCACATTGTGTTCCATTTTCCAAATAATTATATCGTGGGCACAAAACAGCACAAAGTCTGAAGAGCATTGTGTTTCAGACTCAGTCATTTGATCATGTTTGTTTATTCAGGTTGATTTTGTCATGGGGATACTCTCCAGGCTCGTCAATAAGCAGGTCTGTCAATTTCCAGTGTCTCAAGCAGTCATGCATTTGTTTTATTGCATGTTTTATTTCCTTGGCTGTTATTGATTGACCATACAAGAATCAATGTTATATTATGGCACCTTTTGCTTTACCACAACCCCACAAAGTTGTTTCTGCCATTATATTCTTAACTAGCAAAAACAAGCTAGTTTAATATATAGATATCCCCAGAGTGTTGTAACTCAATTGGTAAATCTCTCTTCTCTTATGAGTGTATTAATCTTGCATTCTTCACAGTAATTTTTTGTGTGAAACATAGAAGGGGACCTTATAGTGCCATTTTGCTATGTTCAGCAGATTAGTTATAACTGAAGTGCGCTAATATTATTTAATTGGAACCTTTCTTTGGTGTATTGACACATAATTTGAACTATTGTGTTATGGGCTAGGTCTTGGGTCTGAGATATAGCTAGTTAGTTAGTTTGTATGGGCTGCAATTACTGTTCACCGACTACACTGTAGCAGTACGGTACTGTAGCCCGGGTTAGAGATAAGATCAGGGATTAGTTAGAGATATGATTGCTAGGAAGATAAGATTTGTTACTTTAAATTGTTAGGGCCACTCCTATATAAAGGAGGACGTAGCACCTATTGTAATCAAGCAAGAAGAAATGTAAAGAGCAGTCAGAGCCTCCGAGAGGAGGGCGACTAGCCTATTTCTTCTTGCTAACCCATCTACCCTAGCAAAATCATATCATATTGTCTGTTTTAGAATTACTAAGAAATGTAGGGATAGTCATTCAGTAGGTGTTTTATTATCACTTATTGAGATCTGAGCCTTTGAATTTGTTGTCTTGCTGCAGATATGGAAAATGCCAAAGCTGTGGGTTGGGTTCTTAAAATTGACATTCCAGACTCAGCCACGCTCTTTTGATGTCTTATTACAGGTATTATCCTGTTATGTTAGTATGTTACTGAAGTATTCCTAGATATCAATTATTCTGTTTTACGGATATGGCATCATGTTGTTACCTGTAGCTACCTCCACAACAGCTTGAATTTACGTTGAATAAGCATCCCAATCTTCGAACACCTCTTTCTTCATTTGTTAATCAGTGCAACATGCAGAACACCTTGCCCAGGTACCTCTGTGCTATTGTTATTAGTGTTATAAGCTTACTTGATTTTTCATATCCTCTTTTGATGGCTTGAGCAGCAAATACTTCAATTTCCAGCTAGGTGTAATAAAGACCGAGTCACCCAAACTAGCATCCATTTCTGTATGTTATGTTTAATCTCAGTTTTCTTGGGGTGTTGCTTATAATAAAATAGGGCTCTTAAAAATATTATTTAATGTGCTGGGTGTCTTGGGCTTCAATGTGAATTCGGGACTTTATAATTTAATCCTACGGTAGTGTTCCTTTAGGGCTGTAACTCGTCTCCTTGCTATTCATTCCTGGAGTTTGCGGTGGCCTTCTAGTTTTTATGCAAACAAAAATATTCCCTGGCTTAATCACACAAAACTACAAGTATGGTTCCTAATTTCCTTTGGAAGTAAGGATTCAAAGTTGTAACGAAGATTGCCTTGAGTTTTATAGTTGTGTTGTACTGCCAACTTAATAATGTTTGCCTTAATGGTCCTGAATTGTCTTCATTCTTATATGTAAGTTTTAATCTCAGTTTTATTGGGGTCATCTCAGTATTCGATCAGTGAATTGATCAATATAATATTCTGGAAAATTTATCAAAGTACAAGTCGTTGCATTCTTTCTTAATTTTGATGTGCCTTATGTGATGAGTTCTCCTAATCGCAGACAGATTTTGAAAGTTCTGGGCTTCTTTAACGAACCACAGCAGGCACCAATGTCGTTTGTGCCTGCTACATTACAAACAACAGATGCGACATCCTCTCTTCCTGGTGCAACCCTAATGTGAAATATGATGATGCAGTACCAATCAGATGCAATAAAGTTCCATGCACATACAGAGCCTTGTAGACAGTAGTGATACTGCAGAACGGATGAAGATGCTTTCTCTGATGTGCCTGCAATTTGTAATGACTGGAGTCGCTGTAAGCAACTCCACAAGATATTGACAGGAGCCACTGAGATGATTGTTTGGAGAGAAGTACACAGTGTATGTGCTGGCGTGTTTACTCCTGTGAGTGGAAGTCAACCCAAGTTGTACAGTAGCTGTACTGTTATGGTAAAAAATGTAGTTCCATCGTCAGTTCAAGGAGTCCTGCAATTGCAGGTTGAGGCAAAGCAAAAGAACAGAGCCTATGCTATTTACAGGAAAGTAAGCGGTATTACCTGATCACCATCGTGTCTTCCGCCAAACAAAGAAGTCGGATTGCAGAAGCTGCACTCCTTTTATAGGGACCGGCATTTGACTAATTTACTCTAACCATTGCTGTAACAATTTGTCTGTACATTATTGAATTGTGTTCGCTGCTTGTGTCAGCAAACATATGGTTTTCTATTGTTTAGTTATGGTCCCCGACGACAATAATTTTTCGTCATGAGAAGCTGCTAATCAAGAAAAGCGACAAATATTGGCGTTGTTAATTATCTTAGCGTCACCGCTTCATGTCGTTTAATTATCTGATTTCATGTTTTTGGTAGGTTTCCCAATGGGGTTATCCTACTGTAATGATGATATGTATGCAGTTCTGTGCCCTTGGTATATTTCTTCTATCGTCGAGTGTCTCACCGCAGTAGGCTTTAAAAAAAAAAACTCAGCAACTACGTGTGGGACGCCATCTAGCGTCTATAATATAGACTCCAGACTGTTAGGAAACCTGGAGTTTTACAATCGAATATGGATTCGTTTTGATCTCTTGAAAGATTTGATTTTATTTTTTAGGGGTTTTTGGTATTATATATATGAGGTAACATTTCTCATTGTAAACACAGATGAATAAAGAATAGATAATTTTTTCCTTACATTTGTGTCTTCTTTTGCAATTGTTCTTTTGAAGGATCGCTGGACTACACCTGGTAGTAGCGGTTTTTCAACACGTTATCGGCACAAAGCTCTGCCAGAGATCAAGCTAGCGGAACGAATCTGTCTGTGACCGATCTGCAGTGCATCGATATCGTCGTCAAACGGGCAGGTCTTTGGTCTAGCCTATATGCCTTACGTGGCACGAATTGTTCGCAAAAATAGAAAGGTACGATCGGTTCGGTATGTATCCTCTCAACTACTATCTTTTGCATCAAAATAGATCTGAAATGTTACATAAACAGTAACGTGCATCGTATGTATGAACAGTACCGAGCAACCATCAGACGAAGTGCTGCCTCCCCTGGCCGGATGGCTTGCGCCTCTACTGATGTGCCGCTACCCAACAGGCCCGCAGCCTGTTGCCACATGAAAGGGGAAAAAGGAAGTGTTGCATCCTCTGTTGATGTGCCGCCGTTGGCCAGATGGCCTGCTGCCGCGTGAAAGAAAAAGGAAACCAGGCCATGCAAGCAACGATTGAATGCAAGTAATGAAGCACACGAAGATTCCATGCTTCCCTGCTCCTGATGTGCTGTGCCGCCGAATGACCAGCGCAACATCCGTGCCGTACCCCCCTGCTGGCCTGCACGCCACGCATGCGCTACACCATCTGCCTACTGCCGCACCTGAAGTCGCCGCCCTGCTGCGCGTGCGCGCCCCTGCAGCGGCCCTGCAAGCCACAAAGAATGGGGCACAAAATAAAAAAGAAAAAAAGAAAACTAAGGCCCTGCTGGCCAGGGATCTCACCATCTCCCACCACCTTCTAGTTGCGTGTGAGGAACAGCAGACCTCATCGCCTGCCGCTCTGACGAATTGACCCACACGTCAGTCAAAACATCATATGCATGAATGCATTAGATCACATGCAACCATCAGGCTGGATTACATGCATGCAAATCCCATGGCCGATGCGTCTGTATGCATGGCGCATTGCAGGAGCACGCCAAGCCATGAAGGCTGCGATGACTAGGATGGAAACCTAACCCCCGGGAGGATTGGGCCAAATGGGCCGGTAGCCCATTAGAGGAAATTAGGTCAAGAAAAGGGAAGATGGGCCGACTAGAAAGGGCTGGAATAGAAAAGAAAAAGGGTATGCAGAAATTTCACAAATTAAATCCTATGGTTTCTGAAAATTACGTAAATTCTGGAATTTTGCGTATAAATTCATGAACTTTACAGAAAATCCCGAAGATACCTTTTCGTACATTAAAGTATCTCTAAAATTTAAATTTTTGGCATATGTTTTAGCCATTATGCAGTATTTATTTCTATGTTATTTTGCTGTTTAAATTGCCTATTATGCGTTTAAATTCAGTAAAATTCACATAATAGTATAGAAAATATCGAAAAATTGCAGCAATCCAATTTAGCAACATGAAGCAACTTTACTGGTAGTAATACCTGCATCATTTAAATATGTAGATGGCTGGCATCACGAACAAGGAGTTCGCTGAGTTGAGTGCTGATGGCCGCAACTATCTCACTTGAGCATCGGATATTCGGATTGTACTGGGAGCAAGTAGTACAATTGTTTCCACGGAGGATGAGAATGATCAGACACTTCATTTTCTCCGCCATCATCTCTCTCCCACTTTGAAGGATGAGTATATGGCAATGACCAATGCTAAGGCACTATAGGACGCACTGCATGAGCGTTTTGAGCAACTTAAGTACACCATCAAGCCTCTCGCAGAGCAAGAATGGGTCCGGCTCCGTTTCTGTGACTATAAGCATGCCAGAGAGTACAACTCCACGCTGCACCACATTTGCACACTACTGTGTCTCTGTGGGAAAGAGATCACAGAAGAGGAGAAAATTGAGAAGACTCTCTCCACTTTCCACCCAAATGCGGCATAATCCGCACGCAATCACCGTCAATCAAATTACAAGAAGTATTCTGAATTGATTGATGTGTTGCAACTCCATGAAATTCATGACGAAGTCATAAACAAGAACTTTTTATCCCAGCCGCAAGGGAAGAGCAGTGGTCTAGAAGTCAATCACATCTCTTTCAAAGCACGCAAGAACCGCAATATGAAGCAGGTGAAGGGAGAAAAGAAAGTGGTGGCAGGCAAAGTCAAGCCTGGTGATAATAATGGTAAGACAAAGAAAAAGGTCAAGCCTTATGGTGAGCAGAACCAGACATGCTATAAGTGTGGTGTTTGGGACCATTGGTCCCAAATCTGCAAAGCACCAAAGCATGTTGTGGAAGTATTTCGGAAGAAGAAGAAAGAGCAGCCAGAAGCACACCTCACCATTGCAGTGGGGATGGAAGAGGATAAAGCAGTTGAAGTTGAAAGGGATGCATCTCACATGGAAGTTGATGATGCTCCCGCAATGACTGTAAAAGACCTCCTGATGAAGGATGCGGAAACCTCTACTTTGCCCTCCTCCACTGACATAGAAGATGCTATAAATAATGAAGCGGAAAAGAAAGCCATTGAAGCAGAAGTGGTCAGATATTTCACAGACTCTATCTAGAATTAGAGTAATTAGCCATTCAATTAGTTGCTGAATTTAGGAGGATTGAATGAATAAATGTAAGCTCTAGAAGAGAAATCTTAGCTGCAAACAATATTTTTTTCGATAGTTAATGAAACATTTAATCTTGTTGCTACTTCCTCGCATGTGAATGATTGAATGTTTTATTTATAGAATATGTGTGGCGCCCGCATGAAGGAAGTTGTATTGTGGATAGTGGAACCACAAACACCATCTTAAGAGAAAAGATATATTTTCAGTCTATTAAAAATAGCTCTGGAAAGGTGATGACTGTCACTGGAAGTGATAAATGCATAGTAAGTTCTGAAAGAGTCACAGTCATACTACCTATGAGAACTACTTTGCACATTGAGGAAGCATTGTTATACCCTGAATCTACAAGAAATCTCTTAAGTTTTAAAGACATTCGCGCTAACGGTTTCCATGTAGAAACTGGTGAAGAAGGTGGTAGAGAGTACCTACACATCACTAAGCGTGATAGCGAAGTGAGAATACTAGAAAAACTTCCCTCCATGAGTAATGGCTTGTACTACACTCGCATTAGGGTACTTGAAGTGTTCACTACCTAGAAGACTGTGTTTCGAAGTGCAGAATTATTCTCTCTGTGGCATGATAGGTTAGGTCACCCTGGTCTTAGAATGATGAGAAACATAATTACTAACTCACAAGGTCATGTTATAAATGTGAAGAATTTTCCGAATCATGAAGATTTTGTATGCCTTGCATGCGCTACTGGAAAATTAATAATAAGACCGTCTACCTTGAAGGTACAAGATGAAATCCCTGCATTCTTGGGCCGAATTCAGGGGGATATTTGCGGTCCTATTCAGCCGCTTTCTGGCCCGTTTTGGTACTTTATGGTATTAATAGACGCATCCTTGAAGTGGTCGCATGTATGTCTATTATCTACCCGCAACCACGCCTTTGCAAAGTTGATCTCGCAAATCATACAAATCAGGAATAATTTTCCGGATCATCGCGTGAAATCCATCAGAATGGACAACGCTGGTGAATTTACTTCTAAAGCGTTCAATGATTATTGCACTGGTATGAGAATTAAAGTTGAACATTCTGTACCGCATGTCCATACCCAGAATGGACTAGCCGAAGCGCTAATAAAGAGAATAAAGTTCATTGCAAGACATTTGTTGCAACACAGTAATTTGCCTGCTACATGTTGAGGACACGCAGTCTTACATGCGGCAGCTCTCACTAATTATAGACGATCCTCCTACAACATCCAGTCACCTATACAACTAATGCAAGGGGTAATTCTGAAGATTTTCCATTTATGCAAATTTGGATGTATGGTTTATGTGCCAATACCGCCGCCACAGCGAACCACTATGGGACATTTGCGGGAAGTTGGAATATATGTCGGTTATGAGATTGCATCCATAATCCGATATTTAGAACTAACAACTGAAAATTTGCATACGGCCCGCTTCGCTGACTGTATTTTTGATGAGAATAATTTTCCGTCATTAGGGGCAGGAAATATACCCTTGGATGAAAAATGTCGGGAAATTATATGGCAGGCTGAAGGAATTGCGGCACATGATCCTCGCACTAGTGAAGCAAATGGTGAAGTACAAAAAATTATCGATTTGCAGAAATTAGCAAACAATCTGCCTGATCATTTTTGTGATTTGAAGAGTGTGACTAAGTCGCATATCCCTGCACGCAATGCACCGGAGAGGGTGAAAGTACCAAAAGAAGATACCCCTCATCTTGTCCTAGGAGCTCCGAAAAATAATAAAAGGACAAGAAATTCGGTTTCTCAAGTCCCAAATAGCCGGAGACGTCTGACGAAGGTGGGAAATGAGAGCTTACCATAGCCGATCGCAAAAGTGCCCCAAAGAAAAAAGAAGGGGAGCTAGTTGAGACCTGATGATGGTATGGAATCTCAGGAAGTAGGTATACCAGATTTGAATCTTCCCACGCAGGAAGGAACCAGCGAAAATGCGCGTGTTGAAATCGACGCTGGTAAACTAAAGGACCTTGCTCCAATAGTAAGAAATTATGAAGAGCAAGATGAAGAAGCACCTGGAGTTGAAAATGAAATTGATGGATATTGTGACCGCATATCTTTATGGGAGCCTAGATTCGGTCATTTATATGAAGGTACCTAAAGGAATACCATTGCTGAATCAGGATAGAGGAAATAGACACCTTTATAGCGTATAATTGAAGAAGTCGCTGTATGGGTTGAAACAGTCAGGTAGAATGTGGTACCACAATCGTTTGAGTGAATTTCTTGGAAAATGAGGCTACACAAATAGCACAGATTGTCCATGTGTATTCATAAGAAGGTCCCAGAATGGATTTTGTATAATATCAGTATATGTAAATGATCTAAATATCATTGGTACAAAAGAAGATATAGAAGAAGCAAGTTCCTACTTAAAATCTGAATTTGAAATGAAAGATTTGGGTAGAACCAAATTTTGCTTAGACCTGCAGCTAGAGCATGTGGCAGATAGAATCTTTATACATCAGTCAAACTATACTCAGAAGGTGTTAGAGCGGTTTGGTTTTGAAAAATCATTTCCTGCTAAAACCCCCATGGTCGGAAGGTCATTACAAGAAGATCAAGATCCCTATAGACCTAAAGAAGATGGGGAGGAAATATTGGGACCGGAATTCCCACACTTAAGTGCAATAGGTGCACTGATGTATCTGGCTAATTGCACTAGGACAGACATAGCATTTGCAGTAAACCTACTTGCACGATATAGTGCAGAACCCACTAAAAGGCACTGGAAGGGCTTGAAGGATATTCTGCACTACTTTCAAGGTAGCAAAGATCTAGGCCTGTTCTACAGAAAGAATCAGGATCTAAGTCTGGTTGGATACGCAGATGCTGGGTACCTGTCAGAGACCCGCATACAGTGAAATCACAGACTGGCTATGTTTTCTTATGTGGTGGAACTGCAATATCCTGGAAATCGTCGAAGCAAAGCCTTGTATCTACTTCGACGAACCACTAAAAAATAATAGCTTTATATGAAGCCGTACGGGAATACGCATGGCTTAGAAGAGTGATCAATCATATCCAGCAGTCATGTGGTTTGAATACTACTAACACCCCTACCATTATCTATGGAGATAATGCTGCATGTGTTGCACAAGTGCATTCGGGATATGTGAAAAGTAACTTAACAAAACATATCAACCCCAAGTTCTTTTATGCTCATGAATTGCATAAAATGAATGAAATAAAGGTAATACATACCAAGTCATGTGAAAATCTTACAGATTTATTCACTAAATCTCTCCCTGCATCTAGTTTTGAAAGATGTGTTCGTGGCATTGGGATGATGAGGTTTGGAGATTTGCATATTTCAAGGGGAGAATTTTCACATAATATCGATATTAATAATTAAATGTTAGTCAAGAAGATTAAGTGTCCAAAGTTAATCATGAAGATTATATGAAGTATTTTAGGTGGATTGTACTCTTTTTCCCTTAGATGAGTTTTCTTGAAGTTTCTCATGTTAAGGTTTTTAACGAGGCAATTCGTATAACCATGTCGCGAGCTATGTACTCTTTCTTCCAATTTTTTCCATTGGGTTTTTGGGAAGTTTTGATGAGACATATGCATTTCACGAGAAGTGTCCAAGGGGTAGTGTTAGGAAACCTGAAGTTTCACAACCGAATGTGGGCCCGCCTCGATCTCTTGAAAGATTCGATTCTATCTCTTAAGGGTTTTTGGCACTATATATACGGGGCAGCACACCTCATTGTAAACACAGATGAATAAAGAATAGACAGATTTTCCCCTACACTTGTGTCTCCTTTTACAATTATTCTCTTGAGGGATCGCTGGACTATACTTGGTAGTAACGGTTTCTTAATGCAGACAAGCAAGAAATCCAACCAACCCGGAACGGACTCAGACCCGACGCGACCCTACCCCGCACCGCAAGGCCTCCCCCAACCCACTTACTTAACCATCTGTTCCGACCCGACACCGATCCCCACGACGACCCAGCGCCGTCTCCGCTTAGTCGCTCGCCGAACCACCCCCTCGAACACCGGCGGCGATCATGCCGCCTCCACCTCACCCCCACCTCCGCCTACGTCGCCGCCTCCTCTCAGCGCTTTCCCTCTCCCTCTCCCGCCCATCCACTCGGCCCCGGCTTCCCTCCTCCTCGCACCGCCCTCCTCCCCCACCCGCGCCCTCGCGCTCCTCTTCCCCGACTCCTCCGCTCACCTCTTCACCTCCCTCCCTGCCCCCGCCCCCGCTTCCTCGCCTGCTCCCACTGCCGTCCCTTCCCCGCTCGCCGCCGCCGCCTGCTTCGCTCTCCTCCCATCCTCCCACCTCCTCTTCCTCTCCGCGCACCCGTCCCCCGCCTCTCCCGCGATCCACCTCCGTGCCTGCTCCCTCGGCTCAGCGTCCGCTTTCACGCGCTTCGTCCCGGCCCCGCTCTCCTTCAAACGCTACGTCTCGGCCTTGGGCCTGCCGCTCCAGGGCCTCCTGTTCGGCCTCGGCGTCGGCCTTGCGGGCGGGGTCAACGCCGTTGCTTTTCTCTCCCTGGCCGCTGGGCAGATCTGGGTGCTAGCCCCGAGGCTGGCCGCGAACGGGCAGACGGTGGAGCTGCACAAGTGCGCGGTCGTCGAGCTCGAGCCGGCGTGTCCCGTGTACGCCATGGAGGTCTGTGTGTTCGATTCTCCAGATGAGGTTTCGTAGAGCTGTATCGTATAAACAGGTTGAGGGGAAGTAAGCTGAGTGAAGTCATATTTATTGAAATGAAGAGTGTTTAGTGGTTGTATTTGTCTGAACAGACTGAGCCAAATTTCTATTTGGTTGAGTGAACCTGAATCCACATAAACGGATGAAAGAGTTGAGATTATAATTAGTTACTCGTATGAAGATGTCTTATGATATTAATAAGTGAGTTCATCTGCATGAACACATACAGAGCATGTATCCATCGGGCCACACTACGTAGTGAACACTTCTAGACTAGGATGAGACTGTATATTTCCATCCACTAAGCCAAATTGGAACAATGGATGTGAATAATTAAGCACATTTCTTTCTAAGATTATAAACATCCACTGAATCAGACCGAAGAAAATTCAAACAACCAAACAAACCCATAATTATTTCAACTGCACAGGGCGAATTCATTCAAGTACAGCTCAGTCAAACTCACAACACCCTGAACACTGCAACCAAGGTGTAAATGACGGCGAAATTTATCTGAATAGCGATCGACACTGTATATAGAGTAGCTCGAAATCCACAGTCGAAAGCCTATCACCGTTGCGGCACGCGGCCATGGGGAGGCTGCTGCTCGGCGAGGCTGGCGGCGTGCGCGTGTTCCTGCTGCGGAGTTTGATGAAGGGTGGGAAAGAGAGGGAGGGGAAGAAGGAAGGTGCTGGGGAAGCAGGAAGGAAGAGCTTGCACAAGAAGAACGGGATTCTGTACGGGTTGGTTGTGCCGGTTAAGCGTGGTAGTTGCAGGGGAGGCGGTGAAGGAGACGCTGTTTCCACTTGTGAGTATTTCACGCTTCTTTAGAGCTTTGGTTCTATTATTTGATCGTATGTAGGATGCACTACCTATAGGAAGTACAGCTAGGCAGCATTGGATTTATGCTTGCAATGAGAGTGTGAATGGGGATCTAAGCTAGCTTTAATCTTCATATTAGCGTCGTTTTGTCATTTGCAGGGCATTATATTGAAATGTTTACTTAAAATTCTCAAGATGAAGTAATTGTGGTGGAATGAATGATCTATAAAATGCCAAATATAATATTAGAATGTGATCTTTTTGAAAATTGGCATACCATGTCCGTTGGCAGGGTTCATGGTCTGTTTGTGCATATCCAACGGTGAACAGTCAATTAGACAATAACTGAAATTTTCACAGAAGCTAAAGATACAAACAATGCATAATGTTTTGCTTCTAAATTTCTGTGTTTATTGTTACTCATAGGTGCATATGTGCATTGCATGCATATTTATTAGAGATTGCAAATGTAAATGACAATTATAGTAGAGGTCAATGATTATTAACATTAGTTGGTCTATGGCTATTGGTATATATTGCTATCCATGCAGAGACGGCGATCATTGTATGTGTTTTGTCGATGGGTCATGGATATATATCTGTTCTCACAATGAGAAAAGGAAAGAAAACAAGGCAAAGTTTGCGTTTAGACCTTTTGATGTTGTATATCCAACAAGTAGGAAAAAATGGTTGCAAAAAGTTGGGGGATGAAGCAAACTCAGCATTCATACTTCATTACAGTATTCTAATACGACTAGACTCTAGTCTCTTGAAGGAAGGCCTCCTTCAAGGATGCTTTGTGTGGGAATGATCATTGCGACACAACCATGTCAACTGTATTGGATTTGTTAATAAACCTTTTGAGATTCAGATTTGGCTCCTTATAGTATACCAATAAGCAGGTGATACTGATACTAAAAATAGACTTAAAGTAGAATTGTACTAACATCTGGGATTACTGAGTGTACTTTTACTAGAAACAAGGTTTATGACTCTCACTTGCATCCAGTGATGGAGCTTGGACCAAAAATCAGAGGGGACAATGCTGAAAATTAGATAATCCAGATGCGATCAATTGAAAGCCTTACTAATGAATTAACCTAAATACTAGTACTTTACTAGGTAATCACACAAAAAAAAATTTTTTTGGGGGGGGGGGGGGGTGCTTGGCCCTAATGAAACTCCGTCCCTGCTTGCACCACATGCAGCAGAATTTCCAGAAAATCAACTGAGCTATGGTCCGAAATTGTTTTTCTCAGGTAAACTCACAACTTTGAGGGTAAAACAGAGTTCAGGGAGCTATTGCTCTTTCTTGTTGATGTTTAAAAATGATGATCATAATTCACAAGGCGGCATGGAATTGCTTAAATCAGTGAAAGCAGTTTCGATCCATCCTCTTTCCAAGAACAAGTTTTTGGTACTGGATTCATCTGGATTGTTGCATGTCTTCTGTCTTTCAAATACAGAAATCGGCTCAGGAGCTTTTAGCAAGCTATGTTCTGAAAATATACATACATATCGTTTAGATTATCCCATGAAAGTGCAATTGTCTGCTGTCTTCCCAAGTAGCTCTACAAGTAAGTTTTTGTTCTGGATTTTCTGGGTTTTTTTTTTCACGTTGTTGTTTATTTCATTAATAAATTTGTTCAGAGTTTTTGTGCAGAGACACAATTTTTTTGGGTTTCAGATGGTGGGCATACTGTACATGTAATGTCAGCATTTGATGTTGAATCCCCTAATGGAGACAATGAAGGTCGTATCGGAGAAAGAGAATTAGCGACTATCAAGCTCTCAGGTTGTGGCATTCGCCTAATTCTTCAATCATATGTGACTTCTCTGTTAAATATCTTATTCTTAGTTTAATTTGATTGATCTGTACAAAAGGTTAATTTAGGTACTATATAATTGCAATTTCACTGAAAAAAAATGCAATTTAATTTTGGCTGGCTGTGCATAATTTGCATTGTTCTTTGTCATGTGCGGGTTACTGGTCACACAGAACTACTGTTCACGCGTAAGGATTACTGTTTACGCACGTGAACAGGAACCATGACAGCAGCAGGACTTCGAATTAGGATTTATCTATTCAGTTTGTTAGTTTAAATCAGATTCAGTTAGAGATAAGATTAGAAATCGGTTAGTTTAAATTAGATAAGAGTTACAGATAGATTAAAGTTGGATTTGAATGAGGTCTTTGTAGGCCCATATAAGGCACTGTCACCCTTTGTAATCAAGTAAAGAAGAATTAATCTAGTCTCTTTCAATATTCTGTCTCTCTAATATATAATCTAATCCCTCTCTAGCAGCTGACACCACCCGACTATCCTTCCGGTGGATGATTAGCCTAACAGTTCTCCTTTTCATTTGGCTGCACTGGTGCTTACCTATTAAAAAAATTATTGATCAATTTTACCAGGTTGGTTAATGTACTAAGGTCATTTGGTTTAATTATTATGTTGTATAACATTTACATCATAATCATCCGTGCCAGGCATTCCTAAATTATGTTTTCCTGCAGCTATTGAAGCAATATTTACAATTGAAAAAGTTCAGGACATTGTGCCTATCTCAAAGGATTCAGTCCTTATCCTTGGTCAAAGGTAAGAGGAGTTGGTGACGTATTTTGAAGCTTGACATTGTAGATTGCCAGACATGTGGTTTTCTGGATATTTTTGTTTTGTTTATTCGTTTTTGAAATTTTCCTAACGTCATAAATATATCTTGCAGGCAACATGTTTCTGTATGGAACTGCTTGAATTTGGTTGATTATCACGTGTGGTAAGTATATTCAAATAACAAATTTGTCATTTCACTCTGTCTTGCAATAATTGCGCCAGCATGCACCTGGAAATTTCATTTGATATCAGGTGGAGACATCACTGCTGTTTAGATCATCTTATGAATTTATAGGTTTGGATGGAGTTTTGACTAAATACAGGGTGAGTTCAGCAATTAGCAACTGTTGTTGTTTTGTCCACTTCTGATACCATTCTAAATTGTTGCTTTCTAATACTTCCCCCTTTCTCTTCCGAATTGTAACATTGTTTATTTTGCAAATGCACATATCCACCTGTCCTTGAAGTTATGGGCATCACTAATATTTAATCTCAGTAAGCAGATGAAAAGTTCATGACTTCCACAGCAGACAGCAAGAATTGGAAAGGTGCATGGCATTCTCTACCTTGTGAACTAGTCAACTATCTACAAGCATAATTGCAAAATTACAATGCCATATTCTAGAACAGCTCACGGAAATTTCTGAACAGGTGAGGCCAGATTATGAGCAGACCGGAGTGGCGGAGTATAATGACCCAGTTGCTCTATATTCACATTTACATGCGAGGACAACTGCAATCCTTGTTGCTACGGCTGCAACAAGGTGAGGCTGCAATTCTATGCTCATGCTCAGCTCAGCTGCCATGGAGTGTGGATCATCCCGAAGCCGTTCAGTTATGGGACTATCCATCTGGTGCTGGGCAATGCTGTTGATCTCGCAGTAGTTCAAGGACTGGACCAAGGTATGATGGAGTCGACGACTGGGTACTTCCGTGTAATTGCCAAATTCTGGGGTCCTCAGAAACGAATAATGTAGTAGTCCTCTAAGGTGGTCAGGCTTACGCTAGACCGAATGCTAAAAGGCGTCCCTAGTACGTGGCACTTCCATGATGTGAGCTTGCTATGAAGTTCTAGTTGTGCTTGTTTCTAGAAACCTAGACCCAGTGATTTCTTCTTCTGCTACCTTGTGATATTCCACTAATTCCGGCACCCTTTTTCGAAACAATTCACACTTGTGCGATCATATGCTTACTTGGAGAGGTTGCTGAGCTCAGCCGGTATGTGGCCGCCGGGCGGCGACAGCGCGGTGGCGTGGAATCAAAAGTTCCAATTCGACATGCAAGCCATTCCTACGCTTGGCAGCTGGAAGTCTCGTGGGGCAGACCCGTATTTCTCCGAATGCCGTGGGGCCCGTATTTCTCAACCTTGCCGGAACACCAAGGCAGGAGGCAGCCTCCCGGATTAACGTCCCTGGGCTAGGATGAAAATGGGCGGAATAAATCCCATCTTATTTTGATCTGTTTTCTATATTTTTTCTCATCGTTTTTAGATTTTTAAAACTAACGCGTAAGCGGGATGAAAATAATTTTGCTGTTTTTCCGACCGTATTGTTGGTATCTCGTTTTTAATCAGGAATTTTTCATTGGTATTCTTATTTTTCAAATTGAGATTAAACCTCACAAATCACAATATAGCCCACAAGCTATATCTAACGGGTCAGTCCAAACATTAGCCCTATACTAAACTTTACCCAGACCCTAATGGTCTAGTCTTCATTGGCTGCCAACCCGTCAATGTCGTCCAAGATCATGCGCCTGCGTTCTTCAACCCTAGTTTTTGTGTGACTATGTGTTGTGACGAGTGCTCGAGTTATGACATGGTGGCTGTTTTTTAGTTGAGACTTATGTCATTACGAGGTCTATTTGTATATATTATAAATTATTTTTGTTGGTGTGAATTAATTATATATTGTGTCGATACTTAAAATCATGGTTCTAAGGATCGATATTTTCAATTTGAATTATCGGTTTCCAACCAGTACTGACGTGTTTCTGTTCAGATTGGTTAATTTTCGATATCTCGACATCCCCGAGTTTGTATCCGTTTTTTAGAGAAAATATGAAAATAAAAATAGTTAGGGGGTTTTTTCGACCGTTCATGTCTGTTTTCATCCCTACTCTAGGCAGGCTGAGTTGATCGCCAATTGGTTATTGATTTTATTTATGTGCAGATGTTGTCTTGAGGGCAGACATAGTCGGTGATAATACTGGGACTAAGTTGAGGGAAGAACTGAGATCAAGCTGGTCAAGAGGTTACGTGGAACATTCAAGCTAAAAATGGTGCACGTGAAGATGATCACACTATAAAACGTATACGTAATTATATAGACTATAGTGTGATAGAGATGGTAATATCAAAAGATGATAGGGTTTATGGTATAAAGCGTCGTATGATGGGGGCGAAGTTTTTATTCCAAACATGCACGCGTGCGTGCCTTGGAATAAAAAAAGGACAAAGTGCACGTGTGCACTGTGTTGTTTTGCTTTGTCGTTTTGCTACATGAGAGCCCACAGGAGCAGCACGTGGAGCGTGCTTGGGCTGCTGAGGGGCACTGTGTGGCCATGCGGGCGAGCTTGGGCCTGGCGGCTGGGTGCTTCTCGGGAGCCGAGCCCAGGTGGGGAGAAGGTCGCGGGCCAACGCGTGGGCAGGTGTAGCCCAGGCGGAGTCGGTCGTGGAGTTGTACTCGGTTATGGGTTACTGTGCCGTGTCGGCCGAATATAAAAGGAACAGCGCTGCAACAGTACCCCGAAACCGAGAATGAAACAGAGAAAGAAAAATAGATTTCGGGGAGTAAAACTAATCTAGTTTTTTGGATTTAGCGGGAATCCTTTTAGAGATATTTTATAATAAATCTTGTGAATCTATTTATATAATGAAGATTAATTTTTAGTAAGTTTTTCTCCGTGTTCATTGCTTTTGTCATTTTACAGTGATTTTCGGTGGATCACTTGTTTGTTACGATTTGTGCTGATTTGATTCATCTAAAATCATCATCAAGCATCAAGGTAACTTTTTGAGAAATTTGGTTGGTCAAATTTTAATAAATCTTACGTCATTTATATTTGATCTATTTTTCTTCATAGTTTGCTTACAAATTTCATATGTTTAAAATTAAAGATCCAATTAATTTGATTTTTATAGGAATAGTTTGTATAATTGTCTAGTTTCTAAAAAAAACTGAGTGCAATCTAACAGTTGGTTTTTTCTCGATATCGTTTTTAGTGACGTGATAGTTGTCTGTAACAAACTGAATTTCACGAATAAATTAAATATTTAATTAAGATGATTTAAATTTAAATTTAACTTCCGTAATACTTCACATCTCTGATTGGATAATTTGCCCATATTCAATCCTACATAGTACTTTCTCGGAGATGTTGCCGAGCTCTGCCTCTACGGCGCCGCCGAGCGGCACGCCGTCGCCGGAGCCCGAAGAGCCATGATGCGGCAACGTTCAAGAAAAAAAAAAGGTCCCAATTTGACTTGACCTTGTTTAACTTCACAACATCACTCTTAAACAATTAGAACTAGACTACTAGGGGATCTTGAAAACGCAACTGCCTTCAGCTGCAGAGCGGATCACCTGGAGGACGATAAACACTTCTTAATCCGCTCGAGCTTCGCAGCCACATCCTTCATCGTCATCCTCTCCTCAGGCAAGTCATGGGAGCACTGTAAACCCAAATCCAGCATCTGCGCTAGGCAGCTCCATCCGTTGGGAGATTCTTCCCGTGATGACCAATTGTCTTCTTGGATATCTCCACTGCTTGTTGCCTCCTCGTCCAGAAAGATGTTATGATCCACGACATCAGCAAGTCTTGATGAGAATGCTTGGTTGACCCACTCTCTGAGGCTCAGTTCTTCGTTAAACATGGTGTCGGTGGGTTTCTTCCCCGTGATGACTTCGAGCAGCATGATCCCGTAGCTGAACACATCACTCTTCCGCGATGCTTTACCGGTTGAGGCATACTCTGTTTTGTTTTAGCACAAGAAATAGCGAAATCAGCTATGGCAGTGCAGACAAGTTATATATGGATCGATTTCCGTTCGACGTGCAAGGAATTACATACCTGGTGCCATATAGCCTATCGTTCCATGCATGTTCCTCGAAACTATGGAAGTGTCGTTTCCCAGCAATAATCTTGCGATGCCGAAGTCAGCTACACGAGCCGTCATATCTTCATCAAGCAACACGTTGCTTGGCTTCAGGTCACAGTGAAGGACGACCTCAAAGTGCTCATGGTGAAGGTAAGCCATCGCCAATGCCACATCCAACATGATACTCACCCGTTGGACCAATCCCAGTCCGCGCCGGTTACTAGAGAACAACCATTCATCTAGGCTCCCATTTGGCATGTACTGGAGCACTAGTGCCTTGAAATCCAGATTTGAACATGTGGTGAGTATCCTAAGCAGGTTTCGATGCCGGGCCAAGCGAAGCGCACGGCACTCAACATCAAAGCTCATGGTGGCCCTTTCTAGTTCCATGTTAAGGACTTTAACCGCGATGATCTGCTCATCGTCCAACTTGCCTTTGAATACTTTACCATAGCTTCCGGCTCCTATCAAGTTATCATCATCGAAATTGTTTGTGGCGCGAACAAGTTCAAAGTAGGAGAGTGGCCTGTAGTTATCTGCCGCCAATCTAGTGACTGGCACCTCCTTTGACCTCTTTTTAACACGAATTCTGACCATAGTGAACAAGCAAACTCCTATTATTCCAGTCGCTATGGCGCTAGGAAGCACATATTTTAGAAAACCTGATCGGTGGTGAAGGTTGAGTTCATCATTTGGGCAGTGTGGGAACCCAAGGCGCGGAAGGCCACATAGTGCGGTGTTCCCTACCAATGATTGGAGGGTGATGTTTGAGAACACACCGCTAACTGGGATTTGGCCAGACAGTCTATTGAACGATAAATTTAGGCTAGTGAGGTAGCTAAGGTTGGCGAAGTACTTTGGAATGGTACCAGACAGGGAGTTGTATGAAAGATCCAAGGTGTTAATGCTGCTTAACTTGCCAATTGCATCCGGTACTTGATCTTGGAACATGTTCTTTGATAGATTCAGGTTGGTTAGTGTACTGAGCACCCCCAATGAAGCTGGTAAATTGCCATGGAGTTGGTTGGAAGAAAGGTCCATTAGTGTTATTGCCTTCAGATTTTCCACATTTTCTGACAAAGAGCCACTCAAGGCGTTAAGAGACAGACCAAGCTTCACAATATTCTGGAGGCCCCATAGCCCCATGGGTATTGTCGAAGTGAGTCGGTTAGCTGATAATCCTAAGATTTGTAGTTGGCTCAGATTACCAATGCTATCGGGTATAGTGCCATGGAGCTTGTTTTTGGAAAGGTTCAAACCATACAAGTTTGCTAATCTGCCTATGTGTGCAGGAATAGTCCCAGACAACTCATTGCTAGACAACTCGAGAGCTTGGAGATTCTTCAGTTCCGTAACTGATATTGGAATTTCCCCGGTTAATCGATTGTTGCGAAGATTGATGAATAAGATGCTGCTCTGATTTGTCAGCGTTTTAGGAATGTTCCCAGTTATTTGGTTCTCAAATGCTCGAAAGATCTGGAGGGAGGAGAGATTGCTAAAAGAGTTGGGGATGCTACCAGTGAAGTAGTTTGTGCTCATGACAATGTATTTGAGGCTCTTGCAACTTGACAAGTCAGCCAGGAAACCGACGTCTCCACTAAGCTTATTCTCATCAATGTAGAGTTCGCTAAGAGATTCCCCAAATATCTTTCTTGGCACAGGTCCAGTCAATGAGTTGAAGGATATGTCAAGAATAGAGATCGTGGACATGTTTTTTATGGAGGATGGAATGGTACCTGACAAGTTGTTCATTTCAAGGTTCAGCCACTGCAGCTGTGTCAACCGCCCCAACTCCGCCGGGATCTTCCCATGCAGCTTACTCGTGGTGAAGTCTAGTACGGTGAGACCAGTAAGATTGCTCAAGCTGGAAGGGATTTCCCCGGAAAGGTCGTTACCACCAAGGGAGATAATCGTCAACTCCGGCATGGCAGACAACCACAACGGTATTCCACCGGTGAAGTGGTTGTAGGCCAGATTGAACTGCTGCAGGTTCTTGCACAACCCAAAGCCCGGGGGCACCATACCGGTGAGATTGTTTTTGTTGAGATACGCGCGTTGCAACATGGGAAGATTGAAGCTTTGGTTGTTCGGCACCGGCCCCGAGAGATTGTTCTTGGAGAGGTACAGCCATTGCAGGTTGGACATGTTGAACAGTGAGGATGGTATTTGCCCTGAAAGCTGGTTCCTCGATAGTTCGAGGACCTCAAGGTTTGGCAAAAAACCAATAGCACTAGGAATGTTCCCTGTCAGGCTGTTAAGTGCAAGGCTCAAGAAGCGCAGCTGAGATGTGCCGTTGAACAAGTTCTGAGGCACCGGCCCGCTCAAGTCGTTCCTGCTTAGACTGAGGAACCCAACGTTTTGCAGATTGCGCAGCTCGTATGGGATTTCACCGGTGAGGTTGTTCGAGTCAAGATTGAGAATCAAAAGCGCGGTAAGGTTGCCGAGAGCGGGCGGAACAGCGCCCGAAAGATAATTGCTCGAGAGATCAAGGGAAAGGAGGCGCCTCAGCTTTCCAAGGTCGGCTGGAATGGGCCCCGTGAGCTCGGCGTTGCTGAGGTTGAGGCTGGAGAGGAAGGACAGGTTGCCGAGCTCGGGAGCCAGGGTGCCCACCAGCGGCACGCCGGGGAGCACCAGGGCCGTGACGCGCAGCCTGTGGCGGCTGCCGCAGGAGACGCCGACCCAGCCGCAGTAGGGCGTGCCGGCCGTCCAGCTGGCGCGGAGGACGCCGTGGGGGTCGGGCAGCCGGGCTTTGAAGGCGAGGAGGGCCGAGAGGTCGGCGGTGCTGGCGTTGGATGCCGAGCCGAGTGCGGTTGCGGGTGCGGGTGCGGTTGCAAGGAGTAGTGTGGCCATTAGCGAGGCTAGGTGGAGGAGAGCCATGGCAGAGAGCTCAGGACTGGATGGGACAGCTGCCGGCTAGTTAATGGTGTTGGCAATGGCGTGGTGTGCCGTGTGCGTGGCAGGCACTTATAACCTCGTACTTGGCCGCTAGTGGAGTCCGAAGAATACCGTGGGAGGACCGAGTTTTGGAGACTCGTCTGATGGCTCTGACAGACTCGTTGGCCGCGGCGGACGAGGAGAAGGGGTCTCCTCGCCGGCGTTAAGTAGAGCGGCCGTCCAACCTTATGTTACTGGAAGGTTCGTCGGTGGATAGATTGTAGTTACGCTGGTTGTAGAGCACTGAGATTTGATCTTACCAGAAAATAAGGGCACTGTTAATCTGAACATAGAATTTGAAATCACAAGATAGCAACATGTTAGAAGAGGAGAAAACCAAAGACGCCTGCTAAGACTCGAGAAGACTTTGACCATAATTACTGTTGCAGACAGGAGTCGATCACACGGCTTGAACTGTCCTGAAGGAAAGCGACTGGACTGAAACAAAACAGCTCCGGGCTAAAGCGACTGGACTGAAACCCGCGGGTCCGTCAACACACGTACGGCATCGTCGACCGACCTGGGCTGAACTGATATGTATACACAAAGAACCATTTGACGGGTTGGAGTTTGGAAAAGGTGATGGGAACTCACTGTCTCATTGTTCTTTAACTCCACCGGATAATCGATCTGCAAACAGGCAACGTCGACGCGAAGGACGTGCAAGCCTCGCACAAGCTTCCACTTCCACCTGCTTTGACGAGCCCGGCCAAGGTACAGCTGAGACAAACGACTAAAGGAAATAGTAGCATCAGCATCCACGTTAGATGAAGTTGTAGGTTAAAATAACATCAGAAACATATCTTTTGGTGTAGCTTTTATAACATCTTGTGTTTTAGCATTTAAAAAATAGTAAAAAATCACTTTTATTTTTAAAAAAATCTTAATTAATTAAGTTGACATAAAATTCAGAATATATATATATATATATATATGTATGTATATATTCATATGTGTATATATATTATTATTGAACTATGACTTCATATATATGTATGTGTATATATACATATATTATTATTGGACTATTGATTTCAAAATTCACCATAGTCAATTGAGTAATTGCATTTTTTTTTGCTTTCTCGGTGTCTTTGTTTCTTTGCGTGGTGATTTGAATTTGAATGTTTCTTAAATTCAAATCCATTTTAGTTCTTTTCGGTTGATTCCTAATCCAATTCAATTCTTGAAAATAGATCTTCCAATCCAGCTCAAATCCATAATTCAAGGTTAAATTGAATTATCCCTAAATTGACTTTGATCGACTCGAATTTGAATGTGAGAAATCAAGTGGAAATATAACTTAGTTTATATGTAATGAGTGATTGACAAGTGTGTTGATTTGGTTTGATGATTCTGGATCGTATGAGCGTGTATATATACTGCAATTATGTTCATGACTAACCAAACTTACAAAGAAAATAGAGTTGGTATTTTTGTGATTGAGTCTAGGAAAATTGTACACGCCAAATGATACAATGTTGAATAAAATAAACTCATCGGATGATATGACATCCATATGCAGTACACACCGGAGCATTTCAACGAAGAAGCAAAAATCGCAGTACGTGCCGGATGGTTCGGCGTTGGGCATTAGTGAACGCTGGAGCTTTTCTTGCAAAGAGGTTGTAAACTGGCTCTAGTGGACTTGTATACATCGGATGGTTTGGCACTGGGCAATGTGTATGTCGGATGCTTCACCGGTGTAATTTTTCCAAAGAGGGTGCAAAACGGGTTCTGGCAAGAATGAATACGCCATGGTCTGGCGATGGACATGAATGCACGTTGGACTATTTCTTGCAGAGAGGATTTCAGGTGGCCTTGTCTGCTGAGTTGAACACACTAGATGGTCCAACGCTCTGGAGGAGTGAACATCGGATCATCCAGCGTTCACGGCTTCAATGAGATACGATTTTCTGCATGGATTTTTTCTTTGACTAACTTGTGATGGAGTTGGAAGGTATTGGGGATACTTGTTTGCTTGTCTTATGATATGTATGTGATGGATGCAACTTGGCGGCTGACGGCGGGGAGATCGGGGCTAAGCGGCGAGCTTGGTACTGGACGATCGTGGGAGTGAGCAGAGTCAAGGGCGATCCTAATTGTATGCGTGAAAGTCAAGCAAAGCATGAAATAGAGGATGAAGACAGCGTGTTGATAAAGTCAAGTGAAAGAGATTCTGGTGCAAGTGACAAGACAATCCGAGGGATTGAGAGCGGGAGAGACTTGCTGGCGGTCAAGATCGCAAGACGGAGGACACACGGTGACATCAGAAGACTTGCTTAAGGTGTAAGTAAGTGGCTGTGAGTCACGCTTTGAGAAGAGTGCAAGGTGGTTTCTCGGTTTGGCGACAAAAACCGCAGGAGGGTGGAGTGCTCATGGCATCATCATGAAGCTTGCGTCAAGATAAAACTAAGTCATGAAGGTGCCACAGTCATCCAATGGACAGAGAAAAATTCAGACAAAACTACCCCCGATGGTAGGTGGGAGTGCATTGTAAGTGAACGACAGTTTAGGGACAGGATTGCTTAATAGTTAAGCAAGCCCCCTATGCCTATAAATAGAGGGATATGGCTAGTAGAAACACTTGAGCCTTTGAGAGTTTTTGGAGAGGTTTAAGAGCCTTCTAGTTGTGTTGTGTGGAGAGGGAGAAAGGAGTGTTTAACCTATGTTTAGGTGACAGCCTTTGTGAGAAAAACACTTTGTAACCTGCCAAAAGAGGACGTTCCTCTGAGCTTAATGAAGAGAGTGTTTTTGCATAACCTTGAGTTCATCTCGTTCTAGTCTCATGCTTTTGAGCTTAATGAGGAGAGTATTTTCCTTGAGAGATGCTCCTTTTGGGTTTTGCGAGAGGTGTTCTTCTTGTTGCTAGATGGTCAATCTTCTCATATGAGTTGGTCTTGAACTATCCCAACCCTTTGGATCCATGAACTTAAAGAATCTCCTTTTTCGGTGGCTAGTTCTCTTGTGTCAATGAGTTTTCCTTCAAATTGATTGTTTTCTTGCACTATAACTCTTGATATGGCCTAAAATAAAACCTAGAGTTCTCACCCACCGAAGAGGAGTTGGTTTTGGAAGTCTTACAATCTGTTCTTGTTTCTCTTACTTCCGCATGTGATTTTGAGGTGTTGGGTTCAAGAATAGGAGAATGCCATCAATTTCGTAAGAAATTTGTTTAGGTGCCTATTCACTCTCTTCTAGTCATCAATCCCGGTCCTACAGAATGTCTCTTAAATTTGAATCTCAATCTTGGTTCTAATCCCAATTCAACCTACCTCAGACTCATTCAAATTCTCATCTAGTTTGTATCCGAATGCAAACTCGAATAGTTCGAGTTTTTATCCAATTAATCTAGTATAATAAATTCATAAATTCAATTTAGTTCATTTCAAATCTTTTTTCAAGTTCAAATATTATATTTCAAATCCTCATTCCAAAGTCATGCCAATTCTAATTTGAATTCAATTTGAATTACCACAACACAATTCAAATTCAAGTTATTTAATTTGAGTCATCATACATCTAGTTACAAATTCAAATACATCAATTGAATTTAACATCCAAAATTCCTCTCTCTCTCTCTCTCTCTCTCGCTCTCAGATCTTTCTCTCTCACACACATATAGGCCACCTGCCTTCTCAATCTCTCACTGAGCTCTCTCTCTCTCTCTAACCAAAAAAGAAGCAACCGACCACCTCCTGCCACTTACCACTGTTCACTGAACAAAAGTCACCGTCGCCGGCAGCATTCACATCACCCCTCCCTTTGATCTTTTCACTGGAGTAGCAAAAGCAAACTTGCCTTCTTTTTCTTCCCCAAAAAAGAGCAATAGCCCTCCCTAACTCCTCTGCTCCTCTCTCCTCTCCCTTCACCTGCACACACACACACAAGCATCCACAACACTCAGCAGTGCAACAGTAGCTCGTCATCACACGCTCAAGGGCCGTTCACCGTGCCCAAGCCTGCATGCGCTCGGTGCAATCACACCGGTGTGTGCCGCCATGTGCGGCCATCGCCCTGCTGTGCACGAATCTACTATCGTGCAGTGCAGCAGTGTGCCACCTCTCCTCTCGTCACCACGGTGAGCTCATCTACCTCTCACCCTCTGTCTCCCTTCCTCTGCCACGACCAAGCTCCGGCACAACTGGCTTGTTGCTCCCCTTGCGCCGCACGTACTCCTGCTGCCAATCGTGCCTTGCCTCATCACGCTGCTTGGTTGGCTCGGTCGGTGGCCCAACTCACTCCGTCACCGTGTGTGTTGCCGCCAAGGCCCCTCCCTCTGCACCACCAGCGTGTTTCATCATGTGCGCTACCGTTGAGCTGCACTCTCCACCATGCGCGCTGCTGCCAAGTGCACTGATGTGCGTGTTGCCACTGAGCCACCGTCGTGCACCCTTCACCATCCGCTCACAGCCGCGAATGCCATGCCACTGCTCGCACATGCCATCTCGAACAACAGCCTGCCCAGCTGCCCACACGGCTGTCCTGGCCTCCTCGTCATGCGCGCTGCCACCGAGTGCACCGTGTCGAGCTGCCGTTGTGCACCATTCGCCACCCGCATGCAGCCGCGCGTGCCATCCCGGCCTCTCCCCATCAACGTGCTGACACTCCACCGGTGAGCTTTCTCTCCTAGCCGGCCTCCATACTCTCTAGCTCTGCCACCCTCTCTCTGCGTGTTTCCTCCCCCAGGCCATCTCCCTTCCCCGCGCCCTCTCTCCCTCTCGCACCGTCAATCACCCCCTCCAACCACCCCTCTCTCCCGGCCAACTTCTTCATCTCCGGTCTCTCTCTCTCTCTCTCTCTCTCTCTCTCTCTCTCTCTCTCTCTCGTTCTCTCTGTAAAACACCCCAAGCAGGCCGGCCTTATCCTCTAGTCCACACTGACAGGTGGGCCTAATGGCCTGGCCTAACCGACCTCTGGTCCATGGCCATAAGTCCACAGTGGACCCCATCGAGCTGCCCCTAGTCCACCGACCCATGAGCTAAGTGTAGCGAACATGGACCTTTTAGGGATGTATGTTATTTTGATGATTAATGATAACATAGTTAAAAGATTAACATGTTTGTCAAGTATATGTTTTAGTAGGTTTTATAGGTGCACACTTGAGAAATTGGATGAGAAGGTGGAACTCAAAGAAGTTTGAATTGGACGAGTTCTGGAAATACTTTATACATCGGATGATCCAGCGCCAAAGAACTTGTACACGCCAGAGGATTTGTTTAAAAGCAAGTTTTAATGCGTGTACACATCGAATGGTCTGGTGATAAAGCAATTGAACATGCCAAAGTGTTTCAGGTTCAAGTTGTAGACGTCGGGTGGTCCGGTGTACACAACGGAGACATAGCCGGAGCAAAGTCCAAAGAGAATTATTTGTGTTCAATGGAAAAAGGATTTATACATGACGAATGGTCCGACGTATATATTGGAAGCATCGCTAGAGTAAAGTACAGGATGTTCCTATTGAGTGGAAAATGGACATGTACATGTCGGATGGTCTAACGCATAGAAAAGAGGATTCGTCGGAGAATAAGTGGTTCTGATGGCTAGTTTTTGTGATCGATCTGCTGGTTCGGTGCTTAGATCAGGTGCACGTCAAAGTGTGGAGCACTACCAATATCTATCCCATACCTCGAACGTCACAACTCTAAGCGGTTAAGCCTAATTGAAGAGCACGAGGCTCTGATACCAATTGAAGTGAATCGAGCACGTACTAAGAGTGAGGGTGAATTAGGACACTTAAAAACTATTGGCTCCAAAACTTTCACAAGATAAGCCTATATCAATTTCTATCTAAATGTGTTATATGCTTATTTAGTGTGTCTACTCTACTACTTAAGAGAATTATAAGGTAAATTGCAAGTAAGTAAATGCGGAAACGTAAATGAGGTAGAGATACAAACTCGGCACGAGAAATTTTTATCCCGTGGTATCGGTGGCACACAAGCCACCCCTAGTCCACGTTGGAGCTCCACAAAAAATATGCTTCCAATCGCCAAGTCTCTTCCGGTCACGGCTCTTGAGATACCAAGTCACTAAGACAAGGCCTCAAGCACGATGAGCCACCAAACCACCAAGGCGAGGTCTTACCACTAACCTCTCTTCCGATCATTTATACGCCGTCTTCACTTCAGAGCTTTAGTCACAAAGACAAGGGCCTCCGCGTCCCTGCACAATCCTCTTGCCACCGCTCAACATCAAGTCGGACGGTTAACAAGTTACCGGTGAGTCACCAAGACTCCAAGGTGCCGGCGTACCTCTTGGTACACGTTTGGATCACTCCTTGATCCGCATCTAGGTTGCAGCACCTAGCAACTCTTCTCTCTAGGTTTATATGTACTAATCACTCACTAATGGTGTGCTTAATAGCCTTGGATGAACACTTTATGCTCTTGTATGGCTTGGATATCTTCTTAGGTGTACAAGGGTTTCTCTGGACTCCAACCCCTTCAAATGAATGAGTGGAGGGGTATTTATAGCCTCAACCCCACGGACTAGCCGTTATCCCAACGGCTCACATATTCTGTGAACATCGGATGATCTGGCGCTAACAGAGGTACAAGCACCGGACCATCTGGTGTGTACATTCTCAGAAACTAGCTGTTGGAACTCCACTCAGAGTTCTTCTAAATACCGATTATCCGGTGTAATCTTCAATCCATCACCGGACTATCCGATGAGTACACTTGAGCCTTCTCATCTTCGACAGTCTCTCTATGTAAATTACTCCGGCGTTCATTGTCTTCATCGCCGGACCTTCTGGTGTGTTAAACTTCTCCTTTTTTGGATTTTCCACACCTTCTGTTAAATGCTTCGGTGAAGCCTTCGGTGTGCACTGTCTTCATCACCGGACCTTCCGGTGTGTAGAACTTCTTCTTTTCTGGGTTTTCCACACACTCTGTTAAATGCTTCGGGGAAGCCTCCGGTGTGCATCACTTCATCACCGGACTATCCGGTGAGTTGATCTTCGATCTTCTATGCTTGGATTCTTCTCTGCAAGAAATAGTCCGGTGTACATCCTCTTCTGATCGCCGAACCTTCCGGTGAGTGCAATCCACTCTGACCCCTTCTGACAGAATTGCTCCGCGTGTATATTCCTTATCACTGGATCATCTAGTGAGGCTACCTGCCTCTGGACATAATGCTCTGCTGAGTACAATTTCCTTAACACCGGACCATCCGGTGAGAACAAATCTCCTAGAACTTCTCCAATTCAACCAAACTTTGTCCCAGCTGCGGTGGCTTCTTCATGTATTGCATCCATGAGACCTACTAACATATATTCTTGACAAACATGTTAGTTTCATTGACTATGTTGTCATTAATCACCAAAATCACAATCATAACCTAATAAGACCGTTTTCACTACAGTGGGGTTGAGGCTATATATATACCTCCACTCGGTCATTTGAATGTGTTGGAGTCGATAGAAGCTCGCATACACTTGAGGAGACATCCAAGCCACCAAAGTACTAAAAGTGATCATTCAAGAAAATTAGCATAAGATTAGGAGGTGATTAGTGCTATTAGGTCTAAAAATAGTTGTTGCTAGGTATTTTTGCCTAGAGAGAAGATCAAGGAGTGATCGTATCTCGTACCAAGTGGTACGTCTGTATCTTGGAGTCTCGATGACTCATCGGCACCATGAGCCTTGGTGGCTCAAGTTTGTCAACCCTTCGGGTTCATGTGTAGCGGCGGCAAGAAGCTTGTATAGGAACGTGAAAACCATTGCCTTAGTGGCTCTAGCTCCGAAGTGAAGATAGAGGCAAGTGACAAAAATAGGCTTGTGGTGAGAGTGGCTCAACCTACTTGAGATCTAGGTGGCTCAAGGGTCGTGACCAAGTATCGATCAGGAGCAATAGCCTAGGTGGCTGCTCCAACGTGGACTAGAGGTGGCATTTATACCATTAGTACCACAGGACCAAAATCTTTTATGCTGAGTTTGTTCTCTCTACCTTCTTTACATTTTCGCATTTACATACTTACAAGTTATCTTTGTGTGTTTACCTTACTAGAGTAGTTTGCTATTATTGACTATCTGTTGTAAACCCTTTTGAGCGGTAGAGTAGCCATATTATATAAACCTAGAGCTTTTTAAGATAGAAATTGATATAGATTTATCTGAAGTTTTTGGAGTTGATCAGCTTTAGGTATCCTAATTCACCCCCTCTTAAGACGTCAACGATCCCTTTCACCAAGTTCACCGTACAGTACTCTTTAGTCCATGGCCCTCAGTCCACGATGGACTCCCCTCACAAGCCCCACTGGCCCACCAACTCTGTGGACTGAGTCCACAAAATAGTGTCCCTTTTCTCTAGGATTATCCTTTTTAGAAAATATTTTGAGAGTCATAACTCCTCAGTTTTAACTCTGATTCCGGTGATTTTTTCGTCGATATTCCTATAATATCATAATGTACATCCGTGTCAAGTCTTGTAATTTTTTGGAGCTCCTTTTTTCACATTCAGTATTTATTTTGTGTTGCAATATTTAACCTAAAAATAGATTTTATCTTTTAGTAAATAAAGTTGAGTTTAGCTAAATAATTATGTTTAGGTTATAATCATAGTTTAGTCGCATATGTTAACATAGCTTAAGTATAGATTAATCCTTTTGCTAATTAGAATAGTTTTTAGAATAAACTAAAGGTGTGCTTTTAAATAATGTTTAGAATAGATTGTTATTTCGTGCTATAGGCTATAGATTAATCTTAGTATAATTAATGTAATAAATTAACCAATGTAGTTGCTAGATAAATAAATATCAGTCTTTAGAATATAATAGAATAATTAACATTGATAACTAATTAATTAGATTAATGTAGTAGTTTAACCTAGTTAATTAATTGCATGTATGCTTTTATGATAGCAATAAAATATAGCTTCATTGGAGTGGCAATTATGTAACACTAGGTAATTATGAATAAATACTAGATAATCATAGATTAGTGCTATAGATTAGAATAATTAATCATGACACTTAAGCACATATAGTCGCATATAGGTATACTTTCGTATATATGTATACGTGCTCACATACATATTGACGTAAGTATCACACGTACATATACACCAGTACATGTGCACTCACCTACACGTAGAAGCCCTAATTGTCGTTTTCCAGTAGTTACGCTATTAGAAACTCATCTAGCTGATAAAGGCTTGATTAGGCTTTCTCTTAAGTTAATAAAACAACTAGATTAACAACTTGATCTAGCTTCACTAGATGACCCCGCTAGACTCTGTATGTCAGTTGTGCATAGCTAAGAGTTGCCAATCATCTTCTCGCTAGGTTAGCTTTCATCGTTTTCCCAGTCGTACTTCTTTCGCTTTGGTGTTTCCATTGGTTTTGTTCTGGTATTCTTTTGCTTAATCGTTATGCGTTTTTCATTGTTAATCTGCATAGGCTCAGAGTCAAGAATGTAAGCAAGGACGCAATAAAGGAACTAAAGGCAAGGCTTGATAATGACGAACACGAAAGACTCGAGTGACAAGACCAAGCAAGATTTAACCCTTGTTAAGGAAAGTCATAACTCCTTGATCATATGGATCTCATGTTTACAATATAATAAAATGATGAACTAAAACCTGATAGTCATACATGCACGCTATATAACAGTTTCTCTTTAAATGCTGATGTTAGTTATAACCCATTTACTAAGCCATATTGCAATCACTACTCGCAATATTCAAATAGTAACCCGAGAATTCTCCCAATACCTGATATAATGATATTAGATGAACCCTTGTCGCTGGTTACTCTGCTCTCTTCGGAGACGTTGATCTCTCCTCAGAGAGTACTTAATCACTTCTTATTATTATGATCACTTGCATTGCAAAGGAGTAAAATGTGTTAAGGTGATTGATGGTGTGTGTAGTGGAAAATGGTGCGGTATTAAGAAAACCTTGACAACCGCTTTGACGGGGGTGAACAGGGTAGTCCTCTAAAAGTTGGAGGCTATTTCATGCAGGTATTTCTGGGGGAAGGATGCCTCCTGGTAAGCAAGCCCTCATGGGAGGATTGCTGATATGAAGATGCTTGCCATGGTCATGTAAGGACCGAATCGTTGAGTTGATATACTAAGCCACTCTGTGCAACCATGTGTCCTGTTATGAGTAGGACTTGATCTGACACCCCATTTACTAAGCTCAGTAACCACCCTGGAGGCAGGGGTGCCATGGGAACTTAGGAAAAGACTCGTTAGTGTGCGCAGTACAAGAGTTGGCTCGTGACATTGCAATGGCTGGACTCGAGCCGTGATTAATCTAATGCTCCAGACCCCTGTTTTCCCGGTGGGTGGATTGTGTAGCACATTCTGGATGGGTACATGATCTTGATACGATTCGCTCCTACGCTTGCAATAGTTGGAGACTAAGTATACCGTATGGGTACAATGTATAATCTCTACAGAGTGTAAACCTATTCGAATAGCCACATCCACGGTCATAGATATGCAAAGTTATAGATTCACAATAGTTAGTTTTATGGAGTGCGTACCCCTTGATGTGAGAGTGGGCAGTGTGCTCGTATTTTGGAGAAAGCCGGTTGTATGCTGTTGAAACTGGTTGGACTAGGATTCAACCAACTAAAAGATGGGAACTACAGGGGAACATGTAACTTTCCCCCAGGGTCATCAACTCTTATCAATCAAACATGTCGTTTATTTAAACTGGTTTAAACCAAAGTGTTACACATGAATTCACATTGCATGTAAAACTGTCTTTGCGCCCAAACTATAGCCCTATGAATTTATCCTTAGTTACCTCCCTTATGCATCTACTCAACCTCTTGAAGATTGTTAGGACTTGTTAAGTATCTTCCGTACTTAGTCTTGCTGCTTTCATATTGTTGAGTTGGAGATCAATCTTGATCCAGATGAAGTTAAAGAGAAGAAGTCTAAGGTCGTGTCTGCACCCAAGTTGCATGTGGCATTAGGTTGTTCTGCTTTGTTCCACTTTGTTTCGCTGTAGGCTCTTCTACTTGGCTAGTTTGTCGTGTATCCTAGTCCATGAGATCATCGTTTACTCTTTTTAGGTAATTATTTTATTTGAAATATATATTTAATATCATTGTTAAATTCTATATGTATCAGCTACTTGATCCAAGGACTAATATAGGAGGTACAAGAGGACACGAGATCGAGGTCAGCTTTCATAGTGTCCCTTGTCCTTGTCTTTTGAAACATAGCCCATAGACGACACCAATAGGCGTGCAAAGGGAGGCATAGCAGTGGAGAAAGAAGAAGAATGCCACAACAAGACGTTACACCATGATGAGATGAGATGTTGAGAGCGCATCGGCGGCTAACTCTCGCACCGTCTCTCTGGAAGCTTAGAGGCCCTCATCCTCTACAGTTGGCGAATTGGCAGGGGAGGAAGGCGATCAAGAGGACTTCTACTGACCGGTTTTCTCTCGGATCTTGGCACTAATAGGTCATCTGAAGTTTGTAGGTCAAAAGACATATTGGTGCCGTCTATAGGCTATGTTTCAAAAGACGGGGACATGGGACACTATGAAAGTTGCATGCCACAAGTTGGAGATTATAACAATGGAGATATTCATGGGAAATAGATTGAACTTTAGCAATATGATATGTTTCTAATGTTATTTTGCAATTTATATTCTGACATTTTTGGGTTAATTGTTAGATCTTTATGGCAGAATATTTGCTTTAAGGCTTATAATAAGTATCAGCTACATACATTAATGGATGTAGAGGCTAAAATATTTTTATTATTTTAATAAAATAGAACACCTTTTATCAAAAAATAAAGTGATTTAAGTCTCTATTTTATTTAAAATAGGAGCAAGATAACTCCACTATCGACGACGATCGGTAAAGATGATTATTTGAATAATTGTATAAAATAAGGATATATGATGGTCTCAACGGGTAATGTTTCGCCACAAACATATAAGACATTACCTTGAGATAAAAGTGTGGTACCAACAACAGTATTTCGACTGACTTCATTTTGTTATAATATGATGGACCTACTACCATGAAATATATCCGTTGCAATAACCTTAAATATTGCAACATATTACATTTTGTAGCAATTTTACTTAATATCGTAATACCGAGCTAGGTGGGTGCGGGTGCGGGTGCAGGTGCAAGGAGTAGTGTGGCCATTTGCGAGGCTAGGTGGAGGAGTGCCACGGCAGAGAGCTCAGGACTGGATGGGACAGCTGTCAGCTAGTTAATGGTGTTGGCATTGGCGTGGCGTGCGTGGCATGCACTATAACCTCGTACTTGAACTAGTGGCCGCTAGTGGAGTCGAAGAATAGCGTGGGAGGACCGAGTTTTGGAGACTCGGCTGATGACTCTGATACTGTAGTTACGTTGGTTGTAGAGCACTAAGATTTGATCTTACCAGAGAAAGTAAGGGCACTGTAAATCTGAACACAGAATTTGGAATCATAAGTTAGCAACACGTTACAAGAGGAGAAAGCCAAACACACCTGTTAAGACTCGAGAAGACTTTGACCGCGACGACTGTTGCAGACAGGAGTCGATCACACGGCTTGAACTGGACTGAAGGAAAGCGACTGGACTGAAACAGAAGAACACGCTGCGTAAGAAATCAGTGCCCGAACCTCTGTGGACTGATACTGAACACAGGCACCTAACATTTACGGTCTTTTAGAAACTATCACTAATGTTATACTAGAAAAATAGTACACCGTTAGCACACCATATGACCCGTCAACAGATAGCAAACCTCTGTGAAATAAATTGTTTAACATCTTGCGCCACTTGAGAACAGCATATCTTCACTTGGCCTCCAATACAGTACCACGTTCTCTTCATGATGTGGTATTCATCTGAATCACATGCATCGTAAATGTTAGGTGGCATCAAGAAGTGGAAAAGGGCAATAAATCATCAACAAAATAAAAGGAACTTGGATGGTTTAGAAATCCCAGCAACAACTTTGAAGTGAATTTGCACTTGCTCATTAGATCATGAACAACAACATTTGGATTATCACCATAGTGTGCAGAACGTAATTTCTTTTCATATTCAGTACAAACCTACCATAGTTATTTAGTTACAGCATATTGTACGTTGAAACTGACATAAAAAGTACACATTATTGTACAACGTTGATACAGTTTCCTGGTAAAAAACTTCAAATGCTAACTGTAGAATATAAAATGTGGTCTTTACAAATTTTCTTGAAATGAAGTCTTTTCTAAACAAAATAATATGTATTTTCCCTTGTTAGGAAAGAAATGGTGTGTATTGTCTAGACTAAATAATTGCATGTTAAGAACTTAAGCACAACGTTGGTGACCTTGACAATACTTGGCATTTTGGGCCTTCAATACTCAACATTTGAATGTAGACAAATCCTAAGAGAGCAGTGCACCAGCTACTTTGACGATCTCTATAGAGCACATATGTTTAATCAGTGATGTAACTTAATGAAAGACTGAAGCATGAATGCATCGTAGCTGATGACAGTTATCCAAAAACGAATGAAAAGTGGTTTGATACCACAATATATAATTTAAGATTAGTAACCTGGGAGAGGTAGAAGATCCTCTCAAATTAATGTAGCCTTAAATGTTCATGAAATACTGAAGTATGAGAACAATTGCCTTCCCTTTATGGTCTTGTACCTCCAACTGTTGTCGGATTTGAAACAATGAAAGAATCTAATGGCCCTAGAGGAAGTGAATAGGGCACTAATTTAAAACTAAATCAACTACCGATTTCTAGAACAATAAGCAACTTTAACCTAGAAAATAACTAGACGATATAGCAAGCTAGAAGAACACACATGCAAGCATATAAAACATAAGTAAAGTGCGGAATTAAAACTTGCATGAGAGAAATCCTAGAAGCTAAATGCAGAATGTATAAGAGTAGGGAAAGAGGACACCGAATTTTTCCCGAGATATCGAAGAGTTAGCACTCTCCACTAATTCTCGTTGGAGCATCCACACAAGGATGTCGCTCCCCCTTGAGTCACCGAAACTCAAGTGCTCACTGGTAATTGTCACTTCTCTATCTCCGGATTGGCGGGCATCAAACCAAGTACACGAGCTTCTCGGGGCTCCCGCAAGACCTCCAAGAGCTCACCGAGAACACCTCAAATCTCCACGACCGGCTAGGTGTTACCAACCATCAAGAGTAATAAGATAATTGGTTCACTTGATCTCAATCAAGCGTAAAACATCAGCTAGATGCACACTCACTTCTCTTGGAGCACTAATAGAGTCCTTAATCTTCAATTAAGAACTTGCAAATCACTTCAAATGCTCTCCCTTGCCTCTAGATGACACACAATGTGTATGAATGCTTCTGAGTTGCAAGAGAGATAAATGAAATCAAGTGAGGAGGTATATATAGGCTAGAGGTCCAAATCTAGCCGTTGCCCAACCACTCACTTTTTCTGTGAACACCGGATGGTCCAGTGCACACGTCTCTGTTAACACCGGATAATCCGGTGAGTTAACTTTTTTAGTCTGCTAATTTGACAGTTGTCAGTAGTCGTTGCAAAATGCTCCGGTGTTCTTCCATATAGCATCACCGGATAGTCCGGTGAGTTATACTCTATTTCCTCGAAAACACGAAGTTTCTGTTAAATAGTCCGGTGATGACTCCTTTAAGTCACCGAATAATCCGGTCAGTTCAACTCTGATTTTCTTCAAAAGTACCGAGCTTCTGTTAAATAGTCTGATGTTTGAACCCTTCAGATCACCGGACAATCTGGCGCATATAATTTCACTTTTCTCTGAAAAACTGATTCTTCTATTAAATACTCTGGTGTAGTTCCTTCCATCACCGGACAATCTGGTGAGTTCAATTTGATGTTTTCTCAGAAACAATAGATAGTCCGTGAGTAAAAATCCTTCTGACACCGGACAATCCGGTGAGAGCAATCTTCCTGGAACTCGTCTAATTCAATCGATTTTGAGTTCTAACTTCTCGACTTCTCACCCATGGATTTATTTGAGCTAACGAGTGCTAGATTTTCGCAAGTGTGCATCAAACTATTTCTTTCTCAACTATATCAAGTTACAACACTTAGCCCCTTTTATAATACGGTAAAAAGACAAAAGAAATAACATATAACTACTCCAAGTGTCATTCATCATCTTATGACATTTAGAACTAGAAGGTCCTTAATCTTCACTAAAAGTGTTTTGATCGATCAATAGAATTCCATAAGAGACTAAGAAAACCATTCAATCATTGTGAATTAAAGAATTAGAATTCCTTCAAAACATACGTATTAGATACAATGATATAATTATCATTAATTATCGAAACACTTACCATTTATCTAGAGTACAGACGATACAAACAATAACGCAGAAAAACTCTCCAGGAAGTGAACCGATCCCTCAATCGGCATATCCTATCTCTCATGCTTAATCTGAAAACAGGTACATTTAGTATAGATACAAGGAGGTGTCTTTAGTATTAGTACTTCTTGGTTGCTATATCCCACTCTGTTGCGCGCATGCTAAAGGAAATTGAATTGAAATTTGAATTGTTTAAATAAGTTAAGATGGTGCATTCTTAAGGAACTTTCAATTTCCTTATATAGCTTAGCATGGAAATTAATTTTATAAATTAGTGCATCAATTAACATTAATTGATATGCTTTTCCCTGATTTTTGATAATTAAATTGATGCCTGAAAATTCAAATAAGTTACAAAAATAATCAATTTTGGGGAATTTTCATTAAAAATCCGTACGAGATTTTGAGTTGAATGCAGTTAAAATGGATTCTTTGTTATTTATTCTATTAGCACATAATAGGTGTGATTTTATGAGCTCTATAAAGTAACCTTTTGAATTTATGAAAGAGGGGAGAACGAATGCAATTTTGAAACAAAATGCAAGTTGCTGGACAGCACCGACAAACACCGGACCCTACGGCCAGCCCCTCTCTCTCATTTCTCACTTATCCTCTCGCTTGCTTGCTCTCTGCTCTTTCTCTCTGTCTCTCTCATTTCTCTGCCCAGCTGAAAACACAGCAGCGAGCAGCAGCAGCTCATTTCTCTCCCCATCCGAGAGCATTGCAGTGAGCAGCTGTAGCTCCCTCGTGCCGTCATCATCTAGATCTGCGGGAGGAGGCCACAGTGAGCTCAACCGCCACCGAGGGAGAGGGTAGAGGAGGTGACAATAAGCGACGAGCACACAACAGCCTTGGCCCTAGCCCTGGGCTTCGCCTTGGGCTTATAGGAGGTTGGAGAGGAGAGGCGGCGACACTGACAGGGGAGACGGTCAGGGGCAAAGCAGCGCTGAGGGGACGAGGAGGCCACGGGAGACTGCTCCACGTGATCGAGAGGGTTTGAGGAGGGTGGCAATGACGAGCGATTGCGCAAATCCTAATCGTTGGTTTACTATCGGACTATAGCTGTAAAAAATTGACATGGCCTAGCTTCCTGCTCCAAAACGCAACGACATTTATATTGTTAGAGATCAGTGACGGATTCAATAACAATCCATCACTAATGTGACCCTGAGCTGGGACTCGATCAAAACCCATCACTAATAACATGGACCCATTATTAATATGACTCTGGGCTAGGACCGGACCAAGACCAGTCACTAATGATATGTCATTAATGACAGGAGAGGAAATCATCCATCGCCAAAGGCTACAGTAACAGCTTATATGAAAGCTCCTAATGACATAGTCACACGTCACACATCACAAACTCATCAGTGATGGGTGGTAACTACACCCATCACTGATGAGTGAGTTATTAATTATGGGTGATGATTATAACCCATCACTGATGAGAGTAGCATAAATTGTGATCGAGAATCCAAGTTATCAGTCTGAGTCTCAACTGGTCGAATCAAAATTACGATCAGTGGGCATCTTCTGCCCATCCCCTTTCCTTCCGACCAGTATCAGAAAACTACCTAAAAATCTGAATAGAGTCGTTAGTGATAGATGCAGCTATCACCCATCACTGATGATTTTGATGGATAATAGCTATAATCCATCATTGACGATTAAATACAACTCATTTTGGAAATTCATTACTTTACATACAGGACCGGATGAAGAAGAACTTTATAGGAATATTATATCTCTTGACAAGATCTATAACTTTTTAGTTGATCATTTTTTTATTTCAAGCCATATAGATGCACAAATAAATATATAAAGACTATCGATGGAAACCCAAACTACATTGCTAGATCTAGTGTAAAACTAGTAGGAATAATTGAAAAAACCGCGTACATGGCCACAAACTTGAAAACTGTAAATTCAAATATTTTCATCGTGAGTTTGATAACTCGGATTGATGAAACGTTTGCACAGCACTAACTTTCAGATGTAGCATTATGTTTCCAAAATTTTTTAGATAAATTGGAGAAAGTTAATTTTCAACCAAAAACTTTAGAGATCGTGTCGAGAGTCTTTCGAGTCTTTTTTGAGGTCAAGAAAAGTAGTGTTTTTTGGGATGCGACTCCTCATTAGCTTCGAAAGTAAAGGTCGAACGTCAAAATCAGACACCGTATAAAAAATTATGTTTGTTTTATTGAACATTGTATGGATTTGATATAAACTTTTTAATACAGAGTCGGATGGAGGCAAACTTTATATGAATATTATAGAACTTGATGTGATTTACAACTTTGTAGTTGATAAATTTTTTATTTAAAGTTACATAGATGCTCAAATAATCATCTAAACATTTGAGTAGGAAAGGTCAAAATAACAAATTTCGATATATTCATCAGGTAAGACTATGAGGTGAGATGATAAGGAAGTTTCGTGCGAGAGAAGGTCTATGGTTCGAATCCCTGAAAATACACGGGCACGTAATTTGCACAGTTCGAGTGAGAGCGACCACATGAGTCGCCGAGGTCGTCACAGGTCAAAAAAGCGACGGGAGGTCGCAGAGGTTCGTTTGACCCATACGAAAAACTCTCTTTTTGTTTTTTAAACACAAATCAATGATGGGTTTAAATCTAATTCGTCACTAGTGATTGTACATATGTGATGAGTCGTATCTCGACCCATCACTAATAACATATGTTAGTAACGAGTCTCAGTCGTAATCCGTCACGGATGACTATCATTAGTGATAGATTAGATCCATCGTTAATATGTCATCATCAGTGACATTTTTAGACTAATAGGTATGATACCTATTACTAATGATGATTATCATCTCTTCTTACTGGCTCCGGGCGAAAGCAACTGGACTGAAACCCGCGGGTCCGTCAAGCGTGGGCGGCCACACGCATGGCATCGTCGACCGACCTGGGCTGAACTGATATGGATAGACATAGAACCATTTGACGGGTTGGAGTTTGGAGAAGGTAAATGGGAACTCGATGGCTCCTTGTTCTCTAATTTCACCGGAGAATCGATCTGCAAGCAGGCAACGTCGACGTGAAGGACGTCCAGGCCTCGCACAAGCTTCTACCTGCTTTGACGGGCCCGGCCAAGATACAGCTGGGACTAAACGACTAAAGGAAACAGTAGCATCAACTTATAGTTCCACGTTTATTTTTCATTTAAAATAGGAATAATATAACCCACCCAAACAATTTTTATATATCCTCAACTTTAACTTACAAATTTCAAAGCTAGAAATACTCCGGTCTAAAAATTTTAGAGTGGTATGTCTGTCAAACAGGCGTGTATATATGAATTTCTTGGTTCTTATGCTCGTACCCAAAATTCGGCACCAGCCAGTTCTTCCAGATATCAAGTTACCAACCGGGCATGTGTTTCTTCAAAAGAAAAAAAAATCTGGATTTTGGTTCATCTTGTCCAGTTTTAAATATCACTTTTTCCCAACATAATCCTAACAACAATTCAGGCTCTATTTTAATCAAAAAAAGGGTAATGGATCGGATGAAAGAGTAGGCCCAAATTACTGAATCTAAATATAGTTTTTTACATTTTCTAATATTAATATTAAAATAAATAAGTCTCTGATGAAAAAATTTACATAAATAGACGTCTACCACCCTTAAAAAGTTGCAAACCTTTCATAAGGCGGTTATCATGCTGCGGTGGCATGCGTATCTCTTACCGTCCTCTCACAGGGCGGTTAGGCTCCACCCTGAGTGTAAAGCCCATACCGCACCTACCCGCCCACTCAGAGAGCGAATAGCCTCCAACGCCCTCTTACCGCTCTCTGAGATGTCAGTTAGGACCCTTGACGCCCTCTCAGAAGACGGTTAGCCCCCCACCGCGCGTCTTTCTCCCACCCAACACACTATAAATATGATGAAAATCAGCTAAAATAGGCATTTAAACCCAGAAAAAAGAAAGAGAGGGGGACGAGAGGAGAGGGAGGCAGCATGGCAAAGCTCTATTATTTTTATATGTGGATTTAGGATATTGGTTTTCGGTAATTTTTCTAGATTTTTTATTAGTAATTAAAATACCACTAATCCAGGGTTTAGTGACATAATAGTAGTTACATTATATGAGACCTAGAGTTTAGAAGGTAATCAGAAAATGAGGATTTCCTGTTTTTTAGTATATTATAAAGATCTATTTCAACATGGTAGGATATCTATCAGATGCATAGTTGTATTTATAGTATGGTAGTTTCGATTATCTAGATTTTACAAAATAGTGATGTAGGTAATAATTATTGATAATTAGAAATTGTATTAAGTATATGGGGGTTTAATTAGTTTAAATTGGTTAGTTTTCTTAGGAGCAATATTGATTGTAGCGAACTAAATGTATTGTTAGGTGATCATCAGTTTCAGTAATTTTGTCAGAGTTTCGATAATCATAAGTATAGTTTTCCAGTAATAACGTTGAACATATTTTTGGATGTTTCCAAAGATGTCCGATAAGCTATATTTTCAGATATATTATGCTGAAGTTCATATTGGTTATGGTCCTAGCAGTGTAGATCTCTTTTGATGTAAGCATGTCATCAAGGGACTTAGTAGAGCCAATGAGAGAATCATAGTGGGCGTGTGCAAGTGGTTGATGTGCTATTTTCAATTGGATCCCTGGCAACATGAGCTTCAGATGAGAGCCGTGCTACTCAAGGGTACTTCGGGGAGCTCATCCCGATTAATACGACATCTACTCGGAGATAATACGTAGATATAGCATGTGAACATGGTCTCCCTCTTGTGCTACTAGCTGAGGCGTACCGGAAGGATTTAACAGAGAAAAATGTTATGGAAGCAGTAGCAAGAACAAGTCAGATAGTGGTGGACGAAGCACACCCGACAACTGTTGGGGACGAGCAACCGAGGGGTGTAGCCAATGAGGGGGCACATCTCTAGCATAATTGAAGAGATGGAGAGGGAGGATCAGGAGCTCAAGGAAGCCATTGCCGATAAGGATTTATCTAACGAGAAGGAAAATACTCTTGTTTCTACAGAATGGAGGGATTAGGAATTTTCAAAGCTAGTGATCAGTGAGGGTCATTGGATACCGTAGAAATATCATGAGAACGAGGTGTCCCATGATGCTATGTACTCTACTAAGGAGGTTGTTATTGATGCAGTGAAATTCTAATCGTTGTCTCTTCAAAGATAGTTCAAGGTTGTGAAGTCAAGGAAAAGGGAGTACAACGTCAAGTGTTTAATGCCTGATTATCCATGATGGGTGCACGCATTCAGGGGGAAGTAGGTTGACCAATAGGAGTGCTCAATAGTTAGGGAGCATAAGTATCACATTAAGAAAATAGAGTTGTTCCATATGAACATATCATCTACTTTTGTTTCCAATATTATGTACAGAGAGATTGTGAACAACCTAAAGTATGAACCACATTTAATAATTTGTTATATTGAGAAAAGATTCTAATACACAATAAACTATCCCAAGCCATGGAGGGAGGAACAGAAAGCTATTGAGATGAAGTTTGAAACATACAAAAATTCATATGACAATTTAGCATGTCAACTAGCCACAATATATGCGAGAAACCCTGGAAGTTACTTTGACATCAAGCATTACCCTTCGAGTGAGAAGCCTGAAAAGCGAGTATTGCAGTATGCTTTCTTTGCATTTGCGGCAACCATCAAGACATTTAGATACTGTCGACTCATTATTTGCTTGGACAGGATATTTCTCACTAGGAAGTATAAAAAACAGATATTGTCTACAATTGAGGTAGACGGGAACAACCAAGTCATGCCACTACGGTTTGCCTTCGTGGAGAGCGAGAATGGGGACAACTAGTATTGGTTACTTGAGCAGGTCAAGAATGCTATTGTTCTGGATCAACCTGATGTATGTTTGATTCATGAGAGACATGTAGGGCTATTGCAGGCTTTGTTGGATATGCAATACGGCGGTGTTCGACGATGTGTAAGAGCATAATGGCCCGACTTGAAGAGCAGGTAGTGCATAAGGCATATGGGTGGAAACTTTTACAGACAATTCAAAAACAAGGACTTCATTAATCTTTTCAAGAAATTGTACAGCCAAAACCAGCAGAGAAAGTTCAACGCACTATGGGTAAGACTGAACGAACCAACCACGAAGCAGACAGCTAAGGTAGCATATACTAGAGATGAGCCGGTTGCTCTTGGACCCATCCCAGCAGATACTCCCTAGATAGTAAGAAGGTCAGGGTCAATAGTTAGGAACTTCTCACAGTGGATACAAAATGAGCCAAAAGAGAAATGAGCATTGATGTACGACACTGGAGGGAAAATGTATGGCATAATGACAACAAATCTTGCTAAAATCTACAACTGGGTTATGCGAGGTATGAGGTCCCTCCCACTTGTTAGAATTGTTGAAGCCATTATGCATGAAACTTGCAGATATTTCATTGATCGCTACATAGCTGCTTCAAAGGAAATGACAGATAACCATATGCGAGATGGATCGATGTTATGTGACTATATGGAGAAGGTCAGAAAGAATGCACATATGCACCGCGTAAATCAGGAAGGAACTGCGGAGCACATGTTTAGTGTCTTGTGCTGGGATAAGGCTCGTAGGGGTGGTAGACATGAGCACCATGTGCAAGAGTATGTGCTTAGCAATGGAACATGCATCTATACGTGAAAAAAAGCCACAATTGATACACAAGACATATACACACGTCATATCTACATGCGGGGAGTCCAATATATTGGACTGACAATATGTTCTCGCTACTTTATGAAGGATCGGATACTGAAGACATGGAATTATGAGCTTTATAGCTATAGTATTTTGACATGTTTACAAGTGATCCAGGTCCCGCGCGAATGTACGTGGTAGATAAAGAGAATATGAAGTACACAACGGAACATCGACAAACTCAGTGGATTTGGAACAATATAGATGAATCCGAGGTAGGTCCAAGGGTAAAGTGATGCAGCAAGTGTGATGAAAATGGTCACACATACTAAAATTGTCCGAAAAATGCACCTACTGTGTAGATGGGGTCATGACGGTAGTCAAGTGTGAATGTGTTTAGTGTATCTTGATTTTATATTTGTAAGCTGACCGCCTTACCTATATATGTTGTATTTGAACCTTACATTCCTATTTGATTGTGTATCTATATGTTGTAATATGTTCATATAACTGTGTGTACCTGTATGTTATATGTTGTTTACGTAGTTGTGTTTATATGTATAATACAAACTGTTTAAATTTGGTTTCAATGCAGATATGGTGCACCCACCGACCCCAAGCTTCTTGACCCTGTAGTGGACAAGAAGCACCGTAGCTTCTTCTCTGCCGTTCACTAGACAGAGTTAGGAGTTTTCCGACCACGTGGCCTCAGGGTGTGCGAACTAGCCGACATAGTAAAGTGTTTTAGCAAGCGAGCACACATGATATTTATGCACCTTTAGCGGTACGAGGAGCACATTAAGGTACGCTCATCGTTATTACATGTGCCATTTAATTGTTATGTTGCACTTCTAAAACATGTTTATATTTTTGTATGTTCTTTTTTATACTAGATATTCCCTTATGATGAAGAGTTGCTAAACAAACTCATCGAGAACTTTTTTGGGCTGCATCTACTCTTAGGTGACGGCTGCCTACTCGGACATAACTGGAGACGCAAATGTGGTCATTCGAGACATTCACGCCATTGTGAAAGAGGCGGTGGTTCGAGTCGCCATGAAACAGGTGGTTGTTCGACAACAACCACAAGAGGACGTGCTTCTACTATTTCCGCCACAACCGAAGGGGTTGGTTTTGACGATAATGACTTCTTGCTTACTCCTCAGAGAACTCCACGCCATTGCGAATTCTTTGACAACAGGGCAGATAACTGAGATCCTAACTTTGATTATTTTTTGTATATACCGGCACCACGTAGACTAAAATCTCCATAATACGATTACCATTGGATGGAATGAGATATAAGGTACAGACAGCTTCAAGGGTCATTTCGTCTGTAATGGTTATATCATTTTAGTCTATTACCTAAGTTGTGTATGTATCTTAGATATAGCCTACATGCTATTAATAATGTTTAAATTCTATGTACTCATCTCATATACACATTCTATCTAACATTTAGTGTGATTTTTTATTTCACTTATATGGATTTATTCTATCTTCACTTTAATATTTTTCTAGGATTTTTATTATTTTTATCTTAGATAATATCTGGGATTTTTATTATTTTTATAATAAAACTGAGCTTACCGCCCTCTGAGAGGACAGTAGGGGCGCTAACCGCCCTCTGGCTTCTCAGACGGCGCGGTGAGGGGCGGACACGCGGAGTGGATAGGTGCTAAGAAGAGTGTGGGGCCTAATCGTCCTCTCAGAGGACGATAAGAGGTATCCGTGCCACCGTTGCATACTAACCACCCCTCTGAAAAACTTTTTCAGAGGACGGTAGGCAAATATTTATACAAATCTTTCTATTAGGAGTCTATTTGTTTAAATATTAATGTCAGAAAATGTAAAAATTAAAAAACTCAATCTAACTGAGTTGATAGCCCAGCCAGTCTAACCTAAGAAAGCCCAATATGACTCCGAATCCCGGCCCGCCTCGTCCAAAGCAATCCCTGGTGTATCCAGCTCGTACCCGCGGCGGCGGCGGCGGCAGCGATGCGGCTGCTCTCCGGCGCCTCGGCTTCCCGCCTTCCCTCCCCACTCTTCTCACTCCCCCGCGCGAGGCCCAGATGCATGCCCACCTCCGCTTCCGCCACCCCCTGCCGGGCCAGCTCCTCGTCAGCCGCGGTCGCGGGCGACGGCGCCGCACGGAAGCCGTGGCTGTTCGTCGGGCTCGGGAACCCCGGTAAGGTGTACCAGGGGACTCGCCACAACGTAAGCGGCCTGACCAAACCTGTTCTTCGTGAAAGCAGCAGTTTTGCACGTGGAATTGAGGGTTTGTTCGCCCTAGTTTCTAAAGGGTTGCGTAATTGGTAAAGATTTGAGTTTTAAGCCAAAAAATTGCACACTTTAACTTTAGAAGCATATGTGTTAAGGTCTTAAATATATGAGATTGTCGACTTGCTTTCTTTTATAATTTCAGTATTCTTTATGGTATTCAATGGGTACTTGTTGTATACAGAATGAGATAGAAACACTAAAATGTACGACTCAGAAGTGAGAAGAAGATTTTACTTTTCTTGCAGAGAAATTTATAATTCATACCATGGTTTAAGGTTGCTATGGTTTTAAGCTCAGGTTTGTGGAACAGAATTAGAACATACAAACTGAGTCTTCCATTTTGATTCTGTTTGTAAATACTCTATTGTGCAACTCTTTATTGGAGTTGAGGCCATATCTGATTATTTACAGGTTGGATTCGAGATGATTGATGTTATAGCAGAAGCTGAGGGTATATCTCTAAGCAGTATGCAGTTCAAGGCAATGGTTGGAAAAGGTAATGACCCTGTTTGGCACAGCTAAAACTTATGAGCTTTTGCTAAAAAACGGCTTTTGTTGAAAGCTGCTTATGGTTTATGTCAAAAGGTGTTTGCTTTTACTAGAAATTTTTAAGTTCTCAGCACATCAACTTTTCAGAAAAGCCATTCTCAGCCAGCTTATCAACTTTTAGTTTATTTCATTAGAAGTTAACTTTTCATCTTTTCAAAAACCAGCAATAAGCCAACTTGTTTATTTCAGTTTATAGCTTTTGAGAAGCAAAAGCCAGCAATAAGTTGCGCCAAACACAATATCCATACTAAGTTTTTTTTTTCTTTGCATGGTGAATTTGTCGGGAAGGCTTGGATGCTATCTTGATTGAAAAGTGGCCAGAGAAAAATCTTGTTCCTCAATTTTTGCTTGCTTACATTTGCAGCCAAACGTGTTGTAACTTACAAGAATTGTCTCATAACAATTTATATGCAGTTTCTTGAGTATTGTCCTAGAGAAAAAGCTGTATGTTTAGAATACTCTATGCATGATTTTTTTTTAATGTAAATAGATGCATTGTTACTTCTTTCAAATTCTGTATGTGGTAGTAAGTACTATTAACAAAAACTGTTTTGTTATTATTCAGGTCGTATTGGTGATTCCCCTATCATGCTTGCCAAGCCGCAAACTTTTATGAATGCAAGTGGTGAGTCTGTAAGTATAATGATTCCAAACAACCTTGAATACAATCCTTCTTTTTATCTTTTTTGACATACACTGAATTATACAGGTGGGGCAGCTGGTTTCGTATTTCAAGATACCACTTAATCAAGTCGTTGTGGTAAATGTTTTTTTTCAGCTGCTGCTTTTTACCACAGATCGCTATAATCTGATTCTTACTTCACTCTTTTCTTCTCTTCTCTTCTCTTCTCTTCTCTTCTCTTCTCTGCAGATGTATGATGATCTAGATTTACCCTTTGCAAAATTGCGTCTACTGCCGAAGGGTGGGCATGGCGGGCATAATGGGTACTCCAGTTATCTTCTACACATCTATTCTATGTATAGCTCAGTCAATATTTTAGTGTTCTCTGCCATACACACTATATGCTGGAGGCCTCATGATTTTGGAGGCACATAATTGTTCTGTACTCTCAAGTTCACCTAACAGAAGGATATTTTGAGCATATCCTTTTTTCCTGTCTTTGGACATGTTATAATGCAATCGTATATTGATGTTTAGAAACTGATTATAAGGTGCTTAGCTCTTACAAAACGCAGCAGGAAAACTTTGGTAATGTGTTCATTTGTAGTTTTATTTCTCCATCTTTTTCTTCACAAAAGAAAGAACCCACACAATACTGATTCATATAGTTCTTCCCATTGCAGTTGTTTGGAGATGAGCTTTTTGCTGTACTTAACCATTTTTCCACCATGTGCAGGATGAGAAGCATCATCAACCATTTGAAACAAAGTCGTGATTTTCCACGTCTAAGAATTGGTATGGCACTTCTCCCTCTTCTCTCCAGTTGCTAAGTCTGAAACATTCTTGTGATGATATTTTGGAGGCATCGGACGACCACCTGGGAAGATGGATCCTGCGAATTTTGTTCTCCGGCCTTTCAACAAGAAAGAGCAAGAAGAGGTTTTCTCTAGAATGCTTTGGAGATATTTCAGTTCAGCACATCGTTCAATGAGTAGCACATAACTTGTTAAAACGTGGTACTCTACATTGATCCATGTGAAAAAAGTCACGGTAACAAAAGTTATCTCTTTACGCAGCTTGATTTTGCATTCCATAGGGGCTTGGAGGCAGTACGAATAATGGTACTTGAAGGATTCAACAAAAGCGCAACTTACGTGAATACATCACAAGCATCTGAAATGTTAAATAGATGATAAACTGTTCAATTTGCTCGTACGCCAAAGGGATTGATTTGAGGCAGTAACTCCAGTACATCACAATGCAGTCAGCTTCAGTTCATCCAAATGCTTTGATGGTGGGTGGCCATTTTTACTGCAAGGAAACCCTGGCGACTGAAGAGTTCATTCAAGCATCTGGTATCTATACGAGCAATTCAAGTACTGTGAATTCATGATCTCTCGGCACTATGTATACTGTACTGGTTTGTTTCTTACTTCACATCTATACCTTCTACTTTTGAAAAATGTGAGAACTCCGAACTAAAATTGGCATTTTGTTAAAGAGGCTTCACAGTGACTTCGTCTGAATTTGCAATCTTGCTTCTGCATACACTGTGCCATGTACTCACTGAATTCAGCAAAACTGGTTGTACGCTCCTCGTGTTCTTGCAGGGTTCACGCAGACTACCTCATGCCACAGTAATTGACAGCCTTTTGGTTTTGGTTAGAGCACGAGATATTATTTCAATCCGGATAGGAGCTGGCCGGAATATGCTATGCTTCATCACATCCCTCAGATGTGACCTCCTGTGGTGACAATGAGACCGGGCCCCTCGACGTTTCCTCCAGCCCGTACTATATCCATCCGAAATCAATCGGCAGCGCTCGTCCTCTCGCTCTTGATTCTCCACGTTCTGAATAAGCGATGCTCATTTGCTTTCCAAAAAAGAGAAGAAAACTATGCTCGTTGAAAAGCATGCAGAAAGAATGTAGTGATCATTAAAATTAGCATTGGATTGCTCATCTATATGTGGTTAGAATGCCAGGACCCTTGAACGACTGAACAGCTGAGCTGAATGATTCATCATTTATAACCAAGGTTCAATTTCGCAAGATTGTTATACGAATATGTTTAATTTTCACACGGACATTTTCCAAAGAAACTAAATCTTACCTGAGCATTCCAGGCCTCCACAACACTCGATTTTTGCTTGGTCCTATGTGCCTCAAGATCAATGCCTCAGCCGGCCCCTCCTTCTCTGCCATGACAATTTACCCCGCCGAGTTAGGGTTAAGGTTTAAAAGAAAGGATGTCAATGGCGACGGCACAACAGTGGTGGTGGATGTAGGGTGGGGTACTGATGACACCGCTAGTCGCGGGAAGTAGAGGACCGCTGTTGTCGGTGCTAGAACAAGGACGTCATAGCTCAATGGGTTAGCGCGGCAGTAGAGAGCCACTGGTGACGAGGAAGCAGAGGGGGGCACTGTGAAGAAGCTCGCTGAAGATAAGGAACAGTGGAAAAAGATGACGATAGGAGCAAGGACTTGCTGACGTTGAAGACAACGACAACGAGCATCGTGATGACAACAAAGGTGAGAGAGTTAGAAGGTAGTTAAAAAAATCAGGCGCTACCTCCCTCAAAAACGGATCCCAAAAAGCTAGAGTTCAACCTTTATAGAAATTAAAAAAAGTCCCGAGTTCTAAGGGCACCTCCAGCAGCATCTGCAAAACTCAGCCACATCCCTGTACCGTTCGTTTTGCCGGTTGCCGCTCACAGCATCGCTCTCCGATGGATCCTGTTTCCAGTGCTACAGTGTGAGTAATAGAAGTTAGAAAATAGGTAGCTGCTGGAGATAAAAAAATAGAATATATTGTAATAGTGTTAAAGAGATACTGCAATAGTATTATAAGAGATAAATTTTTAAATATCTTTTTGAAGACGGTAACTGGGCTGAGTAGGGATGTCAACGGGGAAATTCCCCGCGGGGAATGGGTAACCATCCCCGCCCCGATTGGGGGAAATTTTTCTCGTCCCCGCTCGCGGGGGAGAAAATTCTCCCATCCCCGTCCCCACGCGGGGAAATATACCCGACAGGTTCCCCGTCCCCACTACGCTAGCACGGTGAAGGGTTTGCTGGCTGACGGGCTTTGGTGGGTTTGGCTTTAGTTAGGTTGTTTCTTGCATATATGGGCTATAGAGAGTTTAAGTATTTTGAGGAATTGGCCCCGCGGGGAAACAGGGATACGGATAGAGAACCGTTCCTGCCCCAGTCATACCCGACGGGAGAGAATTTTCTCCCATTAAACCTTTTACATGAAAAAAATTAACGTAATCTTCATCCCCTAATAAAGAAATTTTTCATGGGGAATAAGGATCGGGGCCGTTGACATCCCTAGGGCTGAGTCGGAGCGTGTCACACACAACGTGTGCTCAGCATGCTAGTCAGATCGATCTGACTGATTCGACTTCCGCTCCCTAAAGCCTAAACCCTCCTCCACGTCACCCACGTCCTCCCTAATTGGTAATCGCCCCCTCCCCTCTGGCCCTTTCCCATCTCGCCGCCGCGCCGCCAAGCCTCTCCGCGCCATGGCGACCAGCTCCACCGCGGCCTCCTCCTCCATCTCCCTCCTCTTCTCCCACCCCAATTCCCGCCACTCATCCGCCCACAGGCCCTTCCCGGGCTCCCACCTCCGCCTCCCGCGCCGTGCGCGCTGCTCCTCCTCCGATGCCGCCGCCCCCGCCTCCTCCGCGACGGCCACTAAGCACCGCCGCCCCGCGGAGGAGAACATCCGGGAGGAGGCGGCGCGCATCCGAGGCCCCGCCAACGATTTCTCGGCGTGGTACGTGCCGTTTCCCCCGACGCCCGGCGGCGACCCCGACGAGCGCTATTCGCTCGACGAGGTCGTCTACCGCTCTAGCTCCGGCGGCCTGCTCGACGTACGCCATGACATGGAGGCGCTCGCGCGCTTCCCGGGCTCCTACTGGCGCGACCTCTTCGACTCCCGCGTCGGCCGCACCGCTTGGCCCTACGGCTCCGGCGTCTGGTCCAAGAAGGAGTTCGTGCTCCCGGAGATCGACTCCGACCACATCGTCTCTCTCTTCGAGGGCAATTCCAACCTCTTCTGGGCGGAGCGCCTCGGCCGCGAGCACCTCGGCGGGATGAACGACCTCTGGGTCAAGCACTGCGGCATTTCCCACACCGGCTCCTTCAAGGACCTCGGCATGACCGTGCTCGTCAGCCAGGTCAACCGCCTCCGCCGCAAGTCGCTCTCGCGCCCAATCGCAGGCGTCGGATGCGCCTCCACGGGCGACACCTCCGCCGCGCTCTCCGCGTACTGCGCAGCCGCGGGCATCCCCGCCATCGTGTTCCTGCCCGCCGATCGCATCTCGCTGCAGCAGCTCATCCAGCCGATTGCCAACGGCGCCACCGTGCTCTCGCTGGACACGGACTTCGATGGCTGCATGAGACTCATCAGGGAGGTGACTGCGGAGCTGCCGATTTACCTTGCCAACTCACTCAACTCGCTTCGGCTCGAGGGGCAGAAGACGGCGGCCATCGAGATATTGCAGCAGTTCAATTGGCAGGTGCCGGATTGGATCATTGTTCCAGGAGGCAATCTCGGGAATATCTATGCGTTCTACAAGGGATTTGAGATGTGCCGTGTTCTTGGACTTGTTGATCGTGTGCCGCGGCTTGTCTGTGCACAGGCTGCAAATGCAAATCCATTGTACCAGTACTACAAGTCAGGGTGGACTGAGTTCCAGCCACTGGTTGCTGAAACTACATTTGCATCTGCAATACAAATTGGTGACCCGGTATCTGTTGATCGTGCGGTGGTCGCACTGAAGGCAACTGATGGTATCGTAGAGGAAGCTACAGAGGAGGAGCTCATGGATGCAATGGCGCTTGCTGACCGCACTGGCATGTTTGCCTGCCCACATACTGGGGTTGCACTTGCTGCTCTGTTTAAGCTCCGGGATCAGCGTATAATTGGGCCTAATGACCGCACAGTGGTTGTTAGCACAGCGCATGGTCTAAAGTTCACGCAGTCAAAGATCGACTACCATGACAAAAACATCAAGGACATGTTGTGCCAGTATGCTAATCCACCGATCAATGTAAAGGCTGAGTTTGGTTCTGTGATGGATGTTCTCCAGAAGAATCTCAATGGTAAGATCTGAGCTTATGTTTAATTAACCCTCAGAATTGCTTTCTTGTTTATCATCACCAGGAATTCTATTCCTGCATCTTTTTCAACTGTGGTTGGTGAACATGATATGGCGCAATCAACCATATCTTGTGGTACTAGGTCTGGTGGCTCTTCTGATTATAGGTCTAAGTGGATAGAGCTATTCCTAGTACTTTATCTGTATCATGTAATATGAATAATAAATTATGGTCTTGGTGTTTGGATGAATAAATGTTTGGAATGACCTATGCAGCATTGTGCCTTTCTGCTACTTGATGTTCTCTTTGATCAGATCTCTGTTGTTCTTTGGTAACCTTAGATGCTCCCTTCCATTGTGAAAGTTGAACTAATGTGATGGATTTAAATGTGCAGTATTATTATCAATTATTTTACTTTCAGTGGTCGCAAGAGAATTATGGTCTAAATCCATTGTAGTAGTTCACCATGTTAACTAAAATATATGATATTTATGTACTGAATGAATTTTGACTGCTAGTATGACATCCTATTGTCATATCAGTGTTCCAAGACCATAGCCAAGTACCATATTCCTAGTGTGGCTGACCATTGACTACTTCACAGGAGTTTGTCCTAGCACAATCTATTATGTAGTTGTTTGCCGTAGGCTTTCCATTGAGTATGATAGGCAGTTTGATGTAGTTAACAAAATTAGCCTCCAAGTATCATACTAGAGGATGTTAAGAAATCCGAAGGCTTCCTTCCTTTGTCCTGGTTCACACATAATTTTCTGAAGCACTGGGCATAAGCCTAATCTCTATACTCTAAATGCGGTCGCGTTCCTCACCGGCAAGGACATCCATGTCAGCAAAATAACGTTAACCGTCCGATTTGCCAAACTTATGATATGGGCCGTCCGACGGAGTCCACAGGTCGGGTCTTCCATTGAGTAACCAGCGCCCGATTGCTCGCGAACTCTCTCGATCCCTTTCCCCCATCACCGTTGTCTCCTCTTCCTCCCTAGCTTGCCACGATGCTCGCGACCGCCTCGCCGCACCTCCACGGCTCCGCGCGACGCCTCTCCCTGGGGTTCCAGGAGATGGCGTCGTGAAGGAGGGGGCTGAGGAGCTGGGGTTCCAGGAGATGGTGTTCGGGACGTGACAGAGGTAATACATGCTCGGGGGCAAGGGTGGGGTCGGGAAAACGAGCTGCCCGACGTCGCTGGCCGTGCGCTTCGCCAACAACAGGCACCCGACCCTCGTCGTCTCCACCGACCCTGCGCACTCGCTGAGCGACTCCTTCGCGCAGGTCATTCACCCCATCGAACACATGTGCTTTTGAGATATGTTTGATTCAGCACCACAAGGATTGGATGAATCAATTGCAATTTCAAATGTAAGAAGACATGCGTATGGACTTACAGTGCCTCACTTCTCATTCTTCTGGTTGTAGTTGGTGACTTCCTTTTTGCATGTCACTCAGGTTATCCAATTTCTCGAAGCACAAGAGTGCAGCATGTTTACCCGCATTGTGTTTGACACTGCCTCCACAGTAATGACTATATCATTGTGTATCCAAAGTTAACTCTAGATACTCAATCACATTATCAGCTGTTATTTGCTTCTCATATTGACAGGCCATACACTCCGGCTGCTATCCTTGCGAGATTTCTTGGATGCATCCATTGGGAAAGTCTTGAAGGTATTGTTAGCTTCCATGCTTTGTGCTATCGTGCTATGATTTGAGGCCCTTAATCTATACTAAATGCTGAATGAAGAAAAAATGACGTATCTGGTATTACTTCTTAGAATCCCCTTCTTTTATGTTGATGGCTAAACAATTTAATGTTCCGTTTTATTAACACATTCAAGTTGTGAAATCGGAAAACACAAAACATTGCTTATAATTTGTTCAGCTTAGTGTTAGTGGGCTCAACATTTGTATTCCTTGTGGTTGCCAAGCATCACATGTATCTCCTTCACCTGCTTGATATGACCAAAGATCATGACTGTTAATATGCAATTATTTGTCTATTCCATCTGCTGTTCCTGCAATTTAATTAGAATTTTATATGAAGCTGTCCTTCAGATCCATTAACCAAAAGATAGATATCTCATCATATTAGGATTATTGTATTTTGAAACTTGAAATGATGTTTGTATCGTGCTGAGGTTTCTCATATTGATTTTGCCTTCTTTTTTTCCTAGCTGAGGAGCAAGATTGCTTCCACAACATCAGCTATTAAATCAGTATTTGGACAAGAGGTTCGACAGCAGGATGCAGTAAGTGTTCTGCTTAGTTCCTCTGGAATATACTATTTCTTCACTAGGTGTTTCAAACTTTCAACTCGTGTTCCTCCTACTAAAGGCCAACAAATTGGAGCAACTCGGAGAAGGGATGGTCAAAGTGCGAGAGCTTTTTCGTGACACGGAATCAACAGAGTTTATAATCGTGACAATCCCAACGTAACAATTGTGTGCCTAACTCTCCAGCTCCCTTGTATATGCATGTCTCCATAAGGTATACTCTTCCCTTTCCTTTTGGTTTGACATTTTCAGGTGATGGCAATCAGTGAATCATCGAGATTGAAAGTGTTCCTGTAAGGAGACTCGTTGTCAACCAAGTTCACCTTCAACATCAGACTGTAAATTTTGTGCTATAAAAAGAAAGGTACAAACTGATTAGATTTTCATTGAATTTCTTGTTCTTGTAAGAACTACCTACCTGCAGGGGCATTTATCTATTTTCCTTCACACATGATCAAACATGTGCTTTGGACATGATAAGGAATGATCCAGAATTGATGGGGTCGAACATTATCCAAGCACCTCTTGTGGACATGGAGATTAGAGGTGTTCCTGCTCTCAAGTTTTTGGGTGATATAGTGTGGCAGTAACTTCAGTAGGAAAAGTAGGATCACTTCAGGGTGCTTAATAGCTTAATACCGCTGTTAGCCTGTTGAGTGCTACACTGTTGAACTGCTTTGCAAACTGTGGAACTTGCTATCAGCTTGGGCAGTTCTTTATAGATAGAATTCAGGTAGCATATTCTCATACCTTAAATCTGAGTGGATGGCCTCAAAATGTAGGGATTTGATGCACTAGCATATGGTGAATTGTTACACTTAGCAGCTATGCCGGATTGGATATAGTTAGAAACATGCCAATTGAGCCCAAATGGCGTAGTATTACTGCTGCTGTAATAGATCAAGCTTATCTTTTGATACCAATGGGTACTCAGCTCCTTACTAAATCTGGTACCAAGCTGGAGCAGCTTATCTTTTGATGTATAAATTGCACTGTGTTTAACCTTGGTTGGAGCAGCATCTCTTTTGATCTATAAATTGCACTGTGTTTAGCTATATAGAAATAAATTTATCCCACCTGGGAAACTCATTTTGCTGTACATATATATCTCTAGCAACGCTGCTCTTGTAATAGAACTTATATGTACTTATCCACCAGTTTACTCTCAAACTTTAAAATCTGCAACAAATATGGCATACTTAGCTGTGCAAAAGGACCTTGTGTTTTCCATACTTAGCTGTGCAAAAAGACCGAGCACCGAGTAATGACATGGAATAAATAAAAACCAATACAGCTAGAGATGTACGTCCAGATTTGCATGGCTTGCTGACACGTGCTCCTTTCACTGTTGTCTTGTACATAGTTTTTCCCCGCCGTCCACGTATGCTGTTCTATCATAGCTGTCCAAGCAGCCATTTCAGTCTTGTAGCTGGACAGTAGCTGAGTGAGGAAAAAAACTCGTCCAAGTTGCAGCAGCCGGAAAAAAAGAAAAAGGCCAAAAAAAAGGACACGCTTCCTCAGCCCTGGCCTCTCCGTGTTACCAGATTGCCCTCCGTCTCCGCCTCGCCACGCCGTCGAAGCTCACCCTGACATTTCAAAATCGCTATCACAACTAGTTAGAACTGGTCTAGACTGCCTCCGTTGAGTCACATGCTTTGCTCACACCACGATTGACCCTGCTCCCCTCTCATTCCATCTATTTGGTAATGTACAACGATATGCCTCCTATCCAACGTGTGTTTGTTAAACTGCCTTGAACAGAAAGCTAGTTTTTTTGCTTGCTCACCATGTGTTTCTTAGAATGCTTCACAAGGCTACACTATAATGCTCATAGGGTTTCACCCTGACATTTCAAAACCGCCATCACAACTAGTCTAGAAACTGATCTATAAATTGGTCTAAATTGGTTTCGATTGGTCTAAACTGGTTTAGATCGGTCTAGACTGTTTTAGGACTTAGTTTAAACTAGTCTAGACTAGTCTAGGATCTAACTTAGACTGGTCTATAAAAATTTATTAATATTCTTTTTATATGATAGACTAATTTTTAAAATTATTTTCAGACTTAGGTTATATATGGAAAAAGTAATTATTTTGTAATGCTCTATTTATATATATTTTATCATTTCATGTGATATTCTTCTTTTAATTTAATTTGAATTCAAATAAAATTTCATCATATATAAAATTGTATGTATTATAGTCGTTGCAAATATAGCTATTGAAAATATATAGACCCTAAAAATATTGTCGTTGGAAATATGACCGTTGCAAATATAGCCGTTGAAAATATAGATGTTGAAAATATAGCCGTTGCAAATATAGCCGTTGCAAATATTTTTTTAGTTATATGATATTAATAAAATATGTGAGTGAAATTTAGAGAGTGAAATTTAGAAAGTCGGTTGGAGCGCGTAGAGAAATAGAGAAAACCTTTTAGCGAGCATTCCTGTATAGACATATACAAAACGATATTTAAGGAGTCAGTTGGATATGCTTTTAAGCTCTGGAAAATCCTAGCCGCCACCTTTTATATGCTATGCTATGGGAGCTAGCCTGGGCTAGGCTGAAAAAGCCTGTTGGGCCTTAGCCCATGTTGTTTTGGCCCATCCCAACAAAAACATTAAAAGAAAAAAAGGGTTTCAATTTACATATAAACTCTCAAGTTTTCTTTAAAATCCATAAAAGTCATTCTACCTTATTTAAGTGTTGTATTTTTCTATTTAAGTCCTTAAACTTCTCTATACAAACATAGGTCTTAATTTTATGGCTTAAACAATTGCCAACGATATCACTTCGAATATTAGCAGTATGTGAAAAACCCACTTTAATAGTTTATCTTCTCAAGAATATGCATAAGATAAGATAGTTGTGTTAGTTCTATCTCCAAAAGATAATTCCATGTCAGCGACGGTATATATGGCTCAATACTATATCTATTCGCTTTTATGTGTATATACATACTTCAGAAGTTGTAATGTATTGCATTGACAACGGGTCGTATGGTGTGCCAACGGCACACCATTTTTCTAGTCTATTACATATATTAAAGGGCTAAGAGTTGGAGGGATTTCAGGTCAAGTTATTGTAGCTTCTGCTCATGTGGGTCTCACGTATATGTATGTACATATATGTGGATACGTATATATATGCATATATATGTATACATACATATATGTATACATACACATATATGTACATATATGTGTGTATATATGTATGCATAATTTTTTTTGAAATTCTAGAAAATAGCAAAAAGGATAATAGTTATATTGATAAATCAGCTGAAATAATCTAAAATGCATAAGAAAATATCTAAAATTAAAAAAATATGAAAAAATTTAGTTAGGTTCATATTATTGTCATCTACATGTTAAAATTATGTGCATGTATAAAAGTATCATTGTTTTTCCCATAATTAAATGAATGCGTTAAATATTGATAAATTCATAAATAAATATAATTTACCCTGAATGTTTCTTTCTTTCTGGATTGTTCTGTAGCCTCCTTTCTCTCTGTTTTTTTCCATGACTGTAGCACTTCCGGCACTTTCAGTTTTGCCTTCCTGAACTCGCGGTTCAGTTGGATCAACTTCTGTAACACCTTGAAGGTATAAATAATGCAAACGAAGAGAGATTTCACTGTGGCAAATTACTCTATTTCACATAGCCTTACAGTTGCACAGTCTTTGATGTAATATGTTGCAGGGTGACAAAATCAAAGTTGACAACTCCATTCAGTATCGGTTCATTGTTACATAGAACCATCAATACTGTACAATCATTTAGTATCTGTTCTGGTGTAACAGAGGAGTCTGGTGTACTCTACAACATTGTTGGTGGTCTTCTGTCAGGAAAGGGTCCACATTGTCCTGGCAGTTGAAGGTCTCTTATCGTTGTTTAGTGTCTTTCACTTCTACTGTGCTATGCCTGTCATACCAGGACTTTTTTTTATAAAGGAAACAAATTTCGGCTTTTTTCATCGTTCAGTGTATATAACCTAAATTTATATTACAATGTTTCAAAATTATGAAACCAAAAGATAATGATTAAGAAGCATTAAAAATATAGCCTATAATTATATAGTCATCTATTCTTAACAAAGATTTGCATTGTCACACCTCTAAACTTTGACAAGTTTCCAGAATATCCTCTCTTTTTGATTTCTTTTGTAGCAGCTTCCAGAAATACAACCAAAATGTATCTTTGAAAATTTCCTGTATCATAGTCATAATAGTTTTTTATTAAAGACAATACCATTATGATATAGCCATATAAACTAAAAGATGGCTGCCACGCCTATGTTAGTATAGAGGCTCATCAAAACAACTTGTGAAATGAAATGACATTTGGTGCCCCTCAACTGAATGAATACAAGTTCTGTAGTAGTGGCAATTGATTGTCGCGGATTCACCAGCATCTTGAGACAAACAGGTGCAGCAACTATGCCATTCCTCATGAGATCAAAGCGAAGGCAGCAGGCGTTCAAGGCTTAAGCTTTAACCATGAGGGCAGGAAACGACGGGCACAACCTGGCCAAAGCAACTTCATCGCTGAGTCCAGCTCATTATGTTTGGTTTTCTAATCCTTCGGACATTTCCGTATTCACATCTAATAAAGTTCGTTATTTCTCTAAAAAAATCAACTCGCGACGTTGGGCTGGTGTCCCGTTCACGCAGTGGCGGTTGCAAATGCGCCAAGTAAGGTGCTCATCCATCTCTCTTCTCCCTCTCTCATCTCCTCTCTCTCTTTTCTTCTTATCTCACTCATTCATGGTAAAAAATTATTTAGGGCAGTGAAATTGTTAGTTACCACTAATTTAATCGTGTTTCGATAAAATATCAACCATCTCCCACTTACACATGAAACCACCTACGTAGATGATATGCGAGTAAAATAGCAAATCTTCAAAATACAGCTACTTAATGACATACAGATAATTTTTTCAGAACTAGAGGCTCAAAAGCGGTAGGGCGGTTGGAGCCCTCCATTATCCGCCCCTGCGTTTGCAGGACCAATGGCTCCTTGTTTGCCTGCACAGGGCGTTGCTACATGCTCGTTGAAATGGTGCTCTCAGCAATAGTTCCAGGCCTTTCGGTTGAAGGGTAGCATATACTATAATTAAGGAGAACCAGTTCATCATAGTACAGTTATCACTAACATATAGATCCAGAATAAAGATTCTATATATCAGTGACAACTGCTATCTGACGTTTACATCAGACGAATTCTGTGACAATTGACCATAGTACTTAATCTCGAGCGTTCGGACGTTAACGCTCGCGCCCGTACGCTCGTGAACCACCGCGATACAACGAACCGCACCACGTGAGCGGCCCCAATCCACAACCCTTTTGGCGTGTTAATTCTTTCGACGGGGCGGCCTTCATCGTTCGGTAGATCCGGTCGAGGTGGTGGTTTTCGTTTCCTCCTCCTCCCTGAAATATCACGCTTCTCTTATTCGGTTGGGAGCAGCCCTCCCCATCAAGAATCTCTCTCTCCGATTGAGAATAGCAGCGCCCCCTCTACATCCAGATATCTCTCTGATTGACCGGGAAGACCATAGAGCATTGTTTACCACTGCACTGTCGCATGAGATCGACTTGGTGTTGTGACGATCTGCACCCGTGCGCGGCGCGACTCCTCTTGATTCTTCCTATCTTCCAGAGAACAATATCTTGCACTGAAGTAGATTATATTTATTTCCACATCACTCGGACTTCGATGTAACATGCAAGAAGAAGAAGGAACGGAGAAAGTAACAGGACTGCAGGTCTTCTATGGCATATTCATTCCATTGCGTACTATACGTGCACTGGATGTAGATAAATAAGGCAATCCCGAATTAAAAGATCAGAAAACTTGATCAATATGCACCACACTACCAGCTAGCTTAAACCAAAAGGCAAAAGAAGGAAAAACCTACTTCGCAGAACATCTTGACCATTGTTCCAGCCTCCAGCGACGAGGCAACGACAAACAACGCTGGACGCTCGATCAAATGGATGCCGCAACTTCGCTTAAATTCCATGTCGTGACTGATGCCTCCATCTCCATCCATGCTTTCTCGCTAGAAGCTAGCCCGTCTGGCACGTAATGTAGCAATAGTGATAGGTAGTTCCTGTCGTTGGTGCCTCCAATGCGAGAACGTGGGTGGTAAGGCGGCAGAACGCGTGGCTCAGGACCCGGGTTTGAGTGCAAGGTTGCAAACACCAAATGTTACATTTTCCACGGAAATCAGATGAACTATTTCCATTATCTAAAGATTTTCTCTCTTTAGATAAAAAAAATCAGATGAACTATTTGTTTCCCATAGACGTACTTTGCATGTATGGTTTCAAATTTAGGGAAGATAGGTAAAGATTCTCTCTTTTGAGAGAGAGCTAAATCGGCTGTTCTCTTTTAGCAAGATTTATCTTGACTAATCTTTTCAACCCTAAGATGTAAAAGAAAACCCAAACATACCCAAATATGCGCTGTCACTGTGCTGTGCCTGTGCGTGCAAGTCAAGTACGTCGTCAATTGTACGTGCCGCTTTAAAAATCTGCTGTTGCTGACGAGCCACTTGCTTGTTTCCCGGCCCGTTGATTTTCTAGGTACGGTAATTACTCCGTGTGATGTGCTGTGTGGTGTACTGAACTTGTTGGAGACTCACGAATTGAAGTCACGGTGCGACGCGTCGGCGCGCGCTTTGCTTGGGCAGGTGAACGAGCTTCGTACACGCACGGTACCCACACCAACACATGCATGAACTGTCTACGAGTACGTACGATACATCGTCGTGTACGCCATTCAATTCTGTTCTGGAAAACGAATAGTAATTACTGTAGTAACCTCGTAGCCGTCTGTATCCACTCGAGTTCGAACAACCTAGCAGTAGTAAGTAATCCTTGTAACGTAGTGCCAAGTAAGTGCAAGGCGATTCAATCATTTACGTACGTTTCTTTTCCTCAATGAATACGAACGGTGCCATTTGTTGTAGTAAATGCGATAAAATGAGTATGAATATCATTCTACAGGCATAATAGCAAGAACAAACTATAAAAAATTTATTGCACAAGATATTGAAGTAAAAGAACTGTAAAACATAAATTATATGAACTAATATCATATGAACTAAAGATGTTCTGTCCCCTAATTATCCGATTATACACATTATAGGTTAGGCAATAACCTAAGTTTCTAACTAGTAATAGAACCTGGATAGAACTAGTAAAACCTCTTTGATAGTACTTCTGAACTACAGAGTACTTAAAGTCTAAATCAATGAAGCAAAAACATATACGGATAGAAGCTAGAGAGACAAACTCAGTAGCAATATTCGGAAGCAAAATATTAACCTCCTCTGAGTCACAACAGTACTAAACGGAGATCAAAACAACAAGTAGCCCACTGAAAATTCTATCAACAGAGATTCTTCGACATCACAACACTGGCATTACGGTGCACGAACATATCAAACAGCACTACACAAACATCAGGGGCTACAATCTTAGGTTTATACTATTGCACTTAGGAAATATGCTCAATCTCAATACAACATATCATCACAGAGCAGTAAAAAGCTAGCAACTTTAATGTCCATAACAAGAGAGAGGAAAAACTCACAGAAAAACATGCTCAAAGGTGTGGAGAAGAGAGCCTAGGCATGGTTCACTAGCCACTGTCCTAGAAAACCTAGCACTCGTCGTTGCCAGCAGCGTGAAGGAGATTGTAGATACAAAGCCAATCCACACTGCAACGGCACATGCGGGACGAGCTTAGGCATCACAGCTCCGGCTCCCAACACCACCACCTCCTACTGATGATGAACACATCCGAGTAGCAGATGAACTCGGTATCCAAGCACGCACCAGAGAGGAAATCACCAAAATAGAGAGAATATGTCACTTTTCCCCTTGTGAACTGAGAAGAGAGAGCCCCAAGATATGTAGGACCTCACCTCCTGCAAGCACGCCTAGGATGGCCACCACAATCGAATTCGGTTTGGCCTCCCAATCCTGGGCACCACTCGAACGTATCCGCACCCCCCAAGCTCCATCCAGGGGACAGCCAGGAGCCCAGTCACCCTGTGGATACGCGCACTAGCACGGAAGACCCGAGCGTCGTTGCCCACCAGCGCCGCCACCCTTGAGCCACCTGGAGCTAGGACCGCTTGGTTCCAAATGCCCCCATCGAACCCTAGGCCAGCGCCCCCAGCAGAAAGAAAGAGTAGCTGGCGAGCCCTGGGCCAAAATTAGCTTGGGCCGAAAGAAAAAGAGCTACCTGGTTGGCCCAAAAGCAAATTTTCAACATGAAAATTCATATAAATGACAACAATCCCCACCAATTTTGATGTTGAAAATACCAGTTTTATATACAGGTTTTAAGTAACGCCTTTCGAGTTTGAACACTCTACCGACCTACCAAACTTCATCCCACATAGGTAGAGGAGGACAGAACCTTGATCCTTCACCTTGGTGTGCGGACCTCCATTCATATAGCATCATGTACAGATTGCCTTGCCTTCAGCCCTTGGGTTAGACTTTATGGCCATATCCATGTATTTTTATTTATGAGTACCACCTAAAGAAGTACCTAGCTTCTCTATGATTGCGACCACATAATCACACTCATATAAGTGAATTCTCCTAGATGTCCTGTAGGACGATATCTATTGCCATACGGCATTGAATTCATTAAGAGCTAACAACTCACCCTCTCCTATAGAAGAGCAAAGTAGCAAATAGGATTGATATGCTCTTGTATCCACACAGCTTGTTTTCCTAGAGCCTAGTTCATAGGATCTCTGATCTCCTAGAATAGGTTACTGTCGGTGTGAACCTTATCAGTGGGTAGTTATCCCATTCCTCTTAACGCTACCTAAATGACCATTCTAGGCATTCCTTTTGTGAAAGGATTTGCAAAATTCCTTTCAGACTGAATATAATCTACAATGATTATACTTGTCTCTAGTGCATGCCTTAGTGACTTGAGTCGTCGTTTTATTTGCTTTGAAGTCTTTATATTGTTCTTTCTACTCTTCACCTTAACCAGAACGGTTTGGTTATCGTAGTAGGTAAGAACAACCGGAATTGGCTTATCCAATATCGGCAGGTAAGGAAGGAGTTCTCTGATCCATTCTGCCTCTACGGTTGCTAAGTTTAGTGCTACTAGCTCAGCGTCCATCGTGGAGCGAGTAAGGATGGTATATTTAGATGACTTACAAGACACAGCTCCGCCTACTAGAGTGAAGACATATCTACTCATAGCCTTCATATCATTTGAGTCACTAATCCAGTTGGAATCACTGAATCCCTCTATGATTGTCGGATAGCCAGAAAAATAAATCCTTAGGTTCTTTGTTCCCTTCAGTTACTTAAGAATCCTCTCCAGTGCTATCCAATGATCATCTCCTGGGTTGGACGTATAACGACTCAACCTGCATACTGCATATGAGATGTTAGGCCTAGTTGCACTGGCCAAGTACATGAGAGAACCTATTACCTGTGAATATTTTAACTGGTCTTTTTCATGGCATATATTTTTCTTCACCTTAGCATTTGGATCATAGAGCGTAGCTATAGGCTTACATTCTATCATACCAAAAAGTGTAAGCACCTTGTCGATATAATGGGATTGACTTAGTGTTATCCCATTCTTGCCCTGTAGCAACTTGATGTTTAAAATTACATCAGCTTCTCTTAGGTCCTTCGTATCGAAGTTCTGAGATAGAAAAACTCGATCTGGTTAATCATTTCCAGATCTATCCTAAACAGGAATATACCATCCACATATAAATATAAGATGACACCTCGTCTCCCACCATAGCGATAATTCACGCACTTATTGGCTTCATTCACACAGAAGCCGATCGAGGTTAGTGTAGCATCAAATTTTTCATGCCATTGCTTAGGGGCCTGTTTGAGACCATATAAGGATTTGATTAACCTGCATATTTTACTCTTCTGTCTTGTTACCACGAATCTATCTGGTTGCTGCATATAAATCTCCTCATCAAACTCTCTATTGAGGAAAGTTGTCTTGACATCCATCTTATACACAAGGAGATTATGCGAAGCAGCCAGTGCTACACATAGATAGTGGGCAACATGGCAACAAGAGAATATGTATCAAAGTAGTCTTCTCCTTCCTTTTGTGTAAAATCCTTAGCCACCAATCGGGCCTTGTACTTTTCTATAGTACAATCGGGTCTACGCTTTTTCTTGAAGATCCATTTGCAGCCGACCGGCTTGCAACCAACTAGGAGGTCTGCTAACTCCCAGGTTCCATTAGTGATAATAGAATTCATCTCACTACGGACTGCTTCTTTCCTCCGCTTTTGGAGAAGCGTGTGCCTCTGAAAAGTTTTGTGGTTCATCATCCACGACAAAGGTGACAAAGTCATCTCCTAGTGATTTTTCAGTCATTTGCCTCTTGCTCCTCCTAAGTTCCAATTCGGGAACCGTGTCATCAACACTCTAAGGAACAGGGTCATCAACTAGAAGATCATGGGTACCTACTTCTTTTTTCTCGTATAGGAAAGATGTGCTCAAAGAATATCGCATCCCGAGACTCTATTATCGAGTTGACAGAAATGTCTGAGACCTCAGAATGGACCACTAGGAATCTATAGGCGGTACTCTAGTATGCATATCCTAGAAAGACACAGTCGACAATCTTTAGTCCTAATTTCCTTTTCTTTGGAAGGGAACATGTACTTTTGCTAAACAACCCCAGGTACAGAGAAAGGATAGATTTTGTTTCCTCCCCTTCCATCCTTTATAAGGAGTTGCCGCGCGATTACGAGGAGCGACCCTGTTCAGGACATAGTTTATTGTGAGAGCAGTCTCACCCCACCATGAGTTAGCCATACTAGAACTTTGTAACAAGACATTAACCAAGTCACAAATTGTTCGATTCTTTCTCTTGGCTACTCTATTCATCTGTGATGAGTATGGTGGCGTATACTCATGGATTATGCCACTTTCTTCATAGAACTCAGAGAAATCCCTATGAATATGTTCCCCTCCTATTTCAGACCTTGGTCTCTTTATTGTCTTCCCTAGTTGTTTTCCACCTCGACCTTATAGATCTTAAAGTATTCTAATGCTTCATCTTTTTTTCTAAGCAAGTAGATATAACAGAACCTAGTAGCATCATGTATAAGAGTAACGAAGTATCTTTTGCCACCCTTAGTTAAAATTCCATTCATTTCACACATATCAGAATAGATCAGCTCAAGTGGCGAGGTGCTTCTCCCCTTGACTGAGTGAAACAGTTTGTAGGGCTGCTTAGCTTGTACACACACCTCACACTTATGGCTCTTGTCTTAATTATATTAGGGAATAAGATCCATCTTTCTCAAACGCAATTGCTTCATTATTAACATAACACAAGCGTGAATGCCAAATATCAATATTCATATTAGAATATGAAGAGTAGAAAATATTTACAGAACTATCAAGAATAGAAATGTGCACCATGCCTCCGCAATCATAGCTTTTTCCTACAAATGACTCACACCTGGTCAACACTATTTTATTTGACTCGAATACTAAATTTATTTCTTGTTGGCATAGCATTGATCCACTGAGTAGATTACAGGTCATGGCAGGCACGAACATCACGTCTTTCAAGATAAGAGTCTTGCCAGAAGTCAACTTCAAGCTCACTTATCCTACTCCACATACTGCTGTCAAGACCCCATTTTCCATCAGTACGGATCCACCATTTGCGCCCTAGAGAGAATTAAAACACGTTTGATTAGCACAAATATGCCTTGTAGCACCTGTATCAACCCACCAACTTACCGGTGAATTTACTATAAAGGCCTCAGATACATACTCACTGGTGGAGTCTCCTTTTCTAGTATCATCGGTCATTGCAATCGCCACATTTACTTGGGCTTTGGCTACCTTCTGTTGCTCAGGTGTCAGCCCCTTGCCCTTACAATCGTGGCAACTGTTGGCCTTGTGATCCAACCCGTCGCAGACGTAGCAGACAATCTCAGACTTGTTCTTTTCTTCATGGCTAATATAGCATTAGCCTTTGGTCCTGAAGGTCCAGGCTTGTTCTTTTCTTTCTTCATATTCCTACCAAGCTGGTTCTTGTGCTTGACAAGGTTAGCTTGAACGGGCATCTTCACCCCACCATAGCCTGCCTTAGACTTCTCCTCAATATTTATAGCAACAATGAGCTCATTAAGAGTCAATCGTTGCTTTAAGTGTCGACGTGCAGTGGCAAAGTCACGCCAAGAAGTAGGAAACTTGGCTAAATTGACAATAACCTGAAAACTCTTAGGGAGGACACAATCGTGCTGGCCTAAGTCTCACACGAATAGCTGCAACTCATGGATTTGTTCCATGACTGATCTGCCATCTCCCATACGAAAGTTCAGGTAGCTTGCCATCATGAAGGACTTGTTGCCATTGTCGCTTTCAACATACTTGTCATTCAGCTCCATCCACACCTTTTGTGCTTCCCCGAACCCCACGTAGACGTCGAAGAGCCTGTTCGATAGGACGGCCAACAGATGTGCTAGGGCTGAGGCATTAGCCTTCTCCCAATGAGCCCTTAACATGTCGAGACGCGTTCTTTCGACCTCGTTTTGCACGGCTTCCCCCGAGGGGGTGAGCGGCTCTTCGGTGAGGACCCAGAAAAGTCTAAGCTCCATCAACCACAGCCTCGTTCGAGCCTGCCAGCACTTAAAGCCGGTTCTATCGAAGCTCTCAGGATTAATCGCGTCCGAGGACGATGGTGATAAGACAGAATAGCTAGAACTAGCCATCACAGAAGCACTAGGTTTTCTGGATTGTTGTAGTAAATGCGATAAAACGAGCATAAATATCATTCCACAAGCATAATAGCAAGTTTTTATTGCACATGATATTGAAGTAAAAGAGCTGTAAAGCATAAATTACAAGAACTAATATCGTATGAACTCCACTATATCGACAGTAGGTACTAAGCAAGAAAAACATTGCTCTCAGATCAACACCAATTGGTCCTAGAATTAAAGATGTTCTACCCCCTAATTGTCCGATCGTACGTATCATAGATTGGACAATAACCGAAGTTCCCAACTAGTAATAGAACCTGGATAGAACTAGTAAAACCTCTTTGATAGTACTGCTGAACTACAAAGTGCTCAAAATCCGAATCAATGAAGCCAAACATGTATAGACAGAAGCTAAAGAGGCAAACTCAGTAGCAATATTCAGAAGCAAAATACTAGCCTCCTCTAAGTCACAGTAGTACTAAATGAAGATCAAAACAACAAGTAGCCCACTGAAAATTCTACCAACAAAGATTCTCCGACATCACAAAACCGGCATCACAACATTTGTGTGCAAGAACATATCAGATAGCACTACACAAACCACTAGGGGCTACAATCTCAAGTTTATACTATTACACTTAGGAAATATGCCCAATCTCATTACAACATATCATCACAGAGTAGTAAAAAGCTAGCAACCTTAATGTCCATAACAAGAGAGAGGAAAAACTCACAGAGAAACATGCTCAAAGGCGTGGAGAAGAGAGGTTAGGCACGACTCACTAGCCATTGTCCTAAAAAACCTAGCACCTGTCATTACCAACGGTATGAAGGAGATCAGAGATACAAAGCCAATCCACACTACAATGACACATGCGGACGAGCCTAGGCGTCACGGCTTCGGCTCCCAACACCACCACCTCCCACTGGCAATGCACACAACCGAGTAGCAGATGAACCTGATATCCAAGCACACACTAGAGAGGAGATCACCAAAATAGAGAGAATATGTCACTTTTTCCCTTGCCAACCGAGAAGAGAGAGCCCCAAGATATGTAGGACCTCACCTCTTGCACGCACGCTTAGGATGGCCACCGCAACCAAATTTGGTTCGGTCTCCTAATCCTTGGCACCACCCGAACGTATCCGTACCCCTAAGCTCCATCCAGGGGACAGCCAGGAGCCTGATCACCCTGTGGATGCACGCACCAGTGCGGAAGACCCGGGCGCCATTGCCCACCAGCACCACTGTCCTTGAGACACCTAGAGCCAGGACCGAGTGGTCCCAAATGTCCCCCCCCCCCCCATCAAACCCTAGGCCAGCACCCCCTAGCAGAAAGAAGGAGCAGCCGGCAGGCCATGGGCTGAAATCAGTTTGGGCCGAAAGAAAAGGAGCTCCCTCGGTTGGCCCAAAAGCAAAATTTCAACATGCATATAAATGACAACACCGTTTTCATTATCAGTTAAATGCAAAATCAATGCTGCTTCAACTTTGCCTGGCAAAATGTCAGCACGTCCACACGCATGGACCCCCACTGGAACAATACTCGAATAAATGTTTCAGTCCCTTATATACCATTGGCTTCCGATACTTTCCTTCGCTATACTATTCATAAACAGTACCTGAGAATAAAAAAAGTCAAAAAAATATGTCGATTTTTGTGCACGCTCTATAATTCATAATCAACTCATTTTAACTGTATTCACTAAAAATACTGTGTAAAATTCAAACTAAAATTTCTCAAAATGAGCTACTTTTGTAATACTGTGCATTACAAAGAACTAATTTTTTCACCGCGGGAGATAATTTTAGAAATTATTACATCACATTAGAGGAATATTAGTAAATTTTCTCAGATTTTTTGTAAACTTTTATGAGGCTTAAAAATTGCAAGAAGTTACAAAAGTAGTACATTTTGAAAAATTTTAGTTTGAATTCTATACAGTATTTTTAGGTGAATACAGTTAAAACGGGTTGATTATGAATTATAGAGCGTGCACAAAAATCGACATATTTTTTGAGACTTTTTTTATTCACGGGTATTGTTCATACTGTTCATGAACAGTGCAGCGGAGGGTAGTATCGGATGGTATATAAGGAACTGAAACATTTATTCGATGGTATAGAAGTAAACAGAATTTATTCGATGGCGGATTATAAAATCAGTAGTTATTCAATGGTAAATCGTAGATTTTCTCTGAAACAAAGGAGGGAGTGCAGCTTCCTGGAAGTAGAAACAATCAAGTAGAGTAGTACAGTGCAACCTGCTTAATTGTACTGCTGCTCGTAGCTATTAAAAGGTCCGGTTCAGGTCGTCGAGATCTTCTGGCATGAGCTGCATGTCCAAATTAATAAATTGTATAACACCTTGGCTGGCTGGCAGATGGACCACCCCATGTAAAAGGTGCCGAGTCATAAACTCATAGTAGTGTGTTTACACGACCATCTTATACAACTATCAAATGAAATAATATACGATTCAATCTACCAAACCAAACATCCCACTCCAATGGTTCTATATCATTGAATCCCATACATATTGATACTACTACGAAATATATCTTATATATGAATCTATTACTATTGATTCTTTACGAGCCATAGTGATAAAGTATTACTACCGATTTATATTAAATATCAGCACTAAAAGTTCATTAAAAGAATCAGAAGTGAAACTTAACCATCACTATCTACTTTAGGTATAAATCAACAATAAAACCTTACCATCATTGTTGGCTTCTACAAACCAGCAGTGATAATTCGTCAACTATCATAATCAATTCGTGTTATAAATCAGCAGTGATATCTATTATCGGTACTGGTGTGTGTTACGAACCAGTAATAATAATGGATATTAATTTATTTTAAAAAAATTATAACTTTTTTTTATAGAAAGTGAGACAGAGACAAACTTTATATTAAAATTATATTCCTCGACGAGATCTATAACTTTATAGTTGAAATTTTTTTAAATTTGAGGTATTTTAAATGCCCAAATAATTGATGATAGCGAAGTCAAGTGGGCTGGTCGAGCGACTGGCGTACGTGGTCGGGAGGCGTGGTTATGAGGGCTTGATTGGTGTGGCCGAAAGATTTATCTTAAAAAATTCATAACTTTATCGTAAGAAGTGGAATAAGGACAAACTTTATATGAAAATTATAGCTCTCGAAGAGATCTAAAGTTTTTTATTTAATTTTTTTCATTTGAATTCATGTAGGTATCCAAATAATTTTTTAAAACTTTAAACATAAGAGATCAAAACGATTGCATATGCTATTGCTATCACTATTACTTATGTAGTAGGATGATAAAGATGTATCACGCTAGCTAGGAGGTTATGGGTTCGAGTGCCATAAACACACGTGCATGTATTTAGCGAGAAAAAAATCGTGTAACTTGTGAATTGCAACGGCGCTAGGGTGCTTGATCGATAAAAAAAATTCACTTTTTAAATATATTTCAGGTGGATTTTCTAGAAAATGGCAACATTGCCAGCTGAAGCTACTAGCTGGCAGTGATGCCCCTTTATTGCTGGTTCTGAGGTTAAAAGTGATAATCAAAGATTACTCACTACCGACTTCAAAATCGGTAGTAAAAGAGATTTTGGAGCCGACTATAGTAGTGTGATTTCATCATATACAGTTCAACTTTATATTCCCTTTGTTTCAAAATAAATAATATTTTAGAGTTGAGTATAAATATTAAGGATAAAATAACAATTATATCATTTTTTAATATCATTTATAGAACGAGAAATGTACCTTGCATTAGAAAAAAAAATTAATTAATAAAGAGAATAAGATTAAAAAAATTAGACAAATTACTTTAAAATTACTGTCGAAACTCCTCAAAGACCCGTCGTAACACGTGCCGATCAACGCAAAAATAGACAGCTTGCTACCAGCAGCAGCATGTGAGGCCACGTCGACGTCGCAGCATCGTTAAGATTCTACGGCTGGCGCGCGAATCCGGCGTCCTTTCACGAGGAAAACATGCATGATGACGCCGCCCGCGCCGCTCCTCGATCCTCTCGTCTCGCTGTGCATGCTTCACCAGCTGCCGGCCGCGCGCCTGAATCCGTACGTGAATTATTGAGGTGCCACACCTCGCTGCTGCTCGTGTACTGGGTGCGGTGTCTGGTGGTGTAGACAGTACGTAAGTGTGAAGTGTGCCGCGCTGTGGTGCGATGCGTACGAGAACCATCTGCCACCGTGCTTGAGGTGACTGCTGAAGTCCGTACGACTTAAATTGTGAACCAGGACTGCACGCATGTAGCTGCTGTCCAGCGATTAGCACGCATGATTCGGATGCTTAGCTTAAAACAATTATGCTAGATTTAAGTCACTTAAATTTTGCCAATGCTTAGGATTTTGTTTGAGATAGTTTTTTTTTCAGAAAAAATTCTATTAAGATAGTTTTTCTGAGAAGCTATTGGCTGGAGAATAGGTTGGTTAGAAAAGCTTAGCCGTTTGATAACTTTAACTTTTTTAAGAAAGATTATTTGTCCTAAGTGTTTAATGATGAGCTCGTCTGGTATATAAATAATCGTATATATGATATTATTTTTATTAAATTTTTGCATTTAAATATGAGAACATTGTAATATGAAAATTTTCATATAAAATTAAAGTACAACAACAACAAAGTTAATTATCACTAAATCCAACAATAACAGGATTACCACTGAGTCCAACACATATGAAAATAACCATCCAATTCACATATATGAAAATAAGGCCATCCAATACAAATAAATTCATTACAAATTGATGAAACAAAGCCATATTATTATATAACAGGACAACATAATAAAAATTAGGCGCCACAATATCCCACCGACAACAGGCGCAACAGAGCTTATGAGCAACCACATGGCCACATATCCAGAGATCATAGAAAGACACAACCTTAGATAACAGGCCACAAGCCACGTAACAACAGCCATTACCATTGACCAGAATCCACCTAATCATTATAGTTCAAGCCATTGCACTGACAACCTCAGTAAGCATCAACAGCAGGGTATATGCAACAACCAACCAGATACACAGCCATCCACAACCAGCAGCCATGCAAGGAGGCAACTACCAATATCATAGATTGAACCACACAAACAGACAAGAAGACAATCACACAAAGTGACCATCAGCAGATAGCCAACAAAGGAGTGGCCAAACATTCTCCATCCTACCATTAACCACCAACTCGGCAACAACAAGCTCGCAAACCAGCTAAGTATATGGAGTAGGGATGGCAACGGGTTTGCCCCTGTCGAGTTTGGCCTACCCACACCCGACCCAAAACCTGAGCTCACAAACCCATCTCGGCCTCAAAATATATATCGGGTGCAAAACGGCCTCTGGCTCCGGCGGGCACCCAAGACCACTCGAGGAAACGAGCCACCCCATCCCACCTCTCACTCCCCCGCGCATGGCATGCCGCACTCGCCCGTCCGACAAGCCAACTCGCCCCGCAGTCTCGCGCCCGCACCCGTGCCCTCCTACGCTCGCGTCGCCACGCGTCCCGTGCCATCCCATGGTCTTGCACCTGCGCTGCCACGCATCTCGCTCCCTCTCGTCGTCCCGCGCCCGTGTCACCACACGTCCTATGGCCTCCCGCCATCCCGCACCCTCCCACGCCCGTGTCGTCACACGTCATGCTCCCTCCCGTCGTCCCGCACCCACCTGTGCTTGCGCCGACATGCGCCCTCCCGATGTCGCTCCTGCAGGCGCCGTCCACACCTGTGCTCGCCCGAGCCCATCCATGCCGCCCATCTTGTCTTCAGGTTCCAAGTGGCACCTGTGGGTGCAAAAACACACCCGCACTCGATCCCGGTTCTAGTCGAGGCCCCGACCCGACAGCCCCACAGGGTCTATTTTTCACCTGAACCCACCTTGTCGGGTTTGAAACCCGCGGAGACTTGACTCGATGGGGGAAATTGCCATCCCTGATATGGAGCTCATCATGATGGCGACTGAACAGAGGGACTCACCGGTGGCATACATGCGCGCTTACATGATGGCGATGTAGAAGAATGCAAGCCTGACTCTCCACAATAATAGCATGCACTGATAGCACCGAACAAGCTGATGAACACAAATCAACAAACAGCGACACATGTAGAGATACTGCACACCGAAAAACAAACAGCAGCTCACGCAGAGGAACTGTACACTGGCAAACAACGACGGCGCTCATAGAAGAAACCACATGCTCGCAAGCACAAAATCAAAAAGATGGTGGCACGCGCAAAGGGGTCACATGCCAGCGAACGACGATGGCACGCGCAAAGAGACTGCACGCCAGTGACCGATGACTCAACAGCATAATGGTCGGAGACAACTAATCACAGCTCGACGTGCTCGCATGGCGTGGAGGAACACACAACCGGAGACAGCCAAACGAAGCTTGATGTACTCGCATGATGCAGAGGCATGCGCCAGAGGTATCAACCCAGTCGAAGCTACCTCAACGACCACGTCAATGAAGCCGACCGAAGCTAAAATCCTAGGGCATAAGAGAACCTTTGAAAATATAGAAGGATATCAAAATAGCACAAAACCCAATTGTCATGGCGGCGTAGGAAAACAGGTTGCGACCAGCTCGAGTCAATTTATCGCACAGGATCTTCAGGCTGCACGATTGATGGGGGGCGACCAGCTCGCAGATGATGAGAGGAGCCTTCTCGCGGTGGCACAGACGAAAGGATGGGGGCGAGTCCATTTAGCCACACCAGATCTGAAGCCTCGTTGATGGAGATGGAGCGACCGACTCACGATGACGATGGGACGGGACACCTCGCGGCACCAAGGGCGAAGGGTGCTGGTGCTATGGCAACGAGGCAACTGGGAGGGGAACGACGTTGGTTGGGGGCAAGGCATACAGGGAGGCAAAGGGCTCGATTCGAGAGCGAGGAGCGATCTGGTAGGTGAGCTCTCGGGCAGAGGGGGATGGGAGGTATAGTAGTGGCATTTGCGGGTAAATTTGGATAACTATGGGGGTATTTTCATTTCTAGCATCCGGCTTACATAGCAAGCGGTTGTGGCTCTGCTTCCTCATTCCAGGTCAGTTGGGCCTGCATAGGAGAAGCTCTTGCCCCAAAAGCCACAGAGAATCGACTCGTTTGGGACCGCTCGTCGCTTTTTTTTTTTTGCCGAGAATCGCCCCATAAGCAGTCTCAAATATGGCCTAAGTCACATGATCTCAACGAGTAGCTTTTGGTTTCTTTTTCGAGGTTCGTTTTCTTCCCAACCATACTAGCAGTGGCAGATGTAGAAGAGTCAAATAAAGGACTCATCCACCTTTCTCTCTACTTTTTTTTTCTCTTCTTCTCTTCTTTTTCTCTTTTCTTCACCCTCTCCTTCAACTATAGAAACAAATTATTTGGAAACAGTAGATGGGCTGAAACCCCAACCCCTGGATCCGCCCCCTCATACATGGAGGTGGTGAGCGGTTAGAAGAGGACCTAAGTGTAGTGCGGAATAAGGACTAAGAGTCTCACCTAAATAAAAAAATGAACGATCGTTGGTTGGGATGGTAATCGCGTATGACGGGTATGGGTAGTGCTCACCTATATCTGTGCCCGTATGTTTTTTTACTGCCCGCGGGTATACCCTATGAACGCTCGTGGGCGAATGGTCAGTACCAAACCTGTCGCTCGCGAGTACCCATCGCCTACCCGTGGGCGGTGGGTACTCGCGGGCAACGGGTTTGGTACCGACCCTTCGCCCACGAGCGTTTGCGGGGTATACCACTTACCCGTGGGTGATGGCGTGGGACAGCAAGGCGACACCCGGTGAGCTGGTGCGGTGACGTCCTGGTGGTGGAAGGAGGGCGAGGATGCGGCGCGGGACAACAGGGTGGCGACGTCCTGGCGGTAGGGAAGGGAGGCCGGTGGCAGGGCAAGCTGGGGCGGGAGTGACGACGTCTTAGCGGCGGGGCAGTGCGACGGGGAGGGCGGGTGACGACGCGGGGCGAGTTGTGGCGGGGCAGCGGCTAGGGTCGAGTTGGGGCGAGAAGAGCATTGGTAGAGCGAGGAGGGGGCGAGCTGGACCGGTAGAGGGTTGGTCAGATGCATATGTACGTGAGAGATTAGAGTTTGGAGCAAAAGACCCACCCGTCATAGATTTTTACAGTAAACAGGTGTGACGAGTATAAATATGCCTTATTCATACCCCTACCTATATACCCATCGAGTAGTATTTTTCGTCCACAAACGTAACCATAGGTACCAAATACTTACATATATCTTACCCTATTCAGATATTTACCCATAAGTAAACAAATAATCAAAATAAATTGTCATCCCTTATCCGACAGCGAATGCAGTATGGAGGGTGTCGCCAACAAAAAACCAGACTGATTAGGAAACCGTTCTTATGGCTGGTTCACGGTTCAGTGGTTGGACCAGTGGCCGTTGCCACGAACCGGTGTGAACCAGTTGCTATGTTTATATGTTTGGTGCTCGAATATATTCCTAAATCAAAAAATAAGCTAAATAGATATGCGGATGCACTTTGTTTTTCAAATGCAAGCTTAGTACAACTGGATAACTGTTGTATGGGGAGACAGAGCTCCCTTGTTCCATTCACAGCTCTACAACTGCAGCAAAACTGATTTTTCTACCCGGGCTGGTTTTTTTCTCTTTGTTAATTGCACGGGAAGGGCAGAGACTCACAGGTGGACCTCGCTGGCGCCGGTGAGGTGGCAGGAGAGGGATGAAAGGCTATTGTTATTGAGGTTGTTATAGAGGTGATTGTGGGGTTGATCTGAGCTGTCGGATTTTAATCCAGCTGTTGCAAAAAGTGACTTAAGAATTATTTTGCAAGTTTTTAATTCACCCGATGTGTAGACATACACTGACTTTATAAAAAACATTCACCATGCAATTCTATAATATCACTCCATGTGCTACGATAGAAATATTTATTCTTAGACCATCTCTAACGATTTCACTTTAAAAGCTATAATCCTTTCACGACGAAATTTTCGTTTTCTTCAACATTCTAACTGATTCTCTTTACGGTTCCTATCATAAAGGGATTTTCAAGATTAATCCTTTCAGAATAGGATTCTCTCTTCTTTCATTTCGTAATTTTCTTCGAAGCAAAGTTGTTAGAGATAAGAGAAAATAAAAAGAATGGAAATGAAAAAAAGAATCGAGGAGGAAACAAAATAAAAAATAATAATTAAAGATGATCTTATTTTACAAGAAAATATGATTAGAGATAGTTTTAAGATATGTTGCGCACCATTCACCATCAGATGGACGGAAAAGCCGGAACTTAAAGGCCTTTCTAGTGGCTAAATTTATAAGACCTTGTCCGCATCTAATATATGTACGAGCACTTCGAAATCCATCGATCCGTGTAAAACAATCTTCACATGGAAAGGATAAAAGAAAGAGAGAAAATGTGCAAAGGGTCGGATGCCACCTCCGGCCAACCCCATTGGTCAAACCGGCGTCTTAAACAACCACACCGGGGACCTATTTAATACGCACCTAATGATACCATCTGCCGACAAGGATGGAAAGAGCCCAGCGCTTTTTACCGTCGATCTTCTCCGGCCTTCACATCACCAGCCCAGGCATGGCCTAAGGCCCTGTTTGTTTCAGCTTCGGATTCTGGCTTTTAGCTTTTATAATCCGAAGCTGAAATAAACAGGCAGCTTTTGGTTATAGCTTTTTAAAATCTGCTGGTTGAATTGTGATAATCTGACAAGCTGGTTTTTCTCAGCTTTTGATAGATTGTAAAAGTCAATTTTACTAAACTGTTCATTAAATTTTTTTAGAATCTACAGTCTAAAAGCTTTTCACAATCCAGCTTTTAACAATCCAGCTTTTATAAGCTGCTTTTCAGAATTTCTAGCTGAAACAAACAGGCCCTAAGTCACATGATCTCAACGAGTAGCTTTTGGTTTCTTTTTCTAGGTTAGCTATTGAGCCAACCTAGCTAACCACCGCCAGGTCAGCTGGATAGACCCCACGATTTGCTAACCAACAACGATCAGGGATCCATCTGCAATCTCCATTTGATAACAGGTAAAACTGGAACACGAAAATTTCTTATCGATATCATTTATTTGCGTTGAGATAAAAAAATCATAATATAAATAAGAAAATCAACGGATAAATAAATATCAGGTGTAAAAGATAAACGACCGAGACAGACAATAAATGTCTTAACTCTCCTTATACCTTATAAGATATATTTATAATAGTAGACACATACGATTCGAGTTTAATACGGACTGTTCCAGGACGTGGGCAGAAGATGTCTCTTGTATATTCTAATAAGAATTCGGATCACAATTCAACAAACTCCACCTTAAGACGAATTATATCTTGTAGCAGATGAAGAATTATCAATAATCTCCATACAATAATAAATATCACTGACGAAAAAAAAGTCTCTAAGACTCAAATTGTAACACCAATTAAACTTGAGTATAGGTCAAATTTAGTAACAAGAACTCACTTTATCATCATATCAGCAGGATTATCATGAGTGCTTATCTTATATATTTTAATACCATCTTGAGAAAGAATATCTCAAATATAATAATACCTCACATCAATATACTTTGTTCTTTCTTAAAACATTTGATCATTTGTGAGGCAAATAACACTCTGATTATAAAAAAATTAACACAAGAATTATCTCTATAAAGCTCAGTATACAAACCTCTCAGCCAAATAACTTCTTTGCATGTTTCAGAAATAGCCATATATTCAGCTTTAGTAGTTGATAAAATAATAGTAGCATGCAAACATGTTTTCTGTCACATCCCAAAGCTATAATTACATAATTAAGCCTAATCATGCTTCATAAGCATTAAGTTTAATTTTGAGTAATTTTGTTTTCGGAACATTAGAGCACTTGGTTTTAAGTCAATTGGATGGGAGAAAGAAATTCAAGAGAGAAAATGAATTCGCAGTTGAAACGAACTTTTTTCTCTAGCATATGGGGCCCACAAGAATGGCCAACCACCCCATCTCTTCTTGGGGCAGCAACCCCCACCAACTCCCTCTTTCTCTCCCTCACTCTCCTAGCTCTCTCTCCCTCCCACCGTGCAGCCCGAGCAGCCCCCCTCTCTCAAGCTCTCTCTCTTTCTCCCTCGATTTCTTCCTCTAGAAGCTGAATCGAGGTACGCATGTGATATTCACGCGATCACTAGCTTCTAAGCTCCTCAACCATCCAATTCATTTTTATTTTCCCGAAGGATTTGAGCTGTTCTTGGTGTTTTTCCTTGAAGCACGAGGAACCGCGGTTGGACTCCTCCTCCCGGGTGATTTCTTTATTTTCTTCATCATCTGGTGGTCACCAACCTTCACAAGCACCATGGGTAAGTCCCTTAGGTTTTCCTCGGCAAGAATGTGTGAATTAGTGGGTCGATTTCGAGTTTGGAGCTAAGTTTGTGAAGTTCTCGAGTTCTTAAGCTTTGAAGTAAAAAAGAGATGATTCGAATGAGTTTTGTGTTAGGAATCATGTTGCTAGGTTGGTGAGTGAGTTTTAAACTTTATGAACTATCTCAAACATATTTCCCTTTAGTTTGGAGAGGCTCGCAATCAAATTGGCCGAGTCTTCCCCCTCGAAGCAACCTCTCTGGACAACCCAGATAGTCTGGGTAGTCTAATGAAAACCCCAGTGAATTGTGCTAAAAAATCATTAGGGTTTAGGGTGCAAATTGAGTCTAGAACCATTTATATAATGTATATGTATGTTTATGAAGGATAGATTTAGCATGCGAGTCGAATCGACTGAGGGAGATCATCGAGAAGTACAAGTCTACCTAACATGGATAGTCTGGGTTAAACCCGGAGGGTCCAGGTTAATTCGATTTAGATTTAGCCAAGCACCCTCGCTCAGAGCCTCACCCAGATAATCCTCCCAACCCAAATAGTCCGGGTTAAATCCGGAGGGTCCAGTTAATTTGATTTAGATTTAGCAGAGAACCCCATCTGAAGTACAACACGAAGGTTCCAGAACCCGGAGGTTCCGAGTTCAACACGGAGTCTCCGACCTCCTGTTAGATTTCTAAAGTCATTTAGATCATAAAGTTTGCTATTATTTCGCACATCTTGCACTTTTAGCTTATTGTTATGCATATTGTAGCATATATTGTTGCATCTCATTCATACTCATCATTGCATATGTTCTTCTTTAGTGAACGAGGATGCGGAGCGTGACGTGGGTGTGGTTGAAGGTGACACCGAGCCACACGGGTTCTATGAATTCTATGTGTATAGCATCAGACAGTTGCCTGAGCACTAAGACAAGCATCTAAGCATATTTGTCCCATTAATTTGGATCATACGTGTCTAATGTGATAAAATATGGTTTATGTACGTTATGCATGTTGTTAAGTAGATGTCAGGTCTTGTATGGGTAGAACCTATGTTGATGTATTATATCTCATCTTGAGTTATTAGTGATCCATCTCCTTATAACTGAGGTTTAACTTGATGATGGTCTAGTTTAAAAATTAACCGAAATGCTTAGCCACGTATAGATTCTTTGGTAGAAGTCGAGCGGTGGTTCAACCCGTTTGCAAGCTATAGACTTTAATTTCTATCACATTGATAACAATGTTGGGTTGATGGTATTAGTTGGTTGAGTAGTGAGAATGAGGCGAGATGTAAGTGGTGTTAGAGGTGTTTCTCCTACCCCGATATGGAATTCCACAGGGTAGGTTTGGAGAAAAACCCAAACATCGTAGACCGCTTGCGTCGTTTAAGCATCGATCATTGTTGCAGTTGGCTCTAGCACTTATTGTACTTACCACATGTCAATATAATGGTAATATAAGCCGAATACCTCTGTAGCTTTGATTATTTGAGCTTGCACATCAGCGGTGTGAGCAGACAGGCTTGTAAGGGACACTTGATATTGCTCCGGGAGTTAACCTAAGTGGGCTCCGCACTGAACGATGTCTGATTCAAACGGTTGGAGCTTATTGTAAATGGTTGACACGAGTACCCACTTGGGTGGATCTGTGTGGTCACTTAAGCCATATGGTGCTCGAGTCTTGTGGGTAAAGTTGTACCTCCCTGTAAGGTGTAAAAACATTTTGAAATGTCGTGCTTTCGGTCATTAGCATGCTTTTGTCCATTTGCAGCAGCCGTAGAGTTTCGAGTTTGATTTGAGGTGGTTGTTGGGTTGAGATGGTTCTTTGCAGATGTTAATTCTATGGTTCCTTTTACATATATGTTCAGTTGATGTTTATGGGTTAAATAGTTGTGTTGGTTAAGTCCAGATGCTCACACATGTTTTTGTGAAATTATGCTTTCGCATATAAATTTACTTAACCATGTGGATGTATTCTTGCTAACATCCTAATTCATAATCATTGGAGTTGGGCTATCTCTGAGTACCTAATATGGATTAAGTCTCGCTAGTACTTTTGTACTCACGCTGCTCTTTTAGGGGCTACCGGCCAGAAGGAGCTGATCTTTGGCTACTTCACGCCCGCTGAGGATGGTGATAGGCATGAGTAGATAACTATTTAGAGGTCATGCTTTTGTGATGGAGCCTAAGGGTATAAGGCTTCATCCTCATTTTGTTATTTATAGTTTTAGCTTCCGCTACATAGTTATCTTTTATCTAGGGGTTGATTAGTTTCAGTCTCCTTCTAACTCTTTTTTGCTATAAATTGTAAGTGAAAGTGCATCTAGGCCCCCTAAGTGGGTTTTGGCTTATTGATGACAAAACGATTAAAGAACTAACATACTTTTCGAGTGATGAACAGGTTTAAGCATTAGTTGTGAAGATAAATGACGTTTGACGCCCGCCGAAACAAATGAAGAATCAACGAAGGGTACTAGATAGGGTTTACATTCTTTTATTTTTGAAATTGAATCTAGGATAGACGCCTTTTTAGAAGGATGGATTTGATTGCTTGGTTAGTGTCTTAAGGCTCAAGAGATCCTTTAGAACCACCCAGTTGAGAGACACATTCACTCACGGACACAAAATTCTTTCTGAAAATCTTCACTGAGTCCGGAGTCTCCGGTGTTCACCAGATACGCCGGTACTCAGTGTTCAGCCGGAGTCTCTGAGGTAGCCTCCGGCAGAGAGTCTCGGTTACGGTTTATTCTTTTTGGAAAAAAGGCTGGAGTCTCCGGTGTACACCGGATACTCCGGTAATTTAGGGGTTAACAGACCGGAGTCTTCGAGTTAGACTCCGCCAGAGAGTCTCGGTTAAGTATTTGTTTTTTAATTAAAAAGGGGACCGGAGTCTCCGGTGTTCACCGGATACTCCGGTAAAATGTTCAGTGTTCAGCCGGAATCTCCGAGGTAGACTCCGGCAGAGACTTTTGGTTAGCATTTAATCTTTTTGATAAAAGAAAAGAAAGACCGGAGTCTCCGGTGTTCACCGGATACTCCGGTACCTAGAGAGGCCGGAGGGTCTGGCTAGTCTCCGGACTTAATCTTTTTGGAAAGACTGTCAGGACCGGAGACTCCGGTATTCACCGGAGACTCCGGTAATTCAACAGAACTGTAACGGCTAGTTCTGACACGTTCGGTGACCGTTCTGACACCGTTTTTGGATTTAGGACCGGAGACTCCGGTGTACACCGGATACTCCGGTAAGCTCTGACAAAAACAGTAACGGCTAGTCTGTGAGAGAGTGCTATAAATGTCCCCTCTCTCCATAGCATTTAGAGCTTGCTGTGGCTGGTAAACTTGAGACCTCTTGAGCACTTTAAGAGCATTCAAAGCCCCTCCAACCACCTTTAGAGCAAAGTTTGCAAAAATTTGAGAGTTTGTGTTTAGAGAGGGTTCAAGCCACTTGAGCATTGAGTTCTTCATCGAGCATCTACTGCAATCATCTCTCTTGAAGCTTTGGACATCTATAAGGAAAGGAGTCGCCCGAAGAGCACCCAAAGCTTGTGGTGTGCCTCGGAAAGTTTGTAAACATGTTCGTATTGAGTAAGAATTTCTAGCTTGATCTCGGTGGTCGCTAGAAGAGGATAGGGTTGGAAAAGATCTGGCTCTTTGTGAGCTCCTCAACGGAGACGTAGGCACTTCTTTGTGAGGTGGCCGAACTCCGGGATAAATTCACGTGTTCTTATTTGCGCAATTTATTTTATCGTGTGAATTTGGTAACTTGTCATTTAAATTGCTCTAGTGACAATCTTGCTAGTATTAAGTGTTATTCTAGCTTTGTGATATCTAGTAGACCTAGTGTAATCCTTAGACTCTAGCTGTTATCTTTAGTTCACATTTATTCTGAAAATCCCTTTTAGGCCGGAGACTCCGGACTAGACCGGATACTCCGGTATCCGGAGTATCCGGCCTTCACCGGAATATCCGGCAGTTTTAATCCGCTGTTTTTAGTTTTAATTTTCAGAAAAGCCTATTCACCCCCCCTCTAGGCACTTTCAGTAAGAAATTATATATGCTTAAGAACTTGTAATATAATTTAAGTACTCTCTCTTTGTTAAGCTTTGTTGTAATGTGATATGTTAGAAAGGTATATGTTCTGATCTTGGGCACAAAACATGTGTTGAGACTACCGAAGTGGTATTCTGATTAATCATTAAGGTCATAATTAAGTAAATAATTGATTTAATAATTAATTAGAATACTATTTGGATATTCTCTTACACTTTCCAACTAACAACACAACCATCAATGATGAAAACATAACCTATGAGAAATCTCCTCTTATCAAAATCACCAGTATAATCTGAGTTAACATAACCAACAAGTCTACCTTCAGATTTTCCAAACTGTAAACAAGCATTAGAAGTACCACATAGATGTACAAAAATCTAATGAACATCATTCCATTGCTCTTTGCCAGGGTTAGCAATGAATCTACTAACAACACTTACTGCATGCGATAAATCAGGATAAGAGCAGACCAAGACATACATAAGTGAACCAATTACACTCGAATATGGAACTCTAGACATGAACTCATCATCATAATCTGACTCAGGATTTAAAGCTGAAGATAATTTGAAATGCGCAATCAATGAAGTACTCACTGGTTTTGCATCATGCATATTAAAATGACGAAGTACCTTCTCAATATAGCTTTGTTGACTAAGATAAACTTGCTAGATTTTCTATCTCTAATGATCTCCATACCAAGAATTTTCTTTGCTAGATTTTCAAATAGACACCACTATGGTAATCAGAATGCTTAAAACCATTAGAGAGCATGAAGGAGTCAAACCTCTTGTACCACTGTATAGGGGATTGCTTCAAACCATAAAGAGATTTCTTAATTTACAGATAAGATCTTATTTTCTAGGAATAACAAAACTTTCAGGTCGATCCATATAAATATGTTCATCCTACTCCCCATGTAAGAATGTAGTTTTAACATCTAATTGCTCAAGTTCATAATCACGCATAGCAATAATACCGAGTAAAGTGCGAATAGAACCATACTTTACAATAGTGGAGAAGACATCATTATAATCAATACCTGGAATCTGACTATAGTCTTTAGCAACTAACATTGCTTTTATATTTTGTTGCTTCATTAGGAGAAATACCCTCATTTCTTTTGAAACTCCACTTGCAACGAACATGCTTATTCTGTTTTGGTAATTTGTCTAAATCCCAAGTACCATTCTTTTCAAATGACTCCATCTCATCTTGCATTGCAGTCATCCAATTATTCCAATAAGTAGAAGTAATAGTCTCATTATAATTAGAAGGTTCTACATTACCTTCAACTTCTTTTGCACAATTCAAAGAAAAAATAACAATATTACACTCCTCAATTAACCTCTTGGGTGGATTAATTTGTCTTCTAGATCTGTCAACTGCAATAGAATATTGTGTAGGCTGCACAGCGGAAGAAGAATGTGGAACATTAGATGAATCATGATCAATAAATAAATTTTCAGCAATAGGTACTTCTTGAACAATAACATCTGGTGTACTTTCTGCATTAATAAAATGCTCCACTTGCACGTTAGAACTCTACTGACTCTGAACTGAAGCATTATGTAACATAGCGGATTTATTAAAGATAACATTCTTGTTAACCACCACCTTTTATGTTATAGAATTTCACAATTTATAACATTTATCACCAGATTTATAATCAAGAAAGATGCACTTAATAGCTCTAAACTCCAGTGTACCATTATCAACGTGAGCATAAGCAGGACAACCAAAATCTCTCAATTCTGAATATCAGTTGGAGAACCAGATCATACCTCAATTGGAGTTTTCTTTATAAATGACAATGTTGGGTGGTCGATTAATAAGATATCAAGAAGTGGAAGCGGCTTTAGCCCAAAAACGTCTATGCATATTAGCATTAGACAACATGCAACAAGCCCTTGAGATGATAGTTCTGTTCATATACTTAGCTAATCTATTTTGTTATGGAGTACTAGGAACAATTTAGTGTCTCATAATACCTTTAGACTTACAATATGAATCAAATTTATTAGAACAGAATTCAATCCCATTATCACTCGAAGTTTCTATACCTTCTTCTTTTCGGTTTGCCTTTCAACCATAATATTCCCCTCTTTAAATGCTTCTGATTTATGCTTCACGAAATAAGGCCAAACTCTATCAGAGTAATTATCAATAATAGTTAACATATAACAAGAACCACCTAGTGAAGGACTACGAGATGGTCCCCATAAATCAGAATACACATAATCAATAATATCTTCTGTTGTATGAACTGAAATGTTAAATTTCACCCTCTTATACTTGCCAAAAATACAATGCTCACAAAATTTTAGCTTACCGATGTTATGTCTAACAATAAGACCTCTCTTACTCAATTATACGAAACCAAGTTCACTCATATGTCCAAAACACATATGCCAAATATAAGTAGCATCATAATCTGAAAATGAATGTGAACTTACAGTTGCATAACCTATGATTATAGTGCATCAGAGACGATATAAATTGGCAGACCTTGAAACACCTTTCATTACAATAAAGGAACCTTTTTTCATCTTCAAAATACCATCTCCACCTGACAATCATACCCTTTATTATCAAGAATACTCAAAGAAATAAGGTTTCTTTCATACGTGGAACGTGCCTCACATGTGCCAAGGTTCTAACAATGCCATCATGCATCTTTATCATAATTGATCCAATTCCAATAATTAGACATGGGTTGTCATCACTCATCCTAACAGAACCGGTATCTTAAATAGAATTAGAAGTGATGAACCAATCTCTATATATGCATATATGAAAAGACGCAGCAGAGTCAATATCCATTCCTCACTATTATTTGCACATCCAGCAAAAGCAACGAGAGTCTCTCTATCAGAACTATTATCGGAAGCAACAATATAAGCTTTACCTTCTTCATTAGATTTACCTTTCCTCTTTTATTTTTTATTTAACTTGTAACATTCATATATGTCATGATTATCTTTCTTGTAATACATGTAGAATTTTTTTTTTTGCTTCTGGATTTCAAACAACCCCTGTAATCGTTCAAACTTTTATCTCTTTGGCCATGATACGGATTCTTTTCCTTTGATCTGCTACGCACAATCAAATCTTCTCTATTAGAAGTCAAGTTATCAGTAGACAACATCTATTTCATCTTTTCCTTGGCATGCAAGACCTCATAAACTTCTTTCAAAGTTAGTGTGTCATGACTGTATAATATGATATCTCTGAAGTTTGCAAAAGAACTGAACAATGAGCATAAAAAATAAGACTTAAGTCTTCATCATCATATTTTACCTCTATAGATTGTAGGTCAGCAATGATCTCCTTAAAGATCAAAAGATGATTAACACAGAACCACCCTTTTGTAATTTGTGCGCGAACAACTTGATGCATTTTGCTGATCAGCAGATCAATTTCAGCTTTAGCCATAAAACATCAACGGTTTTTTCCTGCAAAACCTCATACAAAATATTATTTAATAAATAAAGATGAATTTATGACAAAACCTTACAATATTTTCTCTTTTCTTCATGGAACTAAAACTTTTGATCATTGTTTCTAAAATTAAAAAGCGCATCATTCAAATTAGTATACATAAGAACAACTCGTATCTTAACTTATTATAGAGAAAATCTTATGTCACAGTATAGCAGTGGAATATCATACTTGATAAAGCCATGACAAAGAATAATCAGCAACAAAAATAAACTACAACGCTTTTGGTACAGTCCAATATACACGAAACAATAAACTGGAGCAATCTCTGTACACTTATTGTACTTCCAGCAATAAAAACCAGAAACAATCTCCTTGTGTGCGCTTAGCCAAAACAATCAATTTCCTCTTGGTATCGCACCAAACCAACAGGGAATCGGCAACTTTTCTTTTCGATCTGAACTCGGGTGCTGATTTGCTGTACAGCACGGGACGGAAGCTGCCGGTGACGTGGCGAGCGAAAAAAAAACGAGGGAGCAGCGCGTGACTTGATCTCAGTAGGCCTCGGTGGATGGATTTTTTTTTGACTCTTCACCACTGAATACAGCTGTAGTATCTGAATATGAGCGCGCGTACTCACCCCACACACACGAACCCACTCCACACACACCTAATACATGCACATGCTAGCCCTACAACTACACGCAGCTTGAAGAAAGCGTCCATCCAAAGATCACCAGGACCCATCGAGAATCCCGTAGACGACGAGCACGTCGTAATCCTTTCTGTAGCGTCACGCTGGAGAAACTGGGAAAACCGAAATAAATCGGAACCCCGTGCGTCACCCAGGCTTCGAGCCCAGGTGGGCTCAGCTCATCACCGGAGCCTTACCACCGTGCCGAAGGCACGTTCGCTCGGTGGATGGATCTGAGGCGGCGGGAGCACGCGGCCCGGGGCGGTGCACGAGGCGGAGCGGTGCTCAACGGACGGAACTGGGCGGCGACGGAGTCACGCGGCGGCGCACAGCAGCCAACGACGAAGATTTTGACGATGGCGAAATCGATTCGGCCAAAACTAAAATCGATCTATTTTTTTCTCGTGCTTGTTGCGTATCAATCCGGTTCTAATACAATCAAAGTACGATATGATCATGAGATATAATTTTTATATGAAAAATTCTTGTGAAATAAAATTATAGATGTTAATCGACGTTCTTGACTGTATCAATAATGTGTATAATACAAATAATAATTTTAAAAAATATTTATAAAAATAAATACATATAACTTGATTCTAATAAAGACCGTTACAAAATATGAGTCAAAGACATCCTTATATGGTCCAATAAAAATTGAGATCATAATCCAGAAAGTGCACATTCGCTTGCGCCCGTGCATGTGACAGTGTCACTAACCACTTACGTAACGCTTGACATGTAGGAGTAGGCGAGCACCGGATGAAATATACGAGCAGATTAGTTTGACAAAAAACTGCCCTTTTTGGTGATACGAGACACATGGCCACATGGGCATGGGCGTGCGTGCAGATGAGTCCAAGCCTTTCGATTCCTGCAACTATCTGTCGTCTATCTATCTATGCGTGATCATCGTCGCAAATACTATATCGGATCAGGATCCTCTTGTTTCATCCGGTTTGATTTATAGAACGGTATATAGGAGTGTTTAGTTGAATATATGAGATGTATATATAAATATATTTAGTTATTAAAAAGATAGATATTATATTTATTTATAATTATTTTCTTTATAATAATAATAAAATAATAATAATTATAATTATCAATAATTTATTCTAATTAATACTAATGCTTACTAATTATAATTAATTATAACTTAATAGGGTACTATTAATCACTAATTACCTATATTAATATTTAATTATGATTAATAATATCTAATTGTAACTAATATATAGTAAATTATTCTTAATTCTCACTAATACTCACTGATCATCACTAAGTATATGTAATAGCTAACAGAGCCTATACAAGGTTGTTTGACTAATTTTCCTATACGAGATAGTTAAGCATCTATATCACTCTGCTCTGGACGGGTTAGTTCCATTCATCCAACCAAACACAGGCATGTCAACATATCCGTATCATCCTATACATGTACCACCATGTACAGGCAACCAAACACTACCTTAAAGTCACCGTGACTTCATATTAAATACGAAAATATTGTATAACTAATCGAAAAACATTGAACTAATTATGAAACCGAAAAACGTTGAATTTTAGTGAAACTGAGATTTAATCTTGAACTTCAATCATAGATTGGACAGCTCTTAGAGTGAAGTTACGCCGTGACTTCGTAAAGTAAGAGGATTGATCCGTATATATCAGGCCATGAGTATATATCAAAGGAAAAAGTCTATTTTTTGTTCCTCAACTATCATTGCGGTTTAATTTTTGTTATTCAACTGTAATACTAGAAATCTTTCATCCTCTAACCTTTAAAGTCATCTGGAACTCGTTCCTCGACCTGTTTCAGAGTGATTTTGCACACGTGGCGCTGCTGACTTATATCCTGCGTGGCATGACCATACTGACTTAGCCTCTCCCACATTGCTGCCTTCGTGGCCGGGGACGTCGCCGGCAGCCTCTGCTGTGGCAGCGGTGTCACCAACCTCTCACAGAAGGATGGTTCCACAAACCAGAAGTGTGATGGGTACCGAGGCACGCGCTCTGATGCCGACCACTTGAGCTCTCCCACGCATGTGCCCCCGTTCTGGGTGTCCCATTCCTGCCTGTGCGGTAGCGCGTCGAGGCCCATGAGCAGCATGGCCAGCAGGAGCAACGCAGGTGGCATGCACAACATAGCTAGTAGGAGCAACGCGGATGGCATGCACAACATAGCCAGTAGGAGCAACGTGGGTGGCATGCACAGCATGGTCAACAGGCCAAGGATTCGGCGTGGTACTCCTAGTAGTGGCACATAGAAGCCAAGACAAAGCTATGCCGAGGGCTAGGAGGAGTTGTGGTCTCTTCAATGGCGTTGGTGGCTACGAGCGGTGGCAGGGACATGGTGTCGTGTCGACGCAGCTCGAGGCAGAAGGGTTCAAATTGAAGCTATGGAAGGCAAGCTAGATTCTAGTAGAGGGTGAGAGAGAGAGAGAGAGAGAGAGAGTAATTGGAGAGAGGGTACTGAGGGTGAGGTATCGGACTCGGTGGGAGGAAGAAGATGAACAGGGCAAAAGAATGGATGGCCGGCGATGCTCATTCTTGGCCGGGAAATCTAGGGCACCTCATGCTCTAGGAATTGGCAGGGAGATAGAGGAGGAGGAGAGGAGGAAACGATCGGCTCAGATCAGTGAATGATAGCACAATTCACGATGAACGATGGCGGCATGACCTTCGATTGCAAGATCCGGGAGAGAAAGTAGAGGCCTCGCGGGATGATTGGCCTTGGCTAGAGCATCTCCAAGCTAAGGCCGGGCTATGTCAAGGGATGTATAGGAGCAAGGACCGGGCTACTGGGCTGGCGATGACGCGCGACGGCAGTGACAGAGGTAGTGCGATGCGGGCAATCCTCAGTGCATGAGAGCTCGAACTAGGGCAATAGGAGGCGAGCTAGGGGCTATACGATGGTGAGGGAGAGGGGAATTTGAATGAGGTCTCACTAACGAGGAGGAATCGGCGGAGGCGATGACGACCTGGATTGGGCGTTTTTGCCTTGATCGGAATCAAGCTCGGGGAAAGGCAAAAGCAAAACCATGGCGATGCGGGGAGCACGTTGGTGTGCTTGGTTTGAGTAATGGGGCACCGGAGAGGTAGGGCGGCAGTTTCCTGTGTCGTAGAAGAAAGGAAGAGGTAGCGACGGTTTCTGTTCTCTGATCTTGGTGCAGGGAGAAATGAAGATCCTAGGCGGGTGGGAATTTATAGGTGAGGGATGAGAGCACAGAGAGGTGGTGTGCACAGTAGGTCGATAGAGCATATGTGGTGGCCGTAGTGGTGCTCAAGTAGCTCAAAGCAATGAGACGGCGACCCAGTAGCATTGACTCAACAACGCGGGGCTTACACCAAAGAGAGGGAGAGTAGAAGAAGAGGCTGAAAGGTGGTCCCCAATGTGGGAGATGCTACATCAGCATGATTAGGCCACGCGAGATGCAAGTCAGGAGCATCACGTGTGCAAAACCACTCTAAAACAGGTCGAGGGAAGAGTTCTAGACGGTTTTAAATATTGGGGGATGAAAGATTTCTAGTATTAAAGTTGAAGAATGAAAATTAAATCATAGATACAGTTGAGGGACGAAAAATATACTTCTCTTTATATAAAATTGCATCCTGTTTGTCAGGGGTTAATCCCTAACAATGATTTCAGGTATACCTGACGATGGGCATATGATCTGCGACCTAGGGCCATATGTGCTAGCTGTGTGAGTGTGATAAACTCAAGAATACCGAGGTTTATCCCGGTTCGGATCTCTCTAGGGATAATAGCCCTACATCCTATGTATTTTTTGATATGGGTCTGAATGAGCTGGATAGCCCATCGGTGGCGACTAGCACTTGACCTGAATTGGGATTCATGGCCTTATGGTCGTGATCCCACAAGTGTCTATACATTTGACTTTGTGCGAGTGACCACATTTGGTTCTCCCCCTATCAAGGTGAGTGATCGGGTGGAAAAAAGCTTGGCTACCAGGGAACCAAACACAGATTCTAATAGTTCTAGCCCTTGACCATCTGGCCAGAAGAAGAAAAACTCCAACCAGGCGGTCAAGCCTTTGAAATGGAAAAACTTACAATTTGGTGGGAAATCATTTCTGTTCGTGAAATCCTGCAAAAGAGATATCCTAATTTCTAGAACTTTAAAAGACTTACAAGTCATATTTCCATGCTCGTCCAGAAGGTCCTGCAAAATAGGAAAACAGGCTCATTTTCGAGCAGCCTTACATATAGAACTGATGTTCCACGAGCTGTGTGATTTGTGGCCGACCTCTGTGGCGAACTTGACCATGCTAGGTTGGGAACTATAGACTGCATCAGGGTTGCCTGTGACCAGTGTCCATTCCGAACCTTGTGGTCTTGGAAACACCTAGGGTTTCATTAGCATTGGGTTGCTCGTATTTAGATCACATTCGCGAAACTCTTTGCTCGGGTCTATATCACGCTCTCACTGCTCCACCTGGTCACTACCCAAGTAGTTGGCCATCAAAGGTGGTTGACAGTCGATCTCCAACTGGCGAATCGAGTTTCGTGGTTTGTAGTTATTCAATGCTTGGGCTGGTTGGTTTATATATCAGCCATGGTACAATCATAGAACGCATAATTTCATCAGCTCGCAAGCATTTTGGAGGACCATGGGCCGAGAGAATCCTTACCATAACGCTTTCCGGCCAGAGAGCGATATGAAGCGCGGCCACCACTGATGCCTCCTAGGATATTGGGAAACACTATGCTCCCCCTTCCTGAGTGACATATTTTAGTAAAAAGTCATTGCTCATTCGGTGGTAAAGGCGTCCCTCTACTAAGGAGTATTTTTACGAGCTTGCCGCATGACCTTTTTCTGCTGACATGTCATCGTCAGGGATTGCTTGATTCTAAAGGTAGTCTGAGATCTGATCCATCTAGACCATACCCGAATCAAGCACGGCGACCACATGATGGCAACCCGAGGTTGACGACACCAAAAAAGGCGTTGCCTCCAAAGGTGTTGCCTGTAGTGTTCTGTTTCCATGCAGAGCATCCCTTCCATGTCGGTCCGAGACCACAGTGGGTGATCGTGTGAATCTCTTTTTTTTTAAAGACTCTGACTAGGTTAGGTGCACAAGAAGAGGCCAAACGGGCCAGCTCACCAGTCTAAGAAGTTATCTTTGCGAGGGACAGTGCTAGACTTCAAAGCCGATGAAGCGTCGCTCTAGCTTTCTTACTTCGGAGCATCGCCGTTGGCCGGCCCGAGCACTCACGCCCCATATGTATTTAGGTTGCGCCCAGTAGCAAGTCCCTTATCGCCTCTTGTACACGCATTGCTCATATTGCAGTTAACAGGCCCTTATACTCTGCAATATTGTCTAATAATTGGAAAAAAATATAACCGAACTATATACCTAAGGAAATCGCTAGTTGGTGGGGTCGAGCTCATTCTAGTCCCCGCTCCCCTTATCATGAATGACCTATTGGTTTTTATAATCCTGTGCTCGTCCATCCCCGGTTTCAGACGCCCTTCTTGCCAGACGACTCGTACCATGTTCGCAACCTATGGTCTTCTGATGTTCTGAACAAGTTGTTTCTTTTCCTGCTATTCACAAAAAAGCGATTGTTCTTTCTTTCAGAAAAATTGAAAAGCGAAATACCCTTTTTTTTGTCCTCTGGATGAACCCGCTCAAAGAGGACTCATATCCAGTTAGCTTCAAGGTGTTCCTTTACTTGATTAGGGATCTTACCTTGTCGGTGGCTCTAGATCATTTCGTAAAATGAGGGGAACGTACGGGATGGTTGGCGAACCATCCCGACACGGAGAGAGACTCTCCAGACAACCCTGTAGTTGTCGGGGTGGTTTTTCCCCAAGACACACGGCCTGGAGTCTATCGTCAGGACCTAGCAACGTGAAGGTCTTTGCAGCCCCTGGGCTCATCTAGTCCTTGGAGCCAGGCTCGTCAGTTATGGTGGATCCAGCCATGGGTAGCACAAACACACTACAAAAATTTCCCAAGATGCGAAAAACACGCCCCCTACCTAGCGCGCAAAATGTCAGGGGTTAATCCCTGACAATGATATCGGGATATGCCTGATGACGAGCGCATGATCCGTGACCTGGGGCCATATGTTATAGTTGCGTGCGTGTGATGAATTTAAGAACACCGGGAGTTATCCAAGTTCGGACCTCCTTGAGGATAATAGCCTTACATCCTGTGTATTTTTTTATATAAGTCTGGATGAACTGGATACACCTTACCTTCTTCTCCGTGTCCCCCTCCCTTTATATATCCGAGGGAGAGAGGACTTACATAGGGACCTAAGCTAGACCCAGGGCTAACTAATCCTTCTAACCTATGCCCGTCATTACGGCAAATGGTCACATTCCACTTGCCCTGTCGGTCTACAGGGTATGTGCCATCGGTCCCACGCTCGTGCCATCCTTATCGCCTGGTCTACCATGTCTCGTCCCCACACGCCGTCTGCGCTCCTACAAAATTTACTGCCACACTTTGTCAAGTCATCCTATAGTGTTTAATACCACAGGATGGGACACGACAAGCCTGTGCCCGCCCTTCCTAGGTCTGCCTGGAAGGACGACCTAGGTAAGAGATAACACTTGAGTTAAAAAAATGTGTAATGAAATTAGACTGATTAGACATATACCTACCCTATGATCAGAGAAAACTGGTCGCGAGGTTTCCCTCTGAGACCTGAAGACTGGTCGGAGAAACTGGTCTCGTGGTCACTGGCTGGACGCACCGGGAGACCATGCTCCTGTCCAATCATAACATGTAGTAAAGGTTGATATTTGATTGCCGTTGGTCCCCTGCCAGGGGACCCTATTATTCTTTACACCGACACTATTCTTGTTCGCTGTGGAGGAATCACACGACATGATGACAAAGATAATAACATGGGCTCGCATGCTGCGATCTAGATAAGGATTGATATATGCGTGGGTGGGGTTGGTTACTATCGAGCTCTGTTTTTTTATAGTTAGTTCACTGGATTAGAGCATCTCTAAGAGATCCCCCCAATGACTCCCTATAGCTAAATAACCATAAAATACATCTCCAACAGCTTCCCAATACCACTTTCAATATTTACCAAGCCCTAAAATCACCCTCCTGCTATCTATTTCTAGGGAGCGTCCATTCACTCCTAAAATGCTTGAGCGCCCCCAGGCCCCACCTGTTCATCCGCTGCCTCTGCCATCTGTCGTCTCGTGCCCGTGCCCGGCCTCCCACCCTCCCACACCCGGTCGCCCGCCCAGCAGCAGCCCTCCTCTGGCTTCTCCCCTGCCTGGTCATAGCCTCCTCCCTCATCTCTTTCCTTTCTTCCCCTCGTCGAAGCTCGCCTCCGCTGAACCAACCATCGTCCACCAGCGAAATCTGAGCTCTATGGTGAGGCTGAGCCTCCCAACCTTCTCCCCCACACGACATGAGCTCAAGCTCCGCCGGATTTCCCTCTTGCCCAACTTGGCATCGAGCTCAAGCTCTGACGTGGCTCACCAACGGATGCTCGGGACTGAGTTGGGGCTTAGCTCGGTAGTGTAGAAGGAGGCGAAGGCAGCGGGAGGCCGGATCCAGACTAGGAACCAGGGTCGCGATAGGGCTGGCCGACTACTGAGCATGGCCGAGCGACGGTCTGGTGTTGTAGCTTGTGTGGGATCCCAATTCCTTACTGGTGGTGGTGAAAGGGAGGAGAGGCGACTCATGATGGAGGAGTTTCTCGTGCACGCCGACATGCACAGTGGCGGGTTCTGGTCCCATGTTCTATTTCAGTGGCGCGGCGGGATATGGTGCAAAATGTAGAGATGATGGATCCACTGTTCGTGACAGGTAGAAAGAAATATAGGAAATAATGTATTGAGAGTCTGTTAGAGAGGAAGATGATTTAGAAAATAAATAGTATTAGAAAGACTCTTTATAGAGATACATGAAATGAGTTTTAGAAAGACTCTTATAGATGCTCTTAGCTAGCTTCGGCTAGGAGCTGAGAAGTGGCCATCAGAACAGAACCTCTAATATGGAGGACGAAAATCACTGGAAAACTGTAACAAGAACATTATTTTGTGGCTTGATGGATAGTAATTTGCAATAAATCAATGTGTGGTGAAATACTGTAACAGGAATACTATATATTACTGTACTATTTATGAAATTATTATTTACTGTACTAGATGATCTGGACTGTCCCCTCCGAATCGAATGAGGAGGAGCTAAAATGACGGACACTGTACACCGGTGAGCTCTCTCTTTCATGTCACAGGAACACGGTTGGTCTAGCCTATCTATATAGTACAATGCAGCAGCCGGCAAGTTGGAACACGTGAAGTGTGATTCGTGAAGGCTGGTCCAGGTGCAAAGGCTATATTTTTTTCTCAATCTTTAAGCTTTCGATCAATATCTGTTCTCTCTGTTCTGTACCTTGCTCAAGTATTCTTTTTCTTTCTTTTCCTGTTGGACTCTCCCATTTCATGTCAAAGAATTTGGCTAATGAGGTCAGGGCACTAACGGCGACGTCTGAATTGAATAGGTTCATGCCTGATGGGCCTATTTGAATGCAGGAATTTCAAAACAGATTTTTCTAGGAATCAGTCCAATTATCATATAGGGGATATTCCAGCATTCTAAAACTTGACCTACGAATCCTGATATGACCAACGTAGACAAGATTAAAAGTTGGTAAAAATTAAACCACAACTTTGGCGGAGCAATTCTTCCTCGCCCTTGAGTTGTCCACGTGTGACCCTAGATTCCGTTTGCATTCCCATTATTTTGTGAGCGTTATCAAATATTCCTAGCAAACCAAATAACGGCAAAATTTTAATACTCATTACCACTTTCTGTTTGGTTTGCGGCTCTAAGAATGGTTATTTTCAAACAGATAATAACTAAACAATAAGGGTTTTCTATGATACCATGCTTTCTTTAAACTAAAGTACTCCACCAAAAAAAGTACTATGTGGTGCATGTACTGCATCCAGTCCAAAATAAATATCGTTTTAAGTTACGTATAGTTAACTGTTTTAAATTTTAGCTATAAATTATTTTTATATATTGAGTTTGGATACGTAGAAATAATACGAGTAGATTTATCTCAAAAATACATTTGTAATAGTATATTTTTACTATATTTATTAATATATTATAAAATAATAATAGTTAAAGTTGTATTTTAGAGACCGTATCGATATACAAAATAACTTATTTCGGACGGGAAGGTGTAATATATTGATACCTCTAGTCCAAAATAGATAATCATGTAGTTACTCATGTTCATGCTTTGCTTTTTTCATCTTTAACCACCAATATCTTCATAAATATTTGAACAAAATTGACCTAAAATTTCACCAGGGAAATATAAAAGTATCTCTATCTGAATTCTGAATGAAGGCCAATATGCCACCCGAAGAGTGAAGAGGCAGTTTTAGCACTTGTATTGTCGTCGCTGCCACCGTCCCTTTCCATGGAAGGAATGAATCCATCAGCAGCAACAGGGGGGAGGACGAAACCGACGCGCTATGGCCAACGATCCCTTTCGCTACTGTCCAAATCTTGCAACTGGACAGCTAGCTAGCCCCAAGTTTCATGCACCTCCGCCATATTATTCCACCAAACTACTCCATGCATTCTCTCTCTCTCTCTCTCTCTCTCAACCGATGGGCAATTATAATAGGCACAAATTCTCAACACAGATGTTTTCACGTGAACTTCCAGATCAGGAAGCAAAAAAAAAGTGCACCCTTTGGCTTTTCTGTTCGGATACTTCCTCATGCTTCTCGCCCTGCTTAAATTAGTAAACTGTAAACCATCAGCAAAGCTAGAGAAATCTTTAGTTAGTTATGCTGGACATATATTTTGTCTTCAACAAATAATATTTAAGCATGCAAGTGTGAGCGCTTAGTTTAGTAGTACTTCATGCGATCGAACAAGAGAAGTCGAGAAACAAGTAACCACCAGCTGGGCAGCACCTTGTGAGCTAAGCAAAGGCCGATGCCCTCTCGCCGATCGGAGATAACCAAGTGGCCGTGGAACGGACATGTATAAGTTGTCTTCTTCTATCCTCGTCGACCTTATCTGCAATGCAACACAATCGCTAGAAACCAACAGCCAAATCACAGATATAATATCGCCTTCCAGAATCTCTCTCTCTCTCTCTCTCTCTCTCTCTCTCTCTCTCTGAATTATTCAAAGGAAAGACAATAAATGGATGGATAGATAAAGAGATAGAAACAGTAGTAGTATGGGAGAGAGAGAGAGAGAGCGGCCAATAGCTCGGCAATGGCAATATCAGCGTCAGCGCCCGTCCAACAGCTGCAAATTGTTTCAGGGGGACTGCATTTGGGCATGGGTCCACGCTTCATGTGAATGCCACGCTCCTCCCTCATCCACCTGCCGCTCGGCTGGGCCCGCCCTCAAGCAATCCCCATACCGGAGGCTGCCCCTCTGCCATGGCCTTTTCCTCATCCTTGATCCTTCCCAGCACCATGGTGACTAGGTGCGAGATGGAAGCTATCTGAAAACTCTCTCTCTCTCTCTTTCTCTCTCAAAAAAGTCATTTTGTTTTTCATCCATAGAAAATGGTTAGGATATTTTCTGTGTCATGTGTTTCAGGTTATTTTTCTCGAAGTAGTGGTAGCTTTAAGGAAGTAATTTAGCCTTGCCTGCATGTGGAGTGGAGATGACTGACATGACTTGGAGTAGAGGTCATGGAAAGATCAGATGATTGGTTCGGAATCTTCGACCAGGAGAGGGTATGTTCCTTGATAGGAGTATCTGGCTAATAAGCTACATGCAAATAGGCACGAATCCTATGTAGTGCTGCATAATATATTTAAAGTTTTTGATATATAAATTTCTAACCCACATATTAACGACTCTGTAGTACTATAGAGGATTCTGATCTCATGCTCTCATGCAAATTGTCTCGATGGGTCAAATTTGACACTTTATTACAACCATCTTATTGTTTTTTCAAAAGAGGAAAGGAAAAACAGTAGATACTAGATAAAGGAGTGCATAGCTGTGGTGTAGTGTCACATTTCTTTGCTTCATGAACGATGGGGCCGAGATATTTCCGATATTTTATTATAAGCGTGGAAACTTATAGGATATTGCGTGCATATCCTGAGGCATACGCGTGCCAATAGTACATAGTTGTAAGTCTATCATAGAATATTAATAAGGTATATTTAAAAACTACACGAGCGTGTTTTAGTCTTATAGTATATATACCTATTTTACTTCTAAAAGTATACAAAATTAGTTACGAATTTGAACCAATTTATTTTTTAAAATTTGCTTGCAATAAAATTATTCACAAATTGTTCTTATTATTTTATTAAAAATATGTATCAGCTAGATCAAATATTATCATTGAATTATTGTAATTTGTTTATAAAATTTATTGAGCATCCGATCTGAATTGTATTAACCTATTTCTTAAATTGATTGTAGATACATTTTAATTTGCTTACGATTTTTCATAAAGTTACTTACATAAATGTATTTAAGAGCAGATGAACAGATGAATTTTTTATCAATAATTTATTTGTTTTTTTGCCATACAATGAAGTGGGTCATAGATAATTGTTGCAAGTCCAGATGCAAAAAAGGTCATGAAATAAAATACTCATGTTTAGACATTTTTTTAGTCATGAAATAAATTATTTTAAGCCCTAGGTTACGTAGAAATTTTGTGAGTTCCTTCACAAGGCATCACATGCTTAAAATAATTTTAGAAATTAGTCCATGACTTTTGAAGAATATTATTGAATTTTCTCAGATTTTAGGAATTATTTTTAAAGCACTAAAATTAGAGCAAGTTAGAAAATATTGCAACTTTGAAGAATTTTAATTTGAATTTGGCTCAGAATTTTTGGACCAAACCAATCAAAATGGGTTGCATATGAATTATAGTATACTACAAAAATCATCCTACAATTTTTAGAGCTTAGAAAGATCACCCATTGAATCAGAGAAAGAAGGAAGATCTTTTAATGAGCAAAACCACCTCTAAAACTGCCCTAGATGTTATTTAGATGGTTTTGAATAGTTCATGAGTTATTTAGACGGTTTTATAGCAGGAGGGGTGAAGTAGATGAACCTCAATAGGTGGAAGTGAAGTAGATTTATTCCTTAGGATTATTTGCATGTATGATGCATGCTCTGACTTATCAGGTACTCTTTCAACTCAAGGAAATTATATTATCTTTGGAATAGCTTTGTTTAGGTTGAAACCAACCTAGTGCGAAGGGTATCTGAAATATTTAGCCCTTCCCCATCCTTTCAAGTAGAATAGGGTATTTGAAATGCTTTTTCCGTGTATGTTTTGCTCCTTCCAAACAAGTAAGGTGGGTTCCAACTCAGATGCAGCTAAAAACTAATGAAGTGGGGCTAGATAACATTAGACAATTGATAAATATATTAATATATAATTATTAAAATATTTACATAACTAGCAAGGTGGCCCACGCTAATAGCGTGGCTATCCTCGCTGCAATATTTGTCACAATAATCTTTGATTAAAAAAATACTCTCTTTAGTTTTTTATAAGGTTAGTGTCATTTAGTTACAAAATGCATAAACTTAGAAGAAGAAGAAATAAAAACTATGTTAGTGGAAAAGAAAATTATGAGAAACTAAATTGAAATGTGTCTTGGTTTATATGTAATGAGTGATTGATAAGGTTGATAATTTGGTTTGATGATTTTATGATTGCATGAGCATGTTTATGTATTGTAATTACGATCATGACTAACAAAAGTTATAAAGAAATCGAAGTTGGCATTTTTGTCTTGGAGTTCAAGAAAATTTACCTCACTGGATGATGCGACGTTCAGAAAAATGAACTCGCTGGATGGTCCGATGCTTAGAAGGTTGCATGTCGGAGTATTTTAGTGCGGAAGCAAGATTTACTGGATGGTCCGGCGATGGGAAGATGGACATTCCAGACTAATTTTTTTAGAGTGATTGCAAAGTGTGTTTGGTAGGGATGTACACACCGGATGATCCGACGATTGGATCTGTGAATGCCAGAGAATTCATTGGATCATTTATTCCAGAGAGGTTGCAAAACGACTTCTGGTGAGATTGTACTCATCGGATGGTTCAATGATGAGCAAAGTGGGCACTAAAGGTTTCACCAGAGCATTTTTCAGGAGGTTTATAGAGCAAGAAGAGGTGTACACACCGGATGGTCCGGTGTTTGTACTGAGGGTGACACCGGATCATCTAGTGTTCACATTTTCTATGTGATGTGTTTTCAACAGGGATTTTGATGATGGCTAGTTGGATTTTGTTCTTAACTATGGAGTTTGAGATACGTGTTTGCTTGTCTTATGATGTATAGGTGACGGATGCAACTTGATGGTCGAGGGTGGGTGATCGGGGTTAAGCGGAGTGCTTGATGCCGAACGATCAAGGAGGCCGGACGGAGTCAAGGGTGATCCTAGCTGTATATGTGGAGATTAAGCAAAGCGTGAGAAGGTGAATGAAGATGACGTGTTGACAAAGGCAAGTGAAAGGGATGCCGTGTAAGTGACAAGGTGCCCCGAGGGATTAGGAGAGGGAGAGACTTGCCGATGATCAAGATTGTAAAACGAAGTACACGTGTCAATATCAGGATGCTTGCTTAAGGTGTAAGCAAGTGGTGGTGAGTCATGCTTTAAGAAGCGTCCAAGGTGGTTTCGTGGTTTAGCCTCAAAACTGTGGAAGGATGGAGTGCAAGTGGTATCATCGTGAAGCTTACGTTGAGACGAAGCTAAGTCATGAAGGCACCACGGTTGTCCGATGGACATCAAAAAAGATGGATGAAAATACCATCGGTGGTAGGTAAGAATATATTAGAACAGAGGGGTATTTTGGGAACAATTTAAGTAACTTAGGAGTCAAGAAACCTAGACTATAATAGATAGAAAGAGCTGATTGAGCCCTTTGAGCCAACTATTTGAGAGTTGTGTGGTATGGTTTTAGGATAGGGAGAAATGAGTGCTTAGCCTATATATGAAGTGAGAGCTTTTGTATGCAAAAACCTTTGTAATCCACCGAAAATAGGGTTGATCTTTGGAAGTTATGAAGTTTATTTTTCTTCATATGATTGTGTTCATCGCCTTCTAGTTTCCCTATACTGGCTCCCTTGTTTGGTTTTGAGTTTTTCAGTTATCATTGCGATTTTTGTTTTTGCTTGAGGGCTGAAATTTTTCACCATGTTGAAGATAAAGTTTATATTCAAAATTGGTCTTGAATTACCTTATCTTTAAATCATCAACTTGAAGAGTTTCTTCATCTGGTGACTATCTCCTTAGATTTAAGTGTTTTTTTTCTCAAATTGAAAGCTTTGTTGTGCGATGATGTATGGATTGGTTTTTAATGAAAGCTAGTGTTCAATTCCATACATGAGAGCCATGTTTTCCTATAGGATATTTTGATGCAACATATTTCTCTTGAGTTTTTGCTTCTACATATTGTGTTGAGGCGTGTTGGGTCAAAGATTAGGAAAAGGCCATCCAAAAAATTGGTAAGTCACATATTCACTCCCCTTCTAGTCATCATTCTCGGTCCTAAAATTGTTATCAGAGCCGGTTTGATCACTTGTTGACCTTAATCGGCTTTGTGATTCATAGGCCACAATGAAGAGACATTGAAAGTTCCCTTCCTTTGATCGTCGTGATTTTTTCGTACTGGAAGATGCGCATGTAGGCTTATCTCGTAAGTCAAGGAAGTGTTATATGGAAGATTGTAGACTACAACTATGAAATTCCTATCACTCACACTTCTCAAGCTCAGATTGAACAATATGAAGTCAACAACAAGGCTAGAAATATATTATTCACCAATCTAAGTCATATTGAGTTTGATAGAGTTGAGCACCTCCGTATTGCTAGATAGATTTGGTCTACTCTTAGTGTGTTTCATGAGGGTACCAATCAGACCAAGGCTTGGTACCAGAGCACGTACAATCAGGAATATTAGATGTTCGTGCAAAGTCCTAGAGAGTCTTTGTATGCCATGTTTGCTTGATTTAATAAAATTGTTAGCAATATTAGATCCACTAGGTTTTGCCTTACTCTGATCTTGAGAGGGTGATCAAACTTTTCTATGCTCTTGATTGTAATGTATGGGAAGTAAAGATTTCTATCACTGAGGAATCATCTAGTTATGACATATTGACATGTGATGAATTTTTCAGCAAAATAAAATCCACAAAAACAGCCAAAGTGGCTAGGATAGGTCTAGGAAACACCGTGTCTCAGAACATGATGTTGGTTTCAGGACATAGTGGTGGTAGTCAGGCTGGAGTTGGTTTTTTCTTGTGCTAACCCTTTACCTAGCGGATTGCTTTGTCTTCCTTGGTCTCTATCACTGAAGAGCAGGTGGATGCACTTGATGATGAGGATCTTGCCTGGATTGTAAAGAAGTTCACCGGCTTCTACAACAATTGACGAGACTGGAGGAGAGGTGGTTCTCATGCTTGTTATGAGTGTGATGACACCACTTATTTCAAGGCAGACTGCTCCATACTCAAGAACAAGGAAGATAGCAACTACGACCGTAACCAGCACAAGAAGAACAAGAAGCCATTTTTCAAGAACCATGACAAGATGGCTAAGAAAGCAACCAAGACAACTTCGTAAGCTTTTGTATCAGTGCTCAGCAATGTCGACACTTCCTCAAGCGAGGATGAGAGCTCAGAGGAGGAGGATCAGCCCATGAAGAACAAGAACTTCACTGGACTTTGCTTCATGGTGGACAACATCGACAGCGAACCTGAGCTTGATCTCTTTGAGGTATTGCCTTCCTATGACTAGCTTTATATTTATATTGATACCTTGAATGATGCTCTTAGTCATGATAGACTGCTTAAGTAAGCGGTTCATGAGGTTAAGGAATTTGAAACTAGGCTAGAGTATTCTTTATCTGAGCTTGAGTTGCTTAGGTCTTGGACCAAAGATGAGGAGTGTGATAGTTGTCTTATGGTCATGAGTGAGTTTGCTGGGCTACAGACTTTGCATGCTCAAGTCGCTAGTCGGCTTGAGACTGCTGAAAAGAAGCTCTTTGAAGAGGAGTATAGATCTACTTTCTTAGGCGCTTATAAGAATTGTCATTTGCTCACAAAGGATGTTGAAGGGGAAGTCAAGCACATTAAAGAGTTAGAGTCTAGATTGGAGAGTGTTTTGTGTTCTAAGATGTGTAGCCAAACTTATACATCTACATCGTCTTTAAGGACAAACTCAGTTGGGTTAGAGAGAACGTTCAAAAGCTTATGGCCAAGAATGAGTATTTCCTTTCTCATGTGGAGAAATGCTCAGAAGGCAAGGGCAAAATGAATATGATTTTGGCAAAGACCAAAATATGCGTAGATAAGGTAGGTTTAGCTATAGGACTGAGTTTTGAGAGGGCGGCTTACAATGGGGATGGTAAAACTATTTTCATCACACCTACTACCCTTGAGGCCGAGAAATCAAAGATCAATGCTACACCACAACCCATCAAGAAGAAACCCACACCATAACCAAAGAGAGCTCCGCGGCCTAAGATGAATGCCTTGTGAGAGAGTCTAGAGTGATCGGCAATCAAGTACCTGAGAGACGCTACCACTGCACCTACTGCCAGAGAGAGGGTTATCTAGTTGGGTTTTGCTTTCTCTATAAGAGGGACGAACAACGAGAGTGTGAGTGGAGTATTCGGGACATATACCACCTCTCTTTTGGCGTACATGAGCCTTTTTTTTGCTCCTACTCATGAGGTTCCAGTGCTCTTCACTTTCCACATATAGGTGGTGCCCAATGTGGATATGATCATGATTCATATAGTTGTGGTTCACGTGTTAGAGGCTTTGAGTCACAATGCTTTGGCGGACCACATTTTCCTCATCATGGTACTCGCACTCAGTGCACTAGTGTTGATTTACATGCACCTACTTTTATTGCTTTAGGGCGAATGACTCAGTATTATACTCCGAAGAGGTTTTTGTCTAACCTATTACCGAGCCATCTACCTACTATTCATCTCATATGTAGGTGGCAGATAGAGGCATGAAGAACAAGTGGCTCATCGACTTTGGTTGTTCGCGCCATGCGATCAGAGATGCATCATGATTCTCTAGCCTCATCCCGATGAAGCGGCATGAGTACATCACATTCGAGGATGATAGAAAGGAAAGAGTGAAGACCAAAGGTATGGTCAGAGTGAGTGAGAGTTTTACTCTCTAGGATGTGATTTTGGTGGAGCATCTAGGATACAATTTGCTTTCTGTATCTCTGTTATTGGATGAGAAATTGAAAGTGCGCTTCAAGCATGATGCTTCCCAAGTTCTTGATTCCTCAAGCGTTTTTATTTGTCAGATTTCTCAAGTAGGGAGAGTACTTGGAGTCAATTTTTCTGAATCTTTTGGGTCTTATTATTGTTTGATTACTCAACTTCCTTCTGAGCTTTTGATGTGGCATATGAGGCTAGGATACATGAGTTTTGATTTGCTACAGTTTGAGTGCCTTAGGTTTGATCCGAGGATTGCCCAAGCTCAAGTTTGAGAAGAACCTTGTTTGTGCTCCTTGTCAACATAGCATGATGGTTGTTGCCTCTTACCCACTAGTTAATCTGGTGATGACTGAATGACCGGAAGAACTTCTCAATATGGACATTGTTGGTCATTCTCGAGTTCGTTCGGTGGGTGAGAAGTTGTATGTACAATTATTGTTGATGACTACTCTCGCTACTCTTGAGTGTTCTTTCTTGTGAGCAAGTATGAAGTGTTCTCACACTTTCGGAGCTTAGCTTTGAGATTGTTAAAGGAACTCTCTGGTGCATTAAAAATAATTTATAGTGATAATAACACCGAGTTCAAGAACTATCTCTTTAATACTTTATGTCTTAAACATGGTATTGAGTATCAATTTTCGGCCCCTCGTGTTCCTTAGTAGAATAGCGTGGCTAAAAGGAAGAATGAAACTTTGGTGGAGATGGCTAAGATGATGCTCAATGAGTATAGGACTCATTGGAAGTTTTGGGCAGAGGCTATTAGCACATCTTGCTATATATCCAATCAGATTTTTCTTGCGCTCGATCTTGAATGTGACTTCTTATGAATTGCACTTTAGGATGAAGCCGAAGGTTTTTTACTTGAGAGTTTTTGGATGTCATTGCTTAATCCTAAAGTGTGGAATCTTGACAAGTTTTTGAGTTACATTATTTCGATGGGATCTTCTTGGGTTATTCTCTTCATGCTCATTTTTATAGGGTTTATAATCTTGACACTAACACCATCATTGAATCCTGTGATGAGACCTTTGATGAATCAACCCCTTATGCAAGTTATGTTTTTGAGTGTGCAGGTGATCAAGATATGAGCGAAAGTATCTTTGTAGATGGCGACCTTCCTGCGTTTGGTGATAATAAGGATGATCCACTACTTCCTGCTATCACACTCGCTTTTGAGCTGGCTCTTGCTTCTTCGGCTCCAGCAGAGGGTCCTGCATCCTATACTTCTACTTTAGCTGTTTTTGAGCCTGCACTAGCATTGTTTAAAAGGGAGATATTCTCACATCGCGAGGCTCCTCAATACATTTAGTGGAGACACCCCTCGCAACAGATGATTGGCGAACTTGATCAGAGGGTAACGAGGTCACAATCTGCTCAACATGCGCATTTCATTGATTTTGTGTGGGATTGATTATACTCTAATAAGGCAATTAGAGGGGGGGGGGTGAATAATTGCAGAATCCAAATTCAAAGATTAATTCACCCAAATTAAAAATCAATTTAGACTCAGTGTTCCACTCAAAATAGATTGTACAAGCTCTATTAAAAAATAATGTAGAGAAAGATCCACTAGTTTGATTTCCCTCAAGTTTGAATGGCATAAACTAGATTCAAATAAAAAACTAACTCAATAAGAATCGAGTCAATCGGATATGTGGATCAATAATTATGCTTAGTCAAAGCAGACTGTATCAACAAGAATCGAGTAGATGAAAACCTAGTCAAGTTGACAAAAAGCTACTCGAGATCAATCCAAAATCACTTGAAATTTTCTCAGCTCAAACACTAGATTTTTCTTACCCACACCACCCCTATATTATTATATAGGTGTGGTCGCAAATCACGTGATTTTTAACGTGAAATACCATGCGTGTGTTTTCTGGGAGTCGAACCTGCAACCTGTAACCTCACGCGAAGCTTCCTTACCATCTCACCTATTATTGATTACTGATCATTGTTTGACAATAATCTATATAACATATACGGTCCAAACAAGTGAGACACTATTAGTACAAGCGGTTTTCAGTTTGGAACCATCTGTACTATTCCATTTATATAGACAATTCCAAACTAGAACTATATGTACTATTACTACATATAGTACTGACGGTTCAAAACTGGAAACGTCTGTAATATAGCGTCCCACTTTGTTAAACTGCTCGTTGCCATTTTCTCAAATGGTACTAGTTTGGAGCCATCTGTGGTACCCTTTGTACAGACGGTTCCGTTGATCTGTTTGTACAGGGGTATCTCACTAAAATGATTATGTAGTATTGTTTGGAGCTTGGGAAGGTCTCCCATTGGATCAGAGAAAAGAGGGAGATCTTTTAAGGGTGTCGGTCACTGTTCACATGGGCAAAACCACCTCTAAAACTGCCTCAGGAGGTTATTTAGACGGTTTTGGATAGTTTGGGGGTTATTTAGATGGTTTCATAGCTGGAGGGATGAAGTAGACGAACCTAAATAGGTGGGAGTGAAGTAAATTTATTCCTTAGGATTATTGGCATGTATGATGCATGCGTTGACTTATCAAGTACTCTTTCAACTCAAGGAAATTATATTATCTTTGGAATAGCTTTGCTTAGGTTGAAACCAACCTAGTGCGAAGGGTATCTAAAATATTTAGCCCTTCCCCATCCTTTCAAGTAGAATAGGGTATCTAAAATGCCTTTTCCCTGTATGTTTTGCTCCTTCCAAACAAGTAAGGTGGGTTCCAACTTAGGTGGAGCCAAAAACTAATGAAGTGGGGCCAGATACTATTAGACAATTGATGAAGAGATTATATATAATTATTAAAATATTTACATAACTAGCAAGGTGGTCCACACTAATAGCGTGGCTATCCTCGCTACAATATTTTGTCACAATAATCTTTGATTAAAAAAAAATACCCTCTTTAGTTTTTTATGAGGTTAGAGTCATTTAGTTACAAAACACATAAAATTAGAAGAAGATGAAATAAAAACAATGCTAGTGAAAAAGAAAATTATGAGAAACCAAGTTGAAATGTGTCTTGGTATATATGTAATGAGTGATTGATAATGTTGATAATTTGGTTTGATGATTTCGGGATTGTATGAGCATATTTATGTATTGCAATTATGATCATGACTAACAAAAGTTTCAGAGAAATTGGAGTTAGCATTTTTGTCTCTGAGTCTAGAAAAATTTGCCTCATCGGATGATACAGTGTTCAGAAAAGTGAACTAATCGGATGGTTCAGTGCTTAGAAGGCTTCATGCTGTAGTATTTTAGTGCAGAAGCAAGATTTGAAGTGTACACCGGATGGACCGGCGATGTAAAGCTGGGCACACTAGACTAATTTTTTCAGAGAGGTTGCAAAGCATGTCTGGTAGGGATATACATACCGGATGGTCTAGCGATTGGATCTATGAACACCAGAGAATTCACCAAAGTATTTGTTCCAGAGAGGTTGCAAAATGACTTCTGGTGATATTGTACTCACCGGATGATCCAGTGATTAGTAGGGTGAGCACCGGAGGCTTCACTGGAGTATTTTCCAGGAAGTTTACATAGCATGAAAAGATGTACATACCAGATGGTCCGGTGCTCGTAAAAAGGGCGGCACCAGATCATCCGATGTTCACGTTTTCTATGTGATGTGTTTCAACATGGATTTTGATGATGGCTAACTAGACTTTGTGCTTAACTATGGAGTTTGAGATACGTGTTTGTTTGTCTTACGATGTGTAGGTGACAGATGAAAGTTGGCGGTCAACAACAGGATGATCGGGGCTAAGCGGGGTGCTTGGTGCCGAACAATCAAGGAGGTAGGGCAAAGTCAAGGGTGATCCAAGCTGTACCCGTAGAGATGAAGCAAAGCGTGTGAAGACGGATGAAAATGGCGTATTGACAAAGTCAAGCGAAAAGGATGTCGGTGCATGTGACAAGGCGTCCCGAGGGATCGGGAGTGGAAGAGACTTGCTAGCGGTTAAGATCGCAAGACACAGTACACGTGTAAGACTTGCTGGCGTATCAACATCGGGATGTTTGCTTAAGATGTAAGCAAGTGACGGTGAGTCACACTTTGAGCAACGTGCAAGTCGGTTTCATGGTTTGGCTTCAAAATCGTGGAAGGATGGAGTGCACGTGGCCTCATCGCGAAATTTGCATCGAGGCGAAGCTAAGTCATGAAGGTGCCAAGGCCACCCGATGGACAAGAAAAAAGATAGACAAAAATACACTCAATGGTAGGTAGGAATGTATTGGAAGAGATGGGTGTTTTGGGAACAATCTAGAAAACTTAGGGGTCAAGAAACCTAGGCTGCAAATAGAGAGGAATGGCTGGTTCAACCCTTTGATCCAGCCATTTGAGAGCTATGTGATAGTGTGGGATCGAGTTTGACAACTAGACGGGGGTGAATGGACACCTCACAAATTTCCTTGATAGCTCTCCTTTCCTCTTCTCTAAAACCTAGCACTCAAGACTCAAATGGTTGGCTCTCATCTACCACACAGCTCTACCCCTCTATTTATAAGCGTAGGGAGGTAACTTTGCTCTTAAGTCTCCTTGTTGCCAAAATACCTCTCTCTTCTAATGGCCTCCTACCTACCACCGGGGTATTTTAGTCTATTTTTTGCCCCATCCATCGAACAGTCATGTCTTCTTCATGACTTAGCTTAGCCTCAATGCAACCTTCATGATAATGCTACGTGCACTCCATCAGTCCATAGTTTTGAGGCCAAATTGTGAAACTACTTTGCATTCTTCTCAAGGCGTGACTCACCGCACTTGCTTATGCCTTAAGCAAGCCTCCCGATGTCGACGTGTGTACTCCGTCTTGTAATCTTGACCACCTGTAAGTCTCTCCCGCTTCCAATCTCTCGGGTTGCCTTATCACTTGCACCGGCATCCCGTTCACTTGACTTTGTTAACACACCATCTTCATCCTCCTTCTCACCTTTTCTTGATCTCCATATCCATAGATTAGGACCACCCTTGACTCTGCATGGCCTGCTCGATTGTCCGACACCAAGCACCCCATTTGGCTGCGATCACCCCGTCGTCAACCGCCAAGTTACATCCATCACCTGTACAGCATGAGACAAGCAATCATACATCTCTAATTCCATCTCCAGTTAGAATAAATCAATGTCTCTTTGAACAGAGACATCCCATAGAAAATTGTGAACGCCGGATAATCCGATGTTCACTCCTCCTAAGCGTCAGACCATCCAGTGTGTTCAACTCCTCAGTTTGGCCATTTTGCATCCTCTCTAGAAATATTAGTCTGACATGCTTATTGTCTCATCACCAGACCACCCAGCGTGTAATATTCACCCCAGACACATTATGCTGCCTAGCGTCGGACCATCCGGCGTGTTGAAGTCCAGAGCTCCTCCTCCTAGAATGCTTCGATGTGTGACCCATCAGAGTGCCAGAACATCCGGTGTGTATCCTTCATTTTTTGCCACTGGGATGAAATACTCCGTCGTGAAACATATCTGAACGTCGAACCTTCTGGTGTGTAAAAACACACCAGCGCTGGAGCATTCATGTGTATAATTTTTCTAAACTCAGCAACAAACACGTCAACTTCATATTCTTTGCAACTTTGGTTAGCCAAGGTCACAATTGCAAGACATATACATACTAATGCAATCCCACAAATCAACAAACCAAAATAACAACATTTTCAATCACTCATCACACATAAATTAAGACACATTAACTTGGTTTCTCAATCTCCTCCTTGATGAGTGCATTAACAACCCTCAAAGCTCAAAGATTTTGGTTTCAAAACTTTCAACAACAAAAGCTCATTCAAGTGAACAAAAAACTCAAGAAAGAGAAAAGATGTCACTTGGCATAAGAAGGATCACAAAAGCTCGAAGAGAGAGGCAAAGACAAGCCAAATGCAATTGCTCCCTGTTGATGAATGCGCAGATTTCAGGATTCTTCTTCTTTGTGATTTAGTGCATATGTTCTGCCCCTTTGTTAGTGCAAATATCAAGGACAAAAACTCCATGAAATGGATGAATGTGCAAACCTAATGAGTTTTCTCGAGTATGTCATAAAGCATTTGCACAAGCTAGAAACATCAAAGAGCTATGGAGCTTGAGCCAGTGACATAAGAGCATGAAGCTTGAGCTAGTGACATAAGAGCATGAAGCTTTATAAGCTAATCCTGAAGAATTATTGATGCATTTAAGTTCACATAGCCGGATCATGTTAAAAGTGATTACCATGTAAGTATCCACTTGAGCCGAGGCAATACAAGCATTAAAAACTAGCAAACATCAATCTCAAACTAGACAAATAAGCATTCATGACAGTAGACTTTGCAAACACTCACATATGAAACCAATACTTAGTTAGATCAAGTGATTAAAGCTAAATTGATCATTTAGCCACATTTCTTTATAATTCGTGTTATCCTCAAGCTGACTTTAGCAACCATAGGTTTATTTCTTTGGCAAACCACATGAATCATCAAGACAACTGTATTGGATCATATTATAGCACCAGAAACTTGATTGATTAATAGAATTATGTGAGATCATGTGATGAAAAATTGGTTTAATTGATGAAATTGGCAGAGCAAAGTGATTTAGCGTAATGACATTTGGTTGATGTTCATGAGTTGCTAAGATATGCGTGGATAGGATAGTTGGTTTGATGCGTTATCATTAGTTGGGTACGCTTATGTTAGCATGTTGATTTTGCTTGGAGTTTGCGTGGAGTTGTGTGAACTGATCTTGAGTCAAGTTGGGAAGGACTTGTGCTCGTACTCGATTGTTGTTTGATTCATATGCAGGTGTTGCTCGAAGGCGAACGTGGTCGATGATGGATGGACGAACTAAGTTCAGGGAGGAACTAAGGTTCGGCGACTAGGTTTAGGAGGCACTGAGGTTGTAGTGATCAAAGATGTCATGCGGGATGTTCGAGCTCAGAAAACAATGCATATGGAGACAAGGCTTTGCGATGGACAAAGGAGGCGATCTGATTGTGAGAGGACATGAAGACTAATTCATGTTCAAGTTGGAGCATGCACGAGGGAGTCGTGTGGTGGCTGGACTTGAGACAAGAATTAGTGTCGAAGACGGACTCTAAGTTGGTTACATACATGCCTCTGTGCATGGGAGATGTGCATGCATGATTACGTAAGAGTAGTTGGCTAATTAGCTTAATTAGTGGAAGTTGTTTTTTCCTCTTGTGATTAGATCAGGATAGAGACCAGATTGAATATGACAGGGATTTATAGTTCGATTCGATCACTTTTGTGCATGTGGCTACCCTATAAATATAGAGGTCTGTTGTATTGGGTAGTAAGCATGCAGAACAACGCAGTAGAGAGATAGAGAAACTCGAGCGAGAGTTGTTTTGGGATTTCATTGAAATCCTTGTTGGATGCTTTGGAGAGGCATCTTGTAAACTCATCTATAAAATGAAAATCAAGTTTCGTAAGTTGATGAGTTGTTGATTCGGAATTTTCTCTCTGTTTTATATTCTGCATGCTCAATTTTGGTTTTCAGTTAATTTCATGTGTCTATGAAGTTTCATCATGATTTAATCCATCCAAAACCTTGCTAGAATATCTAGTGTTTGATCTGAGAAAATTTTGAGTGGATTGGCTTGTTCTCGAGTAGCTTTTTGTCAACTCGACTAAATTTTGATCTACTCGATACTGGTTGATACAGTTTATTTCTACTAGGAATAACTTTTGATCCACATATCCGATTTACTTGATACTTATTGGGTTAGTTTTGTAATTTAATCTAATTTTAGCTGACCAAATTTGAGAGTAATCCGACCAGTAGATCTTTCTCGACATCATTTTTACTAGAGCTTATGCATTCTGTTTCGAGTGGAATACAGAGTTTGATGAATTTGGTTTTTGCAATCATTCACCCCCCTCTGATTGGGTATTTCGTGCATATTCAATCCTACAAATTCAAATAGCACATATTATCAAGTTTTCACTTAGATCAAGTCAAGTAGTATCTTTGCGATATAAGAAACACATGTTCTCTCAAGATTCTATCATGAGCTAAATATTTAACAAAGAAAATATAGTGCAATATTCCATAATCTGCTGTTCTGAACTAAAAAGCCTAGAGCAAGATATTCATCAAACTAGTCTTAACGCAAGCATTGGCTAAGCCAAAGCAATTACGAATATGGTGATAAAAAAATATATTATTTTATAGTGTACATTATTCATAATATTGTCAAATTGCATCTTTAGAAAAGCTAGCTTGTTTGAAATGATTCATGTCAAAGCATCAAGAAGAGCCTATGTTTAAAGCATTGCTCTGTACAACTACTCAACTTAGTCCAAATTCAAGTCTAGCAACTAAAAATACTAAAGACATACAAGTCAAAGCTCAACTATTATGGTTATCTTACAAGATGAGATGCAATGCAAATGCAACAAAAGTAAAATAGAATATGCACAACTGTAACTCCCCTTCACACAATGCCATATAGATGGCATTCTCCAAGCTCTCAACTCAAATAGGTAAACCTTGTTGCATCTAGAGATTGGTGAAGATATCGACAGGCTGGGTTTGGGTATCTATGTACCTCAGTCAATGTATTCCTTCTCATTGTGGTCTTGTAAGAAGCGGAATCTCACATCTATATGCTTGGTTATCGATTGTTAGACTAGGTTATTGGTTAAGTTGATTGCACTAGTGTTGTCACACAAAAGTGGCACACTCTTGAAGTCTAGCCCAAAATCCCTCAAAGTAGCAACCATCCACAAAATATGAGAACAACAGCTAGCGGTGGCAACATATTCACCTTCAGTAGTTGACTGTGTAATACTAGACTATTTGCGAGAAGACCAACGCATTAGATAAGTACCCAAGAAATGACAAGTACCAGAGGTACTCTTCCTATCAATTCTACAACCAGTAAAATCCGCATATGAAAAACCACGAAGAGAGAGATAAAAAGATGCAGAATACCAAAGACCATACTCAAGATGCAGAATATCAAAGACCATACTCATAGGTGTGTTGAGATACCTCAACATGTGCTTCACCACTTGGCGGTGTGATGTCCTCGGTGATGCTTGAAAGCGGGCACATAAGCAGATAACGAAGTGGATGTCGGGTCATGTTGCCGCTAGGTATAGGAGGGAGTTAATCATGCTTCTATACTCCCACTGGTCTACCTCCTCGCTATCTTCAGCTAGATCAAGTACGGTCAAAGTAACCATCGGTGTCACCAGGGGCTTTGTATCGCCCATGTCGAACTTCTTCAGCAAATCCTTATTGTACTTTGTCTGATGAACGAAGGTACTTTGCTTGCATTGCTTGATTTGCAACCCAAGAAAGAAGTTGAGCTCACCCATCAACGACATCTCAAATTCTCTGCTCATAGTATCTGCAAACTTGGCTACAAATGCATGAGAAGAGCCACAAAAAATAATATCATCCACATATATCTGAACAAATAGGAAATTATTATCATGCCTAAAGGTGAACAAAGTTTTATCAACCGATCCCATCACATGCACGTGCTCTAACAAGAAGGACTTAAGTCTATCATACCAGGCCTTAGGTGCCTGTTTAAGCCTATACAAAGTTTTCTGAAGCTTGTATACTCTATGTGAGTATTTGGGGTGCTTGAAATCTAGGGGTTGCTTGACATAGACATCTTCCTTTATAAAACCATTCCGGAAAGCACTCTTCATATCCATTTAGTACAACTTGAAATCTTAGGATGCCACAAATACTAGGAGGATTCTAATGGCTTCTAGTCTAACTACTAGTGCAAAGGTCTCTCCAAAGTCTATCATTTCTATTTGAGTGAAATCTTGAGCCACAAGTCTAGGCATTGTTTCTTACTATAGACCCATCTTCCCGTTGTTTGTTTTTTAAAACCCATTTGGTGCCTATGGTGTGAACATTTGGGGGTGGCTCTACAAGGACTCAAACTTGGTTTTTCTGAAAATTTTCTAATTCTTCATGCATGGCATTGACCCAAGTTGAAGAAGAAAGTGTGTGTCCAACATCATGGGGCTCAAAAGAAGCAACAAGTGCAAAATTAGTAAAATGAGAATGATGAGCAGATTTTAATCTTACAACCCTCTCACCAAGGTAGTCGATCAACTATTGAGGGGGATGAATGCGCTGAATGTGACAAGGAGGCTCGTGTTGCAAGACCATCTCCCCCTCAAATGTAGCTGGTGCAAACTCGAAAATAGCTAAAGTGAAAGTGGAAGCTGCAAGACCCTTTGCTGGTGTAGAAGAAGGAGGAGCCAGCTCAGAAGCAGGTGTGATACCTAGAAGTAGTGTATCATTATCATCATCACCGAGAGCTGAAAGGTTACTACCTCCAAAGATGCTTTCGCTCATCTCTTAATCACATGCGCACTCATGAATGGGGCTAGAACAAGGAATTGATTCATCAAAAGTGACATCACAAGATTTCATGATGGTGTTAGTATCAAGATTAAGGACCATGAAGAGAATCCCATCGGAAGAACACGACTCGAACTTGTCAAGATTACAACTCTTTAGGGTGAAGCAACGACATAAAAAACTTTTAAATGAGAAACCATTTACTTCCTCCCAAAATGCAAGTCATATGAAGTCAAATTCAAGATCGAGCTCAAGAAAATCTTATTGGAGATGTATCAAATGGTTATAATTGTCTCAGCCCAAAACTTTATAGGAGTCCTATGCTCTTCGAGCATCGTCCTAGCCATCTCCATCAATATCTGATTCTTCCTTTCAACCACATTCTGCTAAGGAACGTGTAGGCCAGAAAATTGATGCTCAATGCCATGTTCGAGATAGAAGGCATCAAAGAGATAGTATTTAAACTCGGTGCCATTATCACTGAGAATTGCTTTCACTGTGAATACTTTATCCTTGCTCACAAGAAAGAACACCCATGAGTAGTGAGAAAAGTTATCAACAATGACAAGTATATAACACTTGCCACCCACCCAATGAACCTGGGAAGGACCAAAAATGTCCTTATGGAGAAGTTTTTCCGATCATTCAGTCATCACCAGATTGATTGTTGGGTGATAAGCGACAACCATCTTACCATACCGACAAGGAGTACAAACAAGGTTCTTCTTAAACTTGAGCTTGGGCGATTCTCGGATCAAACCTAGGGAACTCAAATAAGAAAGCAAATAAAAACTCATGTGCCCTAGTCTGCTATGCCACATCCAAAGCTCATAAGAGGGTTGAGCAATTAAGCATTTAGAAGAACCAAAAGACTCAGAAAAATCAGCTCTAAAGACTCTCCCTACTTGAGAAATCTGACAAATCAAAGCGCTCAAGGAATCAAAAACTCTAGAAGTATCGCTCTTGAATCACACTATCAAGTCCTCATCCAGCAACAGAGATACAGAAAGGAAGTTGTATCCTATATGCTCCACCAATGCCACATCATTAAGAGTAAAACTCTCACTCACTCTTACCATACCTTTGGCCTGCACTCTACCTTTTCTGTCATCCTCGAATGTGACGTACTTGTGTCGCTTTGTCCGTGTGAGCCTGGAGAACCATGATGCATCTCTGGTCATATGGTGCAAACAACTGGAGTCGATGAGCCACTTGTTCTCTAGGTTTCGTCTGCCACCTACATATGAGAAGAATAATAGGTGGATGACTGTACTAAGGTTAGACAAAAACTACTTATGAATCCAGTACTAGGTCTTCCACCTTGAAGCAGTAAAAGCAGATGCATGCAAATCAACAATAGTAAGCTGAGGGCGAGTGCCACGATAGGGAAAACGTGCTCTGCCAAAGCGCTGCAACTTAAAGCCTCTACATGTGAACCAAAACTATATGAATCATGTGAAAAGCCACACTGGGTAACACCTCTAGGAGGAAATTGAGAAGCATAGGAACCTCATGAGTAAGAGCGAGAAAAAACTCTTGTACAAAAAAGAGGGGTGGTACATTTCCTAAGTACACCACTCCTACTCACGTCGCTCATTGCTCCTACGGCGAAAGAAAAACCAACTAGGTGACCCTCTCTCTAAAAGTAGGTGCAGTTGTAGCATCTCTCAAGAACTGGACTACTGGTCACTTTGAGCTCTCTCACAAAGGCTTTCATCTTTGGCTATGAAACTTTCTTAGGTTGTGGTGTAGGTTTCTTCTTTGTGGGTTGAGGTGGGGTATTGTCCTTGGACTTCTCAGCCTCAAGGGTAGTAGGTGTGGTAAAAATAGTCTTACCATCCCTATTGTAAGCCACCCTCTCAAAACCCAACCTCAAAGTTAAACCCACCTTATCTGCGTATATTTTGGTCTTTGCCAAAATCAAGTTCATCTTGCCTTTGCCTTCTGAGCATTTCTCCACAAGAGAAGGGAGATACTCATTCTCGGCCATGAGTTTTTCCACTTGCCCTCTAACCTAGTTGAGTTTCTCCTTAGAGATAATGCAGGTAGAATAGTTTGGCTACACATCTTTAGAACTCTCGGTACTCTCCAATCTATATTTTAGTTCCTTCATGCACTTGTCTTTTGTCTCAACATCTGTCGGAGGATTAACTCATGTCGCAGGGATCCCGAGAGACCCCTTTTTTGAGATTCGGCCGGGGGGATGATCCTGAATAAGTTCATCGGAGAAATAAATGGAAGTGGAAGTAAATGCAACGGCCGGTGGGGGGGGGGATGATCGACCTAGTGCGAAGGGGAGTAAATGCACCGGAGTTTAGACAGGTTCGGGCCGCACGGGGGCGTAATACCCTACTCCTGTATGGATACAATAACTATCCTGAGGGAGATCCCTCAAGGATGTAGCTGGTTACAAGAATATTGTGTCTAACTAAGAGCTTGAAGCCCCTTGCTCTTGGGCAGGGACTATGGTTTTTGTTCTCGGTGCTTCTGTGCTCGATGCTTACGGTCTTTTCCTTGTTGGTTGCGGCACGGTTGACTGCTTGGGCTTGTTCATCCCTCCATTTCTCTCTGTGTGCCGACCCTTTTATGCACTCATCGGCCGCGACATACCCCGAACGGGAAGGAAGGGGCACAAGTTCCAAGACGCCACGACTGAGAGAGGCGTCATCATTTCCTATGGGCAAAGTGACTGAGGCGGTGGAAAAACGCGGCGCGCGTCCGGTCACTTGTCACTGTGGACGCCCTAGCAACAGGCGCCGTTGAGAGGGCCCATCGGGCAGCCATAGAGCCACCCGGGGTGCCCGCCCTGTCTTGTTCCTCTGCCATGGCAGGGCAGCAGGCGGAACGCCCTGATCCTGGTAACATTATCCCGAGATACACCGGATGATACGGGATGGGACCCATGCAATTAATAGCCCCACGCCCCTCTGCCAAAGCATGGCAGGAACTGATGCTGCGGCGGGAGCAGTTGAATATGTCAGGCCACGCGTGCTCATTTAATGCGGCCTTGGACCTCTGACGGGCGGACACCTCATCAGTGGGCCCCTTGGGGGCCTCTCTGGGTCGTCGGGGAACCGAGTGCTCGGGGGTACCGTTCACCTCCCTGAGCACTCTCTCCCGGGAATGCCTATCTTTGTCTTCGGGGTACCGTGTGCTCGGGGGTACTGGTTACCTCCCCGAGGATTCTCTCCCGAGCACTCGCGCACGATCCTTCAGGGAACCGAGTGCTCGGGGGCCGCCACGAGCAACCCCGAGCACTTTTGCACAGATCCTTCGGGGAACCGAGAGCCCGGGGGCTGCCACGCGCAGCCCCCGAGCACTCTCTCCCGAGCATTCTCACGCTGGCCCTCGGGGAACCGTGCGCTCGGGGACTGCTACGTGCGGTCCCCGAGCACTCTCTCCCAGAACTTATCTCTTCTGATCGTCGAGGGACTAGGATGCTCGGGGATGACCGGGCACCTCCCCGAGCACTTTCTTCCCGGTACTTGGACTCTACGGGTCATCGGGGAACTAGGGTGCTCGGGGACCAGAGACTGTGGCCTCGAGCACCTTCTCCCGGAACTTAGATTTTTCTCACCTCACAGGAGGGATCTCGCGGGGCGGTGACACGTTGCGGATGGCTGGCCTGGCCTCGGGACTCAGGGACCCCCGGTTCCTGATACACCGACAACATCCTTTGAAAGTTAAGTGCAATTCTTGCAAGCACCCAAGAGAGTAGACCTAGACTCCTCCTCAAGGAGTTTCTTCTTAGCAGTCTCAAGCCGATTGACGACTTGAGCATGCAGAGTCTGATGCTCGGCAAGCTCACTCATGACCACAAGGAAACTCTCACACTCTTTATCTTTTGCTCTAGACTTAAACAAGGCAAACTTAGTTGTCACACACTCATATCTATACTTGGGCTCTTTCAACTCACAAACCGCTTTTTTAATTAACCTATCCTGACTAACAAGAGCATCATTTAAGGTATCAACTTTAATAGAAAGCTGGTCGTAGGAAGGGGATGCATCAGAAGGATCAAGCTCGGGGTCAATGTCGTTATCGTTAGCCATGAAACAAAAGCCGGTGAAGTCCTTGTTCTTCCTCTTGTGCTTCACGGGCTGCTCCTCCTTCAAGCTCTCCTCCTCACTTGACGATGTGTCGACATCACTGAGCACCACCACAAAAGATCGATATGCCGCCTTGGTCATCTTCGTGGCCAACTTGTCATGGTTCTTGAAAGAGGGCTTCTTGGTCTTCTTATGCTTGTCGTGGCCATGGCCATGATCTTCCATCTTCTCAAGCTTTGGGCAATCTGCCTTGAAATGAGTAGTATCACCATACTCATAACAAACACTAGAGACACCACTCCTTCGGTCTCTTCTGTTGTTGTAGAAGCGGGTGAACTTATTCACAATAATAGCCAAATCATCATCATCATCAAGAGAATCCACCTACTCCTTTGTGAGGAGACCAAAGAAGATAGAGCAAAACCACTCGGTGAAGAGTTAGCACAAGAAAAGCCAACTCCAACTGAACTACCACCACTAGGTCATGAAACCAACACCGTGTTCTGAGACTGGGGATTTCCTAGGTCTATTCTAGCCTTCATGGATATCTCGGTGGATTTGAGTTTGCTGAAGAGTTCATCACAAGTTAATATGTTATAACTGGATGACTTCTCGATGCTGGAGATATTCACTTTCCATATGCTATGGTCAAGAGTATAGAGAATCTTGATCGTCCTCTCATAGTTTGAATGATCTTCCAAAGGTAATATGATAAGTCAATTTGATGAAGTTTCGACGTTGATGATCCAAATGCTCCAATTAGAACATATCGAGAACCCTTGCAACCACTACACCACTACTCTATGGTTATCAACCGTGCCAAGACACATTTCAACTAGCCAAGAAGGTTTTTCCTATAAGAAAATTGAGAACACAAACAAGAATAGGTAGATGCAATCTGAATATTGCTGATTACCAATGAAGTGCTCGAGTTTGGGGTTCTACAAACCGATAAATGGTGAAAGTATCTAAAATAGAATAATATAAGCAAAATCTAAGCCTAAACTATGACAACTACTTATGTATATATAGAGGGATGTGAAGAGGTCACCCTAGGGATGTGTGGACCTGAGAAGAGGCATACACAACCTGGACTCTAACCCCGACCTGATTACATGATCCAACAAGGTCCAAAACAGTGATGCAATACCTTATTCCTTTGACTATGACTAAACTATAATGAATATTTGGTCGAACACAGATCCATTTGAAAGGACTCTTCATAAGCTTTCCAGCAAGACCAAGATCACCTCAATTAGACTCCATACGTGAGAGTTATGTCCCATTTTACTAACGTGCTATCCTAAGATTCCGAGCCGAATTTAGGGTCCAACCTGAGCTCGACGCGTTGTTCGAGTAGAGTTGGCAATCGAGTGATTACATCCAGGTGAGCTTGTGACGCCTCTCCCATATTCTTAAGCAATAAAATATCACAAGAATTTAGTAGTAATCCATCCAAAAAAGTATGAACAATGAGGAATGGGTTCATTTGGTGGTTTAATTGTCGCACACGTGCTCTTGTAATTGGTCCTTGTACAATTTGAGGATTATTAGCAGTGTTGTTTGTATTTGAAGGAGCCATGTCCTCATCATCCTCCCCCTCTTGAATTGGAGTCGTCCTCGACTCGAGCTCAACTTCTTCTTCCAAGTATGACCTCAAATTTGAAATGTTAAACATGGGATTAACCCTAAACTTGGCAGGTAGGTCCAATTTGTATGCATTATCATTTATTTTCTTAATTATCTTAAACTGACCATTAACTTTAGGCATCAACTTTGATTTTCTTAATTCTAGAAACCTATCATTTCTCAAATGCAACCAAACTAAATCATCTAGTTCAAATTTTACTTCTTTCCTACATTTACTTCCAGCAATCCTATATTTTTCAGTCATGTGCTATATATTCTCTTTAGTTATTTCATGCAACTTAGGAATAAATTTAGCACACTTCTTAGCATCTATATTAAGTTCTTCAAAAATAGGCAAAGGTAGTAAATCAATAGGAGCACGGGGATTAAGTCCATACACTACTGGAAACGGACTTACCTTGGTGGTGGAGTGTACCGACCTATTGCAAGTAATTCAATATGCGGTAAACACTCTTCTCATATCTTCAAATTCTTCTTTATGATATCCTACAGCATGGTCGATAATGTGCGGTTGACGACCATTGTTTATCCATCAATTTGAGGATGACATGTAGTAGAGAACAACAAGTTTATCCCTAATTTGTTCCAAAGTGATCTCCAAAAGTGGCTCAAAAACTTAGTGTCACGATCAGAGATGATAGTAATAGGCACTCTATGTAGTCAAATGATTTCCTTGAAAAACAAATCAGCTATGTTTGTAGTATCATCGCTCTAATGACAAGGTATAAAATGTGCCATTTTAGAAAATTGATCCAGAACTACAAATATCCTAGGCAAACTAACAGAAAATCCATAGAAATATCCTTTCATGGTACACTAGGAACGAGATGAGGCATGTAAAGAACATGTGGATTTAAACAAGACTTAACTTTATTGCAAATAGTACAGCACGACAAGTAGCATTCGACATCATGTCTCATCTTTGGCCAGAAGAAATGAGTGGTCAGCATATCTTCAATCTTCTTTGCTCCAAAATATGTCATCAATCCTCCTCCATGCGCCTATTGCAACAACAAAAGACGAACGGAGCTAGCTAAAATGCATAGCTTGTTAGCACGATATAGCAAACCTTCAATCAACACATATTTATTCTATGTTTTCCCTTCTTCAGCAATCACATTGTCCTTCCCTTTCTTATGCTTTATGTTAGAGTATTGAGTAAGGGGGCATTTTGGCTAAAGGGCCCCATGAGAAATACGGCGACCTACGGGGGATTTTTCCTGAACCCTGGCCCATCGAGCGATAAGCCCTTAGCTCGCATGACCATCATAAGGCTTGCGCGACAAGCCTCCTCACAATATAATATGTTCCTGCGACCAATCCTTACTGGTCGTAGGACGCCTATACCTAACCTATCTAATTGCATTTATTGGTGCCTACTAAAGTATTTCCTTCCCGAAGCACCTCCTCCAGTGAACAAAGTCGTGGTCGGCGCGAATGAGCAATGCCCTGTCTCATAGCATTAATTGCTACGAAGTGAGGATGTTGCAAACTGACTTGCGCCATGCGATGGATGGGATAGGATCTGCAGAACGACCGGGCAAGTGGATGATTTTATAGGTAGACTCACGGAACGTAGGGACGAGACAGCTTGGTAGACGAACTTGCAGCGCACGGCGATGGGATAGGCTGGGCGACCGGGGAAGGCAGGTGTGGCAGCATCCTACGGATGGGACAGAACTGCAAAGCTCTCAGGGCAAGTTGGGTTCACCCGATTCTCCATGATAACGATCTAAGAGTAGAATATCTAGCTAGACATGGGCCTGCTAAACCGGTCCACTTGTAAGTTCTCATTCTTTCTAATATATAAAGAGAGGAGGAGGCAGGAGTCAAAATGACTCATCTATAACTTGTACATAAACATTGATAACAAAATACACAGGACGTAGCGTTGTTATCCTTAGAGAGGCCTGAACCTGGATAATCCCCATGTTGTTTAGTTCATCACAAAAATGCACATCGCAAGCGTCGTTCATGCGCCCATCGTTCGCTATACCCAAGAATCATTGCCAGGATTTACCCTTTACAGTTGGCGTGCCAGGTAGAGGGGCATGTTTTTGCGCTTCAGTATGTGTTGAAGATTAGATTGGGCTACCTTGGCCGGATCCGCAGTAACCGCTGAGTCCCATTCCGAGGATCCCGGTCACCGTGAGGTGTTCATCATAGGATACGACCTAGATGAGCTTGGTGTGCTCCAGAAATGGGGCACCGAATCGGAGTCTAAATGCTCCAAGGCTCAATGGAAAGTTTGCATTACAGTTCATGCAATAAGGGGCAGCGGAAGCTCCCATTTTCTGGTTGTCGGTGATGATCCCCAGCCCACGCGCCCAGAGTGGAACTAGACTGACGCCGGACATGGGGATGCTCCGACACTGCCCCAACCACCATAGCGTCCCTCAGAGGAGCTACCATAGAGGATCGGTCCTTGGCGATGTCATCACCGAGGTTGTCACACCGAATGTCGGGGGCTCCCCCCTCGTGATATGTCACCACCTCATGCTCGATAGCTCGACTATGAGGCCATGACGCCTACACAGAATCTGCAGACCGTGCGAATGTAGCCACCCACCGGTAGCAGTATCGGAGGGTTAGCCAATTGCGCCATGATTGCGTGATGTCGCCCTCCTAGTTGATAGGTCATGCTCGACAGCTCGACTATGAGGCCATGACATGCGTGTTCTTTCCCTCTCGACTCAGGTGGCTAGAGCTAGGTTGATAGAAAGGTTCCTCCTAACTCTAGCATGTCGTGAAGATCCACCACCTCCAAGAATTCTGAAGTAAACAGACCCCTCCTTACCCTTGAACAAGTCAAGGAACCTCTTATACTCTTCCTTGGGGCGGCAACTGGTCACCTCGGGAATCGAACGACGACCTGCGTAGGGGCCAGGGAGGGTGCCTGGCATGAAGACCCTACCGGAGTTGCTGACTGGCACCAGCAAACCTGATTGACCCTCCCTCTACACCTCCTTCGCCTTCTCCTCTCCATCGGTCTCCTCCTCCAGAAGGTCTCAGTCGATCTCCCCCTCGTCGTTGAAGATGTTGATAATCTCGATCGAGGCAACCGCATGGGCCGAAGATCAAGCGAGAGTGACAGAAGGAGACCCTCTCTGTAGCAAGGGAAGCATGACGGTGGCCAATTCCAACTCCGTAAGAAGGACTTTGAGATTGTCTGCCCCCGGGGGCACCACAGCGAGCGAAGCCGGTGTTAGAGGTGACTCGGCCCTTGCCAAATCCTCCAAGATCATCAACCTTCCCGGTGAGAAATGGGAGGAGGACCCAATGATCCACAACAAGAGTTGCCTTATCACCTTGCAAAAACTTCGATGGGTGATCGGCCGGGTGAATTCATGCTTTTATAGTTCGGCCATCCATTGATTCAAGCCTGGGGCGAAGGGTGGAACTATCACAGGGAATACCCCCGATGCTATCATTTACTACTCAGGGGGATTACGAATGCTTCCTAATCAAAAAACTGTGCATGCATGGCTGCGTCTGGACACCAACACCTCAACTTCTTATATCTATCTCATCTTAAACACCTCACTCTCAGAAGTACTAAGGAACCTCAACTGGCGCGACATCCGAACTGCTCGAAATCCAAGGGGGCGCATATGGGGAACAAAAAGTCTCTCGAGCCCAATGACAATCAATGTTTCTCTCTCTCTCTCTCTCTCTCTCTCTCTCTCTTCCTTTTTCAGGACGCTTAACCTCCCCATGTAACGTGAAGTTCAGAGTCAAAAATCTGAAAGCTAAACGGCATCGGTGACCACTATCTTGATGGACTATGTACCCACGGAGCCCAAGTAGGTGCGACCAGACCTGACCACTGCCACGGGAAAGCTTAGGGGCTACTGTTGATGTATTGAGTAAAGGGACATTCTAGATAATAGGCCCCACGAGGAATATGGTAACTGGCGGGGGATTTTTCCTGAACCCTAGCTCATCGAGAGACCAGCCATTTGCTCGTACGACCAACGCAAGGCTTGCACGGCCAGCATCCTCACAATATAAGGGCTGGTCATGGGACGTCCATACCTAACATGTCTAATCGTATTTATTGGTGTCTACTCAAGTGTTTTCCTTCCTGAAACATCTCCTCCAGCGAACAAAGTCGTGGCTGGCACAGATGGGCAACGCCCTATCCCGTAGCATTAATTGCTACAGAGTGGGGTGTTGCGGACTGACTTGCACCACGCGATAGATGTGACAGGATCTACAGAACGACAAGGCAAGTGAATGATTTTGCAGGTAGACTCACAGAGCGCCGAGACGGGACAACTTGGCAGAAGAACTTGCAGTGCATGGTGATGGGATTGGCCAGGCGACCGAGGGAGGCAGGTGCGGTGGCATTCCATGAATGGGACGGACAGGAAGAGCTCTCAGGACAAGTTAGGTTCACCCGGTTCTCCAAGATAATGATCTAAGAGTAGAATATCTAGCTAGACATGGGTCTACTAAACAGGGCTTACTTGTAAGTTCTCCTTCTTTCTAGTATATAAAGAGAGGAGGAGGCAGGAGTCAAAAGGACTCATATGTAACCAGTTCACAAACATTGACAACAAAATACAGGACGTAGGGCTGTTATCCTTAGAGAGTCCTAAACCTGGATAATCCCTATGTTCTTTAGTTCATCACAAATATACACACACCGCAAGCGTCGTTCATGCGTCCATCGACTGGTACACCTTGGAACCATTGTCAGGAATTAACCCTCGACACTTTATGACATATGAAAAAGACTCGATAAATTCTACCCATTTAGCATGCTGTTCATTCAATTTAGCCTGACTTCTAATATGTTTCAGCAATTCATGATCAGAATGTAAAACAAATTCTTTGGGCCATAGATAATGTTGTAAAGTTTCAAGCACACGAAATAAATCATACAATTCTTTATCATAGGTCAAATAATTTAGATTTTACTGACTTAATTTCTCACTGAAATAAGCAACAAGTTTACCTTCTTAAATTAGCACACCTCCAATTCCAATCCCACTAGCATCACACTCTAGTTCAAGAATCTTACCAAAATTTGGGAGTTGGAGCAATGGAGCATGGGCGAGCTTGTCTTTCAACAACTTGAATGCTTTTTCGTATGCAAGACCCATTTAAAAACCACTCATTTATTTATCAACTCATTAAATGGAGCAACAATTATGCTGAAATCCCGCACAAATCGCTGATAGAAACCTGCAAGACCATAAAAGCTTTTCATCTGCGTGATAGTCTCAGGGGTCAGCTAGCTTTTTATGGCTATGATTTTTATTTCATCCACCTCTATTCCCTGTGGAGTAACAATATAGCCAAGCAAAGATACTCGATTCGTGCAAAAAGTGCATTTTTTGAGGTTATCGAACAAACGTGTATCTATAAAAGCATTAAAAATAACACGTTAGTGATCAAAGTGTAGTTCATGTGACTTTCTGTAAATCTAGATATCATCAAAATAAACCACCAGTATGCGATCTTGACCATCGGCAAGTCTCTCCTGCTCCCGATCCCTCGAACTGCCTTGACACTTGCACCAGCATCCCCTTCGCTTGACTTTGTCAACATGCCGTCTTCATCCTCCTTCTCACTCATTTCTTGATCTCCATATGCACAGCTTAGGACCACCCTTGACTCCACCCATCCTCCCCAATCGTCCAGCACTAAGCACCCCGCTTGGCCCCGATCATCCCGCTGTCAGCCACCAAGTTACATCTGTCACCTGCACAAAATAAGATAAGCAAACACATATCTAATTCCATATCCAATTAGAATAAATCAAAGTCTCTATTGAAAGAGACATCCCACAAAAAATCATGAAGGCTGAATGATCTGGTGTTCACTCCTCCTGAGTGTCGGATCATCCGACGTGTTCAACTCCTCAGTTTGGCTATTTTGCATCCTCTTTGGAAATATTAGTCCAGCATACCTATAATCTCATCATCGGACCATCCATCATGTAGTATTCACCCTAGACACATTCTGCAAGCTCTCTGGACAAATTAGTCCAGCGTGTATTATTACCCGGCGCTGGACCATCCGGCGCAATGAAGTCTAGAGCTCCTCCTCCTGGAATGCTCTGGTGTGTGTCCCATCAGCGCACGGGAACATCCGGTGTATACACTTCAACTTTGTCCTCTGGGATGAAATACTCTAGCGTGAAACACATCTGGATGCCAAAACCTTCTGGTGTACAAAAACTCCAGCGTCGGATGATCCGACATGTAAAAATTTTCTAGACTTAGAGACAAATACACCAACTCCATATTCTTTGCAACTTTGGTTAGCCAAGGTCACAATTGCAACACATATACATATTCATGCAATCCCAAAAATCAACAAACCAAAATAACATCACTGTCAATCACTCATCACATATAAACTAAGGCATATTTCAACTTGGTTTCTCAGGTAGAGTTCTAGGAGATGGAGCGAGGAGTGCTTAGCCTATGTATTAAGTGAGAGCTTTTGTATGCAAAAACCTTTGTAATCCATCGAAAATAGGGCTTTTGGAAGTTATGAAGTTTATTTTTCTTTCTATGTTTATGTTCATCTCTTTCTAGTTACCCTCTATAGGCTCCCTTGCTTGGTTGCGAGTTTTTCGGTTATCGTTACAATTTTCATTTTTGCTTGAGGGCTGAAATTTTCCACCATGTTAATGTGATTCTTCTTGTTACTAGAAGCATAAAATTCATATTCAGAATTGGTCTTGAATTCTCTTGCCTATAAATCATCAATTTGAAGAGTTTCTTCACCCTGTGACTATCTCCTTGGATTTAAGTGTTTGTTTCTCAAATTGCAAGCTTTGGTGAGCGATGACGCATGGATTGATTTTCAACGGAACCTAGTGTTCGATTTCATCCATGAAAGACATGATTTCCTAGAGGATCTTTTGATGCAACATGTTTTTCTTAAGTTTTTGTTTTCGCATATTGTTTTGAGGTGCGTTGGGTAAAAGATTAGGAAAAGGCCATCCAAGAAATTAGTAAGGCGTCTATTTACCCCCTCTAGTCGCCATTCTCGGTCCTAAAAATTATTTATACTCAAAATTTGTATTTGAATCGTATATATGTATTAGTTCGATTTGTATATGTTTTGATCAATTATCAAAATCATGCATCAGGTGCAAGCAGCCTAACTAAAATTAGAATAGGTTTGACTGCATGTTCTGCCTTGCCTGCTGGCTTCTTGATGTGATGACCTTAAGCTACACGGTGCTTATTAATCTATTATCTTAGTAACAATTTTGAAATTTTTTATTATTTTTATTATGAATTTTAGCTATTGATTAATTTTATTTTACATGTACTCTTTATTTAGGTATTTGATTTTTATACTAATTTATTTTTTATAAGACTATATTTGATATGGATCCTTATTTTTGTATTCTAACCCCAATTTTAATCATTACTAATTTTATTTTATTTGGACTCTTTATTTAGATATTTTGCTTCTCAAAAAGTATGGAAAATAGAGCTGCTAATTTTCTATAATTTTTAATTCCGAATTTAGGTATTTATTAATCATATTTATATGGACTCTTTGTTTCCGAATTTAGTGATTTATTAATCATATTTGATATGACCTCTTTGGTTTAATCTAGACCATTAGATGTTCAGAACAATGAGTGGTATAGATCATTTTCTTTTTTTGATTAACGTGATAATTTTGTGACCTGAGAGTGAACGTGGTGGTTCATTTTTTCCATCAAATAATAATGCAATAGATACAATTCTACATCTATAAGATATATTGTATAGAGCCATCCCTTTCATGCTTCTCCCCTAAATCTGCCCCTGGTTTTTGCCATTGGACTAAATATAAAAGAAGAAACTCTCTTTTATGGTTGTTCTCTCTTGCCTCCGAAGCAGTTGCCCTAGTTTCTATAGCTAGTGTTGACAATTTGTAAAATCAATCTTGCAAATACTTATTTAAAGTAGGGATACATTTTCATCAACTATGCGTATCAAAGAGGAAGATATAAGATTTTATAGAGGTTCGAACCTCCCTTAGGTTTATTGCCCTGTGTCTCGTGCTATTTTTATTAATATCAGAAGAAGATAATTACAATGGGGTGTCTAGATCTACTCCTATGAATCTCAGCGAGTTTTTTCGTATTCTAGATCATGAAGCTCTTGTCGGATGAATTTAATTATGGCTTAAATCTACTGTGAATCTCAATAGGTTATTTCTGCTTTCTATCCGACCTTTGTTTTGCTCCTGTTTTGCTATCTTTTTTTCTTGTCCTCCCAGCCTCCTTCTCACTTGTTTTGGCCTTTTCTTCAATGTAACATCTCTTCTCCTTATATAGTCTGGTCGAATAGGTGTACCCTACTCGGAATCTCAAGCATAACATTCTTCGGTTGTGTTATCTGGATGATTCTTTCATAGTCCGGGGATAGTTTTTGTGTAAAACATGATGAACTGCTTGGAATATTCGCCCATACCTTATTCACCTCATGAAGGTTATTAAACTACAATATAAGGGGATGGATGTATGTATGATGGTACTCCATCCTCAGAATATACTGTATTTCTAGTAATTACTTAATTACTAATTATCAAATCATCATCAGCTAGCACTCAACCCTACTCAGAAGAGGGTCACTGGATTATACATATTCAAGGATTCAATCATACTAGAACTCACCTAGTCAAATATAATTCTTGGCAAAAAAAAAATTCTTCCTAGTCAGAACTTATCTCCGATTGAATAGCATGTTTTCTAGTCAAAAACTTCCTCTGACCGAATAGAATTCTACTCATAAAGGCCTACATAGTCGAGAATCACATCTGACCACAAAAGTCCAAAGGTTTACTTCTCTTTTTATGTGTCCTAAAATAAGATTGCATTAAATACGCATGACTTCTGAGGAAATTTGAAGCAATCATATTGTCTATAAAAGATAACTTCGGAATTTGAAATGCCTAGGATGCCATTAATTGAGGCGATGTTCATGGCATCTGTTACATTAGTAGCTATTCTATTATCCCTTATAAATTGGAGATGATCTTGATGTTGTCTGCATTCCTACGTTTGCATTCTTGCACTTTCCGTCTCTGAGCAAATCATTCCCCTTTCTTCTACCTCAAGCCCCCAAATCATCCAATGAAATCTTCTAGTAATGTGTGGACCACCTCGGAGACCTTAGATGCTCGCATCCAAAAGCTAGAAAAAGAAGGAACGATCACCCCCAAGAGTCTAATTATTTGGAGGCAAGTAGAGGGAGAAGAATTTCCAGCTCTAAACACCAGAGAGATTGTAGTGTTCAAGTCTTTCTTCCACTATAACTTTTGTTTCCTACCTAGGATAAATCTTAGGCTTTCTTTCTACAACATTGAGATCTTCAACCTCAACCCTAACTACATTACAATACTAAGGGGGTGATTGGTTACCCACGTCCAGGGATCCCGGCTCAGCGGATGCGTATAATCTCAGAGAGAAGCGTGTTTGATTGCCTGCATGCACTGTTCCAGCCTAGTCTGAGGGATGCAAATGTACGCCCCCAACGTGACTCGAGATTCAAGCTCCCCTTCGTAGCCTAGCCCGATGGATGCAGGCTCCTGCATTCGCTCATGCAAGTTAGCCCACTTGTCAGTGTCACAAAATCACCTTTATATGAGCAACCAATCAGAATCTCAGCTCTTGCATCCGCTCATATATCCTCAAATTCAGTCAACCAAATAGAAACTCAGCTTAGCCTATCCAAATAGGTACAAGCAACCAAACACTCTTCTTTTCACCCAACTTGCATCCGCTCAGCCTGCTTCCCCTCAGCCTATGTATATGGTCCATATGGGCAATATGGCATGCGAGCAACCAATCACACCCTAAGCATCTTCGTTTACATATGTGAATCCTTCGTGGAGATAAAGCTGCTCGTACTTCTCTTCTGCTACATTTAATCAACTAAAGCGAATTTTAGCTACAGGACTAGCGGGTTCCGTGGTCTTTCACCTTTGTGAGGGCCTTGCTGGTGAGTATGTCGACATGAAGACAAAATTGTCATGGTCGGGATAGCATAAAAAGTGGTTCTACAATGAGTGCCATGTCCTGGGAACTCTCGAGTACAAGGGTATCCAAGCAAAACCAAGTGCAAACTAGCGAGAGCCTTTTGAGGTGAGCCAACAACTTCATGTACTCGTTGACCGCATCAAGGGCCTCAAGGCATACGATCTGATGAGACATGGTGTTGGATTTCATGGAGCACCCACCGTGGCTTTACTCATGGTGCTAAGACTCGACAAGGGATAGTGACAAAGGTAAGCTTCTTGTCTTCTTACTGTCTCTATTTGTACATATGCAGATTTTAACAATACTCAATACATTAAAGTTCTGAGAGCACCCAACGTTGCTTTACTTGCCATGCTAAGACCCAATATGGGACAATGACAAAGGTAAACTTCTTGTCTTCTCGCACAACTATCCTCTAGTGCCGCCAATAAGAGAGTGTGGTATCTCCACAACAAGCCCCCAGCAAACGACCACGATGAAGTCTCAAAAGCTTTACACGGCCTGTCACTCAATACAAGAGCAGTGAAAATTCAAGTAATTATTGTGTTACCTTCTCGTATTTTCCACATTATCTTCCGGGTCATAATTTATTGTTAGTCCTTCAATATCCTTCCCCCATATTGCTTCAACCTCTATGGATGGCTTCATAAGGGCTTCTAGCCAGGGGCCTATTGATCGGGGGAAAAGACTACTATGTCTCCTCCAACCCAAGGTAACCTGACTCTGACCCAAGCCCGGAAGAAGGCACAGATCGTGGAGGACGACTATAGAGTCAGACGATGTTACTGCCCACGTCCTCCCTACCACACGTAGGGGAATTATGCCTGAGGTAATCCTCAATTTTCAATCTCGTGCCTTCAAAGCTCACCCTCATTGTGTGAAGAAACTTTTATGACTTGGGTGATCTTCTTTTATAGAGCAAATCCAAAAAGATTCAAGCTTGCCTCGAGCAGAAGCATCCAGATATACTGTACGTAAATCCTCAATTTTGAATCTCTCACCTTCAAAGTTCACCCTCATTGTGTGAAGAAACTTTTATGACTTGAGTGATCTTCTTTTATAGAGCAAATCCAAAAAGATTCAAGCTTGCCTCGAGCAAAAGCGTCCAGATGTATTGTATTTATAGTAAATCTTTAATTATTAATTATCAAACCTCATCAGCTAGATTACTGCAGAACATGGGAATTCTCCCAAATTCGCATGCTCACCGGTACAAAAGTTCTTACCTTAAGCGGATAGGATTATACGGATGATAATTTCCCTGGCTATCTCACTTCCATCATCGATTTCTATGGTTGCATATCCCGGTTCCCCAGCTCGGTACTTCTTCGTCATTGTTGCAGAGGTGACTTCAGTGTTGAGGGCACGGAGGTAGTGATACCCCTACCTGTACTTCACAAGTACATTCGATTTTGTTTAATTTCTTTTAATTGATTCAAGGCGTTGGGGGCCAAGTTTGCGGGACCAATTCTAACCTCCCCTTTCTTCTTATGAATTACTAGGTTTGAAACTACAGGAGAAGACCTTTTACTATACATACCTTGTTAATTATTGCATATATGGTGGTTTTTATGGACCAATAGTTTGAACCTTAGAGATAAACTTCAAAAACCTAAGGGAGTGCCTGGACGAGGGGGATTGGTCTAGAAGAGTTAAGATTTGAATCAGACCCCACAAATAGCCTCAATTGGGAAATGGTTAAGAAGAATATATGAGTCTAAAGTGTCACCATCTAGGCTAAAATTCAATTGAAAGAAGCAACAGTGGTGTTCCTATGCAGGAGCTCTGTTTTGTTGGACTATTCTCTCAGGTTCATCAGATATCCACGTATCTGTCATTTACGGACAATTACCAAGGTGTTTCTATTCTAGTTTGCAACTCTATCCCATTCCCATCAAAGATTTTTTTTTTTGTGTGTTCATGTTAGACCCCTCCTGTCTGATCTCCCTCCACAAGCTTCTAGAGAAAGGTCTACCAGTCCTAGACAACCAACAATATCATACAAGTCAGCAACACCCACAACTCATCTGGAAAGAAAAAAAAACGTCTAAGATAGAAAGACACCACATCTTGAGCGCAAAAGTCCAAAACCCAAGATAGAAAGGGTTCCAAAGGTGACATGCCAAACAACACTCAAACACCTATGGGCTGCCAGCCCTGCTCGCATCAGCAGCAGCAACAATAACAAGAAGATCTTTTCAGATAGGCTAAGAGCATGTCTGTCCCAAACAAACGGATAGTTGAAAAATAATTTTTAAAAAAGTCAAATTTTTGTTTTTAAGAGAATAAATTAGAAACTGAGAAGCTGGACAAGAGCAACTTTTTGATTTTGATGTATCAAGAAGTTAAAATTTATTATAAAAACTAACATCTGAAATCAAAAGCAATTTTTTTAAAAAAAACTAAAAGTTATTTTTCAGCTAAAAACCAAAACCAAAAACACAAATAAACATACCCTAATTGTATCGAGGTGAAGCCACCCCATGAGTTGACTGAGTGACCACACCAAGCCACCACTCACCAAAACTAGCAGCCCGTGGGGCGGAACCGGTGACGTCGTCGTACTTCTACACTCCACGGTAGTGTAATACTTGTACTTGCATCCATGATCCATCCAACGCAGCCACATCTCCAAGCACCAAAAAATATCACCAAAAGAACCTGGCCGCAAACCAAACCATTTGCCTCCTTTTGCCCACGCGAACATGGCGTCCCCAACGCTAGCGGCTAGCAACCCACCCACCGCCGATGCTATATATCTCCCCTCCCTCTTCCTAACCCTCAACCTATCCTGCACTACGAACATCTCCCGCAACAGAAGCATACGCCGATACGCGCACAGCTCCGTGCAGAGCTAGCAGTGTAACTGAAATGGACAGCACTAGCTGCCTCGTGGACGACACCGGCGGCGGCGGCGGCGCGTCCACGGACAAGCTCAGGGCGCTGGCCGCCGCAGCAGCCGCGGGGGCGCCGCTGGAGCGCATGGGCAGCGGTGCTAGTGCGGTCGTGGACGCGGCCGAACCGGGCGCCGAGGCGGACTCGGGTTCCGGCTCAGGCGTGGGCGTGGGCGTGGGCGTGGGCGCGGGCGGGAAGCTGCCGTCGTCCAGGTACAAGGGCGTGGTGCCGCAGCCCAACGGGCGGTGGGGCGCGCAGATCTACGAGCGGCACCAGCGCGTGTGGCTCGGCACCTACGCGGGGGAGGCCGACGCCGCGCGCGCCTACGACGTCGCCGCGCAGCGGTTCCGCGGGCGCGACGCGGTCACCAACTTCTGCTCGCTCGCGGACGCCGACCCGGACGCCGCCGCCGAGCTCCGGTTCCTCGCGTCCCGCTCCAAGGCCGAGGTCGTCGACATGCTCCGCAAGCACACCTACTTCGACGAGCTCGCCCAGAACAAGCGCGCCTTTGCCGCCGCCTCGTCCGTGCCCACGGCCTCATCGCTCGCCAAGAACCACTCCTCGCCTCCCTCCCCAGCCACCGCCGCCGCGCGGGAGCACCTCTTCGACAAGACGGTCACCCCCAGCGACGTGGGTAAGCTCAACAGGCTGGTGATACCGAAGCAGCACGCCGAGAAGCACTTCCCGCTCCAGCTCTCGTCCGCCGGCGGCGAGGGCAAGGGCGTGCTCCTCAACTTCGAGGACGCCGGCGGCAAGGTGTGGCGGTTCCGGTACTCGTACTGGAACAGCAGCCAGAGCTACGTGCTCACCAAGGGCTGGAGCCGCTTCGTCAAGGAGAAGGGCCTCCACGCCGGCGACGTCGTCGGGTTCTACCGCTCCGCCGCGGGCGCCGGCGCTGACAGCAAGCTTTTCATCGACTGCATGCTGCGGCCGAACAGCACCGCTGCGTTCACAAGCCCCGTGGAGTCATCATCAGCGCCGGTGCCAAAGGCCGTGAGGCTCTTCGGCGTCGACCTACTCACGGCGCCGGCGCCGGCGCCCGCGGCGGCCCTGGAGAACCTTGCCCGGTGCAAGAGAGCTAGCGACTTTGCGATGCCCCCGCAGGCAGCGTTCAAGAAGCGAAGGGTAGAGCTGGCACTATTGTAGATTAATGGCTACTAATAGCTCGATCGATCTTTCTCTAGCTAGCATAGTCTGTTTTGCTCCCCAAATTCAGATGGTAGCAGCTAGCTTGATTAGCTCAATCTCGACATCTCACTTAGTTCGTTTGTTAGTTGATTTCCATTTCGTTATGCTCTTGCTTTGCTTTTGATGTAAATCCTCTCCTCAATTGTATACTAATGAAAGCCCTAGAAGGCTAGATGATCAACTGACACGGAAAAGGCAGCAACATTCCAAACAGCCTGCATGGCGTGTCCTTTATTGTGCATCAATTGGAGATACATTTCAATTAGTCCCTAGTCCCTGCACATTCATTAGCATTCAGACATGCATATAGCTTCTGAGATGTGATGTACTATTGTGCAGCGGCTACACCCCAGATGCATGCATGTACCCCTAGGTTGCAAAAGGCTCTGGGGTAGCTGGCTATCTGTCTGAATCTTATGGCAGAGAGAGGCGCCCATGGGAGCATGCATGCACGCCGACATTATCTTCTGTAGACGAGATATCCTAAACTAATCAGCAATAGGGAAAGAGGAGCAGTGCCTTTCGCAGGGATATGCTCGCCAATGGAGAAAAAGATGAAACAGATCTGGAAACGAAGCGATGCACACTGTTGTCTTTGGGCGCAGCATGCATGTTTCTCTTCTTTCCGCGCCACATCAGCAAGTAGCTGCATCCTGACATAAGACATACATGTTGTAGACAGATACACTGTCCTCTTCTGTTCGGCCCTGTTTGTTTAATCGTCTGCTAGCTTGCAAGGGCGCGAAGTTTCGGCATTTGCAACATATTGGCGTCGATCGAACAAACGCTTGCTTTGCGAGCCCATCTGCCTCCACCTCAGCACGGGGCCTAAGGCTATCTTTGTTTGATTTAGAGACCATATATTTTACCATCTCTAGCTTACACAAATAGGTAGCTTATGAAATTAGATGATAGCAATCTTGTCTCTAAATTTTATCAATTCAACTATTCATCTCCCACCCGATTACCACATATTATGACGTGTGAAAAAGATCAAAATACCCATCGAACTTTCGTGAAAATTATTCGCCTTGGCACTGGCCTTACATCCCACCCCCAACACTTGTGAGAGGATATGTGTATGGACCAAAAATTTTAGATTGTATGGATAATATATCTTTTACTATTTATTTATGTATTTTTGTTTTTTTATAAATATTTATGAGTTCGATCGAATGTAAAATGTGTCACAGGAAATAAACAGGCTCCTAAACTAACTGAGGACATTACAGTTTTGTACAATTCATAATCTATAAACTATTTTTAACATCCTCAAGTAAAATAAACAAGCCATCGGCATCTCTCTGTTCGGCGCGCGCGAGCATCATATGGAAATCAACCGGTCGTCGTCAGGTCACGAGGCTTCAAAATCCAAGGGGATGTTGCTCACCGGTTTCTCGGTTATGATCCGGCCGGCCGGCCAAGACGGCGGGATAACCTTGGGGAAAGTTTGCCGGTTTCTCAGCAGAACGGATCGAGGCAATGATATGCTGTGCCATGCCTTTGGCGAGACAAGATAGTGCTCTCAGCAACAACAACAATGATATGCTATGCTATGCACGGCTCTTGAGGGGATCAGGGGCGCCTCAGCAACAACGATAATCTGCACCAAGTTGCACGAAGCCGCTACAGCTCCAGGAAGGAAAATTTATAAAACCTGATCTTTTGAAAGATTTGTTCCTCTCGCGTGATATGTATCCTCTGTTCTCTCTTCTACACACATACTAGCTGTTGGATTTGAAAAATGACAGTGTGGATCAAGATCGTGCGAGGTTTTATAAAATTTTCTTTCCTCCTTGCGTGACTTTGGCTTTGGCTTTGCCTTCCCAAAATACTGCTGGCGCTCGTAGCAGCAGAGCAGAGTGATCCAATGGGAGTGAGCGTGGACGGATGAGCTAGGCAGCAACCGACGCCCACTTGCACAATTGTATTGCATGGAATACAGGTACACGGATGTGGCTAGAGTACCTCACATTGCACTGCACCGAACTTGTAAGGCACCTTAGGTTAGGTGAGTGAGTGAGTGGCACTGGAGTTGAATTACCCTGCCGGGTTAAAGAAACCTCGTAGACTAGTTCTAGAATACTACTAGTCCACAAGATGCGTGTATCACGGTCTAGTCCTCAATCCTCATGAATGGTTTGGTTACCTAGCTACTCACCTTGCAAGTTGCAACAAGAGGCATGCGACGCGAATCACATCCTAACATGTGCTGCATATTTCTGTGGACCACAGTACACCCACCCCCAAACGTATCCCGTTCAGTTAAGTTGTACTAACAACTAGAGTAATTAAGTAGTACTACTTCGGTTCTAGATATTACTTCCACAGGTCTAGGTAGCTCGCGCAGCTTTTGTTGCATGGCACGCCATGGAAACCTGAATCAGGCAGCCTTTTGAGATGACCCAGCGCCTCTCTCTCCCACCGCAGAGTCAAGCCCCCCCCCCCCCCTCGCCCCACCACCCCCTTCCTGGAACTTTCCCACTGCGGCGTAGCATGAATGGATCGGAAAGGAGGGGAGCCCCCCTCGTCCCATGAGAGCCGCGGTTTATGGCCATGGCAACGTGTAGCAGGGGCTCAGACCGGGCTGGCCCAGGTTGGGGGGCACGCGACGCGGAAACGGGACACGACACACGGGAACAAAACAGACAGAAGGGCAGCGCGACTTCGCAGACCGGCGATCGGGTCCCCGGCGGCAGAACCGCTGGCGCGGGGACAGAGGGAGAGCCCGCCGCTGCCCGCGTGTGGCAACGCTTTGCTTTTACTGTCTCTTCTAGCCTTGCAGGTAGCAAAGCTGCACTGCAGCGATCGTATGCCGGCCGCTGTGGCTGCCGAGTGGCCACATGCAGGCTGCGGCGTGTCGCTCGCCCGCCCGCCCTCCTTGGCGTTGGTCAGTGATGAAATGAGAATGCAAGAAACATGCAGCGAGTGGGTCCCTTCTATTTGGACTTGATTATTCAGGTGTGAGAGTACCAAATCGGGGTTATACTAATCCCTGCTGCATGTGGAGTAGGTCTCCGTCTCCCATGGTGCGTCTTTTATAGCAAGTCAACGCTGCGTTTTATGCATATGTTTATGTTACGGGACTAAACCTGGCCGTTCTTCCTTAAGTTTGATGTTTTGCACGTAAGACGTTGGGGTTTTGGAATTCGCTAATGCCGGCATGGTCATCGTGTCAATTGCTTTGAATTGCTATTGTTTTCTGCGAGAGGGATGATGGGTGACAGGACAACCGACGCATCCTGTGGCCATATGACCCGCTGCTGCGAAGACAAAAGCAAGGACCCTGAATACACACACACAGAAATTTCGTACGCATTTTACCTGATGTTTATTGAGTGCCTAGCCGCATGTCCAAGTCACCAAGTGGTGCGCTAGCTACTACTACTCTAGTCTAGAACCTGGTTTCCTTGGCGATGTACAGCTCAGACACATTGCTTCCGGGGCCAGGACAAACTGGTCTTAGCCAAAGCCAGCAAGTCTACCACTTGATCGGATTGTGACGATTTCATCTAGCACCTAGGAACGCTGCTTTGGATTTGGGATCAATCAACGCGTGCTTGCCGAATTCCTGTGGATTTTAAGAAATTGGCAGCGGCGCGTGCTGCAGTCGTGCAGGGCAGGCGTATATGCGATAACGTTGGATCTCCAGGGCTGAACCGCATGATTCGCGATGGCTTACCACCGAAGCAATCCTACTACTGTGAATTCGACAGGCAGCTGGCCTTTCCGGATCAAGCAGCAGCTCAACGCGGACAAGATATGCAGCGGCCAAGACGCCATTGGCGGGCTGGACACTGGTCAAACCTCTCACATGTTACCTAGCTGCCACTGCCTGATTACCGACTAATCAAGTGGAGTAGCCAGGATCGAGCGCATCAAAAGCAAGCATGTGCCACTCAGGCATACTTTTTTAAGTATCGGATGGTTGCACTCTCACTTCAGTGCCGTTTGAAAGATGGTTCTGTCTTTCTGAAAACGAAACCCCTCCAGAAAAAAAAGGTTGGCCCTCACTCCACGAGCGAGGTATTTGACTAGCTAGCTAAGGGGGGAAACCAAATAAAATCAAACCTGGCTCTGGTTTCTTTATTTGATCATATACGAGCTGTAGCGCACTATTCCACTATGTATTTTTTTTAACATTTGTACTACTTGTAGACAAGGTATCAAAACCTAGCAGTCAGAACCCAGAATGATATTTAACTATTTGTAATGGGAAAAAATAGACAATATACGTCGATGTATTTATTAAAATAGATAACAGATCGACGTATTTGTAAATCTAACATATGTATTAGGCACTTAAAATATGAAAACCCAAATTTCAAACATCGAAAAAAGGACGGCTCCACTGTATTCAGCACCTGAGCTGCTGTAAACTGTGAACAATGCGGCATCTGCCGTGCGCTGGGCTCGCCAGAAATTAGGAAGCTACAATAGAAGCTAAGAAGTCAAAAAATGCAAGTTTTTTTTATTTAACTCACGATTTTTTAGTTAAAAAATGGTCCAAAAATTCTAAACATTTTTATGAGCAAACTAGAGATCATTGGCAACTCATTTTAATTGGTTTAATCCAAAAGGCCTAAGCCAATACGTAATTAAAATTCTCCAAATAAGCAAACTTTATAAATTCTAGCAATATTTAATGCCTCAAATAAATTCTCAAAAAACTATAAAAAATTCACTAATATTCTTCTCATGTGATGTACTAATTTATAAAAATGTTTCCAACCCTATGTTATTCGGTGAAAAAGTGAGTTCATTTGTAATGCTCTATTTATATGCATTTTTATCATTTCATGAGATATTCTCTTTTTAATTTAATTTGAATAAAAAAAATTCAACATGAAATGATAAAAATGCTTTGTCTTCACATGTTTGTTTTTTAGCACAAGGCCATCATTTGAGAGGCAAAGATGGAAAAAATAGACAACATACGCCGGTGTATTTACTAAAATAGATAATATACCGTGCATTTACAAATTTAGCACTCGTATTCGATACCTCAAATTCCGAAAAAAAAAAAACTCTGGAATAGACCGGGTTACAAAAGATGCTCTCTACTTAATGCACCTAGGATATTTGCCCTTTCTCAGAGGATCGGGGCCCGAGCCTTAGCGCGACGGGCCCTCTTCCGCTTCCTTTCCCTCTCATACTCGCGAGCTTCAGCCGCGGCATGTTCCTCCGCTGCCTTCCTCATGTGCTCCTCCTCCTGACGCTTAAGTCGTGGTTCCTCCTGATGTTGCTCGTACTCCCAGCGTTCATACGCTTCCCTCCTCCACCGCATGCTCATTTGGATCTACTGCTTTTGGTTGTCACTTTGCTCCATATCCAACCATTCTATGAAGTCACAAAGAGGTGGAGGAGACTAGACAAATGAAAGAAAATGAAAGATAAGTAAGACAGTGCATGAAATTATATGGAAAGTGTCACATGAGTGATCTATGTCGCTATACCGGTAGGTACTCGTACGATCTATGTCGAGGCTTGTCATACCGGTAGTTGGCACATTTGAAAAAACGTAAACTATAGGTGTAGGAGATGTCCTGGGACTCGCGAAGCCTACAAGGGTCGTCACAAAAGCACATCGACGGTTCGACCCCCTAGGGGATGAAAATCCTCCAATATTTCTTGGGTGGTCTTGGTAGAGCTGAGGAAGACATTGCAGTTGAGAGAGCTGAGGAAGGACTGGCCTATCCATGGATGAAGGTGGGGTTATTTATGGTGGCTGGGGGCTGGTACATGGACTAAGTATATGGGCTTAACTGGGGGTTGGAGCATAGGATTCCCTGTGAAAGGTGAAAAAGTTATGGCACTGATGCTTTGCAGAGATTCTCTGCGAAAGTTATTGCTTGGTATAGTCATTTCATGCTGCAAAAGTTCAGCATGAGTTATTGTTGCCTCTAAATGGAGGCATGGATTTCTATGAAAGCTGAGTCGTGTAGTCACTTCGTGTCTATTGCATGACTCATGACAGAGGTATTGTCATTTAATAGTTAAAGCTACATCATATAGTCACTTCTTGTCTAAAGATTGACTCACGATAGAGGTGTGGTTATTTCATGGTTAACACTGAATTGTGTTGTCACTTCTTGTCTAAAGGGTGTCTCACGATAGAGGTGTTGTCATTCAATGCTTAAAGCTCTGTCGTGTGGTCACTTCATGTTTAAAGCCTGATTCGAGACAAAGATGTTGTGCTGGTGTCCTCTTATCACTAATGTTCGTCCCTGAAGGTTGAGAATTTGTTGTAGTTGCAGCAGGGTGTGATTGCAGCAGTTTGTGTTTGTATTTGATACTTTGAACAATGTTACAGTAGAGATGGAATGATGTGTGGTACTATAGAAGAAAGGATAAGGTCACGGGTCTCAGCAGCAATAATTGTTTCGTACATGTCCATTTACATAGAGGGGAAATGATATATACTGAGTGTTGACTTTTTATAAGCATTTGCATAATTCATAGTGCATAGTGCATAAATGTCAAATACCTAGATTATCTTAAGATGGCGGAGGAAAGTACCTACAAAAAATAGTGGAAGAATGCTCATTGTGCCAGTCAATGCTGTCAGGGTAAGATGGTTATCGTCTCTGATGTGGTGATGGTTAGTTGTAAGGATGGGTACAAGCAAATCCACCATCATCTTCAGGGTCATCAATGTCCCCCAGAGTTATAGGCCTCAGAGAGAGGCATCGTTGTGGCATGAAATTGTTGTCGTCATCATCATCTTGAGCGATCACCGTACGAGCACGTCCTATTTCGATGTTGGTCTTATGCCATCTCGATGAGGTGCGTGGACGTCCTCTTGTACTGTTCCTTGAACATTCTTCTATATTTCTACTTGAACATCGAGGCATTGGTGGCATAAAATCATCATCAGCATCGTCCTCATCATTTTCTACGTGAATAGTAGAGGGCGGCCCTGTACCCCTTAGGTTCGCTGATCTTCGTCGTCTTCTACGCAAACCAGGCATCACAACACCGCCGAAGAGCATATATATCGCGAAGAAGTTTGGGATTTCTTGGTCGATCAACTCTGCGTCTTCCGGGAACGCCTAACGCAAAATAGGAGCATTCGAATCAATAAAAAAAGGTAAGTAAAGAGATCAAATAGAAAATGATGAACCTGAATATGGGATGTATACTGGTCGGGCAATATCCTTAGAGAAACCTAGCGCAGAAGGATGGTTGGCTAGTTCGCATACCTTTAGGTACCTTTGACGGCGCTCGTGCAAGAGGGCCCTAAGATCGTCGGTGGTTACATGTTGGAGCAGGACGGTTAACACAGAGCAGAGTGGTCTTGCATGCTATTTGGACACGACTTGAATTAGGTTGTTCTCCTTGAAGGGATCATCCTTCCCTCCACACACAACCTGCAATGAGGCATTAAGTGCTATATCGATCATTGTAGATATCCATGAAAAGCCTGTAGTAGAAGATCCCGTCATAGATTTATGGATCCTTGACTGCAAAGTACTGGCTTCGCACAAAAGCACAAATCCCTGATTATTTAAGAAACATTAAACTAGTATTAAATATCAGAATTGAAATGTAACCGTGCTTAAGAAATAACTACTAAATAAAGTTATGTGCCAAAATTATTTTAAAACATTAGATAAATGTATAGTAATTACAACAACAATACAATGAATAAGACATAATATGGCTGACTACTATATTATAGTGAATAGTACATGTATCATAACGAATTACAAGTACACCGAACAACAACACTGCCTCCTCAATGATGACGATGACGACGCACATAGTCCCAAGAGTGTAAGCATGCATGTTTGGTGCGGGTCACACAGGGCAAGACGATGATGACGACGGGCAAGGGGACACGAGGCAGGGGCCAACGCAGGCAGCTGGGATGTGGGCCACACAACCACTAACTTGGTCCTGCATGTACCATGATGACGGATCCTCATAAGGAGGTGTCGACGCCCCTAGAAAGTGCTCTGATGGAGTCCGGTGTCCCAAAGGCTCGTCCTGCTGGTACCAATGTGAACCCCCAGGTGCATTGGGATATTGAAGGTACTGTCCGCTGAGGAGATCGGTGAAACTTGCGTCCTGCATTGCAACAGTCCAGTTAAAATTATGTGTACCACTCCAGTTAGGCGTCTACTGCGTACAGTCAATAACGTCCTCATAATGCATCAAAGCTACAGGCAGAGGTGTCATTGTAGTATGAGGAGGTTGTGTCCACTGGGGGCTTGTGAACCCAGTGTACATTGCGAGCTCAGACGTCTGCGTTCACTCCTTGGTCTTGGCACCAGAACGTGACATATGATACTCCGAAGCCGAAGGTTCCTCTCGCGACTATGCGCGAATGGGTTCGTCATGGGCACTGGACGAGCGCCTGCTGTGGAAGGCACGAGACGGGTCCATTGCTGGTACGTCATACTCCCTCTAACGCAGGTCACAACCACCTAGACCACATATAGCGAACAGGAAGCGGGACCCTCTCATCCTCATGTACTCCCGGAGAGGGTTCCGATCCCTCCGCGTTGATGACCCGCTTGGTTCCCCACAAGCTTTCTCCGCCTGCGTATGCATCGCGTATGACTCTTCAGTCTGTATAAGATGAGGTTCATGCTAGTAAGACGGAGGTTTAACTAATGGAAATCGTTATAAGTACCGCATCACCAACCACAACATGAAGAAGGTGGGCATGATTCTTGGGGAACGGTCTGGTGGTCGGCTATATAAGTCTGTTGAGTTAGGTGGCATGCGTGCGCAAACAATACCATGAAAGGTACTCCCAGTAGATGCCATCGTCGTATTGTCTAGTAGGAACGATGACATCCACCGCAGTTGATTCCATCCACCTTTGTATGTACTCAGCATTCACGGATGCCCAGTCCCGCATGCCTCCAGCCCCCTGTGCGCTCCTCCTGTACGTGACATACACAGTTATAATTTATTAACACTGATCACCTAATATACTAATGCTACCTACAATAACACACTTACTCGTGCGCCCGAACGGCGTCCTGTGGGGGAGGTACTGGCACCACATGTCGGTACTCAAACTGGCTCTGTACACGCTCATGTAAATATACTTTCACGTTGTTTATGTATAAACAAGAAGCATCTTGTCATCCACAAGCCTGAGTCACGCCAACAATATGATACGATGAGCCCACCAGACGCAATTTCGGTCACTCGTGCCATACGTCATGGATTCCACTCCACGAGATATGCATTAAGAACGTCCAAATCACTAATCACTCGGAGTAGCTATTATGATCTTGTTGCTGACTCCATCTCAGCCTAGCATGCATACATCGATACCCATCGTAGACCTCATGTCATCTGCAATGCCATCGAAGATAGAGACTGTATAGTAGCTCTTGAGCACCCAAGGCTGACAAACCGGGAGGTACTCCCAACTCCATAGCTGTAAGAGGGTGTAAGCAGCCTGTTACAGATCCTTTCTTCTTTGATCGTTGGGTTGCATCACACAATCCTCTGTAGGTGGAAGCCAGCACAACAGATCCCCAACTGTAAGGATGTGAAGCGAGCTGACTCGCTAACCATACAATATGATGAACGACATAATCGCCTGCCATGTTGTAGAACATGATGCCTCTCAGTATGAGATTGCTAGTTTACACACAAAAGGCTCATATCATGTGATTTCATATCATCTAGGTTATTAGGTAACTCAACCGAACTTTCTATGTGCTGGCAGTTCTGAATTGTTACGAGCCTTCCGTGCAAAACCGCGGGACGTTCTCTATAATAAATATGGAAAGTCATATCGTATCTGCTAAACAAAGGTATATCTAATAAAATTACTACTTAGATATTTGCACGATACACATGCAAAATATTTAAGTAATTAACAATGCTAATTAAATCATCATTATTGAATAAAAAATGAAATAATTAATATTAAATATTAAATTAAAATATTATTTGACCTAACATGAAAGTTATATTGAGCAAATATTCAATCTCATTATAAATTGATATTGCATTATTAACCTATTAATAGATTTCTTTATGCTGAGTGAGCTGAGGGGAGTAATAGAGTCTACGGTGAGTACAAACACTAAAAATATTCCTCTATTTTACTTCATAGCTGCTTCTTTAATTTAACTAAGGCTAGAAGTTCATGTGTGCATCACTATTTTAATGGATTGTATTAAAAAAACTAATTAAACTGACGCACACCACTATTAATTACAAAAATCAATTTGATAATTTATCGGTACATTGTGATTTAAATCGAATCTTTCTGTCCAATCCAAGTTTTTTTGACTAATCAAATTCGTGCTAATTACTATTATACAATCTACTAACCTAAGCAAATTAATATTATACAACATCATGCTAATTACTATTATACAAATTCACGCTAATTACTATTACACTAACTAAGCAAATAATCATATTCATATAATCAAACTAAGCAAATAATTAAACAAATGTAATTAAATAGATTAAACACTCTACTTACTCTAATTACTATTATTGCTGCAAGTGCTAATTAACAACATAATTTAAGTACTTATTGTATATCGCGTTGCTGCTCCTCCTCGCCTTGGGCTAATTCTCCTCTCCTCGCGCTGCTGCTACTCATCACCTTGCGCTGCTTCTCCTCTCCTCTCCACGTGCTGCGTTGCTTCTTCTTCTCTCCTCTCCTCCTTTACTTGCGCTTATGCTCTTTTCTCGCTCTGCGGCCCGTGCATGCGCTGATGCTACTCCTCACAAGCGCGTTCTCATTTTATAGCGAAAAACGGCAGCGCGAGGATCACTAATTACCGGAGACAGCAGAGACACGAAGTGACGACGAGATAACTCGACATGACTATGCACCGAAAGCAGAGACACGATGTGACCACGCAGCAGGCCGGGCTGAGATGCCGAATACGATAATGTGCATCGTATTCGGCACCTCAGTACCAAATACAGGCAATTTTCGGCACCTGAGGTGCCGAATACGGTACTGTTGCTCATATTCGGTACCTCAAGTGCCGAATATAGTCCGAGCCCACCGTTTTAAGTTTTTTTGGAATTTGAGATACCGAATACGAGTGCTAGATTTGTAAATACACCGATATATTATTTTTTTAGTAAATACGGTAGCATATGTTATCTATTTTCCATTTTTACCGCTGTAATGCATGAAAGGCCCGCAGACAGAACTCGAAATGATATTTTCACATGCATGCATATCCTCATCGTCTTACACATATCTTTTCGCTCTAACCCATGAATACATATATCTGCGTGCGACTTCTTTGATCAATGACCATGGATCAGAGAAACAGTGACAAAAATGACACCGAAAAACCTCAGTGTCAGCTCCTCGCATGTGCTGTTGATGGAAGATTGAGTTCTCGGAATGACGTTTCCTAACGAGTTACTCCATTAGTTTGACGCCAACAATGCACCACCGAGCCAAAGTAAACTGAATCCGTGATCGTACAATCCGCTTCGGAGTCTACGCATCGATCAAATTTGCAGCACATGCAAATATAAGACTATCCGATTGATAAGCGTAATCGGTGGCCTAATCTCGAGGTCTCCGTGCCATGATTCTTCGGTCAGTCCTATACAGCTCCACAGCACTTCTGCTAAGTAGAGTATATACTTGGTTCGATGCGCATGAACATGTCAAGAGTCAAACTAATTGCCACTCTCTTTTGCATGTGCATGTTGCTACCGAGCTACTTTGCCTTTCTCTGGGTTCTGCGCGCCTTGACGAAACTTGCAGCTAACAGCTGCCAGGCAAGAAATCAAAGGGTCCTTCCTAATCAGCAACTCGCAGATTCTCTTCTTCTCTGTGCATCTTTCATTAACCCATTATATTTCATTTCTCCCTTGTGGCCGTTGATCCTGCTGCCAGCCGTTGGCTTTTTGCAAGTTGGCAGTACTAGTTGTACAGCAGAGTGCATAAACCCAGGAATCCAATGCAAGCCTATGCATCTTGTTGCCCCCCAAAGACTAACCACATGTCCATACACCTGTCGAAAAAGGGGTAGGAAAGGACCGTCATCAGCTAATCAGAAAATTTATGTACTTCTCCTTCCATGTTTCCAGAAAAGCTAGCCAAGAAATCTGAGAATTGACAGTACAACGGTCCTGAATTATTCGTCAATACATCTGGATATTGCATTGGGTCGTGGAGATATTATTTTAGGTCTGTCTAATTTGGTCTGCACATCATTGAAATATTTGATGCCATGGATGCCAGAGAGTTATGCTCTATGCTTATTTTCATGGCCACAAACAATTCAAATGTGCTGAAAATTCTCATTGTCAAATAAGTCGCCCATCATTTAACTTGATTGAGTTGAAAAGCCAAACACTGGACCATCTTCTGCTGTCTTCATGATTAACCCCTGCATCCTTCGCTGAAAGGTTTGGGCAGCTGCAGCATGGCTTTATCACTAGTCAAAGACAAATATGATGGCACCAGAAAGTAACATTTATACCACTATACAGTATAAGCAAAGCAATATCAGGTTGGGTCACATGTCGGTTTTGTCAGGTTCAACATTGATTCGGTATCATTTGGTCTAAGAAAATGGAAAGTCAGATGTCGGTGCGTCAGGTTCAGGTTGCAGGTTTTTGTCCTTTCTCAGTTAACTAGGACAGGACCAATTTGGTCATGTTGTGCAGGTGCCTGTCTGCCTGAATGGATCCATTCAGATCTGACCACCGTAGAGCAACGTGATACTGCGACACTAGGTTCAAGTTCCAACTAACTCGATTGCCTTAAATTCCATGTTAGTGTTCATCGCCTGAATCACATGGCAGAGCCACAACAACAACAGAGTAATCAATCACCCACTTCTGGCTGATGCTGATGCTAAAGCTAATGCAACCTCATTTTAGAATTCAAGCAATACATGTTAAGCTCGTGCTTCTTTGTGCCCCATGGCACACCGGCATCGCAGCACATATCTGTTCCGACGTGACTTTGTATTGACTCAACAGAAGCATATACCGTCTCTAATCCTCACGAGAGACATGTGCTTTGTATACTCTGGTATGGAACTTACATGATGAATATTGACCAAAATCATGCTATACTAATTATGTAATCAAGCACTGCTATTATTATAAACAAAGGTTCCAGCTAATGTTAGATTCCATCATTGCTCTCTCCGGCCAGCTTCCATGGAATCTAATGCTTGGCTCGTGGTCCTCATTTCCACTGCATCGGGACCTTGAAATGAGACGTTTGGAAGTGAGTTCCGGCCATCTGTGGACGTGTGTTGTACATGGTTCTCACACTCCGGTTCAAGAATGTGCCGGAAATATGCGTGAGGCCATAATCCTGACATTGAACAAGGTAAAACAATTACAATCTATCAATCTTGACAAAAATATAAAGATGACTACATGCAGCTTCTTACTGCAGAAAACATGTTTACTCGGAAAGAGAACATGTTATCTTAATTCAAGGAGGCTCAGAGTACCCACTCATGATAAGAATAAGAGCCATGATGGGTACAAATTTCCTGCCAAGTGTGGAAAGGGAACCCTTGGTCGATCGTCTCAACAGAGGCCTGAAAGCTGGCTTGAGCCTTCTGTTCCTTTCAGTGGCTGGCATGCCTCTTTCAGACTGAGAATAGGAAGCTGACTGCACAGTGCGAGGCTGCTAACTGCTAACCTAGCATCCTGAGATCATTTTCATTCTTAATCGTTTTCCCAACCTTTCTTCTCTCCTGACATGCACACGGAACTCATCAGTGTACCATGTGCAGTCGAGCAGAGGGCTAGCAATGGCGGGGTTTACACCAAGACAACTGTCAAAAACAAAAGGTCCCAGCCCTCATCGAGAGAGGACTGATGGCGGCTACATCAGGTCCACACCTGCACGACGCCGCGGTGTCCTATTTCCATGCAGACGTCAACATCATGGCCACACATGGCACTGCACCATGTCCTATTTCCACGCAGGATTGCTGCCAATATATCCATGTGTTGGTACTGGTCCTCTTCGTGCACAGTTGCCAGTCCTCTTAATAACTAACATCAGTACTACAGTAGATAGCACCTTCGGCAGTCCTCTATATGCATAACACTGCCAAAGTAGGCTCTGACATGCTACACCCAAGTGCCCAAGGCAGGTAAGAGATAAGAACAGGAAGGGGAAAAAGGCACTAAGTGCAAGTTTTCCGCTGGTAGACTAATTATATGAAAGCTATAACTGCAAGTTTTTCGTTTTTAAATTGCAAATTTCTGACCCAGAGCATTTTGACACAGCTATCAGAATACCTTAGGACGTTGTTATTACCCTCCTTGGAATATATCTAGCTAACAGCAACCCCAAGCATTTACAGCATTATCTTAGAGGGGATTATATCATTTCGATAAAAATGGAACTCCTCCGTAAATGTTAAGCTCACCAAAGAACATAATTGTTGCCACTTACCAACTATGCGCAGCCTCGAAATCGCACATAAACCCTACATGTCTTTATCCTATTAAGTTCAACCATGATTCAATTTTTTTCATTAATTTCCCTGAAGTGAGATCAGGATAGCTACCGCCCACCAAGTACTTACTATGATCTAAGATCAGCAAGGATGGACGGAATATTGGAATTACAATTTACTCGGGACAAAGTTTGAAGCATACCATTTTCGTCAGATGGTAGTGGAAAAAACTGCATGTAGCAAATGGAAGCAACCGAAAATCCTGCACAGTTGTAACAGTAAGTTAATATTTTATAAGAATCAAACGGACATAACATTTCCAATTTTTAAAGGAGTAAGGACCTACCAAGCAATCCACCGGTACATACATCTTGCCAATGATGCCAATAGTCATCAACTCGAGAAACTGCCACTAAGGCTGCAAGAAGCAGAGGGGAAAGGACAATGCAGAGTTTTGCAACATGCCCTCTTCGATCAAAAATTTTGATTTTACCAGCCAGATACCATGAAAGGAAACCAAGCCCAGCAAAAGACCCTAGAGAAACATAAATCTGTGAGTAATCCACCAGTGGAATGAAAAAAGTCATATGTTTTAGAGTGAGCACTAATTTGTTCTAGGAAATGCTAACTGAACCTCCAGGAGATTTTGTGACGGTCCAGGAGGTAAATATGAACTAAGAAACAGACCGAGGCCATATGGCTCGAGGGAACCAAATGGAGCATTATTATTACCACCAACGGAAACTACATGCCATATTCTTTTCAGAAGGTGGAGAAGAAACTTGTTAAGTACATTATAATTAGACAGAATAGTCAAGTAGTAACAAATAAAAACTACAAATTTGTTAAAATATATAGAATATACTCATACAACAAATTAGCAGCACTATGATTAGATAATTCACACTTTCATCGGCAGGAGAAATCTTTTGTGTTATGCAGAGGTAAACATAAATCAACGCAACACACAATTCATATCTTCAATACTCCCTCTGTTCAGAAATAGTAGACGTATTTCTTTTGAGCTTGATCTTTGAAGTTGGATTTTAACTAAGGTTTTCTCACAAAATATATCATTTATAGCTACAAAAATTGTGAACCTAGTTTTATAATTTTTATACACTAAACATTCTTATAATTTGATTAAATATTAGTCAAAGTACACAAAGTTTGATTTTTTTCAAAAAGAAATACGCCTACTATTTATGAACGGATGGAGTAGAAGATAAACAGTAGTGAAAGAAGCATGAAATATTTGGCCTAAAGAGCTAAACGGATCATGTGGACAGATAGAAATGGAAAGAACGTCAATACATTTGTATCTTGACAACTTGATGAATCAAAAAGATTTAAACGAACTTATGAAATGTCTTGTTCCATACTATTAGCTTATAAAGAAAAATCCAAAAGTAGCTAAAAAAACTGGAGCTTAGAAAGAGGTAAGAAGCGTATACATAAAACGGCCCATAACGGAGTTTGCATGCTGTAAAATGGAGGACATGTTCCAAACCTTACTTCTTGGAACATGTGGTTAATACCTCTATTTGTAAAGAATAATGTCACTTACATGAAGTATGACCACTTGGGAAGCTCTTATGACCTTCTTTGATAACACTCGCCTTGCCATGGCATATTACGCCTGTAGTGAAGTTGTCATACGCCTAAAAGCCAATTAAAGCCGTAACCTTTCATATACAATTCAGTTGCAATGTAATTGCACAAGGGCTGCAAGTGAGTTATTGGTTTGACTGAAAGTTAGAACTTTACAGGTACTCCATCAGGGAAGCAGCGCCAGAAGAAATCTGGACGTGGCCGACCAACACCATCCTTAATCGCATCAGTTAAGACGGCAGTGATAAGTACTGAAAATAGGAGTCCTGCTAGGACATGCTAGATTTCAGAACAAATTATAAATGGATAAAGTAGCAGAGAAAATCAGGCTAGAAAACAGAAGTACCGAGTATGGCATGATGGAGATCATATACATTCCTCCTCTTAAAGTATATCCCAGTTATGATAATCATAGGTCCAATGATACCAATTATCTGCACAAGCATTATTTCAAGAAAAGGTACTAAAAGGTTCACAGAAATCAACAGGGTAGAACTAAAAGGGAACAGTATATACCGGCACAGCCCAAAATGGCACTGTGTTGTCCTTCATGGGGTATCTGAGATCTGTCATCATATTTGATCCGACAAATCGATGGAATGGTTCTATTATATTTAAAACTCCATCTAATACAGCTAGAAGAACTAGCACAATCCAGTCATACATGTGTAGCCGTGCAACTTTGAATCCATGAGATGTTATATAGGGAGTTGGAACTCCCAGACGAATGGGTGCGGATGGCGCAGGCATTTCCTCCTGAACCATGAATTGTGAATCAGCTGAATAAATTTTAGAAATCCACTAAATAAATTAGAGGAATTATGTGCCTATTTGTCAAACCAACTATAAATTTATATTGTCAATTATAAGGACCTAGGTTTTTCGAATATCTAAGAGGTATTAAGGACTACCATTGCACTTGTCTAATCGTCGCTTTGTCTAAGGCTTCACTAGCATCTGCAAAGGTATGACATTTTATTCTGTAGGAAAATAGTTGCACAGTTTGACTCAAATCTTGTTAGCTGAAGTACGTATCGAATAGTTATTATCTTGCTAATCTCACAATTTACAGAGGGAAGTACAGTAGGCACTAGGCCGACCTGAAATCAACTTTATTTCACCAAAAGCTTGGTAACTAATGTCACAACTCCTCAAATGCTCCCTGAGGCACATTCAGCGGCATCATGACCAATTAAGATGGTGAGACAGAAGCAGAAAAACATAGCAACGCTGTAGTTTTATAAACAAGGATGACTGGATGAGGGCATTGATGTAATCAAAGTAAATATCATGGTATGATTTATGCGAGAGTCTATCAACCTTGCAAGTGAAACCATGCAACATCTAATATGCGACAGATTACCATGACTAGTAATTCCATTAATTTATTTTCCAATCTAAACAGCAAATGTGATGACATATTGAAACCTTGGGCTAACTGAAGAAAAACATGGGCAGAAGGGACAACTGGGATCAATTCCTCGCCATCATGCACGCAAGTATGCCTAGACGGTACAATTGCTGCAAATGACATACTAAGCGGCCGTTGCAAGAAGCAAGGAGGGGCAGCAAGGAACTGGTTCTTGGCAACCCCTCCCACCACGAAAAGGACATGAGTCATCTACCGGTGGCACCGAGACGCACGCCAGGCGCTCGATGCTTTGCCACCCCCGGTTCTAGACATTACGCGCGGGAGTTAACCACCTCAACTCCACAGGAGATACGGAAGAGACGAGACATCAAATTCAAACCTTCCACGAAGCTATCCGCAACAGAACCCCCGCTTTGGGCTCCTGCCCGCGCTCTCCTCCCCCGGCACGGCTGCAAGAGAACACGACCATGAGGCATGAGCAATCGCCAATACCACAGTAGGCACATGCAGGAACAGACTCATATGGGGAACATACCAACGTATGGCGTCTCTCTCTCTCGTTTCCCTCCTTTCCCTTCTGCAATGTCCTCCGATACCATGCGACAGAATGGAAGAAACCGCCCACGCGCGCGGGCTCTAAAAAGTAGCAGAGGTTTCGCTGTCTACATGCGGGGCACCCTTTTTCCAAAGAAAAATCGACGAGGGCGAGGAGGACACGGCAAATGGCGGAGAAACCCTCACCCGCCGCCGCCGGTTCAAGAAGAGTGGGTGGCCAACACTGGGCGGCGCGACGGACGGCAGTTCGAATTTGACCGGTCCGGTCGTTCCTGGCGGAACAATTTCGCGGCGATCTGGGGAAGGAGGCAGCTTGGGGCCGCGTATCTGTGAATGAGACGTCTGGCTGGCATGGGCAGTGCATGAACAGTGCCCCGCCGTGAACAATCAATTCCTTCTCTATTAAAAACAGTGATATTACATTGCTCCAAAATCTTAAAACTTTTTTATATTCCATAATCTATGTGCAACATATTTTAATTGAATTCACTCAAAAATTCTACGTAAAATTTATACTAAAATTCTAAAAAAACTACGTTTATAACTGTAGCAATTGTTAGGGCATCAAATAAATTTCTTAAAAACTGTTAAAATTCACTAATATTCTTCTTATATGTTGTGATAATTTTTAAAATTATTTTTAGCACTAGGTTTATATATGTTTGAATTCAAATTAAGTTAAAACAAGAATGTCACATGAAATTATAAAAATACATATAAATAGTGCATTACAAAAGAATCCTCTTTTTTACCATATAATTTAGGGCTGAAAATTATTTTAAAAATTATCATATCACATAAGAAGAATATTAGTGAATTTTACCAGATTTTTACAAATTTATTTGAGGCCCTAACAGTTGCTAGAAATTATAAAAGTAGTATTTTTTTTTAGAATTTTAGTTTAAATTATACACATGATTTTTGGTGAATTTTATTTGCACATGAATTATGAAACATGCATAAAAAGTTTTAGAATTTTTAGAGTAATAGAACATCACTGTTTTGAACACAAAAGGTACCGTAGGAAATTGAACTTTAGAGTACTATTTACCACGGGTTACTGTTCGGCTTAGTCGATTATTTTCGTAAATCTTTTCGTTCGAGATATATTTAAATAAATTTTTATATTAGGAAATATAAAAATAAAAAAACTCCTTGATTCGGGTTGGCTGGCATAGGCCAAGGCCCAAAATACTAGTTGGGCCGATTAGGTGGGTCATAGGCTTTGTGTACTTTTTTGCTGGCTGGCCCATCGTCTTGAGGCTAGACCAGTTGATCATGGGATCGACCCGCCCGGTAGAAGCCGCGACTTGGCGCGGGCCCGATCTACACGTCTCTACAGCTTAAGTGTTTTGGAATCTATACTCGTATATAGGTCCTGTTTGTTTAGAGCTAGATATTTGTATCTCTAAAAATTTGCAGAGCTGAAATGGTAGATATATTGAGAATATTTGAGTAAGTTATTATATTTTTATTTTAGTTTAAAAATATAGACTTGAATCACTTTATCTTAATATATAAACACAAGATCTGATGTGGAGCCCGGAACTGAACTCTGCCAAACAAGATCATAATACACCAGTTGTGACGTATTTGGACGATCTTCACTGTCCACTCGAACTGATCAAATAACCACCGTGTAAAATTAGATCTCGTTTATTCTTTCAAAAAATACATTTAATCTCCTATTATTTTCCTTTCATACATAAAATTTAATATTTGTTTTTCATATATACTAAAAATACACCTAATCTTCTATTATTTGTGTTTTAGATTTTTTTAATTATTATAGATTAGATTGATTCTACGTGTGCAGTTACTGAGTATTGGAAGTAGAGGATTCATTTTCTCCCCGAGATGTGTCGGAACTCGGACCTGCTCTGATGTGAGCAAGCTGCTGGGAAGCCACAAGCGAATGGCATATAGAAAAGATCCTTTTCAGACTACAGAATAATACAATTATTCTAGCTTTTGGAATAAAAATTATAGCTTCTGCATCACATGATATCACGTTGCCGTATATGAAAAATAGTTGGAAACCAACCCTTAGAAGGGCGGTAATTGTGGTTGAGTCACCGGGGAACAACTTCACCTATCCAAGTTCTACGAGGCTACAAAATATTAAATAACTCTCTGAGGCTATGAAATTCTAAAAATAAATAAATATGTAATATCAAAGACTAATAGAGGAACAGAGACATGTCGGTAGGTAATACTGGTGACACAAATAATCAGACAGTACATGCTCATTAGAAGAACATGAAATTTAATCGGTCTTTGGTAAAACCAACGAATAACCATTAACCATCTAACATTCACGAAGCAAACACTATTATTCTTTGATTACTCAGAATCCGTCTTTTTCAATCGAAACTACAGGATCAAGGATCAACAAAAACGACAGACGCCCTCAAAATCTATCTGGCGCTACTGATAGATCGATCTAGACCTGCAGGACGACGGGTTCCCGTTCCCGCACCGTTCCATCGAACGGCTCACGCTGGCTGCACAGCACAATGTACGCGTAGTAGAGCACCCTGTTCTTGGCGCCACTGCGGTTTCTGCCGGTGTTCATGCAGAAGTACCTGAGCTGCTCCAGCGTGCAGCAGCCGAGCATCTGTCTCAGGAGCAGGAACAGCCAGTTGATCTCGCGCTTCTCGGTGGCGATCTCCGGCGACACGACGCCCTTGTGCCCGCACGCGTCGCAGTGCGGCAGCGCGGGGAACATCCACGCGTCCAGCGCGCGGTCGTGCATGGCGTGCCGGTTCGCGGAGACGAAGTCGCGCACCTCCCGGAACTTGGACTCCAGGTCGTACGCGATGGCCTTCCTGGCGCCGCAGCGCTTGCACCGCGCCCGCCCTCGACGGACGTGACGCCCCGGCGGCCGGCGCAGCAGGCTCTCCTGCGTGTCGTGCTGCGCGGGCCGCTCCGTCGCCCACGGAAACGGCGCCGGGCGTCCGTCCTCGGCGTCCCGTGGCTTGCTGCCGGGGCGGACGGCTCGGCCGGGGGCCGAGTCGTTGTTGAGGCGGCGGCGTAGATGGATCCGAGGGTCAGAGCGAGGGTGTCGTGCTCACCGTCGTGTCTCCTCGCTGCTTGCCCGTCCATTTCCCACCGGCCTACGGACGTTTGCTTGCTCCGATTGTTTGTTGCTGGCTTGCATGCTGCCCTAGAATGACGGCTGGTTTAGGGTTTTAAGGAGCGGATGTCGGAGCGACGGAGCGGGTTGTTGCCATGATGATCGCGAGTTTATCCTGGGCGCTGATTTCGATAGGCAAAATCGAGCCGGAGCGTCCGATCTGACCTCGCGAGGTGGTTCTAACTTCTAACAACCAACGACTAACGAGGCGAATCTCCGTAAAAGACGACAAGGAGAATCTTTTTTTAGGACATGATTTGTTTTTCCGGCCATGTCTATCTCTCACCTTGAATGCCATCTCTCTTACCATGGCGTGATCTAAGCTATGGGTGTCCATGGCGCCACGGCAAACCGGCGCCTACGAGATCCGGCCCCATGCGTCTGTTTCTCAACATTTAGATAAGATATTGTCAAGACCTTGCTGGGCCTGGACAGTATGAGGGCCTGGTGTGTGCGTTGTCTAGTGGGCTGGGCCATCGCGTGCGCGGGATATTATCGCCAGAATGCTTTGCTGTTAAATAGGAGTCGTGAACAAACTGAGACCTCTGACGATGAACTGAATGCAGAAAGATCGAAAACCAGGAATGTTTCCCGTGAAATCCCTCTTTTCCCATGATCAGCTATCTCTTCTTCTCCTTCATGATCGAATCCTCTTTAGGGTTCGTCACATCTGGTATCAGAGTCAGGTTTATCCTCAATTCACACCACCACCCCTCTCACCACCAGTCATTCGACATATTGCTCGAGTCGAATCGGGCGTTCTAGCGACCTCCAAGCCATCCGACGAGAATCCATACACAAAGCCTCGCTACACATCACGATATCAGCAGCAGATCATGGCGCAAGAGAATTAGTTTGCGAACTTCCTCAAGCATTACAACGAGGATAGGAATAAGGCGGAAGCTGATTGACTCGAACACCAGCAATCGTTGGAGGCCATCCAGCGGCTGGTCGAGGTGTGGAAGCCGTTGGAGAACAAGGTGGAGGATCTGAAACATGTCATCGTTGATCTTCAACAATAGGTCCACCAGCTACAACACCCCACCGCTCCACCGCCGGTCACCACGGTTCCATCACCACCAGAGGTGTTGGCACCAGCGTTGACTCAACGATGACATCGCTCTCAGGGATGCATACACCACACTTGCATCTCGGGCCTAATGGCCACCGCCATGATCATGAGCACCGGGGACAGGCATACAGATCGGTCATGACTCTCTTGCCAACCCCGGTCACAGGTACGCCGACGCATCTCAAATTCGTCCAATCCCACTGGATTCCGATGTCTGCACAAACACCTGCTCTTACCATTTCTAGTACTTCCTCTCAATTCGGTAATCACATGCTGAAATTGGATTTCCCATGTTTTGATGGTGAGGCACCCCAATTTTGGAAGCGGAAGTGCGAAGATTATTATGCAGTATATGCAATTCATGTGGATTTCTGGGTGAAGTTGGCGACGTACCATTTCACAGGACCAGCTGTGTTGTGGTTACAAGCTCAGTCAGAATTCTCATCTTGGAATGATTTCTGCACACGGTTGATTGATCGCTTTGTTTGCAATCAGTATCAAGAGCTTCTTCGCCTTCTCTTTGATTTGAAGCAAGTGAACTCAGTGGCTGAATACATGTCTCAATTTGAACCGCTCATGCATCAGATTCTTTCTCACAATCCATCATATGACCCTATTTTCTTTACAACACATTTTGTTGATGGTTTGAGAGAGGATATCCGCACTATGATCATCTTGCATCGTCCCCGTGACTTGGATACTGCCTATTCTTTGGCAACGATTCAGGAGGGTGCCCTTGTCACTACTCGCAGTCACTCTGAACACTCTTTCAACAGTAGACCTAGTGTTAAGCATATGGGTTTTTCTCCTTCTCTGGCTTCTGGATGCTCATCTTCTGAAGGACCAGCGTCAGATAAAAGAGGAGTTGAGGGAGTTCGAACGACAGATCACCGCTCACCTGATGACAAGCTGTCCACCCTTCGTGCATACAGAAAGGTGAGAGGGTTATGTTTCAAATGTGGAGAGAAATGGATTCCAGGCCATCGATGTGCGGCTAATGTTCAGTTACATGTTGTAGAGGAGCTTTGGGAGCTATTGCAAGGCACTGAAGCACTCTCCACCGATCATCAGTTAGAAGCTGACTTGGATGAATCTCTAATGGTTATTTCGGTGGTAGCTCTAAATGGAATAGAAGGTCCTCGTTCCATTCGACTTTGGGGATTTATTGATGATAAGGAAGTCTTATTACTTCTGGACTCATGTAGCACACATAGTTTCATCAGTGACAAGATTGCCAACCAACTGCAAAGACTCAAAATCCCGATCTCTCCAATTTCTATCAGAGTGGCCAATGGTGAGACTCTCTCTTGCACTCAACTGATTCTAGATTGTGATTGGTGAGTGCAGGGCCATTCCTTTCAGACCAATTTCAGAATTTTACAGTTGGGAGGGTATGACATAGTTTTGGGAATGGATTGGTTGGAGACTCATAGTCCCATGGTCCATGAATGGGACAAGAAACGTGTATCCTTCCAATATAAGGGTGCTCTGACCTCTTTGCATGGTGTGATACCAAAGTTGGACAGCTGCTCTCTTCTCTCTTCTTCAGATTTACAGAAATTATTACACACGAATGTAGTTCACCATGTGGTCCAATTATGTTCCACATGTGCCCAATTTGAAGACCCTATTCCAGAGCCAATCCACCAATTGATTCAGCAGTATTCCAGTCTATTTGAGGATCCTCAGACCTTACCACCACACAGATCATGGGACCATCATATCCCCTTGATCCCAGGTACTCAACCGATGTACATCAGATCCTATAGACACAATCCAACACAGAATACTGAGATTGAACATCAAGTAAAAGAAATGCTCCAAGCAAGACTTACCAAACCAAGTACTAGTCCTTTCTCCTCTCCTGTGTTGTTAGTAAAGAAGAAAGATGAAGGATGGAGATTATGTGTTGATTACAGGCATTTGAATGCCATTACAATCAAAAACCAATTTCCTCTTCCCATAGTAGATGAACTCTTGGATGAGTTAGCTAGTGCGAAGTGGTTCACTAAGTTGGACCTTAGGGCAGGATATCATCAATTTCGGCTGCAAGAGAATGATGAAATGAAAACAGCTTTTCAAACTCACCATGGTCATTTTGAGTTTAGAGTGATACCTTTTGGCTTGTGTAATGCTCCAGCAACATTTCAATGTGCTATGAATGAAATCTTAGGACCCCTCCTCAGAAAACGTGCTTTGGTTTTCATTGATGATATACTCATTTACAAACCTACCATATCAGCCCATGTTCAAGATGTTAGACAAGTATTTGAACTTCTTGATGCTCATTGTCTCAAGGTAAAACTGGAGAAGTGTATGTTTGCAAAACAGCAAGTTTCTTACCTGGGTCACATCATCTCAGCTCAAGGGGTTTCTCCAGGAGATAAGATAGCAGAGAGTCAGTCTTGGCCTACACCAAAATCAATTAAGGAATTAAGAAGTTTTCTTGGGCAGAATGTCTACTATAGGAAGTTTGTCAAGGATTATGGCTTGATTAGCAAACCCTTAAACTGATCTCCTTAAAAATAATTCTATATTTGTGTGGACTCCAGTTCCTGCTCAAGCATTTTCTGAACTCAAGAGTAGACTGACCACAACCCCAGTTTTGGCTTTGCCTAATTTCACTAAACAGTTTGTGATGGAAACAGATGCTAGTGATAAGGGGATTGGGGCTGTTTTGATGCAAGATGGTCACCCCATAGCTTATTTGAGCAAATCTCTCAGTGCAAAAAAAACAAGGTTTAGCAGCTTGTGAGAAAGAATGTTTGGCAATACTTTTAGCAATTGATCATTGGAGGGCTTACTTACAACATGCTAAATTCCTCATAAGAACTGATCATAAAAGCCTCATTCATTTATCAGAAAAATGAGTCTACACTCCTATCCAACAAAGAGCTCTAACAAAACTGATGGGTCTGCATTATCATAGTCAGTACAAGCAAGGCCAATACAACAAAGTTGCTGATGCTCTTTCAAGAAAACCTCTCACTGCAGATTTTGAAGTGGTAGCATTGTCTATGTGCAAACCTTCCTGGCTAGACACTATTGTTCAAAGCTATGCCACTGATCCATTCACCAAAGACATGACCGAGATAGAATCTTCACAAGCACACTTTGGCAAGAACTATTCAGGTTAGCCAATATACAACTCCAAATGAGTTCCTCTTATCACCCTCAAACGGATGGCCAAACCGAGAGGGTTAATCAATGTCTTGAAGCTTACTTAAGGTGTTCAATACATGATTGTCCTAAGAATTGGTCTCATTGGCTTCATCTTGCCGAATATTGGTATAACACTTCTTATCATTCTGCTTTGGCTTCCACACCTTTTGAGGTCATATATGGCAGGAAACCCAGAGATTTTGGACTGTTGCAAATCTTTGATTGCAATGTGCCTGATCTGTCTTCCTGGCTCAAGGAAAGAGAAGTCATGCAACAGCTCCTTCAACAACAACTGTCTCGGGCTCAACATAGGATGAAACAACAAGCTAATCACCGTAGAACTGAACGTTCATTTGAAGAGGGTGACATGGTTTACCTGAAACTTCAACCATATATCCAAACCTCTGTGGCCAACCGCTCCAATCAGAAGTTGGCATTTCGATGCTATGGTCCTTACAAGGTTATCTCTAAAGTTGCAGCTGTGGCATACAAACTCCAGTTACCACCAGGCACTCAAATCCATCCAGTTGTTCATGTATCTCTCCTCAAACGTGTTGTCAGCTCTAACATCACTGTAAGTTCAGCTCCACCTCTAGCCATTGCTATTTTGCAAGCTACTCATGTTCCAGAAGCTGTTTTGGATCGTAAAGTCATCAAACGAGGGAAGCTTACTATTCCTCAGGTGCTAGTCAAATGGCGCGGATTACTGGGCAACATGACGATATGGGTGGATCAAGGGAGCTCGCCGTAGAGGTCTGCTTCATTGTCGGCTTGAGGTCAAGCCGCTCCTTAAGTGGGGGAGATTGTCAAGATCTTGCTGGGCCTGGACAGTATGAGGGTCGGGTGTGTGCGTTGTCCAGTGGGCTGGGCCGTCGCGTGCGCGGGAATGTTACACAGGAATGCTTTGCTGTTAAATAGGAGTCATGGATGAACTGAGAACTCTGACGATGAACTGAATGCAGAAAGACCGAAAACCGGGAATGTTTCCTGTGGAATCCCTCTTTTTCCCGTGATCATCTATCTCTTCTTCTCCTTCATGATTGAATCCTCTCTAGGGTTCGTCATAGATATCACCGCCGTTGTGTCGAACCTTGCATGCAGGCCTGCTTGTGATAAGACCAGCAAATGTAGTCCTGCCCTTCTGTTGCAGCTATGGCATTGGAAATTCCAAGTTTCCTTCAAGAGTAGGTTACACAGCACATAATTAATTTATACTATACATAGATAGACCACGTAGTAACAGCCATCATGTCGTAACTCAAGTACTCAACGCAACACACAACCACACAAATACTAAGGTTGGAGGCGGCACAGGCACAGGAGCTTTTACGACATCGACAGGTCGGCAACCAACAGAGACTGTACCACTAGGGTCTGGATGAAGTTTGAGATATGAGTGGTATTTGGGCTGGTCGGCTGGACTTGGAATCAAGGGTATATTGTGATTTGTGAAGTTTGATCTCAATTGAAAAACAGAAAATTACTGATTAAAAAATACGATTGCAAAAATAGCAAAATCGTTTTCATCCCATTTCCACGTAAATCCTGAAAAATTCAAAAATAGTCAAAAAAAAATTGTAGAAAACGGATCAAACGCCGTCCGTTTTTCATCCCTACGCATCTATGCATCCGCACACTTTTGGGCTCATTGTTTTCCCACTGGGCTCATCTTTTCCCAAAAGGTCATACTCGTATGTGCCAGCCAACACCAACAGTCCAGCACCCCAAACGGCGAGCTTGCCATCCAACACAGGCCGCCCAGTGCCACTACCAAAGCAATTGCTGATTTTTTTTTTTTACATTTTTCAATATAAATAAATATATCTTGAATGGAAATATTTATGGGAATAGACGTCTAACACTCTTAAAAGTCTGTATTTTTAATATAAATATTTACAAAAATATATCTTAAAGAGTTACAACTTTTTTAAAGGACGGTAAGCATGTTTACCGCACTCTCATAGGGTGGTTAGGCCCACGCCACCCTTACCGCCCCTGAGAGGGCGGTTAGACCCCACCTCTAGTGTCACCGCCCCTTACTGCCCCATGAGAGGGCAGTTAGGCACTGCCGCTCTCTCAGGGTGTGGTTAGCCCGCGCGCTCGCCCCCCGGTTAGCCTCTATAAAAAGATTGAAATTCAATTAAAATGATCATTTTAATCCAGAAAAAAAAGAAAGAGAGGGGGAGGAGAGGAGAGGAAGGATTAGGAGCTCGATGACGTTTTAGATCTCGGTTTTCGGTAGTTTTTCTAGACTTTCATTTTTATTAGTAATTAAAATATTACTAGATTTAGGGTTTAGCGATATAACAGTAGTTACATTAAAATAAGGTTTTTCTGTCTTTTGTAGTATATTGTAAAGATCTATTTTAACATAGTAGGATAACCATCAGATGCATAATTGTATTTAGAGTACGATAATTTTGATTATCTAGACTTTACAAAATAGTGACGTAGGTAATAATTATAGATAATTATAAATTATTAAGTAGATGGGTTTAATTAGTTTAAATTGGTTAGTTTGCTTAGGAGCAATATTGATTGTAGTGAACTAAACGTATTATTAGATGATCATCAGTTCCGGTAATTTTGCCAGAGCTTCGATAATTAGAAATATAGGGTTCCGGTATTAATGTTGGACATATTTTTGGATTCCAGGTATGTTTGATAAGCTATGTTTTCAGATATATTATGATGAAGGTCCGATTGGTTATGGTCCTAGCGGTGTAAATCTCTCGGGATTTTATAATGTCATGAATGGACTTAGTAGAGCCAATGAGAGGACCACAGTGGGCGCGTGCAAGTGTCTGATGCGCAATTTTCAACTGGATCTCAAGCACCATAAGCTTAAGCTGAGAGCTGTGCTAAGTCGTGCTACTTAGGGGTATGTCGGGGAGCTCGTCCCAATTAATGCGACAGCTACTTGGAGGCAGTACGTAGATATAACATGTGAACATGGTCTCCCTCTTATGCTACTAGTTGAGGCACATCAGAAGGATCCAACAGAGATAAATGTGGGGAAGCAGTAGCAGGAACAAGTTAGGTATTGGTGGATGAAGCAAACTCAATAACTTTGGGAGACGAGCAGGACGTTGGGGATGTGTAGGAGATGCAACCGAGGGTTGTATCCGATAAGGGGGAGCACATCTTTAACATAATTGAAAAGATGGAGAGGGAGGATAAGGAGCTCGAGGAAGCCATTGTCGATGAGGATTCATCCGACGAGGAGGAAAGTGCTCCTGTTCCTACAGAGTGGAGGAATCAGGACTTTTCAAAGCTAGTGGTCAATGAGGGTCATCGGATACCGTGGGAATATCATGAGAATGAGGTGTCCCAGGGTGCTATGTATCCTAATAAGGAGGATGTTATTGATGCAGTGAAATATTGGTCGCTATCTCTTCGGAGGCAACTCAAGGTTGTGAAGTCAAGCAAAAGGGAGTACGACGTCAAGTGTTTGGTGCCTGATTGTCCGTGGCGGGCTCAATAGTTAGGGAGTATAACTGTAACATTGAGGAAATAGAGTTCTTCCACTATAACCTGTCATCTGCTTTTGTTACCAATGCTATGCACGGAGAGATTGTGAGCAACCTAAAGTATGAGCCATGATCAATAATCTGTGCTATTGAGGAAATTTTCTAGTACACAATAAGCTACGCCAAGGCATGAAGGGAGACATAAGGCTATTGAGATGATGTTTGGGTCATACGAAGCACCATATGACAACTTACCATGTCAACTAGCCACAATATATGCGAGAAACCTTAGAAGTTACTTTGACATTATGCATTACCTCTCGAGTGAAGTGTCTGGAATGTGAGTATTGCAACGTTCTTTTTTTGCATTTGTGGCAACCATATAGGCATTTAGGCACTGTCGACCCATCATTTGCTTGGACGGGATGCTCCACACTGGGAAGTATAAAGAACATATATTATCTGCAATTAGGGTAGCCGGGAACACCCAAGTCATGCCACCGGGGTTTGCCTTTGTGGAGAGCGAGAACGGAGATAGCTGGTATTGGTTCCTTGAGCGAGTGAAGTATGTTATTGTTCTGGACTGGACTGATGTATGCTTGATTCATGATAGACATGCAGGGCTGTTGCAGGCTTTGCTGGATATGCAATATGGCAGTGTTTGACGATGTGTAACAACAAAGTGGCCCGACTTGAAGACCAGGTGGTGCATGAGGAATATGGGTGCAAACTTTTATAGACAATTAAAAAATAAGCCTTTGATGAATCTTTTTAAGAAATTATGCAGCTAAAACTACCAGAGAAAGTTCAACGCACTATGGGTAAGGCTAGACAAACTAACCACGAAGCAGTCAGTTGAGGTAGCAGACACCAGTGATGAGTCGATTGCTCTTGGACCTATCCCAACAGATACTACCCAGATAGTAAGGAGGTCAGGGTTATTTGTTAGGAACTTATCGCAGTGGATACGAAATGAGCCAAGAGAGAAATGGGCCTTGATGTATGACACTAGAGGGCCAAGGTATGGGATAATGACAACTAATCTTGCTGAGGTCTACAACTGGGTTATGCGGGGTATGAGGTCCCTCCCTCTTGTTGGAATTGTTAAAGGTATTCTACATGGAACCTGTAGATATTTCATTGATCGCTACACAGCTGCTTCTAAGGCAATGGCAGATAACCGTATGTTGCATGATCAATGCTATGTGAGTACATGGAGAAGGCCACAAAGAAGGCACATATGCACCGCGCAAATCAGGAGGGAACTGCAGAGCACAGGTTCAATGTCTTATGCTGGGATAATGGTCGTAGGGGTGGCAGGCGTGAGCACCATGTGCAAGAGTGTGTGCTTAGGAATAGAATATGTATCTATTCGTGCCAGAAGCCACAATTGCTATACAGTCCATGCACACATGTCACAGCTGCATGTGGGGAGTCCAATATGCTACCCCAACAATATGTTTGCCGCTAATTTATAGAAGATCAGATATTGAACACATGGAACCAGGAGCTTTATGGCTACAGAATTGTTGTTACGTTCATAAGTGATCTAGGTCCCTCACGAACCTATGGGCCAGACTTTGAGAAGATGAAGTACACACCGGGACGTCGACAAACTCGATGGATTCGAAATGATATAGATGAATCCGAGGCAGGTCCAAGGGTGAAGCGATGCAGCAAGTGCAATGAAACTAGTCACACATACAAGAACTGTCTGAGAAATGCACCTGGTGTGTAGATGGGATCATGACAACGGTCAATTGTGAATGTGTTTATCATATCTGGATGCTATATTTGTGAGATTTTAGCCTAACCTATGTACATTGTATTTGGACCTTACATTTGTATATGATTGTGTATCTATATGTTGTAATCTATTAATGTAACCATGTGTACTTGTATGGTATATGCTATTCACGTAACTATGTGCATATGTAATCTATTCATGTAACTGTGGGTACCTGCATGGTATACCTTGTTCATGTAACTAAGTGTATATATATGGTACAAACTATTTATATTTGTTTTCAATGCAGATATGTCACACTCATCGACCCCTGAGCTTCTTAACCCTGCAATGGATAAGAAGCAACGCAGCTTCTTGTCTGCCGTTTGACAGACCGAGTTAGGAGTTTTTCAACCACGTGGCCCCGGGGAGCTACTTACGATCAACGATCGTTGGAAGCACCGGGATGTTGCGAGTTACCTGCGTATAGTTCTGATCATTTATTTGTTGCATGTTCTACATTCACATAATATTCCAAATGATATAGGTTGGTAGCAATTGGACCCTTACTGCTGTGTCGTTTGGTGGAGGCCCGAGCGATAGAGAACTCTGAGGCAAATGCGACCGGTGGAGGCCTGAGACTCACACTTTCCACCTCCCCTGCGGTGAGATGGCTCTGACGTTGTAGGACGTAGCCTACCTGTTAGGATTGCCTTGTGCCAGAGCTGCCGTTAGAGTCGTCGATGTGGATACAGACTGGATCAACGTCATGCTCGCATGGTTCGGCGCTGTTCAGCAGAAGGACGACGCACCCACCTACGTGCCTGAGTTCTAATCTAATATAATCATCCATTCGCAGGTTACTACGGTGATGAAGCCGGGACGTCTGCATCTGCACCTCCACCATTCGCACCTTACTTCGGCAATCAGGCATGATCGTCTACAGCTGCCCCTACGTACCATACAGGTACAACATTGCATTTTTACTAATATATTTGTTTTCACATTTACCGTATCTAATAAATTCATCCGTTCGTAGACACCTCGAGTGGTTATGCATGGATGACGGCGGCAAGATCGTAGTCGTCATACCTGAGTCAAGAGGATGACCCTGGGTCAGACCCCGTGTTTGACATCGTGAGGGACTTCTTCAAGGGCACACCGAACTACGACATCATCATGTGGTCCCAGTTGCTCAGTGCTCCACTATCGATGTAGCAATGACACCTATGATCGCTATGAGACCTACCAGGAAGGTTGTTCCACCAAACAACCTGACCTACTCTAGGGGTCACGTGAGGGCGAACCAGCGGTAGCGGCGACGAGACCATGATGGTGAGAACAATAGACGGAAGTGGGAGAGATAGCAGTAGGATTTTATCTTTTCCTTTTAACTTTGATGTTTGTTTCATGATGCATCTTCGATTCACAAACTAGTCATCTGCTCTATTTTCCTATCTCCCTTCGATCATCTGCCTTCGTCAGCTACGTGATGAAGAGCATATAAGACACATATAGTCTTACATATTCGTACATGTCTACTTTCTATGTGTTACATGTTCAGACGTTACTACTTACCATGTGCATTTCTTAATCCTATGTGACCGCATGCTACCAGCTTCTTAGAATGACGTCACCTCTTGCTGCCACCTTTTTAGGGAGACGCAACCCCTCGCTATCAGCTTTTCAGATTGACGAAACCGCTCGCTGCCAACTACTCAGAGTCTAGTGATCGCTCGCTGCAGGAAGGCATCCAATGCATGCACTATCTCTAAATTACATACCTACACTTGGTATGTAAACTATCGGTCCCTACTTATAAAATGGGAGACCGAGGCAACGAGAAGGTCATGACATCGCAGTTTTTCGAAACACCACTAGCATCTGATACCTAATACCACACCATGGTTGGCTTCTCAAGTAGATATTTCTCGCGAACATCTAAATTCTCAATGATAGCCCTACAGACTATGAAAGAGACACAGACAAAAGGTGTCGATGTGTTCAAGGAGGAGAAAATGAACAAAGTGCTAAACAAACCTATTGAGAACTTTTTAGGGCTGCATCTGGTCTTCAACGACTGCTGCCTACCCGGACATAACTGGAGATGCAGAGGTGGTCATTTGAGACTTCCACGCCGTTGTGAAAGAGATGGTGGTTCAAGCCGCCGTGAAAGAGGTGGTCATTCGACAACCATCACAAGAGGACGTGCTTTTACCACTTCCGCCACAACTGAATGGGTTAGTTCCAATGATGATGACTTCATGCTTACTCCTCAGAGAACTCCACAACATTGCGAATTCTCTAACGACGGGGTAGATAACTGGGATTCTAACTTTGATTATTTTACGTATACACCGGTACCACGTAGACCAAAATCCCTATAATACGATTACCATTGGATGGATCGGGAGATAAGGCACTGTCACGGCCCAGAGTTTCTAAACATATAATTAAGTGCTAATGAGCATCATTAGCATCAATTGTTTTGTTTTGAGCAGTATAGACTTGCAATGTGGATTAAACCGAATTTGGTTAAACCAGGTTTAATTGATGCATTGTAAATCATCTCCCAAACTTCCATGGAACATAGAGCTGGTGACAATTTTAGAAATTAGTAGATGCAAGGAGGAGAATATAAATGAATTTTCCCAAATTTTTGGGAAATGTTTAGAAGGCATAAAAATTATCACAAGTTGGAAAAGATAGCATCTTTGAACAATTTTTATTCAAATTTTGTTCAAGCATTCTGGATCAAACAAGTTCAAATAGGTTCTTTATGAATTTTAGTTTCAAACAAAATTTGTTTTACCAATTTTGGACCTTGGGAAGGCATTCAAATAGATGGCTAAAGTAGTGGGGATATTTTGCTGGCCGGTTACTGTTCATCGGGCCCGCATGTCATCCCCCCCTCCGGTTTCTCTACTCTCTCTGCCGTCTCCTCTCACAGAGCCAGCGGCGCTGCCTTTGTTGACGTCGGTGGCCAAGCCGCAATTGCCGGCCAAAAGATCCCAGCCCAGGCGCCTTATCTTTCCCCCCTGCCCTCTCGCCTGTCTCTCTCCCTTCCTCTCCCTCTGCTCGCTCTCTCACGCGGGAGGCGCACGAGCAGAACAAACTGCACAGCACCAGCCGTCGGCAAGAATCGCCGCGCCACTGACGGTTTCCGTCGAGCCCGATCCCAGTGGAGCCGCAGGGAGGAGTGCCCCAAGCTCCTCCGCCGTTTCTCCTCGTTCCCCGGCCGTTTTCCGCACGGATTGGAGCCGTCCGCGCGTTCTTCCCCAACGGCGGCAACCGAGCTCCGCAGTCCTCCGTCGGTCCGCCGCGTCCTCACTTCTCTGGCCCAACCCGCTGCACGGTGAGCGTCCCCATGCTCCTGTACACCTTATGCGTGCGTCGTTTTCCCTCCGTCCCGTCGCCGGCGTGTGCGTCCGCAATGGTTGAACCGCCGCCGCCTCCCCGCGCATGCCGCCAGCCGTGCCGCCGCCGAGCTTGTCGGCCGGGAAGCACGCCGTTAGTTCCACGTGCTCACGTAGAACGCGTAGGTGTGCTCGGCCAGGCTTATTACGCCGCCGTCTAGCCGCCGGCGATCTTAACCGAGCCGTCGCCGTGCCCGTTCCGCTGTGCGCCGCCGCTCGCCGTGCTCCGACCGTCGCCGGCGTCGACGTGTGCCCCCATCGTAACCGTGTGCTCGCGCTAGTGCTGTTTCCGCCCTCGGCCGAGCCGTTCAGGCTGCCGCTCGCCGCCGGCAGCCACCACCAGGGCCGCCGGTCGTCCGCCAGTTGCGCGCGCGCAGCGGCTGTGGGCTGATTTTGACTTCGGTCAAGGGAGCTAGGCCCACGGTCAGTGGCTTGGGCTAGGTCGGTGCCGGTAGAAAAAGGCGTGGGCCCATTTTAATATTAGAGAAAATCGGAAATTGTGAAATGAATATCTGTTGAGTTGATAAATCGGCTAAAACCCTGAAAAATGCATAGGAAATTGTGTAGAGCTCCAAAATTCATGAAACCAATTTTGTTGGTTTTGTTATGAAATGATCTATCCATTAAAAATACCAGTGACCATGAAATGTGTGCTGTGAATTATTGAATTAATGAGATGTGTCTAGGCTTTGATAATTCATAGTTAAAGTTTGGTATTTCCAAAATTGATGAGTCCAATTTTCTTATTCTTGTTTTAATACTCCCTGTCCAGCAAAAATAATCACCCACATGTTAGGTGCTGTTACAATTCTATGTAGGGTTAAGCTTAATTAATCCTAGAAGTGTTCAAACGTTTAGCAGTAATCCGATTTAAGAAAAAAGCTTCGATGCTTTAGGACTCGTGCCCCGATGATTTGCACTGTTATCGCATTCTATGGAGCATCCTTCATTTCATAACATTCATATTCATTGCATTGCACGCGTGATTCTTTTAGGGAACTTCGACCCGGCGAACGAGGCGAACGAGGCTATCCCCGGAGGTTTCCGCAGTGGTGATCGTGACTCGGGTAGCTGTGAGCAGCAGCTAGGGCAGCAAGGCAAGCATCGTTCATATTGCACCGTGTCTACTTGAAAATTTAATATGTTATCTACGCTTATGTATACATTGCATGTGTCGGGTACCGAGTTGGGTAGAACCTATGCCTATGCATTCTCCCATTTCGGTCACGTGTCATGTGTTATTCCATTGGAGCCTAGTGGTGTCGTCGCGGTCTAATTTTAGTTCGCTATGCTTAGTGGTACTTAGGCTTTCCGGTAGAAGTCGACGACGGCGTCCACCGTTGTCGCGAGCCTAGGGCTTATTACTTGTTCACACTTGTGGTTGTGTTGATGATGAGTCGGTTTGGTGAGTGGTGAGTTGAGACGAGGTGTGGGCGGTGTTAGAGGTGTCATCTGCTCACGAGGAGTCCTCAGGCAGTTCGGGGAGGGAACCCGGACACCGTAGACCTCTTGCACCGGTTAAGCACCTACCGTCGGTGTAGTCGGTTTTAGCACTTACCTTACCCACCACATGCTGATATAATGGTAGGCGAGCTGATTACCTTCGCAGACGTGGTCATATGGGCCTCGTCATAGACGGTGTGAGTCCGGTTTGAGTTCGGGCTTTTAGCGGTATTAGTTTGCTCGGGGAGTAGTTCTAATATCGCCGCGCCGAGCTATGGTTGATCCACATGGTTGGGCCTGGTTGAAAAAGGTTGTCACGGGTACCCCCTTGTGTGCATCTTAGCGGGTGGCACAAGCCGTATGGTCCCTGTGTCGTGTGGGTCCAGGAGTATCCCCTGCAGGGTGTATAATCAGTTCGAACTGCCGCGCTCTCGGTCATGAGCATTGCTATCGCTTATCTCCACCGAGCGACCATGTTTTGGTCGTAGAGTTTCGATGTGGGTTGTGGCATGGTTGGTTTGGGGTAGTTTGGTCGGTATGTGGTCGGTGGTTTGGTGGGAATGGTTTACTTTTATACACTTGTTGTTCATATATCTGTTCTGATCAGTTGGTTGGCAGGGTTTGAGTCGGTGGTTGGTTAAGTCAGCTGCTTACACCTAGAATCTAGGTTGCTTACCGCTTAATGAACTTAAACATGTCTTAATCCTTGCTACAGCTTTAAATGCATGATCCTTGGAGTCGAGAATATATATACTCATACTGTGTAAGACTTGCTAGTACCTTCGTACTAAGGGTGCTGCCCTTAAGTTGCTTTCAGGTTCGCAAGTTGGCGAGGAAGATGCAGTGTTCGGCTACTTTGTGCCTGCCGATCAGGGTGGCAGGCAGGAGTAGCACCTTCTACTCCGAACTCCAGCGCTTTTGGTATGGAGCCTAAGGGTATCCGGCTCCATACTCTTTTGTTGTATAGGTTTATCTTCCGCTGCGTAGTTGTTGTTGTTCCTCTTTTGTTGTAAATTGTGGAAGCAGTTACATGTTTAAGTATTGTAATACAGCTTAATTACTTGCTCTCTATTAAACTGTGTTGTGATATTTGAGTTGGAAGGCATGTGTTCCGATCCTGGGCACAAAACACGTGCCGGGACTACCGGAATGGTATTCTGGTTAATCGTCGAGGTTGTGGTTATGAACAATGATCCTCCTGATGATTAATTAGAATACTATTTGGACGGTTCCTCACAGGCACATACAAATTCAAAGGCTATTTCGTCTGTAATATTTATGCTACTAATTGTTGTACTTGTTGATTTCAATGTGGTTTTCTCATTTTTAATCTATTACCTAAGGCGTGTATGTATCTTAGATGTAGCCTACATGCCATTAGTAATGCTTAAATTACATGTACCCATCTCATATACATATTCTATCTTACATTTAATGTGATTTTATCATTTCACTTACATGTATTTATTCTATCTTCACTTAAATATTTTCTAGAATTTTTATTATTTTTATCTTAAATAAATTGTAGAATTTTTGTTATTTTTATAAAAAATAAACTGGGCTAACCGCTCCCTCAGAGAGTGAAAAGTATACCACGGTACATATAAGTGAAAGGGTGGTGTCGGCCTAACCGCCCTCTCAGGGAGCAGTTAGGGTGGTGACAGTCTAACCGTCCTATGAGAGGGCGGTAAGGGCTGCTCGTGTCATCGTTGTATGTTTTTTGCCTTCTGAAAGGGTTGCAATCTTTTGAAAAGGCAATAGATGCATATTCCAGTAAATCTTTTTATCTAGAGTATATTTTTTAAAATATTTATGTTAAAAAATGTAAAAAAAAAAAATCGCAATTGCCAACCTCTCCCGCCCGCTGAGGTTACTTCGGGCCTAACATTTCTAACGAGAGGCTCCTTTTGCCGCGCGGCCATGGAAAATGCTCCCATTCTCGGTCCTCCCACCTCAACCCAACACGAAATCGGCGCGCGCGGGGGGCTTTCCACAGCCCATACAAGCTCTAAACAGGCCTTCGATGCTGAACTCACCGCTCGAAACGGGCTGGATCCCATCAGCGCCCCCTCGCTTCATGGCCGGGGCCGGTGGCACGCGCTAACCAACAAGGCCGAGGCACCAACGCGCGAAGCAGGAGGGCAACAGCAGCAGCGGGTGCCGAACTCGCCGGGCGGACGAGCGCAACCGCGCAAACAAGCGAGCGAGCCGTGGCCGCCCCGCGCGGCACAGGGGCGGCGGCACGGTCCTCGAGCCGTGCGCCCGCGGCGGCTGCCTTCCGATTCACGGCTGGCACGCAGCGGCGCGCACCGTTTGGCAGGACGCGGCCACGCAGATGCGGACAGAGAGGCCGTGCCGGCCTTTTCAGAGCGCAAACAGTGGCAAGTTTTAGTGGAGTACTTTTGTGCTACTCGATCATAGGCTTCCTGCATCATGCAGCTTCGAGCCCGCTTTCGTGGATGTTCGGTCTCCATCAGGGCAAAAAGGACAGACACGCTTAGTGCTAGCCTGCTATTCTCTCCGGTCTAATAGTTGCCTACAGAGATGATTCTGTTCTAGTACAAACAGATGCCGAGCCTTATGAGTTTGGTATGGCAGGTTCAAGAGAAGAGCATGCTATTTTTTTCTGAGGATATAAAATGTTCCATCCATGGTTTAAAAAATAATAATAATGGTTTCAAAAAAAATTCCATCCCAATCCTTCGACCATGTGAAGAGTCCTGGAGGCTCTTAAAATGTGTTGAGAAGGTGAGATATAAGGAGCGGGGACATGCAAACGCATAATTATGCCCCATCGTATCATTTTGTCAAGGGCACCCATGCATGATGAACTCGAGTCATTGCACATACCCCTCGACCGTCTTTAATCATTCTCTATTTCGACCCTGCTTTTATCCCGTATTTTCGTATGCTTTGCTTGCCTTGCCTCTTCTTTGGTAGTCATGTATAGGCCCGTGCAGTAAAAAGTAGACAAGCCATTTTTTTTCACTCAGTACCTAAAGAGAAAAGCAATCCCATACGCCTGCGGCCTGTGTCATGTTGCGTTGGACAGGCCTTTTTCAGCTTGGGCCTAGAACCTGTATAACACTTCTCTGAATCATTGTTCTCACAAAAATACAGACGCAAAAAGAATTAATTCAATATCTTGCAGTGTAGCAAAATTTGAAGTTATGATAAGAGAGAAAAGGCTGTATCCGTCGCCGATCTGCCCCGTCGTGTTCCAATAATCTGCACATACTTGAACGTGCGTGATCACACCGTTTTTGTCGTTGAAGCAAAAATTTCTTCAGTCCCGATCCTAAGGGCCCGTTTGGCAGAGCTCTAGATTCAGCTTCTGAGCTGAATCTAGAGGAGCTCTGCCAAACGGCAGAATTTGGCTTTAGCTCCCTGAGTAAATCACTTCTCCTGATTCACTGAAATGAACTAGAAGCTGAGGAGCTGAAAAAAGTAACTTCTCCTGAGGAGCTGACCACGCTGATTCTCCTGATTCATAGAGTTTATCCTAGAGAATCATTAAGAATCACTTTCAGCCACAGAATCACTTCCTCAGAGAATCAATTTTTTTTAGAGAATTTGAATCAGGAGAAGCTCTGCCAAACAGACCCTAAGACAATTATCAGTGATGCTGCCTTCCACCAGCCCCATCATCATTTGAATTCCGTGTGGACAATGATACGCAAGCAAAACATTTTTAAATACCTGCCGATCGATGTTACAAATGACAAATGATTCAAATTCAAGAGATTATTTGAATTGCGGGAACGATGAGATTCTCATCAGCGACGGCAGCAGCTAACGAGCGAGCCACCATTTTTAATGGGGGTTTGCCGTCTTGCAACATCCAACGTCTCGTGCCCTTCGGTTGGTTGCCCGTCGAAAATGAGAGATGCGCCATGGAAAGCTCAATCCTACCGGTCTCCCTATCTAATTCTGATCGCATCCTTCCTCTTTATCCAGGATATAGTTTAGCTTTCGGATGCATGTGTCAGTTTCTTGTTATCTATTGAATTCGTGCTTTAGTTTTACTAGGAATGATTTGCTTGAGACGTTGCGCTAGCTTGTAGCCTGTAGGAAGAGGCAAAGAACGTCCTTGTTTGGAATGATATGTGACCTCCCAACCATCAGATGATCAGAGCGTTTAGGAATGCAGTTCGGCAGTTGCACCTAATGATGTGAGTGCTGAAAAGTGCCCTGCCCTTAAACGGCAGTACGTGTCTGCGAAGCTGTGTCAACCCATTAGCTTGCCAAGTCATGGTTGGTCAATTCATTGGTGCACTGATGTTCCAGATTAGACATGAAAGTTACACTGCATACATGATACATGTGTGATGCACTCGTCCTTCCTAGCTTGTCTGTTCTTTCCTTTTGTTTGCCACCGTAACACTTCTTGACACAAAGACGCGTGGTTCAGCTAGCTGAACGTCTTTGAGGGAAAAAAAGGGTGAATGAAACACTGCCATGTTTCCTTAGATAAAGCCATGAGAAGCACAGCCAAGGTAAGAAAAACATCAACCTCCTTAACAGGGAGAAAGCTCAATCCGTCCATTTTAAAGCGCAGATAATTAAACTCATACACTAAAAGGCAAGACTATGTGCTCTGTGTTGTCCTGCTGGTGACTGTCCATTGGAAGTGTTTCAATGGCTTTATTTAGCCAAGACGTGGTCCATCCGTAGACGGCTGTTTCAGTGGCTTTATTTAGGTATCAAGGCACAGCAGAGATGCTCCCTGCAGGACTAGTGTAAATTGCTACACCACGGAGGCACGGACGTTGATAAGCATCCGAAGACAGGGAATAAAGAAAGGTTATTACGGCACGAGCAGGAATGATACTTTACCTCCGCGGCTCCGCCGTCCCTCTCTCTGGCCTGGGCATCTCGCTACCCTCTCTCTCTCTCTCTCTCTCTCTCTCTCTCTCTCTCTCCCCCTGCATGGCTGCCTGCCAAAAGCGGCTGCGTGCTGTTCTCGTTGGTATCATGGTATGTGCCTGCCGATGCGCGTCCAGCCGTCCCCTAGAGCAAAAGCAAAGAATATTTCACCCGGAGAAGAGCGCTCCCTTGACTATCGATTGAGTGATGCTCGTATGCCATCGAATAGATTAACGTGACGCCTTCTGAATTTCTGGTTCACCGGACAAGGCCAAAACCAAAAGAACAAGAACAAGCTGGCAAACTGGCATGCGATACCCCTGCTCCCGTCATATGGGAGATCAGGGGATAGTAAAGAACTGTTTGAACTGGAGAAATCACGCCCGTTGGAGTACCGAAGCTCGTTAACAATTCCAAAATTTTAGAGATCTCGAATGTGTAGGTATAGCTTGAAAATTCAGGCCTCCACCACTTGCGACGTCAGAAAATTTGAATGAATGGATTTATGGATGAGTCACCTGACACGTGTAGACTGAAGATTTGTTTTGATTAGGAAATGGACATATCGACGATTGGAACCGTCGATCTAACGACCTTCTTAAAAAATAGAGGATATTTAAAGTAGATAAATCATAAGAGAACATATAAGTTTTTAGACAGGTTTAAACCTCTCTGAAAATAATTATCATACGTGTTGTTTGCCTTGTATTAATCTGAACTTATTACAAGTGTAGCTAGTTTAGATGGATCTAAACTTAGTCGGTGATTTTCTTGCTCGGTTTTTGTTGGCTTGTCTTGACTTGTGTTGCTCTGGTTCAACTTCTATGGTCTTGTATTCTCCTCTTCCGTAGGTCCTCTTGGTTCCGAATATATATGAGGGTGTCATACGTCATTTGGACTCCTCCTTCCTATTCTTGCAGATAAACATTCTCAGTTACAAGATGCATTAGGTATCTATGGGTGGATTTTTTAATCCAACGATTCCCTTCCTAAATATAAAGATATGCTCCGAGAATTGCTAGGAACCTTAAGGTGCCTGGATATGATACATATCCATTATTTATCGTCAAGCCTCCTATCAGTACGTGAAATAAGGTTTCAACATATTAAATTTTTTGTCTGACCATGTCATTGAGGAACTTGGGTCCTCGGTTAGTGTGAAGTTTGTAACCAGGTTTTTGATTTTATACTCGGGTGTAGCATTTAGGCCCCTAGATAAGTGGTAAGTGTTTTAATGATTAATGATAATTGTGTCATTGTGACTAACAAATTTGGTTTGAAGGGTATAAAAAAATTAGTTCACAATGATGATTGGGTATTCTTGGTCTTTAAGTTGACTCTATGGACGATCAAAGGATATGAGCATTAGGATTAAGGATCTTTTAGTTCTAAGTGCCACAAGGATACGAAAGACACTTAGAATACTATATGTCTCTTTTATTAGTCTTCTGACCGTATTATAAAGAGGAGCTAAGAGTAGTAGTTTGACATAGTTGAGTCGAGACATGGTTAGATACACACTTGTGATTCTAGCACTAGGTAGCTCAGAGAAGCTCATGGTTGAGATGTCGAGAAGTTAGAGCTCAAGAAAGTTTGAATTAAACGATCTCGAAAAAAATTATTTTCACCGGATGGTCTAGTGTTCAATGAGTTAAACTCACCAGAGCATTCTTGGCTCAGGTCAAAGAGATGATAAGTACACTGAATGGTCTAGCGATCAACAAGTTACTCTTACCGAAGCATTTTTGGCTATGTAAAGAACAAGTCAACACTGGATGGTCCGGTGTTAGAGTGAAGAGAACACCAAAGTATTTTATAGGACTTGTGCGAATTCTTAGAAGATGGAGTTAAATACACTAGATGGTCCAGTGTTAAATGAGTTGAAGCACTGAAGCATTTTCTAGGAGAATTACGTTCGGTAAAGTGGAGATGCTACTTGCCGGATGGTTCGGTGTCTGGACAACAAAAGCGCTAGAGCATTTCTCAACAATAGTGGCTAATGACAGCTGGCAGTGTGTGACCTTTGAAAATTGTGCACACCGGATGGTCTGGTGTATGTGAGATGGTGAATATCGGATCATCCAGTGTTCACAGGAAACATGGGTGGTTGGGCAATAGCTAGATTTGGACGTCTAGGCTATAAATACCCCCTCATTTTGTCTCATTAAGCACTCTTGCAAACCCAGAGGAGTTTATACACTGTATGTGTTAACAACTAGCAAGATAATGCACTAGCGTGATTTGCAAAGTTCTTAAGTGAAGATTAAATACATCATTAGTGCATAGAGAGTAGCAAGTGTGCATCTAGCTGTAGTCTAGGCTTGATCTTGGTCAAGTGAAGCTATTGGCTTGTTACTCTTAGTGGTTGGCAACAAGTAGCCGGTCTTTGGTGAATGAAGGTGTCTTGGTGAGCTCTTGAAGTTCTTGTTGGAGCCTCGAGAAGAGTAATGTACATGGTTTGATGCCCGCTAATTCAGAAATAGAGAAGTGACAATCATGAGGGAGTACTTGAGTATTAGTGGCTCAAGGAGAGCTATATCCTTAGTGGATGCTCCAACGAGGACTAGGGGGAGTGCTAACTTCTCGATTCCTTGAGAAAAAATCAGTGTCTTTTTGGCCATCTCTTTACTTTCCCGTATTTACTTTAAGCATTTACATTCTTGCAAGCCTTCAATTCTGCAATTTACTTTGTGTTCTAGCTTGCTTGTTTAATTACCTTCCTTTCGCTTGTTTATGTATTTGCATTATCTTTCATCTAGGATAAAATTGCTACTTATTTTATAATTCGATAGAGAGTAGTTTTAATTAAACCCCAATTCACACCCCCTCTTGGGCTATTCGATCTTTTCATCGGGATTCTAAACGTCTCTGAGTCCCCAGGAGAGTTCTCGAGGAGGTGTTCTATCAAAGTAGATTTTCTGATACTTCTACTCAGAATTCCAAACGCCTCCGAGTCTCCAAGAAAGTCTTCAAGATGGTATTCCATCCGGGTAGATTTTCCATTCGGTCTGTAATGAATCATCCTGTTTTTGCAAAGTTATGAGGGAGATAGAACTCATCATTGGCCAGGCTCGGAATTTGAACTGTTGTAGCGGATTTTTTGCATAATGGTGAAAAGATTCTCTGCCATGAGCACAGAAGGGTTGTTGTTTCATCTTTTCAATTATACCCCATGCACTAAAAAAATCTAGCAGATAAACAGTGCACCGATGACCACCTCTTTGTTTGTGTGGGCTTGCTGAAAAGACATAGCCTTGATGACCGCGCGTCGCTTGGGCGCCCGTGGCTCATATTGTGGCCGCGCTCAAAATTAATATTTGGAGATGAAGCGATGCGTCTCTCGACCTGTTGGCCTATATAAACCCTCAGGTGCTGAAGTCTTGGCTGCATCAAACTTGAATTCGATCATGGAACCTCCTCCTTGGCCTGAATAAACTCCTTTATCTCCTAACTATTCCCCATTCTCCCTGAGTACTCACCCCTTGCTTCGTCGTCATCTCCAACCGAATGTAGTTCGGTGGTGGAGGTTATTGACTTCTCCTCCAACAAGGAGGCTGAAGAGAGGGCGGCTACTCACAGTGTTAGGCTAAAGATGGCAAGCCCTCTGGTGTCACCAGTCCAAGATGAGGTGGACTGGGATCTTTTGGAGGCAGAAATAGAGCAGGAAGAAGCAGTGATTGAGGCGGAGAACAGGGAGACGTCCGGTAGCATCTCCAATAAATATGACAAGACACCGCCCTCTTCATCATCTCCTTCCTCGTGTTATTCCAACAGGGAAGGCCAGAGGGGGTAGCCGAAGCAATGACACCAACGATGAGTGTGGAGAGACAATGCCTCTACCAAACCCTATGTCATCGACTCCGATGAGTTCAACATGGGGCCAAAACATTGATGACCTTGTCTCCTTCGTTGGCACCAATGATTGGAGAGAGACAAGGGAGTCTCTCCTTCCTCTTGCCGAGTCGATGAAGCTTTGTTAGTCGAAGACTCTCCTTCCTCTTTGTTGAGTAGGTCCTTTCGGACTTGTAATCCTCTTTCCCTTAGCTTATCTATAAAAAAGAGCTCAAAATCTTGTTAAATAAAAAGTTTCTATTTCTATTGCAATGCCCGTGTGTGACTATGAATCTTCTCGTGGATACAAAGAAATTTTTAAACAAGTGTTCGGCCTTTGTATCTTCCGAGTAGAATAGGGAGCTTTCAGAATGTTCATCGTGATCACCTTAGGTCAGACTCCGAGTGGAGAATGTCTTAGCTGTCAGGCACCTCCGGGACATGATAAGGTTTTATGTGATTCCTAAAAACAGTTTTCCCTTTCTTGTCAGAAGTATGGCATGCATGATAAGTTTTGTAATCCTAGTGTACGTGAAGCCCCTGACTAGTTATCAGGGAAGGATTCCCGGACTGGTAGTCTTAGAAATCCGAGTGCACGTATGGGCGTAAGTTCCCGAATAGCGGCTTATCTCAATTTTTTAAGGCATTGTCTCGAAACTGGTAAAAGACATATATTGATAATATGGCAACTAATATTTACAAAATATATGCTAAATACTTACACATAAAACTTGCGAAGCTGATTGATATTCTAAGATTTTTTAAGGACTTGACCATCCTCCATAGCTAACATATACGACTCTAGTCAGTTGGATTCGACCACCCTGTAGGGACCTTTCCACTTCGGAGATAGCTTCTTGCTCTTTTTTTTTTGTGGCTTTGTACGAGTCGTAGAATCAGATCTCTGGGTTCGAAGGATCATTTACGGATGTTCAGGTCCTGGTAGCATCAAAGAGCTTGTTGGTACCACGGTGATCTTATCAACACTTGCATTCTTTTTTCCTCAAGAATATTGAGGTCATCCTATCTTCTTGGGATTTCATCCTTATTGGCGTATAGTTTGACTTGGAAAGATTTGATTTTTAGTTCACAAAGCAGCATTGCTTCGACCCCATAGACTAGGAAGGAAGGTGTGTCACCCGTCGCCCTGCTGGACATCGTTTGAAATGCCCAGAGTACATTAGGCAACTCGAAAGCCTAGACTTTAGCATAGGGTGTTAGGCAGTTGAAGACGTGGATTTTGATTCCTTGAAGTACTAGGCCGTTCACCCACTCGATCTGTCCATTGCTTTGTGGATGTGCTACAGAGGCAAAGCAGACTGTAGTACCGAGTTTCTCACAGTAATCGATGAATGCCACGATAGAGAGCTAAGTGCTATTATCGGTGATGATCCTACTCGAGATACCGAATCTTGTCATGACGCTTTTCATGATGAACTTCTTGGCTGCCACTGATGTGTTTTTTTTACTGGTTTAGCTTCAATCCACTTGGTGAAGGCATCAATTACGATGAATAGGAACTTGAAGCCCCCTGGCGCTATCGAGAAGGGCCCCAAAACCACTCTCCAAGTTGCGAATCGCTATGGCAAGGGGATTATGTAGGGATTGAGTGGGTTGATATACTCTTCTGCTATGAAATTGACAGCTCGTGCACTTTTTTACTAACTTACTCATATCAGGGAGAATCGTAGGTCAATAAAAACCTTGTCTAAATGCCTTTCTGACCAGGGTTCGAAAGGAAGCGTGAGCTCCACCCACCCCTCCATGGATCTCTTTGAGTAGTTCTCTACATTGCTTCTGAGAGATTCATTTCATGAGTACTCCATGATCGCATTTTCGATAAAGAACGCCGTCCACCAAAGTATACATCTTGGATCGATAGGAAATTTACTCAGTTAGTGCATCATCCTTAGGCACAAACTCGATCTTGAAGGTACTTACGGATTGCGGTCATTCACAGAACTTTGCTTTCAAGCTGAGCCATGAGTTCCCCCTCTGACTCCTTCTGAGGCGTCAATCCTTGGTGAGCCCCGAGTTGGTTATAGGTCTCATAGACCACCATTCGGTCAGCTGCATTCTCTGATGATTTCACAGATAGCTTGGAGAGTTTTTCTATGAAAATCCTGGGTTGTCCTAGAGACCATGAGGATGCTATGCGGGCAAAACTATCGGCGAGACATTTGTCCTTCTTTAGGATATACTTGACCTCAAGTCTGATAAATTTCTTTTCTAGCTTCCTCACTTCTGCGTGGTAGTCCGACATGGTCTTATCCTAGGTTTGATACTCCTTGCTAACTTGCTTTACCACAAACTGTGAATCTCCTTTCATAAGCAGGTGGCGGATGCCAAGAGCAGAAGCTACTCATAGTAAAGCGAGCAGACCCTCATATTCGATTATGTTATTCATGGCCGAAAAATCAGTCTGCAAAGCGTATTGCAGGCTTTCTCCTATTGGAGAGATTAGTATAATCCCAATCCCCGCACATTGAAGCGTGAGTGATCCATCGAAGAATAAAGTCCATATATCTGATAAGTTCTCATGGTCATCCTAGGGTTGATCTGGTTTTGTCCATTCAGCCACGAAGTCAACAAGTGCTTGTGACTTGATTGCTGTTCGAGGTACAAAATGGACGTCGAATTCTCTGAGTACAACAGACCACTTGGCGATTCGGCCGATTGCATCTCTATTGTGCATGATCTCGCCCAATGAGAATATTGATGGTATGGTAATCTTGTGAGCCTAGAAGTAATGTCGTAACTTATGAGAGGCCATCAATACAACATATAGTAGCTTTTGCACTTGCGGATAGCGTTCTTTAGGACTATGGAACACTTCAATGATGTAGTATACCAGTCGCTGGCTTTTCTCTTTTTTGTCTTGCGCTTCTCTTTCCGCCACCAATACCCCACTTACAGCACGTGGTCTGGCCATGATGTATAAGAGCAAATCTTCATTAGGGTTTAGAGAGATTAACACAGGGGGGAAGAAATATACGTCTTCAAATTGTTGAATGTCTCATCTGCTTCCTTTGACCATTCAAACTCATCATGTTGTCTTAGTAACTTGAAGAAAGGAAGTACTCAATCTTCGAGCCGAGAAATAAACCGGCTGAGGGCTGTCATGCATTCGGTTAGTCTTTGAACTTCTTGCACTAACTTGGGAGGTTGCATTTCTTCAATAGCTTTGATCTTCTCAGGATTGACTTCTATTTCCTGATAGGACACCAGGTAGCCGAGTAGTTTCCCCGTGGTAACTCCAAATGCACACTTTTGTGGGTTCAGCATGACTCGATTCTTGCACAAGTTGTCAAATGTTTCTTGTAGGTTAGAGATGAGATCTTGCTTCTTTTTGGTTTTGATGACGAGATCATCGATGTAGGCCTTGACATTCCATCTGATCTAATAATGGAGTGTTATCTGCAATCCTCATTGGTATGTGTCACCAGCTTTCTTCAATCTGAAGGGCATTTTAACATAGCAATAAACTCCAAACGAAGTAATAAAGGAGGTCTTGTCCTCATCCTCTGAATGCATGCTAATCTAGTGATAGCTAGAGTAAGCATCGAGAAGGCTTAGATAGTCGTAGCCAGTGGTGGAGTCGACTAACTGATCTAATCATGGTAGAGGAAAAACGTCCTTAGGTTGAGATCAATGAATTTGACATATACGTCATTTGCCATTTGACTTTTCAACATGATGGGATTTGCGAACCACTCGGGGTGATCCACCTGTCGAATAAACCCTACCATGGTTAGCTTTTTGATTTCCTCTTTAATGGCTCCTTTCTGATCGGGTATTCGGGTGCGAATTGTTGGAGTTTCTGCTTGACCAATTCTACATTTGGTTGGATAGCTAATTTGTGCTCAATCACCTCCCTAGGGATCATGGGCATGTCTAACAGTTGCCAGGCGAACACGTCAATGTTTGCCTAGAGGAAGATGATAAGCGTGAGTTCCTATTTGGGATCCAAATTGGAGCCGATCGAACGCTCTTGGATGGCTCTGTCGGGTCTAGAGGAACTACTTTAACTTCACTATGGGACTTCACGATGGCCTTATACCTCAAGTTTTTTGTCTCCTTATTGGGTTGATGCTGCATGGCCATGTCTATACTCCGTTTGTCACAGCGCAATGCTATTTTTGTGTAGCCCCAGACGATGATAACTCCCTCGAGTCCTGGGATCTTCATGCACTGATAAGCGTAATGCATGGCTACCATGAATTTGGGGAGCGTATGTCTTCCCAAGATGGCACATTGTGCCAACTTGAAGTCGATGACGTCGAATATAATTTTTTTGTCCAGAAGTTGTCCTTCTTTCTGAAGGTAATAGGTACGATATCTGGCTTATTGAAGTGACCGAACATCCGTGTATTATACCATGGAAAACTTGAGTAACCAGCTTAATAGAAGACCAGGAGATATACATTCCTTCAAGTGCGTTAGCGAAGAGGATGTTCAGGGAACTCCCTCCATCAATAAGGACTCAGGTAACCTGCAGTTATTACTTGGTCGAAGAAGATTTAAGCATTTGAGCACTTAACAGCCTGGCAACCCTTGGGGGGTGGCTGCTGGGACTTCTTGGGCCACCGTCTTGTATTGCCATTTGGACTCATAGGATACGGAACCACCAAAGATGTGGTCGATCATCTGTTCATCCGGATGGAAAGACATCAGGTCCGTATCGTCCTCACTGCCATCCAAGTTGGAGTCTCTGCTTGGGTTGCAACCTGGATCTTCTTTCTCTTGGACATTTTCTCAACATTCGCTTTGACCATCTTCTTCCAATGGTGGCACTCGTGGAGGTTGTGGTTATTGGTCTGGTGGAGGTCGCACTAGGGCTTACCTTAACATTCACCAGAGCCTGGTGTAGAGCTCTTGCCCCGGGGGGGAACAGGGACGCTCGTCAGGACAGGTGCTAGGCAAATTTGCAAAAACTTCTTCAGAATTATTTTTCTTGCCCTTACCTCCCTTGGTGTTCTTCTTGTGCTTGGACTTTGCCTTGTCACCCTCAAGCCTGTGTTGAGGGCGCTTGATGCCCTGAGTCTTCCCCTTGATGAAGAGAAGTGTGTCTTCAACCTTAGCAGATTCATCGATGACCTTCATGAGCTCCTTAACCATCTCGGGATGTTGGATGGCGATATCTTCCACTCATCTCTGGATCCTAACCCCCTAGGTGAATGCTTGTATGACGCCACAATCGCTGACCTTAGGGATGTTGTTCCAAATATCGCTGAAACGGCATACAAACTCATGCAAGGCTTCACTCACCTCTACATGCAACGACAGAGATCGTTTTCCATGCTAGGAAGAACGTATGTACCTTGAAAGTTGGCTCGGAATACATCACAAAGTTACTCTCAAAAGTAGATTATTGCTGGCGGTATTTTGGTCAAGCATGTCCTGGTTTCCCCTTCAAAGGTGGTAGGGAGGTAATTAGCCATTACCTTCTTATCCCCACCAACCGATTGGATGGCCATGGTATAGATCTAGAGAAACTCAATGAAATTTGTACTTCCATTGTATTTATCGATCATCCTGGGGTGGAACCTTGCCGGCTAGCTTATGTTCTGTAGTTTGGGAAGAGGGCCAGACATCTGTTGATGGCACCTTGCCTGGTTCCAGCATCCTTGAGAGTCTTTCCCACAGAGATTGGAGATCGGTCCCGATTCGATTGATGTTGGGGCGTTCCCTATTAGATCGATGTGGGGTAGGTGAAACCTCTTCAGAAGCCCTTGGGTGCCTTTGTCGGTTGTTCATGACCTCACACAAGTCATTAATCGGATGATCTTTGACTGTCGAGGTCTGGTGGCGGTTGTTTGCCTGATTGTCATCTCGGGAAGCTTTGTTCCTGAGGTTACGCCTCTCCGAGTCCGGTGCATCTTGCGATGTGAGATTGCCTGGTCTGCCCCTATTAGCACTATTTTCGGCTAGGGCCTAATGAGAATTCTTGACCTGGATGATGATCTCCGGTGTTAAGTCAACTGTCAAGTTCATCCAATCCTTACAGATTGCGGTAGCCCGATATGTGGTCGGAGGGCGCCTAAGGGCTTCTTATAAAAGTAGGATTATCTTAGCAGTTGCAAACTTAAAGCGATCAGCTGTAACAGCCCAAATGGCTTAAGCATGTCATTAAGCATCATAAACATCATTGGCATCATGCTTGATTGTTTTGGTGAATTATGAACATGCATTTTCAATTAAACATAATTGTGAAAACCAATGTTAATTGACACATTGTTAAGCAACTCACAATATTGCTATACAACATTATGTTGGAAACAATTTTAGAAATTATTCCATATAATATGAAGAATATAAGTGAATTTTCCCAAATTTTTGGGAATTATTTTGAAGGCATAAAAATTACCACAATTTAGAAAAGCTAGCATATTTGGAGGATTTTAGTTTGAAATAGGCTCAGGCATTATGGGTCAAACTAGTTAAAATGGGTTGCATATGAATTATGGTTTCACACAAAATTTGTCCCATGATTTTTGGACCATGGGAAGATATTCTTTTGAGTAAAAGAAGTGGTAATGATATTTTTCTTTAGTCGGTCACTGTTCATCAGCCGCACCTGTCATCCCTCTCTCTGCCTCTCACATCCCCTCTCTCGCCGAGCACTGCTCTAGGCGGCCACCAATTTTGCTGACTTTGGAGGCCAGCCATGTCGCCAGCAAGTTGAGCACGGCGCCGTGCTCCCTCCCCCGAGGTGCTGGTGTCGCCCTTATCTCCTTCCCCTCGGCCTCTCTCTGCTCCGTCTCTCACTCAGCCGCGCGCACAGAGCAGAGCAGAGTGCAGCACCACACTGCCGCCAAATCTGCAGTGCCACTGATGAGCTCCCTCGAGCCCGAGCCGTGTGAAGCAAGGAGGAAGGCCTACGAAACACCCCCAGCTATTTCCCCTCCGAGACCCCACCCTTCCCGGCTGGATTTCGCGCGCACACGCCTTCTTCTTCGTCTCCGACGACCGAGTTCTGCACCTCACTGCCGAGCCATCGAGCCACCGCCTCTCCGGCCCAACCAACACCGTGGTGAGCTTCCCCGCGATCTCTTGAACCCTTTGCACGCGCAGTCTTCCCTTTTGCCTATCGCTGGTGCGCTTCTTCGCGTGAGCCACTCGCCGCCGCCACCTCGGCACATGTTGCTGGCCAGGCCACCGTCGGGCCTGTCAGAAACTGGCCGCACTGTTGAGTCAACGTGCCTGCGTAGATGTTGTAGGAGTACTCGGCCGGGTCGATTACGTCGCCGTTTGGCCACCGGCGTGCTTGGCTGAGCCGCCGCCGTTGATTGCTGCTGTTTGCTGTCGATGGCCGCCCTCCGGTTGTCGCCGGTGACAACACGTCCCTCAATCGAGTCCCCTGTGTCACACTGGTGCCACCGGTGCCCTCCGCTAACCGCGTCGTGCTGCCGTTCGCCGCCGGCGAGTTCGCCGTGCCGCCGGTACTGTGTCGCCCCGCGCTCGTTCAATTATGACCCGAGTCAAAATCCGCCGGGCCCACTGTCAGTGACTGTGGCTAGCCGGCCGGGTGTACAAAAAGATTTCCGGGCTGTTTTTAATTCGGATATTCGAGAAAATGTGAAATTGAATTTTGGCTCAACACACAATTCGGCTGAAACTTGTAAAATACATAGAAAATTGTACATAGCTCCAAAAATCATGAAACCAATTTTGTTAGGTTTATATGATCAGTATCTACATGTTACAAATACTGGGAGCTATGAAATGTGTATTTAAATTGCATGGGTTAATAAAAATAGGTTTGAGCTTTATTAATCCATAGTTAAATATTGGTAGCTCCAAAATTGATGAAATCAATTTTGTAAATCTTGTTAATTGTTTCCCTGATCATTAAAAATAATCACCCTCATGTTAGACATTATTAAATTCCTATTTAGGGTTAAGCTTTGTGTTAAGCTTAATTAATCCAGGAAAATGAGTAGATGCTGAAACATAAATCCAAATTAAGAAAATTTTGAGGCTTTAAAACTCATGTCATTATGCACGGCATCTCCACCTTGTCATGCGTTATGGAGCATATGTCATTGCATGTCATTCGTGCTCATCATTGAATGCGTTCTTCAGTAGCGAACGAAGAATCGGAGCGTGACGCGAGTGTGATCGAAGGTGACGCCGAGGCACACCACTTCTGCGAGTTCTGTTCAGGAAGTATCAGGCAAACCCCAGAGCAGAAATGCAAGCATCTAAGCATACTGCACCCTTTGTCCAAATTAAATGGAGTCTAAAATTGATAAATCATGCTTTATGTATGTTTGCATGTGTTGAGTCCAGTGTCGGGGATATGGGTAGAACCTATATTGATGCATTATCTCTACCTTGACTTATTGATGAATCCTTATCCGTGTAGCCTTAAGGATATAGTTGTTGTCTAGTTTCAAGGTTTTTTCGAAATTCTTAGCAATTCTTAGGTCCTCGGTAGAAGTCGAGCGACGGTGCTACTGTTGTTCACGAGCTTAGGGCTTAATCACTGTTACAGATACAAAGATGATGTTGAGATTAATGGTTGAGATATGAGATTGAGGCGAGATGTGGGCGGTATTAGGGGTATCTTCGGGAGAGGAGCTCGGATGCTATAGACCGCTTGCATCATTTAAGGCCGTCCGTCGGTACAGTTGGCTCTAGCACTTTCCGTACTCACCACATGCTGATCTAATGGTAAGGTAAGCCGATTATCTTATGCCATGCCAACACTTGCCTTGCGGCTCTATGATGCGTAAGAGAAAAAGAAAAGGAGAAGCAAGGTGGCGGGGAGCCGGAGGTGTCCGAGACACGCTCACGGTAACCCCGGTGTCATAGGGGCATTGCAAGTGGGTGGTTCCGGGTATGAGAAAGATTGACTCGAGTACCCCCTTGTGTACTTTCATGAGTAGAACAAGCCGAATGGTCCTCAAGTCGTGTGGGTAAAGTTGTACCCCCTACAGGGTATAAGAACAATTCGAATTGCCGCGCTATCGGTCATGAGCATGCTATTGTTTCATTTGTATTGGTCGTAGAGTTTACGAATGTGGGATAAGGTTATGGTATGAAGGTTTTGGTTGGTGGTTTGTTGTTGAGGTACTTTGGTTACTATGCATACACGTTCAAGTTGTGGTCTATAGGGTAGAAAGGTAGTTATTTTTGGAGTTAAGTATAGATACTCCTACATATGTGTCTAGGTTGCTTACCGTATATGTTTTACTTAACCTTGTGGTCTACTCTTGCTAACAGCTCAATGCATAATCCTTGGAGTCGAGCTAAGTATATGTGTTCTATATGGATTAAGTCTTGCGAGTACCTTCATACTCATGCCTACGCTTTCAGGTTCTGCTGGTGAGGGTGATGCGTTGTTTGGCTACTTCGTGCCCGCCGATGCAGGTGGTGGGCAAGAGTTGTGCATCCTACTCTGTTGAGGCGTAGCTTTTGGGGTGGAGCCTAAGGGCATATGGTTCCACTCTCCTTTTGTTGTTGTTAAGTTTTGTTTTTCCGCTGCGTAGTTCCTCCTTGTGTAATCTGTTGCAAATAGTTGCATGCTTAAGAACTTGTAATATAACTTTAATTACTCTCTCTTTCTTAAGCTATGTTGTGATATACATGTTGGAAAGGCATGTGTTCCAATCTTAGACATAAAACACGTGCTGGGACTACCAAAATGGTATTCTAGTTAATCACTGAGGTTATGATTATGAATAATGATCCTCCTGATGATTAATTAGAATACTATTTGGACAGTTCCTCATATCAGCCCCCTACTTATGTTCAGGAGACGGTAAGATTAGGGCTCCATAAAGGACCGAGGGTGGTGTGCCTGCCTAGGGCTGACCATTGCCTGCCGTCGGGGTCGAAGGACCCTGTCCATTTGTAGGGTCGTTGTCATGATGACCCAGATCATCACCCCTGTCTTCGATAGAGAAAACTTCTTAGGGGTAATCTTCGCTATAGGAGGTGTCCAGATCTATCATGGATGTTTCATCGGATTACTCCAGGTTGGTATCTTGATAATCCATGTTGTTAAAAGTTACAGGGGTTGATCCCAACTTATTGTGAGTTGGACATTCACAGTTGTCTTGGCAGTCGAGTGGTTCGAAATCAATAACATAATCCTTAGCGCATTGATCCATAAATTGACTTACATGGTCGCTAGCATCGTTGCCAGAAAGCTCGGCATCAAAATTCACCCAATCAATCATCAGCTTGCCAGGGAGAGGGGTAAAATTATCGTAGAACCCTTCATCTAAAAGTGATTCTCGTCGAAGCTTTGGGCAATATCGATGACATCTTGTATGTAGATTCTTCAATGTTTTTTTCATGGCCCCATGGACAGCGCCAACTGTCGAAAATTGGTGAACCGCCGATCTAACGAACTTGTTAAATAAATAGTTTAGGGTGCTTAGGGTGATTTGTAGTGTAGATTTTGGAGGAAAATATCGTGATTGGTTAGGATCGTACATCACATATCCTCAATTGATGAATTTTTAGGATTGTCTATTGTGTAGATTGCAATGCATGTGAAATTTTTGTGGGAGTCCATGAATTAGTTTGAAATATAGTGCAAGTCACGAGTTGTGTAGTGTTTTGGCTATGTGGTCATATTTGCAGATCGAATGATGATGTAGTTAGGTCAATTAAAATTATTTTGAGCATAGTTATGAGTTTGTTTAGTGTGTTTTGTAGATGGATCATGTTGTCCATGTATTTTCCGATGACATGGTTAATTAAAATGGAGAGTTTGATAAGATGAGGGAAGAAGTGGCAACAAAATGTGAACCAACCTTGCTTTAATGACCTTGTTGTTTGAGTTATGTCATTGTTGAATATGGGTGTGGTGGAAGGCGAAGTAAGCATTCGTGGAAGGTTTGATGGCGATGGTGCTAGGGCTTACTATGTGCTGATGGAGTTGGCATCAGAGGATGATAGGAAGCTTTACAAGGAATGAGTTAAAGGTTATCAAGTTTCTTGCACGGAGGTGGTTGCTGATGTTTGTATGAGGGGAATCACCCGGTCAATGTTTCAAGATGGGGGATGTAGTGTTGTTGGGGCATCTAGTTTGATACAGGCGGATGACCTTGTTGAGCATTTAGCTTCGGGAAATAAATACTTGTCTTCTTTATTTTCACGCATACTTTCTTGTTCTAGTTGATCTTTTGGGCGATTTGCCCCAATCTACTTGTTTGTGAGTTTGTGATCGCAAGTGGTTGTTGAAAAGAAGTTCATACATCAATTAGAAACTATGGTAACTCATAGACTCAACTATATTCACTTAAATATTCATAGTTTTAAATTTCTTGTTATTTCCAGACTATCCGGGTTCACCCGGAGTATCTAGATCCTATACAACCTGGAATCTCCGAATTGACCCGGAGTATTCGGACTCTGTAATCCGCTGTGAAGTTTTAAATTTCAGGAAACACCTATTCACCACCCTCTAGACGACATCACATACATTCATATTTGACCATCGTTTGCGAGCTTAGGGCTTACTGTTATTCACAAAGACAATGATAATGGAGGGATTTGTAAGTTAGTAAGGATGGGGCGAGGTTCGGACGGGCAATAGGGATGGCTCGAGAAAGGAGTCTCGGATGCTATAGGCCCGTTAGAATCGTTTAAGGACCGACCGTTGTTGTAGTTGGCTTTGGCGCTTTCCGTAATTACCACATATCGATATAATGGTAAGATAATCCGAATACTGCGACCTTTTGGCTTGCTGGCCTATGGTGGCGTAGGTATAATAGGCTTGTAGAGGCAACATCGTAAAGATGTTGTGGACATAATAAACTTGTAAAGGTATCTAGTTTGTTCGAGAAATAGTTCTAGCTATCTCCACACCTCTAGACGTAACTAGGGTAAAGGTAAAGATGTTGTGGACATAATAAACTTGTAAAGGTATCTAGGAGTAGCTCTAGTGGACCTCCACACCTATAGGTATATGTTTAAATGGTCGGGGCTCAATTGGAAAAGGTTAACACGGGTATCCCCTTGTGTGCATTTTAGCGGATGACGCAAGACGAATGGTTCTCGTATTGTGTGGGTAAAGATGTAACCTATGTGGGGTGTAAAAACAATTTGAATTGTCACGCTCTCAGTTATGAGCATGCTTCTGTCCATTTACATCGATCGTAGAGTTTCGTTATTGGGTGTGAGGGAATATTGGGACATATTTGGTAATGTTGATGAAGAATTGATATGGTACAACTTACAATTTTATTATGTTGATGGTCTCCGGATACAAGGATGTTTTGGTTAGGTGTAGGTGATTACACTTGAGTCCAAATTGTTTTTGCATATGAAGTTACTTAACCTTTGTGATCGAGCCATTGCTAATTACCCGTATAAATTCTCCTTGAAGTCAGGCTATTTATAAGTGCATATTATTGATTAAGTCTTGCGAGTATCTTCGTACTCACGTGCTTTGTTTGCTTTTCAGGTAAGAAAAAATAGTTTTTGTCTACTTTACGTCCGTCGATGTTGGCAACGAACACGTTATTTTAGAGTGACACCTTAGGGCAAATGGCGCTACAAATCTTTTATCGTTATGTAACTTATTCCATTGCATAGCTACTCTAGCAAACATTCGAGTTATGCATTTTGATGTAAATTTAATTGTACTTAAAGATTTGAACTCAATTTAATTACTCGCTCTTTATCATGTCTTGTGATGATGTGCTTATTGTAAAGACGTGTATTCTGATCCTTAAAGTAAATACATACCGGAACTACCAGAATGTTATTTCGGTTAATCATTGTGGACATCATTATAGAAAATGATCGTCCTAATAATTAGTTCGAATACTATTTGGACGATTCCTCACAAAAACAACACACGCGGAGTCTGTATCATCGTTGCCAAGCTCGCCGCACACTACACCCAAGCCGCTCCAACTTCCCACAGTAGACCACAACCTCTGTGTAGATGACCCTATTCCCCCGTCCATGGCAACCTCATGTCGTCGTTGCCGAGCTTGTCGGATGCCCAAACGCAGCAGCTCTGACTCCACCAAAGGTCATCCGTGGGCAGAAAGGCGCATCACCAACAGAGCAGAGACCCCACCGAACAACTTGCCCCATTAGAGGGCTAGTGTAGTCACAACCGTCGCTAAAGTAGGCACCTGCCACAACCAACCGTCAGTCACTAGAACATGATGTGAGATCCTCCAAACGACGCCTCCAGGGAGGTCATGACGCACCAGCCGTCGTTGCTGCCCATCCTGACACGGGCAATGTTTCACTTGAGAGATCCCACGGCAAAAGGAGGGCACCTACAACAAACACCTTCAAAGAGGAAGCGACACCCGAGGACACCACCACCATCGGCCCAACCAAAAGCCAAGCAAGGCTTTCGCCCGAGACACCTAACCCCTGCCCGAAGACCTCGCCACCAAGAGCACGTGTCGCCCCAAAGTCCCCCCATGCCAAGACGCTCCCTGCAGGCCCGACTAGAGAAAGAAGAGAATCTTGCAAGAGAGGAGCCGCCATGACACAGAGGTTGAGGGCAACTGAAGACGCAGTGGGACGAAGCCAAGCCGCCAGCACCACATCAAGCACAGCACGCATCCAGAAAAGCTCACCCCTCACGCCACCAGGCACCCCATAGGCCGGATGGGAGAAAGAGGAAATCTGACAAAAGGAGGAACCACTGAGGCACTGAGAGCGGAGCACACTCCGGTCAAACACTTGCCTAACGCACGAAACACCACCGCTAGAACTGGCTAAACGTAACACCGCCACCAGTACCGCTAGCGGCGGCTATTGCAGATGGCCTTTAACCAGAGCACCCACAACATAGCCGCCACACCACACCACAACGCCGCTGGCCCCCGGGTTTCCACGCCAAAGGAGGTGCATAGCTACCGCCAACTTGGGAGGCGCGGGGACATACAAAAATGGGCTGTCACGAGCGGGAGCACGTGGGATCACGCGGATCTGGGCGCTGCAGTCGGTGCCCGCAGATCTAGAGGCCACCGAACCGACCGGACGCGCAGATTCGGCCTAGGGCCGGCCCTAGTGGGGGGGGGGGGGGGCGAGCGGGGCGGCCGCCCGGGCCCCCCATATGTATATGTATATTGTGTATGTGTTCTGTCCGGCCCAAAAGCAAACTGAAAAAATTAGGTCTGGGCGAGTGGATGTATTGCGGCGTGACTCTTTGACTACTCTACGCCTCTACTGCCTCGACGCCGACGCAATCACGGGATTCACCGGCCGCGTGCCCAACCTAATCGGCGACTCAGCGCCGAGGCTCGAGCGCTAGCGTCAGGCTGTCAGCGGGTGCTGCCGCCTGCCCAGCCGACCAGGCCTGTTGCGGACTGCGGTGCTACCGTCTGGCATCTGCCGACTGCCCAGCCGACCAGGCCTGCTACTGCTGGCTGCTGCGGTGCTGCCGTCTACGGCCTGCCGACTGCCAACTGTATCGGAAAATTAATTTATGTGGGTAACTCTCACAACCCAAGAACGCAGCGGCAGAGCGGCACATCATCGAGCCGTGCAAAGATTCACATGATTTGACATGAGATATGAATGAAGTAGTTTAAATTCTTTATAATTCCTCTAGAACGTATTCTCCAGTTTGGACTCAACACACGGGCCGGGCCACTGCCGAGTGCCGACTGGCGACTACCGTGGACCGTCAGCAGACCGTGGTGGTGATTGGTGAGTCCGTCTGTGATAATCATATTCTCTAACATGTATAATCATATTCTTATATTTGTTTTAGATTTATGATAAACTCGCTTTTGTTTTCAAGTTGGGTGATGGAGTCGTAATTGTTAATCTTGGTGTTGACAATTACATAGACTTAACTGAGAAATATATCTTTATTTTACCCTCTCATATAGTCATATGTCTTGTCTGTATCTTATTTCTCTGTTTATATTATTGTGTACTGGGATATACTATTTTTTTATATGGTACGTGCAACTGCTATTTATTTGATATAAAAAAATATAACACTATTACTTTGAGCCACTATATATATAAATTTTTTTTAAAATTTATATTTAATAAAAATCTATTTTTAATCTCATCTTGAACCACCAAAATAGCAAAACCGACCCTGATCCGGCCACCACCGCACCGGATCCGGCCGCCCACCCCACGCGCAGAAACAAGGCGACACTGCGGACACAAGCCACCGACGCAGAACCAAGGCCGGAGGGGACCCAAACCTGCGAAGCTCAGAGCGCCGGCAAACGACGGACTGCCCGACGAAACCCCGGCATGGCGCGAGTGGTCTCCACGAGTGCGCGCTAGTAGCCAACCTTGAGGAGCCGCTAGGCCACCAGACTACGGGCGGCGCGACGAAACGCCGGAGCAAGATCTCCTCGGCGCGCTCGAATGCGCACGCGATGGGGAGCTCGACGGCGAGGCACCCGGTGACCGCCGCCTGGAACCCGGCCGAGCCGGCAGCCGCGAGTGCAACAAACTGCGCAAAAGGCGACCCGCTCACCATGCCCCCGCCGGACGCGAGGAGCCACACCGCGCCCAAAACAGCACTTGACTGCCACAGATCCAGACCTCGAACGGTCGAACCTGGCACAAGGGTTCTCATAATTTTTTAAGGAAAGACCTTGTACCATAACTTGTACTGGTTTTGCCCTTCTTTTGGAATAAGTTGCTGTACCATTGCCTCGTCCAGATTCACCAACCAAGCACGGACCGATATATGACACACGCACATGGTCCTTCAGAAATCCTAGTGGAGCGATGGAGCCGTTCCTCGACTTCCTAGTACCAAAATATTGCATGATAAACGCCCCAATCCTACTTTCACAGCTTCGTAGTGACATTTTGGTACTACTAAAAAAAGTTTCAGTCCTGATTGTAAATACAGGTATTATACTACTCCGTGATAAGGAAAAATATCCCATATACATTATCACATTAGTTCTAGTACTAGGTATATTTTTTTAATAAGAAACTCTACACCGTGTCATATTTATGGTCTATTTGGTGGGCTCTAGTTCCATCTTAACTCTATAAATTTTTAGAGCCAAAGCCTTAAATATTTTAAGGTCTTCTGTTAAGACATTTTCTTTTGATTTTAAACTTAAAACAAATATTTAAATATATTTTATCCTATTAATTTTAAATTCGATATATAAATATCAGAAGTGAACTCTGCCAAGCACGGTCTTACTCTTACCATTTTTTAGGCTTGGAACTCACAAGTGGCGGTAAAGACACGAACATCCATCCATCCCCTCAAATCCAGCGCCGCACCAAATCCGGGACAAGAATTTACAACCTCTCATCCCATCTCGTTTCCTCGTGCTCCCTCTCACTCCCTAGTCCCTCGGCGGTCGCCTCACACCCCTCTACTTCTCGGCCGCGGCTTCTCTGTCTCCTAACCCTGTGCCGATCGGTGTCCCTGCGCATGTGGAGGCAATCCTTTTGCCCCCTTCAGGACCTGGGCCCTCTAATTCCTCCGTCCACCGTCGAACGCCAAAACAGAACGGAGCCGTCAGCCCGTTACCCTTCCGTTACTTTTCTCTTTTTTTTTCTCTCGTGTGTAGGGTGTCAACCACTCCAAGTTTTTCTTTCTTCTTGTTACGCGTGCAGACCACTCCGATCCCTGCTTCACTTTCTTGGCCTGGCCGCCTGACTTGTGTCCAACTCCATCAGTTCAGCGTGAGGGGCTCACTCCGGCGGCGCCTCTGCAGGGATCTCGTTGAGCCATAAGAAGCTCAAGCTTGATGGCGCGAAGCTTGATTTGGGTTGTGGGAAGCTCTAGTTCGGCGGCGTGAAGCTAAATTTGGGCGCCGGGAGCATGATTCCGGTGGCAAGGACCTCGATTTGGGTGACTAGGACCTCAATTCCTGTGGCAGGGAGTTTGATTTGTGCGGTGAGGAGTTTGATTCCGGCATTTCCTCTTTAGCTTCGTCGAGTCCGAGGTCACCGTGGCGAGTCCTAGAGCTGGGAAGCGTCGATTTGGGCGTCAACCCAGAGGCATATTTGGCTCGCCGGCTTTGAGTTCATGGTGCTGGAGTTTGCCGGCGGCTGTTGCTGCTGTGAACATGAAGGCAAGGGTATGGCCGTGTGTGGCAGCAGGCACTTCCTCAGCAAATTTGGTCTGGTTAGTTGTCTTATGCTGTTCCCAGTTTTTCTTGAAGAGGATGTGCTCACCCCTTTGTTTGATGCTTTCAGACCAGTTGGATTACTCGTTTGTAGAATGTGTACGTAATTTGGACAAATTTTATACCACACAAAAAGTGCTATTTCGCACATCTTCGATTGAAGATTGGAAGTCTGGTTAAGAGGTAACTTACAGAATAATTAAAACAATATTTAGAGATTTAGTTGGTAAAGTAAATAGTCGCATGCATATGATTCGCATCCCAGTGCACAAAATACATGCATTCTTCTAAATAGATGATAACTTCAATGAAAATGGTTGAACACGTTGTAGGGATTTATATTGAATGACTGGGTGGCATTTCCTTGTTGCGTATCTTGGCCATGTTGAGGGACTCCAAGCCAAGAACCAAAGGATGGCAGTGAAGCATTCCCAACTGGATAGTAGCCCGGTGTATGCATGTGATTTTGGACTGTAGGAGTCCCTAAATGATCCTGTCCCAATTGAAAAATAATAATAACATCAGTAGTGAAAAATATGACTAGTCTTGATAATGTAAAGTATTGTTGGATTGCTATACCAATATGGTGTATTGTGGCTGTGAATGTGTTATAATCTCCGCTTCTATTGCAGAATCAGGTTCCTTGGGGTCCTTCTTCGTCTTTTTGCTCTCTAGTGTTGCCTTCTCAAAACCACCAATTGGCTTTGCAGACCCACGGACTGTCTTCTGCTTAACCTTGATGCCTCTTGGTTTTCCAGGCTTGTCAATCTTCATGCATGCTTGACACATACAACGTGTCTCAGGCCTGCTGAAGCACTGTCCGTTGGTGGATGGTTCTGCTCGTTTATCATGACCACGAGCACCTATTGATAAATAAATAAACTGATCAAAATTATGTTTCCCCAAACCATGACCATACCAATACAAATATAAATTGAATTCAGTACCTGCACGAGAACAACAAAATATTCTATTCTTTATTGTGGAAGTATTTTTCACATTATGGGAACTGCTCCTTCGAATACTGAAACCCTTATCTCGAGCATAGGCGTTGTAAAAGTCATACGCCTCTTGTTCAGTGTAGAATTTCATTCCAACCTTTGGAATCTTGCCTTCCAGACAATTTTTTACTTGAATAGATTCAATTTTGCCAGAATCCTGAAAAATTGTAGTAAGTTTCATGTGGAATAAGTTAGCAATCAAACAAAATTCCAAGGGAAAGTAAAATTCATCTGTATAGATGTGTTTGAAATGATAAAGCATTTGCAATGATAATACAATAAGAAATCTTACAATTTCTAACTCTGTTGTTCCTGTGTAACCAGGAAGATTGTTGATCCCAGAGAAATTTGGTGAAGATGTGGCAGGAGCAGCAGGTGACATGATGATTCCTGGTACTTGTGGAAGTAATGGCGCTGTCACTTCTATGTTGTTGTCCTTGTTAGACCTGGAGAGAGTTGGCTGAGACGCCATGCTGTTGTGATGAATATGTTAATCTGAATTATCGTGCGGTCGCAAATTAGATGGAAGTTATCTATTGTGATTGGCGCCACATTAACTATTTGGCGCCTTTTTCCTCCATCAATATCTCTAGTTTGGCGGGTTTTTTTTTGATCCATCAATATCTCCTGATTTCCGTAATTATGATAGTGTGTGACAGAACAAGCTGACGGCTCCGTTCTGTTCTGGCGTTCGACGGTGGACGGAGGAATCAGAGGGCCCAGCTCCTGAAAGGGGCAAAAGGATTGCCTCCACATGTGCAGGGACACCGATCGGCACAGGGTTAAGAGACAGAGAAGCCGCAGCCCTACTTCTCTGGCCTCTTCCATCCCACGCACTACACATCAAGCGCACACGCAGACGCTGTGAGCCCTGTGGCCTACGGGCGTCGCTTCCACACTGCCAGCCATTACTGCCAGCCCGTCCCCACCTGCCCCACCGGGCCCGACGAGCACGCCAGGGGGTCTTGCGCTGCATGGACCGCCGCGGCGGCTCGCCCACGGCGGAGCGCCGCCGGGGGATCCGGCGCCTACTGCTGGCGCGGGGTGAGGCGTCCTCCTACTCACCGCCACCGCCGCCGTCGCCGCTGCCGGCGGAGGAGGGGCGGGTGAAAGGGTTCGCCTCGGCGGCGCTGCGCGGGCTGGGGTGCACGTCGGCGGCGGCCTCGCAGGCGTACGCGCCGGGGACCGGGGCGGGAGCAGCCGCGGCGGAGGTCGTGCGGTCGTCGGCGGACTGGCACGGGCGACGGAGGAGGAGGGGGAAGGAGAGGAGGAAGGAGCGGGGCAGCGGGGGAGGGGGAGGCCTTGTGAGTGGGGGGATCGGCGCCGACGTGTGGTGCGCTCCCGGGATACCCTTCACCGCGGAGGCGTCGTCGGTGGACTGCGTGGTGACGCGGCACCAGATGGTGGGGAGGGGCGGCCGCGGCGGCGAGGGGGAGAGATCCCACAGAGAGGTGCGTGGTTGGCTTCTTTCTAGCCATCCTTGCTGCTCCTTGTTGATTTGGTTAATGTTTGATCTGTTTGTGCTCAAATTTTGTTCGCTTCGAAGGATTCCTAGTTCTTGGGTGGCTGGAGAGCGGTTATTTTTTCCCTTATTTCTTCTTCGCGAGGATTTTCTTTTCCCATTTGATTGTTCTGAGAAACGGATTGTGAAAAAAGATTAATTTTTTGTTTTCATTTTTTGGGTCCTATGGTTGCTGTTAGCTCTCAAGGATGGTTTATGCTTTGTATCAGGTTCACATCATTTCCTGTCCCCTTGAAAATTTAATCTATGCCATTATTCCCACTTAATCTTGACAACTAGGATTACGGACGGTCGTCAATATTGTTTAAGGTCAATGTGATTAGTTGTTTGTTCGCTAGTCATCTTTACATCTATTCTGGGCGTACTGGATTCTTTTACTCCTATATGCAAATGGAATATTTGCCATGTTCTGCTGTACTGATGAGCTCTCTCACCTGAACAGAGGCCGTGCTTGTCCCGGAGGGTCACCGTGCAGGAGCAGATATCCTCGTCCTTCATGGACTCGCCGCCGCCGCACATCGACTCCCCGTTCTTCGGCGCCGAACTCATCCCCTCCGGCCGCCACCGCCGGATGCGCGGGTACCGCCACTCCCCCGGAGGCCTCGAGGAAGAGGTACTTCGACAAACGTCTGCTCTTTGACTGCCGCGCTTGCTTGCACACATCAACCGCATCCATACCTTTCCGGCTAGAGCGGTTGGTGCTCGATCGCGCCGCATGGAGGTTCCCGTGCCGTACCTCGTGATCTGACATGTTCGTGCGGTGATGCATGCTTGGTACTACCTTGTTCGGTGACGCCCCTGAGCGGGCGTTGGAAGTGGTTGACTTGCTTCTTTCGTGCGCTAAACGTGACGTGAGATCGTGGCCTTCGTGGAGATTACTAACCAACCGGTTCCTTAACACGCACAATGATCACCGGTGGTTACAACCGTGGGGGTAATGCTACTGATATAAGTATACCTGTATCAGGGCATGCACAATGGAGGTGCCAAGCAAAATTTGATCATGTACTAGGGTGCTCAGCAAGATTTGATACCTAGGAAGCTTGATTTGATTAGATAGACATCGATGCCAAACAGTTTCTTATGCAAAATAAAATGACATAGTATAGGTGCTTGATTATGCCTACCATTTAAGCACCTACAAAGAGTTGCTTTCATCAAAGGAAATAAATTTCATATAGGTGCTTGATGACGCGTCTATACTCTCTATTTAAGCACCTTTTACAAGCATTCTGCATTGTGCATGCCTTATGGACCAGCTGATGACGATGTAGATAAGGGTCCTGTTAATTTAAGGATTAGGATAATTGCAGTAGAGGAAGGAGGGAATGAGACCGAGATCAATGTGGTCATGGAAAGAGACCTCTCAACCATGGTTATGCTCTGGCCTCCGTCTTGTGTATTCCAACACCAAGTACAATTATAAATGCTGGATACTAGCGTTGAGCTGGGCAGGGCAGCCATGGTGCTGAAACGGTCACTTGTTAACTGTGCTCTTCCAGAATGGGGGCAGGAGTGGTGGAGCACCTGGCTCACTCTTTTGCATCTGTTCTAGACTTCTAGTGGATCGTGCAGTGGGTGCTAGGTAGGAATGGCCATGCTGGTGTAGGAATCATGGCTGATGGTGGGTGCTAGAAGCAAACCATTTACGATTTAGTGCCAAGCTTCTCCTCTGGATTGAACTATTATTTAGTGTTCAGGGGACCAGTGCTTCCTATGATTTGCTTGTTGCTTCAGTTATAATCAGATCTGGAGTTGTAGACATTCCTTCAACACTTCATGTGGGCACCTGACTAGTGATGGCTCCTACTTAATCATTGAACTTCAAGATCCATGAGCATTGTTAGTCCGGTCCATACAAGGCACCGGCGCCTATCAACAGATAAATAGGAGCAAATTGTGTTAATTTTTTTAGTGGGTGCTGGAAATGCTAGACAAAGATGGTATAACCTACATATTCTTCTAGCAGTTTCAAAAACTTGATTTAGCTGTTTGTGATGATGCAGATCATGATATTTCAAACAAGAGTATTGCTGGGAGGAATGAGTGTGTACGATCGATACCAGGATTGGCGCCTTGATGTCGATAACATGACATACGAGGTACAGCTGTCTCCCTCTGTATGCATCACTTCTGCAAATTATCACTGCTATCATGACCATCTTCAACCTATTTGCTTTACAGGAGCTGCTCGAGCTTGAAGACAGGATTGGATATGTTAACACAGGGTTGCGTGAGGATGAGATTACTCGCAGCCTTAGGAAGGTCAAGCACCCAGCCTTCGGCTCTTTCCGATTCGCAAAAGAAATGGAAAGGAAATGCAGTATTTGTCAGGTACGCCTTACTTTCTTTCTCCTTAGTTGTATGATTCCATGACTTCTCTTTACATGAGCACCCTGTGGCCAACGCTTAAACATCCAATGCACATTTTGTTGCAGGAAGAATTTGAAGCAAATGAAGAAATGGGAAGGCTTGACTGTGGCCATAGCTATCATGTTTACTGCATCAAACAGTGGCTCTCTCAGAAGAACACTTGCCCAGTTTGCAAGACTGCGGTCAACAAGACATGAAATCCAAACTCCAAGCCATATTGTGGCTATCTGTATAACCTGGTGAAATTGAAAAACTATGTTGTCTTGTACAGGCCGTTACATATGCTATTGTATAAACGCATCATCCATTCGTTTGCATTTGCAGATAGAAATGCCGTATTGTGGCCATCTTTCATCAAATCTATTGGTTCTGACACCCTTTTGCTGAAGGTGATATGGAAAATGTTTTGCAGTAGCAATTAGGATAAACCATTCGTTTCCTGGATCTGTTTATATCTTGCCAACACAAGCGTCGACAGTTGATGCAATATCATGGTAGTGCCTTTCCGCAGCAATACTCTGAACCCATCGGTTCATCTGTCGTCAAAAGATTATTCCAATTTTCACAACGTGGTGTGTACACAATGCTTATCTTGGCCGTCTGGACATTTCATCACATGGATCTTGTAGCAAAGCAAGAAAGGGAAGAAACAGTTGTATAGGTCATTTCCGAATCTCAAAGCTGTGGTAGACGGCATAGGTATTATGTGCGCAACATATTAAGGAGTTGCATTTTCCCATTCTTCATATTCAAGCGTTCATTTTGTAACTGCGAAAGATTACCACTCACTTCTCAAAACAACAACGGTGTAACTTAAATTACATTTACATTTCGAACCAAGAATTCAAAGCCCACATGATTTCGAGAGCTAAAAAAATATGCACCAGTTCTATAGGTTTCGCCAATCCGACTCAATATGCCGGTAAAAATCCAAAGGTAGACAATATACACGGCCGTATTTGCCGAAATAGACAATATATCATCGTATTTACAATTTTAGCATGCGTATTTGGCACCTCATTTACCAAAAACCAATTTTTGATACACCATACCCTAAAAACTACGCCGGCCCCACCATTTTTGGCACACGAGATACCGAATATGGCACTGTGGACTATATTCGGCACCTCATGCGCTGAAAATCAAGTGTATTCGGCACATGAGGTGCCAAATATGGCACCATGGACCATTCGGCACCTCATGTGCTGAAAATCAAGTGTATTCGGCATATGAGGTGCCGAATATGGTTGGGACCGGCTACGGTCACTTTGATGCCGTCATTTTATGCTGGGAACGGCCGCGTCATGTAACACTTCGTGTTTGTCATTTTATGCTGGGACCGGCTGCGTCATGTAACGTTCATCGACAGAGAAAGAAAGAGGCGTGTTGTCATTTCATGTTTGAAGCTCTGTCATGTGGTCACTTCGTGTCTAAAGATGGAGTTAGGATAGATGTGTTGTCATTTATACTTAAAGCTCTGTCACGTTGTCACTTCTTGTCTAAAGGCTAAGTCAAAACATAGATATGAACATATGTCATGGTTTGAGCCTAATGTAAGCAATTGCTAACTTTCGATAAAATTAGAAATTATTTGCTAATTTAAATCTACATTTCAAAATTCCTAATTTATCATGTAGTCTCAAAGGCTGTGGGCAGCCTTAACACTTAGCCATGTTTGGACATGCACAATTTAAAATATAGTAGTGGCAATATTTTCCCTTGTATCATTGATCTCAAGATGCATAGTGCATAGCTGTTGATTACCTAAATCATCTCAAGATGGCGGTGGAAAGTGGCGACGTAAACTATCGGAAGAATGCCAGTTGTGCCAGTCCATGCTATCAGGGTAAGATGGTTGTTGTCTCCGAGGTGGTGATTGGAAGTTGTGAGGATGGGTAGAAGCAAATCCACCATCATCTTCAGGGTCATCAGTGTCCTCCGGAAATGGAGGCCTTGGAGGGAGAGGTCGTTATGGTATGAAATCGTTGTCCTCGTCATCATCTTGAGCTATCATGGTATAAGCATATCATATATCCTTGTTGGTCGTACGCCATGTCAATGTGGTATGTGAACGTCCTCTTGCAGTGTTCCTTGAATATTCTCCTGTATTGCTGCTGGAACATCGAGACATTGATGGCATGAAATCATCGTCCTCATCGGCCTCGTTATTTTCTGGTTGAATAGTAGAGGGCCCCTTATACCCCTTAGGTTCGCTGATCTTCGTCGTCTTTTACGCGAACCAGGTATCACACTCCCGCCGAAGAGCATATACATCACCAAGAAGTTTGTGATTTCTTTGTTAATCAACTCAGCATCTTTTGGGAACGCCTAACGCAAAAGAGGAGCATTTGAATCAATGAAAAAAAGATAAGCAGGGTGACCAAATAGAAAATGACGAACTTGAATGTGAGATGCATACTGGTCGGGCAATATCGTCATCCTTCTTTACCCCATAGAGAAACCTAGCGCAAAAGAATGGTCGGCTAGTTCGCACACTCTGAGATACATTTGACGTCGCTCGTGCAAGAGAGCCCTAAGGTCGTCGGTGGTTACATATTGGAGCGGAGCGGTTAACGCGAAACAGAAGGGTCTTGCATGCAATTTGGACACAGCTTGGGCTATGTTGTTCTCCTTGAAGGGATAATCCTTCCCTCCACGCACAACCTGCAATGAGGTATTTAATGCTATATCGATCATTGTTGGTGTCCATGGAAAGCCTGTACTAGAAGATCATGTTATAGATTTATTGCTCCTTGACTGCAATGTTCTGGCTCTGCACCAAAGCACGATTCCCTCATTATTTAAGAAACATTAAATAATTAATAAATATCATAATTAGTATGTAAAAATGCTTAATAAATAAGTAATAAATAAAGTTATGTACCATAATTATTTGACAAATATTAAATAAATTAAAAGTAATTACATTAACAATACAGTGAGTAAGAGGCTAGTTCGTTTGCACCACTTTCTCTCCACATCAGGCCATGCAATGGAGAGATTTGTGCTGTCATGCAGCACATCTAACGCATGCAGAAGGCCCTTGTTACGGTATGAGATGATGCAAACTTATTCCCTATTGCCCACGACACGTGTTCTCACCAAGATGAGGAACCATAGTCAGTTATCATTGTTCTCACTCTCAACTATTGCAAACGAGAGAGGAATGATCTGATAGTTTGCATCCGCCGCCATTGCTATCATAAGGTTACCATGGTACTTGCCGTTAAGAAATGTGGCATCCACGCATACAACCAGCTTGCAATGTTTGAAAGCTTCGATGCATTGTCCAAAGGACCAGAAAAACCTAATGAGGTATCGGTCAGTGGTGCTGTATGACCTATCCTCCAGTTTGATCGGCTCATCTGTCATGGCCCACTAAGTCCCTGGATTCGTCATGGCAATCTTCTGTAGCAGCATCGGAGCATAGTTGTAAGACTATTCAAAGCTTCCAAACAATATTTTTAATGCCTTTTGCTTCGCTCGCCACATGGTGTAGTAATTGATCATCATACCCGTCTTAGTCTGCACCTCCTCCATAATGGATTTTGGCGACAAACATATGTCTGTGCCAACAAGGGTGATGAGGAGTTGCGCTATGAACCTCGCATCAACGGCGTGGCCTACATTCCTAATAGCCTCTTCGCTGCATGTATGTGGGGCGTGTCTACTAAGCACAAAATAGTTCTCATATTTTGGCTTATATGCTCGTACGAAGTAAGGACAATTCGGGTGTTTGATATACCTGACCTCATACTTCGTAGGGTTAGACCGGGTGTACTTGTGATCATTTCTTATGATTACAGCATAGTTGCTAATAAAGTGGATGGCCTCATCCTTGTTACAAAACCATTATCCGACTTGGATGTCGATATTCTGGTATTCCCAGTTAGATAGGGCGTTATACTCAACGATGACACAATTCAGCAGCCCAGCACAGCAAAAGTACTAGATCGTCAGCATCGGATTATCGTTATCAGCAGCTTCTTCCTCCCCGCTACCACCGGCTTCATCATCAATATATCTTGCATCTATCTCAGAAGGGTCCACTCTAGCTCCCTCTATACCAAAACTGCCCTCCCCGACATGCCCTCCCTCCTCTTCATGTATCACATGCTGGCCTGATCCTTCTACGCTAGTTACTGCATCATATTGCACCAGTCGTGATACTATATTTACGTACACCCCCATTTCAAAGTTCTCCTCAAATGCCTTACGTGAGTACAAAGCTCATGCATTGTTCCTTTTCATCTCGAACAATGTATGTACAACGACCAAGCTATTTGGAACAAACCATGGCCGTACACCTCTAGGACAATATTATAGGGCTGTTGGTTCACACGTAAAAGACTCATAACATGTGATTTCAAACTATCTAGATTAATAGGTAGCTCAACCGCACTTTTTATGTGCTGATAGTTCTGAATTGATACGAGCCTCCCGTGCAAAACAGTAGGACGTTTTCTATAATAAATATAGATAGTCATAACATGTTTGCTAAACAAACATACATGTAATAAAATAAGTACTTATATGTATGGACGATATGCAATTACTTACTCTAATTACTATACTTACTCTAAGTATTAATTACATACATAATCTAAGTACTCTAATTTATCAATTTAATATAATTTATCAAATATAATTGAACAAATTAAACAATCTACTTACTCTAGTTACTATTACTAATCTAAGTATTAATTACATACATAATCTATGTACTATAATTTATCAACTTGATATAATTTATCAAATATAATTGAACGGATTAAATAATCTACTTACTCTAATTACTATTACTAATCTATGCACTAATTACCTAAATAATCTAAATATTTACTATAACTAATCTTGCGCTGCTGCTCCTCCTCTCCTCACGCTGTTGCTCCTCCTCTCCTTATGATGCTGCTCCTCGCCTGAGCTCCGTTGCTTGCCTCTGCAACTCTTTGCCTCTACTGCTCCTCTTCACTCCTCACTTTATACCGGGCAGCACACGACAAAATTAGCACAAAATCCAGCACCACCCAAACCGGCCGCGCCGAAAGCACCGACAGCATCAAAGTGACCCACCGACGCGACGTGATGCAATAACAAGGTGACGTGATGGCAGTCGGTTCTGGCCATATTCGGCATATGAGGTGCCAAATATGGCACTGTGGACCATATTCGGCACCTCATGTGCCGAATACACTTGATTTTTGGTACATGATGTGCCGAATATGGTTCACAGTGGGTTGGTGTAGTTTTCGGGGTACGGTATACCGAAAATCGGTTTTTGGTAAATAAGGTGCCGAATATGTATGCTAAAATTATAAATACAATAATATATTATCTATTTCGACAAATACGATTGTGTGTTGTCTACTTTTGAATTTTTTTCCCAATATGCCAGCAACCTTGTGTCCGTCTCCCATCGTTTCTACCACTATAGGACCGTTTTGTTTCTACCACTATAGGACCGTTTATAGACATCTGTTTCAGAAAGGAGGGGTGGAGGGGACTTTTTACTCACCATCTGGTTAAAGATCCAGTAACGGTGAGGTGGAAAGCAAAATTTAGTGCAGCCTCTTCGGATCCTGTAGTTAATGCACAAGACGGTTTGGAACAGATAAGCTAGACCTGGTTTATAAAAGAGGGCACAAAACAAGAATTGTATTTTTATAAAAGAGGGCACAAAACAAGAATTATATTTTTTCTACCTCACCTTTTTTCATTCCATTTTGATGATTTCACAGGCTTTGTTTGAAGAATAGAGGAAGACGAATAAAAAATGATGCCAAAGAGAACACCTCAAAGACAAAGCCTACGTATATGTTATGTAAAATCCCAGTAGTTGACACTATAAAAAATCACCGAACAGTGAGAAATTGAAACGGTACATGACGATAGAACATAAGAGGACGGCATCCTGAAGAAGTGACGATGGCAAGAGTGCAAAGGAGTAACAGCAAGAGCACAAAGAAGAGCGGTAGTTGTTGTAAGTTTTTTTTCTCTCGAAGGCAAAAGGCAATTTAGATCGACACGTGACCAAGCGAATCGGTTAGGACGATGCCCGATTGCACAGCAACGGTGACGACCACATGAGTGTAGTCACAGGACGGTGGGGTACACAGTGGTGGCCACGGCCATGGGAGGACAGGGACGTGGTAGAACAGGTCGATCCAAACAGTGGCACCACAAATCAGGCCGGTGATGCGTGATGGCAAAAAAACGGCGAAGAACACATTGCGACAAACAGTGGCGAGAGAGGAGATAGTGACGCACGCCTTAGATCCCGGCAACACTTAGCATGATCACGCACGACGGGAATGATTGACGAGTAAGTAAATCCGGTTGGAGGTACGGCTATATCCCGACGTGCTGAGGAAGCCGGATCGGCCGAGGTGGATCGTGAGCAGAGAGGAGCCGGCGGGAGAGAGACCGACAAAAGAAATTCTAGGGTTTTAGGATGAGTTCCTGCATCCTGCAGAAAAAACTAGCTCTAATATTATATTACGAATAACTTGTATTCCATAAAGATTATAGACCAATATATATACATGTACATGTAAGCAATATGCAAAGAACCACTTATAACACGGGATATTACTCGTATTCAATTATCTAACAGATTTGACCGTGTGTCTCAATGAGGGGTTGACCATTGTACTGTAACTTTTCTGATCTTGAGAACTTAAGAAGACACTTCGTCATGTCGGGAGAGAAACTCTATTATACACGGGTACACTTCATGGACAGCCTGCACATAACACATATTAGTACATGGAATCAAAGGCTGACTCCTAGCCCTCAATTACCACCTAAACGTACCTTCCGCCCTCCAACTAAGTCATAATGTGCATAGTGAGGGCCTTCGGGGTTCCCGAAAACCTTGTACGTGACCAAATGCTGAGGAATTAATTTCACGGTTTCTGCAAACACAAAGAAAAGTCAACAGCGTATAAGCAACAGTTTTCCTAAAGAAACTCAGAAATAAGAGTCAAACAAGGATAGAAAATAGAATCTATGTGCACTATCTAACAACTGCCCACTGCGGTTACAGGTAACGGGCACAGCATAGATGCAAAATGCAACTGTGTGGTACGGCGAGCTAACAATGTGGAGCTCTAGACCTAGACTGCTAGCTTGTAGACTAACTACTAAGATCATCTCCGACAGATACTCTAAAAATTCATCCTTATAACACTATTACAGCATCCATTAACACTATTATAGTATCTTCTATTTTTTTTTATCTCCAACAGCTACTCTATTTCCTACTTCTATTACTCTCTCTACTTTTGAGCCCACTATTTGGAGAGCTCCCGCAATAATAGCGATCCTCCCTCCTGACTCCATCACTGTAGCAGTAGAAAACCGGCTCTGCTGGAACCGTTTGCTGTCCAGACGATCGGCAAATCTTGGCACAGTAGTATGAGGACTCTGCTGGAGCTGCCCTAAGCTCAATTAAGCAGTGAACTCCAATGATTGTAATCATGGCATTAGGCCAGACACTAGTAGAATTCACTTTAACCTTCCGCTCAAGCTTTAACATGCTATGTACTATTCAAAAGGTTCCCTTATTGCATAATAACAAAGGAAAAGTGGAGCTTGTTGCCAAACCGTATACAGCTTCTGGGGGGCAAATCAGATCCTCATCTCCAGCAAGGGCAAGTACTGGAACTTTGATTTTGTGAAGATGCTCTTTGAAGAAAAAGGTGCCAGTCCTGTTGCGCAGCCCACCATCACAGAATGCGGTCCTCAGCTGCAACAGAACCTTTGCTGGTACTGTGCCTGAATGCCATGCCACCAAGTTATCACAAAAAATGTTAAGACCAAAGATGACAACTCACACAACTGATCCAATTGTCTTTTTTTGAAAAATAACATTTTAGATGACAATAATGACATTTCACTATTCTAGTGCATGATTTCATATGCAAATGGTCACAGATACTTCAAACTTGAAGCATAAGCACAAACTACATAAATAGCATCTGATATCTGTGAACATTTTCAAGCAGTACACTTATATTGCTGGAAACGAACCTCATTAGCTCATATTGGTAAACTATGCAACTTCTTAGCAAAAACAGTATTAGTTTGACCATATCGTATATTCATACGACACTTGCATGTTGAGTTGTTCTATGAACATAACAAATGAGTCAGCATACCTTTCATATGAAACAATTCATGGTTATGATTCAGTTTAAGTATCATTTGACTAGTATCTTACATACAAACTAGTACTCGACAGATTTCATAACAAAAGACAAGATAATCCTTTACTTACAAAAGTTATTCAAGATGAGCTTTGAAAGCAGTTCAGGGTCCATCATGTCCTCGGCTGAAATTTGAGAACGCAGCAGTGACACAATATATGGTGCACGGGATGATATAGGATAGGTTGTAGACAGTAATGTTCCTAGTGGGATAGCTGGAACACCCAACATTTCAGCTGGATCTGCCTAATAGACAATGTAACGAAGATCAGGTTATGTATGTACAAAAATAGGTCAAACTGCTCAATGGTCAGCTTACAAAAGGCAATAGCAACTTGAGTGAGGAATTGGATGTTGTGTAGTCAACTGATGAAGCCAAAGTAACAATTGCTGCCAGCTCTGGCTCAGCCCCTTTGAATCCTTATGAAGCAGAACAAGAATTAGTACCATACATCAGTAATAAAATCCGATTTTTGACACAAGCAAACTAAGCAAAACAAATATCTTAAAAATAGGAGCTACAAATCACAAGGACATGTGATGTAAAAAGAATATAGAAAAACACTCTGTAAACATTCTTGAATAGCTTGTCAGAGTAATATGCATGGACTGGAATTAAATCATGAAAAGGTGCCCCATTACAGGGTTGGCAATGGAGATGGAATCATGAAAATAAAACAAATAACTACATTTCTTTCAAGGATAAAAGTTGTGAAAATTGACTTGTGAGCAAAATTTTCCATTTCATATATGATAAGATGATTGATATGTAAACAAACGCATGTTGCGATATCGTAAGCTGCTTTCCACAGTTAATCTTAAGCTTGATCAAGGAAACTCTTGGCTCTAGATCAGATCAGGGTGACATCGTTCTTTAATCCAAATGGTATTCTTCAGCTATGTAATTTCTTCAAAATTAATTGGAGCCAGGAGTTTGATAGCCCATGAGAATTCAAGAGAACTGAGTTACTCCAATCGGTCTTTTGAAAGTTATTTGAACAAAGGATGGTTCCTGACAAACTTTGGAAAGGCAACATGCCAACATTCAACAAAATACCAGTAATGTCTCAGCTACTTTCAAAGAACGTACCAACAAATAGTTAATATCTGCTATGTAGTTTCGGAGAAGAAAGCACCAAATCAGTGCTCAGCCTTTTTATGACATTAATCTATAGGAGGAAGCAAGTTCTGTACAGTTGGATGAGAGGGAGACAGGGAGTTTCAAGAATTGCTTGAGAGTTGAGAGTCAACATTAAATAACTAACATTTCTAATCCCATGGATGTTGGGAAGCAAAGGTCAACGATCAGATGGAAAAGCTGAACAAGAAAAGAAAAATGCATGATGACAGTCCTCCATTTTTACTAAATCCAGGAAGTTCAACTTAAAAGGAATCAGTATAAAAGAAGGATAAAGATTAGCACCAATGCTGCTTTTGTTGCGTTCACAGCGAGTTGTGCAGCCATTTTGATGAATAGATGAGGGGCAAATAAATGGTACCACTTAAATATTCATTATGTCATGTAGTAGAAGCATTGATATACCATGAAGTATATAGCAGACCAGGCAGGATATCATAATAGTATAGTACTGTAGTGTGATTGAATGACTTTGAATTTGGAGTTATCGTTTATATGCATTACTCAAAGGCCAAAAGCTATGATACCAGGGACAGTCTGTCAGAGGCTCCAGATCTCGATGTCAAATAGATAAATAAAGTTTGCAGTCATTTATGCATGCTTGAGCAAATATCCCAAGCTAACAACTAACAATGATAAGATAATGTTTGATTTGTTACACTACAGCCTTCCTAGCCTTACTATTGGCTGAAGATAAGACATACCTTCTCTGCTACAATAAAATGTCACCATTGCATACATGAAAATGATAAATGTAAAAGGAGAAAAAGAGACAGGTTGATAAAACATACCACATTTTGACACCATTGCATACAGTAATATTCCTCCCATGGAATGACCAATGGCAAGCAATTTCCCATCCTTTGTGACGCTATGCTTTCTTATATAATCCATCTGAACAAACAAAAAAGATAACATACTTCTTACAGAGGTTTCCAATGTATCATCTGACTGAAATACAAGAAAAGAGTATGTCTACAAACCGCTGTAGGTACATCCTCCTCCAAATAATGATCAAAGTCCCAATTGTAGCTAATAATAAGCTCCAATTGTTTCTGGAGGTCTTCTATGGTTGCAGATAGGCGTTCTTGCCAGCCAAATATCCGAGGGGAGACATTTTGTTGGTCTTCCCCAAGAATCTTCACAAGGCGCTGGCTTAAATTGCCAATCTGATCAGATATCACTGATGTCTGGGGCAATTCCAACAAACCTAGAATCGTTTCTGAAACCTCCTCAAGACTAGCTAATGAGGCATCAGGAACAAGTTCTGACACTCTATCAAAAAAACTATCAGCGATGTTTCTCAGCCGGCTATCTTTTACATAACTTGAGAATGTTTCACCCAATCGTGCCAAAGCATTTGATAACTTCGTCACCAGCTGTGGTTCTTCCGATGTACTTTTTCCTACTATGTTCTTATCTGCTATTACTGGAACTTCAGAAATTTGAGGTTGAGAAGTGGACATATCCTTGGAAGGAACAATAACATTTGCTTTCAGTGTAGAACTTTTATCCAAACCAGAATAAGGGGGCATGTCAGACTTGGTGTTAGCTGCAGCTAGTTCTGATCCACGCATGCTCAGGCCCGCACCACGCACTTCAACAATCCATGTATCGAATCCTTGCATAGACATATGACGAGCAAATGAAGCCTGATAGCATTTCATATGTATCAGTTACAGTCAAGGATCAAAGGGAAGACATACAGAAAAGCCTATAATCAGGAACAATAACAAAGAAGACAATCAATTCATAATTTTTGATCTTGAGTTTTGAGTGTTACATGTAACCAGACAGCAAGGAAAGCCTGAGCCCCCACAAAAATTGTAAAAGTAATACCATTATTATTTTAAAGTAGGAAACATAAGAATCTTAGAAATAATTTTATCTCCTGCTATAGAGAAGCAACAACAACATAGGCGGGCAGATTCTAGGACAGTAAGATAGTAGAGAACTGAAAACTAATTAACCTGTTTTTCATTTAAGGTTGATATTTATGCAAGGTAATGCACTTCACTGCCATATGGCACAAAAGTTGATACTTCACTAGGGAAATTTAATCCAGCAGCATCCTAACTTTGATAATAAATACTATCAGTTACACAAGGAAACACTCATTTTTTTCCTCATAAAATTCTAGTAAACGGCATATTACTTCATAACTATCACCAATACAGCTAGGTAAGAATGCTAGTTCTCATTAAATTTCATAGTTGCTAATATGAGTTTTCATTTTGAAATTCGGTTAATCCATAGTCATATGGTCTGCTCTGTGCCCATAGCATGTGCTACCATGCACATTGCTGGAACAAATATTTATATTTTGTAGAATCATTATTACAACATCCTAGAAATAGCAAATTGAGTTAAAAATGTCGGTAAAGAAAACATAATTTTTTCAAAGAAGAAACTGTGCATTCTGCACCAACATGTTTACATTAGCATTTTTGTTTGTTCCGTACAACGCTACTTCCGCGTTCAGAACTAACAGGTTCCACGATCAACAAGGAGCCCTTTCCTTATTTAATTTTCCCTACTCCTTCAGGGAAAAAATGTCAATTGCATTGGATTACACAAATCTACTTGTCAAACAATGCAAAACACTTTTCTGTTTGAGCAATGAGCACATCGAGCAATGTGCAAGTTTGCAGCAATTAATGAGGCATGACATGGATTTTGCTCACAGAGCACAACGTGTACTCTTTGCAGGGAACTTTATCCACACCAATAGCGTCATTATAGATGAGCAGCTCACCCCCGGGGACAGGTCGAACCCAATAGCGTTGGTGGCCACGCCGGACAGCAGCATCAGCGGGTGGTTCCTCTTCGGCGCCTGCGCAAAACCAACCAAACGAGCACCAAATCAACAACCAAGCAACCATAACGAAGCTCCACCGCAGAATCAGTAATCACCTCAGGCGGTGGGCGGTACCGCCACATCGCGAGCCGCCACTCAGTGCCCGGCACGGGAGCATAGTGTAGCTCGTCGGCCGTGCAGATAGCGGCCTTCGTCACCCCCTGCTCGCAGGCGGCGGCGGCGGAAGCACCCGCCGAGGCGAGGGGCCCCGAGGGCGAGGGCGAGGGCGAAGAGGACGTTGGGGGCGGCGAGGCGCGGGAGGAGGCGAAAGCGCGGAGTCGCGGCGGCGGGGGAGGGGGCACGCACGGGGAGGCGCGGGAGGCCGGGGAGGATGAGAGGTGCGCGACGGCGGCCGCGGCGAGGAAGGCGCGGAGGTCTGACGCGTGGGGGAGCCGCATGGTCTCGTTTCCGGCGTCCTGTCCTGGCTTTCCTTTGCTTTCCTCTCCGGTTCGTTTCACACGGCTTTACCACGTTTGGTTTCGTGCGCCGAGCTGCCCGCCACGAGGGAAACCTGCTGGGGTGGTAAGGCTGACTGGTGGGCCAACTTCTACAGCAGTCGCCGTCTCACTCTAACCGGGACGACAGATCGTGTTCTTTACTTGAGACTTTTTTTTAATCAAGGAGCTTTATTTATTAGTTTCCAGCAAAATTACAATCTAAAAGCAAATATTCATGTACCAACAGTGATGCTAAGATAAATCACCCACCGCTAATCTTAATATATTTATACTTGTGCGCACGTACATGAGCGAAGCATCCTTGCATCAGGTCGTTGGAAACAAGGAGATGGGCCATCTGAATTTTCGGCGTTGATGCTGTCGTGCTGCACGCGATCACGAATACCTACCTCATGGTCTTTTCATTCCAGAAAGGACTCAAACATGCATGCCTTTTATGTACTCCAAGCTCGAACACACAAGTTACTACAAAGGAGAAATGGCTGTATGCTTATCGACACAATAAGAACAGAGCTATGCCATACATGCAGACGAGCGTATAGGAGGGCCATGCTGCGCCAGTTCTTGTACAGTTGCATGGATTTTTTTTTATGTTTACTGGCTTCATATAATTCCGAAAATACAAGTTTTCTTGAAAGATTAAGATTAAGAAGAATAGTTAATTTTTGAGCAACTGTATAGATTTATAGGATCAGTTACTGTTCTTTTTTTTTTTTTTGTCTTAGTTAGTCTTCCGAATGGAGTGGAAAAAAGACGGAGACTCTCGAACTAAGAAAAGGATCCCTTCTCAAGAATCGCATTGCAGCAACACGTATAAGAAGCGAACAGATATAAGCCATCGCCCGGCAGGCAGCAGCGGGCAAAGCGGAATGCTGATGATGCACACAGTTCTGTGCGGCTCGCGGTCACGACTCATCTCAGTTTGTGCCGTTGGCGTCTCTCCTCGCCCTGATGAGCTTCAGGAGGTTGGGCATCACCTTGCGCTTCCTCTTGATGGTGAACGACGGCGACCGCGGGTTCCGGATCCCCGCCGCCGACGACACCGACGACCGCCGCGCCCTCGCCCGCCTCATCGTCGCCGACACCCGGTTCGACCGCCGCTGAGGGTACGCGCACAGCAGCCCGTCCCGCTCCGCCGCCGCGTTCAGGTCGTACAGCTCCTGCTCCAGCGCCTTCTGCTCGGACGCGGTCTTATCCGCCTCCGCCGCCGCCTCCGCCTCCCTGGCACGCATCTCACTGGTCTCCCGCTCGGCTGCCTCGGCGCGGGCTGCCAACTCCTTCTTGCCGGCCTTCAGTGCCTGCACCCACGCCTGCGCCGCGGCCACCTTCTTGTCCGCCACCACCTGGACCAGCGCCGCGCGCCCGCTCAGGTACTCGTACTCGAACCGCGAGATGGTTATGGTCCCCGATCCCTGCGATGCCGGCGACGCCCTCGCCTTCATTGTGCTCTCCACGGCGGTCTTCAGCTTCTTCATCACCGCGGCCTCCGACGTCTTTGCCGCCTCGAGCTCATTCACCGACTGCCTGATGCGTTCCTCGGTTGAGGCGATCTCGGCGTTCACGTTCTTGGTCTCTGCTCGCACGCACCGTTGCTCCAGCTCGGTCAGCTCCTCCTCCTTCCTCGCCGCCTCGGTCTCTGCTTGGAGCTGCTGCAATGCCGACGTCAGGTTGGATACGATCGTATTGGACCGCTCGCCGGCCGCCGTGACGGCCTCCATCCGGGCCCTCGCCTTCAGCAGCTTGGCGTTCAGCTGCTGCACCTGCGCGTCCGTCTTCTTCTCCTGCTCCTTGAGCCGGTTGACCTCCTCGGTGACTCTCATGAGATCGGTGCGCGTGCTGTCCATGGACTTCATGAACTGGAAGCCTCCCGCCTTGATGCTCTCCAGCTCCTCCGTTGCCGCGTCCAGCTCGGCCTCCGCAGCCTGCAGTAGCGCCTTGTCCTGCGCCTCTTCTTTCTTCCGCCTCGCCGCAGACTCCGCTGACTCGTCCTTCTTGACACTGCTCCTCTCCATGGCGCGCACCAGCTCCATCTCGGCCTGCAAGACCTCCACGTCGGCGTTGGTCACGGCGAGCTTCGCCTCCATGTCCCTCGTGCGTGCCACTTCCTTCTGCAGCGCCTCGATCTTGGCCCTCGTGGCCTCCATGTCCCTGGCGAACCGCTCGGCCTCGGCGCTCCGCTGGGCATCGATCTCGCGGCGCTCCCTCTCGGCCTCGATACGCGCGAGCTCCACCAGGACGTGCTCCTCGTTCGCCTCGTCCACCCGCCGCTTCATCTCGTCGGCGGCGCGCAGGTTGGACTGGATCTTGATCGCCGACGACACGATGTCGCTCTCGGCCTTGGCCTTCGCCTCCGCCTCGGACTTCACCTCCAGCCGCAGCTTGCGCAGCTCCTGCTTGGCACGGTCCAGCTCCCGCACCACCTCCGCGTACTCAGCAGCGTCGCGCTCCTCCTGCGAGTTCGACGCATCCGTGCCCTTCTTGCTTGCGCTGGTTGCCCACATTGCGTGGAGCTCTGATCTCCGGGACGCGGCTTTGGCCTTGGTCTGCTCGATTTGGCGCTCCAGCTCCTTCGCCATGGAGCGCGCCCTAGACAGCTCGGACTCGGCGCCGGCTCTCTCCTTGTCCACAGCCGCCTTGCGCTCGTTCAGCCTATCCATGCCGGATTTTGCTAGTTGCTTGATTTCCGAGGACAAATTCTGCGTACACAGAGGTGGTATGAATTTTGAAACACAATTTTGTTTTGGGAAGAATGGTACGAATTTCAATCGAACAGTGCTTAATTAACTACTACTATTCACAAGAATCAACGTGCCGAAACCTTTTTGGATACGAAATACAATCGAACAGTGCTTAACTACTATTCACAGGAGCCAGAAGTTAGTACCTCTTGTGCTAGAACATTCGGCGCTCTGTTCTTCTCCGGCTTCCTCCCACCGATGCTTTCGCCAAAGATGCTCCTTGTAGCCCTCACTGAGCCACTTCGACCCGAGGCCTCATCCATGGCGGCCTCCAATCAGCGCCAGAAGATGCAACCTAACAAGAAGAAGGGTCCAAGGAAAGAAAGAAATTGACCAAGATTAAAAGCTACTGCAAAATTTCTTGGACATATTTGTTTGTTTGAAAGGAGAAGACGCAGAACAGAGCAGAGTTTCTGTGTAGGCGAGGACAAGTGCTGCTTGCAGCTCCAAGCCTATCCCTACTTGGCAGGGCTCGGAGGCGTTCACTACCACACAGCATACGTGATCCCATTCTATCCACGCTGTTCCTCTGCTCGGGCAGTTGGCGGTTACTAACTTCAGGTTTTGCTAACAGCAGCTCATTCCGATCGTTGGATGCAAGCTTTGGTAGTACCACAAATGGGGGCCTTCGTGGTCTTTTTGAGCCACAGAATTTGCGAGCGGTTGGTGTTGAGTTACGTACGTCGATGAAGCAGCTGGAGTCTGAAAGCCACACTTGTGTGTCATCAGTTCAGGCTGGAGCAGATTTGGACACGTGGGTCTTCAGTTCAGATAATTCGTCACAGTAACCAGGAAGAGATGAGACCTCATCTTGCGAGTTCCGAAACGAGACGGGAGTAGAACAGTATGCTATATTAATTAGAAGAAAAGGTACACGGGTTGACTCGATCGATTTATTAAGAAAAACTGGGTAAATATCACAAAACATAGTAAACGAACTACTAGCTAAACTAGTTACATTACACCATAAAAACCAAATACCTAGCCAACTACCAATCTAAACTAGATTGAAGATGGTCCAAAATGTCATAGAGCAGAAAAGAGTCAGAACCAAGGCAGCAGTTACCCAGTAATACAAGGAAAACAACTCTTAGTCGATACCTCAAGGAGGACATGACACTAAGACACCGCCATTGCCTATTCTAACAACTAAAAATAGGTTTTCACCCGAAATAGGCAAAGGAACACCATAGCGCCACCTTCAGAGAGGGAACATAGGTAGTCGAATAGGTCTTTCGCTTGATGCACCCGCACCCACCAAGGTCGAAGGTGGTCAAAAGCATCAATCTAACCAAACGCCAGATCGTGCTACCCACGGAACTAGCACCAAGTACAACAACTCATAGTATATTTGAGAGTGTAAAACTGTTGGCAAAAGTATGAAAATTGTCGGCTTTGTATTTTTATGATATCCAGCTGTCAAATATCCCCTGTCGGTATTGTTGTGTCAGTAATTAAGTCTGACATCTGACAACCTTCTTGGCATTCTTGCTTACCGACAGTGCGTGATTGTCAGCTATCTTCACCTATTTCACTTGCATCCTTGTTGGAGTTTAATTTAAGTATTAATGATAGTATCGTTGTGTAAATATAATCGTATATGTGTCAGCCCTGTCAGCGATCACTCTTATGATCAATGACAGCCATGCCATACAACATGTCACATATATGACACGCATACCCACAAGTTAGTCCTTTAATAACTAACAACAATGTCAAAAATACGAACCAACATGATCTTATATCAGATTGTGTTGGAAGTTCAAATTCAAATATGCACCAACATGATTGTATTGAAAGTTCAAATTCAAATATGAACAAATTTACATTCAATATTTTATAACAAAGGAAGTCAGGATAGAAATCTGAATACAAACATATATAAATGCGAGGATTAGTACCAAGTAGCAACAAAGTTAAACATCTCTCCAGAAAAATTAAGTGCTAAAGCAAAACATGGACTCTCAAATATAATAGTGTCCTAGCAACGTAACTTACTCAAGTTTGATATACATGACCAAACAGAGACATTGGAGTTCTGTTTTGAAAAACTGAATTAAATGGTGTTGGCAAGATCCCTATATATTTGGTTCGAACCATGTTCGGTGCTCATTACGCTCACGGTCACTCATCTCATCATTGTTGCTTCCATGCTCATTAGAGTTTGGAATATCCTGTTGTGCGTGTCCAAAGTTTCTTTCAACTTGATGTGATATTCCTCCATTTGAAAAGTTTTCTGTACAATCCTTAGCAAAAGAAAAAGGACAAAATAGTATATAAGTTTTGCGTATTTATTTATTAGCCAAACAAGAATACTAAGTACTAGTTACAAGAAATAGTAAGTTTTATTTCAGATTATTACCTGAGCATTTGCTAATGAATGAGTAGGGAACAATGAAGCCAAACTGTATTGTGATAGAGGTGTGCTTGTCTGTCCCTGACTTAAGTACTGCAAAAAGAAAAATCATAGTTACAAATCGTGGTAGAGAAAAAGTTTATGAGATGTGTGAAGTACACTACAGGAATTGGCACATGTAATGATAACAACCTGAAATAGTTGGTGAATGTATTGAGCTACTCGACGTGTTGCTGTATGATCCTCCTGCATTTTTGTCTTTTAAGCTCTTACATCACCTGTTGTTGCTCTATCTCTCTCTGCGTAGAACTGTGGGGCATAGAATTTTGAGGCTGAGTTGGATGAGAAATAGTGGAAAATTACACTGTAGATATATCAAAGGATCCATCAGCAATTGTAAACTTTCCATGAGGCTTTCTTCCAGTGTTGTTATACATAACTTGTGCATCAAACGAGCCTCTCACCCACTGGACACCGGGTCCATAAGTGTTCGTCATTCCATCACGATAGTTGTCCTAATGAAAATATGAAATTCGTAGTTCATCACTTAACATAAGAAAAAAAATGTATTGGAGATATTTTCTACCAAATGATGTTGGGCACGTTCATTAGGAATAGGAGGAAGCTCATTGCCCTCTCCTTGTGCCACAACGTCCTCGGATGCACCCATATGAACCGCAAATGACTCAATTAGGCTAAAAGGCCTCCCATATTTTTCTTCCTGCAAGTAATTAATAATTTGATAATCACCAAAATGAAGATGAACATATATCTGAAGAGGTGAGCCTTCATAGTTACCAGACATTGTTGTGTACGTGCGGTGGACCGTGACCCCCATTTTGTGCATCTGGTACACTAAGTCGTGCATTTCTCTTCAAAGCACTAATTCTTTTTAAATCTTATGAACCCCACCAATCACTCAACTTGAACCAAGGAAGTATTGGAAGTGACATATTTAGAGCCCCAAACTTTTTTTGTAAGGTCATAAAAATGTTTGACGAACTCCTTGAACTCATTCACAAACACCCAATCATCATGTGTTGGGATGCCTGTAAGAGTATTCAATTCTTCCTTGTAGGAGGGGTCCTCGATTAGAAGCCTATCAAATGACCTCTCAAACTTTGTGGTAGTTTTTAATATAAGATATGTCAAGCTCCATAGAGTGTACACATCAAGACACACCAAACCTTGTCCTTGGACCTTGCTAATTTGCACACAATACTTGAACTTAAACCTTGTCCTTGGACCTTGCTAATTTGCACATAATACTTGAACTTATTCATTGACGAAGGGGAGCTTTTCACATACTTGATAGCAGTGGCAAATCTAGAGCCAAAAACTAGGGGGCTCTCCCTCTTCTTCTTCATCCCCTTCCTCCTCTTGTCTCTTCTTCTTCCCCTCCTCCTTCTCTTCTTCTCTTCTTCTTCGATAGAAGGGGCCATTGTATTCAACCCATCTTAGACCACAAGATTCAAAATATAGGATACACATCTCATGTGGAGATATTTACCTTTCACAAAAAGTGCCATGTTGATTAGAACTCCTCATGTAGCCTACAACACCATCATTGTTGTTACCATTGTTTATCATAATAGTGCACACATTTTCAACGCGGCACTCAATCAAACATTTCTCTATTGTTTTTCCAGTATCTTCCCCTTTGTGGATGTATACTAAAATGAAGTTAAGAATTTTCTTGTTGAGTTGCCAACCTTTATCAATGTAGTGTGTAGTGAGAATCACGTAACTTTGGTTGGTGGAAGAAGTCCAATTGTCCGTTGTAAAGCTAATTGTTTGAGGTGATCCTTGAAATATTTCTTCAATTTTGCCTTTTCGTCTTCATAAAGATGTAGAACATCTCTATACATTCTTGTTCTAGATGGAGCTTCAAATTGAGGACAAGCTACGAACATGAAGTCCTTACAACCATCTTTTTCTAGAAATATGAAAGGAAGCTCATCTATAATAATCATGGGTATAAAAGCTTTCCTAACTACTTCAAAATTCCATTGCCAAGTAACTAGAGAAGAACTATCATATACAATACGTGGAAAGCTTAACTGTGTTTGCAACGAGTTGTTTCTATCAAAATATTTCTTGCAAGTTTTCATATGAGACTTCAAAGAGGAGGTACAATTCTGGGTTGATTTGTAGCAAAGCATGGAAGGCCAACAGTGTCACTTAGCCTTCTCTGGGTCATCTTTTAGTCGCGTGAAGTGCTGCCACACTGTGATTTGGTAGCCATTTTTTCCGATGGCTTGCTTCAGCTTCATCGGGTCCAACAACTTTATCATTTAGTGACCCTATACCAGGATGAACGATAGCTATATCATAAGACTCAGACATCTGAAATGCACAAAAAATGGAAGGTAAGCATTCAGCTATGAGCTATCTTCTAAAAGCATGCTGATAGCAAAATATGTAAGTAGCAATTGGTATTTGGCAAAAAAATGTTTAGAAGGAAATTACATTGCACAATCCTATTGACACTGCCATAAAATCTCTACCACATAAAGCATGAGTTGGTTCGTACGTCATTGTTCTCCCTGTCCCCGTTCCCTTTCCGCTACAGTCTAATAAAAAACTGGATAAAAACCATTACTCTTCTCCCGCGAAAAAAGGAGAACTCCACCCACAAATCCCGCGCATGCCCCCCATCCTCCACCGAGGAATCTCGCACTGGGACCACCCACGAATCCAGTGTCAAGTTGTTTTCCTGCCTCTAGGAGGGATTTGCAGTGGCGCAACGGACCAGCCAATCCCACTCCTTCTCCCCTCATGATCCCTCTCCAATCCAATCTGCGCCAACCACGATCACATTCCATGGTGGGGGCCGGTGAACCTTTGATGGCGGCCACTGGGCATGAAAGCAGGGCCATCACAACCTTCTCAGTCACCACCACGACGGATCAAGCAACACCCGTATGGGCTTGCTACTCCTCCTCCTCCCGCGCCGATCTGCCGCCATCACTGCTCGGCCTCACGCTGCCCACATACAGTGCCTCCGCCCATGCCGGCCTGTCACCACTGTTGTCCCGCTCGTCCACGCCGCCCTCCTCCTACGACCACCTCCCGCTCAAAGCGCTTGGCTACGAGAATGCCTCCTCCTTTAGTCATCAACGAATGTGACTTCACGCACTGGGTCCTGGTCATGGAACCGCTCTCACCACATGCTGGCGATCCACAGTCTCCTCCCGTTCACAGCGGCCTGACCTCCTCCAACTCCAATTCACCCAGCAGGAACCTAACCTCCTCCCATAGAAATAGGGCTTCAAACATGCCTTCGTGCTTTTTATCTTCATCACCAAGACAAACCTTCAGATTACACCGTACCTTCTAGTATAGAGTATGCAACAAGGAGTAAATCTACCAGAAGGTTAGACAGCTTATATATCACCAAATGACACTATTTTAATGAAGGACATTAATTACTATGTATTAATATTAATGAAGGTGTATTTAAAAGTTGGTACCGTCGAACGACTCTCCGACAGAATGGCCTTCCAACGATGATGCGAAGGAGGAGCAAGAAGTAGTGGCCCGTCAAGTGCACCTAAGAGGAGGAGGATGAGAGGATGTCCCATCAGTTGTGTGCTATAGAGGAGCAAAAAGCAGCATCCTGTAAGCGTGCCCAGGAGGAGGACGATAGGGTGGCCCGTTAGTGCACTGCGGAGGAGGCCGAATGCTCAAACCATATTAGCGTTCAGGAGTCAGACTTCGATGTCTTTGACACGCCGACGAGTCTGGAGCTTAGGTGACGTTACGATCGATTAGGCGTGGCCATATCCTCCGCTCCACCACCATCGCCCCCCCCCCCCCCGCGTCCCCGCATGTACACACACCATCAGCCGTCCTTGTGGAGACGCAGTTTTCATCGTGGGAGAGATAGAGGGATACTGTACTGGCTCAACACGACTGACTTTTCGGGGGTGACCTGTAAGAACTATTATGTATATATGTGTGACATGAATTACTATGTACTAATGAAGGTATCTTTATTATTGATTTACATTACTTATGTCTCATTGTATGCATGTATTGAGTGGGAGAGAGATGGAGAGATCGAGGAGAGAGAGGGAGGACAGAGAGGGAGGACATGGCTGGAGTAGGGGGAGAGGAAGGATAGAGAGGACAGAGAGGGAGGACATGGACGGAGTAGGGGAGAGGCACAACACTGCCGGTTGAAATCACCAACCGACAGTGATACCTAGGGAATCACTGCGGGCCGAATCCTTCAGCCGGCAATGATAACCCCTTTCACTGCTGGTCCACGGAGCAGGCAATGATAGTCACTGACTATCATTACCTGTTACCCACTGTCGACTCTAAAACCGACAGTGAAGAGGGTTTTAGAGCCGTCAATGATGTACTGTTCTATAGTAGTGTGATTAACCCTTTCTTTACCAAAAATCTATTGGGATTGTTCTTTGTCAGTCTCTGTGTAAGATGGATGTGTCAACTCTTTACCTGAACAATTATTTAGTTTCATGACTGGTCTTTGTTATGAAACTTTCAGACCCGTGTAAAATGTGCAGACATATTTTATCATAGTTAATGGTGGATTTGTGTCACCAGTGTTCAGTTCAACGATGGATCCTATATTCCTATTGGTTGATTGCTTAGAGGGTCCATTAGAGATTTTCTTTGTATGCTTACTGGAAATTACCTTGTTAAAAACATCAAGGAATGGAGAGCATGTGAAAACCAGGTGTGGAAATTTTCAGAGAAAAAGAAAAAAAAGATCATGTCAAACTTATTCGCATTTGCAATATATCAAAAAGATAACATGTATAGTTACTTGTCGGTGTATTTAGAACCAGGGGTCCCTAAGTCCCGAGGCCAGGCCGGCCATCCACCACATATCACCACCCTGCAAGGTAGGTAGAAGCGAAGTCCCGGGAGAAGGTGCTCGGGGCCGCCGCTTCTGGTTCCCGAGCACCCTAGTTCCCCGATGATCCGCAGAGCCCAAATACCAAGAAGGAAGTGCTCGGGAGAGAGTGCTCGGGGCTGCACGTGGCAGCCCCCGAGGACTCGGTGCCTCGAAGGTCCCATCGAAGTGCTCGGGAGAGAGTGCTCGGAGCTGCACGTGGCAGCCCCCGAGGACTCGGTGCCCCGAAGGTCCCACGGAAGTGCTCGGGAGAGAGTGCTCGGGGCTGCACGTGGCAGCCCCCGAGGACTCGGTGCCCCGAATGTCCCACGGAAGTGCTCGGGAGAGAGTGCTCGGGGCTGCACGTGGCAGCCCCCGAGGACTCGGTGCCCCGAAGGTCCCACGGAAGTGCTCGTGAGAGAGTGCTCGGGGCTGCACGTGGCAGCCCCCGAGGACTCGGTGCCCCGAAGGTCCCACGGAAGTGCTCGGGAGAGAGTGCTCGGGGCTGCACGTGGCAGCCCCCGAGGACTCGGTGCCCCGAAGGTCCCACCGAAGTGCTCGGGAGAGAGTGCTCGGGGCTGCACGTGGCAGCCCCCGAGGACTCGGTGCCCCGAAGGTCCCACCGAAGTGCTCGGGAGAGAGTGCTCGGGGCTGCACGTGGCAGCCCCCGAGGACTCGGTGCCCCGAAGGTCCCACCGAAGTGCTCGGGAGAGAGTGCTCGGGGCTGCACGTGGCAGCCCCCGAGGACTCGGTTCCCCGAAGGTTCGCGCAAGATCATTCAACGACCCGAAGGGTCCCGTCGTCAGGGTGTCATCCAGTCAAAGGCCCAATGCCGCATTTAATAGGCACGCGCGGTCTGACATCCTGACATCCTGACATTCTCAGCTGCCCACGCCCCAGTGTCAGACCCTGCCATGCACGGGCAGGGGGCCGTGGGTCCATTAAATGCACGGGTCCCGTCCCGTTTCATCCAGGTGCCTCGGGATAACGTTGCCAGAATCGAAGCGCTCCGCCTGCCACCCTGCCCTGGCAGAAGAACAAGACAGGGTGGGCGCACTGGGCACCTCTGAGGCTGCCCGGTGGGCCCCTTTTAGGGCGCCCCGAGGCTTCCGCAGCGGCTGGTGGTCGAATGCGCGCCGCCTTTCTCCACCGCCCCTGTCACTTCGCCAAGATGAAATAATTACGCCCTTCTCCGTGGCACCTTGGCATTCGCGTCCCCTCTTTCCCATTCAGGATATGTTGAGGTCGGCGCGCCTATAAGAGGAAAGGATGGAGAACACTAAAAAGAGAGAGCAAAAAAAGAGCCCCCGACCACAAGACGGCCAAGAGACTAGACAACCAACAATCTCCGGCGAACCAGGCCAAAGATAGATCGACAGACACTCGAACCAGCTCAAGTTAAGCTAGAACAGAAGAGCCTCAAGCTCTTTGTAAACAGTTCTCCCCTTAGAACCAGATATCTCCTTGAAGAATCCCCTTCAAGGATAAATATAGCGCTCATACAGGAGTAGGGTGTTACGCCTCCGTGCGGCCCGAACCTGTCTAAAACCCGGCGTACCCACTTTTCCTTGCATTAGGGTGATCGTCTCCCACCAGCCATCGCATTTATTTCCGTTCCCGATTTTTTCCCACATAAGCTTTTCCAGGATCATCCCCCCGGCCGAATCTCTAAAAAGGGGGTCTCTCGGGATCCCTGCGACAGGAGTTCACTCTCCGACAGCTGGCGCGCCAGGTAGGGGGGAATATCCCTGGATTGTTTGTTTCACTTTTTTCTCCACAGGAAAAGATGGCCGGTGGGCACCGTCTCCAGCGTTCCGACTCCACTTCCAGTAACGGAACGCTGCCCCACGAAGAAAGCCCCGTCGCTGCTGCATGCCCGCGGCAGCCGCCATCCACACGTGCGGTTTTTCCCGCCCAAGGGGATCAAGGCGCTGGGCCCATCAGCGCCGCCGCCGCTGCCGACGTACTTTCCGACCCCCAGCAGGTGGTCGGGACCCCGGCCGCCAGGTCTGCCTCTGGACCACGTCGGGTGCCGCCTAGGCGCAGGCTCGCTTTCAGTGAGGCCAGCCCAGGGAGCGCGTTGCTTGCGGCACAAGCTCTCCTCAGACACCCGCCCATTCAGGCCACGCCAAACACTCCGGAAGGCCGGTGGATGCAAGATGTCGTCGCTTTGGTCGGCACCGCTCGTCGCCAGGTGCAGGCCGGGAGTCCTCGCGCCACTTCTCAGCACGGTGCCGCCAGAGCCGGCTCCTCAGCGGGCAACACCCGCACGGGCCGAGGGGTCTCCAGGCGGAGTGCCGTCCCCCTGGCCATGTCCGGAGCCCGGGACCTTCGTTTGCACCTTGACGAGCGGAGGGGCCACGAAGATGCCCGAGTCACTCTCGAACGACAGCGGGAGACCCGGCAGGGGGTTGGGGCAGAGGACCAGGCTTCCTCTCTCCCGGCCCATGACCACCGGGGATCCCCGGCTCGCCGCTTCTCGCCACCGAGAACCCCCGCTCGTGCTGCGGGGTACGGCACCGGTTGCCGTGCCTTCACCACCGAGCTCCGCCGGGTGAGGTGGCCTTCCAAGTTCCGCCCCGAGCTGCCGGAGAAGTACGACGGGTCCATCGACCCCGTCGAGTTCCTCCAGATCTACACGACGGCCGTCCAAGCGGCCGGAGGCAGCGAAAAGGTGATGGTAAACTATTTTCATGTTGCCTTGAGGGGTTCCGCCCGCTCTTGGCTTATGAACTTACCCCCAGGATCCATCAGCTCCTGGGATGACCTGTGCCACCAATTCGTGGCCAACTTTCAGGGCACGTTCGCACGTCCCGGTTTGGAGTGCGACCTCCACGCCGTCCAACAGCAGGAAGGGGAGACGCTACAGCGATTTATACAGCGTTTTAGCCAGGTTCGCAACACTATTCCGCGAGTGGCCCCCCATGCTGTTATTGTTGCTTTCCGGCAGGGCGTCCGTGATGAGCGGATGCTCGAGAAGCTAGGTACGCACGAGATCGAGACCCCTGCGGAACTTTTCGCACTGGCCGATAAGTGCGCCAAGGCTGCGGAGGCCAGGGCGTGGCATGCTCCTCGCCCCGCTCCCGATCAGCCAAGTTCTTCCCGCTTTGATAAGCGGGAAAAGAAAAAGAGAAGGAAGCGCGAGGCAGCTCCCGTCGAGCTAGCCCAAGTCCCCACTCACAGGGTACCGCAAGAGCCCGATCACCGGCAAGAGCGTCAGCCGGGTGTCGATCGGCGCCCCGTCAAGGCCCCCGCTCGGGCTCCTCCTCGGGCCTCTGTGCCCGCGAGGGCCCCGGCACCGGCTAGGGCGCCAGCTCCAGCAAGAGCTCCGGCCCCTGGCCGAGCTCCTATTCCAGCAAGGGCCCCCGCTCCCGCGGGGCCCGAGCCAGGTAAATGGTGTCCCATACACCTGACCAGATGGCACGACCTCACGGAGTGTCGTACGGTCAAAGGACTCGTGGAGCAGCGCCAGAGGGAGCGCGACGAGTCCCGCGGAGGAGGCGATACCGAGGTCGTCCCCAACAACGCCGAGCTCGACTTCCAGGAGCCCGAGCATGCGGTCGCCTTCATCGACGGGGGCGCTTACACACCCTGCTCGCGCCGTGGCATCAAGGTCATGCGGCGCGAAGTGTGCTCGGCAACCCCGAGCAAGGAGGCCACAAGACCCCTGAGGTGGTCGGATGCTCCGATCACGTTCAGCATGGCTGATCACCCCGTCAGTACTGCAGCCGTGGGACGGCTACCTCTGGTAGTATCTCCCACTATCTGCAATGTTAAGGTCGGCAGAGTGCTGATCGACGGTGGTGCCGGCCTCAACCTCCTTTCCAAAGAGGCTTTTGAGAAGCTGCAAGTATCTTCCCGACGCCTAAAGCCGTCCCTCCCCTTCTGTGGAGTAACTCCCGGGCACTCCCTGCCCCTCGGGCAGGTTGAGTTGCCTGTCACATTCGGGAGCCGGGACAACTTCCGCACGGAGTGCGTCCTCTTCGATGTTGCGGAGCTCCCTCTCCCCTACAACGCCATCCTCGGGCGCCCGGCGCTCGCCAAGTTTATGATGGCCGTGCATTATGCATACCTTACGGTTAAGATGCCCGGCCCCGCAGGCTCTATCTCCGTGATCGCTGACTCCGGCGGCGCTGTCTCCTGCGCCGAACAATCATACATGGCTCTGGTCTCAGCGCAGGCCGAGGTTGATGGCTCTTCAGGGGGCCCGGGACCCTCTTCATCTAGACCCCGACTCGCCGCCGACACCTCTGTTCCAACGAAGGAGGTCGAGGTGGGCGAAGATGCTACCCAGGTTGTCCGTATCGGCAGCAACCTGGGCAGCAAATAGGAAAGCGCGCTCGTCGCCTTCCTCCGGGCTAACGTGGACGTGTTTGCCTGGCAACCGTTCGACATGCCCGGGATCCCTAGGGAGGTGATCGAGCATCACTTGGCTGTGCGTCCGGACGCCCGCCCAGTGAAGCAGAAGGTCCGGCGGCAGGCGCCAGAGCGCCAGGAGTTTATCCGCGAGCAGGTCCGCAAACTCCTCGACGCCGGATTCATCCGAGAAGTCCTCCACCCCGACTGGCTAGCAAACCCAGTCATCGTCCCGAAGGCCAACGGCAAGCTTCGCATGTGCGTGGACTACACCGACCTTAACAAGGCTTGTCCTAAAGATCCCTTCCCCTTACCTCGCATTGATCAAATCGTAGATTCAACTGCGGGATGTGATCTTTTGTGCTTCCTAGATGCAAACTCTGGGTATCACCAAATTCGCATTGCCGTAGGGGACGAGGAAAAAACTGCTTTTACTACCCCGGTGGGGACTTATTGCTACATGTCAATGCCTTTCGGCCTGCGCAACGCTGGATCATCCTTCCAGCGCGCCATTCGTATCACTCTTAACTCGCAGGTTGGCCGCAACGTCGAGACTTACATCGACGATCTCGTGGTCAAAACCCGAGATCGCGCCACCCTGCTCAAGGACCTTGCCGAGACTTTCAATAGTCTCCGCTCTACCCGCCTCAAGCTCAACCCGGAGAAATGTGTCTTCGGGGTGCCGGCGGGCAAGCTCCTTGGTTTCTTGGTCTCTGGCCGAGGAATCGAGGTCAATCCGGAGAAGATCCGGGCCATCGAGCAGATGCGACCCCCGGTTCGACTCAAGGAGGTCCAGCGCCTCGCCGGCTGCATGGCCGCCCTCGGGCGCTTCATCTCTAAGCTCGGGGAGCGAGGGCTCCCCCTCTTCAAGCTTTTGAAGAAATCCGGTCGTTTTGACTGGACGTCGGAAGCCGAGCAGGCCTTCCACGACTTAAAAAGGTACCTTACCTCGCCACCCGTTTTGGTGGCTCCCTCCCAAGGTGAGCCCCTACTACTTTATGTTTCGGCCACTCCTCAGGTCGTGAGCATAGTGCTGGTGGTGGAGCGTGACGAATGTTCGGGGCCGGGTGCTGGGTCCCAGCTCCCAGAGGCCCCCGACCATTCACTTATCCTCGCGGCTCCCCCTGGGCAAGGGGTCGAGCCCGAACACACTGCTCTTCCTAGCCAAGGAATCGAGCCCGAGTGCCCGGCTAGCCCCGACCATACCACCGACCCTGGGGGCTGTGGCAGCCCCCCGGGTGGGGCCACCATCCGGACCCGCCGGGTACAGCGACCGGTGTACTTCGTCAGCGAGGTCCTCCGGGAGGCCAAGACAAGGTATCCCCAGGCGCAGAAGCTACTCTAAGCCGTGCTCGTCGCCTCCCGGAAGCTGCGCCATTACTTCCAGGCGCACAAGATCTCGGTGGTTACCACTTATCCACTGGGACCCATTCTCCGGAACCGGGAGGGCACCGGGCGCATTGTCAAATGGGCGGTTGAGTTGGCGGAGTTCGACCTACACTTCGTCTGTCGCCAGGCAATCAAAAGTCAGGCACTCTCCGACTTCTTGGCAGAATGGACGCCCGTCCCATGCGTCATCCCAGAAGAGATCTCTGCCTATCCTGGGCACGACGCGCCCGGGTATTGGGTCATGCACTTCGATGGCTCCCTCTCGCTGAAAGGCGCAGGGGCCGGAGTGGTTCTCACCTCCCCAACAGGTGAAGAGCTCCGGTACGTCGTACAGTTGCAGTTCCGCGCATCCAACAACATGGCGGAGTATGAAGGTCTCATCGCTGGCCTCCGGGCTGCGGTGGGGCTCGGGATTCGTCGCCTCCTGGTCAAAGGGGACTCCCAGCTGGTCGTCAACCAGGTTTCCAAGGAGTACCAGTGCACAGATCCTCAAATGGCAGCGTACGTGGATGCAGTCAGAAAGCTCGAGAGACGCTTCGACGGCCTCGAATTGCGGCATATCCCTCGCCGCGACAATGCTCCGGCCGACGAGCTCTCTCGCCTGGCCTCCTCACGTGCGCGTGCCCCTGCCGGAGTCTTTGAAGAAAGACTCGCACGGCCTTCCGTCCTGCCTGCCGAACAGGATGAAGGGGAAACCTCGAACTCAATTCAGGGGACCCCGGCGGTACCCTCAGTGGGAAGCCCCGTCAGGGCGCCGCCGTCCGGCGAGTGCGCTGCGCTCGCCGAATGTCCTCAAGATGCCTCGTGGATGTCTGACATCCGAGGGTACTTGAAAGAAAAGTTCCTACCTGGGGATGAGGCGTCTGCCGAAAGGGTTGCTCGGCAGTCCAAACGCTATGCCATAGTAGATGGGGATCTCTACCGACGTAGCGCAGGAGGTGTCCTCCTGAAATGCATCTCTCGGGCAGAAGGCGGCGATCTTCTCGCTGAGGTCCACGAGGGCGAGTGCGGTGGCCATTCATCGTTCCGCACACTGGTCGGGAAAGCCTTCCGGCAAGGTTTCTACTGGCCTACAGCTCTCCAGGATGCTTCCGAGCTGGTTCGGCGCTGCAGGGCATGCCAGTTCCATGCAAAGCAGATTCACCAGCCAGCTCAGGCTCTCCATACCATTCCCCTGTCATGGCCTTTCGCGGTCTGGGGTTTGGACATTCTGGGTCCGTTCCCCCGAGCAGTCGGGGGCTATGTATACCTATATGTCACTATCGACAAATTCACTAAGTGGCCGGAGGCGGTCCCAGTCGTCAAGGTGACCAAAAACACGGCGCTCCAGTTTATCCGCGGCATCACCAGCCGCTTCGGTGTTCCCAATCGAATCATCACCGACAACGGCACCCAGTTCACTAGTGCCTTGTTCGGGGACTATTGCGAAGATCTCGGCATCAAGCTTTGCTTCGCTTCCGTCGCTCATCCCCGGAGTAACGGGCAGGTCGAGCGCGCCAATGCGGAGATACTGAAGGGCCTCAAAACCCGGACCTATACCGTACTCGCTAAGCATGGAAAGGGATGGGTAGACGAGCTGCCAGCCGTGCTATGGGCCAATCGGACTACGCCAAGCCGCGCCACCGGGGAGACTCCGTTCTTCCTCGTCTACGGCGCCGAAGCAGTCCTCCCCTCTGAGCTCACTCTGGGCTCCCCTCGAGTGCATGCATACTCTGAGGGTGAGCAGGAGCATCAAAGGCACGACGACGTGGATTACCTGGAAGAGCGCCGACGGCTTGCTGCTGTCCGAGCGGCTCGGTACCAGCAGAGTCTGCGGCGTTATCATCTGCGCCATGTCCGGGCCCGGTCTCTCGAGGTGGGGGACCTAGTTCTCCGACGCATCCAGTCGCGCGAAGGAATGAATAAGTTGTCCCCTGTATGGGAAGGTCCCTTCACCGTGATCGCGGTCCCCCGGGCAGGTTCTTTCAGGTTGGCGACGGAAGAAGGACATCCACTCCCGAATCCGTGGAACATTGAGCATCTTCGACGCTTCTACCCGTAGATTGTCGTGTTCGCGGTTCAGGTTAGTAAGGCCGGGGGCTTCTCCCTGCCCGAGCAGTATGAAGGCTTCGCCCCGTGGGGTAAGTCGCTGTCGCCCAACCTTATAAATATTGTACATTAAGTTTTTCAATAAGCAATCGCTATGTCAAAATACTTTTTCTGGATTCCGTGTGTTTAATCTGTCTGGTGAGGAGCTCGGTTGTGCGAGAAAAAGTTCGCTCTCTTTTTTTTTCCGGCTGACAAAAGAATCCAGATCGGTATGCATACGAGCAGTCGCCGCTGACTTACGTCCGCCATGGTAGGCTGTGGTGCTCGGTGTCATGATAGGCTCCCGGGCACTACCGAGTTTCGGGGTGCTCCGGGTAATCCCATCGCTCGAGCTGCTCGAGTAGTCCGGAGCTCGGGCCCCCAGAGCGAGCTGTCGGTGCTCGGTCTGGTCTGTCATACCCGGGCACCACCAAACCATAGGACCTCTGGGTTATGCCTCTGCCCGCTCTTGTCCGCCGGTTTGGGTGTTCGAGAGGTCTCGGGTCGAAAACGAGAGCAGTCTATAACAAGTACCGCACTGGCAGAGCGCACCAGACAAAGAAATCCTATTTTTTTTCTCTTAAGTCACAGGCTGGCGATCGCAAGCAGCTCGGCCGCGAGGGCTTTAATGCCCCGGCCTTTGGTCGGCCCCAAGGGTCCTCGGGTGGTCCTACCACTTAGGCTCGGGTGGTCGAGATCACCCGACCCTAGGGGCCTCGTATGCCTCTGGGCACTCGGGCACTCCGTTGAAAGAATCGAGTCCCCGGGCACCCGAGCTCAGAAGCACATCCCTCCTGGATCGATGAGCTGGAAGGCCGACAGCTGTCCGGTGAGTGGTTATATTCAGACAAGTCTGCTTTAAGTAAATTTATGTCCTCGAGTCACTCTCGGGGGCTCTCGCAGTTTAATCTGTTCGGCGAGGTGGCCTCCTCGCACGCAAAACCCTGCCGCGTGACTATTTTTTCCCAGAACGACAGAACGGTTTGCAGAAAAGAGTAGCGTGCTCGCGATAACGTCTGACCGAAGCCCTTCGTGGTGGTCGTGGTGTTCGGTCCGCTTTTAAGGACCCCGAGCACTACCGAGTCCTCGGGTGCCCTGGGTAATCCTATCGCTCGAGCTACTCGGGTAGTCCGGAGCTCAGGTCTCGGGGGCGGGCTGTCAGTGCTCGGCCTGGCCCATTTAAAGCCCGGGCACCACCGGACCGCGAGGGCTCTTGGTCACATTCTCGCCCGCACGCGTCTCCCTTCTACTAACTGAGTGGTCGCAAAGTGGAAAAGTGTTCATTAGGCACGGCGTGTTCCGCGCGGGATCAATCCATCTCCCGGACAAGGAAGTCTCTGTCTTTGTTCTTAACTTAGGCAATACGGATTCGTGAGAGCTTGAAGGCCGACTATGCCAGTAGCAGCGATCAAAGACAACTTCATCCTCGGGGACGGGAAGGTCGGGAACGGCCCGACTAAGTACTCCCCGGGACTTCGAAGTAAAACATCGGAAGAAGCATCGAACACATAGAGAAACTGGAGTTGCGAGCCCAGGAAAAAACAGCCATTTAATATTCACAGGATACTCCCAAGGCATTTTCTAAGGGTTCACTCCTACATCTACAAACAAAAGGAAAGAGGCTACAAAAGATCTAGTCGGCGGCAGAAGCGTCGGATGAATCCTCTGAGTCATCCCCGGGGGCTGGCGGCGGCGGCACCTCTCGCCTGAAGCCGGCCGCCACCTCAGCGGCGGTGCTCCGGACCGCTGCCCGGGCGACCTCCCCCTCAGCCTCGACCACTCCCTCCCGTGCCGGCTCCAGTGGGAAGTTCGGGTCCCTGCTTCGGTAGCAGGCCAGGACGTGCTCGGCTACGGCACGTGCCAAGCCACGTCCCTCCTGGGCGGCAAGTTCCTGGACTGCCCAGGGCAGGGTCTCGAGGCGCTCGCAGACCTGCTGCAGCCCCAACACTTGTCGTGCGGGGCCGTCACCCTTCTTGTCGTCGACAAGCCGTCCAAGACCACCCTTCTCCATGGCCCGTCGCATCCGCCGGAGTATGTCCTCCAGCATATGCTCGAGGTTGACCCGCGAGACAAAGGCAGTCTCGATTTTCTCCTTGGCGGCCCGCAGCTGTGCCTCGAGTCCCTGGTCCCCGGCCGGACCGGGAGCACCGCCAGCCACGGTGGGGACGGCAGCCTGCTTCATCTTGGCCACCATCTCGGACAAGGCGCGTTCGCGCTCGGCCAGTTCCGCCTCGTGCTTCGCATTCTCCTCCGCCCTGGTAGCCGCGGCGGCCGTCGCAGCAGCAGCTTCGCCCTCTCGGCGACTCAGCTCGCCTTCTCGGCAACTTAACTCATTCTCCCGCCGGGCCAACACATCCTCCTGCTGGGCCACCGAATCCTCCCGGGCACCAAGATCCGACGCCGATAGCTCGTTATCCACTTCCCGGACGGAGACGTCCTCCTCCCAGCGCTTGATTTCTTCTCTGATCTTCTGGAGATCGTCTTCCCAGCGCTGGAGATCGGCGCGCGTCTTCTCGGCCGCATCCTCCCGGCGGGCCAGCTCGGCTTGCCGCTCCTCCGCGGCCTGCTCCCGGGCTGCGACAGCCACCTCCCTCTCCTGCGCCTGCCCCATCCTGGCAAGGGCCTCGGCAGCTTGCTGCCTCGACGCCTCGGCCAAGCGGGCGGCATCTTCCTGTTCCCGCGCGGCCTCTGCCCGCGCGGTCTTCAGAGTTTCTCGTTCCCGCACGGCTTCTGCGCGGATGTCTTCTAGGAGTTTCTGCTCCCGCGCGGCTGCCGCCCGAGCCTCCTCCTGCGCGCCCGCCAGCTGCGCCTTCTCCAGTGCCAGGCGGGCGCACTCGGCTTCGAGCTCCCCCTCCTTGGCCTTCACCACTGCCCCCAGCTGCCCGACTGCTACTTGGACGCCTTTCATGGCGGCCAGGAAGGGATCGGCAGGCCGGCCGGGCACTGGGGGGGCCCAGGCTTCTCCGCAGGATGCCTCCAGGAGGGCCGAGCTCTCCGCCGGGCTTTGCACCGCCATCCGCCCCGTGCTCTGCCTGACCGGGGTAGGCTCCGCCAGAGCCAAGGTTTCGGACAGCGGCCGCATTCCCGCATCGGCCGCCCTGTCCGCCGGCCCCGGCAGAATGTCCACCTCCACCATTATCCGCCCCGGGCTCTCCGCGCCCGGGGTAGGTTCCGCCGGCGCCCTTCTCTCAGCCGCCGCCTCCGCCTCTCTCCCAGGGGCCGCCACGTCAATTGGCATCTCCGCCGTTCCTATGCCGGCCTCCGCCGTTGCAGCAGGCAGGCTCGGCTCTGGCCCCGGCGCCTGCTCTCTCTCCGTCACAGCAGCGCCTGCAGCCGGCCTACGGGAGACAAGTGAAAGTTGTCAAAACTCAGTTCGGGCCGGAAATGCCCATGGAAAAGCAAGCAAGAAGACTCACCGATACCGCCATTTGGCCGCTGGGAGCCTGATGTCCGGGTCCGGCGCTGTCGGTCCTGACTCCTCCCGCCGCCTCTTCCGTTGGGGGCTCGGCTGAGCCGCTGCGCGGGGTACGGGCGCCGTCGTGCGGGCCACGGGTGCCGCCGCACGGGTCTCGGTCTCCGCCGTGCGGGTCGCGGGCGCCGATGCGGGCCCCATCCGCACCAGGCGCGGCTCCAGCACCGGAAATGCCGCCGCTGCCGTCGGCGACGGTGGAGAATCCGGCACTAGGATCAAGGCCCGGGGACACTTTCCCCGATCTCCCGGCGCCAACTCCGCAACAACTTCAGCGGCGCCCTCCTCTCTGGTACGGCGGCTGCCGCTTGCGGCGACCCCTTCACCAGCCTGCGCCGAGCTACCAGCGACCTCATCGCCAAGTAGTTCCTCCAGCCCGGGGAGTTCGGAGGCCTCAGGACTCCGGCTTCTTGGCCGGTCCACGGGCCCCTGGGCATCGAACTCCGGCAGCCCCGCCATAATGGCCACCCGGCTGGGGTTGGCACAGAGCGCCATCTCCGGCCACGGGAGTTCCGCCCGGCTCATATCCTCCGTTCCGGTGATCACCCTTGTCATCCCCCGCAGTTCTGCCGCCCCCAGATCCCAGCTCGCGCCAATTTGGGTCCTGGTGATGTCCTCCGGCCCGGTGTAGAACCAGCTCGGCCGGGCCCGTTCTCGCAGAGGCGCCAACCGACGACGCAGAAAATCCGCCACCACCATGACTGAGGTCAGCCCGCCCTCGCGCAGTTCCAGAATGCGCTCCAGCACCGGCTTTAGTCTCGCATCTTCTGGTGGCGGTGCCTCCCACGTTGACCGCCGAGGTTCCGCCGCCTTCTCTGGCAATTCGAGGCGCTCGTGGGGGTCGATGTCGACGAAGAACCAGTCCCGTCGCCATTCCTCCCATTTGCTGCGCATCACCTGGGGAATGTAATGGTCCCCCAGGCCTTCCCGGAGCCGAAGGTTGCAGCACCCCCCGACGTCCACCGTGGAGTGCCCCCTCTTCTTCCCCACCGGCCGAAAGACGAAGAAGTGGCGAAGCAGCGTCGCCGACGGCATCACCCCCACGAACATTTCGCAGAGATGCGCGAAGACCGCCAACGCCACGACGGAATTGGGGCTTAGATGCACCAGTTGAATGCCGTACGTCTCCAGCACTTGCAGAAAGAAGGCGGAGAACGGCGGCACCAACCCCGCTGCCACGAAGGAGGTGAAGAGGACGGTCCGCCCAGGGACGGTCGTCGCCGGCATCAGAGTCGCCGGCCTCACCGCCACAGCACCCTCCTGACCCTCCGGCACCAGCAGCATCCTAATCTTATCCGCCGCTTCCTCGTTCCTTAGACGAGACTCCGGCAAGATGCTGTCCGAAGTTTTGTCCGGTCGTCCTCCTCCAACCCTCGTCATCTCGGCAAAATGGGGGATGTTTTTTGGTGGTGAAAAGAGAGAGAAGGGAGAATGCTCCGGTCGCCTGGGAGTTTCCTGAGGGCTTCGGAGCACGAAGAAGGCAAGTGCAAGAGAGCGTAAAAAGGGGAACGGACCGATCCGTTCCCCCTTTTATATCTCAAAATTCGAAAACTGCCGCCCGAACGGTTCGCTCGGCGAAGCGTCGCCTCGATCGGCGCAACTGTCAGGCGAATCTCCCGCCGATCGCGCGATGTCAGCGATTGCCAGGCGTATTTTCCTCGATCTGCACGGCAACCGCACGTGCCGCCCGTATGGTTATCATACCCTTCGGAAGTTGTGTGGACACGCGTCCACTCATTTTCCCGTTGGAACATACTTGAGGTCTAGGTCCGCAAGGGCCACCCCTCGAAAGCTTGCCACATGGCGTCCACGCCAGCCTTGGCCTCAGTCGCGACGAAGGGCCCATTCGCAGTCTCCATCCCATCGACTACCAACGGGCCCGGGGGCTACTGTCGGTGTATTTAGAACCAGGGGTCCCTAAGTCCCGAGGCCAGGCCGGCCATCCACCACATATCACCACCCTGCAAGGTAGGTAGAAGCGAAGTCCCGGGAGAAGGTGCTCGGGGCCGCCGCTTCTGGTTCCCGAGCACCCTAGTTCCCCGATGATCCGCAGAGCCCAAATACCAAGAAGGAAGTGCTCGGGAGAGAGTGCTCGGGGCTGCACGTGGCAGCCCCCGAGGACTCGGTGCCCCGAAGGTCCCACGGAAGTGCTCGGGAGAGAGTGCTCGGAGCTGCACGTGGCAGCCCCCGAGGACTCGGTGCCCCGAAGGTCCCACAGAAGTGCTCGGGAGAGAGTGCTCGGGGCTGCACGTGGCAGCACCCGAGGACTCGGTGCCCCGAAGGTCCCACGGAAGTGCTCGGGAGAGAGTGCTCGGGGCTGCACGTGGCAGCCCCCGAGGACTCGGTGCCCCGAAGGTCCCACGGAAGTGCTCGGGAGAGAGTGCTCGGGGCTGCACGTGGCAGCCCCCGAGGACTCGGTGCCCCGAAGGTCCCACGGAAGTGCTCGGGAGAGAGTGCTCGGGGCTGCACGTGGCAGCCCCCGAGGACTCGGTGCCCCGAAGGTCCCACCGAAGTGCTCGGGAGAGAGTGCTCGGGGCTTCACGTGGCAGCCCCCGAGGACTCGGTGCCCCGAAGGTCCCATCGAAGTGCTCGGGAGAGAGTGCTCGGGGCTGCACGTGGCAGCCCCCGAGGACTCGGTGCCCCGAAGGTCCCACCGAAGTGCTCGGGAGAGAGTGCTCGGGGCTGCACGTGGCAGCCCCCGAGGACTCGGTGCCCCGAAGGTCCCACCGAAGTGCTCGGGAGAGAGTGCTCGGGGCTGCACGTGGCAGCCCCCGAGGACTCGGTTCCCCGAAGGTTCGCGCAAGATCATTCAACGACCCGAAGGGTCCCGTCGTCAGGGTGTCATCCAGTCAAAGGCCCAATGCCGCATTTAATAGGCACGCGCGGTCTGACATCCTGACATCCTGACATTCTCAGCTGCCCACGCCCCAGTGTCAGACCCTGCTATGCACGGGCAGGGGGCCGTGGGTCCATTAAATGCACGGGTCCCGTCCCGTTTCATCCAGGTGCCTCGGGATAACGTTGCCAGAATCGAAGCGCTCCGCCTGCCACCCTGCCCTGGCAGAAGAACAAGACAGGGTGGGCGCACTGGGCACCTCTGAGGCTGCCCGGTGGGCCCCTTTTAGGGCGCCCCGAGGCTTCCGCAGCGGCTGGTGGTCGAATGCGCGCCGCCTTTCTCCACCGCCCCTGTCACTTCGCCAAGATGAAATGATTACGCCCTTCTCCGTGGCACCTTGGCATTCGCGTCCCCTCTTTCCCATTCAGGATATGTTGAGGTCGGCGCGCCTATAAGAGGAAAGGATGGAGAACACTAAAAAGAGAGAGCAAAAAAAGAGCCCCCGACCACAAGACGGCCAAGAGACCAGACAACCAACAATCTCCGGCGAACCAGGCCAAAGATAGATCGACAGACACTCGAACCAGCTCAAGTTAAGCTAGAACAGAAGAGCCTCAAGCTCTTTGTAAACAGTTCTCCCCTTAGAACCAGATATCTCCTTGAAGAATCCCCTTCAAGGATAAATATAGCGCTCATACAGGAGTAGGGTGTTACGCCTCCGTGCGGCCCGAACCTGTCTAAAACCCGGCGTACCCACTTTTCCTTGCATTAGGGTGATCGTCTCCCACCAGCCATCGCATTTATTTTCGTTCCCGATTTTTTCCCACATAAGCTTTTCCAGGATCATCCCCCTGGCCGAATCTCTAAAAAGGGGGTCTCTCGGGATCCCTGCGACAGGAGTTCACTCTCCGACATTACTGATCATTGTTCATCCAAAATCTGTCTTTTCTACATCTAACGAAAATATTATGTCATAGAGGTCTCAGTTACTATTTGCAAGAAGTTATCTGTTTTACAGCACGGGCAATGAGCACTCTGAATAAATAGAGCAATTTGATAGTCATAGGCTCACAATTTGTTTGAAGTTTTCTTTCCTTTCGAGGCTAATTTCATTCTGTATAGTTTACTACTAGTATTATTTTAAAATGACCAATTGAAGATAAAGGCGTATAGCTTGGTACATTCATCGCCGGAATTCACTTGCTAACTATACACCTACTAGATCGAATAATACCTCTTTTTCATGTTTGTGTCTAACGCCTAACTTTGTGTACTTTAAGTAATCTATGAATTGGATACATGTTTGAGTAGAAGTATGAATTTTTGGTCCCATTATAATGTACGTGCATTTAACTAGTCACCTTCTATTTGAGACTTTAATTTCCCAGCACAATTGCACAACCCTAGACAGTAAATGGCTTATTTGCTTCAATAGACAATAGCCAATAGATCTAACAAAAACAACAGCCAATAGATCTAACAAAAACAACAAAATTACCATCAATTTAATCCTTTGCGCCAGCATGCATTCCGATTCAGAGAGAAAAAAAGAGCCATCTAGGCGTCACCTACTCACCTTGCAAGTTGCAATCGTGGAGGCAAGGTTGGCGGCACAGCATAGAGCACTGGAGAGATGGGCAACGCGGAGCCTTGGCTACCATGGCGGGCAACGGTGCAACACGTCGTCTAGGGAGTGGACACAGGGAGCAGCAGATGAGAGAACGAGCAACGGTAAAACAAGAGATTTACCGTTCTCCTTTTCATCCCTAACAGCGTCTATGCTCGATGCTGATCTGGGGCTCGAAAAGTCGTCAAGCAACGACATAGAAGCATCACCAAGTCACCAGTCAACAGTCCAAGTTAACTATTCAACTCAAATTACTGGTCAAAAGTAAACCGTATACAAATACACGCCCGGTCCCTTCAGTACAAATCAATCAGGATTCAGGGCAGGGCAACATCGCACAAGCCTTGGCAAGACTGCAATGGCGGCCGGAGGAGACCTGCGGCTGTTGGGCTCGTGGTACAGCCCGTACGTGATCCGCGTCAAGATGGCGTTGGGGTTGAAGGGGCTGAGCTACGAGTACACCGAGCAGGACCTCTTCAACAAGAGCGACCTCCTGCTGAGGTCCAACCCGGTGCACAAGACGGTGCCCGTCCTCATCCACGGCGGCCGGCCAGTGTGCGAGTCGCTCGCCATCGTGCAGTATGTCGACGAGGCCTGGGCGGGGATCGGGCATCCTCTCCTCCACGCCGACGCCCACGACCGCGCCACGGCTCGCTTCTGGGCGGCGTACATCGACGACAAGGTATGGTGCATGTATTTCATCGGACACTAATCTTGCACTGAGAATCTGCGATCAAACTAGGAAGCTGTGATTAGTGACTATTTGTTGGGTGATTCCGTGTGATGTTCTTGCAGTTTTTCCAGTCTTGGAGGGCACTGTCCTGGTCGACGACGGAGGAGAAGAGAACAGAGGCGTTCAAGAACGCCATCCCTGTGGTGGAGACGTTGGAGAGAGCCTTCAGAGAGTGCTCCAAGGGGAAGGCCTTCTTCGGCGGTGACATCGTCGGGCTCGTGGACGTCGCGCTCGGGAGCTTCCTGGTGGGGATCAAGGTGGTGGACGAGGTGAACGGCACCAACCTTCTTGACGAGGTCAACTTCCCGGGCCTGGCCGCGTGGGCGGAGCGTTTCTTGGCCGTGGACGCCGTCAAGGAGGTGATGCCGGACGCAGAGAAGCTCTTGGAGCAGTACAAGGGGTTTCTGGCTAAATGGATTGCTTCTGGCTGAACACACTGTTTGCCTACTCACTTGGACCCGAATCCGTAGGATTCATTTCAGACATGGCTCTTAACAATTTAGTACTTGTACTTCGAGATGTATTTGGTGTCACTGAGATGTGATTTTGTCTAATAAGAACTGCAAAATGGCGAGACATTGTTCTATGCAGACCTATCCAAATGGATCCGTCGGGCCACCCGGCACGAGCCCAGCTAGGCACGGCCCGATAGGCCTAGCTAAGCAAATGGGCAATGCTGTGTCATCCCGCGTGCCGTGCCGGCCCGTGTGTTGGAGGTGCAACCCACGGTACGGCCCATGGCCGACCATATCGTGTTGGGTCGGTCCGGGCACTGTTACGACACAGTTGGCTTGACAGCTCGGCGGGCATGGCGTGGCGGCAGGACTGGACAACGGCACGGCGGCGTGGTGGCGGTGCAGGGGCGGGGTTGTGCAGCCAGGCAGGGCGATGGGGCGGCGTGGTCAAGCGGGGTGGCCCGGCCAAGCGAGGCGGGGTTTGGGCAGGGTGGCGCAGCCGAGCAAGGCGAGGCGACGAGCTGGGGCGGGCGACGCGATCGGGCAAGTTTGGGGCGGGGCGACACGACGGCGGGGTGGCGCGACCGAGCATGAGCGGTGTGGCCAGGTGGTGCAGTGGAGGCAAGGCGAGGGCGGCTGAGGCGGGCCATGCCCATGCCAGCCCGTCTAAGCAGTGCCGAGTTGTGTCAATGACCCCGCCCGTCTCACCTTAGGCCGTACCGTGCATGGAGCGTGCCTACAACATCGTGCCTCGAGCCGTCCCAATAAGCACAACCCATTTGACCAGCACTAGTTCTATGTGTCTCCATGACATTTATTAGACACCATGAATGGGAAATGGAGAAAGTGAAATGGGATGTGGGTCTTGTACAGTGTTAATGCATTTTTCGATCGATTGCATGGCGCACCTACTCACACACCAATACACACCTGTGTCACGCTCAGGGGTGCATCCATCTTGTGTCCACACGATACATATGACACCAGTTAAATTTTTATTTTCTTATGATCTATTATTATATAGCAGTCTATGTAACATTCTTTAGCTCAACAAGTGGAACACTCGGACCCCTAACAGATCAGCCCGTGACACTCGATCGTTTTTGTATTAGGTCCGCCACTTGTCACGCTCGCTCCCGCAAGTGTATATCATAATATGCTCGTGTGTATGAAAGGTGGGTATCAAATGAAGATATAATCCCCTGCTGGTGTTTATGCATTGGAACAGGGGTATTGTATCCTGCCTAAATTGCATTGGCTTGACCCATAGAGTTACCGTGGCTATATGTAAGGCCATCTCTAACAGATACTTTAAACATTAATCTCCTATAACACTATTACATCATCTTCTAATATTATTATAGTACTATCTATTTTTTATCTCTAGTAGCTATTCTATTTCCTGCATTCTATTACTCTCCTCCTCCCTTAAGCACATATTCATCTTCTGTGAATAGTGATGAGAGAAGAGAGAGAATACTCCAAATTTAGAGTATGAACCCCCTGCCGCAACATTGTAGCACCGGAAACGGATGCTGCTAAAGTTTTTTTTGCAAGCACGACCGATCGGCATTTGTACTGTAGCACAGGAAAAGGTGGATTGTAGCAGTTGTAGCGAACATGGCTCTTTTAGGGCATGTATGTGTTTTTAGTGATTAATTACAATATAGTCAATGTGACTAACATGTTTGTCAAATATATACTTTAGTATGTCTTATAGATGCAATACATGTAGAAGCCACCGAAACCGAACTCAAGAAAATTGGATGAGTTCAGAAAAAATTATTAACATCAGATGGTCCGTTGCCCTAAAGATCTACACGTTGAACAATGAATAATGTAGAAGAAGTGGCTCAGTCGGTTGAAGTATCCATACTAGATAGTCCAGTGATGGAGTTCAAATTAACGCTGGAATATCGGGTGTACATAATGAATTTAAGTGGGGTTCCAACAGCTAGTTTTACTGTTGTATACACCGGATGGTCCGATGTTTGTACTGTTGTTAACACCGGATCATCCGATGTTCATAGTCTTTTGTGACCGTTTGAGCAACGGCTAGTTCAAGAGGTTAAGGCTATAAATACATTCCCACTTGGTCATTTGAGTGTGCTAGAGTCTAAAGAAACTCATATATACTAGAGAAGATATCCAAACCACCAAAATACTTAGAGTGATCATCCAAGGCAATTAAGCACAAGATTAGAGAGTGATTAGTGCTATTAGGCCTAGAGAGAGTTGTTGCTAGGTGTTGCTGTCTAGAGAGAGGATCAATGAGTGATCCTATATTGTACCAAGCAGTACGCTGGCCTCCTAGAGTCACGGTGACTCACCAGCAACGTGAGCCTTGGTGGCTCATGCTTATTGACCCTCCGACTTGGTGTGGAGCAACGATAATACGCTTATACGGGGAGGCAGAGACCCTTATCTTGGTAGCTCAAACTCCGAAGTAAGGAGAAGAGCAAGTGATCGGAAGAGAGACTTGTGGTGAGATCTTGTCTTGGTGGCTTTATAGCTCAACCTACTTGAGCCCTAGGTGGCTTACTGTCTGAGAGCTATAGCTTAGATTGATGCTCTAACGTGGACTAGGGATGACGTTTATATCATCAATACTACGGGATAAAAATCCCTTATGCCGAGTTTGCTCTCTTTACATTCTTTACACTTTCGCATTTACATACTTGCAACTTATCATTATGTATTTACATTTCTAGAGTAGTTTACTAGGATTGGCTATATGTTATAAATCTTTTAAATGGTAGAGTAGACGCACTATATAAACTTAGAGCACATTTAGATAGAAATTGTATAGGTTTATCTTGTGAAGTTTTTGGAGCCTATTAGTTTTAATTGTTCTAATCACCCCTCTTAGGACGTCACTAATCCTCTACATGTGGTATCAGAGCTAGGGGTTCAGACCTTTCACAAGGATACATCAATTCAAGTAGCATTTGAGCCGTGTTCTCATTTTGATCGGTTAAGCTTCACCATCTAGCAGGTTGTGATGTCTGAGGTGGGGATGGATACCGGTAGTGCTCTATATTTTGACAGCACTCACTACCCCCGTTAGAAAATTTTAATGACTTGTCATTTGCAAGCTAAATGTTAAGATATTTGGAGAGTCACCGACAGGATAAAGGAACGTATCACAAACAAGGAGAGATAATTCGATGCTTTGGTGAAGAGTATCATTTTATCATTTCTAAGTATTAATGCATTCAATCAAGTATATTATCTCATTAATGTACATGATATTTGGACTAACCTCATTGAAATACATCAATGCACAAAAGATATGCGCAGAAATATCATATGCTAGTCACTAAGTTGAATAGCATTAAACAACTTACCCATAAAAGTGCTAATAGCATGTATTCTCGTTTGAATATTTTTGTCAATAAGATCAATAGGCTAAGTTTGATATTAATTGGAGATGATCAATTGGTGAGAAGAATACTTCAAGCTCTTCTTCTAAAGTACAAGTTGATAGTTTTCATTATCTACGACAACAACGACATTAACAAGATGACTCTAAGTCAAGTTTTCGGCAAGATTACCGCCAATGAGATGACCGTGAGCATGGAGGTTGAAGCTTCCTCCTCATCCAGTGCCAATAACCTTGCCCTCACAAACAAGCAAGCTCATTGCTCACACATGAAAGAGAAAATAAGAAGGCAAGAGCAAGACTCAAGCTCAAGCGAAGACGATGGTGATGAAGATGAAAAGAATGATGAAGAAGATGAGCAAAGCACCTCAAGTGATGAAAAAATGGATCCAAAGATCACTAAGCTCATCTCAAGATTGGAGAACGACCTCAAGAGGATCAACGACAAGATTAATCATATAATCTCTATGAAAAACTTGGTCAACACAACTGATCATATCAAAAAGGAGAAGAAGATTAAGAATAAGAGAGAGACAAGGGGAAGAGGCAAAGCATTTGTAAGTATAGGAAGATGGGTTAGTGAAGATGAAGATTCAAGCTCAAGTGATCAAAGATTCACCATCCAATACTCCAAGAGAAGCTTTTCCTCGAGGTCATCATCACACATGTGTCTTATGGGCAAAGGTACGAAAAGTTATGTAAGTGATGATAAATCCGATGAGAATTCACCCTCTAAAGAAGTTCTTGAATTGATCAATGAGCAACAAATAGTCTTAAAGAAACAAGTTAAATAACTTAAAAATTCAATGCCTTTAATGATATTCATGCTTCTTTTGTTTCCAGTTATAAATAATTATTGAGCAAATTTGAATTGCTAAACAAGGAGCATGAAGAGTATAAGACAAAACTTGAGGGCATTGAATCTCAACTTAAGTCCCCTTTGAATCAATCTAACTCTTACTTTGATTTTAATCCTAAGTTAGATGCTTTCACTTTTTGTGATGATTTGATTGATCTATCTAGTTTACCCTATCTCAATGAGACATATGTTAAGAATATTATTGTAGAATTATGTAATGATCTCATTGAATAAGAGAATGATGAGCTCAAGTAAGAAGTGAAGAAGTTCAAGAAGAACTTAGCAAGATTGAAGGGCAAGAATCATGTCTAACCTCATCAAGATAGCCGTGATAACATGGTGAATATGCTTGTGGAGAGGTCCATCGTGACATGTTTCAAGTGTTATCAAGAAGACCACAAGTTCTTCCAATACAAGCAAGTCAAGAAGGAAACTAAGGAGAAGAAAAAAGATAATGAACCTCACAAACAAGACCTCCAACTTCTACACCAAGCCCAACTACAAGATTAAGACCAAGAGAACTCCCTACAAGCTCAAGAAGAAGGACAAATGATAACGTGATTGCACATATGGTTGGGAGAGAGGATCGGAGGTGTAACCAACCTATTTGGGTGCCTAAGAAGTTATCACCAACATGAAGAGGTCCCAATTGGTTTGGGTTTCAAAGAAAACTTGAAGTCCATGGGATGGCTCAAGGGATTTGAAGACTTGACTTACAAGATGAAGTGAGGATTCAAGCAAAAAAGTCAAGTGTACAAGATTAGACGTTTTGATAAAAATCTTGATCATCATATACCCAATTCCCCATATAAAGGTAAAAGAGGTAATGGTAACTAGATTTTTGTTCATATATTTTTTTGCTTTGCATCTATTAAATTTGTCTTGTCTAAAATTGCATGTGCATATTTCAATTCTTTGCAATGTCTTGTGTAGGTTTTTTATATGGTAGGTTGCTTATGTTTCTCTCTAACCCATGAGTAACCTATATAGTTTATTAGTTGTAGGTTGTTTACATGGCATATCTCTTTAAATGGTATACTTTATGTGCTATTAGTCCAATCTATAGGATAAATTTTCTATTACTATCAATGAGAAGTGCATGTCTCTTACAAGTATTCGACACTTGTATGCACACATTTAGATGGAGTATATCCTATGAGTTGTGATTTTGAGACTAACATGTGTTGCAAGTTGTATCTTTTATAGTCTCATGAAGTAATCTATAAGTCCCTGGAGGTATGCAATGCTTATTCGTCAATTTACTTGATCCTTTAAGCTACCTCCATGCATAATATGGCTTAAACTTTCTATCTTGTCCATCTAGTTGTACATATGTTTCACTCTCATCATATATATGTATATATGTAGAGGGAGTTTAGACCATATTATGTGATTTTCATGACTTGTGATCCATGTGTTTTTAATTCAAACGGTATCCACATTGCTCATTTTAATTGAATTCCTACAAGTTGTATCATTTTATTATATCACGGTTCATGAAGATCTCTCCCGTGTGCTATAATGTTTCTCTTGAGTTCCACATGTATTTGTAGCATTTTTTAGATTGTTGACAAATGAGAAGAATTTTGATGACCAAAGCAAGTTCAAGTTGCATGATGCAAGATTGTTGGCAAAGAAAGAAGCATGATGCAAGAAGCGCGTATGGAAGGATACAAGTGATATCAAGGCAAGGAACACGCAAAACAAAGAGTTCTTGCATGAGTCAATCAAGGGAGATAATATTGATGGAGAAAGAGGAAGAATTATCACCATGACAGTCACAACAAAAAAGGGGACAGAGTGAAAGTAAGAACAATGCATTCAAGAAAAGTGGTAAGGCTGTGTGCACTTCATAAATTGTTGCCATTCATTTTTGTGTGTGTTTGTGCATTCTACATTTGGTATCATTTATATTTTGCCATTTGCTTTAGTTATGTTGTCATCAATCACCAAAAGGGGGAGATTATAGCAAAAACGGTCATTTTAGGGCATGAATGTGTTTTTGTTGATTAATGATACCATAGTCAATGTAACTAATATGTTTATCAAGTGTAACTAATATGTTTATCAAGTATATGCTTTAATATGTCTCATGGATGCAATACATGAAGAAACAACTGAAGCCGAACTCAAGAAAGTTTGAATTGGACGAGTTTAGAAAAAGTTATTAACACCGAATGGTCCAATGCTATGAAAGTTATACACACCAGTGTATTTTCAGCTCGAATGAGAAAATGAAGACTACATTGGATGGTCCGGTACTTAGCAAAATGTGCACACCGGAGCATTTTTCAGGAGGAATATTTTGGTGCAGAAGATTTGTACGCACTGGATGGTCTGGTGCTTAGAGTGGATATACACACCGGAGCATTTCTCCAGAGGACTATTGAAGACTGAAGATCTACACGTCAGATGGTCCGGTGCTCAGAGGTGTATACGCCGGATGGTTGCACCAGAGTATTTTCCAGGAGAAGGTCTCAACGGCTAGTTTAGCGTGGTTGTACACATCGGATGGTCCGGTGTCCTAAAGATCTACACGTTGGATAATGAACAGTGTAGAAGAAGTGGCTCGACCGGCTGAAGTATCCACACTGGATAGTCCGGCGATGGAGTTCAAATTAATGCTGGAATATTCGGCGTTCATAATGAGTTTGAGTGGGGTTTCAATGGCTAGTTTCTACTGCTGTGTACACCGAATGGTCTGGTGTTTGTACTGTTGTTGACGTCGTATTATCCGGTGTTCATAGTTTTTTTGACCGTTAGAGCAATGGCTAGTTCGAGGGGTTGAGGCTATAAATACCTCTTCCCCCACTCAGTTATTTGAGTATACCGGAGTCTAGAGAAGTTCATATACACCAGAGAAGACATCCAAGCCACCAAAGTTCTTAAAGTAATCATCCAAGGTAATTAAGTAAAATATCATGGAGTAATTAGTGCTATTAGGCCTACAGAGAGTTGTTGTTAGGTGTTGCTACTTAGAGAGGGGATCAAAGAGTGATCCTATATTGTACCAAGTGGTATGCCGACACCTTAGAGTCTTGGTGACTTACCAGCATCGTGAGCCTTAGTAGCCCATGCTTATTGACCCTCCGACTTGATGTGGAGAAGCAGTAATATGCTTGTACGGGGACGCGAAGACACTTGCCTTGGTGGCTCAAACTCCGAAGTAAAAGACAGTGACAAGTGTGACCAAAAGAGAGGCTTGTATTGAGGCCTTGCCTTGGTGGCTTGGTGACTCAACCTACTTGAGGTCTAGGTGGCTCAAGGGTAATGAACGGGTGCTGCCCGGGAGTTATAGCCTAGGTGGCTGCTCTAACTGTACTATGGTGGCATTTATGCCATTGATACAATGGGATAAAAATCCCTTATGCCGAGTTTGCTCTCTCTGCCATCTATACGTTTTCGCATTTACATACTTGCAACTTATCATTGAGTATTTACATTCTTAGAGTAGTTTATTAGAATTGGCTATAGGTTGCAAACCTTTTGAACAGTAGAATAGACACACTAGATAAATCTAAAGCATATTTCAAATCCATTTTCCAGCCAGCCTTCCCACTCAGGAAACCAGAGGACGTATCCAAATCATCATCGTTGCTGCCCACCTCTCTATCCTGCTCGCGCAAATCTCAGCCGTCGGTTCCCTCCATGCACGAATCGCAAAGCGCAACAGAGAGGAGGATGCGTATAGGGTTTCCGGTTGTTTTTCTTCTGGCCGAGCTCATTGTGAATGAGATTAAGTTTTAAGCCAGGCTCGAGTACGATTCGGTTCATTGTGGTCTGGTTCCTAGTACCGGCCCAAGCTAGCTATTAGAAGTTAGAACCGTCAAGCCAGCTCGAGTTGGACCTGATTTGGTCGTCTAATTGTATTCGTGATCTTTTTCTAGCTTATGCATTCAACGGCTCCCCGCAAACCAGCAATTTGGTTCTCGAAAGATCTAAAAAAAAGCAATTTGGTTTTCGAAAGGCCCATGACCTAGATAGAGTACTCCTATTGATAAACAGCAGTCAGAAAACACCTGCTAATCTCAATGATCCATTCACCGGCCGTCTGTCCACTCCATGATCGGCCCCGGTAGCAAAAATAGTCATATTATGTTATAATTATGGTTTTGATAATTAATAATAACATAGTCATTGATATTAATATATTTATTAAGTATATATTTTAATAGGTCTCATATATCCAATATATGAAGAAGTCACCATAGCTGGGACAAAGAACTTGAGGAAATGATTAAGAAATGATCCTAGCTTGTATCAAGTGTTACGTTGACTTAGAGTTTTGGTGACTTGTCGACAACTTGAGCCGGAGTTGCTCAAAATTATTGACCCTCCGACTTGGTATGAAGCAACGGCAAGACACATGTACGGGGACATTGGTGGTTCAAGATCTGAAGTGATCATGACGACAAAGTGACCGGAAGAGATGCTTGTAGTGAGATCTTGTCTTGATGGCTTAGTAGCTCATCCGGTTTGAGATCTTGGTGAGTCAAGAGCCATGATCGGGTGCCGTCCGGGAGTATATCCTTCATGGAGCTCTAATGTGAATTAGAGGTGACATTCATACCATCGACACCACGGGATAAAAATCTCTTGTGCCGAGTTTGCGTTCTCTACCGTCTTTACGCTTCCGTATTTACATTCTTGTAATCTACCTTTGTGCATTTACTTTCCTAGAGTAGTTTACTAGGACTGGCTATGGGTTGCAAACTTTTTGAGCGGTAGAATAGACGTACTAGATAAATCCAGAGTATATTTAGATAGAAATTGATATAGATTTATCTTGTGAAGTTTTTTAAACCAATTAGGCTAGATTTTTAAGTGTTCTAATTTATTATCTCCTCTTAGAATGTCACCGATCCTTACACCTCCTTACCCAGCACACGACATCACCTACTCTCCGATCAGCAACGACGTAGAAGCATCACCAGCTCACCGGTCAACAATTCCAAGTTGACTACTCGTCTCATATTGCTGGCTAGTCAAGAGTTAACAGTATATTTGACGTCGATCTCGCTGATTTCCCTTCCGTCGGTGGCCTCTCGGCACCGGATTAGGAGGGGAATAGGTAGATTGACGTCTAGACTAGCTAGTAAGTAGTTTAATAGTTGTTAGGTTGTAGATTAGGTAGGTTTGGTCTAGGTTTCGGTTCGGGTGGCGCTTGTGTTGTTGCCTCGCCGGGTCTTGTTCCTCCGAGCTGTCTCTGACGTGGTCGTCGACTTCAGCGGGAGGTCGGTAGGAGGTATGTGTTTCTTATAGTTCTATTGTTCTTACGTTTGGGGGGATTTTCCAGATCCCCTTGGTGTTTGGTTCGTGCTCCGAGGTTGCTGGGTTTTCTGGCGACGGCGATCGAGGCTTCTGGGTTTCCAACTTCAGTAAGCCTAACGTTGGTAGCGCCAGCTTGAGGATCCTTAGGGAGTTTAGCGTTGAGGCTATTGATTTTCGTTCAATGTTCAAGATGCGGCTCGGTGGTGCTTCTGAGTCATTGATTGTTGCGACGGCATCTACTCTAGTGAAGGGAAGAAAAGATCTTTGGTGCGCTGTGTCGTTGGCCTTAGCTCGGCGGCCGAAGATAAGGTTGAGGAAGAAGATGATAGAAAACCCCCTGTTTGTCCTTTTTTACAATTTTCTTTTTTGTTTGGGGGTGAATGTAAAATGGAATGTATTTGCACGTTTCATGAATGAAATTCCTCCCCTTTCCTAAAAAAAAGAGTTAACAGTATATAAAATACACGCTCGTCGTCACTTTCCCTTCAGTACAGATCGATCCGGGTAACATCGCACAAGCCTCGGCAAGATTGCAATGGCGGCCGGAGGCGATCCGCAGCTGCTGGGCTCGTGGTACAGCCGTACGTGATCCGCGTCAAGGTGGCGTTGGGGTTGAAGGGCCTGAACTACGAGTACATCGAGCAGGACCTCTTCGACAAGAGCGACCTCCTGCTTAAGTACAACCCGGTCCACAAGAAGGTGCCAGTCCTCATCCACGACGGCAGGGCGGTGCGCGAGTCGCTCGTCGTCATGATGCAGTACGTCGACGAGGCATGGGCGGGGGCCGGCCGGCCTCCTCTCCTCCCGGTCGACGCCCACGACCGCGCCACAACTTGCTTCTGGGCAGCTTTTATCGACGACAAGGTATGACGTGTTGGTGCAGAAACTGATCTTTTGCTACTAGATATATTGAATGATTCCATGTTATGTGCTTGAAGTTTTTACTAGCTTGGAGGGGACTGTTGAGGTCGACGATGGACGAGCAGAGAGCGGAGGCATTCAAGAACGCCGTCCCTCAGGTGGAGACGTTGGAGCATGCGTTCAGGGAGTGCTCCAACGGAAAGGACTTCTTCGGCGGCGACGCCGTTGGGCTCGTGGACGTCGCGCTCGGGAGCTTCCTGCTGTGGATCAAGGTGGTGGACAAGGTGGTCGGTACCTTTCTTCTGGACGAGGCCAAGTTCCCTGGTCTGACCGCGTGGGCGGAGCGGTTCCTGGCGCTGGCCGCCGTCAAGGAGGAGATGGCGCCGGACGCCGCGAAGCTCTTGAGGCACTACCGCACTACAAGGGTTTTCTGGCTAAGTTGGCTTCACCTGCGGACCTGCTGGTTATATCTGATTACTGCTTTGAAGATGAAATTGTTAATGAGAAGTGGCTGTTCAAACAGGAGTGTCTTTTATGGGTAGGCGCGTGTGTAGACATACCGCCTCCCCAGCCGACCCAACTCCCAGCCCCGTGCCCCGCGCGCCACTCGCCGGACTTTCCCTGCGCCAGCTCGCCCCCGCGCGCCTCTCTCTCTGTGGTGAGCACTGATCTCCTTTAGGAGGGAGGAAAGGAGACTAGGTCCACGGATTGGGGAAGGAGAGAGTGCAAAAGAAATGAAACGCTGACAATGAAAATTTGTTTTAGGTTGTATTGATAGTTGTCAGTAGTTATTAATAGTGTGTCCAATAAATTTTATTTACTAGTTCTTTAATAGTGTCAGTAGTTTGTTAAGTAGTTATATCAGTAATTGTTCGGTAGTTTTAAATTATATATAAATTATTCAGTAGTGTCAGCAGTTTAGTATTCAGTAGTTTTAAATTATAATAAAATTGTTTAGTAATTTGTGTCAATAACGTTAATAGTTGTCAATAGTTATCAGTAGTATCAGTAGTTTGTTCAGTAGTATTAATAGTTTTTTTCAGTAGTTTTATTTAGTAGTGTCAGTTGCTGTGAGTAGTTGTTCAGTAATTCCACATTATAGTAAATTTATTCAGTAGTGTTAGTAGTCTTGTTCAGTAGTAGCATGGCGGTCGAGGGCACGAGGCAGGAGATGGCGTGAGAGGAGCCGGAGGAGGCATGACAGCGGAGGACAACCAAGGGGGGCGGTGGTGGTGCACGGCGACCGGGGCGGTAGAAGCGTGTGGATAGAAGGAGGTGTGCGTGGGCACGGTTCTAGGTATGCACGGGCGGGAACGGGGTCTGGGCGGTTTTGGGCATAGTATTCTACACCTTAGGTGTAGAATAGCGTGCGTGTGTGTATGTATATATATAAGGTTGCACTATTTAACACGTTGTTTATGGAATACTATTACACATGCTGGTGCCCCGCATCAGTGTGCCCCCGTCAGAGCATCGATTCTTAAATAAACTGACGCAATTATCAAAAAAATGTAAAAAAGTGAATCCCATCTCAAGAAATCGTGCGCACGCCTACAGAAGGCAAGAAACCAGATTAAATGGTCCACAACCGAAACATCGGTGAAACATGAATTTGGCGCACAACGTGCTCTTCCATGTCCTACGAAAAACCATAACTACGATATAATAATACCTAAATAAATGGTTTGGCGTAACCGTAACACATATATTCTTCTGCATATCAAGCACCGACGCCCGAACCAATCTGACCCAGTCGGAGTGACCAAACAGGCCTGTGGGTGAGAAAGCAGTAAATTTTCATCTCAAAACCGGTAAATCTTCATTATAAATAAGAAAACACATATTATAAATAAGAAAAACCGTAAAACACACGACAAAAAACATGGAAACCCCCACTAAGAAACCGGAAAGCATCTATTGGCGTGACCAGAAACATGGTTTGGCGTGATCGGAAAACATATGTCCGCGTGAGAAAAAACATATGTCGACGTGACGGAAAACAATTGTCACGTGATCAAGAATAATATATTACATAGAAGTAAACCAAAAATTCACACTTATTTATTCATTTAACAATATTGTACTATATATGGAGTTCAGAGACAATAATAGTTTATGAGATTTTCTCTTTAAATAAGAAAACTAATCACGTAATCAAATAAACAAATCCTAGCTAATCAAGGAAATAATCTCTAGCTAATTTGGTTAGCAATAACACGTGTGGGATTTTCTCTCTCTACAAGAAAACTAACCACACAATTCGGAAGATAATCTCCAGCTAATCAAGAAAAACTATCATCTAAAACTAGGAGACTTCATTCATTCACGTACATGAATTCTTGATCAGCTAATAGAATCAAACAAAAAAGAAAAAGAAAATATCATCTAAAAATAGGAGACTTCATTCACTCACGTACATGAATCCTTGATCAGCTAATAGAATCAAACAAAAATAAAAAAATATTGCAATATATGATTCACCGAATCTCTTGAATCTCTTCTATACTAGAAAAGATTTTAGATTTCAGCATGGGCACAGTTGAGCAATGCACACACCCACCACACCGCCAGCGCCGAGTACATCGATTGGGTCGACGGTGAATAATGTAGAGGTGTGAGCAATGGACTGAGATGTCGACTGAGATTCTATGTGTATATCCGCGCTTGCACTAATGAACGACGTCTCATCTCGTCGTTGCACTCTAGAGAGCAAATGCAGCAAGACAGGCTCCATGAACGTGTCAAAGATGATGGACAATGTCTCAGCTTGTCGTTGAACATTGAGTAGCGAGTGCAGCAAGATCAAGATTGTGAGATTGACGACCCTCTCAAATCCTCGCACCAGCATTGGCTATAAATTCAGATCTGAAGATCTACATCGGTTTACAGGGGGTGAGATGGAAGAGAGAGGAAACAACCACTATTTAAAGACCAGGTGGATCGGAGTCTTTTAAAAAACTGAAAAATACTTGTTTAGAACCCGAAAATTTGGAAAACACACATTTTAAAATAGGAAAGCCGGAAACAATTAAGTCATAAAATGGTAAGACATAAATTATAAAACAATTCATAGGTTTGGAATAAGAAAAGGCCATCCAACCGGAACAAACTCGCTCTCAACCGAAATAAAGTCTCTCCATACGATTAAGTTGGAAGTTTGGCCGATTAACCAGAAGTCTGACGCATTCCAACAGAATAAGACTCCCCCAACGTTGAAATATGAAGATTGACTGAATAAACCATAATGTTTAATGATTCCACTGGAAATAAGTATCTGACCCATATTGTCGGATCTGGCAGGCGTGGGGATGCATGGCTTGGTCGGAAGGGTGGCGCTCGGCCGCACGCGTGCGCGTGTGTATATATATATATATATATATGTATATATATATATAAACACACTCGTTGTGCATGCCGACGCCCTCACCAAAGCAAAGAGTCTGGAATAAACCGAAACAAATGTAAAAAATATAGAAAAGCAAATCCCACCGGAAGAAATCGCACACACGCTCACGGAAGGCAAAAAATGGATTAAATGGTCCACAATCGGAACATAAGCATAACCCACCGAAAATGAATCTGGCACACGATGTGCTCTTCTAGGTCCTATGAAAAACCATAACTACGATTTAATAATACCAGAATTCATGGTTTGGTGTGACCAGAACATATATTCTTCTACATGTCTGGTGCGCTAGAAAGATGGCTTGGTGTGACCATAACACATATGTCGACCTGACTGGAAAAAACTATATGTTGTATGATCGGAAAATATATATTGACGTGACCAGAAAATATATGATATGTGACAAAAAAATATATATTACAAAGAAAGGAACAAAAAAAATTGAACTTATTGATTCATTTGACAATAACAACTCATGGGATTTCCTCTCTAAATAAGAAAATTAATCATGTAATTATGGAAGCGATCTTCAACTAATGAAGGAAATAATTTCCTGCTGATTTTGTTGGCAATAACAACCTACGAGATTTTTGTCTTTAAACAAGGAATCCAATCACATAATCGGGGAACAATCTCTACCAAATCAAAGAAACAATCTTCAGCTGATCAATAAATAATCATCTAACAAACCATATTGGAAATAATAGACTCTTCGATTAATAGCCAACCTCCACTGAGAACATTACAAGTTTACTTACAACAGCTATATCACCTAGTAATCATTACAAAGGAGCAGCAAAACGAGTTTGACAATGCTTTGCAAGTGTAGTTACAACAATTAGATCACATAGTGATCATTACAAAGGAAAATAAAAAGAGTTTGACAGTACATGCTATTGCTTGTACCTAATTCTTCAGCTTAGCCTTCACTTTTTCTAGATCATCACCTGTCAGATTAAATATTAATCAACAAAGAACAACATTTCCTTTATAGAAAAAAGTTGACCAAGAACGATACAAGATCTAAAACCTACTCAAAAAAAATCTCAAAAACTGGATAATAGTTAACTTCCAATTACGTGTAAAATTCCCAATCACGAAACATGTTGGAACATAATCAAATAGTTGAGCAAAAATTCAACGAAAATAACCGACGTGCAAATCACGGAGCCAACGGTTTTGGTTTGTTACTGGAGTGAGCTTACTACTTTTTCTGTATGGTGATAATATATTTCTGATAATACTCCTAAGGTTTGTATAGCCATAAGTCAATCTGTGAATTATACCGGAATAAATCTCATCCCAATGAAAAACTCACGTCTCATAGGAATATAGGCTCCCTCATCAGTTAAATCAGAAGGTTAATCGATTAAACCGCAAGTTTGACGCTTCCCACCGGAATAAAGACCCATCCATCAAATTTATCGGAAGGTTGATGGATCCACCGGAAATTGATGCCCGTTCCATCGTGTTAGGTGTGGCGGGTGTGCAGACTCATGGTTGGGTTGGAAGGGTGGCGCTCGGCCGCACTTAAATAATTATTTAAGGTGTTGTGTGTCTAATAGAATATAGAGAGAGAGAGTTTCAAGGGGATCACAGAAATTTATTAGCAAACAATACAACTTAAATATCCAGTGCCCACCTGTACTGTCTGATTGCTCAGTAGCTTTTCATTATTCCCTATTGTTGGGCGGCTACCTGGCGTGACGCTGACGCTGGGCGGCCACCTGGCGTGGATCAAGGCGGTGGATGAGGTCGCCGGCACCAACCTCCTCGTCGCGGCCAAGTTCCCGTGCCTCGCCGCATGGGCGGAGCACTTCGCGGCGGCCAGCGCCGTCTGGGAGGCGTCGCCCACCGTGCACGACATCGTGGTGTTCTACAAGAAGATGATGGCCGGTGAGACCGCCGCGTCACACTGACCACATCATGGCTTTAAAAACAGGGGCGGTCTTGTTCCGTCTACCTTGTTTTATGACTTGAGTATCAATAAAATAGCTCGTTATACTTATATAGCAAGCTTGTGAAGTTGTAAGACCAATCCCAACCGCTTCCTTCCCTTCCCACTCTAAAATCCCTTTCCAGCAGGATTCCCTTCCCAGATTCATTTCCTTCAGGATTCTGCACTCCAACAGCATTCCCTTTCCCATTCCCTTCCCCAACAGACTTTCAATATTTTACTATATTTAGTACCGAATCCGTATATTTACGATGAATGCGTTTATACGGCGTATGCAGTACGGGATTAGAGTGTTGACTGGGTAGACGGCTTGTGGTGGAAGGCAACGTTGGACTTTTCAAGCGGCTTGCAATGGAAGCTACTGAAGTGTGGCTTCACAGGGAAGATTTGTACCACTACAAAATGGCCGGCATGCTCATAGCGGACTCACACTAGTGCCTCGTTTTCCAAATACAAGATGAACTCCTCAAATTCGGAGGAAATGATGATGTTCTCCTCAGATTCGAGTGATGAAGAGGACGAGCTACTTGTACTAATTGCCATCGAGGAGGAAGAAGCAGGAGCTGCGCGTCGTAGCAGGCAGCGTGGGTCGATGCCCAGCCATGCGGTTATAGACCGGCAACACCGCGAAGGTGCTGCTAGGCTGTACAATGACTACTTCACAGACAACCCAATGTACGGCGATATCCTGTTTCGTCAGAGGTAAGTTCGATTTTGTAATGGAAGCCGTAACCTTCCTTGTGTACACTGAGTCATGTATGTTCACGCACCCAGGTTTCGTATGTCGCGGCGGTTGTTCTTGCGTATTGCGGCCGCTGTGGAGGAGCATGACACCTGGTTCAGCCAGAGAAGGGATGCAACGGGGAAGCTCGGGCTTAGCCCCTTGCAAAAAATGACAGCGGCCATACGGCAACTAGCATACGGAGTCAGTTCCGATGCAGTTGACGAGTACGTGCGGATAGGGGCGAGCACGGCGATGATGGCATTACGCAAATATGTGCAAGCTATTGTGGAGGTGTTCGGAGAAGAATATCTCCGGGCTCCCAATGAAACTGACACCGCCCGTCTCCTGGCAGAAGGCGAGCGCCGTGGGTTTCCCGGGATGCTCGGGAGCATCGATTGCATGCATTGGGTATGGAAGAACTGTCCAAAAGCGTGGCATGGCACGTACACAGGCCATACTCGCAAGCCTTCTATAGTTTTAGAGGCGGTTGCATCGTATGACTTATGGATATGGCATGCTTTTTTTGGCATGCCTGGGAGTCTTAACGATATAAACGTATTGCACCGCTCTAACTTATTTACTAGGCTTATCGATGGGAGTGCCCCACCTGTGTCATACATCATAAATGGTAACAGGTACGACATGGGATACTACCTCGGCGATGGCATATACCCCGAATGGGCGACCATAGTGAAGGCAATTCCTGCTCCACGAGGCAACAAGAGCTTCCATTTCTCCGCGATGCAAGCTGCTCTCCGGAAGGATGTCGAACGTGCATTTGGTGTGTTGCAAGCTAGGTTTGCTATTGTTCGCGGACCGGCTAGAGTATGGGATCAGTCTACATTGCACAATATCATGACCGCCTGTGTTATTATGCACAACATGATAATTGAGGACGAGCGTGGTACCGCTTCCCCAGTGCAGGTGTTCGACTTCATGGGGGAACCAACTCAAGTCCATCGAAGTGGTGACGAAGGTGTGCTGCATTATGTCGAAACAACTCAAGCTATCCGCAACCATGCAGTGCACCGCCAATTGCGTGCTGACCTTGTGGAGCACCTTTGGAGTATTCATGGAGCATAGTAGAATTCATAAATTATGTATTCCATAAGCTAGTTTCAAGCATGTAGTTTGGTTTTATGTTCCCAATAGGGTCACCGTTTCACATGTACTTTGGTTTAATGTTTCCAGTAGGGTCGGCTTTGGCATGTACTTTGGTTTATAATGCTACTACTACGAATCAATACATGAACCACTATTGCAGTCGTCAATGAAAGTTCTTGAATGTGACAAATATTGCAAACCAAAGGTAAATGTTCCAAACGTTGTACAGTAGCATAACACACACATGTCCATCCATATTACAGTCCAAATAACAAATGCTTGACTAGTTCACTACTGGAGCTACTCTCGGTCCTCCAGGAGCTTCCACCACGTCATTATGTCTTCCTGGCGCTTCCTATAATACTCTCGCAGGGGTCCTGAAACGGTGTCCAAATCAACCTTCATAATTCTTTCATCTTGGTCATTCATTCGGGCAGTGGCTTGGAGCCGCATCACCTCCAGCTGCTCCTTCTTAAGCTCCACCATAACTTTCTTTGTTTCACTGATGTCCTGCAATTGTCTTTCATATGCTCCTCCGGACACAGTAGGAACTGAAGACTGAGACGGTGACTTGCGGGCTCGGGAAGCTTTGGCTTGGTCACGGCCAATAGGTCGGGGAAGGTCCGTCGACGCGTTGGAAGCCGCATCATTTGGTACATCGTTGCCTGCAGCTTGGCTGCACTGTGCTTCCGCAAGATCCAAGACCTTCTGCGCCTTTGCCGTTTCGTGAGCATGCCACTTTGGGTGCTCGGCCAGTAGCACCCAACAGTGTGTGTACACGCGAATGGTTTGCCCTCGATTGCTTTATATGCGGAGCACGCTCGAGCCATCTGCGAAGCATGTAAATATAAGTCATGTTTGCCTATAAATGCATGGACAATTTAACCGAAATGAAAAGTTACCTTGTCACGTTCGTTCGTGCCACTCGGGTTCAGCTGCTCCACCTTCCTGTAATGCACCGTAAATTTAGTGACTGCATCCGTGATGAGCTTCATATGATTTATGAGCGCTTTCTCGGTCCTCGGCATCATGCTTTCTTTTTTGTAAGTGTTGAAGTACTTCGCGATACGGCCCCAATATGTCTCCCTTGACTGATCCGTGCCCACAACCGGATCTTGGCTCACGTTAAGCCACGCCGACACCAACAACTCATCTTCCTCGTCTGTCCATTTTGTCCTATCAGTTTTCGCATCCACCTTCTTCTTCTTCCTCTAGGTGACCTTCTTCCTGCCCTTTTCCTCGCTCCCGAGACTAAACTGGCCTAACTCCGACTGTCCTCCAAGACCAGCAGGCTGCGAGAACTGCGAAATCTCCACTTGTGCAACGTCGGTTGACCCCCCCTGGGTACCCATGTCTTCACCCCCCCCCCCAAGTCATACGGTCGAAACTGTCCTGCAGGATGCTCTCGTAAAAGGGATCCATTCGGCCCCTTGAAATAAGGTAAGATTCAGTATCTATGATATAGATCACACTTCATACAGCAACAAGCAGCTATTTATGAACAAGCAGAACATTGCTAAACATTGCTAAACATTAAGCATAGTACAGCCCCATTGGTAGTAGCCCTGTCACTCAAAAATAGCAAACCGAACATTGCTGAACATTAACCATAGTACATCAATACTTGAAGCACCAGAATGTACTCAATTCATGACCTTTCCAACACCTATGGCCTATTACTGGAACACTACTACCTAATCATGCCAATTTTTGTTGGACACCTGCATTACTGAAACACCTATGGCATATTACCAGATTATAACATCTTTAACCGATGCATCTAGCAAATGTACCTAATCAAGGTTGCACACCTGCATGACCTGCATGACCAAGCTACAAAAATACCACACTATAGCCACTAAAGGCTACCTGCAGTCGGCTATTGTTTGTTCTTCATGAAACATAACACAAACATAGAGGGCATGTCCTCAAAAACAAAGTGATGTACTATCCACGGACCAGTAGAAGAAATTAACATGCGAAGAACATTATTATTGCAATACTACAACTCTAACCGATGCATCTAGACAATGTACCTAATCAGGGTTGCACACCTGCATGACCTGCATGACCAAGCTACAAAAATACCACACTATAGCCACTAAAGGCTACATGCAGTCGGCTATTATTTGTTCTTCATGAAACATAACACACACATAGAGGGGATGTCCTCAGAAACAAAGTGATGTAGTATCCATGGACCAGTAGAAGAAATTAACATGCGAAGAACATTATTATTGCAATACTGATACATTACACAGTGGGGACAATAATGCTGATAGCGGTTCAGTTCATCACACAGGTTAAGCCGGCATCAAACAAGCTTTGTAGGGCTACCAACCAAAGTTCTGGCACCAGACGCTCATCGCAGAACACCACGACAACGAAAGACACCTATCTATCCTAACCGGCAGCCAGATTGCAGCCGTCAGGACCTATCGGACTCAACCGAACCGCAATCTTCACTACTGGAGCATAGCACCTCATCGGAGCTCCCTTCAGATTGGTCCGAGTCAGCGCCGGCGAGGTTCAAGGCAGCCCATGCCTCTCCTTCCTCCCCAACGCTACTCCTGTCCTCCTCCTCGGTACGCACGGACAGAGAACACCGGCGCATGGCATCCTCCACCTGGAAGACTAGCTGACCCAAATCGGCGGCAATTGCATCGACTTGCAAAAGTGCCATGTTTAGATCGATAGACGCTGGTGTGCTCTCGGGGCTCATGTTGTCGGATGCTACCTTCGTCAACGCGTCAGCCGCATCCTGGATTTGGTCTTGCATCAACGACACAAGCTTCGCCATCGCCGCCGCGTCCATCTACATAGTTCACCACGACAATCCCATCAGGCCGATGACTCCCCTTCACCGTCGGCATCATAAGTTCCCCCCACCCCAGTACGGAAGTAATCCGCCCTCCCACCGCCATCGCCGCCAATGTGCGCAGCACAGGGCCTAAGCACCCCCTGTGATGCCTCCATCACCCACCCCGTCCGAGCTACCCCCTTGTCCGTCAACGAAGCAATCGCCCACCACCGCCGTTCCCCCCTGTCCAACCATCGCTCCATGTGCCGAAGGCGCCGCCTCCCCCCCCCCCCCTTCCTCCTTCCCCCGCCGCGCAAGGACCGACGACCCTCCCGACCCTTCCGACCCCCCTACCCTTCCCCGGATCTACCAGTCATATACGGCCAAGCTATTGTGGGCGTACCTGCCGTCGATTCGACGCTGCGCCGCCTGGCCGCCTCCGCCGACGTCGCCGCTCCCGTCCCCGCGCGGTCGACCTGCCCCCGTCGCCCGAGTCGCCGGCCCGCCGACCCTTGCGCCTCCGTCCTCCCGGCTCGTGCCGCCTCCGCTTCGCCTCTCCTGGACGGCTTCCGCACCAGCGCGCGACGCCAACTGCCGGACCGCTGGCCGCTCTCTGTCTGCGCGAAGGGAACGGAGAGAGGTTCCCACGGCCGAGGGAACCTCTCTCCTTTCCCGTCCCACGCCGCGCCGGGAGGGGAATCGATTGGGCGTGCTCGCCCGTTCCCGTCTCGGGCGTTTTCCCATCGCGAAGGGAATGCGGCCCGGGACGGGAACCCGTTGGGTTCGGTCTAATCACAGTGATGTCCAGCATGATCGACCAGCATGTCGATTGCCTCGAATCCAAATAAAATTTCCTTCTCGTGGTGCATTTTTTTTTTTGGCAAAATTTCACATTGGTCACTCTTGCTACACTGCATTCTTATGTAGTTTTCAGCTTTTCTGTGAAGAGCAGAGCATGGCCAAGTGGCCTAGCTTTTTGCTGCAGTGAAATGTGGGTCCCTCCCCTGAGCTCAAGGTACCCAGTGTCCAGTGACACACAACAATAATTTGGGCCTGGTGCAGCAACGTCGACATCCGGCGCCCACCGAGCGGTCACGCAGTCCCACAATAATTGAACTGGTTGCTTTTTATAGGTGACTGTTCATGACTAAAATTGACATTTCCAAACAGTTTAGGCATGTTTATGTTTTTAGTACTTGGCCAGCCGGAATTTTAAACATTATGATTAATTAATTCGGTTTGTTGATCTAGTGGATAATTAGTCAAATAAAAGAAGTATCCTTGCATTTATTAGCTGATTCGGGTGATTAGTTGGTCTCGTTACAAATCGGCTTGCTATTTGAGTTGTTAGTGTAATGTGTTAATGTGGTATGTTAATTAGGTGATTAGCACATTTATTGAAAGAGAGACGCAGAGAGTTAGATGCTAGTCGGTAATGTCCAAAAGATTCTTTTCTTTTACCCCGTATAGATTAGATAGTCGATTCTATCGCGGGGTGCGATCTTTTATATTTTTTAATGCAAATTCGGGTTATCACCAAATTCGTATGGCCAAGCAGGACGAAGAAAAAACCTTTTGGTTCAGTGGGAATTTATTGCTATGTGTCAATACCTTTTGGTTTGCGCAACGCTGGATCTTCATTCCAGCGGGTCATGCACATTACCCTTGATACGCGGGTTGGTTGCAACGTCGAAGCTTATGTCAACGACCTCGTGGTCAAGTCCCGAGATCGGGCCACCCTACTGGAAGATTTGGCCGAGACCTTCAATAGTCTCCGCACCACCTGCCCGAAGCTCAACCCCGAGAAGTGCGTCTTCGGGGTACCCGCGGGTAAGCTCCTCGGGTTCTTGGTTTCCAGCCGGGGAATCGAGGCCAACCCCGAGAAGATCCGGGCCATCGAGCAGATGCGTCCCCCGGCTCAGCTCAAAGAGGTCCAACGCCTCGCTGGGTGCATGGCGGCCCTGGGACGCTTCATCTCCAAGCTCAGGGAGCGAAGGCTCCCACTCTTCAAACTGCTGAAGAAGACCGGTCATTTCGACTGGACACCGGAGGCTAAGCAGGCCTTCCAAGACTTGAAGAAGTATCTCACCTCCCCGCCCGTACTGGTAGCCCCCTCCGAGGGCGAACCTTTATTGCTCTACGTCTTGGCCACTCCTTAGGTCGTGAGCATGGTACTGGTGGTGGAGCGTGACGAGTGCTTGGGGCAAGGTGCTGGGTCCGAGCTCCCGGTCGCCCCCGAGCAGCCTCCAGGTCTCGAGGCCCCTCCCGACCAGGGAGTTAAGCCCGAGACCTCGGCACCTCCCGACCAGGGAGTCGAGCCCGAGACCTTGGCCCCTCCCGACTAGGGAGTCGAGCTCAAGACCTCGGCCGACCCCGACCACTGCGCCGAGCTTGGGAGCTGTGACAAGTCCTCGGGCGAGGCCGTAGTCCGGGCCCGCCGGATACAGTGACCGTTATACTTTTTCAGTGAAGTCCTCTAAGACGCCAAGATAATATACCACTAAGCCCAAAAGATGCTTTATGCAGTGCTAATCGATTCCAGGAAGCTACGTCACTACTTCCAAGTGCACAAGGTCTCGGTGGTAACCACATACCCACTGGGACCGATCCTGCGGAACTGAGAAGGCACCGGGTGTATCATCAAGTGGGCGGTCGAGCTCGCAGAATTCGATCTGCACTTCGTCAGCCGCCAAGCGATCAAAAGCCAGGCCCTGTCTGACTTCGTGGCGGAGTGGACGCCGGTCCTCGAGATCAACGATGAAGAGTTGTCCGCATACCCCGGACAAGACGGGCCCGGGTATTGGGTTATGCACTTTGATGGCTCCCTCACGCTGAAAGGCGCGGGGGCTGGAGTGGTGCTCACCTCCCCAATGGGTGAAGTACTCCAGTATGTCGTGCAACTGCATTTTCGAGCGACCAACAACATGGCAGAATATGAGGGCCTCATCACTGGCCTCCGAGCAGCGGTGGGTCTCGGGATCCGGCGGCTGCTTGTCAAGGGTGACTCCCAGCTGGTGGTCAACCAAGTATCCAAGGAATACCAGTGCGCAGACTCGCAGATGGCAGCATACGTGGCGGAAGTCAGGAGGCTGGAGCGGCACTTCGACGTCTTGAAGCTGCAGCACATACCTTGCCGCGACAACGCTCTGACCGATGACCTCTCCCGTCTGGCCTCTGCCCGAGCGCTCGTCCCAGCCGGAACCTTTGAAGAAAGGCTCACACGACCATCCGTCCTGCCTGCCGACCAGGATGAAGGGGAACCCTCGAGCCTAGTTGGGGGAACCCCGGCCGCACCCTCAGTGGGAGGTCCCGTCAGGGTGCCGCCGCTCGGTGAGTGCGCTGCGCTTGCCGATAGTTCTCAAGAGGCCTCGTGGATCGACAAGATCCAAGGGTACTTGAAAGAAAACATCCTTCCCAGGGATGATGCCTCTGCAGAGAGGATTGCACGGCAGTCCAAACGCTATGCCATTGTAGATGGGGATCTCTACCGACGCGGCACGAACAGTGTCCTCCTGAAATGCATCACTCGGGCAGAAGATAGTGAGCTCCTCACTGAGATCCACGAGGGCGAGTGTAACACCCTAAATTTTTCTAATTCCAAATTTTTCTTAATATTTGTTAAAGTTCAAATGAATTTAAATATTTTATTTTAAAAGAGAGAAAACCCTATTTTATATGAAAGAAAAAGAAAATGACATAGGATATAAGTGAATATTTTGCATTCATGCTGAATTAGGCAAATAGTATTTTATTTGGAATTTTGGTGAATTAATTTGAAGATATTTTTGCCTAGTTTTTGAATTTTAAGTTTGGATTTGAATTCTCAAGAAAAGAAAAAGGGTTAAAACCTCTCTCGGGCTGTCTCTTGCATTTTCGGCCCAACACCTCAGCCCCGGCCCAGCTGCCCAGCCTTCCTTCCCGCCTGGGCTGCGCCCCTGCTCCGGCCCAGCATCCCGCGTCACGTGCCCGAGCCAGCCCAGCGCTGTGCACCCGCGCGCCAGCCGAAGACGCCTGCGCAGACTCCGTCTTCACCTGTGCCACCGCCAGGTGGGACCCGCCGGTCAGATCTATCGTCTCCGAGAAGGACTCCGCCGCCCCGCCGAATCCGAGCGAGAAACCAACGCCGCCTTAGAGTCCTGCGGTGCTCCGTGACCTCCGAGCCGCCTATATATATGCCCGCCCCCTCCCCGATCTCATCTCATCCCAAACCCGCCCAATCCCGAGCCAAAATCGCCGATCCCGAACCCCACCGACGCCATTGTCTCCGCCCTTCGGATTGAGCCCGCCGCCGAGCAATCCTAGCGCTGCTGAGCTTCACCCGAGCAGCCTAGCGGAGCCGCGGCCAACCACCGAAGCTCTCCGCGCCGCCGCCTTGACCCCTGCGCCGCCGGAGCACCATCCCCGACGAAGACCCGAGCCTCCCGCCGCCCCTCGTCGACGCCAAGCTTCCCTAGAGACGAACTACCCTCGGTAAGCCGTCAAACGGGATGCCCTCGTCCCCCTGATGCTTTTCCGCTGCTCGTCGTCGCTGCCGGCGAGCCCTAGCTGATTCCGGCGAGTTATCCGGCCGTGCGCCGCCGTGAACCCCTCGGCGCCGCCCTGTTCTTCCCCTCCGGCCACCCGATCTCATCTGAGTCGTCAGATCTGTTTTGTGCGGCCAAGATTAGATCCGAACGTACCCCTTCAGCAACCAATAGCGTAGCGCCACGTGTTTACACTTAAACCCAGTCAGTTGTTTTGCCACGTCACCCTGCCACCTCAGCTGCCATCTCAGCCCTCTTGCCTATGTGTCCAACCAGTCAGCAGCCACGTCATAAAAGAGGTTTTTCAATCTAAAAATAATTCCTGATAAATCCTTTAATTGGAAATTTTGCATTTTAGCCCCTGAACTTTTTTGAAATAACAAAAAGAGCCCTATCTTTTTACAGTTAGGTCCTTATACTTTTTCATAATTACATTTTGGTCCTTCTGTTTGTTACAAAAAGGTCCCTGGACTTTCTGATAATTCAATTTAAGTCCTTTTCTTTTTCCAGATTTAACCCTAGACTTGTTTTAGCCCTAACTTTTCCATCGTAACTCCAATTTAAGCGATTCTTGCGTCGATGGATTCGTTTTTCAGTGCTCTTTCTTTTTATCAAGTTTTTATCCCGTTGTTATTTTGCTTTATGCTCTGTTCTTAGTGTATTTTGTTTGCTTATTTGCCGGTAATTGTGCGATTAGCCGATAACGTCCCGGATCAATTTGAAGAACATCAAGACCAGGAGCAAGAATACACTGAGCAGCAGCAAGGAGAAGGCAAGTGTCCTTGATCATATTGAACCTATATTTTTAAATGTTTTGTTTTACAAAACTGCATGCAATGTCTGTCAATATGATGGGTAATCACCTAGGTTAGGGTTTTTCCTAGATATTCCCTTATTATCCCTTGGAACCTAGATGGTTTATGGTTAGTAGTCTTTTATGGGTAGATTGCTTAGCCTTGCTTTTGGGATATTGGGAAGTGTCATAATTTTGACTAATGAACATATGCAGTAATGATGGTTAATATGATAATGTTTTAGCAACATGGAACCTTAGGTCTTGAGCATAGGGATGTTGGTGATGGTTGTCATGGTTATGATGTTGGATTAGTGTTTGCTCAAGTAACCTAAGTAAGGACCGGTTCGTGGAGCGACAACCCAAGAAGTAACGTACTAACCACGAGGCTGATATGGGTAAAGTGTGACATACTGATTAGAGTCTGTCCAGTGTGCGTTGGGTCAGCACAAAAGGGGGCTTCTGGGTAGGAGCTGTTGCTTGCGTAAAGCCTGGCGGTGAAACCTACTGGGCAGACATGCACTGGATTAGTCTCTGGTTAGTGGAAAGTGTCATACAGTGATTCTTGGTGGCACACCACTGGCGTGTGTTAAGTGTCTTGCAAACATGGCAACATGGAATTTACTGACTCGTGGGTAAAGTTGGACAACCTCTGCAGAGTGTAAAACTGTTATAACAGCCGTGCTCACGGATATGAGAGACTTGGATCCTCACATGATTAGATGGTGGTTTGGTTTTGATTCTGGTACAGGGAGTACTAGATGTTGTGGTCTTGGTCTTAGTGCGGGGAGCACAAGACAGTTGTGGTATGCAGGGTGGGGAGCCTTGTATGCTAGTTGATGGATTGTTGGGTTACATTCATTTAATTTAGGTCTAATGCTTTTGAGTCCAAATGTGTTTTCATTACTCGCATTTACGCAAATAATACCTTGTGTCAGCCTACTCTTGATATAAGCCTGCATGTCATTATTTTCCCACACTTGCTGAGTACATTATATGCTCACCCTTGCTTTCTCCTACCAAAAACATATGCTGCTCAGTGGAAGACTTTGAGGATTTCCAAGATGACGACCTGGTGTTCTAAGAAACGTATCTTCCAGTCGGTGCCTGAGGAGTTTTGGTCGCCAATGCTTTCGTTTCGCTGTCATCGTTTAGATGATGTCGTTTAGGTTAAATTTTGAGTTTTGCTTAGGTAAAGTCTTTTATTGTAAGAGGTGAACGTTTAAATAAATAAAGTATTGCTTTTGTTACTTCACCTATGACGTCCTTATGTGTGTTAAACTTCCTGGGCACACATAAGCCGTACTTGGTTTTGGCCGTTAAAACCGGGTGTGACAGTGAGTGCGGTGGCCATGCATCATTCCGCACGCTGGTCGGGAAGGCCTTTCGGCAAGGCTTCTACTGGCCTACAGTCGTCCAGGACGCTTCCGAGTTGGTTCGGCGCTGCAGGACGTGCCAGTTCCACGCAAAGCAGATTCACCAGCCAGCTCAGGCTCTTCATAACATCCCCCTATCTTGGCCCTTCGCGGTCTAGGGGCGGGACATCTTGGGTCCATTCCCCCGAGCAATCGGAGGCTATGAGTAACTCTACATCGCCATCGACAAATTCACCAAGTGGCTGGAGGCGGTCCCAGTTGTTAAGGTTACCAAGAACACGGCAATTCAATTCATCCGCGGTATCACAAGCCGCTTCGGCGTCCCAAATAGGATCATCACCGACAACGGCACTCAGTTCACAAGTGCCATGTTCGGGGAATACTGCGAGGACCTCGGGATCAAGCTTTGCTTCGCCTCTGTCGCTCACCCTCGGAGCAATGGGCAAGCCAAGCGTGCAAATGCCAAGATACTGAAGGGCTCAAAACCCGGACCTACGATGTGCTGGCAAAGCATGGGAAAGGGTGGATCGACGAGCTACCTACTGTGTTATGGGCCAACCGAACCACGCCAAGCTGGGCCATAGGGGAGACGCCGTTCTTCCTCGTCTACAGCGCCGAGGCAGTCCTCCCCTCTAAACTCATGCTCGGCTCCCCTCAGGTGAATGCTTACTCAGAAGGCGAACAGGAACATCGAAGACGCGACGACGTCGATCACTTGGAGGAGCGTCGACGACGAGCCGCCGTCCGAGCCGCCAGATATCAGCAGAGCCTGCGGCACTACCATCAGCGTCATGTCCGTGCCCGGTCACTCTAGGTTGGGGATCTAGTTCTCTGACATGCCTAGACGCACGAAGGAAAGAATAAACTTTCCCCCATGTGGGAAGACCCCTTCATCGTGACCGGTGCCCCACGGTAAGGCTCGTTTCGGCTGGCCACAGAGGATGGGCAGCCTCTCCCAAACGCGTGGAACATCGAGTATCTGCACAAGTTTTATCCATAGGTGGGCGTGATTGTGCTCGGGCCAACCAGGACAGGAGCCTTCCCCTGCCCAATTTGGCCGGGGGTTGCCACGAACCATGTAAGTTAGCACTTCTGTATAAATCATCAATATACTTTCTGAGTTTTTCCTCTGGAATCCATATGTTTAATCTGCTTGGTGAGATGCTTGATTTGTGCGAGAAAAACACGCTCTCTCATTTTTCCCGCTAATAAAAAGGGATCCCGGTCGGTATGCGCACAGGCAGTGACTGCTGACATAAGTCTGTCGTGGTAGGCTGTGGTGCCCGGCTGCATGGCAGTACCTCGAGCACTACCGAGCCTCTGGGGTTCTCGGGTAATCCTACCGCTTGAACATGAGTGGTCGGGACCGCCTAGACCCCAGGGGCGGGCTATCGGTGCTCGGCCTGGTCAGTCCTACCCCGGGCACCACCGAACCATTGGACCTCTTGATCATGCCTCTGTCTGTACACTTCGCCGATCCGAGTATTCGAGAGGTCTCAGGTCAAAAACGAGAGCAGACTATAATGAGTACCGCACTAACAGAGCGCACCAAGCAAAGAACCTTTGCCTATTTTCCAATCTTACAGATAAAATGCTCGAGACCCAAGCAGCCCGACCACAAGGGCCTCAGTGCCCAGGGCGCTGCTCGAGCCTTTGGGGTCCTCGGGTAATCCTACCGCTCGGACATGAGTGGTCGGGACCGCCTAGCCCCTGGTTCCGTCACCGGGTTTCCAGTGCTCGGGTGCTAAAAGAATGTCCTGGGAGCTTAGGCGCTCTGCACGAGGGAACCCACGTTCCCGGGTGTCCCGAGCTCAAGACACCTACTCCTTCCTGGCTTGGCCGGCTGGAAGGATGACACGTGCTCGGTGAGTTACTAAAGTCATGTGAATTTCCTTTCATACATATGCAATAAACTGTTGTTCCCGAGTTACCCTCGGGACCTTCGCATGCTAATCTGTTCGGCGAGATACTCTTCTCGCGCGCAAAACCTTGCCCTCGTGCTCACTTTTCTGGAACGACAAAAACAAATAGTAGTCGGTGTACCGTATAGGCGGCGATGGCTGATCTAGGTCATTTATGGTGGCTGTGGTGCCCGGTCGACTTGGCAGTACCCCGAGCACTACCGAGCCTCTGGGGTTCTTGGGTAATCCTACCGCTCGAACATGAGTGGTCGGGACCGCCTAGACCCCAGGGGTGTGCTGTCAGTGCTCGGCCTGGTCAGTTCTACCCTGAACACCACCAAACCGTGGGGACTCTTGGTTGCATTTCCGCCCGCACGCGTCTCCGGTCTATTTGTTTGAGAGGTCGCAGGGAGAAAAGTGTTCACTAGTCGTGGCGTGTACCGTGCCAGATGGATTTGTCTCCCAAGCAAAGAAGTTTGTGTCTATGTCTCTTTGACTCAGCATCCGCGCACTCGCAAGGGCTTGGGGGCTGGACGCTCGGGTGATCCCGCTGCTCGAACATGAGTGGCCGGGGCAACCTAACTTCTCGGGGGAAGACTGCCGGGCTCGGCCCGGCCAGTGCCTCTCGGGACATCAAGGAAAAACAAACAACATAAAGAACAAGCACAGATCGGAGTTCTATTCCAAGGGTGGCTTCTATTACATTAAAAAGAACCATTCAGGAGGGAATCACTCCCATATTTACAACATTCAAACAACAAAAACTCTAACTTTTTACAGGCTAAGGAGGAGGGCACGCTTCGCTACTGCTGTCACTGGTCGGGCCTGACTCCCGCACAAAAAATTCCGCCACCTCGGTGGCGACGTCGCGGACGGCTGCCCGGGCGGTGGCTTCCTCTGCCTTAACCACACCCTGCCGAGCTAGCTCCAGCGGGAAGGTGGGGTCTCGGCTACGGTAGCAGGCGAGAACGTGCTCGGCCATACCTTAGGCCAGCGCATGCCCCTCCCAAGTCGCCATCTCCTAGACAGCTGTAGGAAGGGCCTCGAGGCGCCGGGCGATCTCTGCGAACCCGAGGGCGATGTGGCCTATCGTCTTCGTTTCCAGCGACTAGCATCCCACAAACACACACCCAAGCACGGCTGCCTCCACGGTGTCCCACGCCTACCAAAGGATATCCTGCATCATCAGCTTCACATTCGTCCGCTTTGAGAGGACGACATCAAGCTCCTCCTCAGCGTTCTTCAACCGAGCCTCGAGACTGCTGCCGTTGGCGACGCTGGTAGGGATGTCCCTCACGGTCGGTATCTCCCGGCGTTGGGCGGCCCCCTCGATCCGGGACTGCTCCAGTTGCTCGGCCCGGGCCTTGATGGCTTGCTCTCGGGCGGCTAGGTCGGCCTCCTGGCTGGTGACACGCTCCTCCCGGGCGGCGAGTGCTGACGACGCTGAATCGGCACTCGCCTCGCGCCGTGCGACCTGCTCCTCCTAAGCGGCCAGCACTGGTGACGCCAAGTTGGCATCCGTCTCACGCAGCATGACCTGCTCCTCCCGGCGCAGGACGTCGGCGCAGCCGCGCTCAAGATCGTCGTTCTGGCGGCAGAGGTCCGCCTGTGCAAACCGCACGGTTTCCTCCCTCTTGCTGGCCGCCTCCTCCCGTGAAGCAACCTGCCGCTCATGCCAGGCAAGTTGATCCTCACGAGTGAGCAGCTCTGCGGCGCACCTCCTCGACGCTTGGTCGCGCTCCGCCGCGAGCCACTCTAAGTGGTTGGCTTTCTCCTGTGCGGCGACGGCCTCATCGTGGGCCTCCTCCAGTGCCTCCTGCTCCACGGCCACCTCACGCATGGACTTCTCATAGACCGAGCGAGCCGAGGCCATGCGGGTCTCTAGCAACTTGCGGACCTCTTCCAGCCAGCCCCTTTCGTCGACTAGGGCGGCGCGCTCTTTCTCGAGATCGGCCCGCTCTACCTCAACAGCCGCCTCGAGCCGCCCGATGACCTCGGGTTCCGGGGCCTTGTCATAGCCAGCAGTACCTGCTCACGAACCACTCTCCTCGTGCGTGCTTGACTTCACCTTGATGTCCCTGCTTCCACACTCTCGATGGGGAAAGTAGTCGTAGGAAGTCCCCCTCAAGGTACTCCTATGGTGCTCATAGACACAAGTCAGTGCCTGCCTCACTGCATCTTGGATCCCTGCTTTGAATCTTGCCCGGGCTGTCATTGCATTGTGGATTCCTTGGATCTCATAGCCGTTGTTGCCTTCTGGAGAACCGTAGATGCACACCTCAACAGTCCACTCCTCACGTCCTAGACGAGGCTAACAAAGACCATGGTAGACCGGTGCCTTGGTGTACCCCAGACGTTGTAGCATCTCCACCAGCATCATTGGTGCCTTTCCTGCATCCAATCCCTCAGAGTAGTACAGCTTGTTCTCATCATGCTGGTGAATAGTGACCACACGACTGGGTCCAGCAAAAGCGATAGGCGTGAAGGTGGCCGTGGCACGGTGAGGAACGTAACCGCTGGTGACCTTGCAAGCAGTCTGCCTAGTGCGAGCCATCTACAAGTTGAAAATAGGAGAGTATCAGTAAAATAATTTTTTTATCAAAATAAAGCACAACGGTAAACAAAATTTTTTGCAAACGTAATTTTAATAAAGTAAATCCTTAATATGTGACTATTTCTATCTAGCCTTGCGTCCTACGGTCGATATGGCTTTGACACCACTTCTGTCACACCCGATTTTAAGACCAATCCGAATATAAACTATATGTATGCCAGGATCAAGTTACATACACAAAATAACCTCATAAGTGAGTAGCAGACACAATATCTGTTATTATAATGTTATTGTATTACATCAATGAACCAAGGGTCCCAAAGAAGATTACAAAGCAGTGGAAAATAAACTTAGCACGGAGTCCAACTCCACAGGCAAACGACTGAAGAGTCATCTGCCTAGAAAAATGCTCCATCTTCTGGGAAGCCCTTGAAGTCTTTGCCTTCTGAGAATCAACAAGATTATGGGGGAGAGAGCAAGCATGGGTATATAGAATACTCAGCAAATGTGGAAAAAATATGACATGTGGGACAAAAGTCAAGATATGATTAACTCAAGGGTTTGTTTGCATAAATACCATTTTAGTAATAAAAACAGTGATAAAAACAATCTATTTCTATGTAAATGATTCTTTAAGACATGAGCCAAGGTCCCGACCACCTTGCTCCATAACCAAGGTTTTAACCACCTATAGACAAAGCTAACTTGAATCACAATTCCCACCACTGTGATCCACCAATCCAACTCAAAACCGACCCAACTAATCGTGTGAGGAGTTCATACAGCTCATAACTGTGAGCACGACTGATATATCAGTTTTTACTCTGCATAGGTCGTACACTTTACACACAAGATGTGTCCTCCTTCTTGCCTGTATCGATCAAACACTTACACACTTTCAAGGTGTGCAGCCAAGATTTCACTACAAAGGCTTTCCAATGCCTCTCTTAGCACGTTACGACCCGTTGAGGTTTCACCGCCGTACACAAGTGGAGTACACCCTCCAACCCAGAAACACCCTCTGGTGTCTTACTGTTCTAGGAGGTACACCCTTCCATTCCCATACCACCAAATGACCTCCACAATGCTAAGAGGGTAGCAAATTACTCGGCTAGGCCCGTCCCATACTAAGCTTTTGGTTGTATGTTTTTCATGGGTGGTCGCTCCACAAACCGATCCTTAACACGGTCTGGGCAAGACCGCCAACATCCCACACACGGAGATAACCAATATTCGATAAAGCCAACATTCTTACCTGGAACACATCCACAGGCCAACCAACATGCCATCTTGCCCAGACCATACTTTCCAAGTCTAAGCATTTTACCAAAGTTCAACATTATTAACCAAAACCCATTTTTCTTATTCTATCTATGAGTAAGCACAACTAAGCATTTTCTACGTAGAACATGACAACCAAACTACGGCTACAAGGAAGGTTATAGAAAACTAGTAAACCCTAACAATGGGATATCATGTTTGATGAGCATGCAATTTGTAAAACAAAACTTTATAAAAATAGGCGCAAAATGTTCAAGGACACTTGCCTTCTTCATTGAGTTGCTCGAAATCCTCATAGTCTTGATCCTGGATGTTCTCGAATGACTGGAACTCGATGACGAGCGGTGGAGCATAGCCAGGTGATGATGACAAACTCGTTTGAGGGTTTGGATGGAGTCGGGGAAGACCAGGACGGCTTGGTAGCGTTGTGCTTCAACAGCAAAGGTTTGCGGCCTCAGGAACTCAATGCGGAGGCAAAAACTCAATGACAGGTGGTCAGAGATGATGAGGTGTGGATAGGGAACGATGTCTTAAGCTCGGACGGTGTCTGGGAGGCTTGGAGCGTCACGGCGATGACGGCAGGGTACAACATAGCTTCAGTGATGCCACAAGAGCTCTCTGGTGAGGGGAACTTGATGAGGTTTGAGGGCTTGGGCGCGGTGGTGTGCAAAGAAGCTCGGTCGAGGGGTGAATCGAGGTTTTATAGAGGGAGGAGGGTGAATCGGGGCTGGACAGTGGGAATTGACGGCAGTGGCTGAAGTTTGGGTTCGGTTTCCATACTCTTCGCAATTGATCTAGTCTTGATGGCGGTCTTCAACACGGGCTTCAGTTACCAAACAAATGTAGCATCCTTCCTTAACTCGAGCGTGAATTCAACGGATTTCAAACAGGCGGGGTTGTGAAGATGGAGAGAGAGGATTCGGGAGGAGAGGGAAGGAGCTGATAGGCGGGAGCCACATGGCAAAGAGAGAACAGAGAGAGAGATTAGAGGGAGGGAGAAAATGGGCGTGACAGGTACTTACAGGTCAGTGGGAGCTTTGTAATAGCCTTATAGTGATCTCTCGGCGCACACTTCAGAAGTGTGTAAAGTAACGATGGGTACCAACAAAAAAGTTGATCACGACTCGTGGGTAAAGTGTGCAAACTCTACAGAGTATAAAACTGATCGATCAACCATACTCACGGTCAAGAGTGGCTTGGACTTTTTCTTGATTAGTAGGGATCAGGGTTCTAGGATGGATGGTCGGGTAGCCAGGTAATGGGATTACTTGGTGAGTCTTAGTAATCAGATGGAATCCGATGAGTTGTTCTTCTTGTTTAAGTAGTGTCTTCACACTTAGTAAATGGGATGTCTTTTGTTGGAGTTATAGGTTAAAGTTGTTTAGTGCAGTAAACCAGTGTCTAACCTTTCTTGTCTTAAGCCACATGTCATGCTTTCCTAAATTTGCAGAGTACATTATGTACTCACACCTGTTGTTTCCTCTCTTGCTTTCTACTGCTGACCAGAGGCCAACAATGAAGCTGCACCCTTTGATGTAGATGACTTCAACCCGGAGTTCCTATTCTATGCTGGTGTTTCCATAGTTGACATCTGTGGAAGATAGAAGACCCTCTAGCGCTAGAATTTACTTTTTGTTGTGCTTTTATTTAAGACCTATAGGTCCTTTTGTAATAAATATGACGATAATGTAATTGTAGCACCAGAAAGAGCAGTGTGAGTATGAAGGTACTCACAAGACTTAATCCATAGTGGGCATATCTAAATAACCCGACTCCAAGGATCATGCACTTGGATGTTAGCAAGGAAACTGCCACACAGTTAAGTAAATTTATGCAAAATGCCACTTTGACTTAAGTGTGTAAGCACCTACACCTAACCAACTACACCTCTCTATCTAGAGAGTAATACCATAAACATAATTATGACGAACTCACATAAACATATATGTGAATAGAACCATCTCAACCATAACCCAACATAACATACCATATCATGTCATATTCATGAACCTACGACTGCTGCAAATAGACAGAAGCATGCTCATGGCCGAGAGCGTGGTAATTTAAATTGTTTTTACACCCTACAGGGGTACTCCTTTACCCACGAGACTCGAGGATCATACGGCTTGCGTGACCACACAGGTCTACACAATAGGGTACTCATATCAACCTTTCACAAGTAAGCTCCGACTGATTGGGCATGCACCTCTAGGTGCGGGGATCATCTAGAATTACTCTTAGAGCAAACTAGATACCCCTTACAAACCTACTATGCTGATAACACCCGAGACATTTAAGCCAAAGGATCATAGCTACACAAAATATTTAGCTTATCGTTCCCATATGCGACATGTGGTGAGCACAGAAAGTGCTAAAGCCCATTGCAACAACAGTCGGTGCTTCACCGATTCAAGCAGGCCTATGGAATCCAAGACTCCATTCTCGATCCATCCCTAATAACCACCCAAACCTCGTCTCAACCTCGCAACTCATAAACCCCAACATCAATATCATTTCCTTTGTGAACAAGTAAGTAGGCCCTAAGCTCGCGAATGGGGGTTGAACCACCACTCGACTTCTATCGATGAACTATGCATTGCTAAGCATTCTGGTTAACCTTTGAAGTTAGACGTCAACAATATCATACCGAGGTTATAAGGATAAGGATCAACAACAGTATCAAGGTAGAGGTAATGCAATCAACATAGGTTATGCCCATATAAACCGATATTGAACCCTCTAATCATGCAAACATACATAAAGCATAATTTATCAAATTTGACTCCATATGATACAAAGTAGTAGGTTGAGTATGCTTAGATACTTGCCTTGCTCTTCTGGTGCTTGCCCGATACTGCCTACGCAGCACTTGCAGAACTCCGGGAGTTCGGTGCCGCCTTCGGTCACACCTGCATCACGCTTTGACCCTCCAGTCTCTAAGGAAGGACGCATGCAATGCGATGAACATGAGTGAGGTGCAAGATGCATAACTAACGAGGATGCATCATAATAACAAGCTAAAAGTGCAAGACATGCGAAAAAACAATGAAGTCCACGATCTAAACAACTACAGAAAGTTGATAGAATCCGGAAGTTTCGGGTTGAACTCGGTTCCTCCGAGTTCTGGAACTTCCAGGTATGGGTTTGGGTAGGGGCTCTCAGTTAGCGATTTTCATTTAACTCGGAAGATTCGGGTTGAGTCCAGGACTTCCAGGTTGGGCTGGAAGGTCCGGGTTTTCTTCCGGGTGGGGGTGCTCGACTAATATTAACTCGAGTCAACTCAGAACTTCCAGGCTATACCTGAAACTTATGGGTTGATCGTATTTTTTGGGTGAGGCTCTCAGTGAGGGTGCTCGGTTAGAGCTAAACCAAAATACCCGAAACATCTGGGTCTTAACCTGGAACCTCCGAGTTCTGGCTGATTTGAGTCTCGTGACGTTCCGATGGCTGATTCAACTCGCATGTTAAATCTCTCCCACATAAACCTTTATATGCTCTAGCCCAAGGGTTGTAGACTCAATTTATACTCTAAATCAGCAAGGTGTCCGAGTACAACCCAATTCAGGTAACCTGTAACTTCCGAGTTAAGCCCAGAACTTCTGGGTTGTTCCAGATAAGGTTTTTCGTGGGAAAAACTTGGTTGATTTGATTTATGAGCTTCATCAATCCAAAGAGAAGCATGTTTGAACTAGATCAAGGGTTCTAGACCTCACTCACCAACCTAGCAACTCAATTTTCGAGCTCAAACTCATCCAAATTCCTCTTTTGCTCCAAAACATCAAGAACTCGAGGCACTTTGCAATGAAGCTCCAAAACTCATATTTTGACCAACTAAAATGGGCATTCGAGCTATGGGATCCAAGGGCATTTACCACAGGTGCTTTCCCAAGACCGATGACTGTCAGTTGAAGGAGGAAACGACGAAAAAGCTTGGGGAAGAGGAAAATGCTGATGCTCTTTGTTATTCAACCAAAAACACCAAAAGACGTCAAAATTGGCCCGAATCCTTCGAGAATGCGCAAACAAATTGAATGGATGGGAAGCTTAGGAGCTAAGGATCACACTGTTACCACATACGTACCTCAATTTTGCTTCTAGAGGGAGGACTCCGAGAAGAAAGAGAGAGAGCTAGAGAGGGAAGGAGAGCTCCTTGCTCTTGGCCGGTTAGGAGGAGAGGGAGCACATGAGAGAGTGAGGGAGAGGGAGGGAGTGGGTGGGGCTGCTGCCTCATTGAGAGATGGCGTAGATGGCCCACCCATGTGGGCCCCATTTGCTAGAGAGACAAAATATTTTCAATGCATGTTTTGATTCTTTCACTCCATAATTCCTTTCTCTCATCCTATTGACTCAAAACGAAGTGTTCTAGTGCTCCATAACAAAATGGCTCAAAATTAAGCATGACACCTATGAAACATAATTATGCTTAAATACGTGATTACGGATTTTGGGACGTGACAAACCACCCCCCTTAAAAGAATCTTGTCTCGAGATTCGGTACGAGTTAGGGAGAGTACGGCGAATCTAGGAACCACGCTGTGAGACATGACCCAGAAAAGCGACTTCCTTGAGCCAGAACTCATATTTGTTAAACTTGGCATAGAGTTTGTGGTATCGAAGGCTGTGAAGAAGAACTTGGAGATGCTTTGCATGTTCTTCTTCAGTCTTGAAGTATATAAGAATGTTGTCTCTAAAATCTATGACAAACTTGTCGAGTTCCTCCATGAAGACCGTGTTCATCAGATACATGAAGAATATCGGGGCATTGGTTAGACCGAATGACATAACAATAAACTCATAAAGCCCGTAACGGGTAGAGAAAGCCGTCTTTAGAATATTCTCCGATCGGATCTTTATTTGGTGATAGTCCAATCTCAAGTCAATCTTGAAAAAAACCTGGGCACTGGTCAATTTATCGAATAAAATATCAATCCAATAGAATGGATACTTGTTCTTGATAGTGACCTCATTCAACAGATGGTAATCAACACACATACGTAATGTTTGGTCCTTCTTCTTCACAAAGAGTGCCGGGCATCCCTAGGGCGAGGAGCTTGAACGAATAAAACCCTTTGAGAGTAACTCATGAATCTGTTTATTTAACTCTGCTAATTCATTCGGCGACATCTGATAAGACCTTTTTGAAATCAGGGTCGCACCGGGTAAATGATTAATAGAGAATTTCACTTCTCAGTAAGGTGGAATTTCTGGTAATTCTTCTGGGAAGATATCAAGAGACTCACACACGACGGGAATATTCAAGAGATTCGTAGTTGTGACAATCTTCAGGGCATAAAGACAAGAATCAACTTCTTTAAATTTTAGGTGAATTTGAGTGTCAAACATGTCATCAAGAGTGGTGGTCCTTCGAGCACAATCAATAACGGCCATATTCTTGGCAAGTCAATTCATTCCCATAATGACATCTATCCCTTTGGATTCGATTACCCACAAGTTTGCGAAAAAAGATATCCCATTGATGAGAACCGATGCCTTAGACATAACTTGATCGGTAAGGATGTCAGCTCCAGATGCTTCTATAAGATATGGTGAAGGGGTAGTGCTAACCCTTAACTTGTGATGTTGAGTATAACCTTTCGTGATGAATGAATGAGAAGCTCTGGAGAACAGAGGTAGGATGCGAATTCACAAGTAATGTACCCATCAATATGTTTGCACCCTCGTGAGCTTCTTTAGCAATGGTGTAGTTAACACGACCACACTTAGGAACTTGCGCCGTCTTGAAAGCTTGGGGAGGGGGTTGAACTAACAGTGGAGGCCTTGGAGCGGTCGCCACAGCTCCCGACTTCAGGAAATGACATTCCCGCACATAATGCCTGACATGCCCACAATTATAGCATGGGCCGTCGAGGCCACCTATCACATTTCCTTGCGATCCCGCGAGTCTTTGAGGTTGTCCTTGCGAAGAGGAGAAAGACAGATGTCGCACCATCCACAATGGTCGTGGAGCAGACGAAGTCATCATGTGAGATGGAGTAGGTTGACTCTCCGTACGTGGACGTTGAGAGCTCCTGCCCACAGAAGGTGACAGAGCCCTCTTGCACTTCTTCTCCTCTTGGTGATTCTTCAGCTTGAATTCGACCATGAGGGAGGTGCTCACCAACTTATTAAAGTCGGCGAACTCATGAGCTGATAGCCGGTCTTACATCTTGGAGGAGAGGCCATTCATAAACCGATATTGCTTCTTCTCATCGATGTTGACCTTATCCAACGCATATTGTGTAAGGTCCAGAAACTCCCGTCTTTTGATTTCCATTAACCCCTTGGGGATGTGATAGTCGCGAAAGGCTTGACGGAACTCTGTCCAACACACCCGGTGGTTGGCAGTATGCATGGTGAGGTAGTTGGTTCACCACATGCCAATGGCACCCTAAAGTTGATGGGCGACGAAGAGATCCTTCTCGTGGTTCTCGCATCAGAGAAGCCCAAGCTTCTGCTCAATCGTACGGAGCCAGTGGTCCGCATTGAGTGGGTCCTCCGCACGCGTGAAGGTGGGCGGCTGAGTTCAAAGGAAATCCGCGGAGTCGTCGTGGCGTTCAGCCCTACCTCCTCCATGAGAGGCCATGTTGCGCACGAGATCTTCGAGGAGTGTCGTCTGAGCTTGACGTTTCTACTCAATCTACATGAGCACATCCGTCATGCTCAGTGGTGGAGACGGTACAGGGTTATTCTCATTGGAACTCTCAGGAAGATCACCCAAACTATCACGGCTCCTCATCCTATTGTGACGGTAAGATGAAAGAGAGGTGAATGTCAAATTCCGACATAGCAAAAATAGCGTTAGTCGGATATCACTTGCTTGGATCCATAATATCATATATTGGGGAAAATGAATGCAATATGAGCAATGGAGAAATGAAGGCATGCTCGATCTCTATCTACACGTTTCTTTCTCGAGTACATCACTCCCCACAATCATCACTCTCCGCGCTACTTTTTATTTCTCGCATGAATGGTGCTTGTGCAACTTGCCACATAAACAACAATTCATACGTCGTTGTCAACATATTCACTTCTCGTACCATCCTCTTACGGGACACCCCATGTAATCGCTACATGGGTAGACGACCATAACTACCATCGTATAGTAGATGTTCATATGTTATTGCTAATGTATTCATTTTCCATACCATCGTAGTACGGAACCAGGCCCCTGCCTCGCATTGGTTGAGCCCTCGATATTTACCGCTATCGGGATGCATTGATGCAATATGATTCATAAATGATATCATAAAAAGAACAACATGATACAAAACAAACAATTTAAATGCAGCAACCAACAATATGTTACACTTAGAGGCATAGTATAGCAAGTTCATACATATTAGTAAGAGGAGGTAGGAAAAGAAGCTTTAGTGGGTTATTTGAGTGAAGTTGACACATTTCATTAACCCAAGTCCTAAGCATTTTTAGACTACTTCATTAAACAGAGCTTTGATACCACTCTATGAGGAACCGTCCAAATAGTATTCTAATTATTCATTAAGTCAATCATTTTCTTAATCACGACTATAATGATTAATCAAAATACCATCTCGATAGTCCTGACATGTGTTCTATGCCCAAGGTCAGAACACACGTATTTCTAACATATATCATCACAACAAAGCTTAATAAAGAGCAAGTAATTAACATTATATTACAAGTTTCTTAAGCATTTACTTTCTGACAATTTACAACAAAAGAGAACTAGGAGGACAATAAATAGATCAACTCCTAGACAACAAAAGAAACTATGCAGCGGGAGACAAAATCTATGAACAACGTGGAGTCATATGCCCTTAGACTCCACCCCAAAATAATGTCATCCGAGTAGTTGCCTATTCATGCCCGCCACCAACGTCGGTGGGCGTGAAGTAGCCAAACACTAGCCCCTCCTCGTCGATAGCACCTGAAAGAGCAGCGTGAGTACGAAGGTACTTGCAAGATTTAATCCATAATGGATACATATGAATAACCCGACTCCAAGGATCATGTATTTAGATGTTAGCAAGAAAACAGTCACACGGTTAAGTAAATTTATGCAAAATGCAACTTTAACTCAAGTGTGTAAGCACCTACACCTAACCATCTACACTTTTTTTTTCAGAGAGCAATATCATAAACATAATTGTGATGGAACCCACATAAACAGATATGTGAATAGAATTATCTCAACCACAATCTAACATACCATACCATATCATCCCACATTCGTGATTCTACGACTGCTACAAATGGACAGAAGTATGCTCATGACCGAGAGTGCGGCAATTTGAATTGTTTTTACATTTGCTGGGTGGTACTCCTTTACCCACGAGACTTGAGGACCATACGGTTTGCGTGACCACACAGGTTCACATAAGGGGTACGTATGTCAACCTTTTCCAAATAAGCTCTGATCGATTGGGACATACACCACTAGTTGCGGAGATCGTCTAGAACTACTCTCAGAGCAAACTAGATACTCCTTATAAGCCTATTATACTGATAACACATGAGACGTTAAGCCAAAGGATCACAACTGCACGAGACATTCGGCTTATCATTCCCATATACGATATGTGATGAGCACGAAAAGTAATAAAGTCAACTGTAACAACGGTTGGTGCGTGTTGTGGGATGGAAGGAGAGAGGGGGTGGAGGAGAGGGTCGGCTGATGAGGGTAGATTGGTGGAGGAGATGGTCGAGGGGGAGAGAATTTGAGAAAGAGAGCAGACGCTGAGGAGGATGCAAGCGGGCGATGGATGAGCAGATGGCAGAGGAATCAGGATAATATGACTTATATCTTTTTTAAGTAGGAGAGAAAAACTAACGAAACTTAGAAAAAGAAAAACTAATCAAACTTAGAAAAAGAAGCCACACGAGCGATGTTCCTAATTTAAATGTGAAGCAAGATACAACACAACAGAGTCTCCCTCCCCCTCCCTCCCTCCCACACCCCCACGCCTTCTGCTCGAATCACCCGCATCGAAAGCGAAGCATGCCAAGGGAAGGGAAAGCAAGCAGCAAAGGGCAAGGGCTGGGCATGGACGACACGGCGGCGGCGGCGGCGCGCAGGAAGAAGGCGGCGTCCGCCGACGCCGCGAAGAAGCGGCCGGGAGGGGGAGGGGGAGGGGGAGGGGACCCACGCGGGCGCGGGCCCGGCGTGTCCCCGGCAGCGCCCCCCGCGGACGCCGGCCGGTGCGGGGCAGCGGCGGTGGCGGAGTGCGCGGCCTCGTGCTGCGTGCTCTGCGCGTGCCTGCCCGTGTCCGTGCTCTGCTGCGTGGTGCGCGCGCCGCTCCGGGCCGCGAGGCGGTGCTGCTGCCGGTGGAGGCGGCGGCCGCGGCGGAGGCTCGCGCCGGGGGGATCGTCGTCCTTCTCTGACGCGGAGGTCGGGGAGTTCCTGCAGGGCGGCCGCAGGCGGGCAATGGGGCAGGAGGAGAGCCAGCCTCCGGCGCGGTCGCGGTCGCCGCCGCCACGTGGTGGCCGGACAACCTCACCGCCGGTACCGGCGCCGGCGCGTCAACCGCCGCCTCGGGGTCGGAGGAGATAGCGCCAAGTTACTCAGTTACTGACATTTCCCCTTTTTTTTTCTCTCCAATTTTGTTGTAAGCACAACTGGAGGATCTGCCAAGTTGGATCTGCTGTTTCGATCTGTTCGACCTCTCTCGTTCTCGGCTCTGTATAGCTCATCCGATGATTAGAAAGTGATTTTCGGCGAACCAGCCTCAATCCAATGGTTGTATCACGCCAATCTTACAAGGTCAAGTGCTCGAGTGCATGTTACTTTGTCCTCATTTTTTTCTTCTGTGTACATGGCTCTCGATCGTACGAAGAGCTGCATTATCACCTGCGCTGCGCCTCCCATCATTCCGCCAAAAAAAAAAAAGCAGATTTTTTCTCTCCGTTCGACAGGCTGCATATGAGCTGCTACTGTTGAGAAGTGTTGTAATGAACTACGAATCCGTTACCGGTCAACCATACGTGCATCGTAGGAGTTACAAATACGGCGAGCTTTGAATCCGTTTCTAAACGAAAGGCCACTGCGGATGTTAAATGAGGGGTTGTGAGACTCAGCCAGGACGAAAGGTAAATTAATTTCCTATCGCCGCCCCCAGTTGAATGATCATGAGAATTGGGAAAAGGGTCAAGAGCAGCAGCAGCCTGCCGAAAGATGCCCCTGACTCCACTGATTACTTAGTGTTACGATGACAAATGTGGGGTTCTCCCGGCAATCTTTCCTTATTCTTCCTCATTAAATAAAAAATCTTTAAAATTTAAATATTTTACCTATTTTTCTATTCATCCTCTCATTTCGTAGCCCAATTTTCTTATCGGCTATAGTTATGAGATATGTTTTACTAATAAAAATAAATAAAAATTAAAAAGAAAAATAATAAATAATCTCTTCTTATTTTTTCGAATCACATCTGAAATCAAACTACGATATCGCTCTCATGATGTATCCATATTTTCATATATTTAGTTTGTGATTAATGTTCCTATATTTAATGTTTATGTTTTCATTACAATGCACGAGCACATAAAGCCACATCGGATACGGACTCTGTGCGGCCCGCAAAAGAGCTCCAACAGAGTCTGTTTCAACTGCTACATTATTACGGAGAGAGAAAAAAGTACTCCGTATTTGAGGATTCTCTTCTGTCTGTATCACTGTTTATAGAAGATGATTATAGATTAAAAAAATATAAAAACTAATAGAAGATAAAGATATATGAAAAATATTAAAAGGTACTATAACATTATTATAGTAGAGGGCCTAGTATATTGCTAATTTAGGAGTGCAGTCACTTTGCTGTTTGATTTGACGTGAGGACAACCTGACAGACAGCTGAGACATGCACGTCGAAGAATTTTTTTAAGCGAGTGGAGTTCACTCTGCTGCTCCGCCAGGTGAGCGGGCAGCAGCGAATCACGGATATGCCTAATCGCGAAAGAAAGGGTGGACGGTGATGCAAACCGCGATCGCTGCCGGCTGGACATACATGTAACTGCAAATTTATTAACAGGTACTGGTATATTGTAGTTACTGTTGAGGATCTCTGTGGCTGCTGACTCGGTTAGGTGCGGGTCAGTGGTTCATGTATAGTGCGGCGGTGCCGGTGACGTCTTGGTGAGTGGGCGGGGAACGAGACCGGCCGCGGAGGGTATGTTTTTCTAGAACTAAATTTTAAAAGATTTTATCAAAAAGATTTTCGTGAGATCTCATTTATACTATTTATTTTGTGATTCAATAACTGGATTAAAGAGTAGAAAAAATATGAATATAAGAAAGTGTCTTTTGTAAAACCGGGTTCTATAAAATTTACTTCTATATCTTTCCCCGTTGTCGGAAAAGTGACGGTACGAGGGCGACGTTGTGAGCTCATAACCCCCCATGCGCGCAGCCATCGTCTCCTTGCTGCGACAGTGCAGCAAAACATGTGCGCTTGGCCTGGCCTGGCGAGCAGGCACAACGCTAGCATGCTAACGTACTGATTCAACAGTAGCTTTCATGCGAAACCTGATAGAATCGATTCGTTTAGATCATGATAAATGCTTGCGAATAATAGTGGTCCATCGTACAAATTACAGAACATATACCTGAAACCATTCTTTAGGGGGAATAAAGAACATATACTTGGAACTGCGTACACGAGATGTTTACAAGAAAATATCTTAATATGACGCCCTTTGCAGCTTTAATTGTTGCTCCTCTCCGGTGCCCTATGGGATTGCAGTTGTCAGTTCTCCCCTTCTCGCGGTGCCTACTTTTGGGTCTTCCTTCGTTGCTTGTGCTCCTTCACTTGTTGGATCTATCGACTTTCCCCAAATTCGTCCTGCGGGGAACCCGGTTGCGGGGTGATGGCTCAGGGACGGTGCCTACAGGTGGGAAAGGTGGTTGTTTTCTCGGTGGATGGGTTAGGGAGCTTTGGACGAAAGCCCTACTTGGCTTTATGCCGACGTCGATGACGTCTTTGAGCGTCACTACCCTGCTGGAGGCGTAGTCAAGAACCCCTACCCTCACACGCACACACAAGGGTTTGGCTCCCCGGGTGAAAACCTAACTCCGAGCATCGAGATAGGTGATGGTGGCATCCTTAGATATCGTATCCTCTTTGGAGGCTTTGTTGTGGAGATCCTTTCTTTAGTTTTGAGCAGCAATCGGCTTTGACACGGTCCATGACATTCTCGGCGGTGGACACCTTTTGAGGCTTGGAGTTTTTTCTTCGATGAGTTGTCTCAAATTAAGATGCTCTCTACCTCTCTCGACGCTTAGTAGGTGCACGTTGGGCTAGCTGTGCATTGGTGAAGTCGAAGCTACTGTATCATCGAGGTTCGACGAAGCTCGACAATGATAACACGGTGTCCCTGTGATAGTATCAGTGACAACCTTTAGAATGCAGGTGTGGCAAGTTTAAAATAGTTATGATATTTCATCATAAGAAGTCAAAGTTGTCTTATACTTGGCAACAGCGAACCCAATCAATTTATGGAGTCCAAATAGCTGATGATGTGTCCTTTTTAGTTGTTTTGAAAAGGATGTCTGTTGAGCAAGATTTTTTTGCCAGATTTCCATCCAACTATCCATACAGTTATAAGTTTTTTTTTTTTACCGATTTCCCTTATAAACTGAATTATTTCTCTTCTTTAAAAAAAATCAACAATACTCTTATCGTCCTTTAAAACAATAAAACTGAGACAGATCTCACGTCACAAATAAAAGACAAACCCAACCTTTTTTTTTGTTTGCTGCACAATGCATCTATGGTTCACGATAACAAATAACACGTGAAATAAATCAGAAACAAAACTTGACAGTGTCATAAGGAATACAGGAGTATATGACACTCCCAATGGTCAATTGTACATGTGGTTAAAAGAACGGGTAAATCAAACGCATCAAATTGCACTATGATCTGAGCCTACAACAATAAACACCTCTGGATGATCTTTAGCCCTTACAGATTAAAACACTGACTTCTAAAATTGTACAATTGAAGTCAGAGGAAATATGGGACGGCAGTCCTTGGGCCTCGCATCTGATTGTTCTCCTCTGTCTCAGTGAAGAATTTAACATCTCTTTCCTGGCAATAAAGCAAAGTATAGCATCGATCAACATCAGCTACAGCTCACGAAACACTATTTGGTGTAACTAAAGAGAGCACAGTGGAACAAAACATATCACCACTTTACAGCCATAAAATACGGGGACACACGGTGATGCAAGCTCGGACCGATCAGATATGTCCGCACAAAAAGAATTGCTGGTATTATGGCACTCATTGATGAACTGTAGTTTTTTTTGTCCATGGCAACTTCTACCCCCTTACTCAGGCAAATACACAACAGGTACATGCTGAGTTGTTGCTGATGAACTACTAAACCCCAAAGGGTATACTCAATTCCTCAAAAAGTATGGTCGATGCGGTTAGACAACTATTTGTTTATGTCCTTTGACGGTCCAACTGAAGCCCTCTACCTATTAGTAACTATTACAGTAGCTTTATTCCTTGTTACAGGCCCAACCAAAGTGCTCCGCCTATCACTAGCAAGTATCTCTGTTCATGCCCATCTAAAAACAATTATTTCTGTTCACATACTGCTTGTATATATGCACAATAAAAACTACTTGTATATATGCACAATAAAAACTACTGAAGACTGATTGTATGAATGAACCAAAGTACCAGGTATGCAAAAGACTTCAAGCAAATCCTTCTAGACAAAAGAACTAACATACCATCTTCTCATCGAAGCTTAGTATAGAAGCAACGTTGCCACATCTGTAGCAATAATTAGGTGCAGACCACACCTGAAAAAAAAAGGGAGAAAAACTAATATGAGCGTCATTAACACGGTCACACAGAAATAAAAATGACAATCATAATAAGACACTATGAGTATCTGGAGCGATCAGCCTATATGTGAAAAGGAACTCACAGTTACAAGGCCCTTCTCCTGGAACATGTACTTTAGGCCTTCCTGGACCAGCTGGTGAGCCCGGCAAACTAGCTCAATACCATTAATATGGTTGAACTGGGTAGCACAAAATAGCATTCATAAGGAGACAATGAAAAGGGGATCCAGAATTGAGAGAAGAAAAAGATTCTATGTGCACCTCTGCTGTCACTCGTGATCCGAATAGCCAACCTGCTCCACGAGGACTAACAGCCCATGTCTCTATCTCTTCAGGGTCACTCCACATCAGATCACAGAAAGGACCTTCATGGGGGATTTCACAATTGCGATCAATTGTTCGTATCTGTTGACAAAAAATATAATTAAATATTCAATTTCACTGAAACATTTTTTCATGTGAAAAATCGATCACAGAATCATGTTTTCTACTATTCTTCAAATTATTGGCCAGCAATGGTAAGGAAATACTAATCTCCAATAGTGCATTGGTTTAACCATTTTACTCAAGAAAATTATCTCACAAATGTGTACAAACTAGCATGACACCCGTGCTTTGCTGCGGAATGCTTTAATGATGTTCACTTGCCTAGGAACATTACTAGACTACTTATAGTTTATAAAAGGTGCCATAGAAATGTTGCTTTCAATGATTGGATGTCCATCGAAAACATTAATACAGTTTTACACACCTCTACCATTTCATTAAAAGATGTCTGATCAAAATGTCCCTAAGGGTATTCTAAAAGTCACAATCAAATTGGCATCGGTGGAAGACTCACTAGAAGGCCAATCGCCTGGAGGTGTGTAAGCAGTGGTAATAGTCACCCCCACACCGAGAAAAAAGAAGAAAACGGTGCATTCTCCACTCACGAAGGGACTGCCAGTGAGATAATGGAAAAAGGTGGGGATGACATCAAGTCAGCGTGGCCCTTATGGGCTGGACCAACACATACTACAGACAATGGGAAGCAAGGCTGTAAGGAAGTTTGAGTGAATATCCACTGGTGAGAATTTCAGATATATCCATGGTTAACAGCAGAATCTTCCGTCAACATAATTTTCCAACAGTTGTGAATCTTAAGAGTCCACATCAGATCATTTCGTTTTTTTCTAGAGCAGGTGCGATATGTTTGGATTTTTCTGTATTCACTACATATAGCAAATCTACAAGACAAGAATCCCATAGAAGGGGAAGTATCACATTTAAGTAAATATTCATAAGCAACGTCTATGTCGACTGATCATTATAAGAAAGTTACGAAAAGAAAGGCTGAACCAACCTGGTCAACAGTGCGTACATCGGGAGAAAGACCGCCATGAACACAAAGGACCTGAATTTTCAGCATGTAATTTGAGTATGATTTGACACAAATAAGTGACTAACATGAACAATTCTCTACACAGAGGAACTTACTTGGCCATTAATGATTGCTGAAAGTGTAAGGTAATCAAAAACATCAGTGCAGTACCGCCATGCATTTGCATTCCCATACTTCCTCTGGCACTCATCATAGAAACCATACACCTAAAGATAAGTCACAGTATATTAGTATGCATGCATGTAAGCACTAAGTCAGCATGCCATGTGTACTCAGCTATTTGTGGTAGACTCAAAAACAAGTATATAATGTAGATAAAAAAGTATGGCCATACAAAGTCATCATGAGGGGGAGTCATGTTAATGACAGATTGTTCAACAGAGAAATGGCTAAACAAAACCTAAGCATGACAACACAGTTCCTTATCAGATAATGTTATTCCTGAAACATAAGACTTTAAAGTTCATGTATGTGTGACTTGTATTCGAACATTTTCAGTTCTAATGTGCATTCACTAAAAGAGGAGCAGGCAGCTGAGAGAGAGAGAGAGAGAGAGAGAGAGAGAGAGAGAGAGAGAGAGAGAGAGACGGGTCAAGAGCCAGAAGTAGAACATACAAATCATGAGAACATAGATAGGACTACAGAACACTTAGTTGCAGCAGAAGATTCTTGAATCACAAAATATCACTCTATAACACTATCAGCATTATCCATACCAGGACAAACCTGTGTCAACTGCCTACTTTCATGATTTCCACGGAGAAGGGTTATGTGAGCAGGATACCTAAAGCCAGTCAAAAAATTCAGTGACAAGAATTAGCCATACATTTTAACACTTCAGGGAAATCGGAACAACAAAGACGATGGGAGTCAAAACTATTTCCTCAGAGTGCTTCTAGTTTACTGGGGAAAAAATGGTGACAAGGGATCATACTTTTTACATTTGCAGTTCAAGTTACTTAAAAGTATGAAGGAACTTCAGTTTCAAATTTCATCCAGCAAGGTACACTCATCATTCAGCTACCACTTTTTTTTTGGGGGGGGGGGGGGGTAACTAAAGCTACCAGGTATGATGGCGCACGATATACAAAACATGGTTAAAAATGTGCAGTGACTTGTCATCCTGAACCTATTCAGCTCGACTCCGGGATATTATTTCTATTTCTCATAACTGTACACACTATTTAACTGCATGATTGATTAGAAGTTAGAGCAGACACATAGACTGCTCAAGAATCCAAGAAAGATAATACGAAAAGGCAGTTAAGAAAGAGCAACAGGAACATACATATAATCAAGCAGCAGTCAATCACTATAACTCTATCATTCAGTAGCTTAGTTCTGTCTAAGTAAGGACTATTGCTACTCTGGTTATTTACGAAACATCATAGTGTATCTTTCCTAGAACATTGAGGTTCTATCATACAAAGTTACAAACAAAACTGATCGTGTATCGTTCCTAAAATAATGAGGTTCTATTATTCCAAACAAAGCGAAATAGTGAAGCAGCTGCTACGGCAGAAGCTAGGAACCAGAAAGTTTGAACTTTGCACCTATCGAGTAAGAAATCCACTATACCAAGCAGAAAGCTAACTAAATACCTCGCTTTTAGTAGCAAAAGTATTGTGAAAACCTCCAAGCTGTTGAAGCCACGGTCCACAAAATCGCCCTGCGAGTCAACCACGGCTTGATTGAGGAAAAAATCATCATCCAAAACCGTCTCAACCAACTACAGCTCACAGGAAAAAGAAAAGGGCCCCAGATGTCACACCATGAAAATATAATTCGTCTCGGGGACGTGCCCCCCGGTCGCAAAGAGCTTCATCAGGTCATGGAACTGCCCGTGGATGTCTCCGCACACTGTTACGGGGCTGTTCACCGGCTGCACGTTGGACTCCTCGATGAGGATCTCCTTCACCTGGACGACCAGAGAAACCAACCACGGTTACACACAGACACACATCCACCACCAATACACGCTTCACTCCAATCCCACGGAGATGGGCAACAAATGCGACCATTTTGCCCCTATCCACCTCCAACCACTGAGAACCCTAACACCCTTGCGTGTACGCGGGCGCGTGCCGCCGCTCCAGAGAGCAACGAGGCGAGCAAAACCCTAGGAGCGTGTCAGCGGGAGGGGGGGGGGGCGTAGGAAGCTCACGTATTCGCAGAGGGACTGGAGTTCGTGCTCGGCGAGGTGCTGGCCCTCCTTGACCTTAGAGATCCACAGATCCAAATCCATCGGGAGCACTCGGGATGGCGGCGGCGAATCGGGGTCGGAGGAGGTAGGGAGGAGGAGATCCTCTCTTGGTTTCTAGCGCCGCGAGGAGACGGGCGGCGAGAGAGTAATGAGGAAGGAGGGGAAGGGGAGGGGAGGGGAAACGAGGCTGTGATTTGCGCCGGGCTTTGGCTGCCTCGCTCGGGATGGGAGATGGGGTTGGTGTGCGTGGCTTATTTTTTCTTCTCTCGAATTTCGGTTTGGGCAGCTTGTTTTGTAGTAGTAGTTACGGCTCTATATAATTTATTTCGAAAGCTTTATTATGTGTTTATGTATAACCAGAATAGTTCTATATTTTTTCCGAAAGCTGTATTATGTGTTTATGCATTCGCAGAATAGTACAGCTTTTCTGTAAGATTGTTCTAATAATAAACACTAATCCTTCATCGTTTGAGATATAAGTCATGAGAGTTACAAAGCTGTGAACGATTTGACGGGGCAATTGTAGGCGCTCACTGGTTATCGTTTGATAAGATTATGATGTCCAGAGAAGGATTATTGCGAGTCCAGCGTTGCCGACTTACGTAACCGAGGCTAACGAATGGCATGTATTATATCTGTTTGAATTTGGTCCTAGAGATCATGCTAAGAAACGAAACAGGCTTTAAGCGCATAAAACTCGAAGCTCCTTTGTCAACGAAACATGACTCTAGTTTGGGCTAAACTACTAAAGAAAACTGAGCAAACGACACAATAGTGTCTGCATCACGCACAGCGTACTCGTTAACTTTGCTTTGCTTTGGGGTAGAAATACTGTAACCCAGGAGCCAGTTTGTTCAGCATCGCAAACTAGTCATGATTTTCGCGTGTTAATACAAGTATACAAGCTCAACAACAAATATTTACATTTTCAGGAACAAGACAAATTTCCTGCTGTCCCCATCAATAAATAAACCAGAAGGCCGCCGGGTATGCCAACAGAATGAGAAAGCCAGAGACCAAATTTGTTCCTCGACATAATAGCTCAGTAACCCTGCATAAACCGGTGGCAACTGCTCGGTGGGATTCCCCTAACTGAAAGTAACAACTATTGCATAACTTGGCTTGTGCATTATAAGCAACGACCTTTTTACGCCAAACGAGAAGGTTCCCATGTACGAGATCATATTCAGCAAAGCACAACAGGCTCCCTGGCTTCCTGCAGATGCCACATGCCACTGTAACACCCTACTGGTAGCGTTTCTTAAACAGATGGTGCCTCTTTGATGGATCCTTCTGTTTCTTCGACGCACCCTTCCCCTTCCCAGTGCTGGACGAACAGGTCACAGGGGTGCATTCAGTACAGTAAAAAAGAAGTTGAATATGCCGTGAAATAAAAACATAGAGGTCAAGTGGAGGGAGACAACACCTGTACTCCATGTAGACCATTCCACCCGCTCCAGAAAAGGCACTCATTGATCCAGCAGAGCGTCGTGCTTTCAGGAGAGCCTTGCCGTCAGAATCCATTTCCAAGTGCTCAACACCAATCATGTCATCCCCTGCGTTCAGCACCTGTTTGCGATAGCCAAGAGAGCATCTGCACAATCAGAAACAACCAACAGGAAAACTACAACCAACAGGTAAATCTCAAAAAAGACAAGAATGGGTAGAAGAAACGCCCACCTTGCCCAAAAGGTCAAGCTGTTCATCAAGTGTGTGAAAGCTCAGATTAGGTCCTTCATCAGGTGGCGGCAAACTAGTGATAACCTGGTAAGTCTCATCACAAAACTGAAGTGTCAAATGAACAATCTCGGCAGGTGCATGAAGAGGCTCCAACTCCGTATAGGGTCAACCAACATAATCTAATGCTCCACAAGCCATACCTTGAAGCTATATCCCTGGTCAATAAGAAATTGCTGCCTTTTTGTTGAGTAGTACATCTCCTGTGTCATTGCAAAAAAATGTCATGCTGATATACTGAAGATAATTTACTGGTCTGTTATAATATATCTACATGCTGGTGTTTCCAAAAAGAAGGAAAATATCGAGAAAAGCAGTAAGACAGTGAGATTGACCTGTGTGTCAGTTGATACAAGAGAATAGAAAAAAGCATTGTATTCTTCTTTCCCACCAGCCATTCTATCTTGATGCTTACCCTGATTAGTCACAAAAAATTACAAGAGATTTAAGGAAAATACAATACAGGAGACTTGTTAAAATAGGAATGTTGCATTTTGAGATCCAAGTGCTCCAAATAATTTCTGCATCACTTTTCACCAATCTAATTGGCCACATCGAAGTGATTACTTTCATAACTAGAAGCCAAAACAGAACTCTGGAACCACATACTAGTAAATAACAAGTAATGTGCAAATACTCGAACGCCTTTGTGCAACTACTTCAAATACCAGGTTTAGAGCAGTTACAACTTACAAGGCATGTGCAACAGCAATATATCATACCAATAAAATTGAACAAATATACTCAAATAAACATGGTACACCATTTAAAACATTGAAGCAAATACTATGTTATTTGCTGGCAGAATGTTATGAGAAATTTCATAAGAATATTTTATTAATATCAAGACTTTTCACCATATTGTGTTTATATTCAAGAAAGAGGAACGTAAATGTCCACTTGTCCAGATTTAATTTTGAATGTCAAAGGAACATAAACGTGCACACAGAATTTTGAATGTCAGGATGAAACACAGCAATTGCAATGTCTATGAAATGGACCAAATGGTCAAAAGAATCAGCCAGAAGTACCTTTGCCCTGAGAATTCGTCCCAGCCGCTGAGCTTCTTGACGCCTTGAACCAGCATGAGATGATATTTGGATGATAACATTAGCTTCTGGGATATCAATTGAGTTATCGCCCACCTAACAAGAAATAGCACAAAAATCATCAAGATTGCTGACAGTAAGTTTATTTGGAATATATATTTGATATTAGAAAGTCACTAAGCACACCTTTGAAAGGAAAATAGTATTGACTTCTGGACTGTTCTTGAATTGGTAGAGAATTCTTGTCCTCTCAGCATGGCTGAATGATTCAAAGATAGATAAACACATAATAAGTAAAGAAAAATAGGTAACTTCTGCAGTTCTGAATAAAACGTGAAGACCTTGTGGCACCATAGATCATTGGTTTGCGGAGTTTCATTGCATATGCAGTTAGTGCAAATAGATTATCAGCAAACACAATTATCTTGTCTCCGCGTTGTTGCTCATGGAATCGAATAAGGAACTCACAAGCCCTGAACTTAATTGGATTCATCACATAGAGTACCTGGCATGCAAGAATCAGTGAGATGCAGTCCTCATACGTTTACTTATATCAAAAGTAAAAGAGTGTTTTCTTGTTGGGAGTGAAGAGTCAATCTGGAAATAAATCAAGTTGATCATTGCTTACATTGGGAATAAAATAAAGCAATAGTGGAAATTGGAACACATGGATTTCATCTTGCAAACAGTAAGGACAGAAATGCAACTGAATACTCTGTAAGGATATGTAAGAAACTTCAATAAAGATTCACCTGCTTCTTCTTTGAATTTTCCTTTTTCAAATACTCAGCAAAGAACTCTTTGGTCATGGGACACCATACTTCTGCACACTGCACATTTGCAATAAATCCACCTTTCACTAAATCCAACCAATTCGCTTCATACAGTTTTGGTCCAATTAGAAAATTCAGATCGGTAATACGTTCATCCTCTCTCACAAGTGTAGCTGTGATAATATTAATTTAATGAGTTTAGAACACATTGTAAAAATGAACAGTGAAATCATGAAGGAATATACGATGAAAACAGACCAGTAAGACCAAGCTTGCAGTGAGATTTAGTAATGCTGATGACCTTTCTAAACATCTGTGCAGGGACAACGTGAACCTGAAAACACATGCACAAGAAAAGGAGACAAAAGTGAGTATGCATTTATACTTTATTGACACGTACAAGCATTAACACCAAAATGATCGGATAATAGAGATCCCACCTCATCCATTAGAAGCAAGCCCCACTCTCTGTTTCGAATTTCTTCAATAATCTTCTCAGAGTCTTCAGACCGTTTGCCACCAAATGCAACCATGTTATATGTAGTCACAACCACACCAGCCATCCCTCTAAATTTCTCCTTGTTATCTGATGTAAAACGACTAATATGGTCATCTTTTATAGTTGACCAAAGTTTGAACTGAAATGCCCATTGATCTACGGAGACAGCATTCGTGGCCAAACATAGACAGCTCTTTTTAATACGGCAGGCTGCAGATACACCGACCAAGGACTTGCCAGCACCACAAGGTAGCACAATAATTCCTGACCTTGCACGTCCTGCAAAATCATAAATCAAATCAAATGAGCAAAGGTAGCGTTTACATGCAAGTATCGTAAATTGTTTACTCCATGCAAGTGCCCAAAAATTCTAACAGTGGAAAGTGAATACTATAAATGACCCAAGGGAACAAAATTGCTAGCTAACAAGAGCAAGGAGATTTTCACTAACACCCCTAGGTTTGTCCCTTAGTAAACGCTTTTTTCTTATCACTTCAAAACTTGCATTAGTTCCCTCAGAAGTCACAAGCATTAAACAAAACTGGACACATTTTCAATTAGACATTGCAAGACCATTTGACACACTATGCACCTTTTATTTTCATTTCAAAAGCTGGTTGCGAATCAGCAAGTGCCATCTGATAAGACCAATACTGTACTTTACAGGCTAAGAGTTATTAGGAAATTCTCCAGCCAAAGCTTTGTAGCCAACTATAGCTCTCTACCAGAGTACCAGTTTGAAATTCAATATTACGTGATTTTCACATGATGAACTAACTTACCATTCCCAAACATCTTACTCAGGCTCTTCTCTTGATATGGCCTAGGCCGTGCTTGCGGCTTTAATTCCATGTCCAAATCTGGGTTCACCTACAATTAATAGAAATGGAAAACTCAGTTCAATTCTAAACCATGAAACAAATGTCTGCACATAGACCCTGCCGGTAAATGGTTGCAAAACCATATAATGAACAAGTTATATGCTACATACATGGATAAGAATACTTATAGGTTGACTAGTTGAGAGTGCCTATTTGTCCATATTTACTTTGTAAAGTGCCAGAAATCAGTAAAGTTATTCAAAATAACTTCCTACAGTACTGAAGAAGCGCTCATCTGCACAACAGAAAGTTTGACAAAGCATTTTTCTTGTACATACAATCACACAAGGTTCTGTACAAGGATGAGAATTTCCACGCCATGCACCGTTAAAAAAATCACAAATGTGAATGAAATAATAAATACCCCTCCAATAAAAAAATTAGTGACCTTTTACAATGTGTGCAACCAATTGTTTTAACTTACCAACAATCTTTGTAGGCATTTAGCTTGGCCTATGAAAAATGATCTGTGCAGCATTGTGTTGAAAAATACTTTCGTATACTGTAACTGTATTATATTGATATATTCTAAATTATATTGCAATAAAAATCAGTGGCAAAAGTCGTGCTTTGGAGAGTGGAGACCATCTTCATGTCCAAAATGTCACTTTTCTATGACCAGAGGGAGTAAGGTTTTATTTCTGTTGATGCATATGCCCATCTATTGTATTCCTTTGACAAGGGCCTACCCCACATTTTGCATTCTTTGACAATGAGCTAATGTGGTTTGCAATTTCTCCTATCCTTTTGGTTTGAACTTTCCGGTGTATGATCATCAAATAAAAAGAAGATGCACTGACTGTCTCTTCAGATAAGAACTTACAGTGTCATTTCTGAAATCATACTCCTCTAGCATGGGGAAGTTCAATGCACTTGGCAAGCATCGTTGCTTGACATTCTCAACCTGTATGAGATGCATGGAAGATCAATCTTGATAAACGAAGCGGTTCCCAAACTTTAGTTTAAATGAAGAAATACCTGAGAGGGATCAATCTCGAAAGAATGTGTTTCTTTGTCTTCAGTTGCAGCAGCCAATTCCATTCCATTTAACAAGTCTTCGTGGCCACTAGCTATTTGACCAGCTGTTTTGCTAACAGTAAATGAAGGTACACCAAGGGAATCCTGAAGAAAATAAGAAATAGATTCAGAAAACATTGTAAAGCAAACAGCTAACTTTCATGGGTGCTACATAATGATTTAATGTAGAAAAATTAGCAGTGAAACAACTTGATCTGGCAGAAGCTAGCGAGGTAGTGAGTTACAAAATTTGCTACACTGCAATGGTTTAAAATGACCAAAATGATGACACATCTAAGAAGTTGAGAAACAATATGGAAGTGGAGTGTATGTTACTCAAACAAAAAAAATGCCAAATAGACCAGAAGAGATAAAACAAAGAAACTGATGATATGAACACACTTCCACACATTGCAAAGTTCTTCTACACCTGACACTAATTTGTTTATGCAAGAGATTGTTACATTCATTCAAAGTAAATAAAACAAGAGTACCTCAGGATATATCCTTGCTCTCGATATAACTTCATCCTTCAGAAGGGTCTTCAATACCTGCGCAAGAGGTACCACAGCTCTCTCATTAAAAAAAAAAAGCAATAGAGCAATCAGAAGTCTTCATACACGGGTCAAATGATACAACCTCAGTCAATGGAGACTCGACAAAATATCGATTCTTCTTCAAGACAAGCTTTACTTTGCCGTAGTTAGCAGTTGATCCGTGGATGAAATCAATTATTTCACGGGGCAACTTAGTCTTGGAGAGCTTACTCAATACACTAATGATAGTGCTAGTCTCAAGCCCTACTGAGACCGCAGCATACAATGAGTGGGGTGTTAGATTGTACTCATGCATAGATTCTGGCCTGCACAACAAAGATGGAGGTCAAATATTCAAAAAGAAAAGCTGCAAACCTTTCACTGAATATATTTCAAGCATTCAACAAAAATATATGCATCTTTGAAAGTCTGAAGAAAAAAGTATATTCATTTCAAAATCTCTTAGATTATATAGTACAGCACCGTGCTAGGTCAGATTCAGTTACAATTTAACTTCATCGCTGTTCCAAGAAATAAGGTGAATACAACATTCGACCTAACCAAGTCATAGCACTTAGTTCCTACTTCCTAGGTAAAAATGGTAAACATCCTACATAGTGCAACTTACTCCAGTCAAGTTTTTACCTTTTAGATAGTGATCCACATAACATTGTTTATTTCAAATCCACTTCACAAACAAATTACAATCATAAGCAACTAAATTCTGCTCAGAGAAGAAGAAATCACTCAAAATTCCGTAGCTAAAACCAAAAGATCCAAGTCATCATGGTTCATTTAATTGAGCACATAAATGGCACAAATTCCTAAACATATGGATGGATCATCCCCAACCTGTTCCACATAAATTCCTTCACACAATATCACGCTGCCTCTTATCACATGATCATAAGTTCACATGGAATACTGAAATTGCTGAAAAGCAAACAACATCCTAAATTCATTCCCAAGGCAGGCTGTGAATAAATTGCATCATTGCAACTCCCTAATAACCTAGTCTTGGTAAACCTTGAAATTCAGTTCCCGGTGCAAGACATCATAAACAAGCCTAATTCATCACGGCTGGTGTGTCAACAATGCATTCCGCATTCAGATCAACCCTATACACAGTATGGCCTTCTTACTAAAATTCCAATCCAAGCTATTGACATTTCATGGCGAAATATGCTGCTGCAATTTGGACTGTGTACCACTCGTCAATACAATTCTGACCAGTCCAAGCAAAAAATGCAAAGGTTCGTTGTATTTTAGTCTGCAAGTGGTTTAAGTGGACCTGCACACAGGCTCCGCGATGGCAATGAGGAAATCGTATGCTTGCTTGTAGAGCGGTGAGAAGGTCTCTAGGAAGATACGGCCGTCGGCACACGCCCACAGCGGCCGGTTCGCGTGATCCGGCTTCAACTCGAGCTTGGTGAAGTCCCTCTTCTTCACCTCATTATCCGCTGCAACAGAAAAAAAATCCACCCCCAAATTTCCGATCAATCAAGAGTTCCGCAGAAACCCCTAGAGATTCGAGGAAGGCCGGCGGATTTAGGAGGGATCAAGCGCGCGCGGTACCGTCGCGGGCGTCGTCGTCGAAGTCATCAGCGTAGTCGAACTCAGCGCTCTCGTCCACCAGGGCCGCCTTCGACGGCACCGAGGACTTGTGCCGCTTCGGCGCGCGGGCGCGATCGCCTGCAGGGAGGAAGAGAGGGGAAACGCGTCACGGAGAGAAGCGTGGAGGAGGCGAGTACTGGTGGAGGAGATGGGGACTAGGGTCGCCGCCTCACCGTCGCCGCCGGCCATGGCCGGGACTGAGGAGGTGGTGGTGGTCGGTGCGAGTCGGAGTTAGAGACGGCGGCGTAAGGCTGTGGTGGTGCGCTGCGTGCGAAGGCGATTCCGCGATTACGGGCTACTCCTGCGTGGGCTTTGAGGGGTTGCGTAAATATGGGAGAAGTTGCGGGCCAGGCCCAACTATCGGCGCACCGACATTGTTTGGGTTGGGGCCCGTATTGCGTCGGCATTTACTGATTTTTTATTTTTTATTTTTAAATAAAGGTTACAAATATATGTTGTCGTTTTAAAAAAATTGTAAATCTAGACTCCATCACCGATAATATGTTTAAAAATAAAAAAATATAGTGTTCCAATACTTTAAATTTTAAAATATTATTAAAATAGTCATAAAAAATTCTTTAGAGGATGATAGTATCATCTAGCTTTAAAACAAAATTAGACAGAATATGAATTTATCTTTTTTATTTCTTATCGTACAAATAATTGTTTGTGCTAATTTTTTGGAGAACTAGTTGATAGCACGTCTATACATATAATTTTTTATGATTATTTTTGTAGTGTTTTGGATTTTGAAGCATTGGAACGTAATATTTTTTATTTATAGACATGTTGTCTATTGGAAGAGTGACATATACCGAAGAGTCTTAAATTTTAAATTTTTAAAACGGATATATAAATATATATATATATATATTTATAATTTTTTATTAAAAAATACATAAATAAGAAGATAAAATGTAAAAACTGCTTGTGCATGTTTTAGTCTTATGGCATGCACACATATTTTATTTTTTAAAGTATACAAAATACTTATGAACTTGGATCAATTTATTTTTTTTAATTTACTTGTAGTAAAATTGTTCACAAATTGCACTCATTGTTTATTGAAAATATTTAATAGCTAGTTCAGATGAAAAAAGTCTAAAAATGAAATAAAATACTCATATTTAGATATTTTTTACTAAAAATAATTGTATATGTTATAAGTATAAAGTATGTAAGTATAATTTTTAGATGTCCAAATAAAAAAATTCGGCCTTTACTCTGCGTAAACGAATTTCTAGAGAAAACTCCTTACGCATGTCGCCCTGACACGCGGGGGTTAGAGGTAGAGATGGTTAAATGGGCCACTCGGGCTGGTCTAGCACGGGTCCAGCTCGGTACGGTTCGGCTACGGTATAATCTGATTGGTTCGGCTACTATAACGAGTCGTGCGGTTCTGGCCTATATGCCGTGCCCTTGGCCCACGACACAACTCATCTGTCATCGTGCTGTGCTTGGTCGGTTCGGGTACTGTTGCGGTACGGTCGGCCCGGTGACCCCATGAGCATGGCTAGCGGCGAGGCGGGGTGGCCGGCAGCAGGGCGAGGAGGTCGGGAGCGCGGTGGTAGGGCGGAGCGAGGTGGCCGGGCGGCAGGGCGGAGCGAGGTGGCCGGGCGGCAGGGCGGGGAGGTCGGGGCGAGGCGGTTAGGCGACGGGGTGGGGAGGCTGGGGACGAGGTGGCACAACGGCGGGGTGGTCGGGCGGAGCAGGGCGGCACGACGGTGGGCGGAGCGGGGCGGCGAGGCTAGGAGGACGGGGGCGGGGCGACCTACAGCGGGTGGGGAGGCACGACGGTAGGATGGGACGACCGGCAGCGGAGTGGGGAGGTCGGGGGCGAAACGGTCGGCAGCGAAGTGGGGAGGTTAGGGGCGGTGGCACGACAGTCGAGCGGGGAGGTCAGGGACGGGGCAGGACGAGTCTGTGCTGATCCGTGCCAGACCATGCCCGTGCCGATCTGGCCGTACCGTACCGGCCCGCCGTGCCGAGGCGTCAGCCTAAACACGACCCGGCTAATCATACAGTGCCAACCCGACCCACCTACCATCGGACCGTACTGTGTTTAGATCGTGCCTATAATACCATATCTCAGATCGATCCAATAGACACGATCCAGTTAACCATCTTTAATCAGAGTAATACTGAGACCACGGTTAGGTTCTACGGGTTCAACTCAATCACAGTGCCGTGGGCCTGTGGAGGAGGGGAACAGGACAAATTCTCCCGTAGCAGCTCGCGAGTCGCAACCGCGTCCACCGGGCGAACAACACCGGATCGTGATGGAGAGCTGGGTCCGCGCGGTGGTGGAGGCCATCCATTCCTCTCGCTCCCAGGCCGTCATCTACCTCGCCGGCGGCGCCTCGCAGGTACCACCTCCCCGCGCACTGTAATTTTGCGTCAAATCGGCTGATGCCAACTCTACGGCCCCCGACTAAACGAGGAACACTCGCCACAGGCGCTCGGCTGGCTGCTGTCCGTGCCCGGCGCGTCCGGCACCGTCCTCGAGGTCGTCGTGCCCTACTCCAGGGCCTCCATGGCGCAGCTCCTCGGCAAGGTAAGCGCACCGGCACCCGAGATCCTCGGCGCCTACGCGCGTCCACTTGTGAATTCACACTTGATTTAGTTCATGTTGTGAACACACACTAAATACTCATACTATTTCGTTAGATGGCACATATCTGTGTTCCTCGCACTGATCATGCTCTGATGTTCAGATGCCCTTGCAATTCACCAGCAAGCAGGCCGCAGAGGACATGGCACTGGCCGCGTACAACCGTGCCCTCAAGCTTTCTGGACCAGGTGAATCATAGTGCCGGATCATTCCTCACCATATATGCAGTTTGCACCTAATATCATCTATCCTTGCTATAAGTAATTGAGTGGGTATATGCGTAGGTCTTCAAGTGTTGGGCGTTGGCTTTACTGGGTCACTGGCTAGCTCACGTCCAAAACATGGTGATCACAGGTATATGCCTTCCTCACTAACTCGACCCTTAAACCTCGACTAATAATAAGAGGGAGAGGGAAATTATCATAACTAAATTCGGGAGCCTTTTCAGTTATCTCTTGAGTGTTCCTACTTCCACTTCTCACAATGTTATACCCCAAAGCTTATCAGATTAAGTGGGTACAATAACAAGTGTGGTCATAGTCATACTAGAATGTTGACTTAGCATGTGAATTGTGATACAATCTTAGGAGACCGAGTACATGAAGTATGGCACAAAACTCATCGTTTGAGGAGGCAGGGGATCTTTTCTTTTTTTACTATAATTTATAAGTTTGTTAATCCTCTTTCTTGGTTATGTGCTATATAATATTTGGTTCACATTTTCAAATAGGTTCTATGTGTCAACGCGGACACACAGTTGCCTCAGGACATCACATGTTACTTTGTCAAAGGTAATATTCCTTATAATATGTCAAAGGTAATATTCCTTATAATACTACTATTCCTTTTTTTACTCTTAACAAAGAAATTACTTACAAGAGAGGGTGCCAAAATGTTCAGTAGTCAATTGCATAATTTTGCGGCTCCTCACTTGGTTATTTTCACAAACTTTTCAGCAGTTGCAACAATAGCAATAAACTTAGCAACTTTATGCCATTATTATTTATTAAACCATGTTGTCTCTTGCTAACATAGTCTTTGCACCCAGGGTTTTCGGAGCAGAGAGGAAGAAGACACAGTTTCGAGCTATTTTTTGCTAAAGGTTTGTTAGATCTCACTAGATGCAACACGCTTATATGTTCTCACTGGCAATATCGATCCCAAGTTGGACATCGTAAATTGATAATCAATTAATACAAGCAACCAATCCTGATCATATGATATTTTTAGGATTGGCCAAGTTTTATGATAATTGACATTCCCCCAGTTAACTCTCATTTTAAGAGTACACTGTATTGTAGGCAATAGCAGATACCTGCAGAGTATCTGCAACCATTCAGTCAGACATTCAAGAACCTGAAATTCCAGAAGAAAGCATTGAACAATTCGATGAAGATCAAGAACTCCAGCAAGTTATTAATGGGCAAGTTTGCATGAAAGTCTATCACTTTGCTGGTATAATTAGCACCCAGCGTTGCTATGTTTTTCATGCTAGAATTCTTCCATTTTTCATCCTTGAATCATAGTGTTCTTTGTCATTGTGGATGCTATGTTTTTCTGCAACCCTTTCGTTTTCATTCTTGAATCATACTGTTCTTCAATGTAGATCCGGTGGAAAAGAATTTCAACAGAAAAATAATTCTACCTGGTTCATTCAATCCCTTGCATGATGGCCACCTTAGGCTGTTGGAAGTTGCATCAAGGTGAGATTTTCTCCAGGTGAATCTCTGAATAGATAATGTATTTCTACTCTTGGGTTTTGTCATGCTGAAGACTAGCAAGGAGAAAATAAAAATTAAAAATGGCAAAGAAGTAGTGCAGTGGAAAACTGGAAATGATTTGTCACAGAAAGGTACTGGTCAAAGAGAGGGTTTGCTATATGTTGACAATTGGCATTTGGCAGAACAACACTATTTCCCTATAGCTGTCTTTGTAGCCAAAATTTTAAAATTTAGACCTACCACTTTTTTGCTATAGCTGTCACAGAAACTTTTTTGCTTGTTCTACCTTCAAAAGAGTAAATTGCCTGATATTTTCACGAAACCGCTTATTGTAGCATGTGTGATGATGGGATTCCATTCTTTGAGATATCAGCAATTAATGCCGACAAACCTCCACTATCTATTGCAGAAATTAAGAAACGGGTTGAGCAATTTAGAAACGCAGGTATGACCCAGTGCCATGTATTCTGGTCCATTATGTGCCATGACCTCCATTTTGCTATACTCCTAGCACTCTGATTGGATTGTCATGCCAATCTTGTAAATGCGGTTCAGTTTGTAGTTACAGATAACTAGGGAGTTTTGTTTTACTATTCATTCATGCGGTCATGCATCTTGGTGATACATGGATAAAAATGATTTTGTGGGAGCTCTTTACAGAAGTGTCCAGTCATGTTTTTCCTCAGTTTGTATTTATATGACCATTGTATGAAAGTGGTTGACAAATTGGGAAACCCATCTTTGCTTTTACTGAAAGTCTGTTCAATTTATCACCAGTTATCATTTATGCTTTTGAGGGATTAGCTGCTTTTTATGGGCTTAACATGGTAGGGCAATAATGTATCTATCTGGTGAGGAAAACTCATCCAGTTGTTCAATGACTATGTTATTCTTTCTGCTACAGGGAAGAATGTGATCATATCTAACCAACCGTACTTCTACAAGAAAGCGGAACTTTTCCCAGGCAGTGCTTTTATAATTGGTGCAGACACTGCAGCTAGGCTTGTTAATGTAAGAAGTTTAACCCAAGATTAAATTACCTACCAGTTAGTTTTTTTGCTTCTTGAGAGCATATTTTAGTTTTTGGTGCCAATGGTTTTATTTTCATTAGATAATAATTAATAATGCAATCCAATGTAAGGGTCTTTTTTTTCATCTTCTGGTTTCTTATCAGCATGCATTGTACTTACTTTTGAGTATAAATTGCGGTATTGCCTTCACTGACGAGTTATATGAAAGAAATATTAGATCATGTGATTCCATTTTCAAGTGAAAAGGATCAATTCATTGTTTACGGTATTAATATGTTAACTTAAGTCCAGCCTACATTTTTTTTAATGTGCTTTTCTAGAAATTTACACCCTACCAAACATGTGAGGAAACTGGCATATAGAATGCCAAAAGGAAGGCTTTTTTATGTAAACCAATTCTTTTTGCTGGACATTTTACTGTTATGCAACTTTTAGTTTAGATGTAGCAAGTGAAACTTCATGTGCATCACTTTTTTTTCTCGAACGTGCAGGAAAGCTGCTTGTCATTTCATTAATAGGAGAGGAAAAAGACCGAAGTACAACACACAAAAACATACACACAAAGAGACGAACAACACCCTAAAAACAGGGACGAAAAAACACACACAGAGGAACACAAAGAAAAGGCTCAAAAAGGAACCAAAAGAACACACCCAACGGAACCTAAGAACCAGCCAATAGAGCTTGAAGATCCTTTGCACCAGCAGCGCACCAAAGCAGCCCTTGCACAGCCACAACTTGCTTCACCAAATCAACAGCCGGGGATACCCCATTGAATACACAATCATTTCGACGTTTCCAAATTTCCCAAGCCACAAGAATGGTGAGGGAATTAAGACCCTTCCTGTGTTGCTTATCGACCTGCTTCAACGCGAAGCACCACCAGCTGGAAAACGAAGACCAGCCTGGTTGAGGAGTAATGACTGGCAAACTGACCTGAGAAAGAATTCTGAACCAAACTTGCCTGGAGAACACACAAGAGACTAGAAGGTGTTGTATAGTCTCATCATCTTGATCACAAAGAGGACAAGAAACAGGATGGGGAAGGCCACGTTTGGCCAATCCATCCGCAGTCCAACAACGATTGAGAATCGCAAGCCAAAGGAAGACTTTGCAGCACAGCGGTGCCCAAGACCTCCAAATACACTTCCAGAGAGCGAACCTTATAGATCCCACGAAGAAGGCATTATAAGCCGACTTATTAGAGTAAATTCCTGAACTAGAAAGCCTCCAAACATGCTGATCTTGCACCCCTTGTTGCAGAATAAAACCATCAAGTGAGTCCCAAACTTGGAGATACATTGCAATAGCATGGACCGAGAGAAAACCTTTGATATCCGATACCCAAGTGAGGCTGATCAAAGCCTCGGCCATAGTCCTTTGTTTAACAATTTTGCGTGGTATTAAAGCAAAGAGGTGTGGAGCAATCTCACCAAGGGACCGACCATTAAGCCAACGATCTAGCCAAAAGCAAGTGTTAGAGCCATCTCCAATTAAGGTTACCATGGCAACAGAAAATAAGGCTCTAGAGTTTGGATGAACTTGAACCTGTAGTCCAGCCCAAGATCTAGAGGGATCCGTTTTCTGAAGCCAAAGCCATCTCATGCGAAGAGCCCAACCAAGAGTCGAAAGGTCCTGAATGCCAAGGCCACCATACGAGGCCGACAAACTCGTTTCCAAGAGACTAAATAATTTCCACCATTAGCATGTTCTTGACCCTTCCAAAGAAAACCTCGTCGCAACTTATCAATTGCCTTAAGAACCCATTTAGGCAAGTCCATAGCAATCATCTGATAAATAGGAGTAGCCGACAAAACCGTGCGAACCATAGTTAAGCGTCCAGCACGGTTCATCAAAGAAGCTTTCCAGCTTGGAAGATGGTCAGCCACTTTATCAACAAGAGGATGAAGCTCAGCTTTAGACAACTTTCAGACTGACAGGGGAAGACCTAAGTAAGGACAAAGGGAACTCTTTAACCTGACAAGGGAAGAAATCCTGAACAGTAGCCAGCTCCAAATCCTTGCAATGAATAGGAGTTACAAAACATTTGAGAAGGTTAGTCTTAAGACCCGAGGCATCCCCAAAAATCTGAAGAATTCCCTTGATTAACTCCAAGTCCTCAGCGACCGGATGTGCAGCACTTTTAGAAACAAAAACGTTATCTAGCATATATTTGGCTAGTTACTATATTTTAAGTTCAACTACTAGATTCTCGAAGTAAGTTTGACAATTTGATATTTTGTTGTCCATACTGAATGAAGTTTACTCATTGCAGCCTAAGTATTATGGAGGAGATTACAATAGAATGCTGGAGATACTTCTCGAATGTAAAAGCACAGGTACCACTTTTCTTGTTGGTGGCCGAAAGATTGAAGGAGTTTTCATGGTATGCATTCACCTTGATGTTTTCTTTTACGCGCATTTGAAAAAAGATATCATCTGATTCTGTATACACTACTTGCTTTGAAGGTCCTCGAAGATTTAGACATTCCAGGAGAGCTGAGAGACATGTTTATCTCCATACCAGAGGAAACGTTTCGCATGGATATTTCATCTACTGAAATAAGAAAAAGCCAAGGTCTCTGATGTATCAAACGCATGGTCATATTCTACAGCAGATTCTTTATAAATATAGAAGGTTCAAATTCTTGGGCAGATCTTTGCAAATAACACATGCAATGTCTGATGCCCTGCTTTCTGATCCTGTAAATAATAACTCTTGTGTGTATGTTAGTAAAACACATAGCACTAGCATTTTACATGTCAGAAGACAATAAATGTCATATTAATCTTCCGCTTTTTTCTTAGACAATCAGGCAATCTTAGATATTTGTCAATATTGGATGCTCATTTATGTGCCACACTTATATAAACCCCATGGTGTCAGAATTAAAAGAGAAAACACCACTGAATTCTTTGTAATGACATGCTTTTTTGAGATTACAGCATTAGAGTTCATTTCGTATTGATTGCTTAGTTGATGAAAATATGCTTGTATCCATGCTGATAGGTACATTTGGATGCTAGCAGTCGGGTCTGAATTCTCAAGGCTCAATTGGAGTTACTTCTTCTCTTATCTGGGAGCATCCTTTTGCCAATTATAATAAGCCCATTTTCCTTGAAATCTAATCAGATGACAAGTCATTCCCTTTCAAGGGAATTATTGATGTATGCTGACATCTTCATGGACTATATTTTATTTAACTTTTGACTTTACAGGGCCTTTTGGTATTTTGTTGAGCAAATTGGAATCGATCTTCTTGTAGAACTTCTTGATGTCTTCGCTACCCTTCGCAGCTAGATGGTCCACCTCTGTCTCATATCTTTGGTACAATGCTGGCAAAGTGTGGGCGCACAAAAATCCTGTGGAAGTAAGAAATGTAGACTTGTTAAATGTATTAGTGACAGTTGGTTTAGATGATTTTATCAGAGTGAATTGATAATGTTCCTCGTATCATTTCTGCCCTTTTTCTTTTGTGTGTGTTTATCATGTTAAAAATTACTGTTTTCTGGTATACTCACCAAGATATAGTAGAGTTGTGAAGCTGTAAGAACTTCCAATCTCTGACAATATTAGCAGAGACCCTACCACCTTAATATTAGAAACAGCATAGTGTTAGTCCAAGATTTAAGTATTGAGCATCGACCCCAAAAATAATGGCCTGAGGATTATTGGATAAGCATTGCAATTCAGCAATACGAGATGTCTAAGTTGGTCAATTTTAGCCCTCAAAATATTTTGCTTAGAATTCCAAAAATCACTCAGGTTGGATTGTTGCATTATTATATTTCTATATCTAGGCACTGGAATTGTCACATGATTTTTCTTTTCTTATAAAGGTAGCAAAATAACTGATTAATATGTACCAAGAGAAATTTCTTCAGATCCTTGCCGCATGCAATGTCATAAAGATGAGCCACAATGTATGCCAATTTGTAATGGATGGTCCTTGCTGTTTCTCGGAAGGCATGTTCAGAGATGATGACTTCTGGGATTCTTGGTGGGGCTCTGCAATGCAAAACTGGTTAGTTGAGTTTTGCTTCCTCTGCCTTGTCATATTTGAAACTTCTATAAGCAAAGCACTCTGCGATGTTCTCTCCAGAAAAAAAAGGAAGTCATACATGTTCAAGAGCAGCGCAGCGTTCGACCAAATGAAGATCACGAGCATGGCAAAGATGACAACCTGGCAAAGGAGCGGGATTATGTTGTATTCAGCCACATCGAACATGTACCACATCAATGAGGCACCGGCAAGGACACCTGCAGATAAGTTCCTGTCCTTCCAGAGCAGAATGTCCTCAACTGCAAGGCGCCAAATTGAATCCATGGCCACATCAACTCCGAGAGGAACCGTGGCAATACAAATGATGCGGGCTATTTGTCCAGAAAGAAAAGAAGAGCAGCATACCTTTCCCCCCACCAGGAAGCTTATGAATCGACCTGTGCCTATGAAATGGACCGCCCACTCGTCCATCGCCATGATCGCTTGCAAAATGAGGACGCATGGCTTTATGAATTTGCGACGGTCAAAGCTGTTATTTTGGTTTGTCTGATCGGTCTGTTACAGAACCACGCCTTTATAAGCACTCGAAATGCTCGTATAATTATCTCAGGGAGCCTACGTTCAGAAGAAAAGGATAGCGTGATCTGTAGGGTTTGAACCATCTGGGGGAATTAACGAATGCGCGGCAAGTGTTGATTCAACCAGATGCTTGCCACGAGACGGGGAACACGAAGCAAGTTTAGCTGTTTGACCCTTGGTTTCTGTTGGAACCTTGCCAGATTTATCTTGTCGATCGATATCCAAAGGTTGCATGACCATATATACTTCAATCTACGATCCGTTCGATTCGTCAGTACACGATGACTACATTACCTTTGCCCAATAATCTGCTGAGTGGTGACATCAAAAGGACCTAAAACGTGCTTCACCTAACGAACACTGGCGTCGGTCGCTCACGCTTACACCGTGGCTCATCTGCTGTAATGTAAGTATGTAACACGGCTCCTACAAAAGCTGCACGCCGACTACAGCCACTGGACACCGCAGCACACCTAGGCCTAGCTCGTACGTCCGTGGTCTCCCAGTCCAGCGAGAACCCGTCGGATCGCCGCGGGAATGAGGCCGCCGCCTCCGTTCTTCCTCCTTGCGGCGCTCGCCTCGGCTGCGGTGCTGACTTGCCTCCTCGCCAGCCCGGCCGCGGCCGACTTCTCGGCGCTCGCGCCGTGCGACGTGATGCAGCTGAGCCCGTGCGCGAGCGCGTTCGCGGGGAAGGCGTCGCCGACGGCGGCCTGCTGCGGCAAGCTCAAGTCCCACGGGCCCAACTGCCTGTGCCGGTACAAGGACGACGCCAACCTGAAGCGCCTCGTCGACACCAGGCACAAGAGGAAGGTGTTCACCGCGTGCAAGGTGCCCGTCCCGAGCTGCTAGCTCTGTCACGCTTACCTGCCAGAGTCTTGAATAAATCGAGATATACGAAGAGCCAGTTCGAAGTTAGGATTCGAGATCGAGTGAAGGTATCTTGCTACATTTGTTTACTTGTTAACTATTTCGTACTCTTACACAATGTGGACGAAGCATTAGGAACTGTTGTCAGTAATGTTCGATGTGAAATAAAGCACGACTACTTTGTAACACCAAATTCGTCGACATGTTTCTTTGTTCCTTTTCGAAACCATCGACACGTGATTAAGGGAGTCATGAACTCAAGGAAAACGAATCCTCGAGGTGCCTAGGATGATTATGCTGGAAGCCTGGAACACGCCATTGGTCCGATATTAGATTTAGAATTAAATCATGTTGACGGAAATAATCCATTCCCAGAGACACGTTCAGATGACTGAACACTTGGTGTGTCTTAGCATGGTATTTGCAACATTTCGCTAAAAGAATCTCCACCGTGCCTCGACAAATAAAACGAGGCGGTTTGCTATGGCCTTGCGCCTGTCTGTGCACGCTCACCGTCTCACGTTTACACGCAAGTGACGGAACGGCCGCACCTCACCTACTACATATGTACACTACCCGCCCGGCGCCTGCAATGACCGCACACAAGACGCGCATCCCACGCCGCTAGATTCGTGGCCTCCTAGTCCAATGTTACGGGGTAATTTTTCGAGTTGCATCCGAAAAAGTGGGTAATCGAATTTATACTGCAGAGAAAAAAAATTGCTCTACTGCCTGCCCAACAAAAACGTTGCGGCAAAGCCAGCTCTGTTCCTTCTTCCTCGGCTCGGCGGTGATGGCGCGGGGACGCGATGCGGCGGGCGTGGCAGTGCGGTGCGCCAGCCGCGGTCGCCGGGAAGGGCGACGCCGAAGCCCGCCTGTTGCGCCAAGCTCGTCATCACTGCTCAATAATATAACAGTCTGTTCAACAAACACTAGACTCTGCTCGCTGTGAAGAACCTCTTAATTTTTATCGTTGTGCTACTCCACAGCATTTACAGTAATAAACTCAGTAGAGTACGCAGCAATCTTTCGGCATGTCTCGGTAGCTAGCTAGCTAGTTGCTGCAAGTGGAAGTCTACCTCGCGCCACCTCCACCCGATCTCTGAACCAGCGCGCTGCCTTCCATTGCGGTAGCAAGTTGTTCAGAAAAAATCCCATGCAGGCATGTGAACGACCGCGCTCCGCCGTTCACGCGACGGCGAACCAAAAGCGGCAACACTTCCCGGGACGATCCCAGAGCACGGATGTGCCATTCTCCGCCTCAGTACACTCAACACGCACTCTCAACTCTCTACAAATACCAACGCTCTCATCCGCTCCCAAAGCAGTTCAGTCTTGCTCGCCACAGCACGTAGAAGCAAGTAGCACCGCACGCGACGAACAATGAAGCTTCATGCGGTGCAGCTGCTCTTTCTTGTACTTGTGTTCGCCTCTCCCTGCACGATGATGGTGTGCCGGGCGTCCAGGACTGCGCCGCCGAAGTGCGACCCGCATCTGGGGCGCGGTGCCGTCCGCCGCGTGCTGCGCCAAGCTCAGGGAGCAGAAGCCGTGCCTGTGCAAGTACAGTAAGAACCTCAATCTGGGAAGATACATCAGCTCCCAGGACGGCAAGAAGATTGCAGCCGCTTGTCGTGTCCGAGGCCTTAGGTGCTAGGTTTTGTGCGTCGTGTGCACGAACTCCATGCAACGGTCCTGCCATGCGTAGCTTCCTCTCGACTCTCTCGACTTCTGTCCGGGCCAGTGCATTGCTTTTGATTAGTTGCCAGTGTTGTGTGGTTGTCTCTGCAGTTGCTGTCTTACAGTGGCATAATCTGAAGTTGTTCTGCGTCTTCTTGCTTATGCTGAACCTTATGTTCTCTTAACGAGTCCAGAAGGTCTTGTCGACAGTATAAAGGTATTGAGGATGAAATGTTCAGATTAGAGTTCGTCTTCTTGCTTATGCTGAACCTTTTATTCTCTTAACGAGTTTAAAAGATCTTGTCAATGGTATCAAGGTATTGAGGATGAAATGTTCAGATCAGATCATACAAATAGTTACTCAAACAGAGTTATGAGGCAATGTATGATTGGAGGATTGGGTAACTGAAAGCAATTCAATTCTGTTGGTAGCACCACTTGAGATTTTTTAGAAAAAAAAATGTACAAATTAAATCCACAAGCATATTTATCTTAAGGCATAGAAACACTACCTCTCATGATACGAACAATGTTTACAACCCTATTTTTTATCCCTCAGGAGATCCTTACCGGCAATTTTAAGTCTATGCTGTTACTTTCCAACATCTCAACAACTCTGCTCATTGAAGGCCGATTCGTTTGCGCTGTTTGTATGCACCACAATCCAACTATAATCATCTTCTTTACAAGATCTCTTGCCTCACTGCTTATGTCAGAAATACTGTTGCAGAACTGATCCAAGTGTTCATATAGCCACTGAGCAAAATACTTGCTGGTAGTATCGGTACCAACACTGATGTTCCTTTTTGCCCCAACCATCTCAAGAACCATAACGCCATAGCTGTAGACATCAGATTCACTGCTGAATGCTCCAAATTTCCCGGACTTCAGGTGCCTCATAGACATCTCTTCCCCTCGCATTGCAAGTGGATCTTTTGATCTCCTTGCTAAGGCATAAGTTTGCTACACTCACATCAGATATCTTGGGACATAACTCCTGATCAGCAGGATGTTGCGGGGCTTGACATTCAGATGCACAATGTTAGCATTGCCCTCTCCATGGAGATACTCTAGCTCCCGCGCGACGCTGATTGCAATGTCAAACAATTTCTCCCAGTATAGCCATAGGGAATAATTCTCTTCTACAGTGTCATCGTTGCTGAAAGCATAGCTTTCAAGCGAACCATTCGGCATATACTCGTAGATAAGCGCTCTTGTCGGGCCGGGCAAGCAAAAACCTAGCAGAGGAACAACATTGACATGAAAAATTCTGCCGATGCTCGCAACCTCGCTCATGAACTCCTTGTCACCATCTTTGCGGTTCTTCAACACTTTCACCGCTACCTGACGGCCATCTCCGAGGAACCTCTGTAAACAGTCGCACAGCTACCATGGCCCAGCTCGTGAGCGAAAGTTTTGGTCATTCTCTCAACTTCTGAGTAAGTGTATCTTTTCAGATGCTGATGTCTTTGTTTTGGTTGAGATAGTTCTGTCTTTGGAAGGGTCGTCGATTCCTCTTCAGGAGGCGGCAAGCCTCGATACTTCTTATGGCAGAGGAAGCAAGTAGAAATGAGCAGGAACAGCAGTAGTATGCCAGCGACAGCAATTCCTACTATTATATCTGCACAGATAACAGGGAATTAAGAAGGCGTGGAAATGAAGTGTCAAGGAAATCAGTGTCTTGCAATTGCTTGAGTTAGGCTGCATATCTACTGCCACTCTATGGTAGCATAGTAAAATTGCAGTTGGCTGGATAATACAACATAGCCTGTGGGAAAGAAAATGACCGGAATGGACAAAGAGTGACCACTTACAGATTCTCTTTTTCGAGGGTGTGCCGACACCTGAAATTTGTCAAGTAAACGATCTTAGGTAGTTGAAAGATGAACATTTATATTCGAAATTGGTGACGTTATTATCAGCAGATCGTATAATGCAATTAGGATGAGTACCTTGATTCTTCCGGTTTTGCAAGATGCCCTGCAGCTTTTCGCTAAATCTAGAGTCCTTGTCGTAGGAGCGGCTCCACAGCATATGATGCCGCCGTAATTGGCCGCAACTTCCTCCACCGGCAGCACCTGCGACGTGAGCGTATCCGCGTCCACGAACCCGCTGCCCGCAGCGTCCAGCGACGCCGGCAGCCCCAAGAACACGGTCGCGGACGGCAGGCCCTCCGTCCACTGCTGCCACGCGCTCTGCAGCGCGCCGACGTCCCCGGGCGCGTACTGGCACGGCGGATTGTTGTAGAACTGCACCCACACGCGGTCGAACAGTCCCGCGCTGAGCGCCGCGGTGAGCATGTACGTCCTGCCCCCGTGTCGCCCTTGTACAGCGACGTCAGGTTCCTGGCGAGGTCGTCGTAGTACTGGGACGGGGCCTCTATGTCGAAGTCGATGCCATGGAGCACCGCGTCGCCGAGTGGGCGGGGCGCGCCGGCGCCGCCGAGGAAGTTGTCCCAGAGGTACACGGCCACGCCCAGCGCGTCCGATGGCAAGGACAGGTTGTAGCAGCCGAGCTCGCCGCCGCCGATGCTGAGGAGCACCTTGACGCCGGCGGACTGGCAGGACGCGATGTCAGCGGCGAGAGGCGCGCAGGATGCCAACGGGGCGTAGCAGTGGCCGGCCAGGTTGAGGACCGGGGCACGGTCGCCGCTGGACGTGGAGAGGAAGGCGAGGTTGTCGTAGGTGTAGAGGCCGGTGCTGCATGTGTCCTTGAGCGTGCCCTCGCTGGCGCTCTGGCCCAGTACACGGCGATATTGACTGCGTCGGAGGCAGCCTCGTGGAGGACGGACGCTGCTAAGAGCTGCGGAGAAGTAGAGCTTGCGAGACATCGTGGAATTGAAGGTGGCACACGGCTTGCACAGCAATGTGGCATATGCGCTTATATTGTTAGGCTGATGGACTGTTTGTTTGGCTTGTGTTTTTAACTTTTACGAAAAACTATATTTTTAGTTTTCTGAAAAGCTATTTTTAGAAATAATTTGTTGGCTTCTACAATAAATTTTTAGATTTTTAACATATAGCTTCTAAAAAAATGTCTCTCAGTGAGTTTTTAATTTTAGTTCATTTTTTTAGAAGTAGATTTCTAATTTCTATAAAAACCACTTTTTCAGAACCTATTTGTTTTGGCTTCTAACTTTTGATAACAGCAGAAGCAGAATCAGAAATAGAAAATAAACAGATCTGAGCTCTGTAGTAGTCAGGAGACAAGCGAACATATGGAAGGTGCTGGGTTGTCTTGAGCTCAAGCGCGCGATAATTTTTATGAATAATTTCTTATGTGGCATTTAAAATGTCCCTAATATGCCACGGAAAACACATTTATCCTGTCAATATTGTTGTAATAATGATGTTATCATATACTAATCAAACAAAAAATTAAAGGAACAAAACAGAAGACAAAAGATACAGTTCGATATGGTCCCATTTTATTGATGAGAATGGGTACAATCTTTAAACCCTTCTTCTCTATATGGGTGAGGGGTGGGGGAAGGGGACTGGATAAGCAAATGCGAGAATCACTAATGGGCCTGAAGACTCGTGCACCCATAAGCCTAGTTTAGTTAGGGATGAAAACGAACGGGAACGATCGGAAAAACTCCCTAACCGTTTTCATTTTCATATTTTCTCTCGAAAACGGAATCGAAAATAGGAAAGCCGGAAACGGGTACGAATTCGGGAATGTCGAGATATCAAAAACAAATCAATCCGAACATAAATATGCGCGTATCAGTCAGGAACTGATAATTTAAAATGAGAATACCGATCCGTAGAACAATGATTTCAAGCATCGGCGCGACACATAATTAATTCATACCAACAAAAGTAATTTATATCATACACAGATGAATCACGTAATGACATAAGTATCAACTGAAAAATAACTATCATGTCGTAACTCGAGTACTCGACATAACATACAATCACACAAAGACTAGGATTGGAGATAGCGCAAGAGCTTGAACAACATCGGTAGGTCAACAGCCGATTAAGACTGGACCACTGGGATCTAGTTGAACTTTGGGATAGGGGTTATGTTTGGACTGGTCGGCCGGGCTTGGTATGTGGGCTACATTGTGATTTTTGAAGTTTAGTCTCAATTAGAAAAACGGAAAATTCTAGATTAAAAACGAAAAATCCGAAAACGGCCGGAAAACCCTATAACCGTTTTTATTTTCACATTTTCTTTAGAAAACGGAATCGAAAACGGATGAGAAAATATAGAAAACGGATCGGAACAGAACGGAATTTATTCCGTCCGTTTTCATCCTAAGTTTAGTCAATAATCGGCACTCATCAGGTGTTATGTGATAGTGCTGGCACCCACAACCATCTCAAAAGAATCAAGATAGTGCTGATCCAAATTCTCATATACCGAGGAAGATAGAGCTCATCACTGCTCTCCGTGCTACTTATGTTTGCCTTTCGCGTCGATCCGACCATCTCAAGAATCATCGTCCCATAGCTATAGACATCAAACTTGCTGGTAACAAATTTTTAGGTATGTTTGGTTTAGGGGATTAAGTGAGATGGAAGGAGATGATTTCTATTTTTATGGTGTTTAGTTTAGAGACAGTAGGGATAAGATCATCGTTACTAAGTAATATTCTCTCAATATGTTAGATAAAGTTATCCCTCCAAATCGGTGAGATGAAGTCATCCACCTTTACTAATCATACTTATTAGTAAAATAATCAATGATATTAGTATGTTTGTATTACTTATTAGTATATATTACTATGAGATTAGAATTTGTAAGGATTAATATGCTAATTAGTGATAATTAATGAGCTAATTAGAGTCTGATTAGGGTTAATTAGCATATTTTATTATTAATTAATAATAACTATGATAAAGTTTTATAGGGAAAAGCCCAAAACCCGAGTGCGACGCCATGTGACCCAAGGTTCGTTAAGCCCAGCCCTCTAGGCCCTTGTAGTTTTTTATTTTTATATTTTTTGAGTTAAATTTAAATAAATAGATTTTCGACGAAAATATTTGCAAAACTAGACGCCCGCAGCCCTCTGAGAGGGCGGTTACGGGTCCTAACCGCCCCCTGAGAGAGCGGTAGGTCTAACCGCCCCCTCAGAGGGCGGGTGGGGCCTTCCCGCCCGGCCCACAACCTTACCGCCCCCTGAGGGGGCGGGTAGAGCTCCTTATCGCCCTCTCAGGGGGCGGTAAGGGCTCCTCCCGCCCGCCGCGCAGCGTCGGCCCCCCGCGCCCTGCAGTCTATAAAAAGCCCGAAAAATAGGCAAAAAACCATAAAATTCGGAAAAAAGGAAAAGTTGAGAAGAGGGAGGAGAAGAGAGGAGAGGAGAGGGGAGGAAGAGAGGTCGGCGAAGTCCTGCTGCATTTGGGCCGCGGATTTGAAGAAATTTTTTGGGTAAATCTTTTTATCCTTTTTATTGTTGTTAATTAGTGCAGTAGTAGTATATGACATAGATTTTAGATATTTATGACCTAGGGTTTAGAAAATTGTCAAATTTAGAAAATGGTACGATAGCAGTTCAATATAGAATATTATTTTTAGTATATTATTTTCAGTTTGTTATCTGTAGTATATTATTTTTAGTATATTATTTTCAGTATGTTATTTGTAGTATATAGTTTATAGTATATTATTTGTACATGCGGACGTATGAGGCAACAGTAGATGATAATTTGCGAACCTAGGGTAGCATTTAAAAACTATTTTATCCGATAATCAGAAATATAGTTTGTTGTCTTAACATGGGTTATATTTGCGGGTGTTTCCAGGAATAGCAGATAAATTAATTTTTCAGATATATTATGTTGAGGGTGAAATTAGGTACGGTCCCAACGGTGTAGATCTCTCTGGATTTCGTCATGTCATGAAGGAGCTTAGTAAGGGTAATGAGAGGACTATTGTGGGTGTGTGCAAATGGCTCATGCAGTTTTTCCAACTGGATCCACAACAATATGAGCTGAAGTTGAAAGCTGTTCTGAGCCGTGCTAGTCATGGATACTTTGGTGAGCTTGTTCCCATCGAAGCCACATCAACTTGGAGGCAGTATGTAGATATATGCTGTGAACGTGGCATGCCGCTTGTTTTGTTAGCTGAGGCATACCTAAAAGATCAAAATGAGGTGAACTCTGCAGAAGCAGTAGCAGGACCAAGTGAGGCAGTGGAAGATGAGTCAGAGGCGGCTAATGTAGGGTCCAGGGAGGAGGTTGGTGATGTTCCAGAGCTGCAGCCCATTGGTGTAGCTGATGAAGGGGAGCACATCCCTAGAATCATTGAAGATATGGATTTGGAGGATGAAGAGTTGGAGGAAGGCCTTGCCGATGGGGATTCTTCTGATGAGGAGGGTAATGCTCCAGTTCCTGCAGAGTGACGGGATCAAGAATTTTTGAAGTTTGTGGTTAGCGAGGCTGACCAGACACCGTGGTAGTACCATGAGAACGAGGTGTCACAGGGTGCTATGTACCCTACAAAAGAGGCAGTTATTGATACAGTGAAATTCTGATCGTTGTCTCTTCGTAGGCAATTCAAGGTTGTTAAATCAAGTAAAAGAGAGTATGATGTGAAGTACTTGGTTCCTCAGTGCCCTTGGCGGGTGCACGCATTCAGAGGAAAATGGGCAGACTACTGGTAATGCTCAATAGTTAAGGAACATAATTGTCACATTGAGGAAATAGAGTTTGCCCACCGGAACCTGTCTTCTGCTTTCATTGCAAATGTTATGTACGGAGAGATTGTGGACAACCTAAGGTATGAGCCACGATCAATAATCCGTGCTATTGAGCAAAGGTTCCAGTACACAATAAACTATGCGAAGGCATGGAGGGCGAAACAAAAGGCTATTGAGATGAGGTTCGGTACATATGAAGATTCGTATCACAATCTACCTCGTCAATTAGCCACAATTTGTGCAAGAAATCCAGGCAGCTACTATGATATCAAGCATTACCCCTCTACTGATGTGGAGTACAGCGGAAAAAGAGTGTTGCAGCGTGCTTTCTTTGCATTCGGTACAACTATCAAAGCAGGTGGTGCATGCGCCATATGGGTGTCTCATTCATGATAGACATGCAGGATTGTTGCAGGCTTTGCTGGATATGCAACATGGTAGCGTGCGACGGGGTGTACCAGTACAGTGGCCAGATCTCAAAAGCAGGTAGTGCATGCGCCATATGGGTGCGAACTTCTATAGACAGTTTAAAAACAAAGAATTAATGAAGCTCTTCAAAAAGTTGTGCAGTCAGAACCAGCAACGTAAGTTCAATGCATTATGGGAAAGACTTGATGAACTGACTCTTAAACAAACTGCGGAGGCTGCACCTAACGGTGAGGAACCAATAGCTCCCGGTCCTCTCCCAACCGATACTTCGCAGATTGTAAGGAGATCGGGCTCATCTATTAGGAGCTTTTCACAGTGGATATGCAATGAGCCAAATGAAAAATAGGCTCTACTGTACGACAGTGGTGGTGCCAGATTTGGAGTAATGACTACAAACCTTGCAGAGGTTTATAACTGGGTCATGCGAGGAATGAGGTCCCTACCACTAGTTGGAATTGTAGAAGGCATTTTGCATGGGACCTGCAAGTACTTCATTGATCGGTATGCAGCTGCTAAGGTTGTAATGGAAGACAATCGAATTCGCAACGATATGGATGAATCCGAGGCTGGCCTTAGGATTAAGCGATGCAGTCAGTGCAATGAAGTAGGTCACACTTACAAATATTGTCCCAAAACTGCAGGCGGTGATGCACCTGTTGTCTAGGTGAGCTTCATGTGTGTTCAGCTAGTTTTGTACCATTTTAATATGTGTTAATTTCGCATATAGTTAATTTTCATTCAAAGTATATTATTGTTGTATTTATTTACCAATGTATTAATGTACATGTCTTTCAAATGCAGAGATGGCTCACCCTTCGACCCCGGAGCTTTTGGACCCTGCCGTGGACAAGAAGCATCGCAGCTTCTTATCCGCCGAGCACTAGACGGAACTAGGAGTGTTTCGCCCACGAGGCCCCGGAGAGCTGCTGACGGTAGACGAGCGATGGAGCCACAGGTACTTAGAAAATTTGATACAAAATTGTCATATCACTGCTGTTGTTACATATTATTGATGTACTGCAATACTTATAGGTTGGCAGCGGCCGGACTCCTACCGCTTTGCCGGTTGGTCGAGGCCCGATCGACGGAGAACCCCGAGGTTGCAGCCCGTCGTTTCTACTTCGATCGGTCGCTGATAGCAGCACTGGTCGACCGTTGGAGGCCGGAGACACATACATTCCACCTACCGTGCGGAGAGATGGCCCTGACCCTGCAGGACGTCTCCTACCTCTTAGGCCTTCCTTGCGCGGGAGCTGCGGTTGGGGTCATCGATATGCAGGCTGACTGGATGAACGACATGCATCAGCGATTTGGGCCGGTGGATCGAAAGGCGGACGCACCCCCCTACGTGCCTGAGTTCTTATCCGATGCACGAGGGCCAACGAAGAAGTGGATCCTACAGTTCCAGGTACGGTAACATGCAACCTATCGAATACTAACAAAGTATGTCGTAATGATCCTTTCTGACACCAGTCATATGTGCAGTCGGCGTACATCCACCCACACGCCAACGCATACGCGGTCTCGAGACATTTGGAGGCCTACCTCCTTTGGTTGTTTGGGTGGGTGATGTTCACTAGTGGCCAAGGCCACCTGGTTACGAGGACACTTGTGCCGTACGCCCGGTCGATAGCGGACGCTGAAGCGGAGGACGTATCGCAGTTCAGCTGGGCATCCGCTGTTCTTGCTGCGACGTATCGGGCGCTCTGCGACGCATGCAGGAAGAAGGCACTAGCCACTTTCGCCGGGTGTCCACTTCTTCTTCAGCTATGGTCGTACGAGCATTTCGTCATAGGCAGGCCGGTGGTCGATCGCTCCCCGTACCCAGAGGAATGGTACGGCGAGACGGACGAGGACGTGCCCACAATGGCCTCGCTGTGGTGTCGTCGACGGGTACGTATTTTACATTAACAGTTTCGTTCGTACTATGTTAGTCTCTGAATATTTGTATTGATGTTTGTCACTCAGCTACACTGAGCCCACGAGCAGCCTCGTAGCGTGTACGAGCATTTTCGTACCCAGTTTGACAGGCTACATCCTAACGATGTGGTATGGGAGCCATACAGCGTTTGGTCTGTGCATACATGGGCAGGGTTGGGTTTGTCACCCTTGTGCACCCGCGACGAGGAGTACTGGCTCACCAAGGCGCCCCTTGTCTTCGACATCTACGTCGAAGAGTACTCACCGCACCGCGTCATGCGACAGTTTGGCCATCACCAGGCATTCCCGCTCGTCCTCATCCATACCGTCCCCTTGCAAGTCCACAGGTACATTTGCAAAATTATAGTTTGAGCAACCTTCGTTTCAGTTTGGCTTACATTTGCCGTAGTATGAATGCAGGTACACGCGGAAAGGCCAGCCAGCTGGCAATCTCTGGGCGGACCGCTTGGCCCCTTACGTGGCAACATGGGTCCAAGCGCTACAGGACGTCGTTGATGAGGCGCGTCCCCACACCGAGGAGAACTTCAGGAAGTACCTACGGTGGTATGTACCACGTACGCGGACCCGTGTCACCTACACCCCTGAGGATGTCCGGGCCCACGTCGCATCGACAACGGAGACATACCCGGTGCATTGGGACGAAGACGCCGCTTTAGCAGTAAGTAACTTTTTGAAGTCCGTACTCCATATTGAATGAACATAACCGTATACTTTAATTGTTCACTTTTGTTCGTATCCGCAGATAGATATCATTTATGACGTAAATAGGGATGTAGCTGCTGCCATGGACCGCGTCCGGCAAGGGCATCACCTAAGTGCGTCGGATGTTGCGAGCTTCGTTAGACGGGTTTTCGACAAGACGACGCGCGCCTTGAAGCTCACCTCCTGCCGATCTACCACAGATGTAGCAGGGCCGCCTCCCAGGACGAGTGGTGTACACGCTGAGTCGTCTCGGTCGTCAGACGTGCACCGACGTTCTTCAGTGTCGGCACCCACACGACCCTTTCTATCACGTCTTGGAGGGTCCGAGCAACAAGGTACGAATTATACTTTTGAATAATATTGACCAATATCCTTTTCTTATTGTTATTAAACATTCATTAGGTCCGTCTGCACAAGTCTCGACATAGCCTCGCAGATCAAGCCCTGTGCGTCCACAGTCAGGTACTCCGGGAACCCTTTTTCCTAATTTCTAATACTTTCAGCAAAATAAGTTAGTACTGTGCTCAGGTTACTTCGGTGACGAGGCCGGTCCGTCTTCGGTGGCCCCACGCCCTACCCCCCAGATACAATTATACATTTTTTACTACTACTTTCAAAACCATATTGTTCGTATCTAACGTGATTATTTGTTCACAGGCCCCTCCAGCCAGTACACATGGACACCTGCCGAGCCTTCACAGTCCTCCTACCCTAGTCAGGAGGATGAGGCTGGCCCCGACACCGCATACGACATCGTCCGTGACTTCTTCGGGGGCACACCTGACTACGACGTCCTTCAGCGGTCCCAGGTTTCCAGTGCACCGCTTCGAACACAGCCCACGCACGACGAGCCCTCGACATCGGTGGTCCCTACTAGGCCTACCAGACACGTCGGCCCACCCGACCCCCTCACCTACTCCAGGGGTCACGTGAGGGTTAACCAGCGGCATCGGGACCACGATGGGGCGCACGGGCGACGGCAACGAGGGAGGCATGAGTAGCATTTTACATTTTATGCAACTAACATATGCATATTCGCTTCGTGATGTACTCCTATGTATTAAGACACGTTCACTTTGTATGGTCGACTTAGCATTTCGTAAATGCATTTCATATTCAGACACGTTCAATGAAGAAGTGACCACAGCACTAAACTTTAACCATGACTTGACAACACATGCCTCCTGCCGCATGCTTTAAACAAGATGTGACAACACTACCCAGCTTTTTCAAATCAGTAAATGACAACACGGGTACCAATAAACATGGAATCTCTGACCATGGGCAATGACAAAACTTTCCCATTCTTCAAGATGGAATCCGATGCTCCTCCCACCAGCTACGCCCATACCCTCACTCCTTTCTTCAAGAGCGAATCCAATGCTCCTGCCTCCCCCAACTATAAATAGTCAAACCTCCTTATGGTCATTTCTCATATCTCTTAAAGTGCAATGTCTTCCTCAGCTCCATCGAGCCCACCAAAGAAACATTGGGGGACTACCATACCTGAAGGTCTCGAACCACCAATGTGCTTCTGTGGTGACATTTGTAAGCTCCGCGAGTCACAAGACATCTCATACACCTATGGACTGCGCTTCTTCATGTGTGCCAACTACGAGTATGACAAGCCTTGCCATGCAACAACTGTTTATCGACCGGTACGGTAACAGATATCCGCCTCATCTCTTCCGATTACGCACCCTCTTTTACTAACCGCTCATCTTGTTCCATTTGTTCAGTCCCCTCCACCGCTCTGTGATTTTATTCAGTGGCTCGACAATGAGCAAAATGACTCACAGAAGCTGTGGGTCGACATGAACATGAGGTGGAGAAGGGAAGCCTACGCACGTCGGGAGTACGAACAACAGTAAGAGGAACTTCGCCTCAAGCGGGAGGAAGAAGAGCGTATGAGGAAGGCGGTGCACGACCGTACCGTGGCTCAGGCTCGAGAGGCTGAGAGGGAAAGGAAGCGGGAGAGAGCAACACGTGCTAAGGCAGCAGGTCCCGATGCCCTCCAAAAGGGAAAGTATCCTAGATGCACGCAGTAGAGAGTACCTAATGTAACTCGACATACTTACCCTCCCTAAGGCATGTTATGATTAGGATCGACGCACTAATAAGTAGGTCTTAGTGCGAACCGTACATGCCACCTTTGTTTCCTCATCGTGTCGTCGCGGTTACAGTGTATTGTAATGTTTTCACCATGTGTTTAATACTATGTTTGTCCTCGTTCGCACCCTATACCCACGTAAAATGCTGCAACTACTAATTATTGATTTTTTTCTCCTGTTATTACATAACCTACTCCAAATTTAATTTCTTAATTTCCTTACACCCCTTCCTTTTTTATTTCTTTAATTATAAAAATAATACATTTTTAGAGGATAAAATGGAAAAAAAAATTAATTTTATAGGAAAAAATACCCATAACCGCCCTCTGAGAGGGCGGCTAGGGGCTAACCGCCCCCTGAGAGGGCGGTTAGCCCCTAGCCGCCCTCTCAGGGGGCGGTTAGCCCCTTTTGCCGCCCTCTGAGGGGGTAGTTAGGCCTACCGCCCTCTCAGGGGGCGGTTAGGACTCGTAGCCGCTCTCTCAGAGGGCTGCGGACGCCTACTTTTGTAAATTTTTTCACTGAAAATCTATTTATTTAAATTTTAATTAAAAAATATAAAAATAAAAAAACTTCGCTCAAAGAGTTGATTCGAAAGTGAGCAGTTGTGGGCTAGAAGAGAGCTCATCATCTGACATGATGAGCTTGCTTATCGGTGGACTAACATTTTCGTTTCATAAGCTCTGGGAGATAGTTATCAGTGTAAACGATCACTAGAAACGTGCACAAGGTAACATGTTGCTACGTGCAACATTTCAACGATGTCATTGTTACAACTTGCACATTTCACGATCTTTAGCAACGGGGTAAAGTACTAAAGTTTCGGAGTTCCAACCAATCATACATGGATCGATCATATACTTCCAGTCCAGCCAGTGTAATGCCTGGTCAGCGCGTTCTTTGCCTCTTGGTCAACCTGCCACTTCAATTATGTACACGTAGCAGTACTGACCGAGTGTGGTGTAGTTCTAGAAACGAAGCGCCCTTTTCAAAAAAGAAGAGTTGCTACAGCAGGAAGGAATATCTGCATCTTCTATCCAACATTTGCAACCATTTTTACGAGGTATAAAAATTATTTCTCGATAACATGCCGGAGAACTTGTACCGTTTGGTGCCATTGCATTGCATTGCATTGATTAAGATTTAAGACACATAAATCCACAGTTTTTTTTTGGGTGGGTATAAATCCACGGTTGAGAACTTGAGATACAGGGCCTTTTTTGTTTCTCGCAGTCAAGCCAAAATTTGGTCATGTCAAAACTAGAATCATACTAAAATTTGGTTATGCCAAGTACTCATAGTTTGAGGTTGAGCTAAAATTTTATCCCGCTAAAAATCGAGTTGTCATTTTAGATGCTAAAATCTTACATAGCTTTGCTATAGAAAATATTTAGACGGCTACATTTTTCAGGTAGAACTAAATTTTGATCTTAATACAAACGGAAACTAAATATCCTAAACGTGATCAAATTTTAACTTAGTTTATTGAATGCAAGAACCAAACAGCCCCCACAACACCTCTCATCCATTCACAAACAGCAGCTCGAGTAAGGAGATGGGAAATGGGCCAGCCTACCAGCGAAAAGGAAAAAAACGGTCATATGCTCGATACCTGAATTTTTTATTTATATATTTTGTTTCTCCGGACTTTGTAAAAATATAAGTTTATTTTGAAAATTTAGATATCTATACACATGTCGCCGAGCATGTCTTGTTCAACGTATACCTGTCAATGGACGACAGGTTCCAACGGGCAAAAGATGTATAAATCTGTAATTTTTTTAAAATAGATACACATTTTTGTAAATTCCAAAAAATATATAAATAAAAAATCATCGATAAAAGAATAGAAGGATAAGAAAGGCAAGTCCAAATCGATGCCTCGTCTAGCAGACTCGTTCTCTCACGATTTTTTTAATATTATTATTTTATATGTAAATTTTAAAAATAATACGCAAATTATGAAATTTATAAAAATAATAACTATTCGCATCCTGGTCCTGCAAGAAATGGATTTTCATGCCCACAAAAGAAGTTTTTGCATCATGAGGACTTGAAAGAATCATTTTCGAGTTTTGATAGTGGGAAAACATATTTTTGCATACTGAAAGCTCAAAAATAGAGTTTTCGCACCTTGATCGAACGAAAAAAATATTTTCACATCCTGAGCACACAAAAGAATTTTTTTGAGTCTTGACCACGCAAAAATATGATTTGCGTGCTAGAAAATATTTTAATTCAAAAAATATTTTGCTTTTGCATTATGCGAATTAACTTATTTGTTGTACGAAAAATTGGAAAATGTATTTAAATTTTATTGTATGCATGCAAAAACTATTCAGCAAAAATTTTATTTCTATCTCCAGAAAAGATATTTAGCGCGAAAATATTATGTCGCTTGTTTATTTTGCGAGTCAACTTATTTTTTTACACGGAATGGAAAAATGGGAAAAAAATTGTAGAGTCATTTTTCCGAAAATAGGACGTAGCTGATAAACATTATATAGGACGTAGTGGTTTTTATCGTACTGCGAATAGACCTTAATCATACAGAGATGATGAAAACAAATGTTGGCATATACGATACGACTAAATACTAACCTAATAAACTACTGATGCTAAACTTAACATGCGTTAGTGAATGAAAATAGCCCGAGTTACAATAGATGCTCTACTGAAGGCACCTAGAATATTTGCCATTTCTCTGGGCATCAGGGCCTACCGCCTTGGCACGACGGGTCCTCTCTCGCTTCCTTCTCTCTCTGTCTCGCGTGCTTCAGCCACGGCACGGTCCTACGCTCCCTTCCTTATGCGCTCCTCCTCTTACCGCTTGAGACGTAGTTCCTCCTATTGTTCTTCGTACTCCCGGCGTTCGTAAGCTTGCCTCCTCCACTGTATGATCATTTTGACCTAATACTTTTGGTGCTTATTTTGCTCCATATACAACCATTTTATAAAGTCACAGATAAGTGGATGAGACTGACAAATGAAAGAAGATGGAAGATTAGTAATAAAGTGCAAAAATTGTATTTAAAGTGGCACCAGAGTGATTTATGTCGCTATACTGGTAGGTATCCATATGGTTCATGTTAAGGCGGGTCTTACTAGTAGTTGGCACACATAAAGAAGTATCTGTCATAGGTGTAGAAGATATCCTAGGACTCGCTAAGCCTACATGGGTCGTTACATAAGTACATCAGCGGTTCGACCCCATGGGGGATGGAAGTCTCCCAATGCTTTTTGGGTGGGTTTGGCGAAGCTAAGGAAGACATTGCAATTGAGAAAGCTGAGGAAGAAGTGGTCTATCCATGGTTCAGGGTGCGGTTATTTATGGTCGTTGGGGGCTGGCACATGAATCGAGTGCATGGGCATGGCTTGGAGCTGGAGGACAGAAAAACAGTGTGCAAGGACAAATGAGTAGGGATTCCCTGTAACAGCTGAAAAAGTTGTGTCTTTGATGATTGACATAGATTTTCTGTGTAAGTTGTTGCTCTGTGTGGTCATCTCGTTCTACAAAAGTTTAGCAAAGAGTTAATGTTGCGTCTGCATGGAAGGCAGGAAATCCTATGAGAGCATTGTGCTCGGAAAAAACGTATTGGTGAAATGGTAAATCCTGATCATTTTATTGATGAAAAGTAAAGTATATCATATATATGACTCATCGTAAGCATTCGTTGCTTGCCTATGGCTACGGTATATAAGGCAACATGCACCAATTCATACCCTATTTCTACACAATCTATGATAAATTACAATAACATATAGTACCCTATCGCTAAATGAAGCATGACTTATGGCAAGATAGATTGCCAGGGGCAAGAAATCATCTACTAGGTTGATGGAAAGTATGGAGGCTTCTTATCCAGATATTCCTAGCGGATCTCCTAGAAGTTACATCCATGGGGATAGGGTTTGTTGCACATGTACCGTTGTGCCAGTCCTCGTGCCACAGGCCTCAGCACAGCCGGTAAGCCACACACGTATTTTGGAGGAATCTTCATGCTACCGCATGTAGTGAGGTACTTGTCCCACCACTCTTCATTAAGTTTCTATAGCCTCATCTTCGGTCTTTCAACATCCGTGCGCTGCATTGGCTCAGTCTCGTTGTAGCCGTAGTTGATGTTCGTGTACTCTTCTTTGTTCGTGTACCATTCGTACCCGCACCTAGGCTTCTTGTACTGTTGGAGGAAAATAGCTAAATTAGATGAATTTTATAGCACGGTAGGATGTCAAGAACACTTACCCCACGACGGTACCAAGCAACCATGGCAAGAGGGAACCGTTTCTGGCTTGCTATTATACCACAGTCACACCATGGCATGCGTGCCTCGTGCGCTTCTATCTCCAACTCCAGCTCCCTCTTCTTTTGCTTTGGGTCTTCATTTCTCTTTCGCTCTTCGTACTCATGCTTGCATCTATCAAGGATGTCATGTCGTAGCTCGTAATGGCTCGTGTTGCCCTTACCCTTGTCGGACTCGGACCCGGAAGCCATGGATGTAATTGTGTTGGAGATGTAATAGTTGGTTAGTATGCATTGGAGCGTATTCATCCTTAGGTAACCCTTATATAGAGTATGTGCTCGTGGCCTGTTTTAGAGATCAATGACATAAGGAGGGAGTACTGCCAACAGCTATGTGTGAGAAAGAGTTATTGCGATGGCAGGGTGGGTCCTCAACTATTTTCTCTACCTACATAATACCACTGGTTGTTACTACCAATAAGAAATAGACAAACCACTTGCAATATGAAATTAACGAAGCAATTAAAAATTATTACTAACCTTGAACTGCTCCAGCCACTGCTCCTTTGGCGTGTGCTTCTGATTCGCAGCAATTGGTAACACATCCCCATTCAATGGCTTAGGTAGAACTCACTGGAACCTCTCGAACAAGTCCTTTTACCAAGTGGAGTGATCGAGGGGCTGATTGCTTCACTAGAAATTGGTAACCCAATGTCATCATCAGTAGGCGGATTCTTATTCCTCTCCTGGACATACGTCCTTGTGCACTTATCCAATTCCTTTCACAAAGCATCAAACTTGCGACATTGGTTCTAACTGCACAACCTCTTAAACATGTCTATGAGTGCCTTGTTCTTAAATTGCTTGTAGAAATTTTCTCCCATGTAATGCATATACCATCAGTTCTGCAAGTCAAACAATGGGAAAGGCTCACTTGAATTCTCTTGCAGTATCTTTATAGCAGATTAGATCCTAGCATGCCGGTCATGTATAGTGCAAACATTAGGTCGATCATGGACAATCCCAGCCTTAAGATGCCTAAATTACCAAATCTAGCTCAACCTGATCTCACCCTCCACAAACGCAAATGATAAAGGAAGTATCTGATTATTCGCATCAATATCAATTGTAGTGAGAATATGGCCTTGGTACTTTCGAGTCAAGAATGTGCCATCCACATAAAGCAAAGGATGACAATGCTAGAAGGACTAAATATACTGACCCAAAGAAAAGAAAGCACATCAAAAAATACTGGGTTAGTTTTCATCAATTTCAGTCTCCTTGAAAGCGGTGTATGTGCTAGGGTTCCATTCCTTCAGAATTTCAAGGACACGAGGAAGGTTGAAATAAGACTATTCTGGAGTCGACACAACAACCCATACCTCCCTATGTGATGTCATTGCCCACCGTGCCACTGCATCCTTCATTTCAGACCGATTGGGAAGGACTTGATTTAGGTGAATCATACTTGATCTATACTCCCAAGGGGAATCATGGTTTTCCATAACTTACATCTTCGCTTTCTCATGCAAGTTCCATTGATCTAGGATGACAATTTTAGAGGACTCATCTTCATCATTGTCGGTGTAAAGAATAGTGGGGTCCCCTCGCGGGCGGACCCACTCCGGTAAGATATCAGCAGGTGCTGCATGCCACGTTTATCTGGAACCATGGCCACCCTGCCCGACCAGCTAGCGATCTCACGACCAGCTAGCGACCATGCAACTAGGCTCTCCGACTAAGCTCCGCGACCAGTCCCCAGGTCACAGGAGCAAACCCCGCGACCAGTCTCCTCTGGTCGCGGGGCAGGTATGTGTCCAAACAGTCTAAATCATAATAAATACCTTTTCACTCGAGTATTTCCCTTCCCTAGGTCCTCTTTTTGGTCGTCCAAAGCATGGCCGGCGCAGAGCTACCGTGCCTCATCCCGTAGCATTAAATGCTACAGGATGGCTTGACGGACTTGGCAGGCGGTCTTTTGCAGGTGCGCAAGCAGCGCGTGGGGACGAGAGAGGGCAGTCTAGGCAACCGGAATGACGCAGGCGGTGGAGCGATATGACAGGCTCTGTAGCGTCGTAGAGCAAATGGATATGACTGCTCTTAGTAATGATGGGCCTAGGTGGGAAGCTCTAGCTAGGCCTGAGTCTATGTGTTGACTCATGTGTAAATCCTCTCTCCCTCAGATATATAAAGGGAGGAGTACCAGGCTTATAGAGGGGGGATCAAGAAAAAGAGAGGCCTAGAAGGTGAAAGAGGCCGAGAAGAAGGCTTGGCAAGAACATCATCTATAACCGGCTTAGAACACAAGAAAAAGAATACACAAGATGTAGGGCTATTACCCTGAGGGGGGCCTGAACCTGGATAAACCTTGGTGTTCTTGAGTTGCACATACACAGCCAGATTCAGCAGACGCATTCTGAACAAAGACCACACACCCACTATCCAACATACCCCGGAATCACTGTCAGAGATTACCCTCGACCTTTGGTGCGCCAGGTAGGGGGCGCGTTTCCGAGTTCGGGATTCAAGTTGCTGCAAGGTGTTCTTCGTTGGGTACGACCCAGATGGAGCCCAAATGTCCCAAACTCAGGACATCGGATCAGGATCCGAAGGCTCCAGGAGGCAGTTGAGGCATCCATGCTCCCGACGCCAAGGAGAGCTCACGAACCGCAAGCTCTGGGGTAACGAGTTTCTTTGGTGGCAGCTCCACCCGGAGGATTTCTCACCGCTCAAGGACTACCACCCGCAGCCCCGTGACGTGAACCAAAACCATCGAGCAGGTATGATTCGATCCGGCAAAAGAATATCGAAGAACTAATCGCGTGTGTTGTTTCTCCGAGCACGTTCAACCCCAGGACGAACAGAAGGGTCTACACCTCAAACTTTGGGCACGAGTAACGACCACTCCCCACAGGGTACTAGTAAGGAAGGCAGCCTACCAGAGTCTCAGAAAGGTAACCCTTTCCCTTTCCTGATACTGATCACCCTTCGATCAGAAGGGAAAATCCTTGTTCTACCTTGCAGGATTTCAAAGCGTCGCGGATGCGGTACTGGTCGCTAAGTGGGTCATGCTTCCCCCCGACCAGGAAGGAGCAAGCACAGGACCATGCATCGTCAGGTACATGGTTCATTTCTGTTTTTTCCAGTTATTAAATATGAAGCAGAGTATGAGGGCCTCTTAACCGGAACATGAGCATCACCCGCGCGGGGAAAATCACCTACTAGCGTTGAGGGACTCGCTACAAGGTGTAACCCCATAGCCAAGGGTTTTTCAATACTCGGACTGGACGATGGCGACATACCTCTCCGAAGTGAGAAAGCTAGAGCAACGCTCCATCAACCGGGAAGTCACACACGTCCCTCGCAAGGATTTCTTCCCTGGCCGATGGGCTGGCCCGTCTAACCTTTTCTTGCGAACCTGTCCCAGTTGGAGTCTTTGAGAAAAAGACTCACACGGCACCCGCTGCGGTCTCAGGCTGAAGCGGAAGGGATGCTCCGCTTAGAAACGGAACACCAGAGGCAACACCTTTGGAGGCAATGCCTCCCTCGGTGCCGTCGACCTCGAGTGGCCATTATGTGGTCGCCCTGCTCGATTTGGGTACAACCTAGATGGATCAGATCTCGGACTACCTTTAGAATCAAGCAACCCTTGACGACGATGTGTCAGCAAAAATGGTCACACTGGCTAACCGCGAGAATCCTCCTTAGTAGAGGGATGCCTCTATCACTAAGGGAGCAACGACCCTTTACTGAAGTACATTACTCAGGATGGGGGGAGCACAATGCTCCCTAACATCCTCGGAGGTAAACATGGAAGCTGGACCTCCCACCGCCCTCTAGGATGCTCGCAAGCAGGTGAAAAGGAGCGAGTCATGCCAGCACCACGACTAGAATACCAACCTACCAGCCCGGGCATTGCAAACCATACCGCTCTCTCGGCTTTTCATTGTCTGGGGGCTGGACGTCGTGGTACCATTCTCTAAAGCCCTAGGAAGCTCTAAATTCCTAACCTCAGGCACGACCGTGACTGCCACACGCAAAACTGGTCGCAGGTCACTGACGACCTCCAGTTTCACGGCCTCAGGTGGTCGGGTTGGCCAGGTGCACCAGCTCTATGTATGAGGCTGCTCGGAGACGAGCCTGTTTGACTATTTTGCATGACCTTCCGGACGAGCGTGAACATGACTTGTAAGTTTTTCCAAATTAAAGTAATTAAGCTCTTTATGTTGCAGGACTCCATGGACAAACACGGTTTCACGTCAAGTTCCAAGATTTGTTTAGCCTGCTCACTCGTATTGATGGGACGAGATCCGAAGCTAACCCGCTCGCGCGATGACAGGGTAAAGGCGCCCAAGGGTTAACGACCACATTCCTGCAAGTCCTAAATCGGGTCGAGCGATGGTCGCCACTGAAAGGCTCGTCGTGCTAAGGGTCTCCCTCATCACCAGGAATGTTGCTCGCGAGCAGCTTAATGCGATCCTACCTAAGCGATACAGGCACTCCAAAGGCCATTCATCATCCAAACACGGAGAAGACCCACATAAGGGCCAAATGCTTGTCATTACAAAGCCCAGGGGCTACTTCCAGACAAACCTACGACATTTCTCCTAGGACCCAAAAATACCCCTGAGAGGGTCGAACCGGACGGTCCAAAGACAAGAACGAACGACATACAAAAATGAATCAGCCCGGGCGTCGAGTTCCTCCGTAGTCATCCGAGTACCTTCAAAACCGGCACCGACTACCAGCAAGAGGTCCAAGTCAGGGAAGTGGTCGCTGACGCAGGCGCTAGAGACTCCGACCTCAAAAAGATGGTCTCCGACGGTCTCGCAAATCCTCTGCTCAAGGCCACCTACCTCCTCGGAGGCCTCCAGAAACCACTCGACATGACCGATCACGGTGTTCCCAGGGGTCGAACGGACCTGGACGCCGGCGGACCGAAGCAACGAGTCGAAAGGGGTAAAAGCTTGGTTGAGTTGGTTGTAGAACACCACTCACCGCTCGTCGCTCTCCTTGGTCAGCCGCTCGAGTTTCTTTCGCACCGCATAAAAATCATTCCGGTAGCGGCGAAGGCGGCCATATAACTCCTCCCTCTTGTGGGCGCTTTCCCTGGTCGCCCGTTCCAGATCCCTCTTCACCCCGAGTAACTCCACCCAGCAGGCTAGTCAAAAAATAGAGCGTAAGCCACATTGGTGTCAGCCGGTCGAATCCTACTTGTGTAACCTAGGACCATCACGCGGTGCGAGTGGTCGGTGCAACACACCTTGAAGGTCGCTCGAAGTACTCGCCCGCTCAGCCACAGACCCCCGCACACGTCTAGCTGCCACTTCTAAGGATTGTCGGTTGGAAGGGTGGTTGACGGATATGGTCGAGGATTCGATGAGGGTTGGGGGGTCAATCAGCGTGGGCGGCGGGTCGGTTCGGGTTGAAGGCTCGGAGACTCCGGGAACTCTACGACCACAACGATACAATCTTGTCAGGAAACAAAGGCGTGGGGCTCCATTCAAACAATGTTACATAACAAAGGTTACAATCAAGTTTTTTACTCCTCGGCGGCCTCCACCCGGAAGATGGATGTCATGTAGTCCACCGCCCCCTGGCACTCCCGCTGAAATCTCTCCTCGGCTTTTGGTCTGGCAACCGCGACCCCTTCCCGAACCTAGTCCAGGTTGAAGTTAGGGTCACGACTGTGGTAGTACCAGAAGATATACTCTGTGATCGCCCTCACCGCCTGTGAAACATCCTCCGCACCCCTCAATGCCAGGGTGGCAGGGAGCTCAGAGAAGTGCTCCGCGAGGACCCAGAAGGTGTAGGCCCAGGCTCGGGCGGTGCGATCGTCCTTCGGCTTGATCACCCACAACCCGAGGCTACCTAGGGGATTTGCTAGCGCTCCAAAGGCTTCCCAGAGAATGTTGAGGGTAGTGCGCTCATCCTCCTTGAGCTGGGAGCGCTCGGCGGCCAGTGCAGCTTTCTCTTGGGAGAACTCGCCACACCTCCTCTACATCTCAGCCAGCTGCTTCTCCAGCTCGGAGTATCTGCTGGTCGCCGTCTCCTTCTCTTCAACCAACTTGCGGACGGCGGCCGGGAAATGGCTGACCCACGAGAGCAAGTTAGGAGTCGAAATAGACCCCTCGATAGAGCCCGTGGGGCCTAGAGCTGCCGTCAATACACCGAGGGGCAAAGCCAATGCTGGCAGAGGTGCCGGGGTATCAGGCCGGGGAATCATCAGGGAGGCGACCGTGGTGATAGTGGTGGCGCGGCGCGGGGTGGTCGTGTCGCAGCCAAGAGCGGGGGCTGTTTCCACACCGCTGACAAGGACATGTGTCGATTACTTTGGAATCAAAATCATGGGAAAGAAACAGATGGATATTTAATGAGCTTGTTAAATTGCACAAGCAATCCTTGATCGGAAGACTGCCTGTTTGTGATGGAAGAAAGAGCTTGTTCAGAGCTGGTCCACTCCCATTCAAGGAGAAAGAGGGAATGAGACCCACCAAGAAAAGTGAAGCGAAGATTATGATCTCCCCCTGACGGGGAGTAGGAACATCTCCCCCAGGGCGGTATCCAGAGGACAGACGATGTGGAAGCAGTCAATTCTTATACATCTGCTTCAGCTTCGCGGCAGTGCACTTGAACTTGGGGGAAGTCAGCCTCCTTTCCGGTGCGTGGCGCCATGGGGAGGCAATGGTGGTTGTTTGGAAGACTCTGGTGGGGCCTGGAGGCGGAGGTCTCTAGCACAAGAAATCGGGTGCCAGAGAGATTTCTGGGGCCTTCCGTCCTCCCATTTATAGGACCGACTCGGTTCCGCCGTCCAGACTCCCGACGATCCATCTGGGGAACCCAAATTCCCTCAAAATCCAGCGTCCATTAAATTTTTTCTCTCTCCCACGATCCTCTCCCTTGCACATGCTTCCCTAATTTCTCTCTCCCACTATCCTTTTTCTACGGACGATTAACTTCCCCTCGGGATGCGGTTTTCTGGGCTAAACCATAAAAGTGGACCATATCGCTGACCACTCCCTGGGTGAAATCATGTTCGCATAGGGCTCAAGTGGCTCGACTGGGTCCAACCACGACCATCTGACAAACTGCTCAGTCTACCGCATCCGCGAAGGAGCTTGGGGACTACTGTCGGTGTAAAGAATAGTGGGGTCCTCTCGCGGGCGGACCCACTCCGGTAAGATATCAGCAGGTGCTGCATGCCACGTTTATCCAGAACCGTGGCCACCCCGTGAGACCAGCTAGTAACCGCGCGACGAGCCAGCGACCATGCAACCAGGCTCTCCAACCAAGCTCCGCGACCAGTCCCCAGGTCACAGGAGCAAACCCCGCGACCAGTCTCCTCTGGTCGTGAGGCAGGTATGTGTCCAAACAGTCTAAATCACAATAAATACCTTTTCACTCAAGTATTTCCCTTCCCCAGATCCTCTTTTTGGCCGTCCAAAGAGTGGTTGGCATAGAGCTGTTGTATTCCATCCCGTAGCATTCAATGCTATGGGACAGCCTGACGGGCGTGGCAGGAGGTCTTTTGCAGGTGCGCAGGCGGCGCGTGGGGATGGGACAGGGCAGTCTAGGAGACCAGGATGACGCAGGTAGTGGAGCGATGTGACAAGCTCTGTAGCGCCTAGAGGAAATGGATATGACTGCTCTTAGTAATGATGGACCTAGGTGGGAAGCTCTAGCCAGGCCTGAGTCTATGTCTTGACTCACGTGTAAATCTCTATCCCTCTGATATATAAAGGAAGGAGTACCAGGCTTGTAGAGGGGGGATCAGAAAAAAGAGAGGCCAAGAAGGCGAAAGAGGCCGAGAAGAAGGCTTGGTAATAACATCATCTGTAACCAGCTTAGACCACAAAAAAAGAATACACAGGATGTAGGGCTATTACCCTGAGGGGGGCCTAAACCTGGATAAACCCCGGTGTTCTTGAGTTGCACATACATAGTTAGATTCAGCAAACGCATTCCGAACAAAGATCACGCACCCACTGTCCAACATACCCCGGAATCACTGTCAGGGATTACCCTCGACAATCATCATTATAATTGTCGTCGTCATCATCATCCTCCATATTTGCAAATTGCAATAATGATTCTTCCTCGTGTATTACGTTATGGTCCACGTTCTCAAGATCAACAACAATTTGTTCAATTTCCTCCCCTGTATCAGCCTGACCCTCAACCTCTGTCGCCTGCCTATGCACAATAACCTCTGCCTCAACCGTATGCCGTTGCTCAACTTCTTCCCTCAACACTGCATGCCCTCGCCTATCCTCTTTTTCTACAGGTGTCGCTGCACTGCTACCATCGTACACTTCTCTTGGACAAGCCTACACCAGCATATTAAACTTAGCCCCACAACGTCTGTACCACTCCAACTATTTCAACCACTTGTCCATCCGATACACCGATTTGAACTCCCAACAAACTGGATCTAACGTATGAGTCCACATGAAATGCACTATAACAGAATAAATGTCAGGGTCCAACTGAAAATATTAGGCGAACCACATTCTCGTCTCCTTCATCCTTATACCCTCAGGGTTTGGATGCTCAATGGTAGTAAACGGAAATTGCTCAAATCAACACCCAATGAACTGTTACGGATTTTACCATTTCCATAGAAAACTCTGATATTTATAGTATTTGACATAACTGCTACTTAAAAAATATCGAATAAATTACCAAGTTAATTTCATGTGACTAACTTCAAATGTAGCAAACAATTACTATATTTCTCTAAATTGCTTAATCTAACACTCAATATCAAATTTTGTGAAGCCTACATGTACCCTAATATAATTCCTCATAACCTAAAATGTAAATAATTCCTTTTACCTCTAATTAAACTTACGTAGATCTAAAACAATATTACAAAGAAAAAAATTACCTACAAAATATTTACTTTATTCTAAGACCTATAGTGCTCAAGACATATCTGTGAAATGATATAATTTTTAACAAAATAGAATTATTCTCAGTGTAAATAAAAAATTGTATCGTCTAGGATTATAACAGTACAAATATTATAAAATTATATAATTTACTGTATATTCAAAAACTGTATAAAACCTAACTAAACTTAGAACAAATGTCTCAAATAAAATTATATGTTACATTTGTCTAATATGTACAACATACAACAAATACCTCAAATTAAATTGCACATCTATGATACCATTATTAAATCTATAATTAATTTTCTGACTCGTATATCCTAAAGTAAATATTGCATACATATAATAATTATAACCTAATTTTTATTATTTCTATGGATATCTACAACTACCAAATACCTCAAATTAAATTGTACACCTATGATAACATTACAAAATCTATATTTTATTCCCCGACTCATTTATCCTACAGTAACCATTGCATGTGTCTAATAATTATAACATAATATTAATTATTTTTGCGGATATCTACAACTACCATAAACTTTAAATTAAATTCTACATCTATGAAAACATTATTAAATCTATAATTTATTTCCATACTCATTAATTATTTCTACCAGTATCTACAACTATCAAATATCTAATTATAACAAAAAACAATAGTAACAAAAATACATAATTTTTTTACCTTATTTCTTCTGGTCGTGCTCCTCTTCCTCCTCCTCCCTCCTTTTTCTTCTCCTTTCTTCTTCCTTCTCTCCATCTTCTTCCTTGCTTTTTTCTCTCGCTCTCTTGAACCGAGCGCTCAGCCGAACTCGCAAATAGCACCGATGGGAGGAGGGGCCACATGACTAGGATAGGGCCGATAGTTTTTGCACCCCAAAACGTGATAACATGCCACGTGTCCGGTTATCACTGCCTGAGGCCGCGACTACTAACATGTCAATAGTTTTCGAGCGCCCAGTTTTTTGAGCCCTCAAAGCACGCTAATTCCTTTTTTCGTGCCACCATACCGTGAAATCTTGCTTACTGTGCACACGCGGGAATTTCATAGGTGTTTTCATTTTTTCAGAATGTGAAAATTAATTTTTCGTATCCTTAAGACTCGAAAATCCCTTTCTCGTGGGACCAAGACTTGAATAGGTATTATTTTTGTAATTTGTATATTATTTTTGAAATTTATGTATAACATAATAATATTAAAAAAATCCCTCTCTCGCCCCTCCTCACATCGCACTCGCGCATCCGCACCACTCTCGCCGCATCCCCTTCGCTCTGAGAGCCACGCTCGTGCGGGGATGTGGTGGGTCCAACGACAGCGTGCGGGGTGATTTCAGTGAGAGATCTCTGAGCTTCGATTCAGGCGGATGCAATGTCGATGCAGTTGGCACCGGCACCGCCCCGTCGACGCTGAATACTGACATCTGAAATCTTAACAACATTGCTCCTATTTGACCACTCGGACTTAGGTAAGCTCTGGCCCTAAATCATGATGTCCAATTATCGATTCATAATTAAAAAATTGGGCATCGTAGTTCACATCTGAGTGGTACATGAAACATATTAGTTGCGATTCATAGTTTGTATTGTATTGGGATTGATTGTTATTTGAGACCCAGCCCAATTACTGAATTTATGATGCAGTTGTCGAATAATCTGAGTATAAGTGAAAGAGAGTTAGCATAAGTAGCGAGTCCGATCCAAATGATACAATCATTCAACATTATATTAGCAACACTAGTAAACACTAAACAATCCCTAATTTCGTGGTTGTTTAGCGTTTACAGACCAACATCATCAATTTTTGCATGCCTTTAAAGTTTGTGAACTACATAAATGTTTGCAGTTATGCATCACTGGAACGAGTTACCTTTTAATAGGAAAATATAGATCCTTATCAACTCAAGAGCGGTTTTCGTGGTAATTCCAGATTACTTGTGTTGCCTTCTAGCATCTCGACAACTCTAGTCATTGTTGGCCGATCAGTTGAAATTACTTGTATACACCACAACCCAACTACTATCATCTTTCTCACGAGCTCTGTGGTCTCACCATTAATCTCAGAAGCACTGATACAATAGTCATCCAAATGTTCATAAATCCATTGTGGGAAATATTGGCTACTAGATTCACTATTTGCATTGATATTCTTGTCTCTTGCCCCAACCATCTCAAGGACCATCATTCCGTAACTGTAGACATCAGACTTGCTACTTATTGTTCCAAATTGCTTTGAATAGACCTCAGGGGCGATATAGCCTATTGTTCCCCTTGCACCAACCATGGAGATGCCACTCTCTTTATTCAGGCATAGCTTGGCCAGTCCAAAATCGGATATCTTAGGACATAAATCATGATCTAACAGAATGTTGTGGGGTTTGATGTCAAAATGCACGATGCGAGTATTGCATCCTCGGTGGAGATATTCAAGTCCTCGAGCAATGCCAATTGCTATGTCAAATAATTTGTCCCAAGTTAGTGTATTTTCACCTTTAAGGCTGTTGTTGAAGGCATACCGTTCAAGTGAACCATTAGGCATGTATTCATAGATAAGAGCCCTTTTGGATCCTTGCAAGCAAAATCCTAAAAGTGTAACAACGTTGACATGAGAAGTTCTGCTAATGCTAGCCACCTCATTCATGAACTCCCCATCACCCTTAGAGTCCTTTAGCATCTTGACTGCTACCTGGCGGCCATCATAGAGGTTGCCTTTGTATACAACACCAAATCCACCTTGGCCTAGCTTTACAGCAAAAGATTTAGTCATCCTTTTTACTTCTGCATAAGTATATCTTTTGGGATGTAGGTTCTCATTCTTTTGTAGAAAGGACTTGATCCTTGTTTCGTCTTTCGATTTAAAGAGCAGCAAACCATATTTGCGAGTCAAGAAGAACACAGGGATAAGTAGACACAGCAGTAGAAGGCACGATAAGCTTGCAGCAATATCTGCATCACAAGAAGACATCACAAGTGAATCGAATTTGCAAAGCATTCTAAGAATCCAATTTGCAAATAATGCAATACGCCACTAGTCAGTGGGGACATTCATAATGAAATTTCCAAAGGAAGGACAATTTTTTTCCCCATTGTTGTCACTGGTCAATGGATTCCAAAATACTTTTTTAGATATTTGGATTTCATAGCATGGCATGCCAATAATTCGCTATATGCCTTGGTTATGCTATTTTTGACTAAATGAAGGTGGGTACTGACTATATAGGCACATGATTGAAGCAGGCTTGGCAAAAGATCAGCATACAAATAAGCAAAGGAAAAATACTTGGACCGAGGCCAAGATAGAGGTTCCTTACATATTATAGTTCTCTTCTTATGCCCTGCAATTTCAAAAGCAACAAAACACATAAGTATAGAGAAATTGGATATGTAAACAGAAGCAATAGGACACATAAGTATAAAGATATTCCAATGTATAAACAGATTACAAAGCTTGTAACATTCTACCATACCATAAACAGATTACATGGCTTCATTATCATCAATCCATTACCATCCAGGTTATCGATACAAGAAGAGTCGGGCCAAATCAATGATAAACAAGAAAGACGGACTGTAGTTCCCAGCGTTTCATGCAGTCTGGCACATTTGTTTGCACTTGGTAAACAATAATTGGCAATTGACGCTAAAACCGGACCGATACATAGATAGTAGGGAATACCTTGGCAGGGCCTTGCCAATCGTTAGCATGAACGCACGCTAAGCGCCTACAGTCACCGACTCTGTGTTTGCTTTCTCGTACGATCTAAGTTAATTGATCGACTTCCACCAAAGAATATCTTGTGGCAGATATTTCATATCGTTTCACCAGAAAATTTGCCATTTCTAAATGCCGCAATACTTCTATATAACACACTCCATGCTAATTTAAATATCTACAAAAGAAAAAACGCAATTCCAGATACCTAAGTGAGACAACTGGGCAAATTTGCTTCAACTTATTTGAAAAAAACAGCTTTAGGTTTGTTTGGAGAGCTCTAGCTCTAAGATTTTTCAAGCTAGTTATCACTAGAGTTGAAGCTGTAGACAAATTGAGAGTTTTTAGTTGAGACATCTCGCTCTTATTTTAAACTAAAAATATATATTTAAATTATTTTATTATATCCTACAAACTCTAAATTCTACATAAATCTCAGAGTTTGAGCTTTAGCACTTCACCGTGTCCACTCAGAATCTCGCTTCTTACTGGCACGGCCACAACCTCCGCGCAGCACCCAGCCAACTCACGCTCTTGGGGTTTGTCGAGCTGTTCAGACGTGAGCACAAAGGAAACTCCACTGGCAGGCGAACTACTGAACCCCGTGCAGTTGATTTGGTACGCGTCAAAACCAGGGTTCACAGATGCAACCAAGGATAAAAAACCGGGACTGGTCGAATTCACGAAATGTGATCCAAAATTCGAAGAATTTGAGCAGATTCACTCAGTCACCAGATTGACCGAGACAAAAAGCACTCGAATCACCGGCTCAAAATGCGACCGGTTTTCTCGATATTTGAACGAATTCTACCAATATGCCATCACATTCTTTGCATTTTGATCAATATCGAAAACCGTTCGGTTTTCTTGATTTTCTGAAAGTATTTCTCGAATTTCAGTGAAGTTAAACCAAAAATCAAAAATCAAAAATAGTTTAATCTTGTAAAATCAATAACTAATTTATCTTAGTTTCAAATCAAGTAAAACAAAAAAATTTGGTTTCCTTGTAACATGATATACATGATAAAAGTATTTATACTCATGAAAAAGTTGAATATTTTCTGTGATAAAATGTATTTGCTAAACCTAGTTAAATACATAGTTAATTCTTTGCTAATCCAAAAATCATGAAACCAATTTTTTAGTTTTCTTACATGATCCTATATCTTTTAAAAATACATGAACTCATGACATAGTTATTGTGAACTGCAGGATTGTGGTAATGTGTTGTAACTAGATTAATTCATAACTAACTCATCACACCTAAAAAATTAGTGAAACCATTTTTATTAGTTTAATTAAATAATCCTTTCTGTATATATGACAAAGTTAATTACAGTGCTCTTTCTTAACATGTTCATTTTATGCTTGTGAATTTTGTAAAAATCATAAAGAAATTAATAAAACTCTAAATGAAGTGAGGCTGATTTTCTAGATCCCTCTTAAGGTACACTATACACATAAAAAATATGTGTTTATATGTTAATATTTTTCTTAACGTGAACCCTACTAAATGAGCTGCATGCTTTTTAAAGCATAATTTTTGTTGTTCTTTTTTCCCCAAACTTCATCTCCATGAAATATGATGCAAATGATATTATTTTTGAAAAACAAAATCAAAGAAGGTCTTAGAATTGTATCTAGTATTTTTAGAATTTTTTGACTTTTTTATTTTTTGATTTTTTGAATTAAAATTTTGAAATTTGCTAGGTTTAGGAATTCGATGCGGCTCGAATTGATCGCATTTCATGAATTTTGTCTAATATTTATCGCATTTGTGAACCCTGGGGTGGAATAACATCTGAAAGAGAAGCTGAGGTTATCATATGAGTTGTTTGTGCAGCCACTCCTGGTTGAAGCTGGCGTTGTGGCAAACTATGGAGCAATTCCCGCCGCCGAGCATCTCGCTGTAGGCCAGCAAGACGCTCTGATTGTTGTAGAAGATGTTCTGGACAGTGTAGTTAACGCCGCCGACAAGCCGGTGGTCGTCTTTCTCCCAGCTGACGCCTCTCCACCACCGTCCCCACCCCACCCAATATGCCATGCCCTTCGCACCCATCAGCGCCACGGCTGCCTGCCGTGCCTTTGCTTTTCCTGTCAGCATCGACACAACGACGCCCACCACATGACAAGTCTCTTGCCAAGAAATGTAGGGTCTAGGGGGAGGGTGCACCCTTTGGAACCCCAACCACAATCCAAAACCCTAATCTCTAACCTCCTCCAACCGAGATCTCCGATGAAGCTTGTCTTTAGCGCTAGCGGTCGTGCAAGTCGTGACGGGTCATGTAATAGAGTTTCCCATGTATAATGGAGGGTTACTTTGGTTGCGTTGGAGAGATAGAAGAGATACTGGATTTTGACATTGCTGCATATGAACAATTCTGAGCACATGGAACCGCTGTAAGTTGGTGGAAGAGGCCTCCATGGGAGGCGGGGACATGGACGCCGAGGAAGAGGATACAAGGTAGAAGACTCATGGCTCAAGCAAACTAAGACCATAGCCAAGGGTTCCCTTTCAGGGGTCTAGATTCTTGTTATGAAGGAATTTTTGTTCTCTTCAGTGGTCCAACGATTTACGTTCACGCTTTCTGTTACAAATGGATTCTCAAGGCCATTCCCTTCAGGATGAGATTCCCTTTTCTTTCCCTTCGCGATTTCCCTCGAATGAAAGCCGTTGAAGATGAGAGAAAATAAAAGGAATAGAAACGGTGAAAAAAATCAGGAAGAAAACAAAATGAAAAAAATATAATTGAAGATGATCTAAGGGCAACACACAACTTTTGGAATCATAAATAGTGGACCAAGAGATCGGATCTTTTCAATCAGTTGGGTTGGATTTTCATTGTTTGTAGACATAAAAATTGGACCAATCCTTTCGGCTGCAGGCTCTGACATAGCTTAATTTTTCCAGACGATTGCACAGTATTTGTGCAGCCTAGTTATGTGGTTGACAAGTGACTACCGTGGTGATGACTCCCAGCACGCGAGACTTTGACTGGCGACTAGCAAGTACGCGGAAGGACTTGTGCATCTTGGTAATTGACCCCGGTTCGAAGAAAACAAGATGTATGATCCAACGTACTCTCACAGGAACAAGTCCACCGCGTGATTTGCTTAGGAAAGTATGATCAAACAAAAGCAGGGCAAATTAACGGCGTGTTTGGTTTGTGTCACGGGACTGTCTCGGGATCTGCTCCCCTGTTTGGCTGCAGTGGGTCTAATTGTGCTAACATATACCCGTTAGGTACTTTTGCATTTGTCGCAATGCTCAGAGCTACGGAATCAGCTGTGTTCACATACTCTGGTACTGCAGGAAGCAGCAGATGACACTAGGCTAGACAGAGACATGCAGGGTTCTTTCTTATTTAATTTTTTTACAGATAGTGATTTTCTAAGAAAATAATTATATTGATGAAAATAATTCTTTAATAATTATTTTTTATAAACTCAATGGAGAAATAATTATGTAAGAGAAGTGAATTAAGTAAAGTTGGTTTAGCTCTTAACATGTAGTTCATTTCAAAGGATTACTTCTACGGAATCACTCTAAAAGCTGAAAACTACAAATTATTATTTAGCAGAGCTCCTACTGATTTCACTCAAGAAACTGATCTGCGAGCTCTACCAAACAGGCACTCAAAAGCTCTGCATATTATCTTCGAGCCTCACTTGTCCTAATAGTTTCATCGATGACAGCCATCTATCTATTATCTTAACATTTGAGGAGAAAAAAAGTCACCACATTCGCTCTTAAACTATGAAATTATCACATTAATCGAAAAAAAGAAAAGAATCTATAGACCATTCATTGTTATGAATATCTAGCAGTCTAGATTCAACTAAAGAATCAATATCAAATATAATTAATAAATATCTAAATTTAGAAACAAAGAGTCCATATCAAATATGATTAATAAATAGCTAAATTCAAAATTAAAAATTATAAAAACAATAGTAGTTTGATTTCCATATAGTTTGGAAAGCAAAACATCTGAATAAAGAGTACAAATAAAATAAAATAAATAATAATTGAAATTGGAGTTACAATAAAAAAAAGTATCCATATTAAATAGTCTTAGAAAAAAATCAAATTATTATAAAAATCAAATATCTAAATAAAGAGTCTATATAAAATATAATTAATTAATAGCTAAACAACGTGCGGCATTCGCAGGTTGCAAGGACCAGCAAGCATAGGGCTCACGGGAGCATGGAGAGGAAAAGGCATGGCATGAGATTGGCAGACAACGTAACAAACTACTTACTTCCTCTTATCATAAATATTTGACTTTTATATTAAATTTTTAAAATTTTCACCGTCAACAATTTTTAAAATATTTAGTTTAAAAACATAAAAATTATAGGTGTAGATTTATCATAAAAAATATTTTTATAATAAAATATTTTTAGTAGGTATTATAATAATATTTTAATAAAAAATAATGATCAAAATTGTACGTCAAAAACTATAAAAAATAAAAAATGTTAAGTGTTTTTTTACTGGAGGTAGTAGTACGGATGTGTCACGCCCTGAGCTGACAGGCGAATGCCGGGCTGGACCAGTGAACCTGAGAGGCCTACTCGCTCCTCCACCCGGGGTCCTGTGCGTCGGGCGGGATGGCGTCTCTGAGCACGGGCACTCGAAAAACTGCCTGGCACACGCGGGACCAGTCGCCGGGAGGCACGTCAGCGCTCGGGATCACGAACGTCATGGCGGCCGGTTTGTCGAAGCCGCCGCAGGTGATGGGCTTGATGGACGGCGGCTTGGGCGGTTTGGGAGTGTCATCAGCCGGCGGCTTGGGCCCGAAGGAGCAGCCGATGAAGAAGAAGAGGTATTCGACGGCTGAGATGGGGAGGAACAGCCCGACGCCCGGCGGGATGGTCACGTTATGGTCCACGCTGGGGCAGCTGCTGCTGACAGCATCAGCGTCGGCGAGGGAGACGGTGAGGTTCGCGTAGTCGATGCGCGACACCGTGTAGTTGTCAGCGCCGAGCTTCAGCACGGCCCTGCCAGCGCCGTCGCAGAGGACGGCCAGGCCCGGGTAGCCGCAGTACGACTCGCCGTCGTGCTCCGGGAGCGCCTCCGTCTCGTTGTAAAGATAAAACGGGTAGCTGATGTTGACGGTGCCGCAGAGGTACGGCCGCCACTGGCACGCGGAGGCGGCGTAGGCACCATCGCTACGGGAAGAGGCCGCGGCGGCAGCGGCGGCGAGGAAGAGGAGCACGACCAGGAGGCGCCCGCGGCCGCGGTGGCAGAGGGAAGAAGGCATGGCAGGTTGGCAACTTTGTTTTTTCTCTGTTGAGTTGAAGCTAGGATTTCTGCCGCACGCGGTTCGGTTGGCGGATGGCCGGCCGGCTCCGTTTGCGAGCCATCTTTTGAACTACACTCAGTGGCGGATCCAGCATCCGTTTCTGGGGTGCTACAGCACGGGTCCAGCCCATCTAACACAAGAAACTTAGCAACTCAGTACCAGATCACTGATTAACCTAATCAGTCCAGCACTAACCCAATAGTCGACTTAGCGTCAACACCAGCCCAATAAACTATCTCTGTGTCTCTTGCTAGCTCCGCCACTGATTACACTTGGGCAAGTGCTAGTACCGGTGAAAGTAGGGTGGCTGACACTGACGACGGGGCAAGCACATACGGGCACCTATTATAATTGACGTCAAATGAAAGATGCGCTTGGTCTAAAATCTATTCCAAGTTTTTCTAGAAGGCCTTGTTTTCTTTTGGAATGGGTCTGCAGCATGTGTTCGAAAATATAGAATGCTACTAGCTAGTACAATGGGGCAATGAAAGCGGCAGAAACTGGTTTGGGTTAGCTGCACCTGAACAACAAGCCTGTCTGTAATCGTGCAAGGCAGCTAGAGAAAATGGAATCACGAGCCGGCAATGCCCAGCTGCCCAGCCTAGCTAACACGAAGTCACACGTACGTGGTGCTGAGATTGCCGTCACCGAGTACCTACAGGCAACTGCAGCCGTGGAGAATAAGTGGCAAGCGCATGGTACTGCTAGCTCTGGTAATCGAAGCGTTTCACAGCAAGCAACTGCGTCCGGATTGGGACAAGAATTGGTCTTACTGACTGACTGGCTTAGGTTCAGAAATGGAAGAACACCCTGTGTGCAATTACAGGCTTGCAGCGGCAAGAAATGCTCGGGCCTTGAACTTGACACCTCCAGTTTCTGGACCAAACAACGTGCGCCATTCGCAGGTTGCAAGGACCAGCAAGCAGCGGGCTCACGGGAGCATGGAGAGGAAAAGGAATGACATGAGAATGGCAGGAAAAGGCATGACATGAGAACTCAAAACTACAAATTAACAGAGCTGATTTTATTCTAAAAACTAATCTACTAGCTCTACCAAATATGCACTCAAAAGCCCTAGATATTATCTTCGAGCCTGACTTGTCCTAACAGTTCCATCGACGACAGCCATCTATCTATTATCTAAATATTTGAAGAGAAAAAAGTGTTACCGCGTTCGCTCTTAAACCAATGAAATTACCACATTAATCGAAAAAAGGAATCTAGACCATTCATTATTATGAATATCTAACGGTCTAGATTTAACTAAAGAATCCATATCAAATATAATTAATAAATAGCTAAATTCCAAAACAAAGAGTCCATATCAAATATGATTAATAAATAGCTAAATTCGAAAATAAAAATTATATAAAAAATACTAGTTTGATTTTCATATGGTTTGGAAAGCAAAACATCTAAATAAAGAGTCCAAATAAAATAAATTAATAATAATTAAAATTGGGGTCAAAATAGAGAAAAAATATCCATATTAAATATAGTCTTAACAAAAATCAAATTATTATAAAAATCAAATACCTAAATAAAGAGCCCATGTAAAATATAATTAATCAATAGCTTAAATCATAATGAAAAATAATGAAAGTTTTTCAAAATTCTTGCTAGGATAATAGATTAAGAAGCATTGTATAGCTCAAGGTTGTCACATAAAGCAAATAGCAGATAAGCCAAATATATTTTGATTTTGGTTATGCTGTCTACATTTAATACACGATTTTGATAGTTGATGAAAATATATATTAAAATCGAACTAATATATGTATACGATTCAAGTACAAGTTTGAAATATAATTAATTTTTCTATTTCACTAATATAATAACTAAATATTGTTATTATGTGAAAAAGGAACCAACACGCTCACTCTCAAACCCACAAAATTACCACATTAATCAAAAAAAAAAAAAAGATCTAGACCACTCATTGTTATAAATATCTAACTATCTAGATTTAACCAAAAATCCTATATCAATTAATAAATAGCTAAATTCAGAATTAAAAATTATCAGTTTGATTTTTATACGGTTTGAGAAGCAGAACATCTAAATAAAGAGTCCAAATAAAAAAATTAAATAATAATTGAAATTATGATTAGAATATAAAAAAGAGTCATATCAAATATAGTCTTAGAAAAAAAATCAAATTATTATGAAATTAATAATAAAACGGGTTGATGATATTGACAGTGCCGTAGCCGCCTCGCTATGGGAAAAGGCAGCGGCGGTGACTAGGAATAGTGGCACGAGCAGGAGGTGGCCGCGGCCGCGGTGGAAGAGGAAAGAAGGCATGGCAGGTTGGCAACTTTGTTTTTTCTTGGTCGAGTCGAAGGATTTCTGGCGCGCGTGCTTCGGTTGGCGGATGGCCGGCCGGCTCCGTTTGCGAGCCATACCGGTGAAAGTTGGGTGGCTGACGCTGACAACGGGGCAAGTACATACGGGCACACGACGGGTGATGGGAGGCCTGTAGCAGCTAGCAACTTGCGACGGTGCCAAGCTTATCGGCACTCTGCGTGAGTTGCCTTGTTACCTTCCCAGGTCATTGTTCCATCGCGACTCGAGAGCCTGGTTGGCCACTTTTTTCAATTCGCGTCAAATGAAAGATGCGCTTGGACTATAATCTTTTCCAGGTTTTTCTAGAAGGCCTTGTTTTCTTTTGGAATGGGTCTCCAGCATGCGTTCGAAAATACAGCATGCTACTAATACAATGGGGCAACGAAAGCGGCAGGAACCGGCTTGGGTCAACTGCACCTGAACAACAAGCCTGTCTGTATCCTGCAAGGCAGCTAGAGAAAATGGAATCACGAGCCGGCAATGCCCAGCTGCCCAGCCTAGCTAACACGAAGTCACACGTACGTGGTGCTGATATTGCCGTCACCGAGTACCTACAGGCAACTGCAGCCGTGGAGAATAAGCGGCAAGCGCATGGTACTGCTAGCTCTGGTAATCGAAGCGTTTCACAGCAAGCAACTGGGTCCGGATTGGGACAAGAATTGGGCTTAGGTTCAGAAATGGAAGAACATCATGTGTTCAGAAATGCTCAGGCCTTGCACTTGACACCTCCAGTTTCTGGACCAAACAACGTGCGCCATTCGCAGGTTGCAAGGACCAGCAAGCAGCGGGCTCACGGGAGCATGGAGAGGAAAAGTCATGGCATGAGATTGGCAGACAACGTCACAAACTACTACTTTCTCTTATCATAAATATTTGACTTTTATATTAAACTTTTAAATTTTCACCGTCAACAATTTTTAAAATATCTAGTTTAAAAACATAAAAATTATACGTGTAGATTTATCATAAAAAATATTTTTATAATAAAATATTTTTATTAGGTATTATAATAATATTTTAATAAAAAATAATGATCAAAATTGTACGTTAAAAACTATAAAAAATAAAAAATGTTATGTGTTTTTTACTTGAGGTAGTAGTACGGATGCGTCACGCCCTGAGCTGACAGGCGAATGCCGGGCTGGACCAGTGAACCTGAGAGGCCTACTCGGCTGTGAAGCGGTAGGAATACAAGAGCCATAGCCAGCAGAACTGAGAGGCATCGAAGACCAAACACCGAAGACAAGTCTCTTCCTCCTCAAGCTCTTCTCCTCTCAATCCCCCCCCCCCCTCCTCTGTTGTTCTCTCTCTTCCTAGTCACCCTTCCCTCTCTTGTACCCAGTCTAGTGCTGCCCTCTCTATGCTTACATTCTTCCCCTAACTTGTACTCACCGTTGTATACTCGGCTTCGGTGACAATACAAATCATCGAACTGAGGCGCTTCGGTGTTCTGAGTGATTTAAGTGCTTGATTCGAGTGGGGATCGTGACAGGAAAGCCCAACATATTTTAGTTCAGGTGGGTTATTTATTTTTCGTCTAAATTTAAGGAATTGATTTCTCGACGTCACCGTGTTCTACCCATACGTACGCCCCAATTATAGTAGCACTAACCAAGTTCATGCTATGCTCAGGAAAAGGAAATTCAGATGACACCCAAAAAAATTGAAGCAAGCCAACTAAAAATCTCCGCTGATTTGAAATTTAGTGTACAAGCTTCGAAGGGCTTACCTGAACTGCAAGTGTGAGGTTCCGCTCGACTGCTGGAGCACAAGCAGCCTACGAATTCCCCCGCTTGGTTGTAGCCGCACTGCCCGTTCGATTGCTCGCACTGGTTACACTCAGGAGGCTTTTGGTTCCACGCCAACTGGAAACCGCCACGAAGATAGCTGCCATATCCACCGGTCGTCCATTCAAGAACACCTGGGATTGGGAGGTCATGTTTGAGTACAGGCGCTTCGAAGACTTGTTGGCACGCCTGCCACCAGTCCCCCAGCGGCACGTCGCTCTGCCACAGCACAAACGACAGTCCCGTCGTCGGCCCGCCAAAGATTTCGCACCTGATTGGGTTGATGTTATACGACTTTGCGACCGCGGGGTTGAAGGAGCAGTTGAGGAATAAGAAGAGGTAATCGACGGTGTTGTAAGCGTAGGATAGCCCCAGCGGGAGTGACACGTTGTGATCAACTCTTGGGCAGGCCTCCTGATCCCGGACCTCCTGATCAACAACGGAGACGGTGAGGTCTATGTAGTTGATGTCCGAGACTGTGTAGTTGTGGCCGCCGAGTTGCAGGATGGCCTGCTCGTCGTCCTCGCTGCACATGATCCCCAAGTCAGGGTAGCCGCAGTACGAGCTGCTTTTACCCAGGAGAACCCCCGTCTCGTTGTAAAGATAGAAGGGGTATCTGATGTTGACGTTGCCGCAGTGTTGAGGTTGCCGCAGGCACATGGGGGGGTCGTAGTTGTCCCCGCTGGAAGGAGTGCCATGCGAAGCGGCGACCAAGATGACAAGGAGAAGCGGCAACGGCGGCGGCAGACGGTGGCGTAACAAGAGAGCCATGGCTAACGAAGTCAGGGAAGGCGAAGCTGCTGGTTGGCAAGTGGTTTCTTGCTTGGCGTCCGCGCGCGCCTGCGTTTGTAAGGTCTCGAGAGCCCCTGGGAGTCTTCTCGGAAGGTTGGGCATTGGGTGGCCGATGAGAGGGACATGGCGGCACGTGGTAAGGAAGAGCCGTGCTTGACCGTGACCATCTGGGTCTCGCAAAATGCCAATTAGTGGCACACGAAATCGGCTATTAGTACCTCTTCGTGGTTCCGTCCAGACTCGTGTGTCTTTTTGATTGGTTCGAGGCTTGGAGCCCCATGGAAGAAAGGCTCTTGGTCTTGGTCTTCGATTGATATTTCTGCCTTCTCACTACAAGATTTGCGTTAAGTGGTAGAAAATTACAGTAGTACTACTAAACAACGGGGATCCAGTCTTCTCTGTTCTGGGGACCACTGAAATCGAATTGAACAGAAAACTGCGCGTTCTCCAACCCCTGAAACACGTCGCTGGACCAAAACATTGCAATTATATGTAGGGGGTGGAAATGAATAGCAGGAAATTCGAATTATTTGATTTCGTATCCGTTAAAATACGAATATGGATATCCGTATCTGTATTTGTTTCTGAAATTGATACTAAACTGGATATATCCGAATTTGTTTTCGAGATTCGGATTCAAATGTGGATATCCGAATTCGAGATATATCCGATTCGTATCCGTATCCGCCAACCAGGGAACTAAATTTTGCTAAAGTTTTAGAAATTTTAGATACGAACGAAATTCCAACCCAATCAAATTGGAACAAATTTCAGTCAAATTTCATCAAAAATTTAAATTTCCAACATGAATTTTGAACAAAATTTCTAAAATTCCGGCCCAATCGAATTAGAACAAATTTCAATCGAATTTTATCAAATTTCAGTCAAATTTTTTCAAAAATTTAAATTTTCTACCTGAATTTCGAAGATCAAGTAGATATCCGAATGTGGATTCGTATTCGAACTATCCGATTTGTATTCGTATTCGAGGATATCCGAATCCGTATTCCTATTCAGATTAAAATATAATAAATCGTACTATCTAAATTCGATTCCATACAAATACGATCCGTTTCCATCCTTAATTATATATGACGGCCTCTGCTCTCACGACCAGTTTGCTGTGGCTCCAACAAAGAGCCTGCAGCAACGAAACTATCACGTGTTCGAGACGTGTAAGAAGATATGGTCACTTGCCTGCCAGAGCCGGTGCTAAGATTACCCCCAATTATATTTCCTTCGTTTCGTTCATTTCCTAATTCTCTTCCTCGTTCCCATTTCCTTTATTTCCTCTCATCTCCAACAGCTTCACTTTGAGGGGAATCGTGAAGAGAACGGAGAGAATCCCGTTCTGAAGGGAATGATCTGAGAATCCCGTCGTGAAAGGAATCGTGAAGGGAAACCGTTGGGAGCGCTAAAGGGAACAGGAATCTCTTCACGACGAGAATCTGAGTCGCGAAAGGAATTTGTTGGGTTTGGTCCTAGTTTTACTTGCCTGACACAGCCAGTGCTAACTAGTTTCTCCATCCGGCGATGCAAACCAGGTCTGTAGGCTGCGTTTCAGCAGTAGTACGGTTCTCTGCTCTACAAAATGATGTAGAGCTCAGCAGGCCGCCCGATGAATCTCGTTCATGAGAAAAACATGGATTTGGTGCGAAAGCAGAACAAGAGGCGCAAGGCCAAAAACCATCCTTATTGAACTGATGAAAACAGGAGCCAGAATTTCTAGTTTTTTTACCTACCCAGGCACTAATTTTTTAGGTAAACCCAACTAACTCCCGACTAGGTGAAGTCAAACTTTCACCATTAGCAAGAGGCAGGCAGCAGCGCACACACCGGAGATAAGGAGGTTACGAGATCTATATGTGTATGTATAATTTTGTTAGTGTGAATTAATTATTCGTCGTATTAATATTTGAAGTTATGATTATACGGGTCATGTTTTCAGTTTGAATTAGAGCAAATTTCTTATTTATCACTGAAAGAAACAAATTTCCTTATTTACCATCGATTTTATTTTCGTTTCCTTCCATGTTACTTTGTTAGCCTTTCCGTCGAAATTAACTAGTCACAGCTGGTACTGTTTACGAGCACAGTACTTGATAACTCCAATTTATCTTTCTATATTCTCTGTTAAAAATAGTTGCCTTCTGTTCTTTAAAAATCCTAAAAATTTTTATACGTGTTACATAATCTATATACAACCCATTTTAATTAGATTCACCCAAAAAACCTATGTAGAATTTAAACTAAAAATCTCTAAAAAATACTACTTTTATATCTTCTAACAATGATTATGGCTAAAAACATCTAGAAAGATTAACTAATATTTTTCTTATGTGATAAACTAATTTTTAAAATTATTTTCAACCTCAGGTTATATGTGAGCTAATCATACGAAGCAGGTTACACTAATTCTGTACTCACAGTTGGAGTTGGTAGTCCAGAACTATGATGATATCAGCTTGCGTGATAAACTGTTTGTGTGTGAGGTTCTCACTATTTGTTGCCTTGCAACTTGCAAATAACAGTCATTTGAACAGATAAATAATCATTGCAAAAGAAACACGCAAGAATCCTAACGGCAAAGGTGCCTTACGGGCTCGCTTTATCAGGATGAAGTCAATTTGAAAAGTGGAAAAAAATAGTTATGCCCAAGTTTCCACATCAAATCGAATGGTACGGTCTTCTTGACTTGTAATGCCACCATGAGTTTTAAAATGACAATGCTTGTGCGGTAGGTATTTGCACACTTCTATTGTTTGTCTACTCCACTAGCTAGTTTCTTTTGCCTACTCTCGCGGTCTTGCCACAAAGCTACATTTAGTAACCCTTAATTTGGAGTTACCGATTTAGAAGAATATCAAACCATGCAGATAGCACCGTTGTTTTCTTTCTTTTCTCTCTTTTTGACTAGTCCGACGCTGCCGTTGCGTGTTACTCAGTGTAGACTATTTTCCGCTTGGGTGCTGGCGACAAGTGGACAAGCACAGCGTAAAAATTAGGTCTTTCTGAACAGATTCATTGGGGGTTGAAGAAGCTACTTTGTTCACAGCGGGTTGCAACCTAACTAGTACAGTATGACACTGATGTGTGTGCGTAGTTTGTTGATCTGGTCGTGTTCTGAGGTACAAGAGCTAGCTCTGAATTTTATTATATTCTTACAAGGGAAAGATGGTTCGGAGCCCCTGTTTCTCTGAACATACCATATCTCTTTCATCCGACCGCGTACTAATTAGTTAACTGAAGTCGCTGGTAATTCGATCGGGAAGCTCCTGGTTGATCTCACTCAATTAACCTTATCATTCGACTCTGGCACTTCACGCGTTATTAATATAGCAATGGCGTACACGTAACACTGTAAACATAACTGCACGTCACCGTCGAAGATGACATCTACCGTATTATTATTTAAGAAGAGAAAGCATCATTCGTTTTTAAGATCATAAATTATCATATAAAAAATGATTTAGATCACTTATTATTATGATCGTTAGATCTAGATTAAAAAAATTATATTAAATACGATTAATAAATATCTAAATTCAAAATTAAAAATATGAAAAATTAGCAGATCAATTTTTATACAGTTTGAAAAGCAAAATATCTAAATAAATAGTCCAAATAAAATAAAATAAATAATAAATAAAATTGAGGTTAGAATAGAAAAAAATAAGAATCCATGTCAAATATAGTCTTATAAAAAAATCAAATACCTAAATAAAGAGTATATGTAAAATACAATTAATCAATAGCTAAAAATCATAATAAAAATAAAAATTCAAAATTCTTATTAACATAATAAATTAAGAATCACCGTGTAGCTTAAAGTCGTCATATTAAATAGACAACATGCAAGACAAATATATTTTAATTTAGTTGAATTGTCTACACTTAACATATGATTTTGATAGTTAATTAAAATATATACAAATTGAACCAATACGTATATACGATTCGGGTATAAGTTTGGAGCATAAATTGTTTTCTTTCCTACTAACATAATTTTTATTTCTTCTTCTAATTTTGGGGTCAAGTTTCCTAGACCTATAAATAGATGAGTAGGGCTATGAAGAAGCGAACCAATCATTTTGAGCCTATTGTGCCACCCATATGAGAGTATTGCGCTAGTTTTTTAAAAGAGATGACGATGAGTGCTTAGTCTATGTAATAGATGAGAGTTTTAAGAGGAAAATTTTTGTAACCCGTTTAAAATAGGGGTGACCTCTTTGAGTAATGAAGTTTATTTTGTTTTATATGCTCGAATTCTCCTTCTTATAGTTTTCCTCTCTTGGTTTTCTGATCTTGTGTGCAAATTTTTCCTCTTCGGTGTTGATTCTTATTTTTTCTTTTGAGCTAAAATTTTAATACCACGCACGCACGCATGCACGCACGCATATATATGATAGGGTCTTGAATTCCTTTGTTTTTAGGCCATCATCTTAGATATCTTTTTTATTCGGTATTCATCTTTCAATCCTTAAGTGATCTTTTCTCAAGATTGAAGCTAGTGTTTGATACTAATCATGAGATCCACTTTTTATTGAATTTTTAAATTTGGTTTTTAATCTTTCTTCGAAGTCTCCAGACTTTCTGCCTAGGTATAGTTTTTCAGTTGCGTGTTTATGTTGTATTTTGTTGTGATTTTCTTATAGAGATATATTGAATGACTGAAAAAAAAGATTATCAATTTTATAAAAATAAATTTTAAACATCTATTCATCATTTCTAATCACCGCTCTCAATCCTACGGTATGAGCCCGCACCTTCGGAGACCCAGAACAAGCAGAATCAAAGGAACGTAAGGCGGGGGAAGAAGAGGCATACGTACCACCACAACGTGCCGTGGTCGGGCCGCCGTCGCAGAAACAGGTGAACCCATTCCCGCCGCGCATCTCGTTGCGCTGGTAGCCGCACCATCCGCCGGAGTCCTCGCATCTGCCACACTGCTGGGAGTGACTGTTGTAGATCAACTCGAACCCAGCTTTTACCACACCACCAAATGATCCTCCCACCATCGTCTTCTTGTGAAAATCCATCACCGGCGCTACCACCACAGCCTCGCACTCGTACTCGTACGCTTCGGCACCCGTGATCCCACCATCCGGTAACACGTACGAGCTCTTGTTGTCATATCCTTGACACCCTCTCAATTCCACGGCAGAGGACCTGGGAACGTTCTTCTTGCAGTTGTAGAGGAAGGTGATGTTGGAATCCAAGGGCGTGAGTTGCAGCCAGGAGCTCGTGTAGTCGATGGAGAGGTTCGCGTAGAGCCGTGGGCAATCGGTCGTGTACTCTCCGTCGTCGATGTCGGCGTCGGCGACGGAGACGGTGTGCGTGATGTAGTTGATGCCGATGACTCTGTACTTGTGGGACCGGACGGAGAGGATCAGAGTGGCGTTGCTCTCGCAGGCAAGGCCGAGCCCCGGGTAGCCGCAGCTGGACGCTGAGGAGTTAAGCCAGAACGGGTATTCGATGGTATGGCTGCCGCAGGTGACGTTGCTGCAGGTAGCAGGGAAGCCGTCGGCTGCGGCGAGGAGGAGAAGGACGGGGAGCGGGAGGAGGAGCAGGGGAGCCATCGCGCGTGTGAATGGGAAGAGGAGGGAGCGACAAGGAGGGGAGTGCTGGTTTGGGTTTACTCGTCGAGGCTGTGCGTGGAGACCAGGGGGTTAGGCTGAGAACGACATGTTCTTCGACTGGATGTGGAAATTTCGCGCCACGACTGACCGCGAGCAGCAGGCTGGCAGTGCCTCTCGTCCTGGCATCTCCTGTTATTCATGGGGGTGAGTAGTCACACTGTGTACTGGTACAGGTTGTCTCATTTTGATGTTTATGGACTCTATGAGTACTAGAGTCTAATTGATTTTAAGGAAAAATACACTATTAAGATGGTTTACGTGCTAGGTGATTTATCCACATCATCCATATTTATATTAAAATTCTTGCACTGCATATGAGACAAAATCTGTATACAGTGTATAATGAGTGTTCGGATAAGTCGTCTCACCCGTATGCTATTGAACGTCGTTGTCTTCTACGTGAACCAGGTATCATACCCCGTCAAAGAGTATATACATCATCAAGAAGTTTGTGATTTCTTTGTTAATCAACTGTGCGTCTTTCAGGAACGCCTAACGCAAAAGAGGAGCATTCGAATTAATGAAAAAAAGATAAGTAGTATGACCAAATAGAAAATGACGAATCTGAATGTGTGATGCATACTGGTTGGCAACATCACTATTGTTCTTTTCCTCCTAAAGAAACCTAGCACAGAAGGATGACTGATCAGCTCGTACAACATGAGATAATACACTATTAAAAAGGTTTACGTGCTAGGTGATTTATCCACATCATCCATATTTCTATTAAAATTCGTGCACTGCATATGAGACAAAATCTATATATATTGTACAATGAGTGTTCGGATAAGTCGCCTCACCCGTATGCTATTGAACGTTGTTGTCTTCTACGCGAACCAGGTATTACACCCCGTCGAAGAGTATATATATCACCAAGAAGTTTGTGATTTCTTTATTGATCAACTATGCGTCTTCCAGCAACGTCTAACGCAAATGAGAAACATTCGAATTAATGGAAAAAAGATAAGTAGTATGACCAAATAGAAAATGACGAACCTGAATGTGTGATGCATACTGATCGGGCAACATCACTATTATTCTTTTCATCCTAGAGAAACATAGCACAGAAGTATGGCTGACTAGCTCGTACACCTTAAGATACGTTTGACGCTGCTCATGCAAGAGGGCCCTAAAGTCCTCGATGGTTATATATTGAAGCGGAGCAGTTAATGCAAAACAGAAGGATTTTGCATGCAATTTAGCCACGGCTTGGATTAAGTTGTCCTCTTTGAAGGGATCATTCTTCCCTTGATGCACAACCTACAAGGATGCATTAAGTGCTATATTGATTCTTCACAGCAACATTATGGCTCTACTCCAAAACACGAGTCCCTGATTATTTAAGAAATATTATTAAGTATCATAATTAATATGTAACAAAGCTTAATAAATATTTCATCGATGACAGCCATCTATCTATTATCTTAATATTTGAGGAGAAAAAATTCACCACGTTCGCTCTTAAACTACAAAATTATCACATTAATCGAAAAAAAAGAAAAAAAATCTATAGACTATTTATTGTTATGAATATCTAGCAGTCTAAATTTAACTAAAGAATCAATATCAAATACAATTAATAAATATCTAAATTCAGAAACAAAAGTACATATCAAATATGATTAATAAATAGCTAATTCAAAATTAAAAATTATAAAAACAATAGTAGTTTGATTTCCACATGATTTGGAAAGCAAAACATCTGAATAAAGAGTCCAAATAAAATAAAATAAATAATAATTGAAATTGAAGTTACAATAAAAAAATATACATATTAAATAGTCTTAGAAAAAAAATCAAATTATTATAAAAATTAAATACCTAAATAAAGAGTCTATGTAAAATATAATTAATTAATAGCTAAACAACGTGCGCCATTCGCAGGTTGCAAGGACCAGCAAGCAGAGGGCTCACGGGAGCATGGAGAGGAAAAGGCATGGCATAAGATTGGCACACAACGTAACAAACTACTGCTTCCTCTTATCATAAATGTATTTATGACTTTTAGATCATATTAAATTTTTAAAATTTTCACCATCAATAATTTTTAAAATAATTAGTTTGAAAACATAAAAATTATACGTGCAGATTTATCTAAAAAATATTTTTATTAGATATTATAATAACATTTTAATAAAAAATAATTATCAAAATTGTACGTCAAAAACTATAAAAAATAAAAAATGTTATGTGTTTTTTTTACTAGAGGTAGTAGTACGGATGCGTCACGCCCTGAGCGATGGGCGAATGCCGGACTGGACTAGTGAACCTGAGAGGCCTACTCGGCTGTGAAGCGTTAGGAGTACAAGAGCCATGGCCAGCAGAATTGAGAGGCATCGAAGAACAAACACCGAAGACAAGTCTCTTCCTCCTCAAGCTCTTCTCCTCTCAATCCCCCCCCCCCACCTATGCTGTTTTCTCTTCCTACTCACCCTTCCCTCTCTTGTACCCAGTCTAGTGCTGCCCTATCTATGCTTACATTCTTCCCCTAACTTGTGCTCATTGTTATGTACTAGGCTTCGGTGGCAATATAAATCGTCGAACTGAGGCGCTTCGGTGTTCTGAGTGATTTGAGTGCTTGATTCGAGTGGGGATCGTGATAGGAAAACCCAACATATTTTAGTTCAGGTGGGTTATTTATTTTTCGTCTAAATTTAAGGAATTAATTTCTCGACGTCACTGTCTTCTACCCATACGTACGCCCCAATCATAGTAGCACTAACCAAGTTCATGGTATGCTCAAGAAAAGGAAATTCAGATGACACCCAAAAAAATTGAAGCAAGCCAACTAAAAATCTCTGCTGATTTGAAATTCAGTGTACAAGCTTCGAAGGGCTTACCTGAACTGCAAGTGTGAGGTTCCGCTCGCCTGCCGGAGCACAAGCAGCCTACAAATTCCCCCGCGTGGTTGTAGCCGCACTGCCCGTTCGATTGCTCGCACTGGTTACACGCAGGAGGCTTTTGGTTCCACGCCAACTGGAAACCGCTACGAAGATAGCGGCCGTATCCACCGGCCGTCCATCCAAGATCGCCCGGGGTTGGGAGGTCATGTTTGAGTACAGGTGCTTCGAAGACTTGCTGGCACGCCTGCCACCAGTCCCCCAGCGGCACGTCGCTCTGCCACAGCACAAACGACAGTCCCGCCGTCGGCCCGCCAAAGATTTCGCACCTGATCGGGTCGATGTTATACAACTTTGTGACCGTGGTGTTGAAGGAGCAGTTGAGGAAGAAGAAGAGGTAATCGACGGTGCTGTAAGGGTAGGATAGCCCCAGCGGGAGTGACACATTGTGATCAACTCTGGGGCAGGCCTCCTGACCCTGGACCTCCTGATCAACAACGGAGACGGTGAGGTCCATGTAGTTGATGTCCGAGACCGTGTAGTTGTGGCCGCCGAGTTGCAGGATGGCCTGCTCGTCGTCCTCGTCGCACATGATCCCCAAGCCAGGGTATAACATCTGTGCAAACTGTACATGGATCAGTAGTACTAGTACATGCATTGATTTATTCTTCAACTTGCTTGCTAAGCATGTCAAGTGCATTGTTTACTAACAAGCTGCATTCTGGATAGCTCGCAGCTCGATGTGCCAAATTGAGAAATTTGTGGGATAGAAATTTATAGCGAAGCATAACATCCAATCGTGGATTCTCAATTATGTTTCTTCCTTGGTTGTCTTGTATTGTTCCATTTTGTGCTTCTCGTATCCATCTCTTTAGTATATATTGAGTCGGCAGTGACTTGATGTTGATCAAATCAAGAACTTTCAAAGCATGGGCACACAATATCCCAATTTTGCTGAATTGCCCACAGCTGCATACAATTGTTTGCTCCAAAGGATCACCAATAACTTTGTACTTCTCCTCAAAGGTCAAATCTCCCTCAAGACTCGCAATTGCTACAAGATATTCATTATTTCCATCCAATGCCTTGGTGCATGCTATCATGGATCTTTCATATTCACCTTGAGAAGCTTCGAATATAACATGTGTGTAAAGCTTGCTAGCTTGCAACAACATAGGTGTCCTCATTTTGATTCTAGGTATTTTTTTCCTTGAATCAAATTCCAAATTCAGTTCATTATTTCTTTTTCCTTGCACCACCCTTTCAAAATGCTTAAGAAATCGAATGATATCAAAATTAGATTTGAAATGAATTTTCAGGTCATTGTTGAGACTCTCACTCAATTGTGTACTTCTCATTCCTAGTGTGAAAACATCCTTCATATAACATTCAGCCCATTTTTCTTTCAACTTGTATATACTGTCCAACCAAGTTTGCTTGCTCACCTTTTTCCTCATCATGTCAAATGCCTCTTCAAATTTTGCCTCATCCTCGTACGCATACATGCATGCGCTAAAATATGAGAGAATAATTGATTCTTAATTCTTCTCTTGAGTTAGATGTTTGATAGCATTTTGCATAATGTGAAAGGTGCACAGTCCATGCCATGCTTCTGGAAAAACTTCCCCAACTGCTTTTCCCATTGCAAAATCTTGATCTGTATACATTGTTTTAGGTTGTCGCCCATTATGTGCTTTTAGAAAGGTCTCAAAGAGCCACTTGAAGGACTCAAATGTTTCATCATACATAAGAGCCGCACCAAAAACTATTGTTTCTCTAAAATTATTGAATCCAACAAACACACCAAAAGGCCTGCTCTCTTTGTTTGTTCCAAATGTAGTGTCAAAACTAACAACATCACCAAAATGTGCATAGTCAGTGATTATTTTAGCATCAGCCCAAAATATGTTTGCTATTTGTTCTTCACAATCCATGTGCAATGCATATTGGAAAGATGGGTTCTCGGCAATTTTGTCTTGAAAAAATATAAGCATGCTACCTGCTTGACTATATGCCATCTCTCGTTGGCGCTTGCTCCGCAAATAGTTCTTGTGATCACGAAGGGTGTAGGTAAGATTAATTGATCCACCAACTTGGCGACTTGCCAACTCATGTGCTGCCTTTGGCTCAATTCCGGCATCATCGGCTGTTTCAATCTCAAAAGTTTGTAAATCTGAAATTTTTCTTTGTGACACCATCAAGTGCAAGGTTTGTGGCAAGTGCAGGGCGTGATTGTATTCCAGAACCAGTTCAGTCACTTTATAATTTCCCTTCTTTCGGTCCATTGCAAGACCCATGCGGACTTGATAGTCGGTTCTTGTTTCAGCTCGAGGACACTTTATTAGATGATCTCTTTGGTCTTTTCCTCGATGACCCTCATTTCCACAAACATACGTGATGTAACCTTGCTATCTGGCTTTCTTCTGTTTGTGTACCTTTTTCTGATCTCAAAGCCCTTCTGACCTCCATAGCTAAGCCAAAACATCCAAGCCTCATCTGAATTTCCGAATTCCATACCAACGTGAGGTACCAAACTAGACACAAGGCTCTCTCTGTAAAAAAAAATGCCACCAAGTATAAGATTATTGCATAGACATGCTGACCGAAAACTTGCATGCACATGCTACGATGACCAATTAAATATTACCAAACATATTCATAAAGAACAAGTATGAAATTGTATTACACACCTATCTACTTCCATCTGAGAACTGCTCAATTCGTTTTGATGGTACAAATGACCCGGATCTTCAATCCATTGATTCTTCCATAAGAAAAGGGGCAAGTTTAATCAAGTCCAAGCCAACCTGATGAGGTGTGTTCGATTAATAGTCATCGGTGTGGGAGACAGCAGAAAAGATGCACACTATTGAGACTTACCCACACTAACAGAGATCTGAGCGCAGCGAAGCTCGTTGCTCGTAGCCATCCAGCGATCGTCTCCTCGTGCCAACAGAGTAGTCAGACCTTTTTTTTCTGGGCGAGCGAGTGAGCAGAGGCACGAGCGAGGGAACCCACGGCGTCTCACGCCCATTTTTTTTGCCTCGTCTCTGACTGGGCCGAGCAAACCAAGCAGCGAGGATGTTCATGGGTCGAGCAAACCGAGTGAGGGAGCGCAGGAGCTATCCCACCGTTCGATTCCCGTCGGACGTCCAAACCGAGTTCGACGTCCCTCTGACATAAAAAACACCAACGTCAGAGGAACCAGTTCCCTACAAAATGATGTGGAGCACAGCAGGCCGCCCGATGAATCTCGTTCATGAGAAAAACATGGATTTGGTGCGAAAGCAGAACAAGAGGCGCAAGGCCAAAAACCATCCTTATCGACTGATGAAAACAGGAGCCAGAATTTCTAGTTTTTTTACCTACCCAGGCACTAATTTTTCAGGTAAACACAACTAACTCCCGACTAGGTGAAGTCAAACTTTCACCATTAGCAAGAGGCAGGCAGCAGCGCACACACCGGAGACAAGGAGGTTACGAGATCTATACGTGTATGTATAATTTTGTTAGTGTGAATTAATTATACATCGTATTGATATTTGAAGTTATGATTATACGGGTCGATGTTTTCAGTTTGAATTAGAGCAAATTTCTTATTTACCATCAGAAAAGATAAGACTTTCTTCTTTGCCACTTAAAGAATCAGATTTCCTTATTTGCCATCGGTTTTATTTTCGTTTCCTTCCATGTCACTCTGTTAGCCTTTCCGTCGAAATTAACTAGTCATAGCCGGTACTGTTTATGGACACAGTACTAGATAACTCCTATTTCTTCTTCCATATTCTCTGTTTAAAATAGTGGTCTTTTGTTTCTCTTGTTTCTCTAAAAATCATAGAATTTTTTATACGTGTTACATAATCCATATGCAACTCATTTTAATTAGATTCATCAAAAAGCCTACGTAGAATTTAAACTAAAATTCTCAAAAAAAATACTACTTTTATATCTTCTAACAATGGTTAGAGCCTCAAATAAAATCTAGAAAAATTAACTAATATTTTTCTTATGTGATAAACTAATTTTTAAAATTATTTTCAACCTCAGGTTATATGTGAGCTAATCATACGAAGCAGGTTACACTAATTCTGTACTCAGTTGGAGTTGGTAGTCCAGAACTATGATGATATCAGCTTGCGTGATAAACTGTTTGTGTGTGAGGTTCTCACTATTTGTTGCGTTGCAACTTGCATATAACAGTCATTTGAACGGATAAATAATCATTGCAAAAGAAACGCGCAAGAATTCTAACGGCAAAGGTGCCTTACAGGTTCACTTTATCAGGATGAAGTCAATTTGAAAAGTGGAAAAAAAGAAGAAGTTATGCCCAAGTTTCCACATCAAATCGAATGGTATGGTCTTCTTGACTTGTGCGGTAGGTGTTTGCACACTTCTATTGTTTGTCTACTCCACTAGCTAGATTCTTTTGCCTACTCTCTCGGTCTTGCCACAAAGCTACATTTAGTAACCCTTAATTTGGAGTTAGCGATTTAGAAGAACATCAAACCATGAAGATAGCACCGTTGCTTTCTTTCTTTCTTTTCTCTCTTTTTGACTAGTCCGACGCTGCCGTTGCGTGTTACTCAATGTAGACTATTTTCCGCTTGGGTGCTGGCCACAAGTGGACACGCACAGCGTAAAAATTAGGTCTTTCTGAACAGTATTCATTGGGGGTTGAAAAAGCTACTTTGTTCACAGCGGGTTGCAACCGAACTAGTATGACACTGATGTGTGTGCGTAGTTTGTTGATCTGGTCGTGTTCTGAGGTACAAGAGCTACCTCTGAATTTTATTATTTTCTCACAAGGGAAAGAGATGGTTCGGAGCCCCTGCTTATCTGAACATACCATATCTCTTTCATCCGACCGCGTACTAATTAGGCCCTGTTTGTTTCAGCTGTAGATTGTGAAAAGCAGCTTATAGATTGTGGATTGTAAGAAGCTGGATTGTAAAATCTGGATTGTAAAAAGCTGGATTGTGGATTGTTAGAATCTGGTGGAAGGCAGATTGCTGGATTGTTACAATCTGTGTGTTGGATTGTAACAATCCAGCTTTTTCAACCAGCTGTTTGTTTTAGCTTTTGGATTGTGATCAGAATTCAGCTTTTACAATCCAGCCGTTTGTTTCAGCTTTTGGATTTTAATCACAATCCATCTTTTATAATTTGAAACAAACAGGACCTTAGTTAACTGAAGTCGCTGGTAATTCGATCAGGAAGCTCCGGGTTGATCTCACTCAATTAACCTTATCATTCGACTCTGGCACTTCACGCGTCATTAATATAGCAATGACGTACATGTAACACTGCAAACCTAGCTGCACGTCACTGTTGAAGATGACATCTATTGTATTATTATTTAAGAAGAGGAAGAATCATTCGTTTTTAAGATTATAAAATTATTATATAAAAAAATAATTTAGATCACTTATTATTATGATCATCTAACAATCTAGATTAAATAAAATTATATCACATACGATTAATAAATACCTAAATTCAGAATTAAAATATGAAAAATCAGCTGATCGATTTTCATACGGTTTGAAAAGCAAAATATCTAAATAAAGAATCCAAATAAAATAAATAATAAATAAAATTACGGTTAGAATAGAAAAAAAATAAGGATCCATATCAAATATAGTCTTATAAAAAACCAAACACCTAAATAAAGAATCTATATAAAATACAATTAATCAATAGCTAAAAATCATAATAAAAATAAAAATTCAAATTCTTACTAAGATAATAAATTAAGAAGCACCGTATAGCTTAAAGTCGTCATATTAAATAGACAACATGCAAGACAAATATATTTTAATTTTAGTTGAATTGTCTACCCTTAACGTATGATTTTGATAGTTAATTAAAATATATACGAATTGAATCAATACGTATATACGATTCGGTATAAGTTTGAAGCATAAATTGTTTTCTTTCCCACTAACATAATTTTTATTTCTTCTTCTAATTTTATATATTTTGTAACTAACCTCATAAAAACTAATTTTTAATTAAAAATTATCATGACAACATATTATAACGATGCAAGCGTAGTTCAGTATGAACGGAACAACCTTTCAAGACACTCTACCAATCCGACCAACCGTAGCTCATGTCTGGATTTGCTGAATTTCTGAAGTCCGATCCTAGAGAAGATCACGAGAGGCGTATGATGGAGGTCACGCCACCGAACTGACTGAAGTCTCAGCACCACCAAACGTAATAGGCAACAACTGGCCAGTTCAGCTCTCCATTTCCATTCAACACGGGGTTGAAGGACCAATGGGCTATCGTTCCGTCCGCCGGACCGTCGACAAAACGCATCTCTCGCTAGTTTATAGGTGATGGGTTATTGATAATATTAAATTTAAACTAATTTTAGTTGGTATAAATTTGTTTGTGTGTGATTTTATTTATAGCTACTAAAGTTTGAATTAGAGCAGACTGTTTCAGAGTTTAGAAAATTATACTCATCAAAATATTTAATGTGTAGATTTTTGACCACACCGGATATTCCGGTGGTACGGTGAAGTGAGCACTAGAACATTTTCAGTGTTAAAGCAGAAATTAAAGCAAACATCGATGATCTGGTGATGGACTTAAAGAGGATCGGCGTATTTTTGATAGGAGATTTTTGACGTCAATTTTGATTATATACGCTAGATAATCCGGTGCTGAGTCTATGAACACCGGAGAATACGCTGAATCCTTTGTTGCAGAGAGGTTACAGAAGGGTGGTTCGGTGGATTGGTACACGTCGGATTATACAATGATAGATATGATATCATCGGAAGCTTTCACTGGATTTTTTCTTATAGAGAGCAAAATTTTCCTGGAACAGATAGTTTTATACTTATCGGATGGTCCGGTGTTCAGAAGCAGAACACACCGAAACATCCGGTGTTCACGTTTTCTGTAGAATTGATTTTGTGCTAACCTAGAGATGTTCTGGAGTTGGAGAAATGTGTTTGCTTGTTTTAAGGTGTACAGGTGACGGATGCAACTTGACGGTCGATGACGAGTGATCGCGACAAAACGGGTGCTTTGTGTCGGACGATTAAGGAGGGCCAGGTGGAGCTAATGGTGATCTTAGCTATACACATGAAGGTCAAGCAAAGCATGAAATGGAGGATGAAAACAGCGTGTTAACAAAGTCAAGCGAATGGGATACCGGTGCAAGTGCAATGCAGCCTGAGGGATCGGGAGTAGGAGAGACTTGCCGGCGGTCAAGATTGTAAGACGGAAGACATGCGTCATCATCAGAGCACTTGTTTCAGGTTGAAGCAAGTGACGTCTAGTCACGCTTTGAGAAGCATGCTAGGGTTTCGTGGTTTGGTCTCAAAACCGTAGGAGAACTAGAGGGGTACGTGGTACCATCGTAAATCTTGCGTCGAGGCGAAGCCATGTTTTAAAGGCGCCAAGACCGCCCGTTGGATGGAGAAGAAAATAGACCAAAATTCCTTTGATGGTAGGTAGGGGTGTACTACAAGAGATGAGTTTTTTAGAAACAAGTTAAGAAATTTGGAGGTCAAGTTTCCTAGGCCTATAAATAGAGGAGTAGGGCTATGAAAAAAGTGAACCAAACATTTTGAGCCCATTGTGCCACCCATATGAGAGTATTGTGCTAGTTTTTTAAAGGAGATGACAATGAGTGCTTAGTCTATGTAATAGATGAGAGTTTTAAGAGAAAAATCTTTGTAACCTGTCTAAAAAAGGGTGACCTCTTTGAGTAATAAAGTTTATTTTGTTTCATATACTTGAATGCTTGAATTCTCCTTCATGTAGTTTCCCTCTCTTGGTTTCCTTACCTTGTATGCAAATTTTTTCTCTTTGGTGTTGATTTTCATTTTTCTTTTTGAGCTAAAATTTTAATACCTTGAGAGGTTACTCTTCTTGATGCTAAAGATATAAAATTCACATATATATACATATCTGATAGGGTATTGAATTCCATTATCTTAAGAATCATCTTAGATATCTTTTTCACCCGGTATTCATCTTTTGATCCTTGAGTGATCTTTTCTTAAGATTCAACCTAGTGTTCGATGCTAACCATGAGATCCACTTTTTCTTGAATCTTTAAGTTTGATTTTTGATCTTTCTTCAGAGTCTCTAGACTTTCTGCGTAGGTATAGTTTTTCCGCTATGTATTTGTGTTGCGTTCTATTGTGATTTTCTTATAGAGATGCGTTGGACGATCGAACAGAAAAAGATCATCAATTTTATAAAAAATTTAAAACATCTATTCATCATTTCTGGTCACCACTCTCAATCCTATGGTATGAGCCCGCACCTTCGGAGACCCAGAGGAAGCAGAATCAAAGGAACGTAAGGCGGGGGAAGAAGAGGCATATGTACCACCACAACGTGCCGTGGTCGGGCCGCCGTCGCAGAAACAGGAGAACCCATTCCTGCTGCGCGTCTCGTTACTTTGGTAGCCGCACCATCCGCCGGAGTCCTCGCATGTGCCACACTGCTGGGAGTGACGGTTGTAGATCAACTCGAACCCAGTTTTTTCTAGTAGCTCTTGGATTTGCTCCTTGAGCTCAACCAACTGATTGACATCCATTCTTTATGATCTCTTATTTGTAGGAGCCAATATAGGTACTAACTCAATCACGAACTCAATTCACAATCGGGCGGCATATCTAGCAAATCCTCCGGAAAGAAGTCTGGAAATTCATTGACCACTCTGCTATCTTTCACTGCATTGGCCTTGTTGAGGTTGGCATTGATAGCTGACTCCATTGTGGCTTGGAATTCCACCTTGGTACCATCTCTGTGTGTCAACTGTACTGACTTTGTAGCACATCTAATGATTCTATTATACTTGATCAACCAGTCCATTCCTAGTATGATATCAATTCCCTTGGATTCTAGAATGATGAGGTTTACAAAAAGTCTATCCCCCCTTATGCATATACTTATTTTAGGTCATACATGTCTTGATTCTATTTTTCCCCCAGGAGAACTAACTAGCACCCGATTTTTTTTATTAATGCTCTTGGAAATTTATATGTATTCACAAACCGAGATGATATGAATAAATGCGTAGCACTTGAATCGATCAAAACTATAGCAGGGTGAGAGTTTGCAGAAAACATCCCAACACTACTTCAAGAGCATCCTGGGCTTCTTACACGACAACATGATTGACTCGATCATGCATCACATTCTGCTGAGGTTGCTGCTGCTGATTGTTGCCCTGAGCCTGTGCTTGGCCTTGCTGCTTCTTGGGGCACTTGTTGGCGAGGTGCCTGAAGTTGCCACAACTGAAAAACGGCCAATGTTGCCCGATCCTTAACCAGTGCGATTCTGCTGATGGGGCTGGTTGTTTGTTGTTGGGTCACTGCTACTGGAAGTTAGGCGTGACTGCTGCCCTAGCTACACTGGAGGCTTGTAAGCTCCTGCAACCTGATTGGGCATCTTCTGCGGTGGCCTTTTTTGTTGATTCTGTCCTCCATGGCGGAACATAGGACTTGTGGCAAGAGGATTGAAACGTGGACATGTGTTGCTGCCTGAAGAGTGACCTTGCAGGCTGCACTTGCGTTCTTCTCCATGATGAAAGCTCTGTCTTCCAGTTTCTAGAAATTGGGGTACTCATTGGCTGAGACGGCGTACTGTAATCCTGTGTTGAGACCCTCTAGGAAACAGTCATGTTTCTTCTCGTCGGTATCAACATCATTGGGAGCATAGCGAGAGAGTTGAGTGAACTTAGTGAGATACTCTCTTACTTACATGGGTCCTTGCTTCCGACCGAGGAACTCCTTCCTCTTCAGCCTTACTTCTCCCGCAGGGACATGGTGTGCACGGAAGCTATTTCAGAACTCTGCCCATGTGATCTCTTGGGGATCCTCCTAAGCATCAGTGTATGTTGTTCACCATTCTTGAGCTGGCCCAATGAGTTGGTGAGAAGCGAAAAGAAATCTTTCCCTTTTGGTATATTGAGCTATCTGCAGCTTGCTCTCAATGGTCTTTAACAAGTCATCAGCCTCCATAGGTTCAACTGCTTGGGAGAAGGTGGGTGGCTAAGTACTCAAGAAAGTTCAGAGCCTGGACTGCGATTGCTGCAGCGGTGCTTGCTGGACTTGAGGTTGCTGGTTAATAGCCTGCATCATGCCTTGGAGAATGGTCATCACTTGGTTTGCATCCATCAGAGGGGGCGGGGGTAGAAGATCACGCTGGTTGGCATTGCTGTTGTTGACGTTGTCATTGTTGGTGTTGCCATGCGTAGTGTTCACCATCTGTTGGTAGAAAAGGTACGAGTGGGGAAACATAAGAGAAAAGTAAGGGCAGAAAAACAAGACAAGAACATACAAGAATAGATATAGCACGAGAGAAAGAAGGGACTCTCAAGTATTATTATATTATTAACTGATGCAATATAGAGGAAGAACCCCCGCATTACACTAACACTCATGCAAAGATCCAACTTATGATAAGGCTCACACTATAGATACAAGCAAAAACCATAGACTTAATAAACAACACAGACAACCGAAACGACCGAGAATAAACTATTTATTTAGCTAAGGACATCATCCTAGTTCGATACTACTCCTTGTCTGCTGTAGCTGCTGGATCTGCTGCAGCTGCTGGACCTGCTACAACCTCCAGACGTAGCCACTTGCGTGATGGGGAATGGGGTGGTGCAGGCACTGGTCTCTCAGGAGCCTCCTCAGGGAACTGGTTAGAATTCTCTAGCAAAATCTGCAGCTCACGGATGCTCTGCTCCTGCTCTGCCTGACGCTAATGCATATCCTCCATCTCGTCGAGGGCTCTGTCGAGCTCAGCGTATAGGGCCGCAGTGAGGCAGACCTGCTCTCTCAGACATCCATCTGGCTCGTTGTTGACAGGCGTGAAGATGACCTCCAGACTACCGGATGAGCGCTGCGGGAACTTGCCAAACTTAGTGAGGCAGAGGGCCTGTTTGTTCTCCCTACAGAGAATAGCCAGAGCCTGACAGGAGATGTCCTTGATCCTAGCCTCGAATGTAGCTGTGAGGGCGACAGCGGAGTGAACATGGTGAACCCGACAAAGACCGTCATCAGTGGGCTTCTTGAACATGGTCACCTCTACTAACCAGGAGTAGCCACGACCTCCGAGCAGAACTCTGACTCCCTTGTAGAGTGGAGAGTTGTGGTAGCCTAGACCCTAAAACAGGTACCATAGCGTGTGAGTGAAATAGCTGGCGAGCTGTCTATCGGAGTAGAACTCGGCAGGGGTTGGTGCGCCCAGACAACACCACTGGGGATCTCCGGATCAGGAACCAGCACATGCTTGCACGGGTGATCTTCTTGCGGGCCATCTAAAATCTCAAAGATGGCAAAAAATTAGTAACAGTTTTATATAGAACAGTAGGTAGTGTAAGGAAAGACTGAAAGAATTTTTTTTTATAAAAGTAGTTGTACAAGTATAAGTCCTTAACCCGTCCTTTGTATCTAGGCTACATCTTACAGTCAACACGGCTCTGATACCACTTCTGTAACACCCAGTTTTAAAAGAACAAAATTAGGTACAACATATGTATGCCCGGATCAAGTTTCTATATATGTGTTACATCATTAGTGTATCATTACAGTACCATTATTATATTAACATTATTAACTTATTAGAAAAGGACCCAAGAGTCTAAAAGAAAATACAGCGAAAAAAGGGAGCTTCAGCGCTAGAGGATCTTCCATCTTTCACAGGCGTCAACCGAGTACACACCAGCTTAGAACAGGAGCTCCAGGTCGAAGTCATCCTCATCGAAGGATGTAATTTCATTGACTACTTCTGAACAGCAAAGGGATGCAAGAAAGGGAACAACTGGTGTGAGCACACAGTATACTCCACAAGTGTAGGGAAAACATGCCATGCGGCTTAAGTCAAGGAAAGGTTAGAAACTAGTTAACTGCACTAAGCAACTATGAACTATAACTCTTACAACAGGCATTCTATTTACTAAGTGTGAAGACACAACAATATCAAGAAGGAATTCCATTACCCGGCTACCCAACCATAGCAAAACCCTGATCCCAACTAATCAAGAAGAAGTCCAAGCCACTCTTGATCGTGAGCATAACTGATCGATTAGTTTTATACTCTGCAGAGTTTGCACAGCTTTCCCCATGAGTCGTGATTCCCATGTTGCTTTACACTTCCGGGTGTGGAGTCTAGGTCTCACTACAAGGCCTTTACAAAGCTCCCATTGACTTGTAGACACCCTCTAAGGTTTCACCGCTAACAGTGATTCCATCACTACAGAAGCCCCCTCTTGTGCCACTCAACCGTCCACTGGTGCCTATAGAATCGAAGGGGTGGCTAATTGATTGGTTAGACCATACCCATATAAGACTCGTGGTTGTGCAATTTATTTAGGTTACATGCTTCAAGAACCGATCCTTAGGATCCCACACAGGAACAACTACAAATCAACTGTGTATTACCCGCACACGTGCATTCCCGCTACAAGTACAAAGTTATAAGCTTTTGAAGTTCTAGGGGCTTTCTTGCAAATTTTACTTAACTTCAGAGAATGAACCTATAAATTACCAAAAAATTCTGATTATGATGTCATAAAGCAAAAAGGAAATATTTTTCTATTGAAAACCCACGGAAAAGGTTCATGGGCCATGGACCATGGCCTGAAGGCCGGTCCATGGTCCATGGTGGACCAGTTACATATGAGTGAAGGGGTATGCGATCTGGGCCGCTAGATCTTGATTGGATGGCCAAAAATCGATGGGGGAAAAGAACTTGGGCCGGTGGCGCTGGACATGGCCGGTGGCGCTGGACATGGCCGGCGGCCTGCCGACGGTGGATTTCGAACTTTAAAGAAATAAACATCAAACTCTTACAACAATTGACATATATTGTCTTCTATATAGATATTTGTAGCGGCATAGAAGTACTGGTGCCTAATAACACCGCAGGCAACTGACCAAGAGACACACACCTAGAACGTCACAACCTTGTCCAGATAGTCTTCAACATGTTCACCGATAACTCCATAGGCAATCGACGGAGAACACCTCACTAGAATGCATCTTTCACGAGGTCTTCAAATTCTTTCCTAACTGAGTGTTTGGTTATAGCAAGTGTGAGCACATGTCGTACTCAGCAAGTTGTGAATGAATTATTATGCATATGAAGGCTTTGACAAGGTAAGGCTAGTTTGGCTCTTTTGCATACAATAACATTTAAGTAAAAATATTTGAAAAATAGTAGTAATTAAGTATATGACTGTAAACAACCAACCACCTCAAGATTCCACCCATCTCGACCTAACCAACTGACCACCTCAACCAAAGGTTCAACCACCAAGGTTGAACACCCAACACCTCAACTAGGGCTCCCACCGCCAAAGTTGAACTACTAACTACCTCAACCATGATTCTCACCATCGTGACTGGCCCACACCTCAACTATTGTCCCTAGCACCATAGTTGACCACACTAACCAAACCATCAAGTTATAATCATGGTAGGTTTTTCATGCCACTTGTGACCGTGAGCACGGCTGAATATTCAATTTTAACTCTGCAGAGGTTGTACATACCAACAAGTTATGATTTCATCACCCGCAAGCAGGTGACTAAGTCTCTATTTTGACCGTATTAGCTAGACACTTGCACACATCCAAAGTGTGTGGCCAGGAGATCACTACAAAGCATTTACAATGCTCCTCTCAGCACATGTCTACCTGCTGAGGTTTCACCGCTGCGTGATTCCACCTCAACAACAAAAGCCTCCTCTTGCGCCTTTCGGATCCCAAAACATCATCCATTCACCGCTCTTCTGTCTGGTCTACACTATGCTGAGAGTAAGCAAATTACTTGGCTAGGCCTAACCCATAGTAGGCATGTGGTTGTACTGTAAGCACAGAAAGGTCACCCTATGAACCGGTCCTTAGATTTGAACAAGACTAATACTTTCCAAACCATACATCCCATCATACGATATGCTCAAATTCCTATACCATGTTGCTACAAAAGTTATTCCATCATATTTTATCGTTGTTTCATAGGACCACTATCAATTTCGTAGAGCATTAATCATGATTACACCCCCAAAGCAAGGCTAAGCATCATCTACCCTTCCATAACCCAAAACCATACTAAGGCGACAAGGATGATCAGGGAAACCTAGGGTAAAGCCTAACACTTGGGATTCCCAATAATTTATTAGCATGCATGTAACAAAACATTTGTACAACTAGGATAAAATGATTAAGAACACAATGGCCTTCACTCGACTCAGTTGGGTCTTCAGAAAAGTCTTGGTCTTGAAGTCCTTCTAACTCCTCTAGAACATTTACTAATCGCGAAAACTACTAACAAACAACACAAAGCAAATAACTAAGAACAGCATACCAAACATAATCAAAACACTTTAAAAATACTATGGTTGGATGGGTATAATTTTATAGAAGAAATGTAGATGCAAGAATCGCATGAGTCGAAGTTAGGATGAAAGATAACAACTTTCGGAAGATGGATTAGGCTGAAAAGGAAAGATTAGTTTATAATCGTGGTAGGTTTTCCGTGCCGCTCGTGACCATGAGCACAGCTGAATATTCAGTTTTAACTCTGCAGAGGTTGTACATACCAACAAGTCGTGATTTCATCACCCGCAAGCTGGTGACTAAGTCTCTATTTTGCCCGTGTTAGCTAGACACTTGTACACATCCAAGGTGTGTGGCCAGGAGATCACTACAAAGCCTTTACAATGCTCTTCTCAATACATGTCTACCCTTTAAGGTTTCACCATCGCGTGATTCCACCTCAATAACGAAAGCCCCCTCTTGCGCCTTTCAGATGTGAAGACATCGTCCATTCAACGATCTTCTACCTGGTCTACACTATGCTAAGAGTAAGCAAATTACTTGGCAAGGCCTGACCCATACCTAGCTTGTAGTTGTACTATAAACACAGAAAGATCACCCCATGAGCTGGTCCTTAGATTTGAGCAAGACTACCACTTTCCAAACCATACATCCCATCATACCACATGCTCAAATCCCTATACCATATTGCTACAAAAGTTATTCCATTATATTTTGTCATTGTTGCATATGACCATTATCAATTTCGTAGAGCGTTAATCATGATTACCATCCCAAATCAAGGCTAAGTATCATCTACCCTTCCATAACCCAAAACCATACTAAGGCGACAAAGATGATAAGGGAAAATCAGGGTAAAGCATAACAATTGGGATTTCCAAAAATTTATTAGCATGCATGTTTATAAAACAAAACATTTGTAAAACTAGGATAAAATTATCAAGAACATAACTTGCCTTTCACTCGACTCAGTTGGGTCTTCAGAAAAGTCTTGGTCTTGAAGTCCTTCCAGCTCCGCTGGAACATTGACTAATCACGAAAACTACCGACAAATAATACAAAGGAAAACACTAAGAATAGCATACCAAATATAATCAAGACACTTTAAAAATACTATGGTCGGATGGGTATAATTTTAGAGAAGAAATATAGATGCAAGAATCGCCTAAGTCAGAGTTAGGATGAAAGATAACAGCTTTCGGAAGATGGATTATGATGAAAACGAAAGATTAGTTTACCAAAGTTATCTTCCTAGAGGAAAAGATTTATTGCGCAATCATTGTGTCAGACCTGACAACATCATTGTGCAAGGTTCAAGAGGTATATGGCTGATTAGACTTCACTGACTAGGCTAAAGAGAATGATGTGATGCTGACTTGGCATGCCATGCAAGCATCATCTTGGATTAAAGAAGAGGTGAGCTGAGTGATGGATCAAATGGCTAGAGGTTGCGCTTATGGTTTAAGGATATTGCCGGTGAATCTGCGTAATGACGGCAGCTCGGGTTTCATCGGAGACGACGATCGGGCGTGTGGCCACTGACATCGATGTTGGGCTTCAGTGGTGTTTCAGCGAAATGAGGGAATCATAGTGCAGAATGCGGAAAGGCTAACTCAAAGGTATGATTAGTTTTGGAAGGGATCATTCGAGGTAGCGGCGAAACAACGACGACTGCTGCTAGGTTTTGGTGCTGACAGCGAATAGATGCAGCAACGAAGATTCTCACGTTCGCGGAGATTGGCTATGAATTTTGAGGAACTGTCTGAACAAAGGCATTCATATATCCCGGGAACACAATTCTATAGCAGATGTCCAGGCTCCCGATCATCGCCTGAGAGGAAGATCGATCAACAAAGATAAGATGGGTGACGGTTGCGGCATGCTGTGGTTGGCAGCCGTGTTTTGGACGTGTCGGTGCACAACCAGTGAAGGGCACATAGGGACATGTAGAAGACTCCATGGGACATGTCGTGACACAGATGGCACATCCATACGGCTTCCAGATTGATGGGGAACGTGACAGCAAACTCGGTGTGCGCACAGAACACATCCAAAAATCGGACAGCGGGCATGTCGACCTTGATCCCGTGGTTTGGCTGCTCTACTGGACGACCTAGTTGGTGAGGGCATGGGCAACATCATGGGTTATGCTCTGGTAAAAGGTCATGGCGATTTGACTTCTGGTCAGCCAGGAACATCGATGTCAATTGGTGACGGCACATCTGTCCGCGACACCGGCAATCGTGGCGGCATAGATGAAGCTTTGGCTGGGGTGAGGGCTTAGCTAGGGACTTATTATGATGGTAAAATAGGGGTAAGGAAGGATAAGGAGCGGTCCTCACCTTGCTTTGACGATCGGGGAAGGAGGATTCGCGGATACGACGACGTAGCGCATCACGGACGGCTACAGTGGCGCACGGGCAGGGCACCTATGGCTGTTAGGGCTTGGAGGGATGTAAAGGGGGTAGGAGTGGATGTTCAACTCCTATTTATAGGTCTAGGGCGGCTGGTTGAGGTGGATACCAAGCCAGATACGATTCGGATTCAAGTTCGAGTCGGTTAGGATTTTCTTTTCCGCAGCTCTTTATTTCGAGGACGATATCTCCATCGTCCGGACCCAAATTGGACATTTCTGGACTCTAAAATATATTACTCGAAAAGATATACAATGTTGGTGAACTTCTGAAAACGCCATTTTGATTTCCAAAAATGCGTCACAAGATAAACTATTTGAACTAGGACTTATAATGTGCAGCATTGATTCGGGGACCATAATTCCTAGCTCCTTTATCCAAAAGGGACTTCCATAGGTTCATATCAAAGCTCTCGACGAGACCTACAACTTTAGTATTTTCAATATTTGCATTTGAGGCCGTCTTGAACTCTGAAACTGCATTGGAAGATGAGACTATCCAGGACTCCGTGAATATCCACAGATTTCGTGGATCCTTTGTATTGGGCCTTCTAGATGACTTGTGTGCCGGCCAAGGGCTTGGGTTTCAGTAGGATTGGGTCCAATGGCACCTTAGGCATATCTAGGGTTCCAGAAAAGAAACTTTTACACAGAAATTTGAATAGGGTTTGAATTGAATTGAGCTTGGAGGGAATTTGAGAGAAATGAAAAATGTGGTTAACAAGAATGGGAGTAGATAAGGAATTTGAATTTGGATTTAGGTAGAATTTGACAAAGAGGAGAAATTGGCTTTAAACAAGAATTTGGATAAGATTTGAATTGAACTAGAGAAAAAATCAGGTATGATTAAGGATAAAATAGATGATGAATTCAAGAATTTTGAATTCCAAGCATTAAGATCCTTAACCTACCAACTATTGAATTTTGTAAAAACATTTTCAAAACCTTTTACACTCAAAAACACCAAAGAAAAGAGAAAGAAAAAGACTCTAACGCATTTAGCTAGCTCCTAGCAAAACTCGGCATGCAATGCATAAGAAATAATAACCTAGGTTTCTTGGTTGTTTATGAAAATAGGTTTTAAACTACTCTACTTGTGAAGCTACTCACAAAAGTTGGAAAATTTTAAAAAGTTGTAAAATCTTAGAAAGTAGGGTGTTACACTTTGATGGTATCTTGATTTACAGCAAGTAATATGAACTACACTTTGATCACTTACATGTTGTTTTTAACGCTTTGAGAGATGCACGTTTGTTTGGTAACCTCGAAAAGTGCACCTTTTGCACGGATCGAGTCTCTTTTATTGGCTATGTTGTTACTCCACAGGGAATAGAGGTGGATGAAACAAAAATCGAAGCCATAAAGAGCTAGCCAACTCCTGAGACTATTACACAAGTGAGAAGCTTTCATGTTCTTGCAGGTTTCTATAGACGCTTTGTTCAAGATTTCAGTACCATTACAGCTCCATTAAATGAGTTGATAAATAAAGAGTAGTTTTCAAATGGGGACCTGCACAAGAACAAATATTCAACTTGTTGAAAGAGAAGCTCACCTATGCGCTCTAACTCCCTGATTTTGATAAGACCTTTGAACTAGAATGTGATGCTAGTGGGATTGGAATTGGATCTATCCTAATTCAAGAAGGTAAACATGTTGCTTATTTCAGTGAGAAATTAAGCGGGTAAAGTCTGAATTACTCTACCAATGATAAGGAATTGTATGTTTTAGTTCGAGTGCTTGAAACTTGACAACATTATCTATGGCCCAAAAAATTTATTATACATTCTGATCATGAATCGCGGAAACATATTATAAGTCAAGCTAAACTGAATAAACGACATGCTAAATGGGTAGAATTTGTTAAGCCTTTTTCATATGTCATAAAACATAAGAAAGAAAAGGACAATGTAATTGCGGATGCGTTTTCTAGGCGTTATACCATATTATTTCAACTTGATCATAAGATTTTTTGGTTTAGAGACAATTAATGACTTATATGCTGCTGATTTAGACTTTAAAGAGGTGCTTGAATATTGTAAAGAAGGAAAAACATGGAATAAATATGTGCTTAATGATGGATTGCTCTATCGTGCTAACAAGCTATGCATTCCAGCTAGCTTCGTTCGTCTTTTGTTGTCGCAGGAGGCGCATGGAGGAGGATTGATTGCATATTTTGGAGCAAAGAAAACTAAAGATGTGTTGGCCGCTCATTTCTTTTGGCCAAAGATGAGACGTGACGTCGAGCGCTACGTGTCACGTTGCACCACTTGCAATAAAGCTAAGTCTCACTTAAATCCACATGGTCTTTATATTCATCTTCATGTTCCTAGTGCATATTGGGAGGATATTTCTATGAATTTTGTTTTAGGATTGGCAAGGACAAAGAGGGGGTGGGATAGCATATTTGTACCTGTTCCTAGTGCATCTTGGGAGGATATTTTCATGTATTCTGTTTTAGGATTGCCTATAACAATGAGGGGGGATAGCATATTTGTAATTGTGGATTATTTTCTAAAATAGCACATTTTATACCATGCTATAAGAGCGACGATGCTACAAACATAACTGATTTATTTTTTAGGGAAATCGTTCGACTATATGGAGTGCTTAATACTATTGTCTCGGATCATGGCACAAAGTTTTTGAGTCACTTTTGAAGATCATTTTGGAATAAATTGGGGACAAATTTGCTGTTTTCTACTACGTATCATCCCCAAACCGATGGTCAAATAGAGTTTGTCAACCGTATATTATCAACCATATTACGAGCAGTTCTAAAGAAGAATTTGAGGATGTGGAAAGAGTGTTTACCACATATTGAATTTACTTACAATAGATCGGTACACTCCACCACCAAGGTAAGTCTGTTCCAGGTAGTGTATTATTTTAATCCCCGTGCTCCTATTGATTTACTACACTCTCCTAGTTTTGAAAGAATTAATTTAGATGCTAAGAAATGTGCTGAATTTATTCTTAAGTTGCATGAAATAACTAAAAAGAATATAGAGAGCATGAATGAAAAGTATATGATTGCTGGAAGTAAAGGTAGGAAGGAAATAAAATTTGAACCGGATGATTTAGTTTAGTTGCATTTGAGGAATGATAGGTTTCCAGAACTAAGAAAATAAAAAATGATGTCTATAGTTGATTGAGAAAATTAATGACAATGCATATAAATTGGACCTACCTATAGATTTTGGAGTTAGTCCCACATTTAACATTTCAGATCTAAAGCCCTACTTGGGAGAAGAAGAAGGGCTTGAGTCGAGGACGACTCCAATTTAAGAGGGGGAGGATGATGAGCCCATGGCTCCTTCGGATACGATCAATACCACCAATAATCCTCAAATCATATAAGGTCCAATTACAAGAGCACGTGCGCGACAATTAAACTAGCAAGTGAACTCATTCCTCACTGTTCATACTTTCTTGGATGGATTGCTATTGAATATTTGTGAATTTTATTGCTTAAGAACATGGAAAACGCACCACAACCTTCCACAACCTTATATGGACATCATCCCTCAAAAGACAAGTCTACTCGGACACGAAACTAAGCTCTAGTCATGATCGTGGTCGAAGTCATGGTCGTGGTCGAGTCTCAGGACAGCACGTCAGTAAAACAGGCATAACTCTCTCATACGAAGTCCGTTTTAGACGATCTTATATATTCTGGAAAGCTTATGACGAACCCTTTCCAATGGATCTATGCTTGACCAAATATTCCATATAGTATAGATAGAGTCAAAGAAATAAGGTGTTGTATCACCATTTTGGACCCTATTGGGTCTTGTAATCGTGTCGGGGTCAGAGTCCAGGTTGTGCATACCTCTTTTCACGGTGGCACAACCCTAGGTCGACCTCCTCACGTTCCCCCTATATATATACAATAGCCGTCATAGTTTAGGCTTGGGTTTGCTTAGATTATTCCGTTTTACACAGTTTCACCGCTTGTTCGGTTTGTGAAACCCTAACTCGAGCACTTCATTGGTAATTAGCAATATTCAGATTGCATCTACCTATTTTTTTTCTTGTGTTCTCGATTCGCTTGTAGAAAAAGCCTTCTTGGCGAGGTCAACCGCATATTGGTACGGTTGATAATCACGAAGTAGTGGTGTAGCTGTTGCGAGGGTTCTCGATCTGTCTTGGTCAGAGCCTTTAGATCATCAACGTCGAAACTCCATCAATCGACTTATCATATTACCTTCAGACGATCGGGCAAACATGCATCAATCGTGACGGTGGTCAAGTGTGAATGTATTTAACATATCTCGATGTTATATTTGTAAGGTTTTTGCCTTGCATATGTACGTTATATTTGGACCTTACATTTGTATTTGATTGTGTACCTATATATCATAATATGTTCATTTAACTTTATGTGCATGTATATTATATGTTTTTCACGTAACTGTGTGTATATTTCCATATAACAGACTAGTTATATTTCAATGCAGATATGACACACCCACTGACCCCCAAGCTTCTTAACCCTGCAATGGACAAGAAGCATCACAGCTTCTTGTCTGCTGTTCACCAAATGGAGTTAGAAGTTTTCCGACCATGTAGCCGTAGGGAGCTACTTATGATCAACGATCGTTGAAAGCACCGGTATGTCACGAATTAGCTATGTATGTGGCTGATTATTTATTTATTGCATGCTCTGCATTCACTTAGTATTCCAAATGGTTCAAGTTGGCAGCATCTGACTCCTACCACTGTGTCATTTGGTGGAGGCCCGAGCGACAGAGAACCCTGAGGCAGCGGCGAGGCAATTTCATCTTGACCGTTCACTGATCGCTGCACTGGTCAACCGGTGGAGGCCTGAGACACACACTTTCCACCTCCCCTATGGTGAGATGGCTCTGACGTTACAGGATGTAGCCTACCTGTTAGGCTGACCTTGCACCGGAGCCACCGCTGAAGTCATCGACGTGGATGCAGACCGAATAAACATCATGCACTAGTAGTTCACCCCTGTTCAGCAGATGGATGACGCTCCTGCCTATGTGCCCGAGTTCCTGTCAGATCTGCGAGGGCCCATAAAGAAGTGGATCCTCTAGTTTTAGGTACCTTGCAATTTACCATCCTATTTACTTTACGATTTTAAATATATTTTACTCATCATCATTTGCATTACTTCAAGCCTACATACATCCACTCGGGCACTGGTGTGTACTCGATCTCGAGGCACTTGGAGGCCTACCTGCTTTGGTTGTTTGGCTGGGTTATGTTCACCAGCGGCCAAGGCCACCTGGTGTCGAGGACCCTTGTTCCGTACGCGAGGGGGATCGTAGATGCAGAGCCTGATGATGTCCCCCAGTTGAGCTGGAACTCCGCTATCCTGGCAGCGACGTATCGATCCTTGTGCGACGCGTTAACGAAGGAGCAACAACCCATATTTGCTGGGTGCCCACTCCTACTACAGTTGTGGTCGTACATGATTGTTTCATGATGCATCTTCGATTCACGAACTAGTCTTACATATTTGAACGTGTCTACTTTCAATGTACTACTTACCATGTCATTACTGCATTTCTTAATCCATGTGACCACACGCTAGTTGCATTTCTTCAATAGGTTACTGCATTTCTTCAACAGGTTGCCTACTTTTTATGTACTTCTTACCATGTCATTACTGCATTTCTTCAATTGGTTGACCCATTTCGCCAATGCTTGCGGTAGTATCCTCTTATGATTAATGTGATAGCACGAGCACCTCGGGGACTGACATAGACTGAGGTTGTATCCCCAGTACCTCTGGGACAAACAATTATTGCACCTCTAGCATCAACCATGTGCTTGTATGAACCATTCAACACACAGGTATTGCTTGCTTTAGGATGAATGCTTAAAGCAGGCTTTCACTTTGGACTAAGATCAAAGGAATATATATTACTTCTACACCCATGCAAAGTCTATTCTCCAAGCAAAGGGGCATCCAAAATCATGCAGTAAAAGTCAATTACAATAAATTCTAAACCTTCAGGGATGAATTACTTTTCATTTATTTGTTAGTCATTTATTAAGCTTTGTTACATATTAATTATGATACTTAATACTTATTTAATATTTCTTAAATAATCAAGGACTCGCGTTTTGGAGCAGAGCCAAAATGTTGCTGTGAAGAATCAATATAGCACTTAATACATCCTTGCAGGTTGTGCATAAAGGGAAGAATGATCCCTTCAAGGACGACAACTTAATTCAAGCCGTGGCTAAATTGCATGCAAAATCCTTCTGTTTTGTATTAACTGCTCCGCTTCAATATGTAACCATCAAGGACGTTAGGACCAGTGATGTTGCCCGACCAGTATGCATCACACATTCAGGTTTATCATTTTCTATTTGGTCATAATACTTATCTTTTTTCCATTAATTCGAATGCTCCTCTTTTGCGTTAGGCGTTCCTGAAAGACGCACAGTTGATTAACAAAGAAATCACAAACTTCTTGATGATGTATATACTCTTTGACAGGGTATGATACCTGGTTCACGTAGAAGACAACGACGTTCAATAGCATACGGGTGAGGCGACTTATCCGAACACTCATTATACACTGTATACAGATTTTGTCTCATATGCAGTGCAAGAATTTTAATATAAATATGGATGATGTGGATAAATCACCTAGCACGTAAACCATCTTAATAGTGTATTTTTCCTTAAAATCAATTAGACTCTAGTACTCATAGAGTCCATAAACATCAAAATGAGACAACCTGTACCAGTACACAGTGTGACTACTCACCCCCATGAATAACAGGAGATGCCAGGACGAGAGGCACTGCCAGCCTGCTGCTCGCGGTCAGTCGTGGCGCGAAATTTCCACATCCAGTCGAAGAACATGTCGTTCTCAGCCTAACCCCCTGGTCTCCACGCACAGCCTCGACGAGTAAACCCAAACCAGCACTCCCCTCCTTGTCGCTCCCTCCTCTTCCCATTCACACGCGCGATGGCTCCCCTGCTCCTCCTCCCGCTCCCCGTCCTTCTCCTCCACGCCGCAGCCGACGGCTTCCCTGCTACCTGCAGCAACGTCACCTGATAATCTTTTTTTTTCAGTCATTCAATATATCTCTATAAGAAAATCACAACAAAATACAACATAAACACGCAACTGAAAAACTATACCTAGGCAGAAAGTCTGGAGACTTCGAAGAAAGATTAAAAACCAAATTTAAAAATTCAATAAAAAATGGATCTCATGATTAGTATCAAACACTAGCTTCAATCTTGAGAAAAGATCACTTAAGGATTGAAAGATGAATACCGAATAAAAAAGATATCTAAGATGATGGCTAAAAACAAAAGAATTCAAGACCCTATCATATATATGCGTGCGTGCATGCGTGCGTGCGTGGTATTAAAATTTTAGCTCAAAAGAAAAAATAAGAATCAACACCGAAGAGGAAAAATTTGCACACAAGATCAGAAAACCAAGAGAGGAAAACTATAAGAAGGAGAATTCGAGCATATAAAACAAAATAAACTTCATTACTCAAAGAGATCACCCCTATTTTAAACGGGTTACAAAAATTTTCCTCTTAAAACTCTCATCTATTACATAGACTAAGCACTCATCGTCATCTCTTATAAAAAACTAGCGCAATACTCTCATATGGGTGGCACAATAGGCTCAAATGATTGGTTCGCTTCTTTCATAGCCCTACTCATCTATTTATAGGTCTAGAAAACTTGACCCCAAAATTAGAAGAAGAAATAAAAATTATGTTAGTAGGAAAGAAAACAATTTATGCTCCAAACTTATACCTGAATCGTATATACGTATTGGTTCAATTTGTATATATTTTAATTAACTATCAAAATCATATGTTAAGTGTAGACAATTCAACTAAATTAAAATATATTTGTCTTGCATGTTGTCTATTTAATATGATGACTTTAAGCTACACGGTGATTCTTAATTTATTATGTTAATAAGAATTTTGAATTTTTATTTTTATTATGATTTTTAGCTATTGATTAATTGTATTTTACATATACTCTTTATTTAGGTATTTGATTTTTTTATAAGACTATATTTGACATGGATTCTTATTTTTTTCTATTCTAACCTCAATTTTATTTATTATTTATTTTATTTTATTTGGACTATTTATTTAGATATTTTGCTTTTCAAACTGTATAAAAATTGATCTGCTAATTTTTCATATTTTTAATTTTGAATTTAGATATTTATTAATCGTATTTAATATAATTTTTTTAATCTAGATCTAACGATCATAATAATAAGTGATCTAAATCATTTTTTATATGATAATTTATGATCTTAAAAACGAATGATGCTTTCTCTTCTTAAATAATAATACGGTAGATGTCATCTTCGACGGTGACGTGCAGTTATGTTTACAGTGTTACGTGTACGCCATTGCTATATTAATAACGCGTGAAGTGCCAGAGTCGAATGATAAGGTTAATTGAGTGAGATCAACCAGGAGCTTCCCGATCGAATTACCAGCGACTTCAGTTAACTAATTAGTACGCGGTCGGATGAAAGAGATATGGTATGTTCAGAGAAACAGGGGCTCCGAACCATCTTTCCCTTGTAAGAATATAATAAAATTCAGAGCTAGCTCTTGTACCTCAGAACACGACCAGATCAACAAACTACGCACACACATCAGTGTCATACTGTACTAGTTAGGTTGCAACCCGCTGTGAACAAAGTAGCTTCTTCAACCCCCAATGAATCTGTTCAGAAAGACCTAATTTTTACGCTGTGCTTGTCCACTTGTCGCCAGCACCCAAGCGGAAAATAGTCTACACTGAGTAACACGCAACGGCAGCGTCGGACTAGTCAAAAAGAGAGAAAAGAAAGAAAACAACGGTGCTATCTGCATGGTTTGATATTCTTCTAAATCGGTAACTCCAAATTAAGGGTTACTAAATGTAGCTTTGTGGCAAGACCGCGAGAGTAGGCAAAAGAAACTAGCTAGTGGAGTAGACAAACAATAGAAGTGTGCAAATACCTACCGCACAAGCATTGTCATTTTAAAACTCATGGTGGCATTACAAGTCAAGAAGACCGTACCATTCGATTTGATGTGGAAACTTGGGCATAACTATTTTTTTCCACTTTTCAAATTGACTTCATCCTGATAAAGCGAGCCCGTAAGGCACCTTTGCCGTTAGGATTCTTGCGTGTTTCTTTTGCAATGATTATTTATCTGTTCAAATGACTGTTATTTGCAAGTTGCAAGGCAACAAATAGTGAGAACCTCACACACAAACAGTTTATCACGCAAGCTGATATCATCATAGTTCTGGACTACCAACTCCAACTGTGAGTACAGAATTAGTGTAACCTGCTTCGTATGATTAGCTCACATATAACCTGAGGTTGAAAATAATTTTAAAAATTAGTTTATCACATAAGAAAAATATTAGTTAATCTTTCTAGATGTTTTTAGCCATAATCATTGTTAGAAGATATAAAAGTAGTATTTTTTAGAGATTTTTAGTTTAAATTCTACATAGGTTTTTTGGGTGAATCTAATTAAAATGGGTTGTATATAGATTATGTAACACGTATAAAAAATTTTAGGATTTTTAAAGAACAGAAGGCAACTATTTTTAACAGAGAATATAGAAAGATAAATTGGAGTTATCAAGTACTGTGCTCGTAAACAGTACCAGCTGTGACTAGTTAATTTCGACGGAAAGGCTAACAAAGTAACATGGAAGGAAACGAAAATAAAATCGATGGTAAATAAGGAAATTTGTTTCTTTCAGTGATAAATAAGAAATTTGCTCTAATTCAAACTGAAAACATGACCCGTATAATCATAACTTCAAATATTAATACGACGAATAATTAATTCACACTAACAAAATTATACATACACATATAGATCTCGTAACCTCCTTGTCTCCGGTGTGTGCGCTGCTGCCTGCCTCTTGCTAATGGTGAAAGTTTGACTTCACCTAGTCGGGAGTTAGTTGGGTTTACCTAAAAAATTAGTGCCTGGGTAGGTAAAAAAACTAGAAATTCTGGCTCCTGTTTTCATCAGTTCAATAAGGATGGTTTTTGGCCTTGCGCCTCTTGTTCTGCTTTCGCACCAAATCCATGTTTTTCTCATGAACGAGATTCATCGGGCGGCCTGCTGAGCTCTACATCATTTTGTAGAGCAGAGAACCGTACTACTGCTGAAACGCAGCCTACAGACCTGGTTTGCATCGCCGGATGGAGAAACTAGTTAGCACTGGCTGTGTCAGGCAAGTAAAACTAGGACCAAACCCAACAAATTCCTTTCGCGACTCAGATTCTCGTCGTGAAGAGATTCCTGTTCCCTTTAGCGCTCCCAACGGTTTCCCTTCACGATTCCTTTCACGACGGGATTCTCAGATCATTCCCTTCAGAACGGGATTCTCTCCGTTCTCTTCACGATTCCCCTCAAAGTGAAGCTGTTGGAGATGAGAGGAAATAAAGGAAATGGGAACGAGGAAGAGAATTAGGAAATGAACGAAACGAAGGAAATATAATTGGGGGTAATCTTAGCACTGGCTCTGGCAGGCAAGTGACCATATCTTCTTACACGTCTCGAACACGTGATAGTTTCGTTGCTGCAGGCTCTTTGTTGGAGCCACAGCAAACTGGTCGTGAGAGCAGAGGCCGTCATATATAATTAAGGATGGAAACGGATCGTATTTGTATGGAATCGAATTTAGATAGTACGATTTATTATATTTTAATCTGAATAGGAATACGGATTCGGATATCCTCGAATACGAATACAAATCGGATAGTTCGAATACGAATCCACATTCGGATATCTACTTGATCTTCGAAATTCAGGTAGAAAATTTAAATTTTTGAAAAAATTTGACTGAAATTTGATAAAATTCGATTGAAATTTGTTCTAATTTGATTGGGCCGGAATTTTAGAAATTTTGTTCAAAATTCATGTTGGAAATTTAAATTTTTGATGAAATTTGACTGAAATTTGTTCCAATTTGATTGGGTTGGAATTTCGTTCGTATCTAAAATTTCTAAAACTTTAGCAAAATTTAGTTCCCTGGTTGGCGGATACGGATACGAATCGGATATATCTCGAATTCGGATATCCACATTTGAATCCGAATCTCGAAAACAAATTCGGATATATCCAGTTTAGTATCAATTTCAGAAACAAATACAGATACGGATATCCATATTCGTATTTTAACAGATACGAAATCAAATAATTCGAATTTCCTGCTATTCATTTCCACCCCCTACATATAATTGCAATGTTTTGGTCCAGCGACGTGTTTCAGGGGTTGGAGAACGCGCAGTTTTCTGTTCAATTCGATTTCAGTGGTCCCCAGAACAGAGAAGACTGGATCCCCGTTGTTTAGTAGTACTACTGTAATTTTCTACCACTTAACGCAAATCTTGTAGTGAGAAGGCAGAAATATCAATCGAAGACCAAGACCAAGAGCCTTTCTTCCATGGGGCTCCAAGCCTCGAACCAATCAAAAAGACACACGAGTCTGGACGGAACCACGAAGAGGTACTAATAGCCGATTTCGTGTGCCACTAATTGGCATTTTGCGAGACCCAGATGGTCACGGTCAAGCACGGCTCTTCCTTACCACGTGCCGCCATGTCCCTCTCATCGGCCACCCAATGCCCAACCTTCCGAGAAGACTCCCAGGGGCTCTCGAGACCTTACAAACGCAGGCGCGCGCGGACGCCAAGCAAGAAACCACTTGCCAACCAGCAGCTTCGCCTTCCCTGACTTCGTTAGCCATGGCTCTCTTGTTACGCCACCGTCTGCCGCCGCCGTTGCCGCTTCTCCTTGTCATCTTGGTCGCCGCTTCGCATGGCACTCCTTCCAGCGGGGACAACTACGACCCCCCCATGTGCCTGCGGCAACCTCAACACTGCGGCAACGTCAACATCAGATACCCCTTCTATCTTTACAACGAGACGGGGGTTCTCCTGGGTAAAAGCAGCTCGTACTGCGGCTACCCTGACTTGGGGATCATGTGCAGCGAGGACGACGAGCAGGCCATCCTGCAACTCGGCGGCCACAACTACACAGTCTCGAACATCAACTACACAGACCTCACCGTCTCCGTTGTTGATCAGGAGGTCCGGGATCAGGAGGCCTGCCCAAGAGTTGATCACAACGTGTCACTCCCGCTGGGGCTATCCTACGCTTACAACACCGTCGATTACCTCTTCTTATTCCTCAACTGCTCCTTCAACCCCGCGGTCGCAAAGTCGTATAACATCAACCCAATCAGGTGCGAAATCTTTGGCGGGCCGACGACGGGACTGTCGTTTGTGCTGTGGCAGAGCGACGTGCCGCTGGGGGACTGGTGGCAGGCGTGCCAACAAGTCTTCGAAGCGCCTGTACTCAAACATGACCTCCCAATCCCAGGTGTTCTTGAATGGACGACCGGTGGATATGGCAGCTATCTTCGTGGCGGTTTCCAGTTGGCGTGGAACCAAAAGCCTCCTGAGTGTAACCAGTGCGAGCAATCGAACGGGCAGTGCGGCTACAACCAAGCGGGGGAATTCGTAGGCTGCTTGTGCTCCAGCAGTCGAGCGGAACCTCACACTTGCAGTTCAGGTAAGCCCTTCGAAGCTTGTACACTAAATTTCAAATCAGCGGAGATTTTTAGTTGGCTTGCTTCAATTTTTTTGGGTGTCATCTGAATTTCCTTTTCCTGAGCATAGCATGAACTTGGTTAGTGCTACTATAATTGGGGCGTACGTATGGGTAGAACACGGTGACGTCGAGAAATCAATTCCTTAAATTTAGACGAAAAATAAATAACCCACCTGAACTAAAATATGTTGGGCTTTCCTGTCACGATCCCCACTCGAATCAAGCACTTAAATCACTCAGAACACCGAAGCGCCTCAGTTCGACGATTTGTATTGTCACCGAAGCCGAGTATACAACGGTGAGTACAAGTTAGGGGAAGAATGTAAGCATAGAGAGGGCAGCACTAGACTGGGTACAAGAGAGGGAAGGGTGACTAGGAAGAGAGAGAACAACAGAGGAGGGGGGGGGGATTGAGAGGAGAAGAGCTTGAGGAGGAAGAGACTTGTCTTCGGTGTTTGGTCTTCGATGCCTCTCAGTTCTGCTGGCTATGGCTCTTGTATTCCTACCGCTTCACAGCCGAGTAGGCCTCTCAGGTTCACTGGTCCAGCCCGGCATTCGCCTGTCAGCTCAGGGCGTGACGCATCCGTACTACTACCTCAAGTAAAAAACACATAACATTTTTTATTTTTTATAGTTTTTAACGTACAATTTTGATCATTATTTTTTATTAAAATATTATTATAATACCTAATAAAAATATTTTATTATAAAAATATTTTTTATGATAAATCTACACGTATAATTTTTATGTTTTTAAACTAGATATTTTAAAAATTGTTGACGGTGAAAATTTAAAAGTTTAATATAAAAGTCAAATATTTATGATAAGAGAAAGTAGTAGTTTGTGACGTTGTCTGCCAATCTCATGCCATGACTTTTCCTCTCCATGCTCCCGTGAGCCCGCTGCTTGCTGGTCCTTGCAACCTGCGAATGGCGCACGTTGTTTGGTCCAGAAACTGGAGGTGTCAAGTGCAAGGCCTGAGCATTTCTGAACACATGATGTTCTTCCATTTCTGAACCTAAGCCCAATTCTTGTCCCAATCCGGACCCAGTTGCTTGCTGTGAAACGCTTCGATTACCAGAGCTAGCAGTACCATGCGCTTGCCGCTTATTCTCCACGGCTGCAGTTGCCTGTAGGTACTCGGTGACGGCAATATCAGCACCACGTACGTGTGACTTCGTGTTAGCTAGGCTGGGCAGCTGGGCATTGCCGGCTCGTGATTCCATTTTCTCTAGCTGCCTTGCAGGATACAGACAGGCTTGTTGTTCAGGTGCAGTTGACCCAAGCCGGTTCCTGCCGCTTTCGTTGCCCCATTGTATTAGTAGCATGCTGTATTTTCGAACGCATGCTGGAGACCCATTCCAAAAGAAAACAAGGCCTTCTAGAAAAACCTGGAAAAGATTATAGTCCAAGCGCATCTTTCATTTGACGCGAATTGAAAAAAGTGGCCAACCAGGCTCTCGAGTCGCGATGGAACAATGACCTGGGAAGGTAACAAGGCAACTCACGCAGAGTGCCGATAAGCTTGGCACCGTCGCAAGTTGCTAGCTGCTACAGGCCTCCCATCACCCGTCGTGTGCCCGTATGTACTTGCCCCGTTGTCAGCGTCAGCCACCCAACTTTCACCGGTATGGCTCGCAAACGGAGCCGGCCGGCCATCCGCCAACCGAAGCACGCGCGCCAGAAATCCTTCGACTCGACCAAGAAAAAACAAAGTTGCCAACCTGCCATGCCTTCTTTCCTCTTCCACCGCGGCCGCGGCCACCTCCTGCTCGTGCCACTATTCCTAGTCACCGCCGCTGCCTTTTCCCATAGCGAGGCGGCTACGGCACTGTCAATATCATCAACCCGTTTTATTATTAATTTCATAATAATTTGATTTTTTTTCTAAGACTATATTTGATATGACTCTTTTTTATATTCTAATCATAATTTCAATTATTATTTAATTTTTTTATTTGGACTCTTTATTTAGATGTTCTGCTTCTCAAACCGTATAAAAATCAAACTGATAATTTTTAATTCTGAATTTAGCTATTTATTAATTGATATAGGATTTTTGGTTAAATCTAGATAGTTAGATATTTATAACAATGAGTGGTCTAGATCTTTTTCTTTTTTTTGATTAATGTGGTAATTTTGTGGGTTTGAGAGTGAGCGTGTTGGTTCCTTTTTCACATAATAACAATATTTAGTTATTATATTAGTGAAATAGAAAAATTAATTATATTTCAAACTTGTACTTGAATCGTATACATATATTAGTTCGATTTTAATATATATTTTCATCAACTATCAAAATCGTGTATTAAATGTAGACAGCATAACCAAAATCAAAATATATTTGGCTTATCTGCTATTTGCTTTATGTGACAACCTTGAGCTATACAATGCTTCTTAATCTATTATCCTAGCAAGAATTTTGAAAAACTTTCATTATTTTTCATTATGATTTAAGCTATTGATTAATTATATTTTACATGGGCTCTTTATTTAGGTATTTGATTTTTATAATAATTTGATTTTTGTTAAGACTATATTTAATATGGATATTTTTTCTCTATTTTGACCCCAATTTTAATTATTATTAATTTATTTTATTTGGACTCTTTATTTAGATGTTTTGCTTTCCAAACCATATGAAAATCAAACTAGTATTTTTTATATAATTTTTATTTTCGAATTTAGCTATTTATTAATCATATTTGATATGGACTCTTTGTTTTGGAATTTAGCTATTTATTAATTATATTTGATATGGATTCTTTAGTTAAATCTAGACCGTTAGATATTCATAATAATGAATGGTCTAGATTCCTTTTTTTCGATTAATGTGGTAATTTCATTGGTTTAAGAGCGAACGCGGTAACACTTTTTTCTCTTCAAATATTTAGATAATAGATAGATGGCTGTCGTCGATGGAACTGTTAGGACAAGTCAGGCTCGAAGATAATATCTAGGGCTTTTGAGTGCATATTTGGTAGAGCTAGTAGATTAGTTTTTAGAATAAAATCAGCTCTGTTAATTTGTAGTTTTGAGTTCTCATGTCATGCCTTTTCCTGCCATTCTCATGTCATTCCTTTTCCTCTCCATGCTCCCGTGAGCCCGCTGCTTGCTGGTCCTTGCAACCTGCGAATGGCGCACGTTGTTTGGTCCAGAAACTGGAGGTGTCAAGTTCAAGGCCCGAGCATTTCTTGCCGCTGCAAGCCTGTAATTGCACACAGGGTGTTCTTCCATTTCTGAACCTAAGCCAGTCAGTCAGTAAGACCAATTCTTGTCCCAATCCGGACGCAGTTGCTTGCTGTGAAACGCTTCGATTACCAGAGCTAGCAGTACCATGCGCTTGCCACTTATTCTCCACGGCTGCAGTTGCCTGTAGGTACTCGGTGACGGCAATCTCAGCACCACGTACGTGTGACTTCGTGTTAGCTAGGCTGGGCAGCTGGGCATTGCCGGCTCGTGATTCCATTTTCTCTAGCTGCCTTGCACGATTACAGACAGGCTTGTTGTTCAGGTGCAGCTAACCCAAACCAGTTTCTGCCGCTTTCATTGCCCCATTGTACTAGCTAGTAGCATTCTATATTTTCGAACACATGCTGCAGACCCATTCCAAAAGAAAACAAGGCCTTCTAGAAAAACTTGGAATAGATTTTAGACCAAGCGCATCTTTCATTTGACGTCAATTATAATAGGTGCCCGTATGTGCTTGCCCCGTCGTCAGTGTCAGCCACCCTACTTTCACCGGTACTAGCACTTGCCCAAGTGTAATCAGTGGCGGAGCTAGCAAGAGACACAGAGATAGTTTATTGGGCTGGTGTTGACGCTAAGTCGACTATTGGGTTAGTGCTGGACTGATTAGGTTAATCAGTGATCTGGTACTGAGTTGCTAAGTTTCTTGTGTTAGATGGGCTGGACCCGTGCTGTAGCACCCCAGAAACGGATGCTGGATCCGCCACTGAGTGTAGTTCAAAAGATGGCTCGCAAACGGAGCCGGCCGGCCATCCGCCAACCGAACCGCGTGCGGCAGAAATCCTAGCTTCAACTCAACAGAGAAAAAACAAAGTTGCCAACCTGCCATGCCTTCTTCCCTCTGCCACCGCGGCCGCGGGCGCCTCCTGGTCGTGCTCCTCTTCCTCGCCGCCGCTGCCGCCGCGGCCTCTTCCCGTAGCGATGGTGCCTACGCCGCCTCCGCGTGCCAGTGGCGGCCGTACCTCTGCGGCACCGTCAACATCAGCTACCCGTTTTATCTTTACAACGAGACGGAGGCGCTCCCGGAGCACGACGGCGAGTCGTACTGCGGCTACCCGGGCCTGGCCGTCCTCTGCGACGGCGCTGGCAGGGCCGTGCTGAAGCTCGGCGCTGACAACTACACGGTGTCGCGCATCGACTACGCGAACCTCACCGTCTCCCTCGCCGACGCTGATGCTGTCAGCAGCAGCTGCCCCAGCGTGGACCATAACGTGACCATCCCGCCGGGCGTCGGGCTGTTCCTCCCCATCTCAGCCGTCGAATACCTCTTCTTCTTCATCGGCTGCTCCTTCGGGCCCAAGCCGCCGGCTGATGACACTCCCAAACCGCCCAAGCCGCCGTCCATCAAGCCCATCACCTGCGGCGGCTTCGACAAACCGGCCGCCATGACGTTCGTGATCCCGAGCGCTGACGTGCCTCCCGGCGACTGGCCCCGCGTGTGCCAGGCAGTTTTTCGAGTGCCCGTGCTCAGAGACGCCATCCCGCCCGACGCACAGGACCCCGGGTGGAGGAGCGACGGGTACGGCAAGGCCCTCCGTGCGGGGTTCCAGTTGGGCTGGGACCGGAGCACCGGCCAGTGCAGCCAGTGCGAGCAGTCCAACGGCAAGTGCGGGTACAGCCGCGCCGGCGTGTTCCTGGGCTGCCTCTGCGCCAACGGCCGCGTGGACGGCAACGGGTGCAGTAAGAATTCTGACTCCACCGCGTCTTCTTCGCCAGGTACGTAATTTCGTCGTTCAAACTGCCAAACCGCCAAAAAAGAACCGAGGCATTAGCCGCCGCGCGCATTCAATCAGGGTTTGTTTTACCGGTAAATAAAATTTATTAGAAATCACCATATTTATCGAATTTTGAATAGAAAATAATCAAATTTATACTTTAATATAAAACAAACAAACACTATAGGGATATAAGATGTCAGTTAGCCTTAGCCTAGTTGTAATCGAAATGCGAGGTCTCGAGTTTGCCCATAAAATTTTCTATCATTTCAAATTTAGCTAAAATATTTTGACTGGTTTAATATTTTACCGGACCTGCTGGCGACAAAGTCCAGGCGGACTGAAATTTATTTCCCCAGCATTCGATCAGGCAGCGTTAACCATCACACTCGCCGTTGCTTGGAGCGATTAACTTTGCTTGCATGCCATGTCGCCAATAAGCCATGGCTTCTTCCTGCACGCTCACGCTCCCCTCTTCCTAACCGGAGAGAACACTGACACACGTTGGGAAATATCTGGGTGTGAAACGAACCAGAGCTTAAAGCATGTCAGTCCAATTAGTCCGTGCTCGATCAGCTAGCTAACCCGTCTTCGTTCGACAGAGATGTGCCGTGGAATGAAAAGTATGCTTTGATGGTGCAACAGCACCGTGCGCTTGTTTTTCAATGGCTGTCGTCGATGGGGCTGTTAGGACGAGTCAGGCTCGAAGACGATAGTGCGCAGGGCTTTTGAATCTGGTAACGTCGGCTTCAGTACTATCACACGGAGAGGCAAATTAATAGGGGCACAGCGACGCAGCTCCGTTACACCAAGACTAGAGCTCTCTCTCTCTCTCTCTCTCGCTCGCACGGCCGTGGACCAGTTCAGAATCCAGAAACCATCGAGCTGTGTTGGTTCATCTCAACTAATTTTCATAGCTTGCATGTGTCTGTCTAGTCTAGTGTCCTCTGCTGCTTCCTGCAGTACCAGAGTATGCGACTAACACAGCTGATTCTGTAGATCGACTCAGTACGCATCGTACTTAATTGCCCAGGACTGACCTTTGCATCACAGCAGTTGCATAATAGTGGCTTCATCTGGAAGAATTGTTGCAGCTTGGATGGAGGCTTGTGCACTGTTGCTGATTGCACAGTGCGGTCCAAACAGCGCTTCCCGGCAAGAGCTAACTGCAGAATATCATGAATCGAGGCCCACCTGTCGATGTAGTAGTAGTACTACAGCAAAGGTGATGTGCACTGGTTTAGTCTTGTTAATTTCAGAGGAGGACATCTGATAACACTTTCTAACAAAAAAAAAAACGGCGATGCCGGCATTTACATTACCGTATGTTGTTTCCTCGCAGCACAACGGATCTGAAAACTAGTATGAATTTTTTTCTAGTGAATGGACTATGGAATCACCATACTTGTAAACTGCTGTGGGTGAGGTATAGGGCTTAAAATTTGTTCTTTCGATACATAGAGAAATTCTTAAGTAAGCTGGGGCTTTTCAGACAGTTCTATCTTTGATTTGGAAGGCTTTTCAACTGCTCGGACGTCATGCTGAGATGTTCACTTTTCATTTCTCAGAAAACGTAAGCATATTACAGGTGTCTTGAACAGATATTTGTTGCTTGCCTATATGACATTTCAGTTTTCCTTTTTGACGCTGACATCCTACCTATATATCTGTCCTGACCTAGATATGTTGCAAGGGACTTGTATGATTATGAGGTAATAAAAGGACAGAGCTAATGACAAAAGGCGAATCGATTAATCACCGCTGCGACTTTTCCATAAGTCCTAGCATTTTTCATCTTACATGATGCACCATATCTTCATAAAGAGGAGGGAATTACGTCAACAAAATCAAAAGAGAGGATAAAAAGGATGATCTTGAACCTTGTTCCACTATAGTACAAGATATAGATTATTCAAAATGCAAGGCATTGCCCATCTAGTCAAAAGTAAATTGAACTTCTTTTACATTTTGGCCAAAGTTGCTTGACTTTGGATCCCTTGTGTGTGAAGTTTTAACACAAGAAAGAAACGACAACCAGAAAGTTACTTTTCTTGCTTCTAGCTTCAGGGTATCAAAGCATAAAATATTCAAATAGGCTTTAAATAAATGAAAATTCCATTATCACATTATTGAATTAAATTATAAGAAATATACCTGGTCAATTGGCTGAAAACCACCACCCAAGTTTCTTGTGTACTTAATTATCTGACATCGCGCGTCTTGCTTGCATGATTTTTTTTTTTTTTTTGGTTGCCATTCATTGTGGAGTTTACCTTGTCATTTCGAGTAAAATATAAGACCTCTGTAATTTGTGTTTCCGTTTAATGGAGATAGATTTATCTAGCTAAAAAACATGTCTAACAATGTCTTTTCTTCATACAGGATCAAAGAAGAGAACTAGAATTATTGCAGGTAAGCACTATGCCGCCAACCCACTGTTATTTGCATAAATAAATCCCGTTTACTCCCACCAGTTTTGCTGCAGCTCTGTTATTTTGAATGTCTGCCAGTCTACTGCTAACCCTTCCCGGCCACATAGCGCAAACTGTAATTACACAAATAAATCCATGAGCTTCTCAGAAACTATAAATATAAGCAGTATGCCGGCTTCTGGGGCATATACCGATGACCATTATTAGTTCATGATTCAATGAAGAAATGATTGCTTATACTGACATTGCAGTGTGCATTCTAGCTGATTTCATTGCTCACACGGTTAACTAGCACTCCATTCCTTAACGTTTTACAGCTTAGTGCACACAAGATGATTCCTCTTTCTGGAACCATGCAACGATTAGAACTGTATACTTATTATGACTGGAGTATTAACTTAACACAATTCTCAGGCGTCTTGGCTTCTGCTGCCGGTGCCGTTGCGCTTTCGGCTGCCATATTCTTGTTCATTCGCAAAAGCAAGCAGAAGAAGGTAATCAACTCATCTTCGAAGCTCCTCAAGTACAGCGGCTCTGGCGGGACTCCACGTTCCAGGGGTGGCGACATGGAGTCCGGCAGCATCCAGGACTTGCAGACACACCTCTTCAGCTACGAGGAGCTTGAGGCGGCGACCGATTGCTTCAATGACAGCAGAGAGCTCGGAGATGGCGGCTTCGGCACTGTCTACAAAGGTAGAAATGCTCTTAAGCCATGCTATTTGTCTTCAGACCTACGGTGCCAATCGGCATTCTGCGTTGTTGGAGAAAGTCATGCTATTGCCAGTTCCAAGATGTTGATCAGGGCAATGGCTTGCTTACTGAAATTAGAACTCATATGATGCTATCATATGCACGGACGTCGTATACGTATTCATATGCCAAACCTCCTGATGTACTTACACCAGGTTGGGCTCTTTGTGTTTAGGATACCTCCAAGACGGGCGCGTGGTGGCGGTGAAGCGGCTGTACAACAACAGCTACCGGCGCGTGGAGCAGTTCATGAATGAGGCGGCCATCCTGTCCGAGCTGCGCCACCCGAACCTGGTCATGTTCTATGGCTGCACGTCCAGCCACAGCCGCGAGCTCCTCCTGGTGTACGAGTTCGTCGCCAACGGAACGGTCGCCGACCACCTGCACGGCCACCGTGCCCCCGAGCGCGCCCTCTCGTGGCCGCTCCGCCTCAACATCGCCGTAGAGTCCGCCGCGGCGCTCACCTACCTCCACGCCATCGAGCCGCCCGTTGTCCACCGCGACGTCAAGACCACCAACATCCTCCTCGACGCCGACTTCCACGTCAAGGTCGCCGACTTCGGCCTCTCACGCCTCTTTCCCCTCGACGTCACGCACGTCTCCACCGCTCCCCAGGGCACACCAGGGTATGTCAAGTGTTACCTCACTCATGGCTAAAATGTCAAGTGTTACCTCACTCATGGCTAAGGATGCAAGCATGCATCTAATGGATAGTTCTGAATCATCATTTAATTTATTTTTTCTTAGTTTAATTAATTGAGAGTAATTTTTTTTAAGTTTTGGATTGATCTAATACCTAGAAAATACAAAACTTACATCCCTACTCATAGCCAGTCCACTTAGTACATGGTAGCGCCACATTGTGTTTTACGCATTGACCAGTTCATTGTTGTTTACCGAATAAGTTTCCTTGATTCCAACTCGTAACAATCTGTGTTCTTGCAATTGGCAGGTATGTGGATCCAGAGTACCACCAGTGCTACCAGCTGACGGATAAGAGTGATGTTTACAGTTTTGGGGTTGTCCTGGTGGAGCTCATCTCGTCGAAGCCCGCCGTCGACATCACCCGACACCGCAACGAGATCAACCTGGCCGGCATGGCCATCAACAAGATCCAGAAGTGCCAGCTCGAGCAGCTCGTGGACCTCGAGCTCGGCTACGAGACTGACCCGGCCACGAAGAAGATGATGACGATGGTCGCGGAGCTGGCGTTCCGTTGCCTTCAGCAGAACAGCGAGATGCGACCGCCGATCAAGGAGGTGCACGAGGTGCTCAAGGGCATACAGGGTGAGTGCCAGATGGAGAAGGATGGGGACAAAGACAGAGACCTCGCCGGGCCCTTCTCCCCCAAAACGGTCCATGCTCCATGGGACAGCAGGGCCACCACGCCTAACGCTAGCCAGTGACCAGCAGGGATTAGATTAGTGCTTGAGAGCTGAGAGCTATGGAGATTTATTTGTGTTTGTATCATTGCTGCATAGAGATGTGCTTGTTGTGTGAGGCATGCCAGATTACCTATGGTTTCCAGGCTTTATAGTTCCTGGCGATGTAAATATATATGAGTTTCGTTTGTACTGTCAGAACAGAGAGGATGTACATAAGAATGGTGAATGGTACGTACATATATGAATACTAAGGGAATTATATTTCATCTAGATAATGAAAAAATCCCGGCATCTACTCCCTCGAGGACATATAATCGTAACTTATTAAAAAAAGCAGCAAACATTACACATGATGTGAATAAAACAAAGTTAAAAAAGACCAATATAGTTTGAATGGAAGAACTTGTTATTAGACACAAAACCTATTGCTAAATCTCCTCTATGATTGACAAAAATATGCATAACCATCACCTTCAAAGTACGGCATGCAAACGCATCACATCTTTGTCCGCCTCACACCTCTGCTACTGTGCCCAAAACCTGAGCCAATACGTCCCTCTGTATAGTACCTGCATATGATATTTTAGCGGTATTATAAAAAACCATATCATTTCTACTAAACCATAATACCAAGCAAAAAGCAGCTGCTCCCACCATCAAATACCCCTTTAGTTTATTCCCCACCCCGGTAAACCAATCACCAAACATATTATCTATATTGTTGGGTGGCTCTAAATTAAAGAAAACATGAAACGCTCTCTGAAAAACTTAGCAAAATGACAATAAAAAAAGATATTAGATAGTTTCATTACTGCTTAAAAACAGCATTTCTCGTTACCATTCCAATTTCTTGTAGCTAAGTGATATTTAGTTAGGATAACCTTTTTCTTTAAATACCACATGAAAATTTTGATCTTAAGTCGCAACTTCAACTTCCACAATACCATATTTGCATTTATATTACCATTGTTTATTAACATATAGTACATATATTTAACCAAAAATTGCCCAAACACGGGTTAAAATTCCATTTAAAAATATCATGAATACTAAGCAGATGTTTGTCATCTGGGACTAGCCTGACCTTGATGATGGCGATGTGTGCCCGTTGCCGTTCCATCAGTCAGGTTATCTCTCACATGTACTCCATAATGCATACAAGAGCAGTAGATCGGAACACGAGATAAAGCTCACATGCATCCACGACTCATGTGAACCCTATACTGGTACACCCAGATATAGACTATCGTGCTCGTGATTGCGTCAAGGCTTTAGACTTTGCACAAAGTGGCAGGAAAAGTTTGTATTGGTCCCTCGTGATTACAGACAACAATGGTACACTTTTACATGATGGAAATCCTAACTGGTGCTGCAAAACAGGTTGATGGTGTAAGTGTTAAATTAACCGAGGAACTACCAGTTTTCAGTAGTAGCTCTTTGATGGATGATAGTAGCTTCCTGATTCTTTTCCCTTACTTAACAGCTCTTTTTTCTCCACTGCAGGAACCACTTATGCCATTCCTCGCAGTATGATGTAATACAGTTGCTTGATTCCCATGCTATAGAGTATTCAGGTACTGTTCCACAAATTGTGCAGAAGATCACATCACCAAACCAAGCATCTTCTCCTCTGTAACTTGTCGATATCATCTAAGGTCATCTGTGGTTTCTCAGGAACATCCACTGTTTTAGATTTCCCAACTCGGCTATCTAGTCTCTTCCGCGAGATCTGTGAGCACTTTGCAGCCTCTTGGGGTTTGTCTGAGCATGCGGCCTCTGTGCCTTTACTAGTGGTGTCATCCTTTGCTGCTATCTCTTTAGGGTCAGGTTTTGACGATTTTTTGCTAAGGCTCGATACAAACTTCTTCAAGTGCCTAATATAATCAGGATACAGCTCGAGATTGCAGTGGCCACCACCACTTAACCACAGCGGTGAATATTTTACTTTACAAAGCTCCCAAAGCTGTTTTCCATGGGAGCAGTCAACGACATCGTCTGATGTACCCTGGTATAAGAATTATCCAGTTATGACAACCAGAGAAACAAAATTCTAGGAAGGCAACTACGATATACTAGATAACAAACATGTGATTTTCAAGATATCAGTTGTTAGGCCTGTATTACTGACATATCCCACTGTTCACTTTTAAATTTTCCAAACTTGGCTTGGTGACTGGTGAGTAGGGAGTATTTATTCATGAAGCTTCTACTTCGTACACTCTACTCACAAATGGGAAATCGGCTATCTTCAGGCTCAATCTACTGGTGTATCATATCCAAAGTTGACCCCACCAAGGACCTAATGTAAGAACTGGTCACTAGTGAAAAGAAAAAAAATAAGGGAAAAAAGTAGAACTCACATGAATGACAAGCACTGGACAATTTACCAAGCCAATTTTGTTGATGTTCTACGAAAAGGGGAGAAAAGATATCAGTTATTTAGCAACCATAACTCTAGGGAAATGAAGGAACAAATATACCTTGTAAATGTCGAACCAAAAGGTCCGTTTGACTGGATATAGTACTCTTAGTCCAGATAATATGGGACTATGCAAAACCACAGCTCGCAAGTTTCGCAATCGTGAAGCAAGATCAATGGTTGGACCACTTCCAACAGACTGACCATACAAGATTATATCCTCATCTGCAACACCATATTTTACCTTGAGGCAGTTATATGCTGCTTCAATGTCTGCATATGTATTACACTCAGTGGGCTGTTCAATGGAAAAATAAACTGTCTATTAAGATATGGTTAGGGAGAAGATTAGCTTTGCTACTTTAGTTAATAAAGAAGTAGCCAACATAAAGAACAGAGGATACCTTCCCTATAGATCTCCCATAACCAGCATAATCATACCTGCAATAACATATGGGTCTGTTAAAAATTACTTCCAGAAAAAATCTTCTCCTAACTTAAACTGCTTTCTTTTGGGTAGGGAACTAACTTTGACCACAAAAGCATCAGTGTAGAGGAGAAGCCTATTTAGCAATGGAGAGAGGTTGAACATTGCTCTAAACAAAGCACAAGACAGAAACCAACCACTTAAAAATGCAGTGATTCAGTTGTCAAGCTAATCATATTTCCGTGGGATAGAAGAGTAAGCATTTCTGGATACGCTTTGCAGATTTTGTAAAGCTTTTAATACATAAGATGATTATGCTGTTTAGCAATAGAGTTATACTAACAGAACATAATTTAGTCTCAGTCTAACATTAAATCCTATGGAATTATAACGAAAGGAAATTTTCTTCAGCAATAACAAAGGCAATATCCACATCCTACAGCAGGCTGACACATGAGAGAGAAAGATCCCTTGGAATCCAAAATATGATGCACATCTCTCTGCATCAATCCACCAGACAGGCCCCCTAATCATGCCTCCAAATACAAGGCACCATCTCATCAGCATGGAAAAAGTTCATGGTGTAAAATCCAAGATACCTCCACAGAATACATTATCTTGCTTCGTTGGCACACCTACAAAGTCGGGCACAGTGCCATTCTTAGTGCAAAACTAAGAAGAGATAGCCTGGCATTATTAAACCTGAACCTACATTACAAACTTCTCCGGTTTATCGTTTTGTGTGAAGACTTCTCTTTTTACGAAACAAAAAATACCACACCGCTTACTCCTGTACTTGGTACTCTGAAGCCCCTACCTACTTATTTCGTTGGAACAAGATCCGTAAAATGTATGCCTCATGTTGCTCAAAAACTCGGAAGCAATGCACTAAATGCAAGTGTCTCCTTAACATCAAAATTCAAAATCAAATGACTTTGGGGAGAAAACAGCAGTACGAAAAGGGTTTATTGCCACGGCTGTACAAATTATAGTTGTAAACTGGTAATACTAGAGGGACAGGTAGCTGTTTACTGATTTATTCCCGTAAATACAGGTATCTAAAGCTAAATAGGTCAATTGTGTGATCTGATCTTATTTTCCACCAATTTCATGTGCTAACAGAAAATCGCCATTACAAAGTCCGAAAATTAGAATAAATCCCATCACTTTACATAATTGCAGCAACCAGTTAAGAAATAATAAGCACACCTGATCTAACAATAAATGCACGCCAGAAATCGAACACCCCTGCAAGCACGCGCCTTTCCCAAAACCCTCCCGTAAGTTTCCACCAATGGAAAACCCTCTTGCTCGCAGCCAAATCCAGCTAAATTGGCAATCGTGCGACCTGAAGTAGGGGGTGGATAGCATTACCCGAAGATGCTGATGCGGAGGCGGCGGCTGAGCTCGACGAAGAGCCCGTACATCTGGCCGAGGTCGGCGGCGTTCCCGTGGGAGTAGAGCATCGTGGAGGAGGCCCGCGCGTGGCGCACGTACACACCCACGATCTCGTTCCCGCGGCGCGTGCGGAGGCGCACCACCTCCGTGCCGTCCTCCTCCTCGGCGGCGCCGGAGGAGTCCCCTCCGGCGCCGTCCCTCCTCCGGCGGCGCGCCGGGGGCCGGGAGATCTCGGGGATGGCGAGGCGGCCGGTGGCGGTGTCGGCGACGACGACGGTGTAGGACGGTGGCGTGGGCGGGAAGAAGGCGAAGCGCGCGGCGATGGTGGACGTCACGCCGCCCATGTTTGCTGCCTCCAGGGGGTCGGGGGGGGGGGTCAGCTGCGCCGCCGCCTCGTGGCGCGAGGCGGCATGCGACGCGATGCGAGGAGGGGGTTTGGACCGGAGGGTTCGGTGGTGGCGCGAGCGGAGAGAGAGAGAGGAGGTGGTGGTGGTGGTGGTGGTGGGAGCTCACTTCTGCGAGCTTCTTTTTTCTCCTGTTTTTTAATTTCGGCGTTGCTTTTTAGTTGGGGCTAGATCGATTTACCGAGAGGAGCAAAGCGGTTGGCCTCACCCGGGCAGGAATGTCGCGGATCGGCTGAGGCTGGTGGCCGCCATGGCAGATACTGCGGTAAGGTTGTTGGAGTGTAGTACGGGCAAGCTGGCATGCTACTAGTTCAACTGTACTATGGTTGGTAGGTCGGTCACCATTTTTATGAGCTCAAAATCTAAATTTAGATAATATATGGGATTTTATTTATCGAAGTAGGTAACATATTATCATATTTATAATTTTAATATTTGTATCCGGTATCTTATTTACCGAAAAGTGACTTTCGGTATATCGTGCGTGACAAAACACAGGCCCGGCTATTCGGCACACGAGCAGCACCTCGTGTGTCGAAAATCAGTGGTGCCGAATTCGCTATATTCGGCACATGAGGTACCGAATTCGCCATATTCGGTATATGAGGTATTGAATATGGGTTGCAGTACCATATTCGGTACCTCGTGTGTCAAATACACCTGATTTTCGGTATATAAGGTGTCGAATATGAGCTATAGTGCTATATTCGGCAGCTCGTGTACTGAGTATAGCCGGGCCCGTGTTTTTCGATGTACGGTGTACCGAAAGTTAATTTTTAGAAAATAAGGTGCCGAATACGAATGCTAAAATTGTAAATACGACGATATATTATCTATTTTGATAAGTTTGATCGTGTATGTTGTCTAATTTTATATTTTAGCCATTTTATTATGTGTTAACCGTCGCCAGATGGTACTTAGGAAGCTAAGTAGCGGAATCGACTTTCTGGTTTTGGGCTCACTCGGTTAACAAGTTGATCTTCCTAAAGATGAGTTCATAAATTTTATCTATATGGGGACATGTGGTTAGGGCCGTCATGACCCTTTTTTGGTACAATCTGTATCAATAAGTGTATAATGACATAATAAGAGTAGAATAGAGTGGTACATAATGGTTATTACAGCAAAGTGACAAGAAAATATAAAGGAAAAAAAAAGGGAGCGTCTAGTTATCTGATGACAGATATAGATATCTAAAATCTGTTGAATTTTAGATCATTCGATCTAGATTTGATGCCTCATATTAGTCTTTTATATATATATATATATATATATAGGACGCATTTTTTGTACTCTTAGGAGTACGTACTCCCACCTTACCGGGTATCCAGTAACGATGTGCATGCATGCACACCACTATCCGTGAGAACAGGCGTTGATCCGTGTGAAGTGGACGTGGGAGGCCTGCTCAGCATACTCCCTCCGTTTCTCTCGAAGAATCTGTTATTTCGTTCGCCTGGGCTCGTGTTACCTGCGTCGTCGACGGAAAAATTGTTCGTAGAGCGGCCGGCCGTGGACGAATGGAGTATACGCCGGAATGCAACTGGGGAAAGACAAGGTGGATACTGCATCATTCGACGGCCGGTTGTGATGGAGAAGATCATGCGGAGGGTCTAAGGTATGTATATTCTCGTGTGCGCATTCGTTGGAAAATAGAACTGCAAATTCCAATTCGTGTTCCTACGTATGCAGCATGGAGATTGTGGCACAATGTAGAGCTAATGGTGGCCAAAACACGGCGGAAGTGCAGCATTCGGCGAGCGCATGTGGTGCAGTAATTCGAATTGATGCAGGTGATGGGAAAACTCTAGAGACACTGGACGAGGATACGCCACCAGCAACGGATGTACTGAATCTAGTGTACAGGAAAGACATCAGTAATCTTGGCATGCGGTACGTGTACATAGAAGCTCGTAGTCCTCCCAAGGTAGTATTAGAATTAGTTCTGTAATTAGTGTGTTAGTGCATACTGATAACCATGGCTGCATACGCCTTTCTTAGTACTCAAATATTTATTTGTCTTTGACTTAGCAGCCTGATAATCTATTTTGATATAGCATAGTGATCCTCTGTTTTGTAATGTGCGAAGGCTGTTGTCATTGAATGATGACTGGACAGAGGGAGTACCTGAAGAAATATTGGATACGACTCAACCAATTGAGAGGTATTAGCTGATGTTTGTAGCAGTATGTCAATCAATGGTAGCATGTGCATGATCTGAATAGCATTCGACCGAGATATTAAAAATGTGGAGAGTATTATGAATAGGGTGAAAAGTTAGTGAGCCAAATGCTGAATTCGTTTCTCTAATATTGTTTAGGGTTGTGCTAGAAGAGATTGATCAGAATGCTGAATTACCAGAAAATTACTCCGATCCTGAGATTTTTGTGCCGAGAGTGGGACAGGGTTTCAAAACAGATACTGATGCCTTCAATTTTTACAACATGTACTCTATTCGTATGGGTTTTGGTATTCGTCATAACAAAAATCGAAAGAATGTGGCAGGAGAAAAAACAATGCAGGAGATGTGCTGCACCCACCAGGTGAGATAGCACATACTCTTCTTTATTGGTTAGTTTTAAAATAGATGTACAAATGATGTACTGAATTTAAGATTGTATTTGTGATGCATCCTGTAGGGGCACAATTCAAAGACAAAGAAACCTTCTGTGCGCCTGGGTTGCCCAGCAATGGTCCGGGTGAATAGAAGTAACGGTGATGATGTGTGGACATTAACAAAATTTGTTACAGAGCACAACCATTCCATGAAAGGAAGAACTGGAGTGACTATGAACTACCAGTCGCACAACCGAATTGATGAGGGCACCAGAGGTATTGTTGCTGACATGGTGGATAGTGGGATCAAGTCAACCAACATGTATGGTCTGTTGGCAGGGTTGCATGGGGGTCCTTCGATGGTTCCATTTAATAGAAGGGCCATGGATAGGTTAGCATATGCGATTAAGCGAGATGAATGCAGCGACGATGTTCAGAAAACTCTGGACTTCTTCCGGGAAAATGAGGCCAAGAGTAAGAACTTCTTTTATAGTGTTCAAGTCGACAAGGCATGCCGAGTGAAGAATATTTTCTGGGCGCATGCAGTATCTAGACTGAATTTTGAGTTGTTTGGAGATGTAGTGACATTTGACACTACCTACAGGACGAATAAGTATGAAATGCCATTTGCTCCTTTTGTTGGGGTGAATAATCATTATCAAAGCACGATATTTGGTGGTGCATTGCTCAGAGAGGAGACAATTGAATCATTCAAGTGGTTGTTTGGAACTTTTAAGAAGTGCATGAATGGGAAGGAGCCAAAGTCCATACTTACAGGTTACTCATGCTGTTTGTTGAATCCTTTTTTAAAATTTTGTATCTATTATTTGTCGGTTCTGTGAAATAGTAGTACTTGCAATGGTGTTTATAAAATTTTATTTGCTTGTGTTGACAGACAATTGTCGAGCCATGGAAGTTGCAATTGGAGAAGTGTTTCCCAATACTTCGCACCGGGTGTGCAAGTGGCATGTGCTGAAGAAAGCCAAAGAACGGCTAGGAAACATTTACAGCGGGAAGCGTTCGCCGTTCAAAGAAGAGTTCCACAAAGTGTTGAACCAATCACTCACGGTTGAAGAGTTTGAATATGCATGGAGCGAATTGATGTCAAGATATGGTCTGCGGGAGAGTGTGTATTTGAATCAGATATGGGATATTAAAGAAAAGTGGGCATTTGTGTACTTTGCAGAATATTTCTTTGCCGGAATGACTACTACTCAGAGAAGTGAGTCTGCAAATCATGTATTCAAGAAGTTTATAGGACCATCATGCATCATGTTTGGATTTGTGAAGGGCTATGAAAGATTCTTACAAGACAGGCTGCAGGTTGAGGACACCGAAGAGTTCCATACTGAAAATGTGAGTGCTGTGGTATCCTCCTTTTTTTATGAGCAGTACTGTGTTTTTTACTCATATGTAATTGAACAATGCAGGAAAAGGTAGATAACAAAACAAATTCGCCAATAGAAAAACATGCCGCAAGAATATATACAAGAGGTGTGTTTAACTTATTCAGTGAACAGCTTGTTGATAGTTTATCATTCAAGCTTGAGCCATCTGAAACCGAAAAGGTACACAAAGTTATTCGCATGTGCAAGGATTCTACTAATTGGTGGCGGCGCCTTGAACATGAGGTTTATGCAGATGTCGATCGAAATGAATTCTCCTGTAACTGCAAAATGTTTGAGCAGAAGGGTATATTATGCTGTCACGTACTGAGGGTATGCCATCCTTTTTGTCTACTATTCGTAATCTTTGCGAAGTAATTACATATTAAATAATTAACTGTTATCCCTTTATGATAGGTCATGTTTCAATATGGAATATCTGAGATACCAGATAGATATATCCTGAAAAGGTGGACAAAGAATGCAAGAGACTACATACCATCACATCTTCAGGGGTACAAAGATGACGAGGATGCTGCGGCATCTAGAACATACAGGCATTCTATGCTTAGCAGGTTATCAATGGAGCTTGCAAGACGGGGAAACAAGGATGTAGAAACATATAGGAAAACCATGGATGCGATGTCTCAACTATTAGATGATCTAAAGATTGGGGAATCTTCACAAGACGATGACTCAGGTATGCGAGGCCCAAATAGATCAGGATGGCAACAGCAAGGAGGTAAACATACTCAGAATAATAAGAACGATGTCGATGTATATTTTAGCCAAATAGAAGTGTTTCAAAAAAGCAGTATGTACACCGAAGAGAAGTATATCGAAAAGGAATATATAAGTACCTAGATGAGTGACAGAATTATTAGGAGTCTCTAATTCTTGTGATGGACCTAGGTCAGAACTGGAAGCTCTAATGTTGCATAGGACTTCTAATTTCAGAAAATGTTACTATCATACATACAAACAAATAGAAGTATATCGAAAAGGAGTATGTACACAAAATAGAAGTGATTCAAAAAGCAGTATGTACACCGAAGAGAAGTATATCGAAAAGGAATATATAAGTACCTAGATGAGTGACAGAATTATTAGGAGTCTCTAATTCTTGAGATGGACCTAGGTCAGAACTGGAAGCTCTAACAGGACGGTGCACAAATGGTGTGGTATCCTCATTTGAACCATCACTTTGCCTTCTTGGGTAACCTGTTGTTTGGAAGTAAGTATACGTAAGGATTGAGGGTATTTGAAACTCTTTTCACTTACCATAATTAAGTATATTGTACCTGCAAAGAACATACCTGATCCCTCGCTACTTCCAGTACTCTGGGGCCCTATGCTGGATATGTTTTTTCTTCCATCGGACAGTGGACCAACAGGGGAATTAGCATGTTCTGGGCATGTACTGAGAATGTTACGAACTGTTGATAAAACCGCTATCTTCAGAGATGACTTGACGGTTTGCTCAAGCACTTGTGTTAAATCCTGAACTGCTTGGACATTAGCTGGGTTATCAAAAGGATTTATGAAGTCATGTATACTGTCTATAATTGAATAGAACTTATTGTTTGCCACATCCACCATGTTGTTGATGCTTGTAACAGCCTGGTATATAGACATGAAAGGTGGGGTCAGCTTGTTGTTGGAAAGTTGTAAACATGCTACAGATAAAAATGTTGCCAACATAGCACTCGAATGGAAATATAACTGCCAAGAGTATGTATCACCTCGTGACCCACAACTGAAGATAGCTTCTTTGATTTAAAACGACTCATTAGGTATTCGTATACAAAGTCCATGGATGGTGAGCCTGTGCTTCCTAATTGTGTCGAGGAGGAGCCCAAAATGACTGATTGTGTTCCGACACTTCGATCATCCGGCCTTACAGAGCTTGGTGTGTCCCTCAGCTAAATGATTGAATGGAAAAAAATTAAAAAGGTATTGACAAGATATAGCAGTAAAATTAAAATTGCTACAAATTACCTTTAGCTTGCCATATTTTGGAAAAGGGTAGCCTGGGTTTGTTCTTGTCACCAGGTCAGCCGATATCATCATGTTTACGTGCATGTCATTGAAAGCGGCTATGGAAGGAGACGCGTCGTGGGTGAGGTATTCACAACCAAAATCAAGATTGGATAAATATAATGCCTACAAGGAGTTAAAATACTGAGTAAACTATATTAAGTTCATATTATATACAGAAGATTTCAGTACGTACCTGTAGGAACACAATACAACCAGTTATGGATCCTTGTGAAGATCTTGAAAATCTTTTGGGCATGTGGTCAGCTGATTTCTTTAGATCGTCCACCACAAATTGGGACCAATTATACTCCCTAACATTGTCAATGTCGGCAACAGCTCTAATATATCTAGGAGAGATGAAATTGGCCAGTGATTGTGGAGCCAACAACTTCGTCATAACATAGAAAACAAAGGCAGCCTTGAAAGCCCTTTGCTCATCACAGGTCAATTGATGTGAGTACTGCTTTGTCAGAATTTCTTTGAGGAAGGATACATTGAGTGTCTTAAAATTTGAGATCTCAAATAACCCACAAAAATATGCTTTCCTAACTTCTACTTCTTCTTGCGAACAAGCTTCTATAGCTTTCCCTGAGGATGGTACACTGAAAAATAAGTTAACATCCTTGCTGGAGAAGGGTATCACCTTGTTTCTTGCTGGGATAATGGCACATCGCTGTGGATCAACTTTGCTAAGCAGCCATGCTCCAAATTGCCTGTTAACTTTGGTTAACTTCAACTCTAGTATGCCACCAAATCCAGTCTGCCGAACTAGCTCCTTCTTCTGCTCATCAAATTGTGTAACCATGTTGACCACATGTTTGGGTTGGCATCTGCAATTGATTTTAAAGCTCCTTCCCTTCTGATTGGTCTGAGATTTTTGGATCTTGAGTTGACGGTATCTGCACTTGACACGAGCAGCGCTCATGGCAATAGAACTGCGTCTAGAAGAATGTGTGTTTTCTGCATTAGATCGATATGATATACCTTTTATCCTTGAACCCTGAAAATAAATTCAGTGCACATTAAATCTATAAGAATTATTGAACATGCATCTATCCAAAGATTCAGTTGAAAATCTGTAATTTACTGCTTGCAGTTTGACGGTGCTTACAGTTGGCGTCCTAGCACTGTGATTGGTAATTGAAATAACACTAGTAAGAAGAATTTTGTAGATGTACTGTAACCTATAAAACATCTACTATGTTGGAATAAGCTAATACTAACATCTTTTTAAGTTAATTTAGGCAGGGCAAGGCCGATAACAATTGCCACAAATTGCAGATGATGCTTAAATAAAGTGAGGCAGTACATAAAAAATTGCTAATCATGCAACATTGCAAATATGTTGAGCAGTGATATCTGTATGTAATGAGGCAGTACATAAAAAAAATCACTAAGTATAATGCACTAATGCAAATTCGACAACCAATGAAATCAGTTTGCAAATGAGGCAGTACATAAGAAAACTCTATGTAACGTGCAAGATTGCAAATGCTACAAACACTTGAAATCAGTTTGCAAATTCTACAAACAATAAAATCAGTTTGCAAATGAGGCAGTACATACAAAATCTCTAAGTATCTTGCAGGATTGCAAATGCTACAAATAATGTGAACTGAGTTTGACAATAGGCAGTAGTATCAGCATCAATACTCAAAAGAAATCATGAGAATGTCCTCAATTGAGTTAGAGGGAGAGGGGCAGATAGCAGATGGGCAAATCTCTAAGTATCTTGCAAGATTGCAAATGCTACAAATAATGTGATCTGAGTTTGACAATAGGCAGTAGTATCAGCATCAATACTCAAAAGAAATCATGAGAATGTCCCCAATTGAGATAGAAGGAGATGGGCAGATAGCAGATGGAGTTATAAAATTGCAAACCGATGGAGGTTGCTGGGGCTGTGGAGCAGCAGCAGAATCCATCGCATCCGCGGGAGGAAGAGGTCGTAGGGGAGTGGGGGATCCGCCACCTTGAACCTCGTACGACTGCTCAACCATGCCAAAATCGAGCGCAACCTTGGGTGGTCGAGCACCGCTGTGACCCAGTAGCTCGCGCTGCCCCTCGCCCGAGCAGGCCGCGCCGCAGTGGGGCCCCTGGGGCGGATGCTCAACGTCTTCCGGGTAGGTCGCGAGGCCGCCGGGAACCTCGGGCGCCGGCTCCACCTCGCCCGAGCTGGCCGCGCCGCCGCTGGGTACCTCGGGCGCCCGCTCGACCTCGCTGTGGAAGACGGCCTCGGGCGCCGACTCCACCTCGCCCGAGCTGGCCGCGCCGCCGCCGGGTACCTCGGGCGCCCGCTCGACCTCGCTGTGGAAGACGGCCTTGGAGCACTCTCGCCGAGGCGCCGGCTCCACATCGCCCGAGCTGGCCGCGCCGCCGCCGGGAACCTCGGGCGCCCGCTCAACCTCGCCCGAGCGGGCCTCGCTGCTGTGGAAGACGGCATTGGAGCACTCTCGCCGAGGCGCCGGCTCCACCTCGCCCGAGCTGGCCGCGCCGCCGCCGGGTACCTCGGGCGCCCGCTCAACCTCGCCCGAGCGGGCCTCGCTGCTGTGGAAGACGGCCTTGGAGCACTCTCGCCGAGCATCCTGAGAAGAAATGTATCCGTGCGCCACCATACCAATTGCCATGGAGAAGGTCCGATCTAATCTCTCGCGGCGACTGAATTCTAACGTGTGGAAACCTCAGAGAAGAAGGTGGCAGCAGCAGCTCAGTATACGCGCCCAACCAACATACTCCGTATCTCAAGTTCTCAACAACTTTTCAGATTTCAAATGCTCTGTTTCTCCCAAAAAGCCTGATCGGCATCAGGTCTGTTTCAAAACGGGTGCAAGACAGCAAGACCCAATAGGAAGGGAAAAAGTTCCCGCGGGTGCAAGACTGCAACACCCAGCAGAGACCCGATAGACAGGGAGTACGTACTACTAGGTGTACTAACTAATTTTCCTATATATATATATATATATATATGTGTGTGTGTGTATGTATATACACTTCCTCACTTCCATCCTACCCTAACCTCCCTCACTTTTGCCCCCCATCGCCTCTGCTGCTCCGCCCCCGCCCTGCGCACCGCCACCCCGCCGCCTCACTGGCGCTAGGGGTGGCGTCGACGCAGCCCGCTCACCTGTGTTGCCCTCCCTCCTCAGCCGCCCTCCCTTCGCTGCTCTTCTGCTAGATCCGAGCGCTGCACCTATCACTCCCTTCTTCGATACTAGCGCGGCTCGCCCTCCTCCACCAATATCTCTTCCTAACACCCCTCCTCCCTACACTCCCCCGCCGTCCTCGACCACTGTCACCACTAACCACTCCAATCTCGACACCCCGCCACCATCACCGGAGACCCTAAATCCCCCTAAAACACAAACTCCAAACCCCCATAACCCCAACCCAAAACCTTAACCCTAATCCAACCCTCACCGAAAAAGTTGAGAGCTCACCAGAGAAGAATGGTGCATGAATCTCCAAGCGGATACTAAGGTAATAAATTCGATAGATTTATAGTCCAGAAATCTGTCGATAGATATCTAGCAATTTTCAATAAAAAATATAGATACACCTGCTTAATTCTAAAAGCATCGTATGGTACACCGATGAGACATTAAATAAGAACGGTTCATGTTTTTTTAAAAGATTGTGATAATAAATTTGATGAACAGAAGTGTTCAATAACTAATTTCATTAAAAAAAAGTATGAGGTATAGTTTCCTTCCTTCTGTAGATAAGAGGGTAAAAAGAGGCCATGGAGAGTAATGTGTTGATGTGAGCTTTGAAAAGGTTTGTTGGCTTTTGTCTTACCACTATATATAGTTTTCATTATTGATCTTAAGTAGCTGATCAATTTTTGTTTACAACAAAAATAAAAAATCTATTAACAAGCCTCATGGATTCTGGATCATTATACTGCAGAGGTACTCATATTGTTCATCTTAATACTTGACGAGGACAAGTCATACAAAAGCAAAAGTAATGCACCTAACTTTTGAACCGATAAGAATGGGAACAACCAATCTGTGCAACACAAATAAACAATCTAGATCTCTTATCACAAGGAAAAACGTATTTCAAGCGGTAAATGAAAAAGTGCAAGATATATAGCCATCTAAAACTTAATCCTACTTCAGTTGAAGCATCAAGTCCAACCCAGTTGGAATGGATGCATTTTGCTCTTTTCATGAAAAACTATGTTGGGCACATGATGCTATTTACTAAGAACAAAAAGCTAGTATGAAATTAATATCACTAAATATAACTGTCTGCGGCTATCTTGCTGATCCTAATGCCTTAAACTATGTTTGACTCCGTATTAATAACAATATTTATTGACTTTCTTTTTAGCAAATTAATGTTCGTTGCCTTTAGGCAATCAGGTTAGCCAGCCCATATTTTATGTTTGGCACTTTACCTACTTAACGTAATTACTTATTCCCTAAATTAGCTTCTTTGGAGCTATCTCAACCCGTGAAACCCATAGATTTTTTAGACCAAGCCCTTTAAGATCTAATCACCATTTAACCCTGAACCAAACACAACTCTATTTTCCGGCCGTCTCCAACGATAGCCATGGAACCAAGATGGCCACAGATACATCGCATGAGAGCGTACGCGCAGAGGATGCACGAATCCAAGTGCCCGCGTTGCACCGGCCCAGCAAGAGGGGTCCTCTCGGCGGAGGGCACCAGCAGTCCTACCGTTCCTCGCGACCTCAGGATCACTGGAGGGCAGCAGGAGATTTGGCACCATCGATCATAGCGTGATGGGCAGTACAGCCCATATTTAATTTAATTTAATTTTTATACAAAATGAAAAAAACGGACATAAATAATTAATAACGTCCGTTTTCTGACCAGCTCCGATTAGCCTCGAGTATGATTCAATAAGTCTTAACACGTCTCAACTAGAGTATGTTTTTGACAAGATATTTGATTAGCTACTTGGCCAATAGATATACTCGATGATATCGTGAGAAGTAGACACCCCTGTGGTGTCGATGCTCGATACAGTAGATGATGATGAAGATGAAATAGTCGATGCAGAGGCCATCGTGATGTCGATTCAGTAGGCGGTGACAAAGACGAAGTAGTCGAAGTAGATCGCGATGATGTAGATAAAGCATATCGTGAGTAGTTGTGACAAGTGCTTCCCAAAAATATTATTCGCCCTCTTCCGATGTAGGATCCCAAGGGCAACATGTTCCAGAGACCTACTCTCCCGTTCGTTGGTGCATGCCAGCACAACGGGATGGAATAGACCATGTGTGATGATGCTGCAGAGAGAAATTGGTAAAACCCTAATTGCATGTGGTGTCTCACGTCTCTTCTTTGTGCGGCGACTGACAAATATATATATATATATATATATATATATATATATATATATATATATATATATATATATATATATATATATATATAGGGAGAGTCACGTGGTTGAAATGCACCACGATCGGAGATGGTTATGCCACCACGATTAGGGTCTTTACCAACATGATTTTCATATATTTATCTGTTTGCCTACGTACCAAAAAGAAAGAAACCGTAAAAGGAGGTCGGACCTGCGCAAACAACTGGACTCGATTTCGGTGGATCATTCGCGCAGGTGCCGTGCGCCCGCGCCCTCCGCCCTCGCCCCAATCACGACCCGACGAGGTGAGTGAGGGCACGCATGTATTCTTCTAGTCCTCTTATCCACACATGCTAAGTAAATAGAGGAGAGAAATCATTTTAAGTTGGTTTTCATCCACTTCCATTAGCAATATGAGATTAAATAATACACACCTCTCTTATATGGTTGGGCTTTTGAGATTTATTTTGAATTAAACAAATATAATGGGTTAAGCCCATATATTCTAATAATCCCTCACCAGATCTCAAAGTCCCACAAAAATTTATCTTTTTCTCAATATTGTTTGATATACCAGTGTTTCAATGAAGACTGTTAAGTTGAACATCCACATATAATATCAAACTACACTCATTCACAACTTAGACAATAGACTAAGCATTGAATTGCAAGTTTTGTGCAAATAAGTTTTACTTGAAGTCGTGACTGATACTAGGCTACCAATAGGCTACACCATGGGTGGAGCATATAAGTCATACTCAATGGTCTCTTTATGAGTTTATTAAAGATCACCCAAGTCCCATAGATTGCAACCAACAATCAGGCTGATATAGGTGTGTTCTTTCAAAAATACCCTGTACGTTAGCATCTTCGCTAATTAAAGCCAATAGAACACATTAAGGCAATAGCCAACTTGCCTTATAAATTTCAAGAGTCTTGCATCTTTACTCGAGTAGGTTGTGTAGTACTCTCCTTCAATTTACCAATAGTTTATTCTTCACAGGTCATAATTCACGGGATCTCAGATCACATAGGTTGGGTTATCATTACTGTATAACTCACATGGGTCTCATACCCATCTCCTTCGATGCATTATCTATTACATTTTGTGATAGTCCTTTTGTAAATTGATCTACTAGATTTTTAGCCATTTGGATATAATCCAACGCTATCACTCCAGAGTTTTTTAATTTTCTGACATATTTCAATCTTCTTTACATGTCTTGAGGATTTTATATTGTCCTTAGAACTGTTCATTTTGACAATAACAATTTGATTATCACAGTTCATAAGGATAGTCGGTATCTATTTTTCGACGAGTGGCAAATCCATCAAGAGCTCACACAGCCATTCTACCTCAACAGTGGATGTGTCTAACACTGTAAGTTATGCTTTCATAGTTGACCTCGTCAACATGGTCTGTTTGCAAGACCTCCAAGAAACAGCAGCACCGCTAAGAGTGAATACATATCCACTTGTAGCCTTTATCTCATCAATACCGGATATCCAATTTGAATCACTATAACCCTCCAATACTGATGGGTACCTAGTATAGTGAAGTCTAAAATTCATAGTACCTAGCAAGTAGCGCATAACTCAATCAAGTGCATGCTGATGAACATCACCCGAGTTAGAAGTAAATCGGCTCAATTTGCTCACAACAAATGAGATGTCAAGCCTTATAGCACTAGCTAGGTACATAAGTGATCCGATTATTTGGGATTATCTCAGTTGATTTCTAGCAATTCTTTTATTCTTTCTAAGTATTAAGTTATGATCATAAGGTGTTGGAGTGATCTTGTTGTCCATATAGCCAAAGCGGCTCAAGATTTTTTCCATGTAATGGGATTGCAAAAGTGTAATTCCATGCTCACCTCTAATCCACTTAATATTTAAGATCACATCAGCCTCTCACAGATCTTTCGTATCAAAATTTCTAGATAGATGTGATTTGATCTCATTAATCACATCAAGATTTGTTTCAAAAATCAAGATGTCATCAACATACAGGTACAGAATAACTCTCTCACCCCCACCATAGCGATAATACACACATCTATCAGCTTCATAAACAACAAAGCCCACATATGTTAACGTTTTATCGAACTTCTCATGCTATTGCTTAGGAGCTTGTTTGAGGCCATATAATGATTTTAGCAACTTACATACATTATCCTCCTGACCTTCTACTACAAACCTATCAGACCGATTCATATAGATTTTCTTATCCAACTCTTCATTAAGGAAAATTGTCTTAACGTGCATCTAATGAATGATAAGATCATGTGAGGCAGCTAAGGAAAGTAGTACTCTTATCGTGGTCAGTTGAGCGACATGTGAATAAGTATCAAAGACATCTTTATCTTCCTTTTGGGTATAACCCTTGACCACAAGCTAAGCCTTATACTTTTTGATAATACCATCAGACCTAAGCTTCTTCTTAAACACCCACTTACAACCTACAGGTTTACAACCATAAGGTCGATCTATGACTTCCCAAGTCTCGTTAGTGAGAATAGAATCTATCTCGCTACGAATAATCTCCTTCCAGTAGTTTACATCTAGAGATATATAAGCTTCTGAAATTAACTTGGGAGTGCCATCCATAAGATACACAGTGAAATCATTACCAAAGTATTTTATTGTCCTTTGTCTCTTACTCCTTTTTGGAGCCTTACTGTCATCCTTCTCAGGAACTAGCTCAAGTGGTTGCTCAAAATACTCGAGTGGTGTGATAAATTCAGGAGTTATTTCAGAGGTTTTACTAGAAATATTATGTATATCCTTCACAAAAAATATGTTCTCAAAGAAGGTGGCATCTCTAGACTTCATAATTGTATCGACTAACATATCAGATATCTCAGATTTAACTACTAAAAATCTATAGGCAATGCATCATCAATTAAAGTCATAAAATATCTTTTTCCACCCTTCGTCAACACACCATTCATTTCAAAAAATCTGAATGTATGAGTTCTAACGGTGCCAAATTTCTCTTCCCGGCTGCCTTGTGAGGATTACGATGTTGCTTAGGCTGCACACAACTTTGACAATGGAAAAAATCAAAATTAAATTCAAGCTGGAAAGTCGAGTCATGAACAACCAAAGTTTATGTGACATAACCGTGAGTGTCAAACACTAGTCTCATCTCCATTAATATTGCCACAAATATGGTTCACCACTTTATTGCAGAAATCAGAAAGAGAAAAGCGGAACAAGATTCCGCACTCATAGCCTTTACCAATAAAAGTCCATGTTTTGATAGAACTACTATATTGTCGGTGTAAAGAATAATATGGTCCCCTGGCAGGGGGACCCACGATAGTAAAATATCAATCTTTTCTACACATTATGATTGGGCAGAAGCATGGTCCCTCGGTGCGTCCAGCCAGCGACCACGCGACCAGTTTCTCCAACCAGTCCCTAGGTCTCAGAGGGAAACCGCGCGACCAGTTTTCTCTGGTTGTGGGGCAAGTATGTGCCTAATCAGTCTAATTTCATTATATATTTTTTCTACTTAAGTGTTTTCTCTTACCCAAGTTGTCCTTCCGGGTGGACCTACAGGCTTGCCGTATCCCATCCCATAGCATTAAACACTATGGGACGGCCTGACAGGGTGTGACAGTAGGTTTTGTAGGAGCACAAACGACGCGTGAGGACGAGACCTGGCAGACCAGGTAATAAGGATGGTGCGAGCGTGGAAGCGATGGCACAAACCTTGCAGGCCGATAGGGCAAGTGAATGCGGCCACTCACCGTAATGATGGTATAGGTTAAAAGGGTTAGCTAGGCCTAGGTCTAACTTGGATCCCTATGTAAGTCATCTCTCCCTCGGATATATAAAGGTAGGGAGATACAGAAAAGTGGGTAAGTGTAACTAGTTCATTTAGACCAATATAAAAAAAAAATACATGGGATGTAGGGCTATTATCTCTATGGAGACTCGAATCTAGATAACCCTCGTTGTTCTTGAATTCATCACACACACACAGCTAGGACATACAGTCTCAGGTCGCGGATCACACGCCTGTCGTTAGGTATACCCCGATATCATTGTCAGGGATTAACCCTCTACATATATTGGACTCGAGTACCACATTAAACCCGTCTCTACAGAGAAGTGGAACCGCTAACTATATTCTTATTTATTGAAAGGACATACTGCACGTTCCTTAGCTATACGATCTTTTCGAAAATAAACTTCAGATCTATCATGCCAACACTATGAACAGGAGCATAAGACTCATTTCCCATTAAGACGGAAGAATCTCTAGCGATCTGATAGGAAAAGAATATTAATCTGTTAGCGCACACATATATATTAGCCCCAGTATCAATCCATCAACTAGTAGATTAATTCACTGAAAGAATAGTAGGTAGATTATTATACCCACCAGTTTCATCTCCAGTGTTGCTAATTGTCACATTGATAGACTTGGTGTTCTTCCCTTGATTAACATTTCTTCCTTTGCGGTCTGGGCAATCTTTGACCCAATGGCAACCTCACTACACACGAAGCAAAATTTATCATATTTGTTCATCTTCTATTTCTTGAAGTTGGTGGTTTGTTTGACCTTGTTATTTTTATCTTTGTACTTGTCGTTAGAGGACTGTTGCATCATATTTGCGCTAGGTTGTCTATCGTCTCCTTTGTTATGCAAATCCTTAGCTCGAGCTTTCTTCTCAACATCGAGAGACGCGATCGGACTCTCAACAGAAATCTCTTATCTCTTGTGTTTTAGAGCAGTGGCAAAATTCCTCCACGGGGGAGTTAATTTGGCAATGATGCCCCCAACCACAAACTTATCGGGTAAGTTACACTTTAGGAGCTCGAGTTCTTTTACAATGCACTAAATCTCATGAGCTTGCTTGACTACCGATCGATTATCGACCATATTGTACTCATGATATTGCTCCATGATAAGTTCATTGTCTGCATCTGATGCACTAAATTTTGCATTAAGTATGTCCCACAACTCCTTTACGTCCTTTATGTGCATGTACACATCACACAGATAATCACTAAGAGTGCTAAGAACACATCCTACAAAGAATGTGATGGCTTCCTCGAACTTCTTCTCCTCATCAGAGGAAAGAGTTCCTTCAGGCCTGCCTGACGCGGCCCAGTAGCAATTCATAGCCATAAGCCACAGAGTGGCTTTGACCTACCATCTCTTAAAGTGCACACCGGTAAACTTATTCGGCCTCAGTGCATCGGCAAAACCAGCCATCGTTAAATCGAAGTGCTTACTATAAGGTTTTTGGATTGTTGGAAGTAATAACACTTTCAAATTTAATTTGATTTAATTCTTGATATAAAATGAACAAGAACGAATACAAATAATCAATAACGATTGTGTTTTGACTAGCTCCGACTAGCCCCATCTAAATTCAACTAGTCTTAAGTAGGATTTATAAGTCTCAACACATCTCGACTAGAGAATGTCCTCGATAAGATATTCGACTAGATACTTAGCCAGCAGATATACTTGACTAGGTACTCGAGTAGGATTTACATATGTACCTGATGACGATGTGAGATACAGATGCCCCTGTGGTGTCGATGCTCGATGGTATAGATGATGAAGAAGATAAAGTAGTCGATGCAGAGGACACCGTGATTTTGATCTAGTAGGCGATGACAAAGACGAAGTAGTCAAAGTGGGTCACGATAATGTAGAGGAAGTATATCGTGAGCAGTCGCGACGAGCGCTTCCAAAAACCTTATTTGTCCTTTCCTGTTGTAGGATCCTAAAGGCGATGGGTTCCGGAGTCATGTTCTCCTGTTTGTCGGTGCACACCGATGTAGCGGGATGGAGTAGACTACGTACAACAGCGCACTAAAGAGAAATTGGTAAAACCCTAATTGTGTGTGGTGCCTCACGTCTCTCCTTTGTACGACGGCTGACAGGTATATATAGAGAGAGAGTTATGCGGTTGAGACACACAACAGTCGGAGATGGTTATGCCGCCACGACCAGAGTCTTACCAACACGATTTCCATATATTTATCTGTTTGCCTCGTTACTGGTTACATATATGAAACATGTTTTACTAATAAAAATAAATAAATAAAGCAGGAGAAAAATTAGTGGATAATCTCTTTTTTCGGGATCACATCTAAAATCAAATTACGTCATCATTCCTGATGTATTCGTTCGGCGATGCTCTCATGACGCATCAACATCTCCATACTTGGGTTTACGCCTGATATTAACATGTCTAATATTTATATTTTCATTACAATGCAAGGCACTTTGCTAGTTTTAAAAAAAAACTCTGAGAAAAGAAAATCGTTTTTTAGAAGGGGTAACTTCCATTAATCAAGAGAAATACAAATATAAAATGTACAAGAACCTGGGATAAGAAAATACAAAAAAAAATAACAAAAGTCCTAACACTATCACTCTAAACATAAAGCTGCACCATGCACCGATGAGGAAAGATCATAATAACCCTTAGATATTTCGAAGCCACCAGGAATAACATCCCGCAACAGGATGCCTTAAGACTAATGAACGCTCCAAGCAAATTCGCCGGTCAGAAAGAAACCTTGACATCGTCAAAAAAGTCGACAACCCAGAACCGAGACCTGACATCTCCGATGAAACCGTCGTTGACCCGAACAAGCCTCACACAACCATACCCAAACCATCTACAACAAACAACCATTACAAAAGACAAAAGCTACATCTCTATCACAAAAGACAACACAAAATAAAAAGGCCACCACTGAGGCCACTAACGACAAAACCGGCGACCTCCTCCAGCTCGGTGACGAAGCCGAGCACGCCCATGGCCAGCATCCTCCGCAACAAGAAGCACCAACAGCACACGCGAAGAACACCACAAAGCTCTCGTAAAAGCCAGCCAAAGTACACCTCGAGGACCTCCACGACAACCGCCAAAACCACGGACTACCCCAATAGCCACCGCCGGCACGTAGGTGGATAGCGTAGAGGCTGGGCAGAGACCATGAACCAAACATAAACCTACACCAAACTAACCTAAAATGATGAGGACATCACTCCCTCGGATACATACAATAATCCTCCATTGAACTTTCAAGGTCCAATCACAAGAGCTCGCGCACGACAATTAAATTTAGAGGTGAGTGAGCTCGTTCCTAAGCAACTCTTTATATAATTTTGAGAATAGATTACTACCTAATGATTATGTGTTATTTAGGAATCATGGAGAGGACAAGGAAACACATAGAGGAAGGCTTGGAGGCGTGGAGGAGCAGCTAGGACGTCCAACAACAGCAGGAGGTCCAGTCCAACTCGAGTCCGAATCAGCCTCGGCCTTCAGGACCAGCGAGCAATAAAACGGACGCCCAGGACGCATCCGGACTTCGTTTTCGACGATTCACATATGGTTGGAAAGATAATTTCATAAGGAAACCAATGGCGTTGGTTTGAGGTCCAAATTCCTTCTGAGTCAACGGGAAACGTCGAAACAAGTCAGCGTCCAGAATCTGTCCCGGTGCTGCGTCACCGTTTTTGGTCCGTTGGGCCATGTATCGTGTTGGAGTCCATTAGGGACGCGTCTAGGGGTCCTTGGCCGACCCTAATCCTTTATATACAGTAGCCGTCGCCTTAATTAGGGTGGGGTTTTGCTTAGATTATTCTGTCAAGAACAGTTTCGCCGTTTCGTCGGTTTGTGAGACCCCAACTCGTGAGATTAATCATTCATCTGCAATTTGGTTGCATTCTTCCTTGTTCTTGCTTGTGTTCTTCGATTCGCAGGCAAGGATTTTAGCCTTCTTGGCGAGGTCAACCGTGCAACGCCGGTTGATAACCAGAGGAGACGTGGTGCTGCGATTGCGGGGTTTCGGATCGTGTTGTTCGGAAGCCGGATCGACTTGTGTCTCGTTTCCACCAAATCGAGAGTTACCAGAACCTTTCGGAAGATCGGGAACCCTTGTTCATATTATAAAACTACAACCTACCATCTACTAAACTACCCTACTAAACACTCCTAGAATCTATCCATCTATTTCCCTCCGATCCCAGCACCAGAGGCCACCAACGGAGAAAAAATCGGTGAGATCAACATCGAGAAACCACGACCGCCTGATTGTCGCCGCTGGGCTATTGTAGCTGGGGAACGAACTCTCTCGATAGGTATAGGGTCTGTTTGGCAGAGCTCCTAGAATAGCTTCCTGGCTGAAATTAGAGAGAGCTCTGCCAAATAGCAGCTTTCAGTTTTTAGCTCTCTGAGTGAAATTTATGGGAGTTATTATCTGAAATGAACTAGAAGTTGGGAGTTAAAAAAAAGTTTCACCTTATTCACTTATCACTCAGAATTACTTCATCTATATATTTTATTTTAAAGAATTATTATAAAATTATTTTCAGCTATAGAATTACTTTCTACATAGAATTACTCATCGCAGAAAATTTAAATTAGGAATAGCTCTACCGCTATAGTAAAAATCAAAGAAAATCGGTTACGCCTGCGGAAACTGATGCGACGAGGCCCGTAAAGAGCTTTCTCAGCCTTGGGCCACGGTTCGACCCAATCACAACCCGACCAAGCCCGACCCACCTGTTCTCTCTCGGCCATGGAAGAAGCAAGGGAGCAAAGCCATGGGGACAGGGGACGCGCAGGAGATGCCGCCGATGGAGAGGACGAGGCGAAGAGGAAGGAGGACGCGCAGGAGATGCCGCCGATGGAGAGGACGAGGCGAAGAGGAAGGAGGACGCGCTTGCATCCAGCAGGCTTCTCGACCCTGGGTTCAAGCCCTCCAAGCTGTCCCAGGACCAGCTCGACAAGTTTAAGGTGCCCTTCTTCCATCGCGAATGTTCGATACGGCAAATGCGCTGTTCTTGATCCACACGCACGGGGATGCTTGCTCTGAATTCTAATTATCTGAGTTCGTGTGTCTCCACACGAAGGCTAATTCGATGACTGAGGTAGTCTATGCAGGAAAAAATACATTAGTGGGGCACAAAACTGGTGGAGATTCTTATCTTTTGATGCATAAATGAATAAGTTCGAGATTCCGTACGATTTCTGATAGATGATTTGTTTGTGTTGTTATATATGAATGATTCACTAAACTCTACTTCTATAAAGTAAGATTTAGTAAGTCTGGGTTTTGTACGATAGTCATGCATTTGGCTCATCATTGGAGTGTTAGGCGGTGTATGCTATTATGGTTTGCTGAAAATGCCGTGTTGGGGCCTGTTTGGATATGGGGGATTGGATCGAAATGCTTAGGAATGTTACAAATTTGAATTAGATCCCAAAATTCCTTGAACAATCCTCTCTATCCAAACAGGACCTTGGTGTTATGGGAACCCCGGTCGGTTTTAAGAATTTAAGACTGCAATTTTTTGTGCAAGCAAATGCTGCAGCAGAAGGAGCAAAATTTTGAGCGAGGGAGATGTTTACAACTTCCAAGTACTTCGAAAGGTTCAGGAAGAACCACATATGAATGAATTGATTATGCCTTGAAGAAACATAGGGATGATTATTTTCCATAATTCAAAGTTGCTTTGTGGAAGAACAGCAGGTGCCAGGTTATACTATAAAAGCGCATTGAATTTATCAAACCAAAGGCAATACCAAACTGAGGAAATATCATAATAGCACTTCCAGGAGTGTTGATCTGAAACTTTATCCACATACTAGACTCTGGGTTGGTACATGGAAAGAACTGTGAAAATGTAATAATAGTACTTGTCGTAGACTCATAGTGTTGATTGGAAACCCTATCCACATACTAGACTCTAGGTTGGTACATGGAAAATATATTGCAATACTTATCTGATCAGTGCTAGAGTGGATGTGATATTTGGTTTCATGGTTTGTTTTCTGTCTTCTTTTGTTTGTCATACCAAAGCTACCGCCCATTGATGCCGGTCCTGTTTTAAAAGAAATCTCAAGAATCCCAGCCCTGAAAAAAGGACAAATCTCCAGACATGTGTTTTACTTTGACATGATGGTTTCCCTTTACAATGTCCATTATTGATGTATTTGAGTACTTTCTTCTGAAGTTACCAGGTCAATTACTTAATCTGTCATGTCATGCAGGAATTACACAAGAAACGGTTACAAATAATGGAAAAGCCAAAGAATAAAAGAAAATACAAAGGTACCTCTCTCTCATGCATGTGTTCTTGTCTATGTGTGTTGCCACACAGTGGTTCTAAGCTATTTTCCATGTCATTTCCCTTTAGGAAGCACTGGGATTACCAAAGTAACCGATGATTATAAATTCACTGACAAGGATGAATCTGCTCATAATACTCCTACAAATGTACATCATACATCAACTACAGGATTCAAAGGGGTATGACTGCTTATACTTACGGCTGTGTTTTAGCTTTTACCTAAATTCTGAAGGCATTGCTTTTGGCCGAGTCCTTTTTTTTTAGAAAGCCCAGGTCTTTCATACAGGCTTACCTATAGTAATGAAAGTTCTATATCACTACAGAATCTTGCTTCATCAATCCTAGTAATATTCAGATTGGTCTAAGGTATTGAAAGTTGTTCCAAGTAAGGCAACAAACTGCTTTATTTGAAGTTTTAGCAAGTACTGTGGAGAAATACAAACTGTTTCCATAGTTGTTTTACCGGTAGCACACACTGATGGTTAAATCGTTTTAATAACAATCAAGCAATGAACTAAATGGTAAAGCAACTTAGTGCTTTAGTTTAGTTTGTAGGTAAAAGCACCAAATGCAAAACTCTAACATCATCAAAGTGCATTAAGTAATTGTCCGTTGATTACATAGAATTGTGAACTGAAAATCTTTCACGCTATTTTTCTTTCACTGTCAGGTACATAGGGATGGCAATGGGTACAATTTCCGTAGATAGAAGCTATACAAACTCATACCCGTGAGCTATTTTTCAAACCCACACCCGCACCCATTACCCGTCACGGGTAAAAACTGACACCCGCGTCCACCACCCACGGGCACGCCTGTATGCCCGCCAATATAGTAAACATGTATTAAACCTAAAAGCAAGTATGTAACAATAATATCATCAACTTAAACATACAACTTAACTAAGATAATGAAGAAGCATCTTACAGATATATAGCATGCATATCATATTAGTACATTACCACAGTGGTTATGGACTGTGGAATGGAACAGAAACCCTAAGGGAAGTATGCAGCTTATATATTAAAAATGAAGCAGGCCCACATGTTAGATGTGTGGAGCGGGTACACAGGTACGAAGTGGGCACGGGTAAGCCTATTTCATACCCATCTCTCTGTACCCGTTGGGTTTAACTTCAAACCTGCACCCATACCCACAGGTAAACATTGCATCCCAAACCTGTGTCCGTTAGAGTCTTTACACGTGGGCAAAATGTGCACATTGCCATCCCTACATATACACGTCAACGCATGATAAAAACTTGATATGCCCAATTGAGCAGATTTGGTCACCACTGGGTGGTATCCTAGTCAATTTTACATCCTCTTAAGATATTAATTTGATTACGATTCAGATTCATATGGATCACTCATCTTACTTTAATTTATACCTTACAAATATGGTTTCATGCAATAATCTTGATGGTTTTACCACCATATATTTGCAGGAATCTGCATCAACCCTGTCCTCGAGGAACAAAAGGAAGTTACATTGGGGGTACTTTTTCATTACTGTATCATTCTATCTGCGGCACTCTTATGTTACTCTTAACTTCTTTAGTGTTCATGCAATCTAACTGCACTGCTTCACCTTTCATTGTTCAAAAAGATCATTTTCATTGCACAATTCCTTTTCGTTATTCAAAGATTTTAATAGCATTGCTTCACCTTCCATTGTGCAAAAAGGAAACACTGTTTTACTTGTCAACTTCGATACATGGACAAACTAGGGTACGAAGGTTTCACGATGCAATTAACTAATATAATCTCTTTTTATATATAGGAATAAAGTCTTCGTTGCTAATCTTGAGGTTTCTATTATGAATTTTGTCTGATGAACATGTTTGCAATTCACGAGAAAGTAATAAAAGCAGAATTGTCGTAGTTCTGATGGGATCCTGTTGCGATAACAGGCTAGTATGGTGTGACATATGACCGCATTTTAGAAATGCTGATGTGTCAGTTTATTCACCCATTCTTGTGAAAAGCAATGATAACCTTTGATGCTTATCTCTTGTGTTTCATATATTTCAGGCTTGATATTAAAGAACGATGGGAAAGGAAAGCAAACATGTGAATTTCTAAATATCAGTGGTGTTCTAACAGTGAAAGCATGCCCCTACTGCATTTGATCGAAAACAGAAGGACAAAGAAAATGGCAGACCTTTTTCGGGGTTCATTAGGTTGTTTGGTCAGGTTCTTGCTTCTGTCAGAAGGCAGAACACTGGAGCGAAAAAAATCTCAGTACTTGGCAGCAAGTTAGAATCTGATTTTCAGGGTTTTGTCAGATAATTTCTCCAGTTATTGTGGCTAGACTTTTCTCTCTTCTGTTTGATTCACAAACTTGCAAGTGTCTGCCTTTAGGGATTTTTTATTTTTATATATTTCTAACATAAATAATTAAATAAATATACTCTGGATGAAATGATTTACAGAATTAGCCACCTACCCCCTCTTACAGGGAAGAAAGGAGCCTACTACCCTCTCAGAGGGCGGTAAGTGCCACAATGGCAGGTCCAGCTCTTATCACCCTCTAATGAGGTGGTTAGACTTTTTTCTCAGTTTTTCTTCTTTTCTCTTTCTCTATTTGTATAAGAGGTTTGTCATACTCTAAAATTCACGAATTTTTTTTATGATCTATAATTCATGATGAATTCATTTTAAAAGGATTCACCTCAATATCTTATGTAGGTTTTAAAATAAAATCCTCTAAAGAGGGCTACTTTTAGAACTTCTAGTAAATTTTAAGCTTAAAAAATTCTTAAAAGTCTAGAAAAAATCATTAATATTTCTCTCATGTGTCTTAATAATATCTAAAATTATTTCTAACCTTAGGTTACTTGATAAAAAAATGAGTTACTATGTAATGTTTTGTTTATATGCAATTTTCTCATTTCATGTGATATTCTCTTTTTAATTTAATTTGAATTCAAACAAATTCAAATATACACAAATTTATTCAAACTCTTATGGAATACATATATAAAGTGCATGAGTCCACTTGGATAATCCTGCAGTTATTTATCATAGCCCGATCACTATCGGGAAGGATATTTTGGTGTTTGAGCACCTCACGGTCTGATGAATGTGCACAAAATAACATAAGTGTTTGAATAATTTTGTGCAGGTACTTGTCTGGTTGTTGACATTTCTTTTTTATTTGACGTCACACTCTAAATTGTGTACGATCATATTTATATGTATTTCATAAAAAGTTTTGATGAATTTGTGCATGTTTAAATTTATTTGAATTCAAATTAAATTAAAAAGAGAATATTATATGAAATGATAAAAATACATATAAATGAAGTATTGTAAAGGAACTTACTTTTTTTTACCAAGTAACCTATGATTGAAAATAATTTTAGATATTATTAAGACGCATGAGAGGTTTTGGGAATTTTTTTAAGACCTTAAAAAGTGTTATACGTTCTAAAAGTAACCTTTTAAAGTTTTTTATTTTAAAACTTACTCAAATATTAAGGTGAATCTTATTAAAATGGATTTATCATGAATTATAGACCCTATAAAAAAGATTTAATGAATTTTGGAGTAAAAAACTCTACTGTTCAAATAGAGAAAAAGAAAAAGATAAAAATTAGTCATCGAAGGGCGGTAAGGGTTGGACTTTTCATGGTGGCACCATACCATCTTTAAGAGAGCAGTAGACATCTAATTCTACAAATTTTTTCATTCAAGATATATTTATTTAATTATTTATGTTATAAAATATAAAATAAAAAAAGTCATCTTTAGGTCCTACTTCTGATACCTGAGGCCCACGTAAGGCCCAGAATACCCCAATTTTTGCAAGGCCTAGCACAACCATTCTCGGAACCCTCTCAAAAAAAGAACATTCTCGGAAGGTCCTGATTTGGCCTTTTCCTTTTCCTTTGTAATTATTATGTGTATTGCAACTGTTGTCGTCAAGAGGTTATGATAATATAAAGATAATTTCTCGTATACTTTATCCTACTTGCTTCTGCTTGTTTGTAAGAACGAAGCAGGTGAACCCAAACGTGCAATAAATTATCAATGGGCGGCATCTAGATCGCCTATTGTATTTAGTCCATCTCTACACCCTTGGCCACCTCTTGCGTGGTTCATTTGGGAGCTTTGTGATGGAGTGATGGTTATCTTATGTTTTTTTGTTCGTACTATGATCCCCGGTCAACGAAAGTATACTTCAACTTGCAGCTGCATATGCAAAGTTGCGCAGGAACATGTACAAATTATTTAAATCAATCTAAAAAACTTAAAGTTGTTGTTGCACGTTTGATAAAGAATCGAGCATGTCTCATGTGATGTCTCATATGCTAATTGAACCGGAGTAACCCAATCGCGTGATCAGAAACTTTGGGCGCTCAGACGCTAGCCAGAGCAGAGTAGCAGATCAGCACAGCTGCATGGACTTATTCTTTTTGTACTTGTGTGGTAACGAGAGGATAAGAAAATATATGAGAAAAATACAACGAGATGATCTCAAAAGGTAAGAAAATATATGAGAAAAATAAAGCACAAATTGCGCTCCCTATACCGAAAAGTTAAGAGAGGATATGCAAAATGGACTTCGTAGCTGAAGACAAGAAAGGTTGAACGAGAGATTGGCATGTTTGATTTGAAGGCTGAGATCAAGAACTGGTAGGAATAGCATCGGTCAAGGGTCAGTCATCATCTCACGGATAATCTTGCGATGTGCTAACCCTTTCTGGTCTTTTACCTGACTTTCCCTGCTGTTTTCGTCATGATACAACTTGGCCATTCTTCTTGTAATTATTTTGTCTGCCAAATGTTGTCGTCGAGAAGCACATAACGATAATTTCATATCTTCCTCCTCCTGCTGCTGCTGCTGCTTGCTTTGTAAATGAAGCAGGGGACGCAATCGTGCATTAGATTATCGATGGGCGGCGTCTATATCGCCGCCAGTTTTCACTGCATTTCTGAACCCTCGAGCACCACTTGCGCGGTTCATTATTTCGGTGCTTTCCGATCGTTATCCTGTTCTTTTTTGTTCGTACTATGATCCTAGCTACGCCGACGCAGATATACTTCAACTTGTAGCTGCATATGCAAACTTGCACTCTAGCCTTAAGGTTTTGGCATATATAATTAACCAAGTGGAGAAACTGAAACAGAAATGGAACGAGCCACAGCTGTGAATCTAGTAGGAGTAACCATTGGTCGGCGTAAGGTCAAAAGTTTCATCAGAAACTGTGGGCTGGGCTACCCAGTGCTCCACAGGATTAACAAATTTAATTAGGGCAAACTAATCAAGCGCAGTATTAGCATTGCCTACAGCGAGAATATTAAGAGATGAAAGGCAAAGTGGACTTTGTCGTTGAAGAGAAGAAAATGGTAAAGAAACAATGTCGACTAGTAGGGTAGCATAGTAAGAATATATTTTCTCTGATTGTAAATATAGGTCGTTTTAGTCTTCTTAACTATTTTCTAAATATAAGTTATTCTCAAATTTCTATGTTCTTTTTTTTCTTTTATTTCTTTCTTACTCTTATTTAATAAATACTATCACTCTCACGAATAAATAAGTTATCTTTTCAATACAGAATAAATAAAGAGCAACAAGATCATTTGATCTATTTTTTTAATTTTTATACATAAATTTAAAATAACCAACGTTTATAATCGAAAAAAGTATACTCCGTAGTACTCTATGTACGTAGCCTAGCGCCCTAGCCTAATTAAAAGCATAAGCTATTAAGGCCTAAGGGAGAAGCTAGCCAGCTAGGCTCGTACACAGCTGATCGAGCGCAAACCGAGTTTGGTGATGGTTCAATTGGTCATGGTAAAGGCGATCGACGTAACCGGAGTTGGTAGCCGTACCAATGTTCGCTGCTGAAATGACTCGTGCATTGACTCTAGGCTAGGTTCTTAGTCAGCGTACAGGGAGGGATGAGGATTCCCTCGTTTCACTACTCGATATCGTGATATGGAAGTTAGAGAATCTCGATCTGTATATAGAGTGAATAGAAATTCCATTAAATTTTAAGTAGTTTTTCTAATTATTGTGTAATGTGTCTCTTTTCTACATAAAATAAAATCATGTAAAAATTACTGAACCTAGAAACTAAACTAGTAAAACCTTAATACAAAGAAGAAGTAAGAACACAATAGCAACAAACACTCTACACTCTAGCATTCTAACCAAAGAAGCATTAATATTGTGAACCGGTCCATTCTGACTGCAAAGAACAGAGAGATTTGAAATCTTCGTCTCCTTAGTGGTCTAATCAAGAGTCCTAGCGATCTGACTCCCCCTATTGTCAGTATGACTCATTGTCATGCAGAAAATAGAACATAAACCATCTTGGACCAACGAGATACAACAGATGGGATCCAACTAAACGAACTTCAAATTCAATAAAATTTGAACTAAAGGTACATTTACATGGAAAATCACCAAAAAAAAAGATCCATCCCAAAAAATCAAGATATCATCGTAAAAGTCCACGATTTTCAAAGTGTCGATGAAAGAAAATATATCTTCTATGAACAAAATACGGTGAGAGCCAACTTATAGGATTGGCTCAAATTTAAAGGAGAAGTGGAGAGAAAAGGAGTACTAAGATGTATTTCTATGAATTGAACTCTCTTTTTACTATATGTCCACGATCTGTATTTATAGCATCTTATATAAGGTAAGTATTCATTCACACCCCTAGAGGGGATAGAGATATAAATCGTCACTAGATAACCGGGACCTAGAGCTAGCCTGTTAATACATGACTTGGGTTTGGGTAAATCTGAATGTACCCTAATAACATCATCTGGTTGTGAAACAATAGTGGCAACAAGTGGTCTTAGTGGGGTGGTTGTAGCTAGTCGTCTGTTACGGCGTCGCTTTGCCTAGGGTGTCAGGTCGGTCACGGATAGACCAGTATTAAATGCAGGTCACCTTATGTAGACAGAGAGCGACCAGTGGGTCTCCCTCTGGTTGATCTTTCTGAAAGATTGATGGCTCCTCTAAAGGCTTCGGGGGTCAGTGGCCTCTAGGTATCTGCAGCCTCTGGAGTCGAGGCTCCATGGCGACTATGAAGCCTCGGGATTCTGAAGGGGTCTTGCCTAGGAAACCACAAACATTGACATGTGAAACTAGAGGTATTGGGGTCCTTGATGTGACCCTAACACAAAGAAAACAGAGGTGAGGAATGAAAAGTTGCAAGAACTCTAAATTTATGGTGCTCGTGAGATGAGGGATGAAAATCAACCTCCATATGATATATTACAGTCTATTACTACCGATACTATTATACATATCTATCAAGTTACGCATAATTGTAATAGTCTGCTACCATAAAATTAAAGTAGTGTAATAAATTTTATTCTTTTATGTTTCTATGTAATCTGTTTATATAAATATTATATTTGTAAAACCTGACAATACAAGGTTTATCCTGGCACCGCCACTGTGTGTATGCCTCTATCATGCTTATTTAAGAATATATAATACTCATTGACAGAAAAAAAAACATATAATATTTAAGAATGTTTGAAACTTTTTGTCGAGTTTTCTTAATTTGCTAAAAAAGGTAAATCAAAATTTAAAAATTTGCACTAAAATAAATGGAGTATCATCCATTAATAGCCCTTTGATTTTGAATTATTTGTCTAGCGCAAGGGGCGGACCTACATGAGGATAAGGGTGTGCAGATGTACACCCAAATTATTTTGCAAAAAACTATATATTGTATATATATATTATGTAGCTAGGCTCAACACTAATTATTGTTGCGCCACCTCTAGTTGTAATTAAAAAAATAATACAATTATAATCCGCAAGATAAAGAGTTACAACCAGATGCAAATAAAAAAATAAGTTGCAATTGCACTATAAATGAATGTAACTCCTAACAAATTTCTTGCCTAATAATGTATAACCTAAGGAACACGACATGTAATCATAACACAATCTAAGATGTAACTCTGATCATTATATATATAAACTCGTTAGCTTCTCGTGTTGCAATTATATATTTCTAGATGCTCGGTTGTATCTGGTCTACTAACGGATTGTAACTGATAATTTTTTGAGTTGTAACCAGGTGTGTGCATAGTGGTAAAATATAGTGTGTTAAGCGTAGAATAGACTCGTCGTATGTGTGTGTATCATATTTTCCTTAGTTCACGGGCTTTTGCCCTTTTCTCACTAACGTAGTTGTATTTCCGTGGCCCAAACGGCCAAGCCCAACGCCACAATACCCTAAGCCCTACGCACCAAGTCAGCAATGACTCTAGTGGCCCAACGCCCAGCAACCAACTCCCAACCCCCAATTCCCTAATTATGCAACTAGATCCTGGTGGCCTAACATCCAAACGCACGTACGAGATAGAGAATGACGGCACCAACCCTAGCGGCGATGCTAGCATGATGAGGGCAGGGTGGCATGAGCTCAACCACGTCCATAGGTGTCACTTCATATTTGGAGGAGCTACAATTTGCAAAGCTTCGATACCCTCAAATGTGTATTATCAGCTTCTCACCTTCAATTCTTCGAAAATGTTATTGCTAATTTGTAAATAACTATCACTTCAATTATAGTTTCTAAATAAAAGATAAATTTCATTTCCTTGTACTTAATTATGCAATCATGTGACATGCTGTCCTTTGAATTTCTTTTCTATTGAGTACTGATGCATGAAATGAAAGATCAATGTGATATTGTGATCAGATAAGGTACACAATTTATTTAAATGATATCTTATTCATTTTATAGTATATGCTTTCCTACTGATAAATGGTATTGTTCTTTCTCCCGATGTTATCGGATAATTTTTTTAGCTAGCTATGCACAGTTATTATTAAAATATTGTGCCCACCGCTATCTAGCGCATATGTAAAGAAGACATAAAGTTTGAGCAATAGTATTTGTCTAGACAATATATATAGTTTTAACATGTTACTAGTCAAACTGTTAAATTATAAATTTTTAACAGTCATAATACGTCCACATAAGGAAAAAAAGGGCAGAATACAGGTGTTGTGCTTTCTTTGTATGCACGACAACGAATATAGGGAAAACCATTGAGCATTTGCTCGCAAAGAAAATGCAGCATAATTATCAAAACTAGATAGGAACCGTGTGAAAACATTTTCCACTCCATTTATTCTCACTTAGGATTTGAAAGTCACTGATTGTGGTTCAGGGGCCCCACATGTCATTAAGGTCATGACCAGAAAATCCTAAATTATTACTCTTTCGGTTCCTAAATAGACGACGAGTTAAAAAATTCTTACGATCAAATTTTAAATTTTTTAACTATTAATATACACAAAAAATATTAAAATTTATCAATGAAAATGATACTACTAAAATTTCTTATGACAAATACTTTTGAATATTATATTTTTAATAACTTTAGATAACAAATACTTAGAAAAAACAATGATCATATAGATCGATGACTAAACCGATGTCCTAAACAATCAGCAGTGACGAACTCAAGGGAAACAAGTTGCTCTTCTTCTCTCCTCCACCTCAAAGAACGGAGGTAGTACTAGCAATTTCTAAATTTTCTTAGCAGCGAAGCCCGTAGGAAGAATCAATGTAGGTATCCATGTGTCGTTCTCAAAGTTAAAGCTTAACCAGGCAAACCGGAAAAAAGCTTCTCCTATTCCTACGTCCCCGGGGACTTGGGTGGTTGGGAGGTCGCCGACAGAAATTCTTTTTCACGTGCACGCACGCATTGTTTCGCTCACGCCATTCTCCCGACAGGCCTCTTTTTATTTTTAGAATTTTTTTCAAAAACATTTTCTAATTAAATTTTTCTTCAAAACATTTCTCGTTAATTTTTTTAAAAAGTTATTAAAAAACTTATCACGATAACTTGTTTTGATATCTTTTTTGAAAAACTTTTAAAAAAGGAAAGTTACAAAAAATAAATAAATAAAGTTATGAGTTGATGTATCAGCGCCCATGAAATAGCACAGTCGCCGAGCAGTTTATTTGGTCCGTACGTCGCGATGGGGACCCCGGACGGGTCCATGGCTTCCGTCGGGTTGGCTGCGACTGGGCTGTGGGCCCGCGATCGGTGTGGTCCGACGCAACGCGGGTACACGCCAGCTCGTGATCGGCTCGTGCCGGGCCCGTCCCTCCACGTGCCTGCCCCCGCCTGGCTCTTGCTTCCCTGGGGCGAAGCCGATATTGCCACGCACCAGCACGGAGTTGTACTCGCGGAAACGGCGAACGGGGCGTGGAACGTGATGATGTGGCCTGGCAGTTGCGTGTCCACGCTGGCATTGTGTTCGACTTGAGAAGTGGTCAAAGCACAGTGCTTCCCCGGGTACAATCTTTGCTTCAGCAGCGTATGTTATAGTACCTGTGTATATGCAATCTTGCGGCAGCCCTTAGTATATTCAGATGTCCCGGATATTATTTAATCCTTGACGTCAGTAATAATATGAACAGCAGTTTTGTCTAGAACTGCGAATAGTGAGGTAGGTACTACCAAGGATGAATGGAGTTTGCTAATAGAAACATTTCTGATTATTCTTGCAAGAAATAGGAGAATCGATGCTAAATGGGTAATTTGATTTCTTATTCTTACAAGAAACCAAGATATTTTTGTTTTTTCCTAGCAGAAGAATCACTTAAAATGATGTTTTTTACTAAGAATCACCACCACTCTCACATATAATGTTTCAAGAATCTGAATTTATTGTACTAGCCAAACGGTAGTATAAATTTATTCTAATTCATCCTAGAATGTTTATAGGAGAATCCTGAACTGTGCCAAACGGGCTGATTTTCTTAAACCAGTTTTAGCCTATTTTTTAAAAAAATTTGTTTGTTTGCTCTAACTAACTGGTTTTCCATAAACCCAGGATGTCCTGTTTTTATCAAAATCGACTCCTTCTGGTTTTTCACGAAATAGGTTTCAATATATTGTTCCCGACAACCTCTGTGACCAAGTTGAAGCAGGCGTTGGCCGCCATGGTGGAGAGACGATTCTGCACTGGTTTAAATGACTCGGCCCGCGATGAGTCCGTCGGCGACAATGGTGGTGGCGGAATGGCGATGTCTCAGACGCCAGAAAGGCGGTGAAGCAGTAATTTAGTAAAACTCATTTTCAATCCGTATAACCCAAACAAAATATTCAGTAAACCCACGCTAACAGAATAACTACTTAAAATTGGTTTCCCTAAACTACTCATAAAACATGTTTTATGAAAACTATATTTTCTGTATATCCAAACAACCACTAAAGATCAAAACTCCTCTCTTTAAAAATAAGAATCTTGGGGTGGCTGTAGTATAAATTCATCTAAGACAAAAGGCTTATGAACTTCTAAATTCTTCCATATTTTGCTATCCATCTCTAACTAATACTCTTTCTGACGTATTAAGATTTGAAAATATCAACCTTTGTAAGTTTTAACTAATAATTGATCAAATTATATGCAGATTTAGTGCACAAAATTTATATTAATAAATGTAAGAGAAGTAATGGTAAAATATACTTTTGAAGACTTTTCAAATCATAATATGCCGAAAGAAAGGGAGGAAGTATATGGGTACAATGGATGGTGACAAAAGTATTTTGCAAATTGCATGAAACAAATAATCTATTGTAGTAAATCCTAGTCACTTATATATCTTAAAACCTAAAAATCTGTTGGTGGACCTACGATTTGGAAAGAACGAAAGCATAGTCACGTATATATTTGCAACTATAAATGTTACGTTTAAAACAGCATGATGCATGATGCATGTTTGCGTTCGACGACCTAAATGGCTGCTAGGGCAAATTTGTGCTTGTGCACGAGCAATTTCCAGTTGGTGTACCTAACATTAACAGATACAAAACATCCTGTGCTGATCTGTTCTAACTTCTATTAATGTAATTAATACTCTATGATCACCTCAAGGACAGCAAAAAGAGTTTTATTCTGGAGCAACGGAGTGGTAATACCCGTTCTGTTTGTCAGCTAGCATGAGTAGTCACCATGACCTCCCTAATCCGCGATGGTTTAAGAAGACACGCCCGCACGCATGTATGCGACAAAATGACGCTTGGCTTGCATGTATATGGAGTTGTACACTCTTCCATGCATGACTCATCAATTGTTAGACTAGTATATATATTTTAATTTGCACCTGTCCGGACATTTTTTATGCCCATCGTTACTAATTTAGTGTCCATCAGATATAGATCCAACTGTTGAAGTATTTATTCTTCAACACTCTTTCTTTCTCCTCGAGATATCTCCACCATACCTTTCCTCCTCACCACCGGATCCACCTTCACTGCCGTTCCCTTGCTAATCTCTCTCTTTCTTGATGTCCTTATTGTTGATCCCGTCCATCGCCCTCCCGCCACCCACGACTCTGACAACGTTTAGCCGCACCACCGGCCTAGCTTCCCTCTAAGTTCAGGGAACATGGTGAACCACATACCCTAACCCCAATAACCTGAACTCTAACAGCTCACTCTGGTCAAAGCTCATCAGGTATGGAGCAAATCGGGTATAATCTAACCGAAGTGAAGTGATCGAATCTTACTAGAGTTGGAGAGGAAGGTGAAGAGGGAATGAGTCAAAAAATCTGGTGAGGGAGGTGGCCTTTGCAGCTCTGTGACCATGACCACTTGGCGTTTGTTTCACAGTTCAAAGGGCCACATGTCTTTATTTTATTTTATTTGGCCAGGTTTCAGGTTCCAGAAGTCAAACTATCGGCGTAGAACATCACATGTCGTCGTGCCGCATACCCAGAATTGCTGCAACTAACGGTTTATTTGTATTAGTTAGGGATTTTGAAAAGTAATTTTTAAAAGTTGAAGCTAAAATAAACAAGTTGTTTTCATAATCTGTTTTTTAAAATCTCACTCTTTTCAACTACAATCTATGAGTTATCTCCCATTAGCATTTTTCATATTGTGAACATAAGTAAAATTGAGGTTCACACATAAGCCTCTGTAATTATGCACCAGTGCCATCACTTTCTCCTTGGACCATTATTTTTTTTTCATCCTCTATTCTATTCCTCTTCTCCATCCTCCAGCCATGGTAAAAGTTCCTACGCCCTCCCCGCTACTAACACCGCCACCGACCATGTCGGAGGGGACAACGTGGAGCTCCAAGGAGTCCTCCTCAGCAGCCTCCTCAGGGCTCGATTTCAAGGACACCGCCCTCACCCTTCGCCTCTCAAGCTCCGACATCGGCCACATGCACGCCTCCACCTCCAACCACGTCGATTGCAGTTCCTCTCGCTCCGTCGTCGCATCCGATGCCCCCCTCCCCAAGTACGCAAGCGCACGCTCACACGCTGAGAGACTCGTGGGGGTTCAATCGGAGTCGATTTGTGTCTGATTGATTTGTTTGTGTTGGTGCAGGGCGTGAGTGGAGGGGTGGCCGTCGATGAGCAGAACCTAGAGGAACGCACTCCCTAGGGGAATATTTCTCAAGGTGGCAGTGCTCGGCACACCGTACTAGTGGCCAGCGCAAGGTGGACCTCAAGGCATAAGCGGGTGTAGCGAACATGATCATTTTAAGACATGTATGTGATTTTAATGATTAATGACAATATAGTCAATAAGACTAACATGCTTGTCAAGTATATACTTTAGTAGATCTTATAGGTACTATACATGAAAAAACCACCAAAGCCGAATTCAAAAAAGATTAAATTGGACGAGTTCAGAGAAGATTGCACTCACTTGATGATCTGGTGCTCAAAAAAGATAACACAACAGATGGTCTGGTGCTCTGAAAGTTATATACACTGGAGTATTTTCAGCTCAGAGGAGAAAAATAAAAACTACACCGATGGTTCGGTGCTTAGCAAGATGTACACACCGGAGCATTTCCAGGAGGAATATTTTAATACGGAAGATTTGTACACACCAGATTGTCTGATGCTTAGAGAGGATATACACATCGAAGCATTTCTCCAGATAACTATTGAAGACTGACGATCTACATGCTGGATGGTCCGGTGCTTGGGGAACTCTGGGTGCTTGGGGACTACTGTTCATAGCCCCGAGCACTCTCTCCCGAATATGCTTTTTCTTGGTCCTCGGGGAACTCGGGCACTCAGGGACCACTGTTCATGGCCCCGAGCGCCCTCTCCCGGAACTTAGCTTCTCGGGTCCTCGGGGAACTCCGGTACTCGGGGACCACTGTTCATAGCCTCGAGCGCCCTCTCTCGGAACTTGGCTTCTCGGGTCCACGGGGAACTCGGGTACTCGGGGACCACTGTTCATGGCCCCGAGCACCCTTTCCCGGAACTTGATCTTCTCGGACCTCGGGGAAGAATCCCCGAGGGAATGCGCTATGTGGCACTCTACTGTCCTGGCCTCGGGACTCGGGGACCCCCGGTTCCCATGTCACCGACAACGCTGGATGGTTGCACCAAAGTATTTTACAGGAGAAGGTCTCAATGGCTAGTTTGGCATGATTGTACACGCCAGATGGTCTGGTGTCCTAAAGATCTATACACCAGACAATGAACAGTGTAGAAGAAGTGGCTCGGTTGGTTGAAGTATACACACCGGATAGTTCGATGATAGAGTAAATTAACATCAGAATATCTGGTGTTCACATGAGTTTGAGTGGAGTTCCAACGACTAGTTTTCTACAGCTGTACACACCGGATGGTCCGGTGCTTATATTATTGTTAACAAAGGATCATCCAGTGTTCATATTATTTTGTGACCGTTGGAGTAACGGCTAGTGCCCGAGTTGAGGCTATAAATACCTCCACTCGACCATTTGAGTGTGTTGGAGTCCAAATAAGCTCATAGACACTTGAGAAGATATCTAAACTACCAAAGTGCTAAAAGTGATCATCCAAGGTAATTAAGCACCAGATTAAGAGAGTGATGAGTGCTAATAGGTCTAGAAAGAGTTGTTGCTAGGTGTTGCTGACTAGAGAGATGATCAAAGAGTGATCCTATATTATACCAAGTGGTAAGTCGATACCTTAGAGTCTTGGTGACTCACCGGTACCGTGAGCCTAGGTGGCTCATACTTGTTGACCCTCCAACTTGGTGTGGAGCGGCAACAAGACACTTGTAGGGGGACGCAGAGACCCTTGTCTTGGTGGCTCAAGTTTTGAAGTGAAGACGACAGCAATGAAAGTGCATCTAGTCTCTATGTGTTGTTTTGGTAATTAATGATAATACCTATGGGCTAACAATAGTGTTGAGTTTGCTAGTAGGTTGTTTCACAGGTGATGCATAGAGGAGAGATATGCATCAGGATGAAGAGCTCTTAGTAATGCTTGGGTAGGTTAATGACAATACCTATAGACTAACAATTATATTGAGAATTCTTATTAGGTTATTCTATAAGAGATGTATAAAAAATGAAGCATGAATTCATTAAGAATTGCATCAAAGCCATTGAGATCTTAGTGATGCTCATAAGAGGAAAGAAAAACTCATAGAAGATTGTCGATAAGCGTGAATGCTAATTTACTTATGGAGATCAAGTAAATAAATGTATGCTATTATTAATAGAGTTTTATGGAATAACTCATGTGTTGTGTGCTTGAGAGTGAGTTAGGGTTATGATCCATAAAAAGACATAAGTTGAATTAAAATCATATATGCTAAGAGTGAAGAACAAGAGTGAACTCCATATATGATAAAGTGAATTCCTTAAAGATGTCTGTCGGAAGGTGAACTCCTAAAGCAGGGATTCGGAGGGACCCCCTTTGAGATTCGGCAAGGGGATGATTCTGAATCTGTTTTGCGGGTGAAATAAATGGGCGTAAATGCGATGGCAGGTGGAATGGAATGATCGGATGCAAAATGCAGTAAATGCACTGGAGGGATTTTTAGACAGGTTCGGGCCTCACTGAGCGTAATACCCTACTCCTGTGTGGATGCTATAAATGCACTGAGAATATCTCTCAGGGATGTTGCTGGTTACAAGAATATTTGTCTATCCTAGAGTTTTGGGTTCCTTGTTCTTCGGTGATCTTAGTTTCTGTGCTTGTACTGAACCTCTGTCTTGTTCCTTGGCTTCCTTCGATCGGATCCGGATCCTCTTTCCGTGTCCACCGGTTCCTCTTAAATACTCGCCAGCGGTAGCGTGCCCAGAAAGGGAGGGCACGAGTTCCAAGGCGCCATAAATGGAAAGCAATCATGGGGGTTGAAAACGTGCCCCCGTCCGATCTCGGTCATCATGATGTCGTTCTGCAACGGGCACCGCGGAGAGGGCCCACCGGGCAGCCACCGCGCAACCCGGTGTGCCTGTTCGGTCTTATACGTCTGACACAGCAGGGCGGCAGGTGGGGCGCCTTGGGCCTCGTGATGTTATCCCGAGGCGCGCCGGATGACGCGGGATGGGACCTGTGCATTAATGTCCCCACGCCCTCCTGCCAGAATGTGGCAGGGACTGACACCGAGCGTGGCAGGAGCAGTTGGAAGTGACAGGCCACGCGCCCTCTTAAATGCGGCATCGGGCCTTTCACTGGTTGACACCTCACGGCTGGACCTCTGTGGGGGCCACCGGCGAAGGACTTCTTAGGCCGTCGGGAACTGAGTGCTCGGGGGTCACTGTTCCCAGCCCCGAGCACTCTCTCCCGAATATGCCCTTTCTTGGTCCTCGGGGAACCGAGTGCTCGGGGGCCACTGTTCATGGTCCCAAGCACTCTCTCCCGGAATTGACTGTTCAGGTCCTCGGGGAACCGAATGCTCGGGGGCCACTGTTCACGACCCCGAGCACTCTCTCCCGGAACTAACTCCCTTGGGTCGTCGGGGTACTCGGGTGCTCGGGGGCCACTGTTCGCAGCCCGGAGCACCCCCTTCCCGGTACTCGGCTTTTCTGGTCGTCGGGGGACTTGGGTGCTCGGGGGGCCACTGTTCGCAGCCCCGAGCACTCTCTTCCCGGCACTTGGTCTTCGCGGATCATCGGGGAACTCGGGTACTCGGGAACCACTGTTCATGGCCCCGAGCACCCCCTCTCGGTACTTAGTCTTCTCGTACCCCGCGGAGATGATCCCCGCGGGAGGGCGCCACGTGGCAAATTGCTGATCTGGCCTTGGGACTCGGGGACCCCTGGTTCTTGATTCACCGACAATGTCGAATACAAATTGATTTTTCTATGGCAAGCGACAAAAGGCAAGCAAGACTCGGTTGCGATGAACCATCCGTGGTGAAGAGTGAGCAAATAGCTTGGCATTAAAGGACCAATACGTTGGTGAAGAGCGAGTGAAGGCTTCGCGCCAATACCGTGAGAGACCATGGGAAGCTACGGGTGATTCACATCAATCACAATGAGAATCTAGAAGAAATGGAGTGACAACGATATAAAAGTTGGTAACCCTCTAAGTTTGAAGGAAATGAGCAGTACTTGAAGGTGTTCAAAGGCTCGATGTGATTCAAACATATTTTATCTTTGAAGTTAAGTATAAGTATGTCGTACTATTAAGAGGGTTGTAACGTAGAGCTATTTGTCGTGTCTCAGTGCTCAAGAGTTTCTAATCAATCCAAAGTGAGAGTTCGTTTTAGGAATCTGGTGAGAAAAGTGTAAAAGTGTCCGAATTAGGTTTTAAAGTGTTCCTAATTTGATCCTATGTGTTTGAGATTATGATTTCAGTTGGGATATGTAGCTCTCTGAATTAGCTTTTTGTAGAGTCTAAAATCATCGAAATCGGACATTGGGATAAAAAGTTATCGTCGTTTTCAGATGGTCAACTGTGCTGAACTCGGATATTCTGGGCTGACTCGGATACTCTGGTTTTAGGTCTTAGCCGGGTGGTCTATTAGGGCCTAAGTGTTTCACTCAGATACTCCGGGTTGACCCAGAGACTCCGGGTTCTTCTAGTTGTTCGGACCCTACGAGTTGTACTCCAGCTAGGGTCCTCGGTTACGCGTTTAAGTGCCAACCCGGATACTCCGGATTGACCCGGATACTCTGGGTCAGTACGAAAAGCTGTGTAATGGCTAGTTTTTGGGAGAAGAGTATAAATAGTCCCTCACCCACACCCTTGTTTGCTGCTGCTTGGGCACGAAAGAAAAACCTTCTAGAGCCAAAAGAACTCCCTCTCACTCTAATCTAGTGTGTGATTTGAGAAAAAAAGTGAGTTGGATTGAGATAATGTAAGTTTGAGTGCAAGTGACTGTATCTCCCATCTTGAGCACTCAGATTCATTGGCAAGAAGTTTCATCACGTTTGTTACTCTTAGAGCTTTGAGCTTCTAGACGGTTAGGCGTCGCTGGCGAGCAACCAAGGTTGTGGTGTGTCACGGGAATTTTATAAAGGCTTCGATTTAGCCTCCGCAAGGGAAGAAATCAAGAGTGGAAGCCAAGTTGAAGAGTGATCGAGTTTGAGAAGGAAAAGAGTTGAGAGAGACCCGGCTCAAGGTGACCAAGCCTCTTAATCGAGACGTAGGAACCTTTAGTGGAGGTGTTCGAACTTTGAGAAACAAATCGTGTGTCTCCTCTCTTGTTTTCTTGTTCTTGAGTTCTTACTTAATATTTATGCATATTGCTCGATCTACTAGCTCGTATAAAATTGATTGTAAGTTCTCCGTGAATCTATTTGAAATCATCACTTGAAACACATGACTTTATTTAGTTTGAGTTAGAGAGCTCTTTAGGCGTACTTTAATTTCAGTTTTAAGTTCTTTCTCGGCTGAACCCTGAAGTTCCGGATTTAACTCAAAAACTCTGGATACTGTACAATCAACTCTGAACCTAGAGGTTTCAGATTCAACCCAGAGTATCCAAGTGAACAGTGTTTTTAGCTTTTTTCAATTAATGTTTTCTTGCATATCTTTTGCTATATTTGATTGATCTTTGTCGCCCTATGATGATAACTTTTAAACTTATTTAGGGTGATTGTGCACTAATTGATCCTATCATATTTAGGTTTTTCTCTTGTGAAAAAATCATTAGTTTATTTTTCGTTGCAAGTTTAGGCCAACGGTAAATTTTTTTTTGTAAAAATGTCTTCACCCCCTCTAGGTGATATTGTTGTCCTTTCAGGCAAGTGACCAGAAGAAAGACTTATGATGAGGTATTGCCTTGGTGGCTTAGTGGCTCAAGGGCCATGATCGGGTGCCGTCCGGGAGCTATAGACTAGGTGGCTGCTCCAACGTAGACTAGGGGTAGTGTTTATACAATCGATACAACGGGATAAAAATCTCTCATACTGATTTTGCTCTCTCTACCATCTTTATATTTCTGCATTTACTTCTTGCAATCTATCATTACATGTTTACCTTCAGAGAGTAGTTTGCTATGATTAGCTATAGGTTGTAAACCTTTTGAACGGTAGAGTAGACACACTAGATGAGCACATATCACATTTAGATAAGATTAATGCCCGTGAATTGCAATGGAAGCAAAATTCACACGTGATAACATAAACAAAAATTAAAAAATACAAACCATATGAGAAAACGATTGTTGCACTGCCCTCATAGAACCAATCAAGCTACCTTTGTATCTGCCAAAAAAATGCAAATGAAATCCAAAATTGTGAAATTGATGAGAATATATAGGATTTGAATTTGGATAGGAAAGTAGATATGCAAGTAATTACATAAATATGAAGGTTGGCTGAGAAACCTTTATCAATATGACAAATTGCTTTCAACTCGAGCACATCCAATATTCCCATTGCCATATAGTGCCTCCCCCTTTAGCGCCCCCAACGCGCTGAATGACCAACACATCACAGGAACCCTGCACATTAACAAACAAATCTAAAAAAAGAAGCAAGAACCGCAGACGGAATGATGAGATCAAATCTCTGCAAAATGCGATCATAGAAACAATGATCAACCAGCCTAAGATTGTGACAATATGATGCAGCCTAAATCGTAAACAAATATTGATCTCCTTGAAATCACATCTATTCATTATCTCTAGACAATATATGTATCTCATCAAACAAATTGGTGATCACTTATTACTTTCGATAGGCATCCATGCATTATGGATGCATAAGATTAGTACGCTAAAAAAAAATCTAAACCATGCATAAACTGGAGGAGGGTGGAGGAGGTAGAGGATGGCTATCAGAGAGAGAGAGAGAGAGAGAGAGAGAGAGAGAGAGAGAGAGAGAGAGAGAGAGAGAGAGAGAGAGAGAGAGAGAGAGAGAGAGAGCACCGGATGGAGAAGGTTGGTCCTCGGAGGAGGCAATGACGTGAGTGAGGTGAGGCTAAGCTCCCGCGGGAGCAGCACCGTGACAAAGTCGTGTCACCCAATGACAACAGATCGAACGGGGGAGGCAGGCCTTCGGACTCCAGAGGCCCGGTCTCAGGAGGCAAGCCGATGCGAGCTCACGCGAACGCGATGGAGGCGCTTGTCGGAGGTGGAAGAAGCCTGTCTGCCTCGTGCATATGGCGCTCATCTAACCGCCGCTCATCCGCCTCTGCTCATCCAGCTGTCGCTCCTCCTCCTCCACTCGTCTAGCCATCGGATCTGGCCACCCCGAGCTCGGGAGATGCTAGATCTGGTCTCCCCCAATGCGCACCGTGGGATAGAAGGAGAGAGGGGACGGAGGAGAGGGCCAAGGGATGAGGGTGGATTGGTGGAGGAGATGGTAAGGGGTAGAGTCTGAGAGGGAGAGAGATGGGGAACGGAGAGAGCGAGAAGGGGTGGGTATGGAGGAATTGTGCGGTCGATCAACGCCAAAGAGGATACGAGCGGGTGATCATGCGAGCGAAGGGCATGAGCGTCTGATCGAGCGAACACACAGCGGTCGGATAGACTGACGAAGGAGGACGAACAAAGAAATTAGTAGAGGAATCTAGCGGACAGAACATGCTTTATGTCTCTTTAAATAGTAGTATAGATTTATCATGTGAAATTTTTGAAACTAATTAATTTTAGGTGTACTAATTTATTCTTCTCTTATCCTTCCACCGGACTACGAATAGCTGGTCGCCACGCTCCAAGAGATGAAGCTCGTTGACGTCATGAGGGGGACGGAGTACGTGCCGACGTACGAGGATAACGACGGCGACTGGATACTAGTCGGAGACGTCCCGTGGAGGTGAGTTTTGATTTGACTGTAGCGCCAAGAGCTGCTCAATGAGGCACCTCCACTCCTTTTCTATGAACAGCTTCAAAGGAAAAGACATCTTAGCTTGCTGAGGTTCTTCTTGTGTGTGTGAGAAACGTGTACAACCATCGACTTCTGCTTTCTGTTTTCGTTCCAGCATGCTATTCGGGTCAGGAAAGGTTGTAGCCTGTGTTATCAACAGTAAAAGGCGTCTACATACAGATTGAGCAAGACAATGGTGCTTTTAAAATACACCTACAGTTTGTCTAATGATAAATAAGACCAGTTACATGCGCTCCCTTCTCTTTCGTGTTGCTTGCTAGTTTGTCGGATCATGTGACGTGCAATGCAGGTAAGGCGGCCCCTGGTACTATAGAACTCATCTCGTGTAACGGTTTTGCTCCAAGTTTTTTTTAAGGAACCGGGTTAGTTTTTATTGATATAACATTAAAATTACAAACCATCAATTACAAGATGTTTGATTCACCTTCACTCCAACCACTCATAAAATATATTGTCTTACCAGGGGTGGATAGAGAAACACACAGAAGATGAAGCCGAAAGTCATTCACTCCAACAACGACTTTACTCCAAGTTTTATGTTTACTAAATGGTAATATAAATGGTCTCTTTGTTGTTATTGTTTCTTTTTTGGCTTGTTTTTCGCTCTCGGTTGATTCTGAGCATATTAAGAAATAGAAGTTAGCTATATGATTATGAGTTCCGAGAGGATGCAATTTTGTTTTTATAAACGTCTTCTCACTACGCGAATTTCTTTAAAATCCTTTTTAGGTGCGGGGTGAGGGATCGAATCCCTACCAACTCACTCCTCCATATAGGTGTTGCCACGGGGCTAATTGGCCGTCCACAGAGGATGCAATTCATGCCATGATCCTTTGCGTCTAGAATTCGGAAGTACTTGCTGACAGAGTGAAGCAATGAAATTGAAGCTTTCCATCGAGTATCAATGGCAAGCTAGTCTCTTACCATTCTGTCATTTCATTTGGCTGCCATTCATGAGTTGTCTCATGAACTATTGGACAAAACATGTCTGAAGACTGAAGATTATCGACATGAGGAGTTCCTTTCTTCACTTGCTTTTTTCCTTCACAAGTGGATGAGGAGCTGCTGTCAAAAAGGACTCGTGCCTGAACGGCTGAAACATGTTCTGCTCAAACAGTTGTCGTCGAAATTGGGACCAATATATCGTGCCTCCATGGACGCATAGTTGTTGGCTTTTCGTTCTTTGAGACCATATTTGCTGGCTTTGACACGGGACACAGGAATAATATTTTGTTTTTTATGATAGGGTAAATTGACGATTCGTGTTCTACATGAGAAGATATGAGTGGTAGATTATTCATTTGCTATTTTATATGGTTTTTATTACGAAAATTTGTATTTCTCACATTACTATAAGTTTAAAATGATATAGTTACAAATATATACACAGGAAGAGCTCAATTATCATATAATTAGAATAAAAAATAAAAAAATAAAAAAAATAAATGAACATAAATATGCACTTAAAATAACTAGAGGTAGTACTACGTAAGCAAAGTAATCATACAACCTATTTAAAATTCAGAACGTTAAACAACTCTTAGCTTTTAGACCTTAACTTTCTATCATCTATCTTTAAAATCTACCATCTATAAATTGGTTTTTAAATATCCAGCTAAAATAAACAGATCATAATACCCACAGGATATGTCGTAACTAGTTCACGCAGAAGATTTTCTCAGTCCAAAATGTTCGTGTCCCTTAGTACTGCTGTTTTCTTTCTTCCTCTAGAAATGTTGTACAGCAGTTTGATGGGGATAACAGTACGTATCAGCTGATCCAGTAGAAAAGATGTTTTCTGTGACCGTATAATCGATTGCTCAATGGCGTTAACTTTTGCTTGACTAGCAAATGTGAAATGCCTGCCACTACCCTGGACATATCCGGCAGCAAGATCGACACGTCGGCACACTCAGATTCTACTAGTTTCTGTCGTGCCACGGCCGGCCGGTACTAGCTCTCCAACTGCGCGCGCGGTCTAAACGAGTGCACGCCGCGGTCCATGCATGATGAGTACCACTGCGATTCTGTGAACATGCACGGGCTAGAACGTGTGTGATTAGTTGCCTCATGTACCGTACATACAGTTAAATTAGTCATATTTATTGAAAATGAGTGTTTAGTTGATTATATCTATTTGTATAATTTAAGTTGAGTTTTTGTTTGTTTGATCAAATATGACGTCGTATGAGCGAATGTAAAAGTTGAGACTGTGATTGGTTGTTTATATAAAAATATTTTTTGACAATGATAAATGAATATGTCTATATAAATAGATACAGAAGACTACATGTATATATTTGCATTCATCATATCAGACTGAGACAATACAAGAGGATAACTAAACACATTCTTTTTTTTCTAAGATTATATATATTTATTGAACCAAGTTGCTCTAATGAAATCAACCAATCAAGATGAGGATCCGGGTGGGGATCACGCACGGCGCCGCAGGAGCAATCGCCTCCCACATTCCGGCGATCGCTGCCCTGGCGTGGCGTGGTAATATTATCTGTGGTTCAAAGCTCCTTTTGGCATCGATGTGGAAGCCTCAGCCGCATTCCATTGACGCTGTCTCCTCCCCTGATCTATATCCTGCCTCTTTTCGTTCTTGGCAAGATTTGCACAGGGAAATGCTTGCTTACTCAATCCCCATGCCAAAAAAGGTTCACTAGATAGAATTAGGTTGACACAGACCTGTAGTTGATAACTTGTAATTTTTTTCGTGTGTTCTGAACTGAATTGGTTAGCTGATTATGATTTGAGCATGTTGCTAGTTGTTACACCAGCAAATCTAGTACTACATTGGTCTCAAAATAATTTTTTTTTAAAGTTGAGCACGAGAGATAAAATAATATCTTACCATTTTTTAATACTATTTATTGCATGAAAAATAAGATTTGCATCCAGAGGATTTAATTGAGAAGGTAAGATTAGAAGACTTGTACTAAAGTTATCTCAAAATTATAGTACGTTATGTATTCTGAATATTATAGAAAAAATTTAAACGTCATCTATTTTAAGATTGATAGAGTAATTACCATACGCAAGACCTCGCTAATTCATTCATGTTGTAGGTCAGATTTGGCCGCTTAATTCGGCTTTACCTTGAGCATTATAGTGGCAGCTTAGCACTCGCTCAAATGGGGTTTGACTTCCAAGACTCCTGACATAGACTTGAGCCTGCTTTTATATTCTCGTTGGCCAATCTATATATTATATTCCTTCTGTTCTTTATTAGTAAAAAAAAATCATTATACTATCTGCAATATCAAGTTCATTTAAGCACGAACCAGATATGCATCGACATATCCCATTAGCTAGGGATAAGGCGGCACAAGTGTTTCTTTGTCCTTACTTTGTTTATATGCTGGATTGTGTGGCTTATCTTGTTTGGTTGCGTTTCTGGAGATGTGCTTAGGTGTGTTGTCGTTTACAGGCGGAGAAGTTTTGTTTGGTTGAGCAAAAAGCTAGGCTTCTTTCATGTTGTGAATGTTGAAGAAAGTGGATAGTAACAAAGGAGGCACATCATACCTTTTTGTTTCCATATTTGGTGATTGAGAAAAGAAAACAAATATCCGCAACAAACACTCATGGGCTATTTGGAAAGAGGGATTGCTGTAGAAATTTTAAACTTATGATAAAATTGAATTAATAAAGAAGTACATTTTTTTGGGTACGGTTTTAGTTCTCTCCAAATAAATACAACTTCAATCATGAATTTCCATCACAATATATTGTGAAACTAAACAAAACTATAATATTATGAAACTTAATTTAGCTAGTCTAGGCTATTGTTCTCAGACATTGGTAAAGTCATAGGATTAAATAGAGTACCTAGTGAGCAAGCTAAAGAGAATGAAAATTAAGATTGTACAAAAGGCAACTTTCTGAAATATTTTCATATATAAGTGTACAAGGCAACAACAAACATATTGTCACACTCCAAAACTCTAATCTAGTCACTAAGCATGCATACGTATCATGACATCATGTTTCATAATAATTTTGATTTGAGTAATTAAACTTGTTGCGAAAATATTACGCTTTTAATCAATGGGCATTTCCACCGTATCTTTATAGTAAAAATCATTTAGGTATAGTTAGGAAGACGCCAAAGCTATTTAGAAAGGAGAAGAAAAATAAAAGGAAGAAACAGGGACAAGAACGAAGGTTTTCAGCATATGGACCCTTCCCGTGGTCTAACTGAAAACCCCCGCAGTTTGACCACCAGAGCACAGAGGCTCCACTTAAAGCCATCGACCAACTCACTTGCTCTCTCTTGTTCATTCACTCCCTCACTCCCTCCCCTTCACCAAATCGAGAGAGACATGATCACCTCGACCACCTCGATGGTCGAAGATCGACGAAGAGGACTTCCCAGAGCTCCCTGAAAGCTTCCCTGAGCTCTTTCCCACCGTTTTGTTTGTTGGAGATGCTTCCACACGATATCTTCCACCTAAAGGTCAAACCCCACCCTGGAGCCTGATCTTTGAATTGAAGCGTCCCTGGAGTTATCCAACCCTCTAAAAAGCTTCCCCACATCAAGGTGAGACTTCCCCTACCATTTTCCTCTTATTCACGGGCTCTAACAGGTCCCTATTTTGTTTAGACCCGAGCTCCACCCTAACCATGGACTTCATCTATAGAGTCCTTGAGTTTAGCCCCATGCATGTTGCTCAAATCATCCAAGAAAAACTTCCCTAGTTTTTGTAGAGTGTTTTGGCACCCTTCATAGTTGAAGGTGTCGCCGGAGCCTTTGCCGACGACCTCGTTGAGGTGTCGTCAGCCAGGCCTAAAGGTCTGACCATCGCTAAGGATGATCTGACTGCCAGGTTGCAACTTGGCCGATCATACTTCCAGTCAAATTCCATAGTCAAGAGTCAGATCACCACTAGGGCCGGTCTGACCACCAGATCTACTCAGTACTATTTTCTTCTTTGTTTGACTCCCACAATCTAATCGTAGGCTAGGCCGATCTTACTGCCAGCTACTCAGTACACTATGACCCTAGATTGTCTTATATGAGGCTCAAACCTCTTTTAACCAAATTGCTTAAGTGTTCTTTTATAAATATTTTTGAAACATAGCACATTTCATCTCGTTTACGATCATGTATCATAAGCATACATTTTCGTTCGTTCGTTTGTTTATTCGATGCATTCTTAAATTGTTTAGAGAGTGACGCGTCGATGGTTCAAGTGGTCGAGGCTAACACTGAACCAGAACTGTAGGTGAGCGAAGCGTCAGAGCAACAAGACAAGCATCTAAGCATGTTTCACCTTTTACTTTGGATCATATGGTGTCTAATTTGATAAATTATCATTTTGTGTATGTTATACATGTTAGCGAGTCGATTTTAATAATTATGGGTAGAATCTATGTTGATGCATCGTTCCTATCTTGAACTATTGATGATCTCTATCCTTGTTACTTAGGTATAACCATGTTGACGTCTAACTTAAAAGTTATCCAAGATACTAAGCAATGCATAAGTTATTAGTAGAAGTCGAGTGATGGTTCGACTATCATTCGCGAGCTATATTACCTATTTGTTTCTTCACAATGAAAATAATATGGGGATGTATGAGTTATGAAAACGAGACGAGATGTGAGTGGTGTCAGGGATAGTTCGGGAGAGAAACTTGAATGCCATATACCGCTTGCATCGATTAATTACCGACCATTGGTTGTTGTTGGCTTAAGCATTTTCTGTACTTTCAAATATTTAATAAATGTATAAATGAGTCAATTATCATACACCGTGATAACACTTGACTTGTGATCTTATGACGTGTAAGAGAAAAAGAATGAGGAGAACCAAGATAACGGGGAGCCAGATGTGTCTAGGACACGCTCGCGGTAACTCCGGTGCCATAGAAGCATATGCAAGTGGGTAGTTATGGGTATGAGAAAGGTTACCTCGGGGGCTAAGAGGATGTAACTGAGTCGTGTGGATAAAGATGTACCCATGCATGGTGTAAAATCAATTCAAATTGCCACACTCTCGGTTATGAGCATGCTTATATCCATCCGCATCAATCGTAGAGTTTTCGATGTTGGGATGTTTGTGGTATGTTGGAAAGTAGCTGATGTTGGTCGTGTTGGAGAGAATATGATCATGTGACGGATATATTTATGGCTATGGGGCCTATTGGTTCATAGCCAAAAAATGCTTAAGCTTGCCAAATGTTTTTGCCGAAGCTGTCACACTTGTGATAAAAAAAATCATCGCTACACCTTAGGCTACCTACATAATTTTACCATACTTTTAAAAGTCTCTGACACGTATGGCCACAACAACATGAAAGGAATCTTGCCACAACTGTGGCTGCAAATTAAACGGCCGTCTAAGTTGGTCAAACTTGCTAAACCTTAAGTGTGTTAAAGTGTGGCAACCTGTGGGTATGAACCAAACATGCCTATAATCTTATATTAGACTGGTATGAGTTGCTAAGTTGTAGATGCTCACACACTTGAGTCGATAAAATATTTTTGTATATAAATTTATTTAACCTTGTGGTCGATTCCTTGACACGCATCCTAAATATATAATCCTTGAAGTCGGGTTATTGTATGTACCAATATGGAATAAGTCTTGTGAGTATCTTCGTACTTATTTTGTTTTTGTTGATTTTGCAGGTGAGGAAGAAGTAATATACGGTTACTTTATACCCTCCGATGTTGGTGACGGGTAAGAGTTGTGCGAGATACTTGTGTTGTTTTAGGGTGTTGCCTCAGGGCAAATGGCGTCACCTATCTTTTTGCTATTTATGAAGTTTAATTACACTGCGTAGTAACTTTAACAGCCTAGGAGATAAAACTATTATATTTTGTTCTCCCTGCACCCGTTGTTATGTAAATTGTTGAATTTATAGTAACTTAAGGACTTGCAATATAATTACAGTACTCACTCTTTATTATACCTTGATATGATGAATCTTGTTGTAAAGGGGTGTGTTCCGATCTTAGTCATAAAACACATGTTGAAACTATTAAAATTGGATTCTAGTTAATTATTGTTGGTCGTGATCATTATGATGAGATGTGGGTTAGCACGTGGCATGTTGAAGGACATGTGTGTGTTAGCTCTCATCTTATTAGATGATGATTCTAACAATTAATCCGAATACAATTTGAACGGTTTCTCACACATATACATATGATAAAAATATAAATGTGCTCCACCTAGATGTGATAGATTTTACAAAAATCATAGCCGAGCATGTTTGATCCTTGCTTAGAAAGTCGGACTCGTTTGGACAAAACTTAAATAAATGGTTCGGTTTTATAACAATTTCTATGTAATTCATGTGTTCCAAGTAAGCCCTTGTTTTCTTGCAAATTTCATTTCTTTAAAAACGGTTCACCTTTTCCATCCAACTTTGGCAACATAATTCTTAGCAAATTAACTTATGCTTCTTCTCTTTCCCGCAAAAAAAAAAAAAACTTATGCTTCTTCTCAAAACTGCTCCGAAATGCAATAAAAAAGGAGACACCTGACCATTTTGAAACTGCCCCGAAATGCAGGTTGATATATAAGAAACATCGTGAATAAGATTTGTATCATCCATCGTGCACACATCTCATGTGAGATTACCAAAATACTTTTGCTGCATGAACTCAACTTTCTTCAACAGTGCTATTCGTCCAAACATTAAAAAGGCATATTCAACTTAGTGGTAAATTATTGACAAGTGAATGTATCACGCATGGAGATATTGGCGATCCACATGTGAGGTAAATCAGTGCCAATATGCCCATTGCATCTACAAAATAAATCACAAATCACTCGCATAACACAAATATTTGGAAGTCTTTACAATCCTACAAAATATTTTACTACACCACATTGGTACTATTCTCCTAGCCAATCATTCTGTTGTTGAAAAATCTCATTTACATACATGTACACAATTCTCTTTTGCATTTATCACTGGCTCATCTTTTCAAATTTCAAGTAGCTATCACTCAAAATCGTATATATAGTAGCTTTTAACTGCTCATGAAATATTGAAAACACCGTAGCATATTATTTGGTGTTTATTTTTATTGGGACAAATAACGTAAAATTGGCACCATCCTTTTCATAAGATTTCATTTTTATTTTTAGTTTTCGCTCTTCGGTGCTTTAGTTTATTATTTACAGTAGCTTTTAATTGTTCACGAAATATTGAAAACTTGATAGCATGTTATTTGGTGTTCATTTTTATGGGACAAATAGCGTAAAATTGACACTATCCTTTCATAAGATTTCATTTTTATTTCAAGTTTAAGCTGTTTGGTGCTTCGGTTTATAATTTATTCCAGAGGCTTTATAAACTTCAGAATTCCAACCTAACCGAACGGTTTAAAGTTCAAACACAAGAAGACCAAGTGCAGCCTCCCGTCTCCTACCCAGCCCCTTTCCTTGGCAGAAAAATAACCACACAGAGGACAGGGGAGAACGAGGGGGGAGAGAAAAAAAATAAATACATTTGAGCACAGAGAGCGAAAGAGACCTATGAAAAGCCAACGCGACGCCAAATCCATTCCTCCTCCCTCTTCCACGGGCTGAGAGCCGAGCCAGACGTCAGGCGACGCGAAGTCGCGAACACCCTAGGCGCGGGCGCGCGCGGAGGGAGCGAGAGCCGTGGCGAAGTCGCTGGCCTCGCACTCGGAGGCGGCGGCCGCAGCGGGATGGCTACGCCGACGCCCATGGCCGGCGAGGGGACGCTCGCCGCGGTGATGCCGCGGTCGCCGTCCCCGACGCCGGCGGAGGCGGAGACCTCGGCGGCCGAGGCGCCCGTGCTGATATTCCTCTACTTCCACAAGGCGATCCGGGCGGAGCTCGAGGGACTGCACGGCGCCGCCGTGCGACTGGCGACGGAGCGTGCTGGCGACGTGGCGGCGCTCGCCGAGCGCTGCCGCTTCTTCGTCAACATATATAAGCACCACTGCGACGCCGAGGACGCGGTACGGCTGCTTGCTGCCCCCGCTCCGTTTTGTTTTTTTGGCCATTTGCTGCTGTTTTTTTCCCCGGGTGGAGGATTAAACTGTGTTGGATTTGGGCATGGAGGCGCATCGGCGTGTGCGAATTCCGGTGGTATTGGGTTTAGGGTTGCGGAATTGTCGCCTTCGGTTTTGGATGAACCTGGTGGGATCGGGATTGAATCGAGCGAGCAATGTTAGGATCTGAAATTGGGTGTGAGTTCATACGGTGGTGTTGAAGTTTTCAACGAGGTTGGCGTTGGATGGTCTAGTGAATTATTTGAGACGTGTTCAAGTTAATTAGCCATGCTAGTACGAACAATGCTTCGCGCTTTGTGTCCTCCCGATGGCGAGTTGTACAAACGAAACCATGAGGGAAAAAGCCTGTGTTTAATTGAAACTACAGTGGAAATTTGATCCATACCATCATATGTGGCCTTGTCTGTCTAGCTTCTAGGGTGACACTGTGGTTCCATTGCTTCAATCGGAGCACGATTACGATCGCACCAATCATATAGCTTCTCTTGGTTTTCACCTCCCAGAGTCTGGGACTAATGGAGATTGCAACCTTTGGGATATGAGAAAATTGTTTAGATCTTGCTAACCCAAAGAATGAAAATGAACTTTTACTAGCACTTGTTTCTGTGGCAAGGAGTCTAGCTGACAAGTAAAGTCCCATTGATGTCCAGCTTTTCCTTAAATTCTGCCAAAAGTAGATAATCTGCGATGAAACGCATAAAACGTTACTCTGTAATGGCTTGATCCTTTCTAATGTTTTGTTTTTGACCCTTTTATTTTCAGCATTGATGTCAATCAATTATAAATTCATCACTGAACACACCTATATGCTTGTGTTTTCTTTTGATGATTGCAGGTTATCTTTCCAGCACTTGATATCCGAGTCAAGAATGTTGCGGGGACCTATTCCTTAGAGCATAAAAGGGAAAGCGACCTTTTTAGCCAGTTATTTGCTCTTTTACAATTGGACATACAAAATGATGATGGTCTTCGTAGGGAGCTCGCATCCTGTACAGGAACCATACAAACTTGTCTCACCCAACATATGTCCAAGGAAGAAGAACAGGTTGGTAGTCAGTATACCACACACATATATGTACCCCTTTTACATCTCACTTATTGCATTGATCACTTCATGTCATGCCAGATAAAGAAATTAGTCTGATGGTACGAATTTAGTTTCTAGAATCAGCGGATTCTATTAAAGTATTTCCTTGTTAATTTGGAAAATAATTCTAAATGTGTGGGTCATGCTCTTATCAGACATCTCATTGAGGTGTTTTCTTCTTGTTATTCGGTTGAAGTTTCCTAGGCAGAAAAAATATCTTGTTACTAGGCTCTACAACTATCTTGCCTTTATAAACAAATTCTGAACGGTCACTCCTTTACTGGAGTGTTACAAAATATGTTATGGCAAATCAAGCTGGCAAACTTGTTTCCATCCAAAGTAGTTGGCAAGATGTTGCTGTTAGAGACATATATTGTTATATATTGTCTGTGTAATATCCCTATGTTATAAGGGGTTATTTGCATATTGCTCATATGTACATGTATATATACTGGCCTATGGACTCTATGAAATACAAGTTGCTATTCCTAATATGGTATTAAAGCTAGGTTTTTTTTGGGACGTTGCAACTTGTCTCAATCTTTTAGCCAAATCGCCGACTTTATCTTCTTCCCCTTCGCTCTCTCTCTCTCTCTCTCTCTCTCTCTCTCTCTCTCTCCCCACTATAGTCATCTTCATGGGACTATCTGTCGTTGTCTTTTCTTTCTACGTTTCAACTTTTTACAGCTCTGTGCATATTCTGATGCTACTTGGGCTAGTGATCCCTTTGATTGTCGGTCTCTTTCTGTCTACTATGTTTTCTTTTGTGGTTCTCCCATTGCTTGAAAGATTAAGAAGCAGACCACAATTTCTTATCCAGTGCAAAGGCTGAGTTGCGAGCCATGGCATTGTTGACAACAGAGCTCAGCTGGTTACGATGGTTACTTGAGAATTTTGGTGTTTCATCTTCTACACCTACTCATCTTTTCTCTGACAGTACATGTACTATTAGTATTGTTCGAGATCTGGTGAAGCATGAGCTCACCAAGCATATTGGTGTTGATGTTTCTTACACACGAACACAAGTACATGATGATGTTATTGATGTTCAGTATGTTCCTTCAGAGTTTCAGTTGGTTGAATGTTTCTTCAGAGCTTCAGTTGGTTGATTTCTTCATGAAGGCACATAATACAGTTCAACAAAGGTTCTACCTCTCTAAACTTAGTGTGGTTGATCTCTCATGAGTTTGAGGGGGGTGGTTAGATATATATATATATATATATATATATATATATATATATATATATATATATTGTGTATGTGTAATATCCTCATGTTATAAGGGGTTATTTGCACATGGCTCACATGTACATGTATATATACTGGCCTATATCCTCCATGGAATACAAGTTGCCATTCTTAACTATTGCATATGCGTGTTCTTCGATTCACTAAGTTGATGTCTAAAATAATGGTGGAGAGAGAAGTGATGGTATTCATGTATATGCGTGTTCTTCGATTCACTAAACTTTTACCAATTTCTTTTTGTTTTTATTGTTTGTTTTGGTCCTTGCATAGTTGTCATGGTGTCGCCATATCGGCGTGGCGGAAATCCAAGTCTTGCCACGCCAATGCCACGGCACGAGCACGTATGGCGTTTGCCATATCGGCGTGGCGTCCCCCTGGTGCCGCTAAGGCATCCTGTGGCGAGCAAGGAAGTCGTGGCGGACGCCATACGAATGAAGAAGCAACAGATCCGACGACGGGGAGGAAGTGTGTCGCGCAAGTTCCCGGAGGAGGCAGCTTGTGTTGTTCGCAAGCTCCGAAGGGGAGACCGGCGACGGAGGAGGGGTATGGTTGGTGGCGACGGAGAGAACACTGACGCGGCGACGTTCGCTGGGGAGCGGGAGGGGTGCGAGGGTGAGAGTTTGGAGTGCTATGTTGACCAGCGATCTAGGCTTGCAACGGCGGCGGCGGCGGCTGATGAGAAGGCGAAACGAGGGAAGAGGCCATGGCTATTGTGGGCAGCTTATGGGCTTTTGGCTGTGAAAACCTGTAACACATCAGGAAGGTTTCTGTTGGAATTCTTAATCCCTGCCCAATCTGCCACACCAATCAGGGAGATTGTTTTCCATATTAGCTAGCTGATCTATTAGGAAGGTCATTAACATTAGTTTCCATATCAGCTGTTGACCTATTAGGAAGGTCATTAACATTAGTTTCCATATCAGCTGCTGACCTATTAGGAAGGTCATAATCTGTATTAAATAGCGGCCATGTAAATCTCACACATTGTCTATATGTACACACTCTGCTGATCGATATGAATCGTTGTGGGTTAATCCCAAATTACCTGCCTTCAGTTTCCTTTTAACCTATGATGCTGTATGTTCCTAATATATATTCGTAGTTATTAAGGCGTATGTTCCTAATATCCTAAAGACTATGATGTGTGTATGGCGTCGCCACGCCGCGCGCCATAAGCGATATAAAAGTGTGAAGGTGGTGGGTCGCAACGCCTTGCCACATCGCCATAATAACTATGGGTCCTTGCAAAGGTTATATCGATGTAGAATCGTACATAAGGTGATAACTGATATTAATCTTTCATTTCTTGTTCCTAACTAAAATTAGCATGCATTGCCGCACATCTAAGTTAATTTGCATATGCAAACATGTTTTACTTGGTAAAGGAATTGTGGTAGTTCTCGGTAGTGGTCGCGGTGAAGAATTTTGCTAGTCTGCTGCCTGTACCTTCTGGTAAAGGTCACTAGTTTTGACTGTAATGCTGGTGTTGTGAACTGCAAGTTCTGAATTATGATCAGAAGTGCTTTCCTAAGTTCTGTATCCTTATTAAAGGAATTGTGGTGTCAGCTGCGGTGCAATTTGCTATTGCACTATCTATGAAGGTCAAGTTTAAGTAATGGCATGCTTCATATCCTGTATTAGAGAATAGAGAGGGTGATTCTTTTGCATTTTTATTTTTTGCTCTTTGGTTCTTGTGTCACATTTTGTCTGACATCAATAGAAAGTGATATCTCATTATGGTGTAAAGCTTTTAATCTTTGATTAAAGTTCTTTATCTAGACAAAGAAGTGGAGAAGCCATGGTAAAAGATTAACTTGCTATACTAGATCTGTTCTTGTGGCAGATTTTTTCCTTTTAATTGCATGCTTTGATTGATTATATCTCCAGTCTCCGCTGTGGTGTTTGCATTTTACGGCCTGTTTGGTTGAAGGCAAATTGATTGGAGGGAATGAGAATTTAAAGGTGGGAGTTTTTAGTCTCTTGTTTGGTTAGTGGCCATGAGAATTCAGGTGAGATGGGGAATGAGAATTTGAGGGTCCAGCTCTCACCATTTTAAACTTGTGGGAACGGTCAGTAGTAACTAGCAAGTAGGTCATTGCAATGTGGAGGAAGATGGATACATCTCAACTTTTCATCGTGACTTATATTGGCATGTATTGTGAACTACAAATCAATTTTCTACAATTTGCCATCCCGTTTGCTAGACAAGGTATTGGGATTCAAAATCAGTTTGTCATGGCCAATACTACCACAGTCCACAAACTCCGTCCTCAAACTCCTATTCCCCCCTCAAGACCACTCCTGCAGTTAGTCAACGTATTGAGTGCCATAATTCTTTTTTAAATTTAAAAACCATAGTTCATTTTTTTAGTGTCTGATCCATGATCATCTGAATTTGTTTCAGGTCTTCCCATTGCTTACAAAGAAATTTTCACGTGAAGAGCAAGCTGATTTAGTGTGGCAATTCTTATGCAACATTCCCGTAAATATGATGGCAGAGTTCCTTCCATGGCTTTCAGCTTCTGTTTCATCTGATGAACACCAAGATATTCGTAACTGCTTATGTAAAGTAGTACCTGAAGAGAAACTTCTCCAACAGGTTTTCATGAGTGCACCTATTACTTTTTCAATCAAAATCTTGCTTCGATTCCTGTTAAATTTTAGTGTTCAAATTTGTGAAGGTTGTATTCACATGGATCGAAGGGAAAGCAACACAAAAGGTGGTGCAGAGCTTTGCTGATTGTCAATCAGAAAAAAGTCATATTTGTGAGGATGTCCCCTTTGTTGACCAAGGGGAGAAGCATATTTGTTCACATGAAGAGTCTAAAGTTGGGAGTAGAAACTGTGCAGAATCTAATGATGGTCAAGTTGACAGGCATCCCATAGATGATATTTTGTATTGGCACAACGCTATCCGTAAAGAGTTACATGATATAGCAGAGGAGACAAGAAGGATGCAGCAGTCTGGGGATTTTTCTGATATATCATCCTTCAACACGAGGCTTCAGTTCATTGCAGATGTATGCATCTTCCACAGGTATGTAGATTTGGATCTTCACTCGGAAACATGTTACAACCATTGTAAATATGATCCTTCACTGAAATGTTCTCTTTTCCTTTCTGTTTGTCTATGCATGTTTGTGTTTAGTACATGGTATGCCATTTGTTTGTTAATGTTTAACTATTGCAGTTCCTTTGCATCTGCTACACATGATGTACCTCATGCAACATATGCTGTTTGTTACATCAACCGCTAGGTGGCTTATTCCTGTGTTTTTGTGCTGTGGCGTTTTTCTGAATTGCAGTTTCATTTTACTACTTTTTAGATATTATCTAATTGGCAGCTCCCCTTTTAGAACTATGACAATACTAAAATTTGCGAAATATTTTCTGAACTAACTAGATCCCGCAACAATTTAGAGGAGGATCTAAGGCCCTGTTTGGCAGGGCTCCAACTCATAGCTCCATGTTAGATCTTGAGTTTGTAGGCTAAGATAAAGTGGTTTAAATCTCTATTTTTAGACTAAAATGGAAACAAAATGTCTCACACAAATACCATCTGTGTACCCATAGCTCCAGCTCCACGAATTTCTGGAGCTAGGAATACCCAGCTCCAAGAATTCTTGGAGCTTCTTGGAGCTGGAGCTCTACCAAACAGGCCCTAAAAAAACAATTTGGAGAACAGCCCCAGTGAGGGCAAAATTGGACATTAGATACCATAGCAAATGATTGTATTATTCTTCAAATTTACTAAACAGATCCTGGGTATAGAGTTTGGTTTTGCATGAGTTGGAAACGAATATTTTTTTTAATTAGCAAAGCTATTGTATTTTTCTAGACATGATTTGTATGTTTCCATTTATGTAATGCGTGACTACAAATGCTTGGGCAAGAAGTATCACGAGACATGCTGATTCTCCTCAAGCTTGGGTGCAGTGTATTTGAGATGAATTCCTTTTGTTATGTATTGTTCTGCTGCATGTTAAGTACTTTATTGCTAGCAGGTACTATTTGCATGCTAGTCATTGCCTCATGGGTGGTCAAACATATTTTTGCTTGATTCACTTTGGACGGTTTTCACTTAGAAAGAACTAAATGTTTCACTGCTTCCATTTATTTTCTGACCTGCAGTATTGCCGAGGATCAAGTTGTATTTCCTGCAGTCAATAGTGAGCTGTCCTTTGTGCAGGAGCATGCTGAAGAAGAGCGTCGATTTAACAATTTTAGATGTTTAATTCAGCAAATCCAAATAGCAGGTGCCAAATCAACTGCAGTGGACTTTTACTCAAAACTGTGCTCACATGCTGATCAAATATTGGAGACAATCGAGAAACACTTCTGCAATGAAGAAACCAAGGTTGGTACTTGGTAGTAGTGTAGCTGGACTGTTGGAGTAATTACCTTATTGGTCAAAGTCTCATACTTACCTGAACTTACCTAGGTGCTCCCTCAAGCTAGGATGCTTTTCTCTCCTGAGAAGCAAAGGGAACTTTCATACAAGAGTCTATGTGTCATGCCATTGAAATTGTTGGAACGTGTTTTACCATGGTTGGTGTCAAAGTTGAGCAATGAGGAGGCATCTTCTTTTCTTCAGAATATGCGCCTGGCAGGTTATCCTTTTACTTCAATTATACTATAATTTCTTCTCTATACATTTCATTAGTTTTGAATAGTTTCTTCAAATTCAATATTTGCTAAAAGAAAGTTGCACATGAAACAGCGTCCCCATCTGAAACTGCACTGGTCACTCTTTTCTCTGGTTGGGCATGCAAAGCTCGGGACAAATCCAACTCTGGAGAATATTTATGCTTAACATCAGGGGTAGTGGGATGCCTTTTGGATGATGTAGGTGAGCTGGAAAAATGTCGATCATTCTGTCCATGTGCTTCACGCAACAGTATTGATGGTCCTCTGCATCTACAAACCGAAAATGGTTCTAGGCCAGGCAAGCGAGGAAGTGATGCAGATTCTTTTCCTGGTACTAATGGAAGCTACTGCTCTCAGACTGCTGATATCGAAGCACGCCCATGTAGCAAAAAAACTTGTTTTATACCTGGGTTGAGAGTAGAAAGTAGCAATCTTGGTATTGGTTCACTGGCTTCTGCAAAGTCCTTTCGCTCTCTATCATACAATTCTACTGCTCCTTCATTATATTCAAGCCTCTTTTCATGGGAGACAGATGCATCATTGTCTTGTTCGGATGGCATTTCAAGGCCAATTGATACTATATTCAAATTTCATAAGGCAATTCGCAAGGATTTAGAGTACTTGGATGTTGAATCTGGAAAGCTCATTGATGGGGATGAATCTTGCCTTCGCCAATTCATTGGAAGATTTCGTTTGTTATGGGGTCTATACAGGGCACACAGCAATGCTGAGGATGAAATTGTGTTTCCTGCATTAGAATCAAGAGAGACATTGCACAATGTGAGCCATTCATATACTCTTGACCACAAGCAGGAAGAACAATTATTCGAAGATATATCTAATGTTCTCTTTGAGCTTTCACATTTACATGATATCCAGGGCCATGCCCAGACCGAAGTTAAAGAAGCAGAGCAAAACTGTTCTCATTCATCATATGAGATTAATTGGGCTAGAAAGTATAATGAGCTTGCCACAAAGCTTCAAGGCATGTGCAAGTCTATCCGGGTTGCCTTGACTAATCATGTCCACAGAGAAGAACTTGAGTTGTGGCCGTTGTTTGACAAACATTTTTCTGTGGAGGAGCAGGATAAGCTTGTAGGTCGTATAATTGGTTCAACAGGTGCTGAGGTTCTCCAATCTATGTTACCCTGGGTTACATCAGCGCTCACTCAAGAGGAGCAGAACAAAATGCTGGATATGTGGAAGCAAGCAACTAAGAATACAATGTTTGGTGAATGGCTAAATGAGTGGTGGAATGGAGCTCTATCATCATCTGATCCGTCAGCTGAGGCATCCTCTCCTCCAGAAGGTCTGCAATTGTTCTCTTTTGCCCCCCCCCCCCCTGTGCTACTAACTATTTTTCAATTTGTATTGTGTCCTCTTGTTAATATAATGTTTCTTAGAATACTGCAGTAATTTCCATTTCATGGGCATAAGTTATAAATATTACACATTGTGCAGACATTTTGTGTATTGGAGAAAATCTTTCATCAATTGGTCAGAGCTGTAACTTGGCTTTATGAAGTATGAACTATAAGTGCAATGTTGTGTTGGGCTACGTGAGCCACAAATTGTCGGATCAAACCATTAACTTTATGATAAAGAACAAGACAATCTGACAATTGTTGATATTTCCCTGCAATGATGCAAGCTTTGATGATTATGATTACCTAGGAACAATTAAATCATATGTCTTATCAAAGACTATTCATATGGTGTTTCATAGTGCACAGACAGACTATTGGGGCTTAGAATAGGGGAAATGTGATGAAAAGAGCTAGAGCAACTAATTTGTAAACATATGCTTCTTCAGTTTGAAAGTAGTTCTATGCTTGATTCTTTTTCTTTTCCTTTGAAAAACAACTTTTGTTTGACTGAGCTTTCCTTTGCCCTTTGTAGATAGTCATTTACAAGATAAGCTTGAACCAAACGACCAGATGTTCAAGCCTGGCTGGAAGGACATCTTTCGAATGAACCAGAGTGAACTTGAGGCTGAGGTGCGAAAGGTTTCACAAGATCCTACACTTGACCCAAGGCGGAAGGCCTATCTAATCCAAAATCTCATGACCAGGTATGACATCTGAATATTTCAATGAATCGCTTGTTACAAATATGATATTCATAACTGTGCGCTTTTCAGCCGATGGATAGCTGCTCAGCAGAAGTTACCAGAACCAAGTTCAGAAGAGTGTAGTGATGGTGCTGGTATACCTGGATGTGTTCCTTCATATCGAGACCAGGAGAAGCAAATTTTTGGTTGTGAGCACTACAAACGGAACTGCAAGCTTGTTGCTGCATGCTGCAACAAGCTGTTCACATGCAGATTCTGCCACGATAAAGTTAGTGACCACATGATGGAAAGGTAAATTCCGTAGCCTGTAAGACACTTGTTTTTATCTTGTTACCGCTGAGGGGTAGTGTGCTTTGAGTTCATAAACCTTGATTCAAACTGCAAATCAGCATGCTATGTTAAACAATTGAAAGACGTGTAGGGAATAGAGAGCTTGTGGCTAGTTTTTTCCCCAGGTCTGCTGCTTTCATAATTTATATTGTTGCATCTGCCTGTGCATGTGTGGTTGTAGTGTCGAGATAGGCCAATAAGTAGCAGTTCTGTCTGAGCTGGAATGTTTTGTGTCTTCACTTCTCTAGTAATTTTTTTAACACCGTTAAAAAAGAATTGTTACTGTCCTGGTGTCAGTGTGCATTAGTTTCTGCTAGACCTTTGCAACACATTTCAGAAAGTATAATGAGCCAACTCTATTTGATATCTTCAGGAAAGCAACGCAGGATATGATGTGCATGGTATGCCTGAAGATTCAGCCTGTTGGTCCAATTTGCCAAACCCCATCTTGCAACGAGCTATCCATGGCAAAGTATTACTGTAACATCTGCAAATTTTTTGATGATGAAAGGTAATGTTCCTCAATGCAACTGAAAGATTAAACGATCTCCGCTAGTTAGTATTGTCTTAGGCCTGTTGGGGCATTGAACAACGAAACCTATGTTCCACTTATTTATTAACCAAAACATTGCATCAGTATTGGCCTTCTTATTTATTTTTGATATATGTAATATATATGGATTTATTGAAATGGTTTGTCAATATAACAAGATGTGTCTTAGCACATTTCCATCCAAAATAGTATCTAAAGTTTACAAAACAACAAAATTGTACATCCAAATTCAAATTCAAAAATCAGAACTGGAATCTATGAAGTTTGTCATTGCCATTTTATATTGATAATGGGAGCTCTGGAAATTTATTTTACTTGTGTTCTACGCTGCATGATAATGTAGTATTTTTAACTTAATAACAAGTGAATAGCAAATCCAGTGTGGTAATGGTATCTGACAAATACAGAAGTCACTTATGATATCTACATAAGTGAAAATGATATAGTATATATCAGCATACATTTATAGCTGCATTCGGTAACAATCTAATCCGCGTTCAATTCCATGTAATTTTTATATATCTGACTGGATGTGGCATATCCACTACCTTTTAATTCTGATGTTTCTCTTCATTTATGTATTATCTCCATCTTTTGTAACATTTTAACAGTAGGGCCATATTTAGTGCGAACCACTTCATTTCGGCTAAGAAAGTAACAAAAGAAAGATTTCAAGAGTGAGGAGATAGTCTGTGGAGTTTCCTACATACCTTTCAAATATCAGGCTTAAAGTATTAGTTCTAGGGGAAACAAGGGAGGGAGCAAGGAAGTGAGGGATGGATCTGTTGTTACTGTTGTGTTTCCATTTTCCTTTTGTTTTAAGGCTGTGAGAAAAGTTTTCTTTCAATTTCTCCTAGTGGTCTGGAGCCTACCTTTGTGGTGTCATTGAGAAATTCTCATTTGGTTTGCCTCATACCCAAACCTAGCTATTGGTTTGCACTAGATTTCCCTAGTTGAATAATTTTTGTTTATATTTAGTTGTGCTCAATGCTCATACATTTAATGACAAATGAGAATTTTCTCTTTGAGTCAAACAACACTACTTTCTTGGCTTTTAAAATATTTTCTTGTACTATTTTCATTGACCAATAACATTAAAGCAATAACCTGTTGGCTTTCCAAGTAGCAATGTTTGTCATCCCGTAGGTTTGTTGTGTTGTACCACATGTTTGGATTGTTGTGTTGTACCACGTGTTTGGACAAACATCTGGATTTCAGCCACTCTTATCAGGAAGCAATATGGCTCTTCTAACACTGGGATGTTTTCCAGGACTGTTTACCATTGCCCGTTTTGTAATTTGTGTCGTCTTGGGAAAGGTCTTGGTATTGATTTCTTCCATTGCATGAAATGCAATTGCTGTCTTGGAATGAAATTAACAGAGCACAAATGTCGGGAGAAAGGGCTAGAGACAAATTGTCCAATCTGCTGTGACTTCCTGTTTACATCAAGTGCAGCAGTTAGAGCTCTTCCTTGCGGCCACTTCATGCATTCAGCTTGCTTTCAGGTATGCACCATGATGCAATTTTGTGATGTATTCTCTGGTTGTCAGTAATGAATTTTAATAAGTTCATTGTCAATCTCAGGCATACACTTGTAGCCACTACACCTGTCCTATCTGCTGCAAATCCTTGGGAGATATGGCGGTAAGCCAAGTCATTTTGCAATTTTGTGACTTATTTTTATACTTTGGTGAAAACAATTATTTTTGTGCGTTATTAAGGGGCATGTTGCTAACCTGTTAAGCACTTTTTCGGCCACAATTTTCTGTGTTTTTCAATATTAGTAGCATACTAGCATGTACCAATGCAGATGTGTTTCTTAGTCTTCTCTTGAACTTAGGAATCTGTTGTGAATGCACGCTGCAGAAGGAATAAATCATGTATGTCTTGCTTGTTGCATGACTTCTGGTATTCAGAACTTCTCAAACAGTCTATTGGTAATTGGTATAACTTAAAATATCCAGATGATAGCGATTGTTAATTTGTTATACAAGCTGATTACCAAAAATTGATTATTATACAAGCTGATTGCCTAAATTTTGGAACATGTTCGTCATCATGCTGAATTAAGATCCCTATGTCCATTCTTCTATGTAACAGGTGTACTTTGGCATGCTTGATGCGTTGTTGGCTGCCGAAGAGCTTCCTGAGGAATACCGCGATCGGTGTCAGGTAGTCAAGTTCTCTTTTCTTGTTTTCCATTGTTTTCAACCCCGCTAGACTATTTATTTCTTTTTGGTGACTCGTCCAGGATACACTTTGTAATGACTGTGAGAGGAAAGGGAGATCTCGATTTCATTGGCTGTACCACAAATGCGGCTCCTGTGGTTCCTACAATACCAGAGTTATCAAGTCTGACACAGCAGATTGTTCTACACCAAACTAGTGAAAGGGGGGGGGGGGGGGGGGATATTCTTTCTTATTTGTATTTGTTTTTTTTTTTGTAAATATAGTCTAATGAGAAAAGAAAACTTGTGTACCGTGGCTACCTTATTTTTCATTCCGTAGCCAGTTCATTTTTGTCAAATGGAACTTGCAGTTTACTAGGACAAGTGCAATAATAGTATGTCAAAATGGACGGTTCTGTGACCTTCAGTTCTGCTAGGCCAGGTATGTCCTGTCTGAAACGCCCGAGCTTCCTTCATTGTGTTTGGTCCTGAGCTACTCTCTCTCTCTCTCTCTATATATATATGAATATGAATGTGATAATATAAAAAACCTTATACTATGTGGATATTACAAAGAGCAATGTTCGTTGCACGGGCATCACTCTCTATCTACTGAGTACAGTTAGACAACCGATCATAATACAGTTCAAAGCTTCTTGGTAGAGCTTCTTGGTAGAGCAATGTTTTTTCTTTTCTTTGGATACTGTTGGTGCTCTTTTTTATTGTGCCTTCTTTGGTGCCACTCATGTCTTTGGCTCACATTTTACTTGTTCCTCCTTTTGTATTGCTGAAATTTTTTCTTTTCATCACATTTATCGTCCTCATACTTGTCTTTCATCTTGTTGAATTTTTTTCTTTTCATCACATTTATCGTTCTCATACTTGTCTTCCATCTTGTTGAATTTTTTTCTTTTCATCACATTTATCGTTCTCATACTTGTCTTCCATCTTGTTGTGCTGTCTTTTGATGAACTATCTTTTAGGCGATTCTGTTCTTTCATCTTCTCCTTGCTATTTTTTCATGGTCACTATTCGATTCGTTTTTTTGATTGTTTTGGCTTTATTGTTGTTCTTCCTGAGCTTTCTTCTTATCGTGATGATGATGTTCATCAGAAATGACAACATATGATGGTAGAGAGTTTATTGAGCACACTAGTATGTGGGATCTAGTTATTTTTTCCCCTATGTTTGTCCTATCACATGCAAATAGAACTATACAGTTAAGACCTGTTTTGATGATTCTCTTGAGCGTTACAAGGCTCATTTTGTTGCTTAAGATTTCTAGCAGGAGTATGATTGTGACTATGATGCGATTTCTGTTCCAGTGGCTCATATGATTACAGTGCACACTCTTTTTGCTATTGCATTTGTGCGTTAGTAGCTATCTCTCAGCTTAATGTTAAGAATGTTTTTCTTAATTGTGAGTTGTGTGAGGTCTATGTGCACTCACCGCTAGGGTATTTTGTTTCTCAGAACATAGTTTGTGGTCTTTGTCGCTCTCTCCATGTCCTTAAGTAAGCCACTTGAGTTTAGTTTGAGCGTTTTTCTTCTATGATCATTGTCGCTGGTTTTTCTACTAGTATTCATAATTCTGCGCTCTTTGTTCACACTTCCTTTCATGGTTAGATTCTTCTTCTGTATGTTAATGATATAATCATTATACGAGATGATTTTAAGTATATTGGTTTTGTAAAGGCTTGTCTCAATGAGTATTTTCTTATGTTCGATCTCTGTTCTCTTTGTTACTTTCTTTAGATTGAAATTTTTTCTATTTCTGAGGGTTTCTTTATGTTCCAAAAGAAGTACATTCAATATCTTTTTCATCATGCTTCTCTCACTGATGAGCGCACTGTTGAGACTCTGATGGAGTTTAACTTTTAGCTCCGGTCCACTGATGGCGAGACTCTTGCATATCTCAGTCTTGCTTACCTTGGTGTCACTCATCCTGACATTTCTCATACAGTGCACATCCATAGTCAGTTCATTTTTGCTCACACTCAGCTCCATTGCCATCTCTTGCATGTTTTGCGTTATCTTTGTAGGACTATCTCTCGCCATCTCTTCTTTTCACGCTCAAGCTCTTTGCAATTTCATGCCTATTTTGATGCTACTTAGGTTAGCAATCTTTCTGATCATCGGTCTATTTTTGCATACTGTGTTTTTATTGGTGGTTCTCTCATTGCTTAGAAGACTAAAAAACATACCATAGTTTCTCATTCTAGAGCAGATATTGAGTTGCGAGCCATGATGTTGTTGACAATGAACATCAGTTGGTTACGGTGGTTACTTGAGAATTTTCGTGTTTTTTCTTAGGTGGGCTAGATTGGGACAAGTTGCTACGTTACTAGAGAAAACCAAGCTCTAATATCATGTTAGTAATAACAATTTGTATTCCTTGGATGTAACAACCCAAATTCCTAAAACTAAGAAAATAAAAACTTTTTCAAAAAAAATTAAAAAGAGCTTTGCAAAATTAAATAAATCTCTAAGTGTGTATGTGTGCTTTATACATATATACATATATGTGAGTATGTGTGTTATATCTATAAATACATATAGGCAATGAGGGCTTTTTCCTATAAAAGAATGTCTATATATGTATATATGTGTATATATTTGATTGCTTGTTTATATGAGCTAATATAAGTATACATGTGGTATATATGATGTATTTATAAATGTCATGTGTATATACATGATAGTAGAAAAGATAAAATGAGAAGAAAAGGAAAAACTTTTTGGTTGTATGGGTCGAAGCGCACCTCCTCTCTTTTCTCTCTTCTCTCAGCCCACTTGGTCAAGCCGGCCCAGCCTGTCCTCTCTTCTTTTCTCTCCCTCTTTGCTTTAGCTCAGTGCAACGCCACAGCAGCAGCCAACCACCATTGCGCTCGTGTCGTCATCGTGTTCGAGTTGGAGAGCAAGCACCCATTTGCCAGACGAGATCGCCAGAGCCTCTAGAAGCTTGAGCCCGTGCTGTTGTTACTAAAGCTCGAGCCAAGTCCGAGATGAACACGCAAAGGAGTCCGCCGATCGTATGGTGTCGCGTTCAATTCACGAGAATGCGTGGGGGATAAGCTATGGATCAAAAGGAGGAAGATTCTAGAGATTATGCATGATCTTTTGCCTAAGAGATAGAAGCTCGAGCGCGTTTGAATCGCCAGTTTGGAGTTCAGATCGTTGCTACCTCTCATTTTCAAATCCGACTCGAAATTGGAGATAAGGAAGCTTCCCGTGTATAAATACGTGTCCCTAGACCTCCCTTAGAACATCCCAAAGCTTTTGCCCAACCCCGGTGAGCCCCAAAGTTTTGCGCCGCATGTTGCCGTCGCCAGCCTCTCTGGAGCATCTTCGACGCCGACATGTACCCTAGGTGAGTCCCCGTTTGTGATGCTAGTTTTGTTTTCCCACCAGGCCAGCCCATCTTCCCACGCACCATGGGCTGAGGCCAACCGAAGCCAAGCCCACCCTCTCTCTCCCTCTCCATCCCATTGCCGTGCCGAGCCCACCCATCAGCCCCTTCCTCCACCTCCAGCAGCACGCCCAACCGCTTGCCCAAAACCACCGGCGCATGCCTCCACCCCCGCGCCCACGTCTCCGCAATGGGTCGAGCCCTCTCCGCGCTATAAAATGGCACCCGCAACACCTTGCTGCCCTCCCTTTCTTCCTCACCCCATCGCCAAATGCGTCGAGCTCCATTGCCGACACGCAAAGCACCGCCATTCGCCATCTGCCGCAACCGAACCCTCCTTGTTGCAATTGAGGACGCCGTTGACATCGTTGGAGCACGGGAAGCCTTCTCTATTGCTCCTCGACATCATTCCGCCACCGCAAGTTGTTTCCCGCCGAGCTCCGGTGAGCATTTCCACCCTTCGCAGTCGCTGGTTTCCCCGCTGCACCTCGAGGCCTGCTAACTGCCTCTTCGGCATCGTAGGACCACGAGCCAGCCTTCATGATCTTCAATTTCGCTTCTCCGTCGACGTAGTCGAGCCATCGCTTAGCTCCGACCACGCGGTCGCCTTCTCGCCGTCGTTGACCACCGCCGAGCCATCGCTGGTAGTCGTGAAACTCTCGGTGAGAATCCCTGTTGCCACCTCATTCATTTACCCCATTCCCCATCGCTTTTGGTCGCCCGTCGCTCTAGATTAAGCATTGCCGGTGATGCTCCGGCCTTGTCCAAGGTGGCGCCGCCGGTCGCCATACTTCCCCCAACCATCGTTGGCCGTCGGATCCCTCACGTAAGGTCAAAATTAGAGGTTTAGATACCCCTTTACCCCTTTGAATCATAGCCGTCAGTTTTGAGATCAACGGATTAGATCTAAATAGAGGTAGCCTAGTCAGCCTTGCCACGTCAGCGCCTCGTGTCGTAGCCACATCAACAGCCTTATCCGACGTGGCAAGCCACGTCAACACACCCAAGCCCTGTCAGCAGGCCCAGTCAGCAATGACATCATGCTTACACAATAAATAGATTTTTTAATACAAAAATAAATCATTTTATTCTCAAAAATAGGTAATTTTACATTTAAGCCCCTAAACTTTTCTATTTTCACAAATACTCCCTTGTCAGTCGTTATTATTTTACTTTTAGCCCCTATAGTTTTTTATTTGCTTATAGGTCCCTAAAATTTTACAAATTAGTCCTTGAATGTTTCTGCTTTTTATCAAATAGCCCTTGTTCTTTTACAGAAAAGCTCATGTAGCTTAAAACCCATATAACATTTTTGTTGTAGCTCCATTTTAGACGTTTCTTGCGCTCACGCAATCGCAGCAGCGAGTACTCTCAATTAGTAGGCTTTTTGTAGTGCTTCGATACTGTTTGGTGTACTGTTCTTAGATGTTTATGCTTGCTTATTTTTGATGTGAGCGATTGTAATAGGAGAAGAGTAGTTTGTGAACCTACATGACCAGACTTCTGAAGAGTTTGAGCAACCCGGTGTTGAAGAAAAGTGTCCTTGATCATATTGACCTTATTGTAGGAAAGTGTGTCTTTTACTTTCTAACTGCATGCTTTGTCAATATGAATCTCATGTTTAGCATTTATTAGTACTTTTCATGATTATCCTTATCGTCGGTGTTGTAGTTTGGTTGTCAAGGGTAGAAATGCTTAGTTGTACTATCAAATCGGGTGGGATAAATGTTAATTTGATTTATGGTCTATACAACATGAACCGATTTGGATTTTTTTTTTGTAGCGACATGAACCATTGTGAAGCAAAACGAGAAGCACAACTCATGGGTAAAGTGTGCAACCTCTGCAGAGTATAAAATTGATCGATCAATCGTGTTTACGGTCAAGAGCAGGCTTGGACTTCTTCATGATTAGTGGGGATCTTGGATGGTTGGTTTTGGTAATCGGGTGATGGTAACCTGATGAGTTGGTAGCTAGATATGGGATATCTGGTGAGTTTGGTAGTCGGATGGAATCCGATGAGCTGTTCTTATGAAGTCAATGTTGTCACACATAATAAATAAGACTGCTATGTCTTTTTGAGTCCTAGTCTAGGATGGCTTAGTTGCAGTAAACCCGAGTCAAGCTTTTGCTTGTCTTAAGCCTTCATGTCATGTTTTTCCATATTTGCTGAGTACTCCATGTACTAACGCTTGTTTTCTCCCAACCTCTTGTTATTGCTCAAAAGGAGAAGACTTTGATGATCTCCCAGATGATGGAGCTGAGTTCTAGGTGGATGAAGACTTCAACCTGGAGATGGTGTTCTAGGCTGACGTTTCCCCGGACAACACTTGAGAATGGATGGAAGACCCGCTACTGCTAGAAGTTATCTTAGTGTTTTCTTTAAGACCTACGGGTCCTTTGTAATGAAATCTATCGTTATGTAATGACACAGTAATGATTTCACTTATGACATCACCGCATGTATGAAAACTGATCCTGACATACATGTGGAATGCATCTGTTTTGTTCTCTTAAAATCGGGTGTGACAGAGGTAGTATCAGAGTCGTGTTGACCGTAGGATGCAAGCCTAACTAGAAATAGTCATCATTAAGGACATATCTCTAGGAAAAACTAATTTTTGAATATCTTTTACTTTACTAGTGTTGTTTATGCCCTTCTTTCTGCTACTGTTATTTATAATATCTTTTTAAAATGGTTACTGACTCCTCTCTCTTTCAAAATTTTACACGGCCCACGCGAAGCATACACCCCACAAGCAGTTTGGAGGCTTCGTTCCTGCTAGATCTCCTGCAGAGGCTACTTGGGTGTTCCAGCCACCCGCGGAGTTTCACTCTTCTGGACTTCAAGCGGTGGTGTTCCCTCGTAAGCTTTGGACGATCCTCGAGGGTTTGGGCTACCAGGAGGCCCCGATCTACAAAGGAATCAGGACCTCACTCAGCAACCACGGTTATGCTTGGATGGTGGAGGTGATCATCTTTGAAAAGCACCTAAGCGACGATGGCCACAAGGTGCGCAGGGTCTACTCGGCCCTTGCCTTGAGAGAGACCTTTGTAGCTGGGATCTGTAATGCAGCTCGCCAGGCACTTTCAGTTCTCTGCGTAGAGTACCATGACACTATTTAGACTACATATTACAACTTCTACCTGCAGCGTAGGTGTGGCAGCTTGGAGGTCACCTGTGCCACCACCAACAGGGAGGGTGATGCCAGACTGGTGGAGCAAGTTCGCCTCACCCACACCTTGACTCGGGAGCTGGACAGAGCCCTGGACGAGTTAGATGACGTGCACCTGAGGCTCACCGAGGCAGAGGAGAGGATTCACACCTTTCAAGCTATGATGACTGATGACTCAGAGGAGGACCCAAAGGGAAGGCTCAAGCCAGAGTTGCCCCGTCTCCCTCCCGCAAGAAGCTCTACCTCGACACCGCTTTGCGTGTTACACCGCAGGACCTTTCTGAGGGTGGAGACAGCTCCTGAGCTAGTGGTCTACCCCAGTAGCAGCTTAGTGTCATTTAGAGTTGTTTGTTTCAAGATGTAATGGACCTGTTTGCTTTCTATGCTGAGAACTTATGTGTTAGGTTTGCTTTGTGTGTGTCGATGCGATATGAAAGTTTGTCCTTCGCAGTTGTATCTGTCTTGTGAGTTCTTCGTCTTTCTTCATCTATCCTTGTTCTCGTTTCCCAATCTCATGTTCTTGCAATTGTCAGATGGTGAACATGAGGAATACGAACAATGCTGGTGCTAATAGGAACAACGCCGAAGGTAGCAACCCCAATGCTCACCCCCAGGATGACAACCAAGATGCGTTTCCCTCATGGAACAGGCGGACCAACCGGAACCCAGTGGACCCAATGCAGATGATAGCCGTGTAGACTCAGATTCTGCAGGGACTGGCACAGGCCATGGCAAGACTTCAACAGGCACCCCCAGCTTATTAGGCACCGCCATAGCCACCGCCATCGCAAATGTAGTCGCAGAACAAGCTAAAGGACTTCCTGAGCACCAAGCCACCTACGTTTGCACAGGCAGTCGAGCCAATGGACACCGACGATTTGCTCAAGACGATTGAGAGTAAGCTGCAGATTTCTCAGTGCACAAGCATGAAAGGAGTCATCTTTGCTTCCCACTAGCTTGTAGGACCAGCTTTAGATTGGTGGGTAGCTTACATTGTAGCCCATGATGACCCCTAAGAGATCACCTGGAGAGAATTCAAGGACAATATTCGCAAGCACCAAGTGCCAGCATAGGAAGTGAAATTGAAACAGAAGGTGTTTCTTGGATTAAAGTAAGGTCCCATGTCAGTTCGTGAATACCTTACCAAATTCACGCAGCTCTCCCATTATGCTCCCGGAGATGTGGACACTGATGAGAAGAAACAAGGCTATTTCTTGGAAGGTTTTAACTTTGGACTCCAGTATTTTCTCTCAGCCAATGAGTACCCGAGCTTCTAGAAGCTTGTGAACAGAGCCTTCATTCTGGAGAAGAAGAAAAATAATTTAGGAGAGGAACACAAGCGGAAGATGTAGGGTCAGTCTTCAGGCAGCAACACCTGTCCCCGCTTCAACCCACCACCCACAGGACAGGTGTACCATCAGGCATGCCAGAAATAGCAATAGAGGGCACCCAAATAGACTTCGGGATCTTTCAGTCAGCCAAGGCAGCAGCCCCAGCAGCAGGAGCGCAACCACTACCAGGCCCCACACCCAGTGAACCAGAACTAGCAGCAACAGGGTTGCATTAGCTAGAGATCCAGTAACTTTGGCCCATACTTCAGCTGTGAGAACTTTGGGCACCTTGCCAATAAGTGTCCCAATAAACAGTAGTGTCAAACCAACAAGCAGCAGCAGAACCACCCCGAAGGTCAGCCACAAAAGCAGCCTCGTCAAAACTTCATGAGTGGGTGAGTCAACCACGTTTCAGCGGAGGACGCCTAGGACACCCCATATGTGGTACTTGGTATGTTTTCAGACAACTTTCACCCCGCTACAGTTTTATTCGATTCTAGAGCAACACATTCATTTATTTCAACTAAGTTTGTAGAAAAGTATAATCTACCAATAGCCATAATGAAAAATCGATTGATAGTCAGTTCTCCAAACAGAGAGATGGAATCGAGGCATTTATGCCCTAAGATAATCCTTGCTATAAAAGGGGTAGAATTCCTTGCAAATCTTATCATCTCGGAGTCTAAAGGGATAGATATTATTCCTGGAATGGATTGGTTGGCTAAGTTTGATAGAGTGATAGGATGTGTCACCAAGACAGTTCAATTGACATATACATGTGGCACCAAGGTGGAGTTCAAAGCCACAACATAATACAACAGAATCAGGAGAGAATATCAAGCTTAACCAGGCCAAGGCAGTGGAGGAAGTCAGAGTAGTCAGCGAGTTCTTAGATGTCTTCCCCGAAGAGTTGCTAGGTATGCCACCAGACTGAGATACTAAGTTCGTTATTGAAGTAGTACCTGACACTGCCCTCATATATAAGAGACCGTACATAATGGATGCCAACTAGTTGGCTGAGCTCAAAGAGCAAATCCAAAAGCTATTAGACAAGGGGTTTATTCGCCCCAATACCTCACCATGGGGAGCCCAGTTATCTTCGTGCTAAAGAAAGATGGAACTCAAAGAATGTACATCGATTATCGTGCACTTAATGAGATGACGATTAAGAATAAGTACCGCTTGCCTCACATTGAAGATTTGTTTGATCAGCTGAAAGGAGCATGCGTCTTTTCCAAGATTCATCTTTGGTCAGGTTACCATCAGCTGAAGATTCGAGCATCAGACATTTCCAAGACCGCTTTTGTCACCCGTTATGGTCTGTATGAGTTTACAACAAAGTCTTTTGGATTGACCAATGCCCTAGCATACTTCATGTACCTCATGAACAAGGTCTTCATGGATTATCTAGACAAGTTCGTGGTTATGTTCATCGATCACATCTTTGTTTTCTCGAAGGATGAGCAAGAGCACGAGGAGCATTTGAGGATGGTACTGCAGAAGCTCATGGAGAATCAGTTGTATGCCAAGATGACCAAGTGTGAGCTTTGATTGAAAGAAGTCTCTTTCCTAGGTCACATCATCTCGGCATGAGGAGTATCTGTTGACCCCAGCAAAGTGAAGGATGTTCTAAATTGAAAGCTGATGTAGACGGTTTTAGAGATCCGAAGTTTTCTGCGTTTAGCAGGATATTACCGTCGCTTCATAGAAGACTTCTCCAAGATTGCTAAGTCAATGATGGAACTGCTAGAGAAAGGGAAGGAATTTAAGTGGACACTCGCTCGTGAGACCAGCTTTAATGAATTAAAGAAGGGATTAACCACCACCCTAGTGCTAAACATGCCCGACACACAGAAGCCATTCTCGGTGTATTGTGATGCCTTGCGCCAAGGTTTGGGATGTGTGTTAATGAAAGAAGGCCACATAATAGTCTATGCCTCAAGGCAGTTAAGGAAGCACAAGGAGAACTACACTACCCATGACTTGGAATTAGCTGCCGTAGTTCATGCACTCAAGATTTGGAGGCATTACCTGATAGGGCAAAGATGAGAGATCTTCTCGGATCATGAAAGTCTGAAGTACATCTTCACTCAACCCGATCTCAATCTCAGGCAACATAGATGGCTAGAACTTATCAAGGATTACAATTTGGGAATCAATTACCATCCCAAAAAAGCAAATGTAGTAGCAGATGCTCTGAGTAGAAAGACCTATGTTAGTATGATGACTACGTAAGAAAGACAACATGAATTATGCAAAGAGTTTGAGAAGCTTAATTTGGGCATTGTATCCAATGCATATGCAGTTGTAATGGAAGTGGATTCTACCTTGGAGCAAGATATACGAAAGGGCCAATAGGAAGATGAGAAGATTCTAGAGATCAAACAACTCATTAAGGAAGATAAGGCTCCAGGATTCATGGAAGATGAGCAAGGAGTGGTGTGGTATAAGAAAAGGATATGTGTTCCAGATGTTAAGTCTATTCGAGAGTCGATTTTAAGAGAAAGTATCGACTCATCTTACTCTATTCACCCGGGAAGCACCAAGATGTACCAGGATCTAAAGGATCGTTACTGGTGGTATGGGATGAAACGTGAGGTAGCAGAATATGTAGCCCTATGCGAGGAACCGTCCAAACAATATTCTAATTAATCATTAGGAGGATCATTATTCATAATCACAACCTCAATGATTAACCAAAATACCATCCCGGTAGTTCTAGCATGTGTATTATGCCCAAGATCGGAACACATGCCTTTTCAACATGTACATCACAACATAGCTTAAGAAAGAGTGAGTAAATAAAGTTATATTACAAGTTCTTAAGCATGCAACCATTTGCAACCGTTTACACAAAGAGAAACTACGCAGCGGAAGATTAAAACCTTAACAACAACAAAAGGAGAGTGGAGCCATATGCCCTTAGGCTCCACCCCAAAAGCTACACCTCACCAAAATAGGATGCACTACTCTTGCCACCCACCTACACCGGCAGACACGAAGTAGCCAAACACCGCCTCATCCTCACCAGCAGAACCTAAAAGTGCATGCATGAGTACAAAGGTACTCGCAAGACTTAATCTATATAAAACACATATACATAGCTCGACTCCAAGAATTATATATTGAGCTGTTAGCAAGAGTAGGCCACAAGATCAAGTAAAACATATGTGATAAGCAACCTAGACACATATGTGTGAGCACCTACACTTAACCAATATGAACATAGAGTAAATAGATCCAACATAAAAATATGCAAAATGAACCATCTCATCAACAAACCCACCATCCATACCATCATCCACAATCGTGACTCTACGACCAATACAAATGAAACAATAGCATGTTCATGACCGAGAGCGCGACATTTTGAAATATTTTTTACACCCTGCAGGGGGTACAACTTTACCCACACGACTCGAGGACCATTCGGCTTGTGCTACTCATGAAAGTACACACAAGAGGGTACTCGTGTCAACCTTTCTCATATCTGAAACCACCCACTTGCAATGCCGCAATGGCAATAGGGTTACCGCGAGCATGTCCCGGACACCTCCAGCTCCCCGCCACCTTGCTTCTCCTTTTCTTTTTCTCTTACGTGTCATAGAGCTGCAAGGCAAGTGTCGGCATGGCATATGATAATCGGCTTACCTTACCATTAGATTAGCATGTGGTGAATATGAAAAGTACTAGAGCTAACTGCACCGACAAACAAGCGGTCTATGGCATCCGGGCTCCTCTCCCGAACTACCCAGAGGACTCCTCCTGGGCAGAAGATACCCCCAACACCGCTCAGTTCTCGCCTCAATCTCACATCTCAACCATCCATCTCAACCTCATCTTTGTATCTGTGAACAGAGATTAAGCCCTAGGCTCGCGAATAACGATAGCACCGTCGCTCGACTTCTATCGAGGACCCAAGCATTCCTAAGCATTTTGAATAATCCTTGAAGCTAGACACCAACTACAAGGATAAGGATTCATTAATAAGTCAAGGTGGAGATAATGCATCAATATAGGTTCTACCCATATCAACCCGACACTGGACTCAACACATGCAAACATACATAAAGCATAATTTATCTTTAGACTCTATTTAATTTGAACAAAGGGTGCAATATGCTTAGATGCTTGCCTTGTTGCTTTGAGGTTTGCCTAGTACTGCCTACACAGAACTCGCAGAAGTGGTGTGCCTCGGTGTTGCCCTCGATCACACTCGCGTCATGCTCCGGACCATCGTTCACTACTGGAGAACGTATGCAATGACGGATGCTCCATAGCGTATGTCAATAGTGGAGATGAAATGCATTATGCCATGAGTTTAATGCCTCAAGATTTTCTTCACTTGGATTATTGGTAATTATCTAACAATTTATGGATTTATTAAGCTTAACACCAAGCTTAACCCTAAATAGAAAGGTAAATATGTTTAACATGAGTGTGAGCATTTTTACTGAACAGGGCATAAATTAAGAAGATTAACAAAATTGATTTCATCAATTTTGGAGTTACCAATATTTAGTTATGAATTAATGAAGCTTAAACATATTTCATTAAACCAGTAAATCTCAGCACATATTCATGACTACTAGTATTTTTAACATGTAGAGCATGATAAAACAAAGCTAAAAAATTGGTTTCACAATTTTTGGAGCAACATTCAATTTTTTATGCATTTTTAAGTGCTTCAGCTAATTTATCAATGCAAAACTAATTCATTTTGCAAAATCCGATTTAAACCGAATATTTAACGGCTGGAATCCTTTTTACACTCGAGGGATGCTAGCCACAGAGGCTGACCGCGGGCTCGAGTGCGCTGACTCCGATCAAACTGAGCCGGCTGGAGCTGCACAGTGTCGAGCGGCACTGGTGAGCTCACCGGCGGTGAACAGCTGCGAAGCTCGGCTAGCCAAGGGCACCAGTGGCACCAGCATGTGCACGCAGTCCTGACAGATGCACACATGGCTGGCAGCGATGACCAGAGGATGCCCGATGACGGCAACACGGCGGCGACGACTCAGTTTCGTATGCCAGTGGCGAACGATTGCGAAAACGTACTGGCGAGGACCCCTACAACTCCTACGTGTCACGTCCCAAATTCTTAATCATGCATTTAAGCAAAATCATGCTTCTTAAGCATTATGCTTAATTTTGCGTAATGTCTGCCGAAGAGTGACCGCCGAGCACCTCAAGTCAGCCGGTACACTCCAGCCTTTGCTCATTCCTTCCTGGAAGTGGGACGAAATTGGAATGGATTTCATTACTGGCTTGCCGAAGACCTCGAATGGATATGACTCTATATGGGTGATTGTGGATCAATTGACGTAGTCCGCTCATTTGTTGCCTGTAAAGACCACATTCTCGGCCAAACAATATGCAGAGTAGTATCTCACCAGAATTGTGTGCCTACATAGGGTCCCAAGGAAGATCATTTATGATCGAGGCACACAATTCACTTCTCACTTCTGGAGGAGTTTTCACGAGGCTGTGGAGACTGAGCTCTTCCACAACACTGCGTATCATCCCCAGACCGACGGCCAAACCGAGCGAGTGAATCAGGTTTTGGAAGATATGCTCCGAGCTTGTGTTCTCACTTATGGGAAGAGGTGGGACATATGTTTTCCTTTTACGGAGTTCTCATACAACAATGGCTTCCAAGCGAGTATTAAGATGTCGCCGTTTGAAGCTCTATATGGCCGAAGGTGCCGAACGCCACTGAATTGGTACGAATCCGGCGAACGGGCTTTCCTAGGTCTGGATTTGGTCAAGGAGGTGGAAGATCATGTTCTGAATATCCGCAAAAGAGCTATGCGGATCATCGCTGTCGAGACCTCGAGGTCACAATTGGAGATTATGTCTATGTCAAGGTTTCACCTCTCAAAGGCGTCTGACGTTTCCAAGTCCGAGGCAAATTAGAGCCTCGATACGTTGGATCATTCCATATTGTTGCTTGACATGGAGAGGTGGCATATCAACTGGACTTGCCTCTATCTCCTTCCGTCGTGCATAACGTCTTCCACATGTCACAACTGAAGAAATGCCTCCGAGTTCCAACCGAGATCGTTGATGTTGCACCTCAAGAGTTACAGCCGGATCTTATATATTGTGGGCGACCTATCCGGATATTGGATATAGCAGAACACCAAACTCGGCATCAATCCATAAAATTCATCAAAGTCCAATGGAGCAACCACACCGAGGATGAGGCAACTTGGGAGCGTGAAGATAAAATCCGCTCCGAGTATCCCGAGCTTTTGAAGAGCTTGTAAACATCATGTAAATTATGCACAATTGGGACCTCTTGCGTGTCTATGTTCATCACTATGTTGGATGAAAGTATTGCATTAGGTTCCATAACTCACCGCGTCATAGTTCCCCACCACGTGGTACCTCTCACAGCGTGGTCCCTAGCCTCATCATCCTCTCCCCGACTCATTGCATATCTTATACTTCTAGCATATTGTTAAGCTTTGTGGCATACCTTTTTGCACTTCATTCATACTCATTGCATTGCACACATTGATCCTTTTTAGAGATCGCCGATCCGTCGATCTCGGAGGCCAAGGGCGATCCCTAGGCGCCCCACCTGTTTGAGCCAGTGCATCCAAGCAAGCAACTAAGCATATTGATTCCTCTTGTGTAATTGGATAAGTCTAAAATTGATGAAATATGCTTATGTATGTATGCATGTTTAGTGAGTCAGTGTCGGGTACCAATGGGTAGAACCTATGCCGATTGCATTCTTCTACCTTGAATACTTGTGTATTTACATTCCTTGTAGCCTTGAGATGTTGTCAATTTGTAGGTATGAGTTCAACTTATATGCTTAGCCATGCTTAGGTCATTCGGTAGAAGTCGAATGATGGCCCATCCCGTTGTTCGCGAGCATAGGACCTTCTTATGATTATATACACTTGTTGAGGTTGAGATGGTTGTATGAGTGGTGAGTATGAGACAAGATGTGGGCGGTACTAGGATGGTGTTTTGTCCTGCCCGGATGTGGAGTTCCCCTGGGTAGGTCGGTAGAGGAAAACCGGACACCGTAGACCTCTTTGCGCCGGTTAAGCACTGGTCATCAGTGTTGTTGGCTTTAGCACTTACCTTACTCCTCACATGCCGATCTAATGGTAAGGCGAGCTGAATACCTTCGCAGCTGTGGCTTTTTGGGCTTGGACATCGACGGTGTGAGCGAGCGGGCTAGTAAGGGTACTAGTTTGCTTCGGGAGTAGTTCTAGTACCGCTGCGTCGAGCGATGCATGATCCAAACGGTTGGGGCTGGTTGGGAAAGGTTGTCACGAATACCCCCTTGTGTGCACTTTGGCTGGTGGCACAAGCTGTATGGTCCTCGTGTCGTGTGGATCTAGGAGTATCCCCCTGCAGGGTGTGTAAACAGTTCGAACTACCGCGGTCTCGGTCATGAGCATGCTTCTGTCCATCTGCATCGGTCGTAGAGTTTCGAGTATGGTTTGTGGTTCAGTATGTGGGAGTTGGTGATGTTGGTACTTGTTACTTATTGATATATATGTTGCTTACAGTTACTTTTGTTCAGTTGTTAGTTGCACGGCAATTTTCATATGTTTTGGTAAAGTTTCAGTCGCTCACACATATGTCTAGGATGCTTAGTGCTTATGTTTTACCAAACTTGTGGTTCATCCTTGCTAATGATCAATGCATAATCCTTAGAGTCGAGCTATGTATATGTGCTCTATATGGTTTAAGTCTTGCCAGTACCTTCATACTCATGCCTGCGCTTTCAGGTACTCCTGTTGTTAGGGAAGAGGCTGCTTTTGGCTACTTCGTGCTTGCCTATCAGGGTAGCGGGCAAGAGTAGAGTATCCTACTCTGAAGGTGGCATGTTGAGAAGGTGCCTAAGGGCATATGATGCTGTTCTCTTTTGTTTTTTATAAGTTTAACTTTCCGCTGCGTAGTTCTTTTGTGGTTAGGAGTTGACGGGTTTTGTCTCCTCCTAGCTCGCTTTTGTTGTAAATTGTTGAAATCAGTTGCATGCTTAATACTTGTAATATAAATGTTTATTACTTGCTCTTTATTAAGCTATGTTGTGATGTACATGTTGGAAGGCATGTGTTCCGATCCTTGGGCACAAAACACATGCCGGGACTATCGGGATGATATTCTGGTTAATCATCGAGGTTGTGATTATGAATAATGATCTTCCTGGTGATTAATTAGAATATTATTTAGATGGTTCCCCACACTACGTGAGCATGTGGATCTAGCGGCGCACCTCTAGGCCGACGAGCCCAGGTGTGGCTCAGCCGGTGAGGAGTGCAGGGGCGGCGGCGGTGGGTGGCTCACGCGGAACCGCACGCCGGAGTCGGGCCAAGGACGAAACAATGCACACAAAAGTTTATGGGGGAACGAGGGAGCTCACCGAGCTTTTGGTCGGCGGGAAGAGCTGTGCGGTGGTGGGTCGACGGTGAGGTGCAGAGTGGGCGCCAAAATCCAGCCGGGAAACAGAGGGATTCGCACAGGAATCGGGCAAAGAGGGCTTCGGCGACCCTCCCGTGTGCTCCTTGCGGCTCGGGCTCAACGGATTGGCACTCGAGCGCAACGGATTTGGCGTGGCATGACGCTACACTTTGCTCTGCTCTGCTACTCTACTCCCGGCGCTTGAGCTCAGCCGACAGATGGATAAGCGAGGGAGAGAGAGAGAGAGCAGGGAGGGATAAGGGCGACAACCCATGCCTCTGGCCGCCTCGGTGGTGTGGCTCGGCTTTTCGGCGATGTGGTCGGCCGCATAAGTCAACAAAGCTGGTAGTGAGTGAGTGAGTGAGAGAGAGAGAGAGAGAGAGAGAGAGAGAGAGAGAGAGAGAGAGAGAGAGAGAGACCGAGAGAAAGAGAGAGGATGACGGGTGGGGCTGATGAATAGTGATAGCCAAAGTAAAAATATCCACTACAGATTTGTGAACCAAACGAAAGCTTTCCCTTGGTCCAAAAACTATGGGAAAATTTTTGTGTGAAACTATAATTTATGTGCAATCCATTTTAACTTGTTTGACCCCAAAAGCCGGAGCCAAACTCCAATTAAAATTCTCCAAAGATGCAAGCTTTTCTAATTTTTGGTAATTTTATACCTTCAAAATCATTCCCAAAAATTTGGGAAAAACCACTAATATTCCTCACTTGTCATGGACTAATTTCTAAAATTGTTTCCAGCCCTATGTTTTATAGCAATATTGTGAGTTGCTTCACAAAGAACGACTTAACATTAATTTTCACAATTTATGTTTAATTGAAAATGCATGTTAATAATTACTCAAAACAATTAAACATGATGCTTATGATGCTTAATGACATGCTTAAGCCATTTGGGCTATCACACCCTGTGTGATACATGTCAGTGAGTTAAGGTCGAACACCAGAGAACATCATGGTTGTTTCAACCACTGAAAGTACCTGAGTGGAAATGGGAACAAATTAGCATGTATTTTATAGTGGTACTACCCCGAACACAATCTAGGTATGATTCATATGGGTCATAGTGGATCGGTTAACAAAGATAGCTCGCTTCATACCAATTAAGGACACATATCAGGGACCGAAGCTCGCAAAATTGTACATGTCCAGGATTTTGTGCCTTCATGGTGTACACAAGAGGATAGTATCTGACCGAGGTACCCAGTTCACATCACATTTTTGGCAACGTCTACATGAGTCCATGGACACCAGGTTAAACTTTAGCTCAGCTTATCACCCATAGACTGATGGACAGACAGAGAGGACCAATAAAAGTCTAGAATATATGTTGAGAGCATGTGCTTTAAAGAACGGCAACAGTTGGGATAAGAATCTCCCCTATGCAAAATTCTCATACAACAACAGTTACCAAACAAGTTTAAAGATGACCCCTTTTAAAACACTATATGAAAGGAAGTGCACCCCGCTATTCTAGAATCAGACCGAAGAAAGCCAAGTGTTTGGCCTAGAAGTCTTAAAGGAGGCAGAAATGCAAGTACAAGAAATTCGGAATAACCTGCGAACCGTGTAGTCAAGGCAAAAGAGTTATGTGGACAATCGACGTCAAGAGTTGACCTTCGAGGTTGGAGACTTCGTTTATCTCAAGGTGTCCCCGATCCGAGGTGTTCGCAAATTCAAGGTCAAGGGAAAACTAGCATCTCGATATATTGGACCGTTCAAGATACTAGAAAGAAGAGGAGAAGTGGCTTATCGACTAGAATTGCCATCCCAGCTCTCCGATATGCATGATGTGTTTCATATCTCACAATTGAAGAAATATTTGAGAGTTTCAGAAGAGCAACTACCAATGGAGGAACTGATTGTGCAGGAGGATATCTCTTATTCGAAATACCCTGTCAGGATTCTCGAGACCTGGGAGAGAGAAGAGGATCTAAAAGCAGAGTTTCCCTGTCTCTTCTCTGATCTTTTCGTATCTCGAGGGCGAGATTCATCCTAAGGGGGTAGGTTTGTGACACCCATTTTGTTTTCCCACCAAGCCAACCCATCCTATCGTTTTCAAATCCGACTCGAAATTGGAGATAAGCAAACCTCCCATGTATAAATATGCGCCCCTAGACCTCCCTCAGAACATCCAAAAGCTTTTGCCCAAGTCGCCGAGGTGAAACTAACGCCTAGAGCCCAACCCCGGCAAGCCTCGAAGCTTTGCGCCGCCTGTTGCCGTCGCTAGCCTCTCTAGAGCATCTCCGACACCAACACGTACCCTTGGTGAGTTCCCCGTATGTGACGCCCATTTTGTTTTCCCGCCTGGCCAGCCCATCTTCCCGCGCACCATGGGCCGAGGTCAACCGATGCCCAGCCCACCCCCTCCCTCTCTCCATCTTGCTACCGCGCTAGGCCCACATGTCAACCCCTTCCTCCACCTCCAACCGCGCTCAAAATCGCTTGCCCAAAACCACCAGCGCATGCCTCCACCCCCGCGCCCCACGTCTCCGCAACGGGCTGCGCCCTCTCCACACTACAAAATGGCCTCCGCAACACCTTGGCACCCTCCCTTTCTCCCTCACCACATCGCCAAATGCGCAAAAAGCCATTAGCGACGCGCAAAGCACGGCCGCACGCCGTCCGCCACAACCGAGCCTTCCTCATCACAATTGAGGACGCCACAGACATCGCAGGAGCACGGGAAGCCTTCGATGCCACTCCTCGACACCGTTCCATCACCGCAAGACATTTCACACTGAGCTCCGGGGAGTATTTCTGCCCTTTGGTGTTAGTAGTTCCCCCGCTGCACCCCGAGGCCCGCTAACCACCTCTTTGGCATCGCAGGACCGCCAGCCAGCCTTCCTGATCTTCAATTTTGCTTCTCCATCGCTGTAGACGAGCCCCACCAAGCTCCGATCGCACCGTTGCCTTCTTGCTATCGCTGACCACCGCCAACCCATCACCGGTCACCGTGAAGCTCTCAGTGAGAATCCCCGTCGCCACCTCGTTCGCTTGCGCCATTCCCTGACACTTTTGATAGCCTGTAGCGATACATCGAGCATCGCCGGCGATGCTCTGGCCTTGTTCGAGGCGCCGCCGTCTTTTCCCTGTCGCCGCCAACTGCTAAACTTCCCTTAACCGTCGTCGAGCGTCGGATCCCTCACGTGTGTTCGAGATTAGAGGTTTAGATACCCCTTCACACCTTTGAATCATAGCCATCGGTTTTGAGATCAACGGATTAGATTTAAATAGAGGTAGCCCAGTCAGTCTTGCCACGCCAGCGCGTCGTGTCGCAGCCACATCAACAGCCTTATCCAACGTGGCAAGCCACGTCAACACACCCAAGCTTGTTCAGCAGGCCCAGTCAGTAATGATATCATGCTTACACAATAAATAGATTTTTAATACAAAAATAAATCTTTTTATTCTAAAAAAATAGATAATTTTACATTTAGGCTTCTAAACTTTTCTATTTTTACAAATAAGCACTTGTCAGCCCCTGTTATTTTACTTTTAGCCCTTGTGGTTTTGTTTATTTGCTTATAGGTCCCTAAAATTTTACAATTTAGTCCCTAAAATTTATGCTTTTTATCAAATTACCCTTGTTCTTTTACAGAAAAGCCCCTATAGCTTAAAACCCTTATAACTTTTTCGTTATAGCTTCATTTTAGACGATTCTTGCGCTCATGTGATCGTAGCAGCGAGTACTCTCTATTAGTAGGCTTTTTATAGTGATTTACTATTGTTTGGTGTACTGTTCTTAGATGCTTGTGCTTGTTTATTTCCGGTGTGCGCGATTGCAATAGGAGACGAGCAGTTCATGAACCTGCAGGATTAAACTTTTGAAGAGTATGAGCAACCCGATGTTGAAGTCAAGTGTCCTTGATCAAATTGACCCTATTGTAGAAAAGTGTGTCTTTCACTTTCTAATTGCATGTTTTGTCAATATGAATCCCATGTTTAGGGTTTATTAGTACTTTCTATTGTTATCCTTGTTGTCGGTGTTGTAGTTTAGGTGTCAAGGGTAGAAATGCTTAGTTGTGTTGTCAGGTCGGGTGGGATAAATGTTAATTTGATTAATGGTCTATGCAACATGAACCGGTTTGGGTAATCTTTTGTAGAAACATGAACTATAGTGATCTAGGCAGGTTGGTTTGGTTGGTATGGTTGTTGTGTGCGCATTGGGTGATATGCAAGTATCTGTTTTAGATCATAAGTACCAGTTTGTGGAGCATGTAACCCAGCTAAACAGCGCAACTAAGAGGCTTATATGGGTACGGCCTAACCAATTAATTAGATATTCTTCTTATTATGTACACACTATTTGGCTGTTGAGTGGCACAAGCGGGGGCCTCTGTAGTGGATAGAATCCCTGTTAGCGGTGAAACCTTATTGGGTGTATATGAAATTGGAGGCGCTTTGTAAAGGCCTTGTAGTGAGACCCCGGCTCTACACCCCCGAAGTATGAAGCAAAACAAGAATCATGACTTGTGGGTAAAGTATGCAACCTCCGCAGAGTATAAAACTGATTGATCAACCGTGCTCATGGGTAAGAGCGGGCTTGGACTTCTTCATGATTAGTTAGGATCTTGGATGGTTGGTTCTGGTAGTCAGGTGGTGGTAACCCGATGAGTTGGTAGCCATATATAGAATATTTGGTGAGTTTGGTAGTCAAATGGAATCCGATGAGCTGTTCTTGTGAAGTCAATATTGTCACACATAGTAAATAGGAATGCTATGTCTTTTTGAGCTCTAGGCTATGATGGCTTAGTTGCAGTAAACCTAAGTCAAGCTTGTCCTTTTCTTAAGCCTTCATGTTATATTTTTCCACACTTATTGAGTACTCCATATACTCACACTTGTTTTCTCCCAACCTCTTGTTGCTGCTCAGAAGGAGAAGACTTTGATGATCTCCCAGATGATGGAGCTGAGTTCTAGGTGGATGAAGACTGCAACCCAGAGACGGTGTTCTAGGATGACGTTCCCTCGAACAACGCCCGAGGATGGATGGAAGACCCGTTACCGCTGAAAGTTATCTTTGTGTTTCCTTTAAGACCTACAGATCCTTAGTAATGAATTTTATTGTTATGTAATGACACTATAACGATTTCACTTATGACATTAACGCATGTATGGAATCTGATCTTAGCATACATGTGAAATGCATCTGGTTTGTTCCCTTGAAATCGGGTGTGACACTGTGCTCTCCCGAACCTTTTCCGCCTCTCGTCGGAGTAGTTGGTTCATCAGAGCGCTATTCTGGTGAGTTTCCGGCTGTGCGCCGCCACCTCTGTTCTGCTGGAGCCGAGAGCAGGGCGAGTGTGAGCCATTCGATCTAGATCAAAAGTGTAGATTAGAAGATCGCATATCCCTTTGGTAACCAATCAGAGCGCACCATATGGCTTACATAATCCCACTCAGTCGATGCCACATCATCAGGCCTAGTCACCCGACCATGTCAGCGCTTTTGCTTACATGTCACGCCACGTCAGCGATGACAGGCCAGTCAGCAGCCCAATTCGCTTTTTCTTTTCTTTTTTTTTGCTTTAATTGTTTTTCCAACATCATAAATAATATATATTACGCAATATATAGTTTTTATATAAAAATAATTCTAAAAATAATACTAATTAGGAAATTAAGTTCTAATAATGTTCGATAATGATTTATAGTTTTATTTAATTTTGTTTACTAGTTCTAAATAGTTTTATAATTTAAATAAATGCTAGAAAATTCTAGAAAAATCCCCAAAAATCATAGATGGCTTTGCAAAAATCGTAGAAAATTCCTAGAAACATAATTTCATGGCAAAATTAGGTGGATACCATCACAAAAGTGATCATATTGGAAAATACCATCGGCTGTGAGGATGACATGTGGACCCAGGACCCACATATCATCCTCACACCGATGTTATTTTCCAACTTTTGCGATGGTACCCAGCAAATTACCCCTAATTTCATCTATAGATAATTTTTTAGTCCTGTTTTAATCTTTGAAAAATCATAACTTGTTAATTGTAACTCCGTTCTTACCCGTTCTTTAGCTAGATTATCCGGAATAGTGTGATCTTATATGTGATGATGCTTGTTGTGTGATATTTGGTTCTTTTTTTTTTACCTTGGTGTTGATGTGTTGTTGTTTTTCCGTGTATGTTGCGAGTATACACCAACATTCAGGAGGACTTAGAAGGTCTGCAGGATCAGAATTTTGAAGACCCAACTGAGTTCAATGAATGCAAGTTGCGTTCTTGATCATTTTTATCCTAGTTTCACAAATATTTTATTTATTAAACATATATGCTAATAATTTATTAAGAATCCCAAGAGTTAGGCTTTACGCTAATTTTTTCCTTATCATCCTTGTCGCTATAGTACGGTTTTGGATTATAGATGTGTAGATGATGCTTAGCCTTGCTTTGGGATGGTAATCATGATAATTGTTTCACGAACTTGATAATGATCCTATGCAAAAATAATAAAATATAATAGAATATTTTTTGTAGCAACATGGTTTAAGGATTTGAGTAGGTGGTATGATGAGATGTATAGTTAGGGAAGTGCCAGTTTTGCTCAAATCTAAGGATCGGTTTGTGGGGTGATTTTTTTGTGTTTACAGTACAAATATAAGGCTGGTATGGGATGGACCTAACCAAGTAAATTGTTTACTCTCAGTATAGTGTAGACCAGACAGAAGAGCGGTGAATGGATGATATCTTGGGACCCAAAAGGCGCAAGAGGAGGCTTCCATTGTTGATGTGGAATCACACAATAATGAAACCTTAGCAGGTAGATATGTGATGAGAAGGCATTATACAGACTTTGTAGTGGATTCCTAGCGCACACCTCGGTAGTATGTAAGAGTTCTCCATCGGCCAACAGATGCTCGTCGAAACAGGATGAAACGTCTTGTGGATAAAGTACAACCTCTGCAGAGTTAAAACTGAATATTTGGCTGTGCTCACGGTCCCGAGTGACACTGAAAACCTACCATAATTATAACTTGATGTTTTGGATAGTCGGGTCAACTGTGATGGTGGGAATCATAGTTGAGAATGGTCAATCATATTTTTCACCACTATGATTGAGATATCAACCTTAGTAGATAGAACTTTGGGTTAAGATATTGGTTAGTTGGTTAAGTTAAGATGGATGAAATCTTGTGATCATTTATTATTCACTTAATTATTATTACTTTTTAAATATTTTTACTTAAATGCTGATTTGTGTAAGAGAGTCATATTAGCCTTATTCTTATCAAGCCTTCATATGCATACTATTTTCTTTATATTTACTGAGTACAATAAGTGCTCACTCTTGCTATTATCAAACACTTAGTTGGACAAAGGTATCAATGAGTACGCTAAATGTGAATTGTTCTAAGATGTTTTCTACGTCCAAGAAGCTTGTGGGAGAGTCATAAAGGATTAGAGTCCTTATAGTTCGTTTAGTTCCGCTGCATTTTATTTGGTTCTTCGAGCCTTAAAGGTCATTTTTATAAGACAGTTAATTCGATTGAGTATGGATATTATAATGATTATCATCAATAAAATCACTATGTGTTAAAATTGATTTCTGGATTCAGTATATAGATAAGATTGATTTGTTTTTAACTGGTCTCGATATTGGAAGTCTTAGATTAGTATATACATATGTATATGAGACAATATGTAAAGAACCTGTTATACTCGTTATTACAAAGAACAATATCTATACTTTCATCGCTTAGAGTATACAGTATGCACAGATGCCGACATGATCTCTTAACCTGTTTACGCATGGGTGCGTGGTTCCACGTGTTCCTAATAGTAGTTTTCGAGGATGGTTACATATTGTTTCTCAAATGTTTGACCAGCTCAAGGAATTTACACTTCCAGTTTGGATCATATGAACCCTTTTCTTTTCTACAGCCCAAGTCAGGCAGACTGCCATCCCTCCTCGTGCTGCTGCGCGCTGCAAGATCAAACCCAGTTGGTTTGTTGAGTCGCCCGCCCCTCATTGGGCAAAATCAGCTCATTGAAGAAAAAGAGAGAACATCTTGTGACATTTGCCAATCTAAGATCTCGTTTGGTAGAGTTTTGGGAGCTGATTTCGCGTTGGAATCACTCCCAGCGCTGCCAAATAGATTAGTTGGGGAGTGATTCCGCGCGGGAATCACTTTCCGCTTTGTATAGTGAGATAGGAGCTGAAAAAACTAGCTTTCACCTCATTCTCGATTGATTCTTCTCGATTTCAATACAATATTCTCTCAGAAATCACTTCTACCACTAGCATATCAAACGATTTTTTAAATAGAATCACTTTCACCACAGAATCACTTCCACCCTACTTCCACCACAGAATCAGAGCTCTACCAAACGACCCAAAAAAAATAATGTTTAAGAATTACCAATCTAAAGAATGATGTTTCAAGAATCAACTCTACTTTTACAACTGTTACCACTACCACTTGCGACTTCTTTAGATAGAGTGTTGCTCCAGTAATTTTTGGAATTTAGTTCCAACCGAGAGAAAAAAAAATTGGCACGGATTATGTACGCTGTATGGAAAAAAGATACGTAGGGAACAGGAAAGTCTTTATCAACAGTGAAAATAAGTTCTACTTAAGACTGTCAAGTACTAGTAGTTCTCCTTGAGATCTGAGAATATCCACCATAGCAATCGCCTGCTGTGAACATTGGAGCAAAGGAGCCAATCGAGCTGCCGCTGGCGTCTGCGATTCACTGTGCTGCTGATTCCTTGACCACCGTTTCTCATCATCACATCGGCGATGGTATCGAGGCGCAGCGTAGCTGGACTTCTGGAGGTGATGCCTGACCTGGAATATTCTGATTAGCTGGAGACGACTCAGCAACGTAACTACAGTTTCCTGGCCAGCAAAAACTTGACCGAGTAATAGTGCTGTTGATCGATGAAAAGCCTCACTAATTTCGACAGGTTATGTTGACTTGAAGTCTTCGGTTTTTGTTACCCTAACAAGTCTTCCTTGCTTCTGCTCTTTTTTAAATGGTTGTCGTGTTGACTTGACCCAAAGTTCTATGCGCTTCGCAATCACTACAGATTGAATATTGGGCAATCCTTTAAATAAGATCATTTCTAACTATATTCGTGTCATTTTGTTCTCGTTAAAAAAATGAGGGAGAATTCCGTACTAAAGGAAATAACCTCGAGAATCTCTTCGTCACGGAAACTGTAAAGGGAAATGTTGGAACGTTAAAGAAAACGAAAATTCTTTTGTAAAGAAATTCTGAGCTTTGACAGGAAACAGTTGGAGATGATCTAAGTTACCGTGACGGAGAGAGTAAATGAATAGCAAACCTTTAAATAAACGTTAGAGAACTACAGTAACTTGCATGGAAGCGCACTTAGCTTCCTTGCGTATAACAGAAGGAATATAGTGTAGCAGATGTGAATGTAGCACCGGTAGGAACCGGAATAGCAGAACGCGAACTCAGAACCATGCATGACCATTTAACCACTCAAGTTTATGTTCAGAGCGTGTCCTAGAATTCAGAATGGCAGATAAACGAGAATAGAGGTAGCATGATAACCTTACAACACAGGTCGCTGGTGTCGTCGCGTTGTCCAAACAAACATACGACTTCCTTAACAACAGGAAACCACCTGTACTTGCAACTAGAAACAAAGTGCATTGAAGTATAAAAATTAGCTAGAGCATATATCTTGTGAAGAAACATTTCAAATTGTACACGGGCCTTTAGAATCTCGACTCATTTCAACGTGCTTCTATGCTCTTTCGAACACAAATAAGCCTAATCTTTGACATGCTTTGACAATTAATTTAATCATTAGATGTGTAGGAGTATGTTGGGGAATGGTCTCACATGCTCGCATCAGATATAGGATCAAAGACCTCCACGGCCACTATTCACAGACAAAGCTTACAGTTATCGTGGATCTATCATGTTACAGGAACTCTTCAACAACCTAAGGGGATCTCACGGACGCTCGGCACCGTGGAGCAGGTCCTAGACTTGGGATGGGCGAAGCCTATCTCAAGCCTTCGGAATCAGATCCAATGCCTTCGCTAGGCTCATCGTGTGACGAGCCCCACAATGGAGATGGGCGGAGCCTGCCTCAGGTCTATAGTAGCGGACCAAAGATCTTCGCTTGCCTTCACCATTGGAATGACCGATGGTACACCGAGGATACCATCATAAGCGAAGCCTTCGCCAAGTCTTCGGTGGACAATCGTAGACCATCAGACGGCGTTGAGGGAGACTCGACTGGAGGTGCACCGAAGGGGTCGATAGCCACAAACCTTCGATGGCCCAAGCGAAGGGAGGACCATCGCTGGTAATCGAAGACCGTGAAGGGTAGAATTATAAATGAACTAGTTGTGCTTAGGAAAGTACCAGTTTACCCACAAATATACCGGGAATGTGGTGGTTAAAGGGTAACGATGTAAAGTGTAATGGGGAGTGGTTGTGTATGGCCTATAAATAGATCGACACTGTAACCGAAAAGATGGACGATAATTAATAGCAGTGCTTTGTTCCCTAGATCGAGGTTGCTATCCACCCAGCCTTCGGATCCCAGCCCAGATCCGAAGGCCCACCACTTTGTTCAGTCACGAAAGTCATCAACAGTTGGCACTGTCTGTGGGGATCAAAAGTGGCCACTTTGTTCATGCGAAGGAGTCAGAGCTGGCTAAGTACAAGGCGACAGTGAGAAGCATGGAAAAATATTACTTGGGGTTCACTGTCAAGAGTATATCAAGAAATGATAATTCCGAGGCCGATGACCTTGCCAAGGCCATGACACAAAATCTACCGCTCCCTCCGGATGTTTTTCATCAGATTTTGAAGTTACCAGCTGTCCAAACCACCCAGCAGATGGTGCGTAGTGCCACTATCATTGAGAGCAAAGATTGGCACTTCTCTATAATGGTCTGCCTTCAGGGTCATTATGAACCCAAAGATCAGGTGGAGGTGAAGCAAATGGAGCAAAGAGCCAAGAACTACAAGATTGTTGGGGCTAACTTGTACAAGATGGGAGTTTGTGCACCGATGCTTCGGTGATATCCCAACCAGAAGGAAAAAGTTTGCTTAGGGATATATACGAAGGATTGTGTGGCTCGCACATTGACACTCAAGCGCTCATCGAGAAAGCATTCATGCAGGGATTCTATTGGCCAAAGGCCATTTCCGATGCAGAAGCCATAGTCTGAAGCTATGCGAAATGCCAATACATGGCTAAGGCTCAAACATACCTTCATCAACAGTACAACTCATCCCACTGGTTTGTCCCTTGACTCAATGGGGGATTGACATCATTGGACAGTTGCCAACTGCTTCAGGAAACCTTCGCTATGTTGTTGTGGTGGTTGAGTACTTCTCCAAATGGGTGGAGGCAGTCCCGCTCGTTAGGATAACGTCAAAAAATGTTCAAAAATTCTTGTGGCAAAATATCATCTGCCGCTTTGGCGTTCCTCATGAAGTGATAGTTGATAATGGGACGCAGTTCAGTTGCATAGGCTTCAAACAATTTTGCAAAAATATGGGAATCAAAGTTCGCTTCGCTTCAGTGTATCATCCACAGTCAAATGGAGCTGTGGAAAGGGCGAACAGTATCATCTTGGCTAGTGTCTCAAGGCGCCTGCAAGGTCTCCCAAAAGGGCAAGTGGGTTGAAAAGTTGCCAAATGTATTTTGGATAATCAGGACAACATCAATAAGGCCAACGAGTTTCACACCGTTTAGCTTGTTGTTAAGTGAAGAAGCTATGACTCTAGAGGAATGTAAAAATAAATCATTTTGTGTCACAGTCGAGACACCCGAAACAAAGAGTTAATAACAAAAGATGCACTGGAAGAAATAAGAATACAAGCCGTGGAAAACATGATGAAGTACCAGTAGGAAACAAAAAGATAGAGGGACAAGAACATATCTCCAAAGGAGTTCAACCACGGGGATCTGGTGCTATGAAGGATTCCTAATGCTTCAAATGTGGGAAAGCTTCGAAGCAAGTGGGATGGACCTTTCCTAGTTAAGAGCTCGAAGAGGCCTGCTTCTTATCTCTTGGATACTCTTGAAGGAGAGGAAATTCAACATACTTGGAATGCTGATAGCCTTTGCAAGTATTATTTGTAACCAAAGACAACAGGAGGGACCTTCTTTGTAATTAGCATAGCCCTTTACTTTCATGTATTTTTGCATTTCACATTTCAATTCATGAACAGGTGTTGTACTCTTTTCTTCACAGGGGGAACCCTTCGCTAGGGTGTGAGGTTTTTAATGAGACAGTTACCTTTGTAAACCCTTGTAATTATAAAGAATAACCCCCTAGAAAGCATACGCTTTGATAGAATCAATGTATAATTCGTTGTCGAAGTGGTGCAAGCCTTCGATATAAGGATGCATGCCAATCGACGAAGTAGGGTGAGCCGTAGCCAGCCAGAGATAAGTCAAGGCAAGGAGTGCCAATGTGCTCGATACCCTTGCCCTTTGACTTAAAGCACAGGTACACACCTCCAAGAAAAAGTCGAGGTGTCACTTGACCTTAAATAGGGTCAGTCCACCTCTCGGCTAAAAATAAAGGATGAGGGATAAGAGTACCAGCCTCGCACCCAAGTCAAAATAGATTTTCAGATAGACAAAAGCCGAAATGTTGCTAAATCAATTATAGTCTAATCACTTTCATAGGAAAAGGACAAAGTGTTGCTAAACCAATTATAGGCTAAGGACCTTCGCAGGCAAAAGCCAAAGTGTTGCTAAATCAATTACATGCTAAGCACATTTGCAAGAAAAAAAACTGAAGTGTTGCTAAAACAATTATATGCTAAGCAATTTAGCAGGAAAAAGTTGAAGTGTTGCTAAACCAATTATAGGCTAAGCACATTTGCAGGAAAAAGGCGAAGTGTGGCTAGACCTTAAACAAAGGCAGCCCACCTCTCGACTTGACAAGGACGAGGGCTAAGAGTGTCTGCCCTCACTCCGAAGGTTTATTTGAACCTTCGAATCATAAAACAGATGAGAGCTAAGAATGCCCATGTATACACGCTGAAATGTACACAGGTTATGTGTTTTCGCTTTCTGAAAGGCAAATCTCATTTTAAATTGGCTCAAGAGATGACACGAATCTCAAGAACTAAAAAGGAAAAACCTGAAGTGTTCCTCGGCCTCAAGACAAATGCTCAATAGCTATGGAGCCAAACCCAAGCGGGGGCTACGAGCATCGATTCAAGCAAAGTCAAAATGTTACTCGGGTTATTATTAGTTCCAAAAAAGTCAATTGCGATGTTAAATGCACCCTTCAGCAATACGGTTCATGTCGAGGCAGCAGTCAAAACAACTCTTAGCTACACGATTAATGTTGAAGGTCCTTATAGCTTAAAAGGTTGGGGGCGACATTTTTCAATCGACGCTTTACGCACGTTGCTGCCGAAGGTATCTTCGGCTTAGAAGGTTAAGGGGTCGACATTTTCAATTAACACTTTGTGCATGTTGCTGCCGAAGGTCCCTACAGCTTAAAAGGTTGGGGGACAGTTTTTTTCAATCGACGCTTCACGCACGTTGCCGACAAAGGTCTATACGGCTTAAAAGGTTTGGGGGATGGTATTTTTTTAATTGACGCTTCACGCACATTGTTGCCGAAGGTCTCTACGGCTTAAAAGGTTGGGGGACGGCATTGAAAGGTTGGGGCATGACATTTTTCAATAGATGCTTCATGCACATTGCTGCCAAAGGTCCCTATAGCTTAAAAGGTTGGGGGACAACATTTTTCGATCAACGCTTCGTTCAAGTTACTGCCGAAGGTCCCTATGCGCAATATATGCGAAAATGCAACAAAGAATAACCAACGTTTAATCTGCAAATTTGTCAATGATAGGATCCACAAAGTCTATATACACTTGACTATGACCAAGATGAAAAGCATTACCCCTCCTCATGGGAAAACTCTTCGTCGGGTCTAGCAGAGACCCGACATAACTATCTGAAGAAGTTTCGATCGAAGACAACGCCTGATCAATATCACCTTTGGTAGATGTAATTATTTATGATGACTGCACTGCCACCAGTAACAAAACTATCGATGCAAAGCGAGATCATACTCTCTGTCAACTAGCTCAGCCTTCGGCTCTATAAGCTTCGTCAGAGGAGCAAAATCTCCATGATCTATCCTACATGCTTCTCTCTCGACCCTTCAGACCTATGTGTTTGAAGGGCAAAATGTTCCCAAAATGCTTTTGAGTTAGTGTTGCTGACGTCGTAAGCTCGGACCTTCGCTCGCCAGTATTGGTCGAATGGAATGTTAGGACGGTGATGACGAAATGATTCCCAGCAAGCCCAGGACATATAAAAGTTACCCTGCATCATAGTCAGGTGAACAACATCTTTGACAACCTGCGCAGAGTTTGAGGGAAGGAACTGTGCAGGAAGTGAACAATGTCAAAATGTCTCAAAGAAAAGTTATATTACAAATACTTTGAACAACATCGAAGTGTGTTAAGTGAAACTAATTAACCCTTCACTCACAACTACTTCGGACCTACATTTTGTGCTCCTTCAGCATAGGTGAAGAGACAGGCACCGAAGCAGGATGGGCTGAGGTGCTGGCCGCGGTCGAAGCAGTCATAGCCTTTGTGGCGGCCTACACTAAAAATGTATAAAAGTTAAAAGATAAGATAAAATAATGCTAACAAGAAGTGAAGTGTCACTTACTTTTCGATGGTTAATCTTCGCCTCTCGAAGGGCGAGGGTGTGCCCATGCTGACACCAGTAGTTATTGGTGAAGGCCCTCACAGAGGATTTTGATGCCCTCATCACCACATCAGTAGAAAAGTTCGACGGGCAACGGAACGAAGGGCTTTGAAGCGCTTTGTGATGATCACAACCCATCATATCCAACGATTAAATAATTCTTCGACTAGAGATCATGGTGTAGAAGTCACCATACAAATTCACTGCTTGCCGAAGGGCTCCGAAAGACTCAATAATCCAACCAAGAAGTCCATTCAAATCAACCTAGTTATGCGTTAGAGGTACGGTCGAAGCACTCAGCTCTTCAAGAGTTCACTTGATAGCTTTGCTGACCATAACAACCTTCAGCTCAAGAGTGTTCATTCGTTCATTAGCGGCATCCTGGGAAAACTGTTTCGCTTCGCGTAGCACTTCGGTTAGGTGTCGATTCTCTGTCTGAAGTTCTACCACATTAGCTTCAGATGCCTTGACGCAATGGTGAAGCGTGGCCACTTTGAGTTCCAATAGTGGCTGAGCAAAGAGTGGTCGCGTCTTGTTCTAAATTGCTAGTGCTCGAGCGAAGAGATTCGACCTCTTATTCTAGATCTCAAGACTTCTACTCAGCATCCTTTGCTTGCTAGAGCAATTCTCTGTGTCTGGCTTTGGCCTTTTCAACTCTCTGCTACAGTAAGGCCCTCAGTCCCTCTGCTCCTTTGGTGCGAGCTTCCGATTGTTCCACGTTTCATCGAAGGGCAAGTGAAAGAAGCACACTCTATAGCAACCAAAAAATAGTATAAGAATGACGATGTGAAAGGAAATCTAGTAAAAACCAATAATACCTTTGCGGTTGCCACGTCAAAGGCTTCATGAAGTTGGGTGGCACTTTTTCGCGCAAGTGGAATTTTGAGCTCAGGGAGGATAAAACTGCCAAATATTCTTCACGTCCTTCACCTCTCCAATGCTTGGTTCAAATGAAGACAATTGCAACACTTCTGTGCTGATAAGTTTGGCGTCACGTGAGGTGCCAAATGACATTAACTCTTTGATGCCACCCCGGCGCGGATGTGGCGATTCATTCCCTTCGCTCTCGCCCTCTGTGGAATGGATTGGGGAGGAGTCTAAGCTTGAGTTAGCTGTATCAAATCGGTGTCATCACAGATAGACTCTTTGCCACCTTTATCACGCCTAAACATGGCTTCATCAACAACAGCTTTGACGGCAACACACGATTATGCAAAGTTTTGTCATCTTCGTCGTCGTCACTCAAAGCGAAGAGAGGAGGTAAGGTAACTGGTCCAGCCTCTACGAGGCATTTTGTAGAATCGATAACTAGCTCTGTTGAGTCCTTCGAAGGTGTTTCCTGAAGGGGTGTTGCAAATTTGGCATCAGGACCTCCAAGATCTTCATCACGTCTGTCATCATCGGTAGGACTTTCATCAGGATGAGCGACCCTCTTTTGGACACTGGTCTTAAGCCTTTTAACCCCGCGTCCCAAAGGATTTGCATACTTGCTCTTTCCTTTGCCTTTGGCATCCCCAGCCTCTTCAACGCATCCGGCCGACAAGCCAGTGATTTCTGACCTGGCTTCATAGCTAAGGCCCAGAAGCTAAAAAATTCGATTGAGCTAGCAATTGAGGGCCTGCTTAGTGCAAGCTTTGGCTTTGCCCGTGGTGAGTTTTACTAGAAGAAGTCGGGCTTTGGCTTCCAACTTGGTAACTGTTACGCCTGTCGAAAAGCACAAATGAGTAAGAGAAAGAAAAAAATGCAAAGACCAAGGGAAAATGGGACAAGGTACACACCAGGTTTTCCTATAAAATCAAACTGGGGACAGAAGAGTCCCTCATGTCCTTTCGGCTCAAACGATGTGACGGATCACCCTTCGCTGAGTGGCCATATGCCTGTGGCTAGGAACTCTTCGATGAGATCACGGGTATTCAGATGCTTCACACACCTTGTGAATGCTTCGAAGGCCTCCCGTTGAGCGCCTTTCATCACAACATCAGGGGCGCGATTTACCTTGAGGTAGAACCACCATTGCATCCAATCCTTCGGCTCTTGGCACATGGACACAAGGTACTCCTTGTTCTCTACCTTGTGGTAGAACCACCGCTGTGTCCAATCCTTCAGCCACTTGTTCTTATAAGCTACAGCAGGTGTGGCCAAGCCTCCTCGGTAGGTAAAGTGTGTGCAACTGTAATTAGCTTTGGATTGCATGTTGTCAACAAAGACAGGCTTCAGTTGATGGTGAATTTGATAGTCAACAACAAAGGCCCTTGCCGATGCCTTCGCTCCCTCTGACTTTGCTGCCCATGCAAAGAGGTTGAGTCGAACGATGGCGTTCGGAGTCGGCTGATGAAGAAAAACCTCAAAAAATTTCAGGACCTTCGCCACCATCTCATTGCATGGTAGGTGAAGTCCAACTCTGAAATAGTCCACAAAAACAATCGCCTCATCATCTAATGGCTCTGGAATCTCCTGATCTTTGGGCAGCCTGACATTCGATATGTCGCTTATCAGGCCTTCTCTACATATGTCAGTCAAGACTCCTTCGTCTACCTTTCCCAATCTAGTTTGTCTTCAGCTTGTCGGACTTGCTCTTCGGAGCCATCAAGTTAGGCTATCTAGTTTTGGTCCCTAAGGGTTAAGGGTGCGAAGGGCTGAGAAAGCTAGTACAGAGGGTGAAAACATGCATGCATAAATCTGAAGAGATATCATATATATAGTGGTAACAATTCTGCCAAAAGTCAGCAAGACGACGGTTCGGGGTCAAAGCCATCTCTTTTATGGTCGTTAAAATATCGGTTCAACACCCAAACCGCCTCTTTTACAACAATTAAAATGTCTCCGCGACATCAAAACCATCTCAATAATGGAAATTTAACCAAAAAAAACTCGACACCTCGAGATTTAAGCTACTTCGCCAGAAAATCTGCTACGAGCAGAAGAATAGACCCTTCAGGTCTGCAAGGGGGGCTTCTTGGTCCAGAGTAAACTGTAGGGTGCGAGTTCTTCGACGGACCGAAAAGGATGGCGTTCGGTGCTACCATCGGGTTCACAGGTTCGGCCCATCAAAGACGAGCCTTGCCTGTGGGGGGATGCTATTGGGGAATGGTCTCATAGGCCCCCTTTGGATATAGGATCGAAGACATCTGCGGCCACTGTTTGCCGACAAAGCTTACAATTGTTGTGGATATGTCGTGTTGCATGAACCCTTCGTCAACCTAAGGGGATCTCACGGATGCTCGGCGCCACAGAGCGGGTCCTAGGCTTGTGATGGGCAAAGCCTATCTCACGCCTTCGGAATCAGACTGAACGCCTTCGTTGGGCTCGCCGTGGGACGAGCCCCACAGTCGAGATGGGTGGAGCCTGCCTCAGGTCTATGGGAGTGGACTGAAGATCTTCACTGGCCTTTGCCATTGGAATGACCAGAGGTACACCAAGGATACCATCCTAAGCGAAGCCTTCGCTAGGTCTTCAGTGGATAGTCGAAGACCATTGAACAGCTCCGAGTGAGAGTCAACTGAAGGTGTGCCAAAGGGGTCGATAGCCACAAACCTTCGGCGCCCAAGCAAAGGGGGGACCATCGTTGGTAATCGAAGACCGTGAAGGGTAGAATTGTAAATGAACCGATTGTGCTTAGGAAAGTACCAGTTTACCCATGATTATATCAGGAATGTGGCAGTTAAAGGGGTAACGATGTAAACTGTAATGAGGAGTGGTTACGTACGATCTATAAATAGATCAGCACTGTAACCAAAATGATGGATGATAATTAATAGCAGTGCTATGTTCCCCAGATCGAGGACGCTATCCACCCAACCTTCGGATCCTAGTCCAGATCCGAAGGCCCACCACTTTGTTTAGTCACGAAAGTCACCAACAGAGTAGCTTATGTTTGACCAATCTGTGTCAACTGACCATGTAGAACGCGAACTCTTTTCCTGTCACTAGAAAGAACGAATAGAACACGTCGGGTTCTAGAATGTTGTTTAGTTTACCGGACTCGATCAGGGTTTCGTTCACCCTAAGGAACGATATTTTTAGCCCTAGAAAGGTAGACCCGCGTGGTTGTTGTCCTTCTCTACATTCCGTTGGCTAGTCCGTCCCGTCCATGTCAGAAACTCGCTATCGCAGTATGTTGTACTCGCAGCCAGGCTCGCGCATGGTAGTCGTTGCCGGCGCCTCCATGGTCAGGCTATCCTCGGCGGGGCTGTGCAGCTACCCCTGTAATACCAAATTTTTGAGAGAGGAAAAAAAAGAGATTTGACCAGAATTTTGACTTTTTGATCCGTTGCTCGTATGGACGATCGGAGACCGTGGTTGTGTTCATCTCGTCGAGACAAACCCATTTTTCTATTCATATGTCCGTTCCGGGCACTTTGTGACCTGTAGCAATCCCAACAAACTTAGAACGTTCGTTGTTTTAAAAAATATATTAAAAAAAGAGGATAAGTATCGGATGGATTGGCCCTCAACCCAATCCATCCAGACGTCTCTACCGTTTCTCTCTCTCTCTCTCTCTCTCTCTCTGTCGCGCGCTGAGCCCCGTCGCCGCGACGTGCCGCCTGCTCCTACCGCCGTCATTTCCCCTGTGCAGCCGCCGGCCCCGCCATCGGCCGAACCTCCTCCCCTCGTCTCTCTCCGCGTCGTTGCAGCGTCGATGGCCATCATCGCGCCGCTGCGCCGCGCTCCCCGCCGTGCGCCGCTGCACTGCTGCGCGCGCCGACACTGTCCTGTCGCCGGCGCCACCACCTGCCGTGCAAGCCAGCCGCCGTGCCTCGGTGCTAGCCGTTGTGCAAAGAAGCAAGCAGCCGGCCGGGAGAGAAGCCAGGAAAGAGAAAAGAAAAGGAGAAAAGAAAAGAGAAGAAAAAGAAAAGGAGAAAAGGAAAAAAGGGGAAGAAAAAAAAAGAAGAAGAAAAAGGGAAAAGTTGGAAATTTCGTAATTTTGTCGGAGTCGTCGTCAATCCTTCGAAGGTGATTCTTCAGTAATTCTTAGATGTTTGTGGTTGGATTGAATCAAATCAATCAATTCCTGTCGTATCATTTCATGTGATCAATAGTCTGATTCGTTTCGATAATCGTTATTGATTCGAAGATACGACATCCGAGTCGAAACATTCATTTCTTTCAATGGAGCAAAGTCTAGTTAGTGAGAACTTTGGTTCGACTCTAAATTGGAAATAGTGTATCATTTCGTGTGATACAGTTTTCTGTTCAGTTTTCTGAAATATAGGCGTATATGCGACGTTTTCAGACGTAGGGATGACGCTTCATATTTTATGTGTTCTAAATGTGTTTTAGTGCTAATAATATACCTGTACAAGTGGTACTACTTCCGGGCGTTCTTGATCGAAATTTCTTCCTTGCTTTTGGTAAAAGGCAAGTAACGTGGGGGTGTGATTCCGTGCTATGTTTATATTCATGTCTTACTTCTTTTGCAAATAAAATTGAAGTATATGAATTTTTTTTTCTAATTCATTCAAATCATGAATGATGTTGCATTCGATTATTTAAATCCATACTTTTATTATTGATTTGGATTGTACCTTTGTCATCATGAATCAGTTGTGGTTTTTTTTTATCACGAGTCATCAAAAGAAAATCAAGAATTGACGTCAATTCACATGCATACATATGCATTTATGCGCTTCATACGGTGATAAAGGCCGATCACTGCCATCGTGCGTGATTCGTACCGGTACATGGAGTTGCATAAGATGTTGGCATCGTCCAGCTCTCAAATGGAGTTGCATCATGACATTCATACATTTTTTTTATATATATGATATCTGGCAAATACAGAATTCTGGGAGTTGAATGCCATATTTTTGTGGGAGATCGGGTTGGTGTTTGTCGTTACTTTCTCGACAAATATTCTGAAATGATATTTTCTTTAAAACTATGTGTTTTTCTTGTTGTTATGAGAAGAATGTTTATTTCTCAAATACTTTTGAACTGAATGAGATGTGTTTATATTCATAGCTGTTACTTGCTGAGCTCATCTTACCCTTGTTAAATCTTTACAGCTATGTTTAGATGTTGGCGTGTATTTTGGGGATGGATCTTGGTAGTTGCACACACTACCTCATCACAATATCGATAACTCAACCGGTGTTTATAAGTTGTGTTTTTGGTGGTTTGTCATTTGTTTTGTATATGCGGTGGTAAGACGCTGGTAGCGTCGTGAAGGTTTCTATATATATGTTAGTTATCATATATTGTCTGTCTGTGATCTTTTTTTAGTCAGTTATACCGTCCCTATAGAGGAAATATTGTCAAATTTTTTTATTTTTTTAAATAATTAAATTTAATTGTAAAGTAAGTTGTTACAGTCCCCACAAGCAACACTAGTTGCCAGCACATGGTGGTGACGGCGAGCACCGAGGTCGCTCGTCGCCATCGGCCCTTCGATTCCCGATCACCACGAACAATATACAGCTAACAGGTGGGTCCAACATGACAGTGACGTACATGCAACACAACTGCGACGGGCTGCCTTTAATTTGCACATAAACACTCCTACTATAGAAGATCCGAAGGTAAACTCGATTCCAGTACGGGTTGCCACATTTGATTTCAGTTACAGCCGTGAACGTCATGCGGAGCTGACTGATCATGTGGGCTCGCGCTTCAACAGTGCGCCATCAACACACCGCGTCGCTTGAATTCAGATTAAAAGAGCATGTAGGGGATGTCAATAGTGTTCACAACCAAGCAAAGAGAGATTGTGATGCCTTGTTAAATCGAGAACAACACATTTATGTTGCACTTAATAGGCAAAGTGATGCTGAAAAGATTGCTTATTATACTCGTCTAAATGGATCAGTTGATACTGCCAGAGTGTTATTGAAGCAAGGGTTGGCTTTCAGAGGTCATGATGAGTCTGAAGATTCCTTAAACAAAGGAAATTTCAAGGAATTTGTTGCGTATACAGCACAACAAAATCTAGCACTAGGCAAGGTTGTGGCCCACAATGCTCCAGGTAATAATATGATGATTTCTCCAAAGATTCAAAAAGACATAGTTCATTGTTTTGCAATGGAAATATTGGACTCTATTCTTGAAGAAATTGGGAATGATGTGTTTTGCTTGCTAGTTGATGAGTCAAGGGATGTGTCCAGTAAAGAACAAATGGCGGTGGTTTTGCGATACGTAGATAAATATGGAATTGTCAAAGAAAGGTTTGTTGGTCTTGTCCATGTGAAAGAGACAACTTCAGCATCCCTCAAGTCTTACATTGATGCTTTATTTGTGAAATATAATCTCAGCTTGAAGCAACTTAGAGGCCAAGGATATGATGGTGCAAGCAACATGCGAGGTGAGTTTAATGGCTTACAATCATTGATTATGAGAGAAAATAACTCAGCATACTATGTTCATTGTTTTGCCCACAAGCTTCAATTGGTTGTTGTGGCTGTTGTAAGGAAGCATACAGGCATTGGTAATTTTTTTGATATGATTTCTGTCTTGTTGAATGTGGTGGGTGCATCTTCTAAAAGAAAAGACATGATTCGAGATATCAATCAAGAACATGTAAGAAAGGCCTTAGGTTGTGGTCAGCTTAAAACTGGGACAGGTTTAAATCAAGAACTAAGTCTTCAAAGACCTGGTGACACTCGTTGGAGTTCACACTACAAGACTCTTAAGAGTTTGGTTGATTTGTTCCCAACAATTATCAAGGTGCTAGAATATGTGGAAAAAGAAGACAAGGATGACAAAAATAGAAGGCAAGCATTTGGTCTGCTAGTTTATTTCCAATCATTTGATTTTGTCTTCTATTTGCATCTTATGTTGACAGTTTTAACAATCACAAACTCCTTGTCGTTAATTCTACAACGGAAAGATCAAGATATTGTAAATGCCATTGCATGTGTCAACTCAACTAAAAGTCTTTTGGGTGAACTTAGGAGAGATGGTTGGGAATCTGTGTTAGGTGAAGTTTATGCCTTCTGTGATAAGTATGACCTCTCCAAATTGGAAATGGGAGATGATTATGTGAATCCAACGAAGCCACGTCAAAAAACTGGAATTACCAACCAACATCATTATGAAGTGGATTGTTTCAATGATGTCCTTGATTGGCTACTACAAGAGTTAAATACTCGCTTCAATGAGAAAACATCTAAGTTGCTTGTCTACACTGCTGCTTTGAGTCCAAGAGCATCATTTAGTGAATTTAATTTGGAGCATTTGATGAGTCTTGCTAAACTTTATCCTAATGATTTTAATGATGGGGAATTGAGGGACCTTCGACATCATCTTCGCCTCTACGTTGCCGATGTGCAAGCCGATGCAAGATTCTCTAACATAGAGTCTATTGGTGTGCTTTCTCAAAAAATAGTGGAAACAAGGAAACATATTTGCTATCCTTTGGTTTATCGGCTATTGAAGCTTGTATTAGTTTTACCTGTGGCAACTGCTACAGTAGAGAGATGTTTTTCAGCCATGAAAATTGTGAAATCACATTTGCGCAATCGCATTGGTGATGAATACTTGAGTGAAAGTCTTATTTGCTATGTGGAGAAACGCGAATTGGAGAGAGTTACCAATGATGTTCTAATCAATCGCTTCCAAAATTACAAAAAGCGTAGAGTCGAAGACTAAAATGTAATGTTTTGTTTTCCTAACTTGAATTCCTTACTTGTTATAGACATGGAATGTTTACTAACTAATTTATTCATTTTTTTAGGATATTATGGCTGGATGTTATTTTTTTGCTAATGGAGATCATCTAGTGTATGCATTTTGGAACTTTATCTATCAACTGAATTCTGAAATTTTGTTGGATTCATATATCAAGGTTTCAGTGGTCGAACTGGGAGTGGGATGCATGATGACAGGCTTTGGCAGCCACAAGGCCCTGGGCATTGATACTTGATACTGCAGTGCAGTCATTTACTGATAGAATGAAAAGGGTGTATAGTTGTTGTATGCTTGTGCCAAAGCATAATCTGCAGTTATTGACTATTTTGCAATCAATGCCTTACAGATTGTATAAAGTTTTTGGAAGGCCTTGTATTCTTGTTACGGACGGGGAATGTTGAACTGCGATCACTTTATGATTCTGTTGAGTGAATTCAAAGCTTGAAGACTATCATCCGTTCACTTTGTTATAATTATTACTTGTAGAATTTTTGGTTTATGTAAGCACTTTTACCGCTATATATTACTATCAAATACAATATTACCTAATAATTAGAGTATTAGACGTTTTATTATGCATAGTGATATATATGTGACACCTGGTTATTTTCGTTCTGGGTCCGCCACTGCAGGTACCTGATCGTGAAATCTTAAATTTTTGTTAAGGGACCCAGTAGACCTAGAGCAAATAAAGGGATAAATGCAAAACCCCCCCAAAAGTCACTTGGATTTTGACTTTCCCCCCCAAAAGTTGTTTTGTTGCAAAAAACCCCCCAAATGTTTGATTTTGTTGCAAAAACACCCCCAAAAATTCAAAAAAAAATTTAAAAAATCACAAAAAATTCTAAAAAAAACTAGAGACAATTATAAGAACTTTTGTGAAATTTGTTTTAAAAAATAATATCCTTTGCATCATATTTCATGGAGAGTAAGTTTGAAAAAAAAGAAAAACTTGCAACTCATTTATTAATTCGAGTTAAATGCATAGTTAATTATTTACTAATCCAAAAATCATGAAACAAAATTTTCTAGTCTTCTTACATGATCCTCTATCTTGTAAAAATACATGAAATCTTGAATTAGTTATTGTAACGTGCAGAATTGAGTAAATGTGTTACAGATAGATTAATTCATAACTAATCCATAACACCCCCAAAATTAGTGAAACCACTTTTATTAGTTTACTTAAACAATTATTTGTGTAGGAAAAATAATGGTAGACATGAAAAAGTTAAAATAACATGAGTTAATAAATGAGTTGCACATTTATCTTTTTTTTCCAAACTTCCTCTCCATGAAATATGATGCAAAGGATATTATTTTTGAAAACAAATTTCACAGAAGGTCTTAGAATTGTCTTTAGTTTTTTTTAGAATTTTTGAATGATTTTTTTAGTTTTTTAAATTTTTAGGGGGTTTTTTGCAACAAAGTCAAACTTTTAGGGGGTTTTTTGCAACAAAATAACTTTTGGGGGGGAAAGTCAAAATCCAAGTGACTTTTGGGGGGGGGGGGGGGGGTTTGCAGTTTTGCAGCATAATTACACCTTTTTATACCTCTAATAGGATTCATGATCGAGCCGGAAAGGCGAGTTTGGAGGGATCCACAGTTGGGATGCATACTGCTTTCCTCAATGACCATGTTGCATGATGGCTGACCCACGTTAACCCCACCAACTGGTTTGGTGCCGTGGTCCAAGAATGCCAAAATGGCCCCAACCACCTTGCTCTCAGCTCCCACGATACAATCATGCCGCACCACCGACGAGACCGAGCACAAACACCGCCGGATATATCAGACCCGCGAAACCGGAAAGGGAAAGGAAGGCTCGAGGACGGTAAGAACTGCAAAAGCTGAGCACAAACTCGTGCTGCGCTACACCGACCATGAAACCATGCAACTTGAGAGACGCGAAGACATGGCAGCTTGAGAGACTAAAATATAGGGAATGCCTGCCACCCTTCGTGGATGGATAAGGATTCATGAGTGGATTAATGATAAATTAAATTAAAATATGTTTGTAATTAATAAGATTATTGATTTGGTTTGTCGAGTTTTAGATTGTTTGGGCTTGATTTGAGTATTATGAATTAACTGGAGTTAGAGTTGGTGAAATGTGTTTGCTTGTCTTATGGTGTGCAGGTGACTGATGTAATTTAGTGGACGATGACGGATGATCAGGATTAAGCGGGTGCTTGGTGTCGGACGATCGAAAAGATATGACGGAGTCAAGGATGATCCTAACTGTACATGTAGAGGTAAAGCAAAACATGAAACGGAGGATGAAGACGGTGTGTTGACATAGTCAAGCGAAAGGGATGCCGATGCAAGTGACAAGACAGTCCGAGGAATCGGAAACGGGAGAGACTTACCGGCAACCAGGATCGGAAGACGAAGTACACATATTAATATCAGAGCGCTTGCTTAAGGTGTAATCAAGTGATGAGTCACGCTTTGAGAAACGTGTAGAGGGTTTCACGGTTTGGTCTCAAAACTGTGAGAGGACTGGAGGAGTACGTGACACTATTGCGAAGCTTGCGTCGACGCGAAGCTAAGTCGTGAAGTCGTTGCGGTCGTCCGATGAATGAAAAAGAAAATAGATCAAAATACCCTCAGTGGTAGGTATGAGTGTACTATAAGTGAGGAATATATTGGAAAAAAGCTAGAAAACTTAGCGATCTAGTTGCTTAGGTCTATAAGTAGAGTGATTGGGCTATATGAGAGTATGAACCAACTATTTGAGTCTATTGTACCACTCATTTGAGAGCCTAGTGTTAGGGTTTTAGATGAGAGGAAGAATGAGTGTTTAGCTTATGTATTAGAGGAAAGTTTTGAGTAAAAAATCTTTGTAATCCGTTTAAAATAGAACTGATCTCTTTGAATAATAAAGTTTATGTTTTTGTATATACTTGAATTCCCCTATTTCTAGTTTCCCTCTATTTATTCTCTTGCAAGTTTGCAAGTTTTCAGTGTTCGTTGTGATTTTTGTTTTGATTTTTCGGCTGAATTTTTAGCATTTTGTGAAATCATTTTTCTTGTTGCTAGAGGCATAAAAATCACATACGAGTGTATACTCATAAGTCTCTAACTCTCTTGCCTCTAGATTATCAACTTGAAGAATTTCTTCAACCGGTGATCTTATCTTTGATTTTTGAATCTTTCTTCTCAAATTTCAAACTTTATATGAGGATGTGTTATGGATTGGTTTGATGTGAAAGCTGGTGTTTGATTCCAATCATGTGACTCACCTTTTATTTTATCTCAAGTTTAGTTTTTACATCCTTTGAATTTCTATTCTGTTCTTAGTCGGATCTTCTAGGTTAAGCTCTGTATTTTTTTATTTTATATTACACTTTGTTCTGTATATACGTTAGTTAACAAAATAAAAGAAGACTATCTATTTTGAAAGAAAATTGTTGAAACGCCTATTCATCTATTTTAATAGCAATTCTTAGTCCTACGATTACAAGCATTATTCGACAACACACCTACCCTACTGGAGATCAATCGACACACTGCATAGATTTCAAGGGAAAAAGGTTATAAGAGACAGGACATGGCGACCACAAGTACCTATCAACTCGACTAAACCTAGTTACACACAGATGACGCTTCGGTGACTCGTACCAAGGGTAGAATGGTGGGGAGCTAGCTGGCAGGCCGGCCGGAGCAGCTGGTGGTGGATTGCTTGCTACTCGTCGGGGACCTTGTAGGCGTCGGCGGTGATCTCGGTCAGCCACAGCCCGGGGAACAGCGACTGCACGGGACGTTTGTTATTAGCTGGATCAGTAGTGTAATGTTCTTGCGAACTAGAATTGGTTAGTGTTGAATTAGACTGGTATTAATATTATGGAATAATTGTATTCTCTAAGCAGATGCTAAAAGCGTAGAGGGATAAAAGACGAGTTTTTTTTTCTTCCAAAAATGAGGCGATTAGGGGGTGGAAGGGCAGCATGGGGAATTGGCCTTACATCGAGCTGCCGCTGCACGACGCGCGGCCGCTTCCGGGGACGCCGCGGCGGCCGGGCGCCGGTCAGGGCGTAGACGTCCTCCTCCACCTCCTCAGCCGTCAGCGCCACCGCGAATGGCGCGCGCTCGCCGCCCCGCGTCTTCTCCGCTGCTGGCTCCCACGGCGACGTCGCGGGCGATGCGACAAGTGCCGCCGACCCACGTGCCGTTAGCCGGCGCTTCCGGTCCCGCAGGTTCCACGGCCTGGCGGACGAGGCCGCTGGGGCCGCGTCCTGCTGCTGAGGCGGTGGGGGCTGTGGAAGCGGCGCTGCCGGAGGCTCGGGCTCCGGCTCCGGCTCCGGCTCTGGCGACCGAGGCTGCCGCTTCGGCTGGGGCAGACGGAGGCGGTCCGGGGCGTTGCAAAGGTGGCCCATGAGCTTGGCCCTGAGATCTTCTAGCCGGCCGTCGCAAGGCTCCTCCACTACGGCGTCGTCCCCGCCGCGTCGGTGCGACGACGAGGAGCGGCGACGATCGCGTGCTTCGCCGCCAGAAACAGCAGGGAGGGAAGGCATGCGGTGGGCCCGAGGCGGTGGCGCCCACGGCTTGATGTGGTGCGACGCCGCAGCCCGCGGATTCGCCCTCGGATCCGCGGTCGTCGTCATGGTCGTCGCGGCCGTCCGCCCGCGGTCTTCCGCCGCAGCGAGGCAACGGCAAAAGCAGAGGCAGGGATGCCCGCCCGGCGTACAGGCGCGGCGGCAGTGTCGCTGGCGAGGCTGCGGAGGAGGCGAGGCAAGGGACAGTCGGTGGGGTCGTCTGTGTCGCAACGCTTTGTTACGGGGGCAAACAAAGGCAGGCGCAGGCGTCGCGAGGGGTGGTGGGGTGGTCCGTGCGCGAGGGGAGCGGAGGGGGCAGTTCGGGTAATTCCGCGGGGCAGGAGCAGGACACGCGCGTCGGAGGCTTGGGCCGGTGGGCGACTCGAGAGAGATGAGTGAGACCCGAGCATCCCTTCTCTCCCCCCGGGCTGCGTGGAGGCTGGTGTGCAAGTGCCCGCGAGCCGTTCAACCGGGGCCCCGCCGGGAGCGATCGGGTGCGTGCGCTCGAGTCCGCGATCCGGTGGTGGGATCGTTTGGAATTCTCAGGTGGCGGTGGGCTCGGGATGTCAGCCGGCAAGCACGTGGCCGGGGTCCCTGGACCGGGGGTTTCCCGCGGGAGCGGGTGGGACGGACGCGCGCCGTGCGGCACCCTGCCGGCTCTCACGGGCCCGCACAGGGCGTGGCGGCGATGTACTTGTGGCCTACAGGAGTACAGGCTACAGCAAATGGCTTCTGCGGTGCACGTAGCCACCTCGGATAGTCACTGCACTCTGGTACTCAACTTGAGCTGACAGCTGATAGAAATGTTTGGATGGATGTGTGTTTCAGCATGCGGTGAGAACGGAGAAGGCAATCGGGATGGGTGATTCGGAACGAGAATGGAACCTTCCTGTGATTTGCCCTTAAAAAACGAGCTGAGAAGTCAATACACTAATACCGTAAACTTTTTCTTGCAACTCTAACAACGTAAATTGAGAGGATAACTTTATTTCCCAGGGCGAATTAAGCTGGTGATTAGGTTCCAATTAGAGAAATAAGTACATGCGGTCGGGCGCTGTCACGCTAGTGTAAAGTCTCAACCAACTTAGCGGTGCGATACGGTACGTAGCGCAGTTTTTGCTTGCCCGGCGATCAACAGTGAAGCGGAATATGATAACGCCACAGAAAGCACAGGATAGAGTTCGTCAGTTTGATAGGGAGTCCTGGAGCAGCACTTCCTCGTAATTGTTCTTACTTTTAGACGATAATCGATGTTAAGTTATACACACGGATGAAATGATAAAAGGGGGGAAAAAAAGAAGGTATCTTGCAACAGATTTTGTCCCACAAAATATATTAAATTTTCAACCACTTGGAAGCTGTCAGGTTGCTTTAACTTAATTTGTGATAGAAACAGTCCAACGATATTTGTCAACAGATTTGTAATAAATTGGGTATGCAGAAAATTATCTAAAACCCGACGAGGAAAAGTTCACTTATTATAAAATGAAAAGAACGTAAAGAAGAACTAGAAAAGACTAAACCAATAAATTGACCAATATATTAGCTTGTTAGATGACAAACACAAACCAACATAGATCAACTTGGATAAGAAGATAGATCTAATAAAAATGTCATCAAGAAATTAAGAAAGAAGAACATCTGCCGGTGGTGGAGAAATCGGGAGAGGAGATGTTGAGGCGATGGAGAAATAACATCTGCCAGTGGCGTGATGGAGAAAACTAGAATTCACTGACCTCCACCAGACTAATTTTCCCTGGGCACAAAATAACTACTGCTTCCCCTGATGAATTTGATGCTTCTATCCCTGCTTACAAGCTGGAATTTCATATGAATTCTCAAATACTGGACATGACACAATGACAATAATAAGATAAAACTGTATTTTTTGAACAAATGCATGTAGTTTAACATGACAATCCACACATGCAAAAACATCCACATATGCAAAAACATCCACATATGTGCTCTTGCATTAAAACAATAAATTGTTCAATTCAAAAATCAAAATAAAAAAGGAGTGGAGCACAAACCGCATGACCATCCATCAGAAAACTAGTTGACACTGCACATGATTGCATTGGCGCATTCAGTAGGCGTGAAGAGAGCAGATCAAAAAAAAGTGATGCATACCACATGTTTGATTCATGTAAGTATTGATTCACGCTTAACTTCATAACAAATCCTACAACCTGCCATGATTGAAAAGATGATGCAAATGAAGATAAAAAAAATTGGATGCAAAATGCAACCGAACATACATGCATGCAGATACCGATTGTATCAAAATAAAAAATGTCAACAACAACACATGTAAGGAATTTTGACACTCAAAATTTGGTTGAAGCACATAGTATTGATAGAAAAAATTAACATCAATATGTTTATTTTGCAGGCACAACTAATCAGCTACAAAGCAACACAAGATAGCATCATGTTGCCAAAATAAAATTGCATGGGTGAAAATTTAGGAAAATGAATTAATTTTGCAAAATAGCATATTTGTGACCATAAGCAGAATAGCAAAAGGCCACAGCTCCTTAACTCAACAAATTTATCAGGTAACGTATTTTCATACTGCATAAAACAAAAATATCTAGACAATATTAATAAATTTTGATACCATGCAACAATCAAATTGAGAGCATAGCATTTACAATGGAGTAGTCAAGATACATTCATAAAATAACAACCACCATGAGGTAGGGGTATATTACTCAGCAACTTTATAGAAAAAATATTTTTTTTAAGTTATTAGCTAACCATTATATGCACAGAATCAAACATCACAAGCAGAATCAGCATCAGAAGAGAAGAAGATGAACATTGCAACATCAACCTCTTCAGAGAAATTAATCAAAGTCAGCTGTGTAGAAAATAAAACATACAATGAAACACGCATGAGTGGGAAACAGAGATAGAAAAAGAGAGGACGCGCGCGCGCACACAGAGTACAAATTCATATATATATAGAGAGAGAGAGGGAGACATCTAGACAGAAGAGAGAGAAGGAAAGTAGAAAAATACAGACAAAGATAGAAATAAGTAGAGATAGAGATACAAAGATATAAACAAATCAGAGAGATAGGTGTAGAGACAGAGAAGGGGTACATAAAGAGAGAGAGAAATACAGAGAGAGAGAGGGAGAGAGATCAATAGAGAGGTACACATAAATAGTGAGAAATGTAGAGAGAGAGGAAGAGAGATACAGATAATATAGAGGAACATAGAGAGAGGGACAGAGAGAAATAAATAGAGAGTTACACATAAACAAAGAGTTAGAGATAGAGACATAGATAGAGGTAGAGAGAGAGGACAGAGGATGAGAGATACATAGAGAAAGAGCAATGTAGAAAATGAGATACAGAGAGAGCCTCAATATACATACATATATATATAGAGATAGAGAAACTACGGAAAGACAAAGAGGAAGAAAGAGAGGCACGCCTTCTCTCTCGGTCTCTAAAAATGACAGCCAAATGCAACTATCTGCTTCAATACTTATTTTTGAATTGGAGAAAGCATGACACCTTGTTGAGTCACTGTGAATTGTGATCGTGTCAAGTTAATCTTCTCTCTTGATCCTATTTGTTAAGTTTTCTCATCCCGATTTTAGAACAATATTTACTAAAAAATCTCAAACTCTCTCTCTAAAAGTTAGCGTGAGTATGACTTGAGGAGTGGTGGCCACTCACTAATCTATGAGTAGTATTGAATACTAGTCGAGTGTCCCACTACTTCAGTCGTAATATAAATAGTTGGATGCTCAAAATCGAAATGCAGGCCAGCACCTGTATATGCACTTGCACTCTCGCTCACTTGCACATACAGATGCATCATGGTGGTTGGGGTTGGGTGTGTCCATGAATTGAACTGCGCCACAAGTTATCTCCCAATACCAATAGTCCCATCCACAATTTTCCGCTGACCACCCCCTACTATTTCTTTCTTTGTTGCATTTGCTCATCAAGAAAATTCCCCTATTAACTCATGCAATTTCTGTCATCGAGAAATAGATCAAACAAAAACCAGGAATCTATCGCAAACTATATTAAATCGAACCAAACTCACTGAACAATAAGTTCCGGAGGCTGATCTATTCATGTAGCGGGCTCCTTGCTCCAACACGTCCCCCCTAAATCAACAACATAATCAACAAAAACACAGCAAAAATCATCAATAGATCACGCGAACAAAGCATTTGAGCACATCGAACTAAAAAAACCCAGCCTAGATCCTTCTCCTCAAGGCCTTGATCCCCAATCGCAGTTTAAACCCTAATATTGAGGAACACCAAAAAATGGACATCGAAAATGGATGTCTTGGTTCCACGTAATAGTACATGACAACGCGAATCGAATCAAACAAACCTTCAATCGCTGAAGAAAGCTAGAGATCAGAAGGGGATCAGAGCGTGATGGGGGAGATTGGGACTGGAAACTTAAGGGATAGAGGTGATGAGTACATGAGAGGAGATAAATGTGTCAGTTACAAAGAGAGTGGGGACGGAAATAAAAGGGTTAATCCCTGATAATGATTTCGGGGTATACCGGTCGAGAGGTGCGTGAATAACGCTTGTGGTGTATACGTGTTTGTGTGTGTGATGAACTTGAGAACATAGGAGTTATCCAGGTTCAGGCCTCCCGAAGGATAATAGCCCTACGTCTTTTGTATTTTGTTATCAGAGTTTATGAACTGGTTACAGATGAGTTTTCATGACCTCTTCTTCTTCGTCCCCCTACAAACCAAGTCCTCCTCTCTTTATATACTAGAGAGAAGGAGAACTTACAAGTGAGCCCTGTTTAGCAGACCCATATCTTGCTAGATATTCTACTTTGGATCATCATCATGGAGAACTAGGTGATCCCAACTTGCTCTGAGAGCTCTGTGTGCCGTCCTATCCGTGGAACGCTTCCCCTTATGGACCCTAGACACCTGATCGGTCCCATCGTCGTGTGCCGCAAAATCGTTTGTCAAACCGTCTCATCCCTGTGCTCTGCAAGTCTACTGCAAAATCGTCCACTTTCCTTATCGTCCTGCAAACCCTGTCCTGTCCGTCGTGCGGCGCCACATTAGCCCGTAAAGCCTCATCCTGTAGTATTTAATGCTACGGGACGGGATAATACCTAATTGTGCCGACCATAACTTTGTTCACTAGATGGTTATGGGTATAAATCTAGACACTCGTTGCTCGATAATGCAAACAGTCCATTAGATCTTAATCAAAATCAGCACGATTTTTAATACAGGTCAAAGGGACATAAATTAGATAAAGATTAGATCAATAAATATGCCAGCCGATCAATAGCAAAATTCAAAAAATAATCGATAGCCCAAACAAGATTCGGCATGCAAGTTTTGGTAAATTGTAATCCAACTCGATGGCACAAGAGGTGAGGCCCAGGTGGGCGGACACGTACCATGCTCCGGCCGTAGAGCATTGTAGCGGATAAGTCTAAAAAATCATTGCACACTGGACGGATTTGGTGCCCCCCTCGGCTCTTGCCATCATCAGCAAGCAAGGAAACAACTCCTCTCCCGAAGTCGGAAGCCACCTCCTTTTCAGCGGAGCGCAACTCAGAAACGCCCTTTTTCTGCAAAGAATCCAATCAACGTCGCGTATGTGCAACCGCAATTAAACACCAAAAATAATACTCCAAAAATTGGCCCGAGGAATAGACCCGATCTTTTCGTGCGTACCTCATCGGCCGTGCGTCAGCGTGATTGCATCGAGAGTGACTGCTAGTGTTTTTCAGCACAGGTAGCAGTGCACGGGGCAGCGAAAGAATGAAGCGTCACCTTGTAGCAGTGCACGGGTCGCGTCAAACTGCTAGTGTTTTTCAGCACAGGTAGCACGTCAAGTTCGCTCGACACGCAGACAATTCAACGGGCCGCCGCCACGAGCGTGGAGGTTTCCGCTCGCTCGTACCTCGTCACCGCTGCGCGCTCTCGCCCCGCCACGCACGGCGCGGTGTGACGTACCGCGGGTGTGCAGATTGCCATCGTTTCGTGGAGGCGGAGCCACCTGCGTGCCGTCGCCTTCTGGAGAGTTGGCACGGTCACGCCGGCCGTCACGGCCACTTTTTGCCGCCGCGGCGCCGCCTCAGGACGGACTCAGCAGTCAGAGGCAGTAACCGTGCGGGTTCGTGGGTTCACCGGTCCCGATTAGATCTTAAGTCGTCAGGAAAGCACCACGCGGGGCGCAACAGCTGGATTGCCACGCAGCGGGACAGATATCAGATGGTTCATGGTCATCGAGCTGTTGCAGAGGCGTCAGCTCTGCTGACGGCGGAGCTACCTAAGAGCAGGGCTTGAAAAATTGTTGAAAACTGATTGGTATTTGCCGATATCGGTTAATTTAGTCCGTATCGTATTTAGAAATTGATCGATTTTTAAATTTAAATTTAAAAATTCAAAAATTACAAAAAAATTAAAAATATTATAGACGATTCTAATATCTGCTGTAATTTTCTTTTAAAAAATAATATCGCTTGCATCATATTTCATGAAGAGGAATTTAAAAAAAATACTGAAATAGATCATATGAACATAATGTTTTTATGTATGACGAATATTAAGAGATCTTTAAAATTAATTCCACTTCATTTAGAGCTTTATTAATTTCTTTATGATTTTTACAATATTCACAAGCATAAGGTGAACATATTAAGAAACAATACTATAATTAATTTTTTCATGTCTAACATTATTTTTCCTACATAAAGGATAGTGTAAGCAAACTAATAAAAGTAGTTTCACTAATTTTGGGATGTAATGGGTTAGTTATGAATTAATCTAATTCCAATATATTTACACAATCATGCATGTTACAATAATTATTCATGAGTTCATTTATGTTTTAAAAGATATAGGATCATGTAAGAAGACTAAAAAATTAGTTTCATATTTTTTATTAGCAAAAAATTAACTATACATTTACTATATTTAGCAAATACATTTTCTTATAGAAAATATACAGTTTTTTATGAGTAGAAATACTTCTATCATGTAGATCATGTTACAAAGAAAACAACAAAATTTGTTTCACTTGATTTGAAGCTCAGATGAATTAGTTATCGATTTTACATGATTGAGCTATTTTTTTGGTTTTTCTTGAACTTTTTGGTTTTTGATAAAACCGAGTAGTTTTTGGTCAAAATTGAGTGGTTTTCGATCACAAACGAAATGCGGGAAATACTGTTAATTTTTTATGGAAATCGAGCGGTCACCAAATCGTTGATTCGATCGGTTTTTGCCTTCGATTTATAAATTTAAGCAAATTCTCATTAAATTTTGAACGGTTTTCACGATATTCGTGAATTTCAAAAAATCGTCGGGTAGTGATTTTCAGATTTCAAACGATTTTGTTAACTCTACCTGAGAGCCGCAGAGGGAGGATCAAGAGGTCAAGACACAGCAAATGTTCTTCAATTATGTATATACTCCTTTAGAAAGAAAAAAAAGATAATGCTTAAGGCCGACAGGAGATGTTTGGATCAAATCATATGGGGGAAGAAGGTCAAGTTCTGCTAACCAATCCACCAGTGACAAGATGTTTCTTTATTGTGTGCGTGAATTTGTAGCATACTTTCTCTGTTTCCCTAATGGTTCAATCAAGACGGATCCACCTGTCATGCGGGCCAAAAAGCATTATTGGTTGGAAAGACTAACATGTACTCCAGTACCTCCATGGGTAAGACAACCTATGCAAATAGGCTCGACCCTGCCGGAGCCCGAAAAGGAAGGCCTAATAGCCTGGCCCTGAGTGAACCTAAGTCTGACCCGAGCCCGGCCTGAAGCACATATTTTTTCTATTATAAACTGGTAACAATTTCCATAATAGATAATAAAAGTGCTAAATTCTTGGAAGATGGGAGACGTTGATTGTTAGACTACTCTTAATGGGAGTTTTATTCTCATTAAATACAGCATCATATCAGCATTTTTAGTGATGTGACAAAGAAGTAATGAAGAGAGAAGAAAATGGTTTCATGTAGATGAAATCACCTGAGCACTCTTTCCAATATAGTTATTCTCTTGCATGTGTTGTCTATAAAATAACAAAATAAAATAATATATTATAGGAAATTATTTCAACTATCAACTAAATACGCTTTTACTTAGTACATTCTTAGAAATACAAATATGAAACCTTCCCTTAAGAGTAGTCTTAGAGTACTCTTGAGAAGTGCCAATTTCAAATTCTAGCCAACATATTGAAAGCATAAATTTTGGCTGGGCGTGCGCAAGTCACGCTAAAAAATATAAGGCCCAATAGCTTTACCGTGACAGACCAAACCACTAGGTTAGGCCAAAAATGAACCAGGCTTCTGCAACCAGGCCAAAAATGCTGAATCACCAGGCCAAAAGTACGTAGAGGTGGAGTCAGCATCGTGGCGGTCAGAGGTGGCTGCACAGTCGAGGGAGGAGGTGTCTGTGACCAAAGGAGGATGAGGTACTGGCATGGCACAGGAAGACGACCGAAAAGTGGGAGCGGTAACGGCATACAGAATGGGGATTAAAAGCATGGGAGGTAGAGGACAGCAGCGGCGGCGATGGGCACGCTCACCTGCAACTGGAGGATGTGGAGGAGGCAGTTGCGGATGATCTTGGTCTCACTGTGCATAAGGAAGGCGAGCGCTGATGGCACAAAGTCTATGATGAAGACATGGTCATAGTTGAGCCTCTCTGTGCACTCGTGGTCCTCCGTTGCCACCGTCGCCACCAGCGCACCGCAGTAGCTGACGACTGCCCTCCGCAGCAACCCCCACGCCTCCCTCTCCATCTCCGTCTCTTCCCTCACGAGCACTGCTAGCCACCGTGTCCTCTTTCTCCATAGGCAGGATCTCGAGGGGGAACGTGTCCGGGGAGCTTGTCGAATATAGCGGGGTGGGGTCGGGGGAGATGGGAACAGAGGTGGGGAAGGATGTGGGGCCGATCTGTGAGGCGAGTTGGGAGGCCATGGAGGCGAGGAATGGAAGGTGGGGGCCGTGCGAGTTGGGAGGCCGCGGAGGTGAGGAATGGGAGCCGAGGTGAAAGGACCGAAGGCGAGACAAGCGGCCCACACCTGCAGGCGCACCTGCGGGAAAATGGGGAGCAGAACACAGCGGCCCCGTATGCAGACGCACAAAGCGGGAAGCGGACCACAGTGCGAAGAAACATGCAGTAGCGACTTTTTAAATAGTAGAGAATAGTTAGATAAAATACACTGATTCGGTTGTGGCCAGTTCATTACTTGTTTTCATGAGAATTTGACCTAAAGAAATCAGTTCCATAATTCACCAGCCCAGGCAGCATATCTACTCTGTGGGCTTAGCATCAGTTACCTGGACTGCGTGTGCTGGGAAATTCCTATATGTCTCTTTGGAATAAAGTAATGAACTCCTATATTCTTTTATGAAATTTCGTGGCCCAATTCATTGTTCCTTTAGGAAGTTTAGAAACTTGTCCAAGTCCAACGTCATGGAGAAATTTTCTTGAGTCTAACTCGGTTCCGCGAAGCATTCGAAGTTTCAGACAACTATGTCTCGTATCTTAGAATCATATAGATATAGGTACGACACCTCATGGTGCATATGATGCGAGCATGGGTGCAGCAGGGATAGGAGTGGTGATGCAAGCACGGGTGCAACAGGGATAGGAGTGGTTATACGTAACCGTAAGGATCAGGGGCAGATTGTGCTCACGGCCTGGAAGGTAATCCTCCAAGGATCGGACGCTGAAGAAGTGGACGCTGAAGAAGTGGAAGCGTTGGCTTGCAGGGAAGGTGGTGCAGGAAGAAGGCGGTGCTGGAGACGGACTGTAGTTCTCTGGTGGGATTATTGAGGAGGCCGGATCTTCGACTGTCTAGCCTAAGTTATGTGTACTCAGAACGGTGATTAAAGAGATAAATAGATGCTCTATCAAATTCTTTTAAGTAGGATGATATTTTTCTATTTTATCATCTAACACATCTCAAAACTATAAGTAGAAGTAAAAACTTAAGAAAGATATAAGCAATAAAAGGTTCTTAGAGAAAACTTGGATCTTATGAATGTATATAAACACTAGGTTCCATTAAAATTCATACCACATGTCATAGCCATAAAAAGAATGCAATTTGAATGAAGAATACTTTGCTCCAAAAGAAATATCATCGGAAGAAGAATTTCTCTAAGTTGATGGTCTAGACACAAGAGAATTTAATACTGATTATGAGAATGAATTTTATGTCTTAGCAATAAGAAAAACAACTTCACAAGGTTAAAAAACTTCGGCTTTGAACCGAAAACGCAAATCATAATAAAAAGAAAAAACTTGTAACAAAATAAGGGAGCCAATAAAAAAACTAGAATAAGATGAATACAAGCATAAAAGGAAACAAACGCTTCATTTCTTGCAAAGATCAGCCCTTTTTTACGCGAATTATAAAATAGTTTCACTCAAAAAACTTTCACCTATCCATAGGCTAAGCATTTCTCTCCTTTCCTCTAAAACCCTAGTATATAAATTCAAATGGCTGGCTCAAATCCTCTACACAGCACTACTCCTCTATTTGTAGGTATAGTAAGATAGATTAGCCTTTAAGTTTTTTTTTCTCAAAATACTCCTCACTTTCAATGATCTCCTACCTACCATCGGATCATTTTGGTTTATTTTCCGCTCCATCTATCTGATGACCATGACACTTTCATGACTTAGCTTTATCTCGACGCAAGCTTTATGATGATGCCACGTGCATTTCATCCTTCTACAGTTTTGAGGCTAAACTGTGAAACCGTCTAGCACGCTTCTCAAAGCGTGACTCACTGACACTTGCATACACCTTATGCAAGCGTCCCGATATCGGCACGTGTACTCCATCTTACAATCTTGACTGCCAACAAGTCTCTTTCTATTCTTGATCCTCGAGTCGTCTTGTCACTTGCACCGGTATCCCCTTTGCTTGAGTTTGTCAACACGTCATCATCATTCATCTTCTCATGTTTTGCTTGACCTCTATGTGCATAGTTAGGATCATCTTCGACTCCACCGGCCTGCTCGATCATCAGGTACCAAACACCCCGCTTAGCCCCGATTATCCCACTGTCGGCCACCAAGTTGCATTCATCACCTGAACAACAACAAAAAACAAGCACACACATATTCCTATCTCCATTATAGATTAGTCCATAATCTAAAATTCTTAGTTAGAGCAGATCTCAGAAAAATCATAAACGTCGGATGTTCTGGCGTTGTCAGCCTCGGGACACTGGACCATTCAGCGTGTGCTTCTTCTCTAGATCAGTCATCTTGCAACCTCTCTACAAGAAATGCTCCAACGAAGCATCCATTGTTCATCCCTTTGAGCATCGGATCATCTGGCGAGTACAGGTTCACCAGAGACAGTTTGAACCTCTCTGCAAGAAAAGCTCTGGTGTTCACTTCACTCCATCGCCGAATCATCCTGTGTACTCTTTAATTTTTGCCTCTGGGACGAAATACTCCGACGTGTGCATTTTCCCATCACCAGACCATCTGGTATGTACATTCTTGCATCAATCTATTTTGCAATCTCTCTGCAAGAAATAGTCCGGCGTAACCCTTACTTCATTGCCGGATCATTCAGCACACACTTCACTTTTTGCCTCTAGTTTGAAATGCTCCGGCGTATACTCCATCTGAACACCTGATCATCCGGTGTGTTCAAAATCTCAGACGCCAGATCATCCGACGTGTACAATTTTTCTAGACTCAGAGACAAACACGCTAACTCTATTTTTCTCTACGCATTAGTTAGTGATGATCATGATAGCAGTACATACAAATGCTTTTGCAATCCCACAAATCAACACACAAAATCCATATCCTTGTCAATTACTCATTACATATAAACTAAAGCACATTTCAACTTGGTTTCTCGAGCTCCATCTTCAATGATGCTATTGTTACAAACCAAAGTATGATAAATAATCGCCAATGATGGTTGTGCTTATCTGTTGGAGAAGGAATGTCTCCCCAACGGACACTTAACCCTGGTGAGGCGGTTGCTTGTGGCGCTGCCATCCAAACTGCAATACTTACCAACGGTCATCAAAGGTAGTTGGAGAGAATGGCGATGGAAGCCAAGAGGCTCGAAGCGGGGGAGGAGACCAACAATAAGAGGCTCAAGTGAAGAACATGTGTGTGATCCAAGAGCTTGGATCAAAGATTAAGGGGTTGTTTGGTTTGGTTCCAAATTTGCCCCATCAAACTTTACCAAAATTTGCTCACTACTTTGGCCATCCATGGTTTGGCCAAATATTGGCAAGAAATAGGATTGCAAATGGATAGAGACAATCTTGCCAACATTTGGTAGCAAACCAAATACCGGTCAAATTTGATCCATACTACCAAAAATTTTGTAGGGTAAACATCGACAAATATTGGTTGCGCACCTAGTTCTATGTGCCGCTCGGCTAGGGTTGTTTGATTGTGGAATATTTTGCAGGCAACAGAGTATTGCACTGTAGCTTTTGAGGTTACCTTTAAGCTCTAGTATATTTTTCTACCACTCCAAAGCGGTAGTTCACACTATGTGCACTCCAACTAGTGGATTCCATAAAATGTCACTCCAAAGCAGAGTTTGCTTTCTACTATACCATTGTTATTTTTTCATATTTTTCAGTCTAAAGGCTACGTGACTAGACATTTATGCCCCTGGCCCTTGGGTGTTGCTTAAATGTTGGTTAAATGGTATGAGTCTATATTTCCCTGAAAACTCTCAAAGTTAATATCTATAATTCCTCTTGATGATTATGCTTCTGTGGTGCTAGTCTTCTTCACAGGTGATGGTGGCATGTTCTCCAGCAACTTTGGGGAATTTATATTAGGGATTTCGATAAGGGGCATGTTGGACGGGTATAGACAGATAGAGTCCATTCAAGGTATAGTGGTATTTGGTGCAGTGAGATGGTTGATGATGAGCCTATGGCTCATTCAGATACGATCAATACCATCAATAATTCTTAAATTATACAAAGTCTAATTACAAGAGCACGTGCACGACAATTAGACTACCAGGTGAACTCGTTCCTTGCTGTTCGTGTTTCGTTGGATGGATTACTACTAAATTCTTGTGATATTTTATTACATAGGAACGTGGGAGAAGCACCACAATTTTACTCGGACGTCACTCCTCGAAGGCCAAGTATACCCAGACTCAAGGCTGAGCTCTAGTTGTGGTCGTGGTCGAAGTTGAGTTCTAGGATAATACGTCAGTAAAACGGGCATAACTCTCTCATACAAAATTCGTTTTAGGCAATCTTGGACATTCTGGAAAACTTACGATGAGCCATTTCCAATGGATATGAGCTAGATTAGATATTCCTTATAGTTTAGTCAGAGCCAAAGGAATAAGGTGCTGCGTCACTGTTTTGAACCCTGCCGGGTTTTGTAATCGTGTCGGAGTCGGAGTCCATGTTGTGCACACCTCTCTCCACAGTTGCACAACCCTAAATCGACCTCCTCATACCCCATATATACACAGTAGCCATCATAATTTAGATTTGAGTTTAGCTTAGATTATTCTGTTTAATACAGTTTCGTCGTTTATCGGTTTGTTGAACCCCAAACTCGAGTGCTTCATTAGTAATTAGCAATATTCAGATTGCATCTACATGTTCTTGCTTGTGTTCCCGATTCGCTTGCAGGAGAAGCCTTCTTGGCGAGGTCAACCGCGTCTTGGCATGGTTGATAACCACAGAGTAGTGGTGTAATGGTTGTGAGGGTTCTTGATCTATTCTGATCGGAGTCTTTGGATCATCAGCGTCGAAACTCTACTAATCGACTTATCATATTACCTTCGGAAGATTGAGTAAACGCGCATCAGTTGAGGTGTCGCTTCCATAGATCGCCACACAGGAGGTGGTTGGGGGTTAGGCCATTAGGGGTGGTGAGCCATCCGTAGATGAGAATAAGTTGGAGGAGGCAATGGCGGCAGTAGGGTGAAGTAGAGGAGGTTGTAGGATGATAACATCGGTTCTTATATCATTGTACCATTTAGCTTAATATTTTTTTTAATTATTTTTAGATAGGGGTCTTTTTAACCGGCCTTCATTGAAGGTCTCTACAAGGATGTGTAAGACGGGACTCGAACTCCCGCCGGTTCAACTCCTTCCTTAGCCTTAAATATATATGTTCTACTAGCTCTTGCTACATCTTTCTTTACACATGTTGTCACTATTACGTTGTAAGGTGTATAAATAGTCCAATCCGGATGAATATATGATTCCTCAAGAATGTACTATGTTATAATCTATTCAGTAAGAAAGCTATTGTTTCCTGAAGGAAGCTAGAAAACGAAACTGGAAGCTGTGTTGTGTGTTTGCAACTCTGCATTGGGTTATTATCACCGGATCACCACGCAAAAACCTCCGAGAAAGAATCAAAGATGCTGGTCCCCCAGCCCCCGCACGGCCTGGTGGCGGCGGCTCGTCCCGATCCTGATGGCAACTTGCGAGCCCGTGATGTCACCGCTCCCGTCGTCCAGCCCGCAACCCCCTCACCCCCAATCCCCATCACAGCCCGCCCGTCCCAATCGTGCGCTTGGCACACACCGAACCCGAGAAGCCGGTGTCCGAAAGCGACGCCCTGAACCAGATGTCCGAAAGCAATTTTACTGAGGGTTCCAGCGGAAATAGATGAATCTAAAGGGTCCATAGGGAAAGAACCTCCCCTTTTCCCGTTTTAAAAATCTGGCCCTCTCTTCTCTGCTCGTCCCTCTCTCGCCATTCTCTTTTCCTTCCTTCCGCTCCCCTCCCTCCTATTCTTCGCCCACGCGTCCCGCCCTCCCATGGTCTTCATGGCCGCCGTCGAGAACGACCACCACCGCAGCGCGAGGGCCTCTTTGCCTCCGTCAGATTCCCTCGCTCCCGTTCCGCCGCCGTCACGCATGCGGCTCCACGGCTTCTCCTTCCCCTCCCTCAGCTGGGGCACGCACCGCCTCCTCCGCTGCTCCAAGAGCCCCGCCTCGACGGCCCCGCCCGCTTGTCCGGAGGCCCCGTCCCTGGACAAGGAGAAGGCCAATCGTTCCGCTGGCGCCACTGGGGGTGGGTCGCTGCAGCGCCAGCGCGGCCCTCAGCGGCCGTGGAATCTGCGCACCCGTCCGTCCGCCACCGCTGCCCCGCCGCGGCCGGAGAGATCGGACGACGCGGCAGAGGCGGCGATGGAGCGCGCGCCGGTGCCGACGAAGGATACCAAGAAGCGCGGGTTCTCCATCGTGCTGTCCAAGGAGGAGATTGCTGAGGATTTCGCGGCGATACGCGGGACGCGGCCCCCTCGCCGGCCCAAGAAGCGCCCGCGCGCGGTGCAGCGGCAGCTCGACGTAAGGATCGAAACTCTGCCTGTAAAATTGTAAATTTTGGCTCCCATCCGAATTTGGTGTTTCATGCGAATTTTGGTTTTGGAATTGCAGTTGCTGTACCCGGGATTGTGCCTATCAGATGTGACGCCAGGCTCGTACAAGATCGAGGAGGTAACGGATTTTTCGATTTGGTGTTGTTTCTAAGTCGCTTTCTTTGGTTTGGCTCTGATGGTGCGGTTGTGTTCCTGCAGAGGTGATTGGTGCTTCGGTGAAGCTTCATGGAAGGGGCTTTCAGATGTTCTGATCTACTCTGTTTTTGTTTCTTCTAATGGCTAACACGTCTGTTTCGTAAGTGTTTTGTTTTGGGTGGATTAGAGGAAGTTTAGGTGGAATTTCCTGTGATTATGTATTGGGGTGTGGTTGGGAAGCAGTTTAGCTTTTTCAATTTGATTACTGGGCTTGTAGGATTGTCAATTGTATAAAGGGTTATGATCCTTAGGTGGGGAATTGTGTTGTCTTGTACATGGTTTAATCTATGAAGGAATTTAGTTGTTGAATTTTCATTGTTTTTATTCTGACGCTGAGGTGTTATGATGCTGCTGTGCGTGTTTGAGTTCCCTTGCTGATGATTGCTTGTTAAATTTGCCTTTTAACTTTGAGGAAAACTAGCATTGCTTTGTATAGGAAGAAGCTTGTTTGATTTTTTTTCCCAATATTTCTTCCTTGTTTTCGCATTGAACGGTCATAAGGAGACAGATTTAGTGAGGGTTAATTTTAACTGAAGAGCACGCATGATTGCTCAATAGTTCTGCTTCATAAGTCAAAAGTTGGTGAGGAAGTAAGTTCTCAGATATAACTGCCTTTTAGTTTTATAAAGTTTAATGGTTTTCTATGATGATTGTTGTGGAGTTCTCATTTTTAAGTCTGATATTGACCCCATATTTTGAAATAACTGCATTTGGAATCTTTCTTCCATTGTTGTATATCTTTATTCAGCTTATTGCCCCCATTAAGTTACTCCATTTAGTTTATAAGAGGGCCTATGCATCTAATTTTCGTTTTTGAAATACGAAATTCTGTAGTCTGATGGCTAGTGTAAAATGCTGCTTATCTTGGCATGCTCTGATAGTTCATGGATGAAGCACCAAAATTATGGCATGCAAAGGCTGCACACACATTTTATTGGGTTATAAAATCACAGTGAGACTAGCTAGCAGCCAGCAAATATTGAGCATTGATGCGCAGATCGGTCCTGATTAGACTATAACAGTGCGAATGCGGTGACTGGTTTGTCTGCTGTTGGCTTTTAGTAAACCAAAGTTTTGCTTATTTAATCTTAAGTCATCCGCATCATTTGTAGTTGAGCCTACGGAACAACATAAGGCTTGCAAGCGGAATCTTAATTATCTACCGATTATCGCTTTCTAACTTTGGATATGTGTTCTATCATTCTACATGCCATCAGTTTCGTTTGATAATCCTTTTGTGAATCCTGGAAAGGTATTGCCACAATTATTAGTTTTTTTGTTGAATTTTTTAATAATACTATTAGGTTTTCATTGACCACTAGTTTTATATGCATTTTACCTAATATATGTATCTCAATAACTTTGAAATTCTTCAGCTTTGTATACGAGTAGTTTGTTAGGGGAATTCATTTTTGTATTCTGTGTGCTCGCTGGTAAGTGCACCATGCAAGCAAAGCCACCATTGTATTTCCACCGTATGGTTGTGGTTGTAAACTCTTTTTTATCTAAATACGTGCTGATGCGCAATTCTCCAGTGAATCCTCGAAAAGGAAAACGTACCGTGTTTTCCCCGATTTGTCTGCTCGTTTTGCAAGGTTGCAACCTGATTTCACGCTTTGTGCTCTCCCTGAAAGTGTGATTTGGTAGAGCTTCTAGCGTGATGAAGCTCACCCTCAATCTAGACCTTTCTACCCTGTAGGCCCAGTATTTTGGATTAGGTAGTCTTCTTTTTTAGTGGCGTTCGTACTTATATTCCGTTGCATAATTTGTTTGTCGCTGCTTTGGTGTCTGACTAACTGCAATTTCCGAGTACTTGCTGACCTCAGGGTGAGTTTGACTGCCAGAATCCGGAATGTTTATCCCAGCCAAATAGGTAGTTTGGTTTTTTTTCCCTGCAAGAAACAAGAGAAACATTTATATTTTTACTAGCAGGATAATCACTTAAAATAGTGTTTCTCATAAGAATGACCTTCCTCTGTCACATATAATCTTCAGAAATCCAATTTTAATAAACTAGTCAAACGATTACACATCGATTTCAATTCATTATAGAAATGTTTTTAAAAAGAAATTAAATCCAAAATGTTTCTAGAAGAATTTAAAGCCGTGCCAAATAGGACTTTATTCTCGACGAAAGCGATGGTAAGGTTAACCTTCGTGTGTCCTTCCTTATAGTTCATGTGTAGTTTGTTCGTTCCGCCTCCTCGTCTCATGTCAATTTTTTTAATAATATCATTTTATTAAAAATTATAAAAATAATAGCTAAAATCAAAAAATTACAAGAATAGTTACCTATTGGCACACGGAATACCGATACGAGATCTGTTGCTATCCCGCATACCGACAGCCTATGTGGCACTGGGTCTGAGGGTCTATTGGCACACGGAATATCGACAGGTTATGAGCACAGCTAATGGGGTGTGCCACGTAGGATGTTCATGCAGCGTACCAGCCTGTCAGCATTCCGCGTGCCGATAGGTGACGTGTCATGACCTGTTGATATGCGGAATCCCGACAGGTGCCACGTTAGGCCTATCAGCATTCCGTATGCTGACAAGCCTTTAATATCAGCTCAACCGTCAATTCCTCTTCTGTTCCTCGTCTTCCATGCACGCGGTCAAGCAGAGAGCGGCAGCGACTGTGCGCAAGAGCGAGGCGGTGACAGGTGAGAGCGGATCAGCGAGCGGCGGCCAGGCTTAAATTGCCAGTGATGCGCAGCGGCCTCGGGTGGCGAGAAGCAACCCGACGGCGACGGTGAGGATCTTCCATTTTTATAAGAAATAATAGTAAATAACTAGAATAGAGAAGGAAAAATTAGTATACAATATTTAGAATAGAGTAGGAAAAATCTGGAATAGAGTAGAAAAATTAGAAAGTTAGGATAAAAAATTTAGATTAGAGTAGATTTAGTTTGGAAATTTGCAATAGCTAGAAAAATTAGTATAGTCTGGTAGAAAATTTAGTATAGTTTGAAAATTTAAGTTAGAATAGTTTGAGGTAGTTTGACAATGTAGAATATTTAGATAATTTAGCGTTAGAAATACTTAGAAAAATAGTAAGAAAAATAGTTAGAGTAATATCGAGTAGAGTAGATAATTAGGAGAATAAAGATATAAAATTTAGAGTAGAGTGGATATGGTTCAGAAATTAACTATATATAGAAAATATAGTATATTTAGTTAGGAAATGTAGAGTGGCTGGAAACGTTCCAATACTTCGGTAATGTAGAGTTAGCATATGTTATTTAATATGATTTGAAAATTTGATATTATTAGGTGTATATATTTTTTCTCGATGTAGGAATTGTATATTTGAATTGTTGTGGATTTTAATAGTATTGTATTTAGAATGGAAGGAGAAAAATATGATTCATTTAGAATTTAGAATAGAAAAATTTAGATACGTGTAGAATAGATAATTTAGCATAGAGCATACATAGTTTGTAATTTTTCAATCTTTAGTAGTTTGAAGTCGAATCGTTATGAATACGCAGTACAAATATTTCATAGTTGTAGGATATTTAGAATGGAAATGGAGTAATTGTTTCTGGCAGTAATACATTTAGAATGATATAGCGTCAACAGAAAGAGTAGTTAGTGATGATATTTGATGATTATGTAGAATGAGCACTAATAGTAGTGGGTGGATATGGAGATGCAGTAGAGAATGATTGCTTACGAACGTCATGAGTATGAGCGACATGAGGAGAAACTACGGATGAAACAACAGGAGGAGGAGCATATCAAGAACGCCGCAAAGGAGCGCGTCTAGCTCAAGCACGCAAAGCAGAGAGGGAAAGAAAGCTAGAGAGGGTCTGTCATGCTAAGGCGGAGGGCACCGATACTCTGAGAAAAGGCAAATATCCTAAGTGCATTCAGTAGAGAGTATCTATTGTAACCCGATCTATTTTAATTCTCTAATGCATGTTAGGTTTACTAACGGTATGATATTAGGTTAGTCTTTAGGCGTACCGTATACGCTAACATTTTTATCGTTATTTTTTTATGGTTATGATCTATTTACACATCGATGATAAACCCCCATATTCTATATAATGTTTATCAGCGTATGTAACTTTCATACCGAGTACTATAATAATTATGCTTTACAACTACTATTGTTCAAAAATTTATATTTTGTATCCTCCAATGCTATTTCACTAAAAAAAACTACTCACACAATTTTACAACAACTAAATAAAAAAATATAGATAAAATTACATCGAACCAATATTAGGAAAAAATGAACCACCCCGTGATACCGTTTGGACAACTCTTTAAACAACAAACATTTTTGACCGTTCAACAATAGCGTGCATCATTGCTTCAACCTACGTGTAGCCTTTAATTGCTATTTTAAAAAAGTTTAACTTTTTCTATAGGATGCACAATAATTCTGGTTGTGCCTCATTAAATACATAATATTATTCTAATTATTAATAAAAATATTTTATTAAATGTATTATATTCTCCTAATTATTAATAAAAATCAATTAAAAGAGATAGTTGTCGATCTGTCGGTATTTCGTTTGCCGATAAGCCCGTTGGCTGTCCGCTACCGTGACACCCTTATTGGTGTCTAACCGGATGTCTATTGGCACATGGAATGCCGACATGTCTTTGGTCCGTATTCTACGCACTGACAGGCTCTTGGGCCTAATGCTACGCAGGATATCGATATGTGGAATACCGATAGGTCTCTTATTAGTATTCCACGTGATGATAGGTATTTATTTTTGTAAGTTTTTGAATTTGACTATTATTTTTATAATGTTCTAATGAAATAATATTATTAAAAAAAAATCTCTCATGTCTATGCTTTTTATAGCTCGAATAGCACGAAGCCAGCATTCTTCTAAACCTCACACCGAGACACGTTTTATGAACGACCCTGTAGCACACCTGAAGAGTCTATTGCCACGATTAAGTCACATTAGAAGTCTAGCGATGCAGAAAAAGAGTCTTGTATGGCTACCGATCAGTCAAACGACGCGTATAAGGCCAGTCATACATTCAAAATGGCGAAACAGAAAGGAAAATCACACGGAAACGAAGCCCGCGCGTCTCTGGAACTGGGGCGGCACAATGGCAGTCCACCGCGTGCCGTCAGCGGGAGCGGATTTGGCACTAGCTCACGATTCAGGAGCCGCTCGAGCCCCCTGTCAAACTCAGCGCCCTATCAAACTCCCGGACGTCGCCGTTTTTTATTTTTATTTTAAAAAAACTAGACCAATGTAGGAGCAAGGTGGCTATGTCCCCGTTTTATTGTTCTAGAGCTAATTGGAATAATGCGTCACGGTCGACACATTTTAGTTGTCACGGTCGACCCTTGGAAAAAGAGTACGAAACATTAAAAAAAGTCTAAAATCAAATATAAATTCTCTTAGTAGACATTCATTCACATTGACGAAGATATCTATGATTGTGATCTCTACAATGCGGCATACATATTTCATTTGACCTCGTGCCTCCTCTTTTTTATAAGGGATCATAATCGAATTCAACGTGTTTCTCTGAAAATTACCTGCAAATAGGAATTAGGTTTTACCTTGTTAAAGATAATATCATTTCTGGTTAGCCAAATAACCCAACATAATACACTTGTCTTGACCAAAACTTTAGGAATTATCTTGGGATCAATATTAATTAGCCATCTATTAAACAAATGAGATACATTTTGTGGAGGGGGTACCAATGGCAATATGAATATCTCTCCAAATAAACTTAGAAAACTGACAATAAAAAAACAGATGTGGGATAGTTTCATTGTTATTGCAAAAACAATATTGAACGCTATCTTGCTATCTTGCCAGATTCGCATAGCTAGATTATCCTCTGTTAAGATGACTCCCCTCGACAAATACCAAAAAAAATCTTTATTTTTAGCGGGAGCTTTAACTTAGATAAGAATCTGTAGGATGGATATTCCTTGATTCACTGTGTTTTGGTACATAGACTTCACAGAGAACTTGACAGTAGCATGTAAAGACCATCTAAAAGTATCTGCCTAGTCATTAAGTTGCACAAAAGCTACTTTAGCTACTAGACTGTTCCAGCTCATAAATTTTCTCCCCACAAGTGCCCTACATAAGGACACATTAATGGAATCCGCATTCAAAACCTGTGCTACTGTCATGTTTCTCTTCCTCATAATGTGATATAACAACAGCAATTGTTCTGAAAGGTGCAATTATCTAACCATTTATCTTTTCAGAACCTAGTTTGAGTACTATCATTAAGTTGAAAAGTTCCTAAACTCAAGAATTGATCCTTGACCTTCATAAGGCCTGACCAAAAATAGGAGTCCTCAGGTTTCTATCATACCTCTCCTATTGTCTTATTCTTGAGATACTTGTTTCTAAGAAGTTGCTGCTATTTCCCATCATCATTGATTAATCGAAATAGCCATTTGCTAAGCAAACACTTATTTTGGACATCTAAATTATGGATGCCTAACCCCCTAGTTTTTGGGTCTACATAAGATTCCTCACTTTACCAGGTTATACTTTTTACTGTGTTCATCACTCTGTCAGAAGAATCTGGATCTATAATAATCTAGCTTCTTAAGAACACCATGAGGAACCTCAAACAATGACATCATATATATTGCAAGACTACTTAACACCAAATTTATAAGCACTAGATCACCTCCAACAGTCAGGTATTTGCCTTTCCAGCTACTAGTTTTCTTTTGAAAACAGTGTTCAATCATTGCAAATCTTTGTTACTTATCCTCCTATGATGCATCTGGATTCCAAGATATATAAAGGGGTAACTCCCCATCCCACAACCAAAAACTTGTGAGTATTGGTTTCGAATTCTTTGGCCTCCCCATAGTAGAATATTTCATTTTTATGGAAGTTGATTTTCAAACCAGAAAGTTGCTCAAAAGCCCAAACCAAGAGCTTCATATTTTTGGTTTGATCAATAACATATTCCATGAATAAAATCGTATCATCTGCATACTATAAAATGGAGATACCCTTCATCAACTAAATAAGGTACCACACCCTTTATTTAACCTGACTCCTTTGCTTTGGCAATAAGAATAGCCAGCATATCAACTACAATATTAAAAAGAATAGGTGATAAAGAGTCATCTTGTCTCGGTCCTTTTTTGTTTGAAAGTATCTACTAATATCATCATTAACTTTAACTGCTACACTTCCTTTTGTTACAAATTTCTCTATCCAAGAACACCAAGTTTGGGAAAAGCCTTTCATTCTCAAAGTTTGTTGAAGGAATGGGCATTTGACTTTATCATAAGTTTTCTTAAAGTCAAGCTTAAAAATCACTCCATTACATTTTTTCCTATACATTTCTTGTATTGTTTGTGAAGTATAACCATCGCTTCCATAACATTTCTACTTGGCATAAAAGGCTGTCTGAGAAGGTTTAACTATCTTCTGTGCAACACTCTCGATCCTATTAGTCGCAACTTTAGTAAAAATCTTGAAGCTGACATTCAAAAGTCATATCGGTCTATATTGCTTTATCGCGGTTGCATCTATTCCTTTTGGTAGTAATATAATGATACCAAATTGAGGCGATGAAGAGGTAAAGCTCCTTCATGAAATTCAATAAATAAGGCCATAAAATCAATCTTGATAACTTCCAAAAAAAACTGATAAAATTCGGTCGGAAAGCCATCAGGTCTAGGAGCTTTGTTTTGTTCCATTTGAAATATAGCCTCTTTCACCTCCTTCTCAGTGAGCATCTCTATTAACATCTCATTATCTATATCAAAAACCTAGGGTATGTCTTCCCTATGAGTCTCAAGCAGCGAAAACCTATTACTCATGGGTGGCCCAAATAGGTCAGTATAGTAAGAAGTGATATGCTCTTTGATATCATCTTGCCTTGTTAGGGTTTTCCCTTTATGTTCTAATTGAAATATACGAGTTTTCTGGTACTTGCCAATGGCAATCAATTGGAAGTACCTCATATTTCTATCACTTTCCAAAAGTTTTGATGTTTTAGAATGTTGGAACCAGGTTATCTCTTCTTCCCTCAAAATTTGAGGAGGCTTGCTTTAAAATATCTTAACATGTCAGCTTCATATGGGGATAAAATAGCATATTCCGCTTTCCTACCAAGTTCATCAATTCTTTTAGATAAAATTTCTTTCAATCTTTCTTCTTTACCTCTTATATTCTTTGCCCAACCTCTCAGATATTGTCTAAGTCTGTGTATTTTATTTTGCCATCTATCCATCGTAGTATTACCTTTTTGTTCCTTCTTTTATACGTCTGCTACTTGGTAAAAAAAAAACCATCTCTCGTTAGCCAATACAGCTCAAATTTGAACAACCGTAAGTTGCCACGATGAGAGACATCTCTTGAGTCAAGTAGTAAAGGAGTGTGGCCCGATATATCCCGAGGGAGAGCTTGAACGGCATATAGAGGAAATTTTTGTTCCCACTCTGTACTCACGAAAATTCTACCAAATTTCTCAAACATTGGATTCTCTAAAGAATTAGCCCAAGTGAACTTGCGCCTTGAAAGCTCAAGCTCTCCCAAATCAAGGCTTTTAATAATCACATTAAAGAGGAACAACCATCTATTATCATACAGATCATTGCTTTTCTCAGTTACGCTTCTAATAAAATTAAAATCTCCTCCAACCATAATTGATGTTGTTAGATTGCTACAAGCATAGATTAATTCTGTCAAAAAACTTCCTTGAATTCCTATTGAGCCACTCCACAAATAACCATTAAGATCCATTGAAAACCGTCATCCTTATTTTTGAGGTAAAATTTTACATAGAAATTTCCTTCAAAAACAGCCGTAACATCGCAGATAAATTACACCCATCAAGATACCACTAGATCGGCCTCTCAGCGACAACCAATGCCATCCAAAATCTCTATCACCACAAAAGCGATTTAGATCTGTTTGTGTAAAGTCATTCCTACGTGTTTCAAGTATTACATGAAATCTAGTTTTTTGCTTTAAAGAGGTATCATGAAAAAAAAAACCATATTTAGTCAACTCTCTAAGACCTTTGCTATTTCAGAAGATACCTTTCATTTAGAACTATTTGCTTTTTTATATACCCTTCACTCTATTTTTTTGTTCTTTTGAGATGGATGAGGTTTCTTTTTAAACTGAACATATTCTTAATCACAACCAATGCGACCCATGTCATCATCCATTACCTTCTCTGTTAGACCACTACGTAAGTGTTCAAGAGTAATGTTGTCAAAGTCCTCATCTTCATCCTCATGAGACTCTTCTCTTCCATTTGATAAGTTTATTTTAGTCTGTATAGAAGGGACACTAGCTAATCTTTATAATTCAATGTTTTTAATATCATGAATGCCTAAAGAAACATCGTTCTTATATTGTCCCATAGAAATACATATGTCATGATAATTATTGACAATATATATATCTGGACAACTTAGAATAGAGTTATTAAATGACATACCTTCTAAAGCCAACATCTCCAAATTAAGTATGGCCACCATCCTTGCCACGCGCACCACCATCCTAGCCTCTTACTCCACCGAACTGGAGTGGTGGAGGTGGAGCGTTTTACAAGAGTTAACATGTCTGTTGTAGCCGAAGCCGAAGTAGTGTTTTTTTTTATGGTGAGGGAGGCATTGTCACAGCAGCCACCATTGTGATTGAGACATTGAACGACTTCATCCCAACCAGCAGCCCGCGATCGTGCCCAACAACTCCATCATCTTTCGAAGGCCAACTCTAGCGGAGTCGGTTTCGTGTGCTATAATGCCTGATATAGCACCATGCGTCCCGCCAACGAGCTCCAGCAGGCTCCTTTTTCACTGCTATAGTGCGCTTCAGTGTTGCAGATTTCCTCTCATGTCTGTATATTTACCGATTCTCTCTTATCTTTATCACTGTTCACAGAGGATAACTATAACTTCAAAAGTAGAGAGAGTAATAAAAGGTAGAAAATATAATAGCTACTGAAGATAAAAAATAGAAAATATTATAATAATATTATAAGATACTATAATAATATTATAAAAAATAAAATTTTAAAATATCTAGTGAGATGACTAAGAACCTGATGTCTCGGCCTTTAGTTTAAGAAGTCCAATCCACCGTACGGTCCTGGAAGGCTGCAGCAAAGGATTTGTGTCACATCACGTGCCAAACGATGAGCGCTAACTATCGCGTCTACTGATTAAAATTTCGTTAAAATTTTACAAATTTTAAAAAATTTGAAGAGAAATAAAATATCTAACTTTTTTACTGGTATGTGAGATTTAAAAGTAGAGGATGAAGATTACTAAGATTTTATGAATATTTCGCAAACTTCAATCTTTTCGTCGGTCAATAAAAAGTTATAAAACTAAATTGAAATCTCTGGTCGCGTCACGTGCTGCGCCGCGAACCCAAAGGGAACTCGCACGTCTCGAGTCCATCCCGACCGACCTGATCCGGCGAGTCGGACCAGCCACCAACACCGGACGACTCCGACGAGATGATGTCGCCGAAGCCCTCCGCCTCCGCCTCCGCCGCGGCGGACGGCGGCGTGGGCGCCTCCACCTCTCGATCGGCGCCGACGGCCAGGTGAGGTTTCCGCCTGATCCTTTCCCCATTTCTCTAACTCCTCACCCCGACGCAGCGCGGCACGAGATCTCGTAGCTGGATCGGCGCTATGCATTGTATATCCGCTTCCTTTAAATGGTTTAATCGCGTGACCACTCTCACGATGCTAAGTTGCTGTGCTATTCTTTAGTTCCAATTGTAAATTTGATCTGAGAGCGCAAAATCAGTGGTAAATTAGCGATGGTTTTAGTTTTCAAATATGCCATTTCTCTTACTTTTGTCAGCTCGGTTCTGCGTGATTCATTCGATTTCTCCAGATATATGGGATAGCTGCAGTTTTACTCAAAAGTAGCAATCGCAATTTCTTTGGCCTAGATTTTTTTATGGTTTATCCAGGATGTAGGAAAATTTGTTACCTAATCATTTATGTGTTGTTAAATTTCACATAAAAATATATATTAGGTTTTTTCCAGATCTTAGTGAGTTAATTGGTATACAAGTGTAGGAACCAGAACGCATAGTGGAATTTACCCTGATTTATCTGAAATAGAATTATTTTATCCAGTTCTATTTTAGAGGGGAGCTCACTGATTGTAATACTGGCAAATAAGATGCTATAGTTTATAGTCTCAGTTAATACTACAAATGTTAGGACTAGCAAGCAATTCGGTTTATATTAGATTCTGTAAATATGGTACTTACAGTTTAGCATTTACTCTAACATAGTAGTTGGTTGTCACATATTGTTCTGATTATCGCTATCAAATGGGTATATGTTAGTTGTCCTATACTTACTAGTTGCTCCCTATGTGTCGATGATTGGTGAACTACGGATCTTACAAACTTGTAGAATAGATGGGGGATGCTTCGAGTAGACGAATCAAAGGAACCCACATAGAGGTTTTAGACAGATTCAGGCTTTCCTTAGGATAATAACTCTACGCTCTATTTGGCTTGTATTGATCTGAGCTTGTTACAAGGGAGTGTGTGGCTAGTCTAGATGGATCTATCCTAGTCGGTGACTTCCTTGTGGCGTCTTCCTGATTATTCTCCTCCTTTGTTTTCAAGTCAGTAAGTCGAACATTAGATGCCAGGGCACCGTTCAGGCGATTAGGTCGACTATATGGCCAACTAGGCTCGACTAGTCGGTACCTAGTCGGTCGACTAGGTTACCAAGTTGTCCTGGCACTCGGTATGTAGTCGATAGTAGTAGTACTATAAATATAGTAGTAATGTACTAGTAAATATACATTGTTCATACTATAAATATACTATATTAGTAATTCAGGATTTACTATACTAGTAGACTATAACACAAGTGCACAAAAAGACTATGATTCAGTAACCCACTTGTCTAGATTCCAGGACTCCAGAATTCCAGATGTAATTGGTTCTTCTTGGCTTCTTGCTGAATTGCTGGCTGCTGCAACAACCTGTAACATAAGTCACAAATTAATTAAACCATGGCAAAGAAGTACATACTACATACTAGTATACTATATAATTAAACCACGTAGGCAAGCACTAAACAAGATATAAAGAGTGATGCTTGTTACAGTACATAATTAAACAAGTTCTCAAGTCTTAAACTCAAATGTAAAGGCACAAGTCTCATAAGCTTAAATTCTGAACACAACACATCCACTTCACATGAGCAAGCAATCAGCCACCATCTAAACTTCTAAAGTAAAGTGTCATCCAATTGGAAGCCCCCACCATCTCCACCCCTTGCTGCAGGTCTACCATCATCGTCATCCTCCTCCATTGCTTCAGATTCAGATTCATCTTGTGGCTGCAGCAAAGTGGTATCATCTTCATCTTTTTATCTCTATCTTTTATTGCTAATTTCGTTGAGAAGGCATCACCTTTTGACCTCTCATAATCATCAGCTTGTTTGCTTATCTTGCTTTGCTCATCATCATCAGTCACCATCTTCCATAGCACATCATTGAACATTGACCTTAGCCTTGAAGCTTGCCTTCTGTTGTCTTCCCTAATGGCAAAGAACTTGGCTGAATTTAAGAACTTGGCTGCCCCATATAAATTTTACCCCATTTGGTTGTCCCATCTCTTGTCAAAGTAGCCTGAGAGAGTGTTGGAGACTTGGAGATGGAGAGAAACTGAGGGAGTAGAGGTCTCCTGGCATCGCGACGGCGGGCTGCATAGAGGACTCTTGCCTCCTGCGTGGCGGCGTGCTAGAGGCCGGCGGCGGGGCGGTGTGCTGGCGACTGGCGGTGGTGGCGGGCTGGACTGGAGACAGTGGAGAGAGAGGAGGAAGCGGCGGTGGCATCTGGACTGGTGGTAGCGTGCTGGACTAGACGCTGGAGGCAGTGGAGAGAGAAGATGGGAATAGATGAGGTATGTATATGAGGCTATGGGCTATTGGGCTCATGAAACCCTACTAGACCGTCGGCCGAAACAACCTAATTTGCCAGTTCCAACAAGTCTCCACGACTTTTATGGACGATTGATCGACGACTAGTCGACGACTAGCCGCCTAGACGCTCAAGTCGCGTAGTAGTGCCTAGTTGGTGGCAGCTGATCGGTTTGTCGATTAATCGTTGACTAATTGTGACTAATCGGACGACTTGAAAACACTGTTGTCCTCTGTCTTGGCTTCTTCCGCCTCTCTCCGTAGGGTCCGCAGGCTCCGTATATATAAGGGAGGCATACGTCCTCTGAAGTATTCCTTTCTGTTCTTAGAGATAAACTTCCTTATTTACAGGATTCTCTGGGCTCCTACGGGTAATTTCCTTTCATTTAGAGATCACCTCTTCGGAGATAGAGATACGCCTCGAGAATTATAGGAAATCATTGGGTGCTTGGATATGGTAGTTTTATACTACCCATCGTCAAACCTCCCACTAGTATGTGAAATGAGGTTGTGATAGATCAAGAAACTTAGCCTAGTCGATGAAAGCATCTTGACATGTTGCCTCTCCGAGTGATAACTCAGGCTTTCGATTATGATGTACGTCTATCCGGGTTTCTGATAGGGACCTCGTCCGAGTAGGAAATCCGAGTCAACTGATAATCATCGTCCCAACTTCTTACGATTCCGTGAAGGTTGAGGAAAATTTGGCTCTCCGATGGGTTATTCAAAAGTTGAACCGTCGTGGCAGAGATTTTGCGTGGTGGTGAAAGAATCTTTCCTCATTTTCTGGCAAAAGATCAAGATGACGTTTGGAAATTGAGCGTCTTTGTTGGTTTAGTGTGCCGGCTCTCCTAGTATTTCGTACCAGTAGCCCCCGCATGCGCCGGAAGAGATCCTGAACAGAAAATATGATGGGACCCTGGCACAGAAAATCATAGCTCCGGGTAGCACTCGGAACCGCCGCGGTGGCTAGTCGGAGAATCATCGAGTCCGTTTAGACTTTCTTCTATATCCTGTGCTTGGAAATAGAAACTTATTCTTTTGTTAGTAAAAAACAAAAAAGAATGTAAATGAAAACAATGAGACTTCTTGGGAACTTGATACCGAGGAGATACTGACAACCTAACATGTTTAGTGCTACTTGCTTCCTCCTCTGGCTAGGGTAGGATGGCTTTGTTACTAATCGGGGAGCTTATTTGGGTCAGCCCTAGGTCCGATGTGAGTGGGAGGCGTTGTAGCCCCCGGACACTCAAGGACCGTGATAAGGAGTTCGTAACTTAGAATATCGTTTTCACGTGAAGGAAGTCGCTTTGGCACACACATAATATGTTGTCATTAGCTCTTAGTATATTTTATTCATCAAGTCCCGACTGGTTATTTGGGAAGAAAACTCAAATATGCAGTCAAAGATAATAGAATAAAAACTGCCTACCGACCATTATGAATTAGCCGACCGAGATAAGAAAAAAGAATTGAACGCTCATACTTCTCCTCTGACTGTAGAAACTCTTGTTTCCTGAAATTGATTTTCGTGTGACATTGTTTGGCGTAATGTCGGTGTACCCATGCGCGCGATAGGTAAAGGTACCTTGATTGCTGCTTACTGTCGGCGTACCCGTCTTACGGGTGCTAGACATTTAGTTTAAGGAAGACCAAAAAAAAAAGAGATTCGAGCGACCTTGCGGGAAATATGAACATTTACTAGTATAAACTTACTCTTAGTACTTACATATAAAACTTTTAGAGTTGGTTAGGAGACAGTTGTATCCCGGACTCTGTTAAGACTTGGGATATGAGGGGTTGTCATCAGGGGAGGCTGCTATGGTCTCCCATAGCCAGAGCGGCGGGCACCCACGTGTTTGCAGGATCGTTGTCGTCATGATTGGTCATACAGATATTTCTGTCTTCGATAGCGAAGACTTTTTGGGGCTAATCTCCACTAGAGGAGGAGTCCAGATCTATCATGGATTTATCATCGGATTGCTCTGGGTAGGTATCTTGACAATCCATGTCGGAAGCTGTAGGGGAGGATCCCGACTTGTGGTGAACATTGCTTTTGCGGTTGTCTTGGTAGTCAAGTGGTTTAAACTTGATGCCGTAGTCCTCGGCGCATTGATCCATGAAGTGACTTACCTCGTCGCCGGTGTCGTCACCAGATAATTCTTCGTCGAGGTCCACCCGATCGATTGTCGGCTCGTCGGTTGAAGAGGTAAAGTTGTCGTAGAACCTCTTGTCCGAAAAAGGGTCTTCGGTGCAGGCTTGGGCGAAGTCGACGACATGCTATGTGTAGATTTTTCAATGCCTATTGTCATGATTTTCACGGACGGCGCTAATTGTCGACGATTGGTGGACCGCTGATCTTACGAACTTATAGAATAGATAGAGATGCTTCGAGTAGACGAATCAAAAGAACACATATGAGTTTTTAGAAAGGTTCAGACCTCCCTTAGGATAATAACGTTACGTTCTGTTTGACTTGTATTGATCTAGCTTGTTACAAGAGGTGCATGGCTAGTCTAGATGGATCTATCCTAGTCTGCGACTTCCTTGTGGCATCTTTTGACTTGTTCTCTGCCTTGGCTTCTTCCGCCTCCCTCTCCGCAGGGTCTCTAGGCTCCGTATACATAGGGGGGAGGGGGGGGGCGTACGTTCTTTGGAGTCTTTCTTCCTGTTCTTAGAGATAAACTTCCCTATTTATAGAATTCCCTGGGCTTCTACGGATAGTTTCCTTTCATCTAGAGATCCCCTCCCCGGCGATATAGATACGCCTCGAGAATTACGGTAAACTCTAGAGTACTCGGACATGGTGGTTTTATACTATGCATCTCACTATGTGCACTTGTTATGTTGTTTTTTGATATTGCCACAGTTTATATTCCTTTTCAAGTTAGAATAATCATATCTTTTTTCAAGTCCACCAAATACTTTTAATGAATTTGAGAGAGGTGAGCTAGAGCAACATGTGCGGGTCCTAAATTTGTATTTCTTTCTACTTTTTCGGGTATTTAAAAGCTCTGTTTCCCTTATTATCGCTCCATATTGAAAATAAATTTAGCTTACCTTTTCAAACATATGTGGTAGCAATAAGTAAGATGGCTACTTTTGCTGACCAAACTGTTGTAATTGCTTTTGCAGGTCAACGCCATTGCAAGTAATTCATATTTTGGGCAACTTCATGAGAATTTGGTCTGTGTACTCCTTATATAACTACCTATCCAGTGGTGGGGATTCAGTAGCTGGATTTATCTTCAGTTGTCTTGTACCCGCTTCAATCATCTTCTTTGTCTTACAGAAGCCATGGAAAGGCCGGCCTTTGACCAACGCACAGGTTCTGCTGTACCTTCCCTTTTTTTGAGATTACTTCGCCTGCTATTAGATACCTGCTTTCTTTTTATTCAGTTTGGTTGCATTGTTGCATGTCTTAGTTCAGGTCATTCCCACAGTTATCAATGGAGGAATCCTGGCGCTATACTTTGTGTTATGGGGTAAAGGACTTCTTGCTTGTGGGCCACTAGTGTAAGTATATCGTTCTTTCAGCACTATGAAATTGTCAGATACTCAGATAGCTAATTGATCTGTGGGGTGTGGTGCAAAAATGTAAGGGAATATCTAGTCCAAACTTCCTTCATGCAATCGTGCAAACCATGCTACGAGCCATTATCGTGAAAATGAGCCGCATACTATGGATGTGCATCACGGGTCTAATTCTCTAGCTTCCCTGTATGTTGGTCCAACGTATGATTATCCTTGCCATTCGGATTGGACAGATTAGGACATGAATTTGCATGATCGCATGTACAAGGGATTTGCACTTACTCTCCCATTGATGCAATCAAGTTCTGAACACTTCAATTGCAAAACAATGTTCATAATATTATCATTTACATATATATCATGCACTGATACAAGTACTTTTCATTGCTTTGAGCACAGGGATTTTGTTTCCGGAGAAATTTCGTGTAACTCGTTCATTCCGCCGAGGCAAAAAAGTCCTATATTTTTCATTGTTTTGTTCGGATTTGATTCTTATTTGGGGTCAAAACTCAAAAGAGTGGCAAACCCTAGGAGAACATACAAAAGTGCCTAGCTCAGTGGTTAGCCCCATTTTCTGCATGTACCCCGTCCAGGGTTCAATTACCTTGATGCCAACTTTTTTCGTTATTCTCAGTCTCTGACAAGCGGGCCTCACAGCTACAATGAATGAAAAAAAAAAGAAATTACAGGCATTGGGATCGAGCTCAGAACCTCGTCCACACGTGCCTGCAGCCTTGCCAGTGGGCTGGATAATTTAGTACACATAGAGTAGATAGTTTCATCTCTAGCCTACCCCAACTTGCTTGGGACAAAGGCTTTGTTGTTGTATAGAGCAGATAGTTTCTTTTTACCGGGTAAACTTTTTGAAAATTCAAATTTGTTTAAACTGTTTTGATGGGTTCCAAAACGAAAAAAGCAAAATTTGTGACTTTAGTTGGTTCCGCTGGAGAACAAAGAAAAAGGGAATATGATTCCCTGTTTGAGCATCCTAATTATATTACTAGAAGAACTTGCCAATTTTGTTGTGCACTTGCATCTAAACTGCATTTTACTCTTGTCTATTGAGTAGCGCTCTGCTGGCGGAGTATGCAGGTGCGGTTCTTGGAGTTCTCTCTGCTGCTTTGTATGGAAGGAGAGTTAATATATGGAAAAAGGCAAGTTGCTGATTTTAAATAGAATTAAATGTGTCTAACTGTTTTTTATATTTTATTTGTTGATTATATGTTGTTCTATACAAGTCATCTAACACCTGGAAACTATTACTTTTACGTGGCTAACCTAAAGCATTTTGTAGTCACTGTTCTTTTACAGCCTATTTGGTATAGATCAATGCTTCTTTTCGGTAAATATGTAGATAAGTGAGATATCGTTTACATGCACATGCACTGGTACAGGTATCTGGTCAATAAGTGCACTTTATATAGAACATAACTTGAAGTTGTGGTTGCTCAAATAGTCAAATGGGCATAAAGAGCAGATAAGTGTGCACACATTGAACATGCCTTGCTATGCATTAGCATATTGTTCATTAAAGTTACACGTCTAGTACGCCCTGCTACATTTCAGCTATTTAATGCCTTGTGTCATGTTCAGCTGGCTTTCTTAAAACACACACTCTTATACTTTTGAAGCAGCAACTGCCCAGGTTCCTCTTTAGATGGTACTCATGTCTGTTTCCCCTGAATTTGTACAAATTTTGTAGATTGGCGGGCTTGCTGCTATGTTGGTAGCATACTATCTCTTATCAAATGGGTGGGCAACAAGAACACATTCGCCACTATGTATACTATTGCAGACATACTGTTCATAATTCTACATTTTTGCTGGTTAAGACTATACCAAAAAATATTGCACCGTAAGGACCCTACCTGTAATGGACTCATGTAAATGTGTTGGGAGTTCTTGACTTTATACAGATAGCTTTGGAAGTGAACCGCTGGAGAAGGCAACTCAAACAATTGGAATGAAAGAAATGGTAGTGCCAATTACTGCTGGGATTTTATCTGCTTTAAGGAGAGTATTAGCTCGGCGTGTTTCTCTCAAGGTACTCTCGGTTTAAGTAATCTTATCTCAGTCATGAATTAAACCTTCTAGTTGTTTTCCTTATTCTATGCTAGCGAGAGATTTATTAGAAATTGATAATCACAAGCCTTTTGTTCGTCTGCAGAATCAACTTAAAAGGAGACTTCATGCAATAACTATTGCTTCTGCGACATGTTTTCTTTTTCCATTTGCGATGTGGGACACAATCCTAGTGAGTATATATTGTCTATGCTCTATACATAATACTTTCTGCGGTCAGGAAGATTTGCACCTTTTTCCTTTGGTATGTAGTGATACACTGATAGTTGTTTTCTTGATTGCAGGGTTCAGCATCTGACAGCATAGTTAAACTACAGTTTCCAAGCTGGGCATACTTGAGTACCGTTGTGTTTGGGATTGTGCTAATATTCTATGTTGACAATGGTGCCGAGGAAAAGTAAGATTTTTCTCGCAAGAGTGAAACTATTTTGATTGAAAAAGTAAATTAAAAAATTCTCAAATCCTTCCATCAATTGTCGTATGATGTTGTAAATTTGTAAACAGAACCTGCCTAATTCTTTTGCTATCATCAGTCTCAGCTAGATCCTCAGCAGATTATAGATTTTAACTTATTATCCCTCAAAAATCTTCATGTGTAACCATAGGAAATGGTTTATTTTCTTTTCTTGGATGCTTCTTGAAGTGTTGTATTGACCATAAGACTTGAACTGTGTTCTTTTAGTTAACTGTGTCCATTTCGCTCCATGATCAGCTCTTCCCTTCATGCTTATAACATGTTTACTTGGTTGTTATTCCTGCCTGGCAGGTTGCATATGGTTTTTTCTTCTCCAAGGCACTTAATGGTTTCAACAGGTTGCATCATTATTTTGGAGATGTTGTACAAAATGGATTTCTCCCTTTTGGGATTCGTGCTCTGTTCCGTGATTTTAGGATTTGGTGAGTTTTGAGGTCTCATTCTCTGTATCCATTGTTCAATTCTAAATTTGCTGTGTCAGTTGTACTGCTATGGTTATACAACTTTTCTTGTTCTGAATATTTTACTTCTTTAATTGGTAATTGGCCCACCAAATGAAATATATGTATCTTCATTCTTTTCCTTCAGTACAACGACTAATGTTATTCATTTGCAGGCATTTTTGAAGCTACCTCCTTGGAGCGCTCAAAGAAAAGCCCTTTAGAGACACATGAACTGTCAAATGGAGTGTTCCACAATCAGTTGCCAATTTCAGCACTTCCGAGCTGAAGAATATACAACCTGGGTGAGATGCATTTAAAAAAAATTATGTTTGGTTGTGTACGAATATCAAACTACTTATCTTTTTAGTTAGTTGTGGCACATATTAGTAATATCAATTTGTCATACATTGGCTCCTAGTGTGGGGACAAATCATTAGAGAAGTCTTGAATTCTGTGAAAACTCGACTAAGAGCTCAACTCTTTACAGGTCCTAACATGCTTTATCTGGTAACTGAACCGACAGATTTAACCCTTCTTTCTTCTTGTACTGCATAACATGGAAATTGGTCGCTGCTGCATAGCTCAGATGAATGCTATTCTTTGTCTGAAGGTTTGCACCAGACAAAAAAAAAGGCCTGGATGTTTTGACCTGCCAATTTGTTTGTGACTCAATTCTTGATGCTGGTAGCTACATCCATCCCTGTAACTCCCTGTATCTGTAAATCCATATTGGCCCTGCAGGTAATACAATTGTTACAACACCTTCCCGAATTTTTTAATAATGTTTTTTGTATTAGAATTTTAAAAATATTGCACGAATTTTAAAAATTACAAAACATAACCCAGTGTCGTGAGATGGTTCTGCGAAAATTGATTTTCTCAGGTTGGAGTAACAAAAATATATACTTTCATGGATTGGTTTAATAAAAATTTAATTTTCACAGTTTAAAAGTGAAAATATTTTCGCGTTTGAGAGCGTGAAATATGAAATTTGTCGCAGGACTGAAATGTGAAAACTAATTTTCACAGGATGGGCACGCGAAAATTAGTTTTTTTAGGATGGGCATTTTTTTTATCTTATTGAAAAATAGTTTATTTTTTATGCATGGAAAAATTAGTTTAAATTTATTGGACTAGTTCAGCGAAAAATATTTATTGTGTAAATAGTTATCCGAACAGCAGCATGGAGTGTTTTATTTTTTCATTTTTTCATTTTTTGTTTGATGTAAATTTGTTGACATTTTTTTTATTTGATGTAAAATTATGTGAGTAATTTTTTTGAGTGAAGTAATCTTAAGAGGGTGAAAATATATTTTTTCAAACACTAGTAGTTTATGGTATGTGTAACATGTGTGTCTGCGGTCTTCATCAGTCCATTAAAGTTGAAAAAGGGAGCGGTCAGAGTTGTGACCGCTCCACCCAGCTGTCGTCACCGCCACCCTCGTCCTAAAATAAATATCACAAATTAAATTGTACATCTATATGATATTATATCTGATATAGATATAAATTATTTCTACATACCTTTGAAACTAACAAATATTTATACCTACATCTAAAACTGACAAATATTTCTACATATACCTAAATTTATTCCTCTACTCATTTATCCTAATATAAATATACAAATATCTACAACTAACAAATATTTACATAAATCTAAAACTAATAAATATCTAATTAAAATTACATAACCTAAACAAATAACAAAACCAACCAATACATGCAAAAAAATTTACCTCCTCCTCCTGCTCCCACCTTCCTCTCTCTTCTCCTGCAGCCTCCTTCCTCTCCCTCTCCTTTCTTTCTTCTCTTCTTCCTCTTCTCTCTCAACCGGCGCCATTGTCTTGGAGGAATACGTACGAGGGCAAGCGTGTGACCGGCAACGGAGTAAAGCGAGGCATACACAAGTGAGCAGTGCGAAGACCAGTTTTCGTGTGCCCATTTTGCGAAAATCGGTAGTTTTCACACGTCCATCCCGAGAAAACTAGTTTTCGCATTTTGGTCCTGTGACAAATTTCGTATTGCGCTCTCAAGATGCGAAAATATTTTATTTCGCACTTTCAATCCGCGAAAATTAATTTTTCATTAAACCAATCCGCAAAAATATATATTTTCATTACCCCAACTCACGAAAATAGATTTTCATGGAACATCTCGCGACAGTGGGTTATTTTTGAAGTTTTTTGAATTTGTACAATATTTTTGAAATTCCCATAAAAAAATAATATTAAAAAAATTCCCTTTTCCCCTGCATGCAGCATGTTAGTGGTGAAATTTTCTCGGTTGGACACGCAGTTGATTTTAGATGCCGTAACCGAACGTGCAATTTCTTTTTGGGAACACGATGAAATGATTAACATGCTCACTCTTTTTTCTTATACGAAAATACTAAACATGACTACCGCCGTCTCGCTCACACAGCCTGCCGTCGTTCTTGCCGCAACGCAACCAGAACGGCTGCACACACGCGCCGGCAAGAGCTGTTCCAAGGACACAGCGCCACGCTGCATAGGACAACTCCCCCTTTCGGCCGCGAGCTCCATTCCATTTTGCGCAAATTTGACCAGATTCCACTTTGGCAATGACGGGAGAGAAGGTTACTTTATTGGCTCCGAGATTGCCCAAATTTGAAACTATCATGCGCATTTGTTGGTTAATCTTAAGAAAAACAAAACGGACTCGGCATTGTATTTCCTATTAAGAATAACATGTATTCATATGCTTCAGATTAAGTTATGCATGCGCTTCAGATTATTAGCTTAGAGTTCATCACCGGCCAACCATATTCTATCACCATTAATCCCACAAGCTTCTTATCCATTCCTGTTTGATCGTGGTGGTAAAGTCAACCCAGAAAATTAGACGATTATCTTGTCCGGTTCAAAAGCACACAGAACAAGAAGAGTAATACATTGCTTTCCGACGTAATTGAACTCTATTGATTGGATACACATCTCCCTAACAAAATTAATCAGGAATGAATCGATAGGGCATTTGGTAGAAAATATCGTCTATAAGACCCAAAGCTGCACCTATTTGCAAACTGAAATGTACTTCATATAGGCTGTCTCAATTCTATTATTCTTTGTTCGTAACTCTTTACCCAACGGGATCTAGAACTTAACCCCTAATCACCGCCGCTGGAGACCCTAAGCCCCTAATCACCGCTGCTGGGAGTGACCAAATGGCTCGGGAGGGGAATGGGTGTGCGGGTGTTTGGGGGTGCCGGGGGGGGGGGTGTAACTCAATGATTTTTTCATGAAGAAATATTTAATTTTTTTGTTATTCTAATTTCGCTGAGGATGACAAATATGTCCTTCTAAGTCTATAACAGTGGGTCTAATAACAAATTTTCCACTCTACTGGATGACAAGTGGCAAAAAATCAAATGTCCCTCCCGCAAGTAGGTGTTGGGCCACTTCTGTGTTTTAGGTGTTACACGGTGGTGAATTTTTTTTATATTTCGAAAATTAAAAAGAATGTAAAACTACAAATCCGTTTGAAAAAAATTCTAAAATAGGTTAAGAGTGTCGCCCTTCCAATGGGTGATAAGGTATTTAAAAAAAATAAAGATGTCAGCCTTTCAACAGACGGCGGTATGTTAAAACAGCTACGTTCTGTTGCTCTCAAAATTCAAAACATTATCGAAATAATTATAAAAAATCTAAAAAAAATGTAAGTTGTAGAGGATACTATGATCTAGCTATGAAAATTTTAGACAAACATATTATATGTACAATGAGAAACAAAAAAGATAATTTTTATTGACAGTCTATCAATAAAATTTGTTTTTTGGTTTCTCATTGTAAAAGTAATTGTTTGAGTTGATTTTTTAGATATAGATTACAGCATCCTCTACAACATAGTTTTTTTACAACATAGTTTTTTTACATAATTTTTCATGACTATTTTGATAGTGTTTTGAATTTTGAAGTAATGCAACGCACTATTTTTTTTTATTGTTTTACATACTGGCCGTTGAAAGAACATATCTTTATTTCTTTAATCCTGTCACCTATTGGAAAGCTTGCTGTCGCCCTTGCAACCAGTGAGAATAGTCTATTTTTATATTTTTTTTCAAATGGCACCTAATTTTGTAATTTTTTGATTTTCAAAATATAAAAAAAGCTCTATGAGGTGGTATGTGAAAAGCGCGTTTGGTAGAAGCGGCCCAGAAGCACGCCATTTGGGGATCAAATGTGCAGTTTTTTATATTTATATTTTTATTAAATATTTAAATAAATAGACTCTTGATGGTAGATTTGCAGAAATAGACATCTATCACCTTCTGAAAGGGTTGGCGGTAAGGATACCACAGTAACACTGTCATCCATTACCGTCCTCTTAGAGGGAGGGTAGGGACCTCCCCGCGCCTGCCACCCTTACCGCCCTCTGAGAGGGAGGGCGGTTAGCCCCCTACCGCCCTCTCAGGGGGTGGTTAGGGGCTGCCCCCACCCGGTCTCCTCTCCTCTCCATCCCTATATAAAGGCTAAAATTCAGGTAAAATACTCATTTTAATCTGGAAAAAAAGAAAGGAAGAGGAGAGGAGAGGAGAGGAGAGGAGAAGAGGAGAAGAGAGGAAAGGAAGGTAGCACAGTGAAGTTCTACTGTTTTTGATCTGTGGATTTTGGATCTCGCTTTCTGGTAATTTTTTTATACTTATATTTTTATTAGTAATTAAAGTACCACTAGATCTAGGATTTGCCAGTATAACAATAGCTATATTAGATATGACATAGGGTTTAGAAATGTAGGATGTGCTGTATTTTATAGTATATTGTAAATATTAATTACAGCATGGTAGGATAGCCAGCAGATGCATAATAGTATTTAGAGTATGGTAGTTTTGAATATCTAGATTTTACAGAATAATGATGTAAGTAATAATGATATCTAATTAGAAACTTTATTAAATATATGGAGGGTTAATTAGTTTAATTTGGTTAGTTTGCTTAGAGGCAATATTAAATAAACCTATTTTTAGGTGATCATCGGTGTTGGTAATTTTGTTAGAGTTTCGATAATCAGAAATATAGTTTTCCGGTATTAACATTGGATATATTTTCGGATGTTTTCACGGATGTCAGATAAATTATATTTTTAGATATATTATGGTGAATGTCAAATTAGTTATGGTACTAGCGGGGTAGATCTCTTTGGATTTTAGCATGTCGTTAAGGGACTTAGTAGAGCTAATGGGAGGACCATAGTGGGCGTGTGCAAGTGGTTGATGCGCCATTTTCAACTGGATCCCCAGCAACATGAGCTTGTGCTAAGCCGTGATAATCATGGGTACTTTGGGGAGCTCGTCCCGATCAATGCGACATCTACTTGGAGGCAGTATGTAGATATATCATGTGACCGTGGTCTCCCTCTTGTGCTGTTAGCTGAGGTGTACCAGAAGGATCCAATAAAGATAAACTCTGCGGAAGCAATAGTGAGAACAAGTCAGACAGTGTTAGATGAAGCAGACCCGACAAATGTCGGGGACGAGCAAGATGTTGGGGATGTGCGTGAGATGCAACCGAGGGGTATAGCCAATGAGAGGGAGCACATCCCTAGCATAATTGAAGAGATGGAGATGAAGGATCAAGAGCTGCAAGAAGCCATTGCCGATGAGGATTCATACAACGTGGAGGGAAATGCTCCTGTTCCTACAGAGAGGAGGAATCAGAAATTTTTGAAGCTAGTGATCAGTGAGGCTCATCGGACACCGTGGGATATCATGAGAATGAGGTATCTCAAGATGCTATGTACCCTAGTATGGAGGCTGTTATTGATGTAGTTAAATTTTGATCGCTGTTTCTTCAGAGGCAGTTCAAGGTTGTGAAGTCTAGTAAAGGGAGTATGACATCAAGTGTTTGGTGCCTGATTATCCTTGGCGGGTGCACGCTTTCAGGAGGAAGTGGATTGACTATTGAGAGTTTTCAATAGTCAGGGAGCATAATTGTCATATTGAGGAAATAGAGTTCTCCCATCGAAACCTGTCATATGCTTTTGTTGCCAATGTTTTGTATGGGGCGTTTGTGGACAACCTAAAGTATGAGCCACGATCAATAATCCGTGCTATTGAGGAAATATTCCAGTACACAATAAACCATGCCAAGGCATGAAGGGCGAAACAGAAGGATATTTAGATGAGGTTTGGAACATACGAAGATTCATATGACAATCTACCGCGTCAATTAGCCACAATATGTGCGAGAAACCCTGAAAGTTACTATAACATCATGCATTACCCCTCGACTAATGTGAAGTATAGCAGGAAACGAGTATTGCAGCGTGCTTTCTTTGCATTTGTGGCAACCATCAAAGCATTTAGACATTGTCAACCCATCATTTGCTTGGACGGGACGTTCCTCAGTGGGAAGTATAAACGACAGATATTGTCTGCAATTGGGGTCGACAAGGCGGGAGGGCTTGGAACAACCAAGTCCTGCCACTGGGGTTTGCCTTCGTGGAGAGTGAGAATGGGGACAACTGGTATTGGTTCCTTGAGTGGGTGAAGCATGCTATTATTCTGGACCGGTTAGATGTTTGTTTGATTCATGATAGATACGCAGGGCTGTTGTAGGCTTTACTGGATATGCAATATGGTAGTGTTTGATGGTGTGTTACAGCAAAGTGGCCCGACTTGAAGAGTAGGTGGTGCATGAGGCATATGAGTGCAAACTTTTATAGAGAATTCAAAAACATGGACTTGATGAATCTTTTCAAGAAATTGAATAGCCAAAACCAGCAGAGAAAGTTCAATGCCCTATAGGCAAGACTAGACGAACTAATCATAAATCAGACAACTGAGCTAGAAACCACAGGAGATGAACCGATTGCTCTTGGATCTCTCCTAACAGATACTCCTGAAATAGTAAGGAGGTCAGGGTCAACTATCAGGAACTTTTCACAGTTGATATAAAATGAGCCAAAAGAGAAATGAGCTTTGATGTATGACAATGGAGGGGCAAGGTCTGGGATAATGACAACTAATCTTGCTGAGGTCTACAACTGGGTCATGCGGGGTATGAGATCCCTCCCACTTATTGGAATTGTAGAAGGTATTATGCATGAGACTTGTAGATATTTTATTGATCGCTACGCAGCTGCTTCGAAGGCAATGGAAGATAACTGTATGCTGTATGGATGATGCTATGTGAGTACATGGAGAACGCCACAAAGAAGGCACATATGCACCGTGCCAATCAGGAGGGAACTGTGGAGCACAGGTTCAGTGTCTTGTGCCATGATAAGGGTCGTAGGGGTGGTAGACGTGAGCGGCTTGTGCAAGAGTGCATGCTTAGGATTGGAACATGCATCTGTACGTGCCAGAAGCTACAATTGCTACAGAGGCCGTGTACACAAGTCATAGTTGCATGTGGGGAGCACAATATGCTACCCAGGCAATCTGTTTCTAAGTACTTTATGAAGGATCGATACTGAACATATGGAACCATGAGCTGTATGGCTATGACATTGTTGATACATTTACAAGTAATCCAAGTCCCTCATGAATCTATGTGCCAGACTTTGAGAGGGTGAAGAACACACCGGGATGTCGACAAACTCGACGGATTTGAAACGATATGGATGAATCCGAGGTGGGTCCAAGGGTGAAGCGATGCAGCAAGTGCAATGAAACAAGTCACACATATAAGTACTGTCCGAAAAATATACCTGTTGTGTAGGTGGGGTCATGATGGCGGTTAAGCGTGAATGTATTTTGTGCACTCGATGTTATATTTGTAAGGTATTCGCCTTAGTTATCTACGTTGCATTTGGACCTTACATTTGTATCTAATTGTGTACCTACATGTTGTAATATACTCATGTAACTTTGTGTACGTGTATGTTATATGCTATTCACGTAACTATGTGTATATTTTTCATGCAACAAACTATTTATATTATTCATGTATATTTGGTTGCAATGTATATTTGGTTTCAATATATATTATTCTTATCTACATGTTCTAATATATTCTTTTATATTTGGTTTCAATGTAGATAAGGCGCACCCACCGATCCCCGAGCTTCTTGACTCTGCAGTGGACAAGAAGCACCGCAGCTTCTTGTCTGCCGTTCACCAAACGGAGTTAGGGTTTTTTTCGACCACATGGCCCTGGGGAGCTACTTATGATCGATGATCATTGGAAGCACCGGTATGTCGCTAATTAGCTACGTATGTGCCAATTTATTTATTTATTGCATGCCCCACATTCACTTTATATTCCAAATGGTGCAGGTTGACAGCATCTAGACTCCTACCACTGCGTCGTTTGGTGGAGGCCTGAGCGACAGAGAACCCTGAGGCAGCGGCGAGGCGATTCTATTTTAACTGCTCACTGATCGCTACACTGGTTGACTGGTGGAGGCCCGAGACCCATATTTTCCACCTCCCCTGCAGCGAGATGACTCCAACGTTGCAGGACGTAGCCTACCTGTTAGGCTTACCTTGTGCCAGAGCTGCAGTTGGAGTCATCGATGTGGATGCAGACTGGATGAATGTCATGCATCAGGGGTTTGCCCCTGTTCAGCAGATTGACGACGCACCCGCCTGCGTGCCCGAGTTCCCGTCAGATCCGCGAGGGCCCACGAAGAAGTGGATCCTCCAGTTCTAGGTACCTTACAATTTACCTTCCCAATTACTTTATAATTTTTAAGATATTTTACTCATCATCATTTGTATTACTTGTAGCCTGCATACATGCACTCGAAGGCTGGCTTGTACTCGGTCTCGAGGCACTTAGAGGCCTACCTGCTTTGGTTGTTCGGCTGGGTTATGTTCACTAGCGACCAAGGCTACCTGGTGTCAAGGACCCTTGTTCCGTACGTGAGGTGAATCGCAGATGCGGAGCCCAATGATGTCCCCTAGTTGAGCTGGGCCTTTGTTGTCCTTACTGCGACGTATCGGGTCTTGTGCAACGCTTGCACGAAGAAGGAGCCACTAGCTTACATTTGCTGGGTTCCCACTACTACTGCAGCTGTAGTCTTACGAGCGGTTTGTGATAGGCCGGCTCATTGTGGACCAGTCCCTGTACACTGAGGAATGGTATGGTGAGCCCGAGGAGGACGAGCCCACCAGGGGCTCGCTGTGGTGTCGACGCTGGGTACGTACGAAATATATTATTACTTCACTTGTCACATGTTTTAGTTCTGGTTTCTTACTATATTTCTCCATAGCCACACTGGGCGCATGAGCAGAACCATAGCGCGCACGAGCTTTTTAGGTCACAGTTTGACTGTCTTTGTCTAGATGACGTGGTCTGGACCCCCTACAACCACTTGTTCATCCAAGCCCTTGCGCCTATCGGTCTATCTCCGTTGTGTAGCTGCGACGAGGAGTACTGGCTTACGAAAAACCCGCTCGTCTTCGACATCTACGTCGAGGAGTACTCACCCCACCGCGTCATGAGGCAGTTCATACGCTTCCAGGCTTTCCCTCTCGTCAACGTTCGCATGGTTCCAAGCCACATCCACAGGTAACTATAATCAAATAAATAATCCATAGCATTCATCTAATTGACAGTCTATGTAATGTGGTTGACTTGCAAGTATACACGAAAGGGACAATCGGGTGGCAACCTTTGGGCAGATTGCTTGGCGTTGTATGTCTCAGCGTGGGCCCATGCCCTTGAGGATGTCGTCGAGGAGCCTCGTCGTTTCGCCGAGCCGAGCTTCGAGGAGTACCTATAGTGGTACGTCTCACGTACATATACACGGGTCACCTACACCCCAAGACTGTCCGGCACCACGTCTCATCGACTACGGAGGCCTACCCGGGCCATTGGGACGAGGACGCTGCATTAGCGGTACGTGTAATTAACATCTCATTTATTTATCATATAATCTCATAAGAACGACTATTAACTAAAATTCTCATTTCTTGTTTGTTTCAATAGGCCGATATCATTTACGATATCCATAGGGACACGGCTGGAACCATGGATCACCTCAGACAAGGGGTGCAGCTTAGTGTGGCGGATGTAGTGGAGTTTGTCAAGCGGGTTTTTGACAAGACTGCGAGGGCCCTAAAGCTTACATCTTGCCGATCCACCGTAGATATCGCCGATGCTCCTACCAGGTCGAGTGGGGTCCTCACAGAGTCATCCAGGAGATCTGATGTGCAACGCCATCCATCAGGACCAGCACTCACACGACCACCTGGACTATGCCCTACATGCCCGGACACAATAGGTACGCATATTTCATACGCACGGCGGTTAGAGATATTCTTTTGTTACTGATGCATTAATTTTAAACAAATATTAGGTGCACCTACATACGTCTCAATGCTGCCACCTAGACCATGCCCAGTACCGACACCCTCACTGCTTGTAGGCCTCTCAGGTAATGGGTGACACTAAATTGCCGTATTCAATATATTCAATAGTATATCTAATATATTCCACATGTTACTACAGTGATGAAGTCAGGCCGTCTTCATCTGCATCTCGACCGATCGCACATCCACCGTTCAGAGCTCCACCGTTCGTAGCCTACTATGGCACTCACGTCTGGCCATCTACTGCTGAAACTGCATACCATACAGCCACAATATTGCATTTTATACAAATACTTCCATTTGCACATTTTCCGTATCTAATAAATTCATCTGTTCATACGCCCCTCAAGTTAGTACACATGGACGACGGCGGAACCTTCCTAGTCATCATACCTGAGTCAGGAGGATGAGACTGGGCCAGACCCCTCGTTCAATCTCGTGAGGGACTTCTTTGGGACCACACTAGACTACGACGTCATTGCGCAGTCCCAGCTGCCCAGTGCTCGATTTCGGACACAGCACCATGCAGGTTGGTCAACACCTTTGATCCCTACTAAGCCTACCATGCAGGTTGGTCCACTCGACTCCCTGACCTACTCTAGGGGCCACGTGAGGGCGAACCAATAGCAGTGGCTCCCAGACCATGATGGTGGGGACGGTTGACGGTAGCGGGGGAGACATCAGTAGGATTGTATCTTTGCTTTTGTAACTTATATATCTGTTTAATGATGCATCTTCAATTAGCAAACTAGTCTAACATATTCGGACGTGTCTACTTTCTATGGTCTACTTACCATGTCATAACTGCATTTTTTAATCCAACATGATCGCACGCTAGTTGCATTTCTTAATCCAACATGACCACACGCTACTTTCTATCATCCTCGGCTTTGTATGAACCGTTCACGACAGAGCTAGAAAAGTATTTCTTACAAAGCTACTTATACACGAAGTGACCACACAACACCTCTGTCGGGAGTCTAGATTTAGACACAAAGTGACCACACAACTCAGCTTTAACCATGAAATGACAACACCTCTGTCCTGATGTAATCTATAGACACGAAGTGACCACACGACTCAACTTTAAACATGAAATGACAACACCTCTGTCCTGACATAGGCTGTAGAAAAGAAGTGACTATACGGGAGAGCTTTAACCATAAATTAAATGACAACACATGTATCTTGACACATAGAATCTCTGCCCAACATCAATGCCACAACTTTTCCATTCTTAAACAGGGAATCAAATGTTTCAGCCCCCCGCCAAGCCTATGCACTTAGTCCATGCACCAGCCCTCAGCCACCATAAATAACCCCACCTTAATCCATGGATACACCATTCATTCCTTAGCTCTCTCAATTGCAATGTCTTCCTCAGCTCCACCAAGCCCACCCAAGAAACATTGGAGGATTTTCATCTCCCAGGGGGTCGAACCACCGGTGTGCTTCTGTGGTGACCTTTATAGGCTTCACGAGTCCCAGGACATCTCCTACACCTATGGCCTACGCTTCTTCACATGTGCCAACTACCAATACGACAAGCTTCAATATGGACAGTATGAGTACCCACCGGTATAGCGACATAGATCAGTCATGTGACACTTTCCACATCTTGTCCCTGATTTCACGCACTGTTTTACTAATCTCACATCTTGTTTTATTTGTCCAGTCTCCTCCACCTATCTGTGACTTAATTGAATGGCTCGATATTGAGCAAAATAAAGACCAGAAGTGGTGGGTCAACATGAGCATGCGGTGGAGGAGGGAGGCGTACGCACGCCGAGAGGATGAGCAACAGTAGGAGGAACTACGGCTGAAGCATCAGTAAGAGGAGCGCATGAGGAAGGCAGTGCAGGACCATACTGTGGCTCAAGCTCGCGAAGCTGAGAGGGCAAGGAAGCAGAAGAGGGCCCGTCGTGCTAAGGCGGCTGGTCCCAATGCCCCGAGAAAGGGCAAATATCCTAGATGCACTAAATAGAGAGCATCTAATGTAATCCGACATATTTTCACTCCCTAAGACATGTTAGGATTAGCAGCGGCACGCTATTAGGTTGATCTTTAGGCGTACCGTACATGCCACCAATTTTTATCATCGTGTTTTCATGGTTAGGGTCCCATGTAATGTTTGCCACCGTATGTCCCATGTAATGTTTGTCAGCGTATGTAACCTCCGTTCCAGGTAATATGCTAAGAGTGCTTCACATCTACAATTGTTCACAAAATTAGATTTTGTATCTGCCCAACAATACATCAATTGATACAATTTTACATCAAATACATAAACAAATATCGACAAATTTACAATGATCCACAATTTCCAAAATATCACTACTCTGTGATGCCGTTTTGGTTACTTTTTGATCGTTTCGATCCAAAATTTCCAAACTATCAATTTCCAAAATTTTCACCGAATGAATGTGCACTAATTTTCAAATTGAGCTATACAAACGTTAAATTAAAAAAATAAATTTCACCAAGGCTACCTGCCCTATCAGTGGGCGGGTAGTGGCTACCCGCCCTCTCATAGAGCGATAAGCCTACCCGCCCTCTCAAAGGGTGATTAGTCCCTACCCGCCCTCTGAGAGGGCGGCTAGGGCGGCAGGCACCGAGGTGAGCTCCACCCCCAGAGGGCGGTAAGGGTTGGCAGAGCCATCGTGGCATCCCTACCACCCTTTGAAAGGGCTGCAGCACTTTCAGAGGGCGGTAGGTGTCTATTTCTACAAATCTTGCCATCAGGAGTCTATTTATTTAAATATTTAATAGAAAAATATAAAAAATAAAAAGTCCTTTTTTCAACATAAATTGGTGAGAAGATGTTCCAAACAAGGCCATAGATGGCGCGCTACCTTAAGCTAACGCGTAGCGCAACCCGCCTAATCAATCAAGCCCACCAAGTTGTAGCCCACGATGCATTTTATCTCTGTGCAGTTGGCTGCAAGTATGAAGCTTGTTTTCGACTTTTCCTCTGTGCAAATGGGCTACAAGTCCTTAGACCATTTTCAAATAAATTTTGTGCATTAAACATTTCAGAAAGTTTAGATTCAGCGTTATGAAAAGATTCAACATTTTGATAAAACTATTTCAACATTTTATGTGAAAATTTTGAAATAGAATATTCAAATGTTCAACTGGCACATTCAAAATGTTGATTTTTTTAAAAAATAAGGAGTTTAAAAATATATTCATATTGGATATCATTTTGTTACATTACTTTCAAACAACACGATCATTCAAATAGATTTGAAAATAGATATACAATATGAGAGAAAAGTTCATTTGAATTGAGGCTCAAAATAGATTCCCACCCACCTTCTCCAATCGGGTGGTGACTGTCACGTCCCAAATTCTTAATCACGCATTTAAGCAAAATCATGCTTCTCAAGCATTATGCTTAATTTTGCGTAATGGTAATTCGGAACGCTAATGCACTTCATTAAAGGTCAATTGGATGAGAGAAGAAAATTCGGGAGAGAAAGGAGTTGAATTCATAGTCTAAACAGACTCCTTTCTCTAACACGTGGGCCCCACACCTCACCCACACTCTCTCTCAAGTGGGCAGCACCCCACCTGCCCTCTCTCTCACCTCTTCTCACTCCCCACGTGCCCACCCGAGCTGCAGTAGTAGCAGCTCCCTCTCTCACTCTCCCACTCAAGCTCACTCTCTCTTTTCTCCCAAAATCCGAGCTCAAGTGGAGGATTCAAGGTATGCATATGGTACCATTGCATTCTCTAGCTCATGATCTACTCATCTATCCAATCTATTTTCATTTTCGTGGAAGAATCAAGTAGTTCTTGAAGTTCTTGGCGTTCTTGAGCTTTTTGGAGCAAAAATGGAGTTTTGGGCTAATATGAGCTCTAGAGTTGTGTTGCTAGTTGATTAGTAAGCTCCAGGACCATTGGACTATCCCTAACATGTTCCCTTTTGTCTTGGAAAAGATTTCAACTTGAATCAACCAAAAATCCACTCGAGAACAGCCTTTCTGGGCTGACACGGATATTCTGGACTCACCCGGAGACTCCGGGTTCAGCAGAAATAGTCCGTTGAATTGTGTTCAAAATTGGTTAGGGTTTAGGGTGCAAGATTGGTTTAGAACCTTTTGGATAGGGAATATGCACGTTTATGTAGCACAGATTTGTAAAGTGAGTCAAATCACCCGAGGGAAAAATCGTGAAGAACCAAGTCTGTATCACTCGGATAATCCGGTCAAACCCGGAGACTCCAGGCAGTTATTTGATCGTGTAGCCGAGAGCTTCGTTCGGAACCTCACTCGGAGTGTCCGGTACATCTCGGATAGTCTGGACCAACCCGGAGGTTCCGAGTTAAGTTAGAGTAGTAGCTAACCGAGAGCATTCACCGGAGGATGGCTCGGATACTCCGGGACTTGGATATTCTGGATTCACCCAGATACTCCGGGCGAGTCAAATAAAAAGCAGCAACTGAGTCAAATAAAAAGCAGCAACTGAGTGCCTCTTCTGGAAGTTCACCCGGAGGGTCCGAACCCGGATACTCCGAACCAATCCGGATACTCCGGATGGCTGTTTTTTTTTTCGGATTTCGTTTGGATCGTTTCGTATTGCGTTGATTCACATATCTTATATTTCTAGCATGTTTTTAAGCTTTGTGGTATACGTTTTTGCAATTCATTCATACTCATTGCATTGCACACGTTGATCCTTTTTAGAGATCGCCGATCCGTCGATACCGGAGGCCCAGGGTGATCCTGACATGCCCCACCTATTTGAGCCAGTGCATCCAGGCAATCAACTAAGCATATTGATCCCACTTGTGTAATAGGATAAGTCTAAAATTGATGAAATATGCTTATGTATGTATGCATGTTTTGTGAGTCAGTGTCGGGTACCAAAGGGTAGAACCTATGCCGATTGCATTCTTCTACCTTGAATACTTGTGTATTTACATTCCTTGCAGCCTTGAGATGTTGTCAATGTCTAGGTATGAGTTCGACTTATATGCTTAGCCATGCTTAAGTCATTCGGTAGAAGTCGAACGACGGCGCATCTCGTTGTTCGCGAGCATAGGACCTTCTTATGATTACATACACTTGTTGATGTTGAGATGGTTGTATGAGTGGTGAGTATGAGACGAGGTGTGGGTGGTGCTAGGAGGTGTTTTGTCCTACCCGGATGTGGCGATCTGACTCCTGGAACTAATAGAGAACACTCTTCTCTTTGAATCGGGTGGCAGTCCGATCGCCCAGGAGGCCAGTCTGAATCCTGGAGCTTGCAGAGAACCTCCATTTTCCTGGAGAGGATGGCAGTCCGACTGCCAAGGTGGCGGTTTGGCCATCTAGAGGGACGGTCTAACCGCTGAAAATGTGAAAAGGCTATAATGGCTAGTTTTAAAATCGTTGGTCCAGTGGCGGTCCTACCGCCAGGTGAACTATAGTCTGACCGCCAGATGCGCAAAGAAGTCAGACTTCAGGCAATGGCTATATTTCGGGTTGTGGCCTATAAATACCCCGTGTCCAGCCGCTTGGGCTAGTACTCCTGTCCCCATTGAGCATACTTGAGGTAAGTGAAGTCCTCGCTACACATTATGCATGTGTTGCACATAGAGAGGGTTGTGAGGTAAGAATCAAGTGCATTTGCATTAGTGATTGAACTTTAGGCACTTGGTGAGAGTTGAGTTCATCTTGGCTTGGTACTCTTGGTGTTCGGTGCGGTGGCGTTGTGATCCGGTGATCTTCTCAAGGAAGCTTGTGAGAAGGCCCGGTGTGATTGTGAGAGGTTTTGTGCATATGTTGATAGAGTGGTAAAGTACAACTCTAGTGAAATCATGGTAGTGAGTGGTTCATTGGATTCATCTGGCTCAAGATCAAGTTGCTTATGGTGAGCCTCTTCTCGTGGTGGGAATTTCATACTTGATAGAGTAGTAGTTAAAGGCTTGAACCCACCTCAACATGGATTAGGGGAGACCGGTAAGTCTATCAGATCACGGTTGTCAGAGGATTAACTCCTGTCGCAGGGATCCCGAGAGACCCCTTTTTAGAGATTCGGCCGGGGGGATGATCCTGAATAAGTTCGTCGGAGAAATAAATGGAAGTGGAAGTAAATGCAACGGCCGGTGGTGGGGGATGATCGACCTAGTGCAAAGGGAAGTAAATACACCAGAGTTTAGACAGGTTCGGGCCGCACGGGGGCGTAATACCCTACTCCTGTATGGATGCAATAACTGTCCTGAGGGAGATCCCTCAAGGATGTAGCTGGTTACAAGAATATTGTGTCTAACTAAGAGCTTGAAACCCCTTGTTCTTGGGCAGGGACTACGGTTTTTTTGTTCTTGGTGCTTCTGTGCTCGAAGCTTATGGTCTCTTCTTTGTTGGTTGCGGCATGGTTGACTGCTTGGGCTTTTCTCCTTCTTCGATTGCCCGTTCTCTTCTGTGTGCCGACTCTTTTATGCACTCGCCGGCTGCGACATGCCCCGAACAGGAAGGAGGGGGCACAAGTTCCAAGACGCCACGACTGAGAAAAGCGTCATCATTTCCTCTGGGCGAAGTAACCGGGGAGGTGGAAAATGTGGCGCGCGTCCGGTCGCTTGTCACCATAACGCCCCGGCAACGGGCGCCGTTGATAGGGCCCACCGGGCAGCCACAGAGCCACCCGGCGTGCCTGCCCTGTCTTGCTCCTCTGCCACGGCAGGGCAGCAAGCGGAATGCCTTGATTCTGGCGATATTATCCCGAGACACACCGAATAATACAGGACGGGACCCGTGCAATTAATAGCCCCACGCTCCTCTGCCAAAGCATGGCAGGAACTGACGCTGCGGCGGGAGCAGTTGGATATGTCAGGCCATGCGCGCTCATTTAATGTGGCCTTGGACCTCTAACGGGTGGACACCTCATTGGTGGGCCCCTCGGGGGCCTCTCTGGGTCGTCGGGGAACCGAGTACTCGGGGGTACTGTTCACCTCCCCGAGCACTCTCTCCCGGGAATGCCTATCTTTGTCTTCGGGATACCGGGTGCTCGGGGGTACTGTTCACCTCCCCGAGCACTCTCTCCCGAGAATGCTTATCCTTGTACGAACCTTCGGGGAACCGAAAGCCCGGGGGCTGCCACAGGCAGCCCCGAGCACTTTCGCACTGGCCCTCGGGGAACCGTGCGCTTGGGGACTGCTGCGCGCAATCCCCGAGCACTCTCTCCCGGAACTTAGCCCTTCTGATCATCGGGGGACTAGGGTGCTCGGGGGTGACCAGGCACCTCCCCGAGCACTTTCTTCCCGGTACTTAGACTCTGCGGGTCATCGGGGAACTGGGGTGCTCGGGGACCAGAGACTGTGGCCCCGAGCACCTTCTCCCGGAACTTGGACTTTCCTCACCCCGCAGGAGGGACCTCGCGGGATGATGACACGTGACAGACGGCTGGCCTGGCCTCGGGACTCAGGGACCCCCGGTTCCTGATACACCGACAACGGTAAAAAATCCAGTTTCTCCTTTGTGGTTTGCCTACTTAAGCTTATTTACTTCGAGAAATTTACATTCCTAGAATTATAATTGCTTACATGTCACCCTAGATTGCAAATCTTGACATAGACGTAGAATTGATCACTTTTATTGAGACATCGATATTGGGGGTTTCATATGTGTTGTAACTGATTGGTTTTAATTTCATATTTTTATCGGTTATATCTTGCTAGAATTTTTAGAACCTCCTATTCACCCCATCTAGTCGGCCTCCTTGATCCTACAAGTGGTACCATAGCTTGGTCTCTCTTTTTAGAGGACTTAACCGCCCTGAGAGAATCAAAGGACGATGACTAGTTGTATAGAACACCCCTGTGAGACTCCTTTATTTGATAGCACAAATTATGCTTATTGGAGAACACACATGATTTCTTATTTTAAAGTCATGAGTTTGAAAATATGGTGGATCATAGATGTGATCTTTTCTCATGTTTTGGATGACCATGCTCTAACAAAAGGGCAAAAGAAATGTCTACATTTCAATGCTATAGTTACTAATACTTTATTTAGTGCCTTGAGTGTAGATATGTTCTATAAGATCTGCAATTTAAAGAGTCCTCATGAGACGTGGACCAAATTGCAAGAAAAATATGAAGGATCCAACATGATAAATAATGATTGCATTGATGAGTTGGTGATTGTGGATGATTCTTCTATCTCATGCTCTCATGATGAGGGTAATTATTCTCCTTCAAGTGCTTATGTCGATGAGCTTTCAACTCCATCTACATCACCATATTGTTTTATGGCCAAAGGTAACAAGAATGTAAAAAGTGATGATGATGATAATGATCATGAATATTATTATGATGATCTTGTAGAGATGTTAGAAGGCATGAACAAATATATTGGCAAAGAGAAATCTAAATTGAGAAATTTAAAGGAAGAAAATGTCTCTTTAAAACACTTATATGAGGAGCTAAATCGGTCTCATGAGGATCTCAAAGAATCTCATGAGAAGCCAAAATTGTCTCATAAGATTTTATGAGAAGTTAAAATTGTCTCATGAGGTTCTTAGTGAAACTCATGAGAAGCTCAAAACATGCTCATGATTCTCTTGTTTCCAATGTATCCGAAAATACTAAAGTGGACATAGGCATTACATGCGATTTAATTGATAACATGACATATGTATCTAGTTCATTCATTGTATCTAAAATTGATATGTCGACTTCTTGTGATGAATTGATAGATGTATCTTATAGCTCAAATGTAGATGCTAGTTCTTTCTCTATGCTTGTTGATACTAACCTTGTAGAAGAGAACAAAGAGCTAAAAAATGAGATCAAGAAATTGAAGAAGAAACTAGAAGGATGCTACAACTCAAAGACCGCTCTTGATGATATTTTGAATTATCAAAGAAGCATAGATGATAAGAGTAGACTTGTTTTTTATGCCAAGCAAAAGGAGAACAACCGAACAAGGCATAATAGAAGGCATCAAAAGAAATACCAAGATACAAAGAAGATGAGAAAGAAAAAAGAAAAAAGGTCTCGCTCGCATCTTGAGTTTCAATTGCAAAAAAAAAGAGGACATTTTGCATCAAGTTGTCCTACCAAGATTGATGACAAGACAAAAACATCAAAGAGGCAAACTGGCATGAAGCAAGACAATGTGACTAGAAGCAAAAATATGACTTGTTATAATTGCCGAGAGAAAGATAATATTGGTAAGAATTTTCCAAATAGTAATACTTCTAAGCATATTCTTTTCAATGATCATTATTTGCTTAGAAAGGCTAGAAATGGTATCATAGTTGCTAAGGTTGTTAGTTCATATAAACTTCATGCAAAGGCCATTTGAGTGTCTAAATCTCTTATGACTAACATTCAAGGACCCAACACGGTTTGAGTACCACAAAATACTTGAATGATTCAATAGGTACTTGAAGAGGCATTGGAGGCTTGGATCGTTTATGAAGAAATAATTTCACATCTTGTGTCAAAATAGAGTGAAGTATGAGGATGAATTTTCTACATTATGAATCAATGCCATCTCGGTAACAAGTATTTACATTGAAGTGTCTAGTCTCTAGCCTTTAGTAGGTTATATTTTTTAGTTATGCATAATATTATTGCTTGTTGATTTCTTATGCATTATGTTTTAACTTTTGGAGCATATTTATTTCGATTCAAAACACTCAAATATTTTGCTAGTTGAATCCCTTAATTCTTTATCCATTCTTTATGGGGATCTTGAGATTAAACATGTTTTTTAATTGACAAATTAGATGTCATGCCTGTCGGTGACATAGGAACCAGGGGTTCCCGAGTCCCGAGGCCGGATCAGCAGGTTGACACGTGACGCCCTCCTCCGGGGATTATCTTCCCGTAGCGCAAGAAGACTAAGTCCCAGGAGAGGGTGCTCGGGGCCATGAACAGTGGTCCCCGGGTACCCGAGTTCCCCGATGACCCAAGAAGATCAAGTGCCGGGAAGAGAGTACTCGGGGTCATGAATAGTGACCCCCGAGCACTCAAGTCCCCCGACGACCAGGAAAGCCGAGTATCGGGAAGGGGGTGCTCGAGGCTGCTAACAGTGGCCCCCCGAGCACCCGAGTACCCTGAGGACCCGAGGAAGTTAGTTCCGGGAGAGAGTGCTTAGGGCTGCGAACAGTGGCCCTCGAGCACTCGGTTCCCCGAGGACCAAGAAAGGGCATATCCGGGAGAGAGTGCTCGGGGCTGTGAAGAGTGACCCCCGAGCACTCGGTTCCCCGACGACCTCAGAAGTCCTTCGCCGGTGGCCCCCATAGAGGTCCAGCGGTGAGGTGTCAACCAGTGAAAGGCCCGATGCCGCATTTAAGCGGGCGCATGGCCTATCACTTCCAACTACTCCTGCCATGCTTGCTGTCAGTCTCTGCCACGGCTTGGCAGGGAGGCGTGGGGATATTTAATGCACAGGTCCCATCCCGCGTCATCCGGTGTGCCTCGGGATAATATCGCGAGGCCCAAAACGCCCCGCCTGCCGCCCTGCTGTGTAAGACCCGCTCTGATCGAACGGGCACGCCGGGCTGCTCAGTGGCTGCCCGGTGGGCCCTCTTCGCGGTGCCCATTGCAGAATGGCATCATGACGAACGAGACCGGACGGGGGTGCGTTTTCAACCCTCCCCGTCACTTCGCACAACAGCTCATGATGGTTGCTTTCCATTTATGGAGCCTTGGAACTCGTGCCCTCCCTTTCTGGGCACGCTATTGCCGGCGAGTATTTAAGGCGGGGCGGGCTCCCCGGAGAAGACAAGTAACAGAAGTTGGAGGAAAGGAAGCCGAGGAAGAAGACAGAGGTCCAGTACAAGCACAGAAGCTGAGATCACCGAAGAACAAGGAGCCCGAAGCTCTAGGATAGATAAATATTCTTGTAACCAGCAACATCTCTGAGAGACATTTCCAGAGCATTTATAGCATACACACAGGAGTAGGGTATTACGCTCAGTGCGGCCCGAACCTGTTTAAAAACCTCCAGTGCATTTACTGCATTCTGCATATGATCCTTCCATTTCGTCCCACCTGCCATCGCATTTACGCCAATTTATTTCACCCGCAAAACAGATTCAGAATCATCCCCCCGGCCGAATCTCAAAGGGGGTCCCTCCGGATCCCTGCTTGAGGAGTTCACCCTCCGACAATGCCTCTAGTGGATTTAGATATGTCATGTCCTAATTTCATTTCTATATCTATGGACAAATCTACTAATTCTCATATTGATGATGCCTGCACTTCTAACTCTATTTCTTATATAGTATCTTTGGAAGAAAGAAAATATTGAGATAAGAGCTCAACTTGAGAAGATAACTAGTAAGTATGTGAAACTTCAAGAAAATCACAATAAGCTTACGTACACTTATGGAAGTCTTGTAGCTTCTCATGCGGAGCTAGAAATAGCTTATGAGGTAATTCTCACAATGGTAAAATCATATAAACCTTGTATGGACAATAGCACACTTTATTTCATAACGTAGATTTAACATGTGCTTTTCCTATAATTTCAATTGATGCAAAATTTATATCCAATGATGAATTGCCTATTATTCCTTGTTGTTCTAACAAAAAAAAAATGCCTCCTCTAGTTCTACTTGTGAAATTAACCTTGTAGAGGAAATTAAGGAGCTCAATGATCATGTCAAGAACATATATGACAAGAGGCCAATCAAATGATCTATAGGCGAAAAGGAGGGCATTGGAGATTTGGCTAATTGTTTGAAGATCTATCATATTGCTAAAAGTGCCAAGTCATGTGGAAAACATCAATCATCTATCTAATGTCACTCTATGGGTAACACAATATCACAATGTCTTTAGAGAGATAAGTATTCTTAAAATTCATATTTCCATCTTTGTGATAGATACATAGTCTAATAGGATTTTTGGAACTTTTCACATATCGAAACTTCCAATTGAAAAATTGGAATATCCGATGGTCCAAGAAACCATTGAAGGTTTTTAACCCTTTGTATGTGTAGGTTTTGTATCTATGCATGAATAAGAGTTTATGCTTTTTGCTTATCTAGCATCACATCATGATTTACATGCTCATATTTCTATATGCTATTCATTCTCATGATCATGGCAAGTTGATGCAAAATTTTAAATTGAGGCACTTCATCTATGGTTATGTTTGATTTGAGTTGCTTGTGGAGTTATCAAAAATCATCTTATTAGAATTGTTTTTAAAATCAAAATCTTAATTCAAATTCTCTCAAAGGTTTCTGAAATTTCTGCTTCCAGCGGTTTGACCACCATGATGCTGGTCCGACCGCCAGAGTTATACAGAGAGGTATCTAAAGCCTCTATTTCCAGTGGTTTGACCGTGCCTTTCCCCGATCTGACCGCTAGAGCCTCATTTGATATTACTTATCTTTATTTGAATTCTATTTGGCTCTTTCGAGAAATTAATGAATTATCACATCATGGGGGAGTATTACACTTTGTGCATATTACTTACTCATGAATTGTAAATAATTGAGGAATACCACTTAGAATTGATATTATTACTTATCTAATATCTATGTGGTATGTCAAGCTAATTTAAGACACAATGTCTTAAAATATCCATTAATTTATCCACATTTGTTTTAAATTAAAACTTGAGATATTCGTTGTATTTATACTTCTCTTCCAATCTAGAGATTTTAATTGGAATCATTTTCTTATTCGGATCAAATCAACTAATAGCCTTATGAAAATTTACTTATGCTACTTGATCTTGTAAATAATGTGACATGAAGCATGGTGCTAATTCTAAACTTTTATCATATGCTTCGTTGAAAGAAAGTTGATCTATGTTATCTTGCAATTACCATTTTAAGATATCTCGATATACCATTATATTTACTTACAATTGGTAGTTATAAAAGTGGTAGTATTTGTTCATCATCTTCCTTTCAACCTTGTGCTTCTAATGATTGATTTTTTTTATAAAATTTGTTTATAGAAGCTAAGGTTAAGATATCTCATCGCTTGTATCATTTTCAATATACTAGGTTGAGATAAGCTTTTGAGCATGAATGTAATTCTTTCATTTTTATTATATGCTCAATTTTATTGCTTAGTTCATTTGTTGAACTTTGTGAATGATCATTTGTTGATCTTGTGCCTTAGATGTATTTTGGACAAGCTTTCATGATTTATATGTCATTTTGTCCAAATTATGTCTTTATTGGATCTTAGAAGTGATGAGCATGCTTGCTTAACTTAATTGTTAATATGTATAACATGTTTTAGCTTTCTTTGATCCAACATATAGAGTATGTCTCTCTAAAAAGCTCTTAATGGCTAAAAGGTGCATATTGACTTCAATTGATATCTAATTCATATTCATATGTACCATTTATGATAGAATTTACTCTATGTGTTCAGGTTTTTGCTAACGTTTATGGACCTAATGAGTTTAGGGACTAAATTATACTTGAATGAGTTTTAGGTATAATGGAGATGGAATTGATGCTTGACTCATTCATTGATAAGAAGGATCGTGTCAAAGTAAAGCCAAGCAAAACTAAGCAAAAATCTACTACATCAATCTAATGCTATTAGGTAACTTGTTCTTAACTCATAAATTGAATGTTGAAGATTCAACCTTGTCCAGGTTGCAGCATAGCATGAAAGTAACTTGCGAAAATTTGTTTTTCTTGCAAGTGGCTAAAAACTTTTTTATTGCAAATATGAGAAATTTGATGTAGCATATTTTTGTGAGAAGTCTATAATCATGTTTATGATCCATCCAATCTCAAATATGCAAAAGAATTTATATAAAATATTGACGAAGATTGCAAAATTTATACTTTTTTTTGAAGTTTATTGGCTTTGGTTAGAAACATCTCAACTTTTGTTTTTTAAGTTGGGTTATGTTGAACTCTTTCATCTTGGTCCGTTTTGAATGGTTGTATTGAACACTTAGGCCTATGAAAATGTTGGCATCTTGTGATAATCGAAATTTCATTATAAACTTTTCCGTATTCAAACTTGAGCATAATCCATTGCACTTGTATTTTGGGTATTGATTTTGGACTCATGCTTGACTTGCTTTCAATTGCATCTCTTTCAATTGCTATGCCTTGGATTTTCAATTGGTATCTCTTTACACCCCTTGAGTCCATTGAATAGTGTGATCTCCTTAAATTATTCGTAATTAGATAAGTGCATTTGATTTCACTCAATCTATAAGAAATGCACACTTTTTCGGGGAGCTCATACTATAAGTGGTAGTGCATTGGCTTTTGATGATTCTTTTGTGGGATATGGCTAATGAGCTTTGGCAAGAATTTTCTTTTAGGCAAGTTCTCTCTATTTGCTAAGTTCTCTAAAATTCTTACATTTTGGTATTGATTTTAATCGGGGGAGAATTTGTAGATGTTATATTTGCAAGAGGGTTTTGCTTTGCATTGCATATTCACTTTTGATATATACACTACCATGCTTGCTTCATATGTATAAATAAAACTTCATCCAAGATTTGAGATAGATAATATATGCAATGATATTTCATATTCATTCACACATGCATAGATTGTGGGGAGTTTGCTATATACATATGTTTAGTTCTATTAACATCAAAACCTTAGTTAGGTTTGATGCTAGTAAAGTGGGTTTTGATAATCTCAAAAACTTAGTGGTGTTTGATGCTACAAAAACATGATCTTCATATATACTATTTCTTCGGATTAGATGTACACTAAGAACTTCATCTTTCAGATAGAACCATAAAAAGAGATTGTCATCAATTACTAAAATAGGGGAGATTGAAGATGCATCTAGCCCTTAAGTGTGGTTTTAGTAATTAATGATAATATCTATGGACTAACAATTATGTTGGGAATTGTTAGTAGATTGTTACATAGGTGATGAATGGAGGATTAGGCATGGATTCATTAAGGAATACCATATGATCAAGAGAAATGTATCGAGATGAATGAGCTCTAGGTGATGCTCGGGTAAGTGATGATAATATCTATGGACTAACAATTATATTAAGAATTATTAGTAGGTTATTCCATAGGAGATGCATAAGTGATAAAACATGGATTCATTGAGGATTGTAATAGGATTAAAGAGACGCATCGAAGTCATTGAGTTCTACATGATGCTCATGAGATGAAGGAAGAAACTCAAGAAGATTGACAATAAGCGTGAAGGCTAAGTCACTGTGGAGATTAAGGTATAAAATTGTCAATTGAGATGCTATATGCTTGGGAGTAAGTTAGGGTAAGGTTCTATATGAAGGCAAATATTGAATTGAGATATTAAATGTGACGAATTGGAAGAGCAAGATTGAGACAAATTTGTGAATAACTTGTGTGCTTGATGCTTGTGGTTCATACCTTGGTGGTGAATCGGATGAAGATGATGTGAAAAGAGAAATCTTTCATGCTTGGTCTATGGAAGCAATCAAGTGAATTTCATCGAGCTTGATCAAGAGAGGATCGAGATGAGAAGCGAGAATAAACATCATCATCAAGCTTAAGTGAAGAGTTGATGACAAGCTTAGAAGAAGCACCGAGACTCGGATGATGTGATCATCAAGTCCGGTGGGATGGCTAGCTCAAGGCAAAGGTATAAAATATAGGGTATTTTATTTTGCCGGTGAATGGTGATTGGAGAAGAGAAATAGCCAGATTGATAGGATAAATACCGTACTATTAAGAGGGGGTATTGATGATTGCTTGAGTTTTACCATGTGTTGATAAGCTCAATCTTGCATGTGCATACCCTCTTTGGTAGGATGCTATAATTTGCAAATGGATTTTGCAAATAGCTCAAGTTCATGTTCTTACTCCATATGGCATGCCACTAAGTTTGCAAAGGTGTTTTATAAGTTTTCATAATGAATGCTTTAACCCTTGGTCGCATGGAACCTTTATGTTGCAAATTTATTTTGCAAAAGATTAAAGTTCATGTAGTTTTCATTATGGTGGATCTTTAGACTATGTTTTAGGTTTGATCCAATGTGTTTTAGATCAAACAATTAGTTGCGATGTGTAGCCATCTGAATAAGCTTTTCATAGAGTCTAAAATCACCTAAATCGGACATCGGTTCAAAAGCTTTCGCTATTTCTTTGAGTGTCGGTAGTGCTGTTCTGGGAATGGCGGTCCGACCGCTAAGAATTCTGGTCTGACCACCTGGTTAGTAGTCTCACTGTCAAGATGGGCGGTCTAACTCTTGGAACTAATAGAGAACCCTCTTCTCTTTGGATTAGGTGGCGGTCCGACCGTCGGAGCTTGCAGAGAACCTCCATTTTCCTCGAGAGGATGGCGGTCCGACCGCCAAGGTGGTGATCTAATTGACAAGAGGGTCGGCTTGACTGGTGGAAAGGTGAAAAGGCTGTAACGACTAGTTTTAGAGTCGTTAGTCCAATAGTGGTCCAACCGCCAGGTGAACTGCGGTCTGACCGCCAGATGCGTAGAGAAGTCAAAGTTTTGGCAATGGTTATATTTCAGGTTGTTGCCTATAAATACCCTGTTACCAGCGGCTTGGGCTTGTACTCCTGCCCCCATTGAGTATACTTGAGCTAAGTGAATTCCTTCCCATATATTTATGCATGTGTTGCGCATAGAGAGGGTTGTGAGGCAAGAATCAAATGCATTTGCATTAGTGATTGAGCTTTAGGTAGTTGGTGAGAGCCGAGTTCATCTTGGCTTGTTACTCTTAGTGTTTGCCAATACCTAGACAGCGAGGTGGCGTTGTGATCCGGTGATCTTCTTAAGGAAGCTCGTGAGAGGCTTTGTGCATGTCTTGCCGGAGTGGTAAAGTGCAACTCTAGTGAAATCGAGGTAGTGGATGGTTCATTTGATTAATCCGGCTGAAGATCAAGTTGCTCATGTTGAGCCTCTTCTCGTGATGATTATTTTATACTCGATAGAGGAGCGGTTAAAGGTTTGATCTCATCTCAATGTGGATTAGGGAAGATCGGCAAGTCTCTGAGACTACGGTAAAAAATCTGGTGTCTACTTTGTGCTTTGACTACTTAAGCTTATATACTTTGAGCAATTTATATTTCTAGAATTATAATTGCTTACATGTCACCCTAGGTTGCAAGGCTTGACATAGACATAGAATCGATCACTTTTATTGAGACATCGATTTTGGGGGTTCATATGTGTTGTAACCGATTATTTTTAATTCCTCATCTTTATCAGTTATATCTTGCCAGAATTTTTAAAAACCGCTATTCATCCCTCTCTAGTCGGCCTCCTTGATTCTACAGCTGTGCAGACTAATTTTCTAACAAGTGGTATCAATAGTCATGATCAAATAGGATCCAGAAGTTGTACCAAAGATCACATGGAGATGTGGTGGCGTGATGATTATACATCGCCTTTCATGCTCCCTCAGATCTCGGTCCTCATCACGTCGGCTGCACACAAGCCCCTCTGCTTGATCTGGCTCAAATACGGGTGTGCAAGGCCCAGGAGGGACAGTGATAGTGAGTGCAAGCGGTCAACGTTCATGCAGTCCTGCCGTGCTAATTGCTTGAACATTTGTTGCTAGCCCGCACGCGTCATAGAACGCACGTTTGTCATTGATCTCTCGCTTGCAAGTGCAACCCCATGTTTCACCCTCAATAGGCCAGCATTTCAACGCGGTATTCGATTTCGAACCGATATTTCAGTAGATTTACCTATGGGGAAAAATTATTGTGACATATAAGAAATTATAGATCAAATTTGCATTTTAAAGGCATACTTTTTTTTTGATAAAAAGGCCATGTTAATACATGCCTAAATGACTACTTATGGTAGTAACATATGCCTAAAAGAACAAAATGACACTGCTGGCCCTCGGCATATCCAAGTCATTTGTAGGATCGGGGGTGGCGATTAGAGGGAGATAATAGGCACCTTAATAAATTTCTTACAAAATTTATAGCCTTCTTCTATTCGAACACCCAACACACCTCTAGAAGAGAATTACAACAGAACGCAATACAAATACACAGCGAAAAAAACTACTCCTACCCAGAAATTCCGGAAACTCTGGAGAAAGATCAAGAACCAAACTAGAAGATTCAACAAAAAGTGGGTCTCATAGTTGGGATCGAACATTAGGTTCCACAACAAACTAATCCATGTCTCATCCCCACACAAAGGTTGAATCTTGAGGAAAGATCACTCAAGGGTCAAGAGATGAACACCGAATAAAGAAGATCTCCAAGATGATGGTCTAAAGACAAGAGAATTCAAGACCCTATCATATATGCATGCGTATGTGAATTTTATGTCTTTAGCATCAAGGAGAACAACCTCCTAAGGTGTTAAAATTTTAGCTCAAAAAGAAAAACAAAAATCAACACCGAAGAGAAAAAAACTCGCACACAAGGTAAGAGAACTAAGATAGGAAAACTAGAAGGAGAGGAATTCAAGCATATGAAACGAAATAAACTTCATTACACAAAGAGGTCAGCCCTATTTTAAACGGATTACAAATATTTTTTTTTTCAAAACTATCACCTATTACATAGGCTAAGCACCTATCCTCCTCTCATATAAAATCCTAGCACAATGCTCTCATATGGGTGGCACAAGAGGCTAAAATGGCTGATTCATCCTTTCCTATAGCCTTACCCCTCCATTTATAGGTCTAGAAAACTTGACTCTTAAGTTTCCTAACTTTTTCCCAAAATACCCATCTCTTATAGTACACGCATACCTACCACCGAGGGTATTTTGATCTATTTTCTTCTCTATTCATCGGACGGCCTCGGTGCCTTCACGACTTGGCTTCACCTCGACGCAAGATTTACAATGATACTACGTACTCCTCCAATCCTCCTACGGTTTTGATGCCAAACTGCGAAACCCTAGCATGCTTGTCAAAGCGTGACTAGCTATCACTTGCTTCCACCTGAAGCAAGCGCTCTGATGATGACACGTGTCCTCCGTCTTGCGTTAACCGTCAGCAGCTCTTTTCCGCTCCCAATCCCTCAGGCTGCCTTGTCACTTGCACCGGTATCCCGTCGCTTGATTTTGTCAACACACCATCCTCATCCTCTATTTCATGCTTTGCTTGACCTTCATATGTACAGCTAGGATCACCCTTGAATCCGTCCCTCTCTCCTTGATCGTCCGGCACTAAGCACCTACTTAACCCCGATCGTCCGTCGTCGACCGCCAAGTTCCATCAATCATCTGCACATCTTGAAATAAGCAAATATATTTCTATATACTCCAAAACATCTCCAGTTTAGTACAAAATCAAAAACTTCAACTCAGAGCATATTCTGCAGAAAACGTGAACACCGGGTGTTCCAGTGTGTTCTGGTGTGTTTTGCTCTTGAACACCGGACTATCCGGTGAGTGTAACACTATTTGTTCTAGAAAATTTTTACTTTCTATAAGAAAAGGTTCAATGAAAGCTTCCGGTGATCTCATATCCATCACCGGATAATCTGGTATGTGCCAATCCACCGAACTACCCTTCTGCAACCTCTTTGCAACAAAAGGTCCGACGCATTCTCCGCTGTTTATAAACTCAGCACCAGACTATCGAACGTACATAATCAAATTTGGTGTCAAAATTTTCCTCTTTGCAAAAAATGCCCCAGTGCTTTTAAAGTCCATCACCGGACCATCCGGTATTTGCTTCCATTTTTACTTCAGCACTGAAAATACTCCGGTGTTTATTTCACCATAATACCGAACTATCTAATAGGGTCAAAAATCCACACACTGGATGTTTCGATAAAACATAGTTTTCTGGACTATAAAATAGTCTGCTTCAATTCAAACTTTGATTAGCTATAAATAAGATCACACCCAAACAAGCTCATGCCAACAAAAATCATTTCAAATTCAACGTTATAAATAACTCATCATGTACAAACCCAGTCACATTTCAAACTTTTCTCATCATACCATTTTATGCTCTTTATTCAACCTCAGTTCGGTAAACATCTATCACACAGGTTAGACCAGAGGTCGGCTGAGCGCACGGGCAAAAACCGTGTCTTCTCCCGCCCACGACGGCGACGGCGAGACGCACCGCACAAGCTCAGGAGCCACTGATGCTCGGCCGCAATCATCCATGTCAAAAAGATATCGGCCGGTTTCCCTAGGAGCAAGTAACGAGAAAGCGTCGGCGCCGACGCTCTCGTATTCTTCTTTAGGAATCCCGACTTCCGCGTCTCGCCCATCACCGGTCGCCGTCACACTCGCACCGATGAGCCGTCGACGCCGACGCTCTCGTTCTCTTCTCTAGGAATCCCGGCTCCCGCGTCTCGCCCATCACCGGTCGCCGTCACACTCGCACCGATAAGCCGTGCGCTCCTCCCTCCCAGCTCCTATCTTCCGACCCGGTCGTGGTCGTGGTCGTGGCTTCAAGTCCGCGGCCACCCACACCGGTGCCAGCAGCATGCTCCTCCAGTCACATCGTTCTGAATCCAGGGCTCGACGTCGTTATGGTTCGAGAACTTTCTGGCCTCGCAAGTAAGAATATGGCCATGGATGGATGTGGACTTGATGGTCGGCAGCCGGGCAGGGATCGAGAACTTTCGGTGTGGCTATCTAGCGCGTAACAGCAATGCGAGACCGAAGAAACGCAATGCTCGGTGCCGCTGTTCGTATGACTCCATGGCGTCAGAAGGGACGGGTAGCGCAGTGCATCGTCTCTGCGTGTCGTGTTCATCGTCTTGGATGGGTAATGGGTCAGTTATATTTGTCAGCTTGAGTCATCAGTGACTAGATTGGGCACCTACCCGTGTGGATGGAAGCTTTTCTAGGAGTCGGAGTGTGACTTTAGGAGAACGTTGAGGTCGAGTGGGGGAGTGGACTACAATGGGGAAAGGCAATTCCGTAAGCGGGTGTGGACATATTAGTTATCTAATCTGTTTATCTCTCATACATGATATCTATCGATATGTTAATTCTCGCATATATTTTATAATTTTTTTTACCATCCCTCTATTATAAATCTTAATAAAAATAAATGATACTTATAACCCATGCATACATAAGGGCTAGTGGAATTTTTCCTTCTGAATACAGTCTGGCACGTGGTACCAACCGTAATGTTTTAGTTAAAACAGAACCATTATATTTGAGAATAACTCTTCCTGGACTAAGGATTGCACACGCTAGTGTAAGCACTATTGCTAGTTTCTTCAGTCGACGTTGCACAGAATGCAAAAGCCAGAATAGAGTATAGGTTCTTGATCAGTTTTTGTTGGGGAAGAAGGGAACCGGAAGATATATTTTTCTATTTCAGAACGATTGCAAATTTCGCCACCAAAACGTACAACCAGTACTATATATGAATATACTCTTACAGAAGACCAGGCTGGATCGAAATTTTATAGTTGCAAAAGGTGGGCACTAACAACACATCATTGATCTTCAGAATAGAAGCATCTAGGCACTAAGTTTGCTTAGCTAGTGGAGTAGTTAATTGCATCTCCTGTCTCAACGCGGACACAACACATGGAAGCAAAGCTGAATTCCTGTCCGGCCGAAACGGATCCAGGGGGAGCAAGGTGAGGGGCATGGTTGATCTCCCAGGAGAACAGGCGCGGAATTAAAATCCTCAACTGTTCTTTATGTTTGATCCATGCATGCACCTCAAGCAACGCGAGCGCAAGTGGGAGTAAATGTAGTGCAGAAGCAGAGGAGAGGAGAATCGGAGATCATGCGCCAAGGAGGCATTTTGGGGTAACATAATCGCCAGATGGAGTGGACATGCGTTTATAATCCTGAAAAATGTTTATGGTCCATGCCGCACCCACGAGGAAAGCAGGAATGTGTTGTTGGCCCAAGCAAGAACGATCCAAAGACCAAGAGCAGTGCTGTTAGTTATTCGTTTTGGCTTTTGACCCTGCATAAACATAGTGCAGGTGCGAAGACAATGCCAATTCAACTCGAATCTAGCCAGAGCGATCACCGATCAGATTATGACAAGGCAATGGAAAAGAGCTGGGTTCTGGCAAGTTGTTTACTCGTTACTCTGAATATTGAGAGACAATTAGACAGGGTAGGGGCCATGGTTGAGTTCAGGGAGAACAGCTGAACAACTAGGCCCAGGATTAGCACTTGTATATTGTTACGATGCCGGCTCTGCCTGCAGCCTAGTGCATGCAGGGACAAGCGCAGCTGGAGAATTTCTGCCTCCCCGGCCTCGAGCGCCAAAATCAATGGGGGGCAGCTTTGGCCCCTCGAATGGCGACCGCAAGGGGCCTGCCTAGAGAGCAGCAGCCGCAACAACTACCAAGGCTGGGTGCGTGCGGCTCCTCTGCTCCTCAGCATTAGCGCCCGCCACAGCCGCGATGCAACGGCTTCGCCCGCGTGCGCGCGAGATCGATAAAAAATGCGGCTTCCCATCATTGTTGAGTGTTCATGTGGGCGCTTTCGGGTCTGGGTGTCCCTGCTCTGTGCTCCGTACATGCCCTGCACCCTTGTGCCTCCGCCTCCTTGTTCGGCTGCTCCGGTCAAGCGCGCGCGTGCATTCGCCGTGCAGGTATAGCAGTAGGGTTGCACACTTGCATTTCACGGTCTCACATTCCCCTGTACTAGTAGCGTGTAGAGTAGCACAGGAGGCTTTGAGTGCGGAGGTCTTGTTCTCTCCTAAGGCTACTTCTGATGCTTTATTTCTTAGATGATGTGTTAGTAGCATATAGAGTAGCGTAGGAGGCATGGCGTAGGAGGCTTTACATGCAGAGGCTTTGGTCTCTCCTAAGGGCACTTGTAATATTTTATTTCTCAGTGATGTTTAAGATAAGAGAGAGTGATAAATTAATGTTAAGAAATAAACTATATATATATATCTTACTAGTTTCTTGAGGTGTTTTAAAGAAATACTGTGTAACAATCATCTAGGATTGCTTAAAGAGTTAGTTTCTTCTAAAAAATAAGTTTATTATCTCTAATATTTAAATTACTTGATACATCGTCTTTCTACTTATGTGACCATCTAATTAATATTAAAAATTTAGCATTAAGAGTGGTCTAAAGAGTGTTCTTTTGAGAAGCTTGTTCGGAATGCCTTTTAATCACTAGAGCTCTAGTCTCTATAGCCTAGACTAAGACGAAACTAGCCTGCTCTGAATTCTGAGAATGGTACTGCTGACTGGGCAAGCAATGGTGTCTGTTCGGCCTGTCTGCAGAGTATTTTGCCTGAGGAGCAGAGAAGCTTGGCATCTGAAACGGCATCCTATCCAGGCGTTAGTTGTTTTTCAGTGAGAAGGGAGCACACGTTCGGAGTCGAACTGACTTCCAAGCTGCACAGCACAAGGACACCAGCTCACGCGTCCAGCCTTCTCCTAATCACGCACTAAGCTTGGGTTTATTCGCAATCTAATCAGCCATCCACGCACCAGCCGGAACAGTGTCTTACAGAAAGCATTTAAAAATTTGAACATGGTGGACTAGATTACGATGTGACTGTGTACAGTTCTGCTGTCTAGCTAGAAAAAGGATGAACCGAAAAGGAAAGGAGCATCTCCGGTCTCCATGGAGGAAGAACAGCTCACAAGCCAGCAAAAGTCTCTGAGAAAAGGAGCAGGTCGAGACAGGATGCAGCAAGAACCGGGTGCTCCATCTCACCCCGGGCCCGGTGGCGACTCAAGACCCGATAGAGAATCTGAAACCCGACAACACAATACATGAACTAAAGAGGCCATCCATGAGACTAGGAGAGTGGGGACGAGACGACGAGGGGATTAGGGGTGGCCAGGTGGGTCGCAGCCAAGGGGCCAAGGGGGAGCAGAGGAGGCAGGGAGGAGGAGGCACCATCACGCAACAGTGCCACACAAGGGAAGCCCAATCTGGTGGAGGCGAGGTGGGTAGGCCGTAGTCGAGGGGGCTAGGGGAGCAGAGAAGGCCAGTTGGGGAACATCACCGCTGAACTATGCACCTCCTCGTGCATCGCGCAAACGGTCGGGGTCACGTGTGAAACCGCCGCCCACACCTCAAAGCCTTAAGGACACACCATCGTCGCCCCCACCTACCGTTGGTGGCCTAGCAGCACATTGCCATCGTCCAACCTCCTCAACCCATTTCCTGTCAGATCGAGGTGAGGCTTGTCGTCCACACACTCAACCTCTTCGGGACCCAGGCATGCCACCTCGTCTGGCTCAAGGCTGACACCGAGTGCTCCTTCCTCATTGACAACTTTGTGCCCAAGTCCTTCCTCGCACGCGTTACTGAGAACACCAAGTCCAGGGATGTCATCGTTTTCATCTCCATGACCCGACTTTGGTCCCTACATCGACATCCCATCATGTGGGGAAAACGAGTGGTTGCATGCGGCATCAGGGCCAGTTGAGGCCCCACGGAATCACGGCGAGTCGAGGGCTCATGGTCGGGGTTGGAGGAAGGTCAGGTCAAGGTCGGGCAGAGTAGAAAGGAGGGCTGACGTTGTGAGGGGTGGTGCATGATGCGCTAGGCAAGGTTGTCGGGTTGTGGGAATGGGCCAGGGTGTGGGATTTTGGGGCTTGTGAGGCAACCATGGGTGCATAATGCGACCAAAATCCAAACCCGACTCGGGCCAGAGGCCCAACCTGATGGTTGAGCAAGGCAGTTTCTACACCTAAACTTGCCCCCACCGTGTCCAAAACCCCCCATGACCGACCTGACCTGACCTGACCCAACCCATTGCCACCCTTATTTCTCTTCCTATCTCTATTTCTGTTGCTTGTTGTGGCTTTCTTTCTCTATAGCACTTGAGCTATGGTCCCATCGACCCATGTCAAAAGGCCACCTGGCCCTAACAAAAAATTGGAAAAAATTCTATTTAGGGATAGGGAAGAAATTCTATTTGGACCAACTAGCAATGTGACTCACGCTAATAGCATGACTAATAGGTTTGCCTTGCCAGCTTGTTGTGCCTTGCCTGCTACTTGCTTGATGCAACAAGCTTGAGCTACATGGTGTTTCTTAATCTATTACTTATAAGAATTTTTTAAAAATCCATTATTTTTTATTATGAATTTTAGCTATTGATTAATCGTATTTTTACATGAACACTTTAATTAGGTATTTAATTTTTATAATAATTTTATTTTTAAGACTATATTTGATATGGATCCTTATTTATTCTATTCTAACCATATTTTTAATTATTATTTATTTTATTTTATTTAAACTCTTTATTTAGATATTTTGCTTCCCAAACCATATGAAAATCGAAATGCTAATTTTTCATAATTTTTTATCTTTGATTTAACTATTTATTAATCGTATTTGATATGAACTCTTTGATTTAATCTAGATGGTTAGATGTTCATAAAAAATAGTTATCTAGATGCCACAACAGGCCTTCAGGGCAGGTAGAACAAAATTGCATAACAGATTCCCCGTCTATTCTCCCAAAATAATTTGAGGAATTTCTACTACTTAAAAAACATAATACATCCATCCCGTTCCTTCGTCCACCAGCCCCGCTTGTCAGCCTCCTCACTTTGTCCTTGTCATTCTTTCGTCCGCTTCGTCACTAGTGGGTCCGCACGTCGTCCTCACCTTTGCAACATGTCCAGCGTGCTACGCCTCCGCTAATCCCCAATCTCATGATTCGCGTTGCCTCCCACCCTAATCACACCAATCCGATTCGATGATCCACCGTCACCATGGCCCGCTCGGAGCACCGCCTCACATCCTCCATGGTGCGCCTCCCGGGAAATTCCATGGCCTCTGCATCGCCCTCCCCGCGCCGCCGCTCCCTGTCACCATTGCCCTCCTTGCACCATCGCCACCACGTCCATCGCAACCGCTCCCCAAGCCACTACCGCGACAGCCGCCGCTAGTGGTCACCCTACCACCACGACCGAGGTCGGGATAGGGACCAGGTACGGGACTGAGACTTTGACCCACCCATCCGCGGTGGTGGCGGCGGGGGCGGGGCCTAGTCCGACTCCGACAACGACGATGATGAAGACCTCAAGGGCCTCAGCTGCTTCGAGCACTATCACCTCAAGCTCCAGAAGCTCTGCAAGAGCATGACGTGGTGCATCTGCAACATCACGCCCAGCCCACCTCAGGTCGAGGGTGATGAGGAGTACTATAGTTAGAGAGATAAGGAGGAGGAGAAGAAGGAATCCACGAAGAAGAAGGGCTCACCAGAGGGGAGCGAGTAGGAGGAGAGCAAGGATGCGTCAGAGTCCAAGTCTGGTGAGTCAAATAGCTGATCTGATTCCAACTATTCCGAAGATTCTAGGAGGAAGAAGAAAGGAAAGAAGAACAGTAGTCAACGTAGCAGCAAGCGAAGCCAGCGCCGTCATCGTCACCGCTCCTGTGATTCCGAGAGAGAGAGCGATAGTGAGAGCAACGCGAAGCCAGCGCCATCATCGTCACCGCTCCTGTGATTCCGAGAGAGAGAGCGATAGTGAGAGCAACGGAGATTCAGAGATCTCTTATGATTCTGAGGACTCTAGGGATATGAAGAGCAAGAAGAGGTCGTGGAGGCACAAGAAATCTAAGAGGAGTAGGAGTTCAAGGGGGAAAAAGAGGAAAAGCCAAGATACAACCTCCGAACAAAGCTATGAGGAGGAGGAAGAGAACTCTATCTCTAGCCCGAGGGACAGTAAGAAAAAGAAAAGGAGCATAAAGAGGAAGAGGGGAAAGCATTCTGGCTCTAAAGAATCAATCTCTTTTGATGCCAATGAAGATGCAAAGGAAGTTGATGAAACAATGATGCTAGAGATTAACCCTGAAGCAATCAAGTTCAAGGAAATGCTTGAGGCCCAAAAGAAGCCTACCTTGGAGAATGAGATGCCCGTTGAAACAATGCCACTTCCGCGCACATAAGGGCATAGCTTGGAGAAGGTGATGCTATTGCACAGTATGTTCAGCAAGGGAAGCGTATCCCACGACTTGGTGAGGTCGGTCTGTCTGCAGAAGAGATTCAGAAGTTTGAGGATTTGGGGTATGTGATGAGTGGAAGTAGACACTAGAGGATGAATGCTATCCATATCAGGAAGGAAGTTGGTGACAGATTAATTGCTTGTATAGGTTAGTGGCTAAAATAATTCCTTTTGAATTAACAAATGAAGTATATAAGTTTTGATGGGGCCTACATGCCAATGGCCTTTTTCCGTACAGTCAATGCACTATAGGGTGATTCATCGACCCATTCCTTTTAGTCACATTGGCTTTGGAAGCTTAAGATACTGCTCAAAATTAAATTTTTCTTATGGTATTTAGCTAGAGGAGTAATTTTGATCAAAGATAATCTAATCAAAAGAAAATGGAATAGGAACTCAAATGCTGCCTCTGTAACCAGAGCATTGAACACTTATTTTTCAAGTGTCACTTTGCTAAGTCGATTTGGAGAATTATTCATATTGCTTTAGGTATTACCATGTCAAAGAACGTGAACCATATTATAGGTGGTTGGTTATGTGACATAGATGTTAATAAAAAGAAACTGATGGTTGGTTATGTGACATGGATGTTAATAAAAAGAAACTGATACTAATTGGGGTAGCCGCTCTATATTAGACGATTTAGCTATGTCACAATGATATGGTCTTTAATAAAGTAGCAACAACCTCTTCTTTGTAGGCATTCTTTAGGGGTATATATTGGTTCAGATTTTGAAGACTGCTACAAAAGGAGGACCAAAGGGAAAAGATCAGATTGGCTTGTCAGAATTTGGATGTGGCGGCAATGGAGTTTTTTTTGGGCCAAAAATAACTGGCGGTTTAGTCATTTTTTATGTGCCGGATAATATCATGTAACCTATCTAAATATGTTTTTCTTTTCGCTTTGCTTTCCGTAATAGATTGTGATTGATATAATAATCCAACAAGGACTATATGAATCCTCGGATGCAAAAGGCCGAAACATTTTTTTTCCTTTGTCTAAAAATCAGGAAGGAAAATCAGGTTTACAGCGCTGAGCATAAGAGGGCGTTGGCCATGTTTAACTATGAGGAGAAATCGAAGAGAGAGCACAAGGTTATGGCTGACTTGCAGCGCTTGGTTCAGAGAATCATTGGCCATGATGATTTCCGGCTCTTATATAATGAAATTGTCACATGTATTCGTTTACCTGTTTGTGATTCATACATGTATTTTGCTTTCCACAGCATTAGATTTTGTAGTATCAATATGTCGTTTGTGTATTTATGTTTGACACGAAACAATTTAATATTTATCTGTAAGTATGTTTAGGTGAAACAATTTAGACTATCACTATAATATATATATATATATATATATTATTTTTTATTATACAACAATTTTATAAGTATAGTTTTCCTTCTTGTTTTATATCATCGCAATAGTACCAAACGAGTTTGAACAAAGATACCGTAGCAACGCACGGACACATAACTAGTTCTTCATAAACTGCAAATCGGAAGCAGCCAAGATGGACGAAAAAAGTACTGATGAATGGATTGTCAAGATCCCAGTCCATTCCATGTTACTAAATCCTCAACACTGGATCTGATTGCTGCTACCAATTTTGACCAAGTAATATACTGGATCTTGTTGCAACAAGGGCTCATGAAGAAGATATACGAGCTACAAGGTGGTCCGCAGCTCCACCGACCGGAGGGACGCAGTCGGAGGTGATGTGGTAAAGATATATATGCTATTGTCTAAAACTTTTATCCTTGATCCGTCACCTATAAAAATCATATCCTATCAATATTAATGTCCATAAATTTTAGAGTGAATATCATAAAACTACATTTATTTTGATTTAACTATCATAAAACTATATATATTTCTACTATTTCACAAAAACACACTTATTTTGCATTACTTTATTACAAAACTATAGTTTTCTCCTCCTATTTCACAAAACCACATTTATTACAAAATTATACTTCTATTACCGTGAACAGATCTAACAAAATAGACCAACATGTCGTACTTACATGCTTTAGCTCTCATCCTTTGTCGACGTGACTAATTACGCCATATCACAATTGCTTGTCAAGTTAGCAGATCCTATGTGACATTTGAGCTTCTTATCTCAGAAACTATCTATCTGACGCGAGTTGAATTCCTAAACACGAAAAATTGATGCTGGTAAGGGGTTGACATGATACCATTTAGCCGTGCCAACCCTTACCAGTGCTATTTGGATAGCTAAATGAAGCCACACCAACCCCCATCACCGTCAATTTTTAGTGCCCAAGAATTCAACTCGCGCCAGATCAGTAGGTTTCAAGAGAAGGAAACCAAAGTTTACGTAGGATCTGCTAACTTGGCAAGCAATTGTGACATGGTGTAGTCGGCCACGTTAACAAACGGTGAGGGCTGAAGCCTGTAAGTATGATGCGTGTGCCCATCTTGTCAGATCTGTTTATAGTAACAGAAGTATAATGATAAAGTGATGCAAAATAAGTGTGGTTTCGTGAAATAGGAGGAAAAAATATAATTTTGTGATAGTTAAACCAAAAGAATTGTAGTTTGTTATAAAGTGATGCAAAGTAAGTGTGGTTTTATGAAATATGAGGGAAAAATGTAGTTTTACGATAGTTAAACCAAAAGAAGTGCAGTTTTGTGATTATCACTCTAAATTTTAATCCCTTTCATGCTAATATTGGCTATATTCCAGTAGTCTTGCCTAGTGGACACGTCAAAAATGACCCACTTGCCATTCGCTTCATCCATGGACAAAAATTTCACTCGACTTCGCTTCATCAGGGACCCTACCTATCATGTCCCTCCTCTCTCTCTCTCACCCACCCAACAATTCTATCCGACAGAACAACAATGCCACACAGTCGGCCCCTCCTTGAATGCCATCACGTCACTGACCTCGCATGCTTGAGTGGGAAAACTGAGCGCTCGACCTTATCTCCTCCCCTAGCTCCTCCTGCTCACTCCCTCCCTCTCATTCCTCTCTTGGTCGAGCCTCTCCTCCATAACAGCTGCATGCCACTGCTAAATCCACTGTGCTGCCAACCAAAACCCGCAAGCCCAAGCCCAAATCTAACGCGCTCGAGCCTCAAGGAGCAAAGGAGGAGGTCATGCGATGCTCCATCGATCGAATCCTGCCGAGACTGAGCGCCACCAAGTTGTGAGCCATCTTCTTTTTTGACACTGGCAAGTTTTCTCACCTCTTCGAGGTCGCACCGCTTCTCTGCTGCTCATCCATCCAATTCAAGCCCATGGTGAGCTTCGTAGGGTCACCAAGTGCCTTTTGTGAGCGCTTTTTGGCCCTCCGCTTGTCACCAGCACGCTCGTCCTTGCACACTGGGCTCCGTTGTGCCACCCTGTTCGCCACCAGTTTGATTTCGGTCAGGCCCTCCGGTCAGGGACCCTTCAGATGGGTTCAAGTGCATACCTCGATGCTGCTTCCACCCCCACCAGCCGCCCTGTAGCCAGATCTACCACCAGCCAGGCCACGCCGTCACACTCCGTCTGGATGCTTGGGCCCATTAGTAAGCTAGATGCTCACACAGAGGCAATATTGGCATTTTCAAGTTTCACTCATGCTGGAAGCTAACGGATGCAACAACCGTGGCACGGAACAGATTAAAGTTTAAGATCACTGGCATATACGGGATATGAGTTTTATTGGTGGTAGATTGAGGATTTAGGCTTATGCCAATGGCATATAAGGAATTATCCATAAGATAAACACCGCGCAAAGGATAGCCGGGTAGTATCAGAAGCTATAAGAGAGGGTTGACATGAGGGAAAGCAGATAACAGATATATACAGGGAATCTACTTCTTATTTAATTGCTTAATTCCTAATACACATCTATGGCCGAATATATATATATATATATATATATATATATATATATATATATATATATATATATATATATATATATATTCGGCCAATGATAATCCCAACCGGCAACTAATTAACTAACATATTAAGAGTTCTAATCTGCAACCAACTAATAGATAAACTAATTCAAACTAAACCGACTAGAGATAAACTTAGTCAAACCGACTAACTGAATCATTTGAATCTAGACCTGGGCATTCTGTGTTTTCGGTTTTTCGATTCAGTTTATTCGGTGTCTGAACAATTCGGTTTTCAAAATATGTAAATTGGACATTATGAAAATATTGGAAAACCATCCAGTTCAATTTTGGTTTTACGGTTCAGTTTTTGGTGTCACCAAATTTCTAGTCGTGTCATTTGTGCGCACAGGCCCGGTGGGCGGTGGCTAGCTTTCTGATCGCGCGCAAAGCTGGTGGCTCGGCCCAAGACATCATGGCTTGGCGGGAGCACTCGGTGGCTGGGCAGGCCAAGTGGTGCGCGTGAGGGCGGCCCAAGGCTATGGCACATGGATATCCTCCTGTGGCTACTCGACACTTCAATTTTTGACACCCTAAAACCGAACCAACAATTTTGGTGGTTTGATGTCGGTTCAGTTCTTCGGTTATGGTGTATTTTGCCCAGCCCTATTTGCATCTTATCTCTTCATGTGCGCATAACATCTTCATACCTTTCAAAATAGCTCGTCCTCGAGCTGTAGTGGTGGCCATGGCAATAGCCTTTCCAACCTCATATTAATGAGAACTGATGGTGAACGACAACGGTGAATAAGACCACCTTGTGCTCTTCAGATGCTGTAACAGTTGTGGATGAGGCCATCATGGGTAGAGATGTGGTCCCAACAAGAATGTCACAAACGTTGACACCATAGCCTGGCGTCAAACACTTGGATATGATCACTATGGAAAAGTCACTGGTGGTGGTGACGCGATTCAATGGCAAATCTGCTCTGGGAGACATCACAGATCTGCCCTTTGATAGCCATAAGAAATAACTTCTCGAGGATAAACCCATATACTTCTGCAGCTCCTCGATGATCTCCCCCACCTCCACTATCTCCGGGACTAGCGGGCACAACATCGCATGGGCCTCCTACCACCGACATCGTGGGGGATGTGAGGAGACCAAACACCACCTTGAAGATCGCCACTGCTGTAGCAACGCCAGCGAACACGGCCAGCGGATGTGTTCTCCTCGTCTCCGCCCACTGCTCTGCCACTTGAGGCCACCTTGCTCAATGCTGCATCGGATGCCATAGAACACGCGTCTGCTGTGATGACTAGCGGGGAGGCTACGACACAATCCCCCCTAAGGGGGTTCCTCCATCGGGCACCTTGGGCAACCACCCGACCTCATGGATTAGTGCCTGTTGCTGCTGCCATGATGCTCCATGCCATCGCCGGATGTCAAGGAATCATGCAAGCGATCTAGTGTGGCCACTGGCAAGGTTGCTGGTGGCGTTAGTGTTGCTACGCTACCCAACATGCTGGTGAGTATTGCTGACACATGTAACAAGGAATCCTACGAGCATTTGTCGACCATTGCCAACTGTGAAGACATGGTGGTCATCTGTGAGCATATGGCAGCCACTTGCTGTGTTAAATCACCGATGATCTTCTACAAGTCAACTGGCCCGTCCTAACCCAGTTCGTTACCTGAATTTTCTGATACCCAATTGGTAGGAAAACACTACCGAGTGGATAGCCGGGTGACATCGGCTTCTAGGAGAGAGGGCTGGAGTGAGAGAGAGTAAAGAACATATAGATATAGGGAATATATCTCTTATGTGATTGCTTAATTTCTAATACACAGCTAAGGCTGAATATATATAGCCAGCCAGGGGTAATCCCAACGGGCAACTAACTAACAAATACATAGTTCTAATTTGCAGCCAACTAATAGATAAACTAAGACAAACTAAACACATTAGAGATAAACTTAATCAAACTGACAAACTGAATCCTTTGAATCTTATCTCTCCATGCGCCTATAACACGAAGAGTCGAGCGACCCAAGTGGGGATTGGCGGCAAGCGAAGACCACCTTGTTGACATGGAGGAGGTAAGGGCTGCTCCAAAGCTCCGCCGATTGCAATAATTTAGTCAGTGTCACAGATTTGATAGCTGCTCACGTTCCGTTGTGCTGACTTGGTGTTGCTGACTCGGCGGGTCACTGGGCAGTGGCAGAGCTTGAACAGAATTGTAGAGGGGACCGAGCTTATAGTACATGCTTAATTTAGTAATTTTGTTTGTAAGTAAGTGATGATAATTAATTTTTCTTAAGCAATTTGTAAAAGTAGGAGGGGCTATGGCCCCCTTGGCCATCAAGAAGCTCTGCCTCTATCACTGGGCCCAACGGCAGTCCTCAGGCTCGGCTTGAGGAAAACCTGGAGCTCCTCCTTGACCAAGTACTCCGACTTCGTGTTGGGGAGGCTGGGGAGCGAGTACGTGCGGATGACAGTGTTGTCGGAGATGGAGTGGCTGCTGCTAGCGCTTCCAAGCTCGCTCAGCTGGATCCTAGGACCTGGTGCTGTGAGCTTTGAGATGATAATTGGGTACAAGTGGCAGCAATCCGATGGTGCTCAAGGAGATCGGTGCGGATGGTGCTCCGAGGAGATCGGTCTGCAGCGCTGCATATAATTTTTGTCCCAAAAAATCGGCGGCCTATCAAAAAAAAAAAAAAATTTGAACCCGAAAACTCGCAGCCTTTTGACGCTCAATCAAGTCACCCCACCATGCCACGGCATTGCCTCCGCGCCAGCCAGCTCCGCTGCTCATATGCGTGGTTGTGCAGTGGTTGGCTATCAAGGAACTGGCGCATGGCGGCGAGGCCCGGGCCGCGCACGTCGCGCTCCCACGCGGCGGCATCGGCAGCGCGGCCGGCGCCGGCGAGCCGCGCGCGGACCGTGGGCGTCGCGTCGAGGCGGTGGACGGGCCAGCCCCAGACATCGGCCATGCGCCGGATCTTGCTCACCTGCGCCGCCGCGAGCACCCGCGTGTTGGCCTTGATCTCGTCGATGGCAGCGGCGAGGCTCTTGCGGCCCGCGAAGTGGTCGCTGAGCTCCGGCACGCCGATGGCCTTGCCCAGCCCGGCGTGGGAGGCGCGCTCGGAGGCGGACGTCATGGCGAAGTACTCACGGAGCTCCTCGACCATGCCGTCGCGCACCATGTCGTCCACGCGCCGGTCGAGGTAGTCGTTGAGGACCTCGGCGTGGACGTCGACCCAGAGGATACAGCACGGGAACCTCAGCGCCGGCCGGTACCCGGCCGCCGCGGCGGATGCTGCGAACGGATCGGCGGGGACCGCGTCGCGGAGGTCAGCGAGGAGCGCGTGGATGAGCGAGTTGGACCCGCCGGCCACCACGGGCACCCGCCTGCGCGCCACGACGGAGGCCGCGGCCTCGGCGGCGAGCGCGCGGAACGACGACGCCGGGAGCTCGCCCGCGTCGGCGCGGACCGCCCCCAGGAGGTGGTGCGGGACGCCGCGGCGGTCGGCGAGCGGCACCTTGTTGGTGGTGACGTCGAGGCCCGCGTAGAGCTGTATTTTGTCGGCGTTCACGACCTCGCCGCCGAGCGCCACGGCCGCGTCGATCGACAGCTTGGTCTTGCCCGTGCCCGTGGCGCCGACGATCACCACCAGCCTCGTCTCCGCGGGCTCCACCGCCTTGCCGCTGCTAGAGCAGCAGCACCCGTCGCCTCCCCTGCTTCTTGGCTCCATTCTGACGCTGAGCCGTCGCGGCCGCTTCCGTGGCCCGTCGTCCCTTCCAACGCCAGCGACGGCCGCGGCCGCCATCGATGAGCGGACGACGGTGCCGATCCTGGTGATGAGACCGCTCATATAGCCTGCGCCGCCGATCGAGCCCAATCCCGCACCGCAGCACTCGCTAGTGCGCCGCTTATGTACGGCGTGAGGCGAGGCAAGGAGGAGGGGCTCACTTGGAGGTGGCTACAGGGACTGAACGAATGCCACGGCATTCCACTCATGCGCTAGCTGCTTGTTGCTTAAGAGCCGGGCTTGCAGCCTTGCACGCATGGTGTTTCTCCGTTTAATTGTCTTGTGCCGGGCGCCTGTTCCGGCCCTGTCCCTCTTCTCACTTGTCTCCTGTTATCGACTAGGCACACTATCATTAGCATTTCACAGGGGGCAAGCAGGGCGATGCATGCTTGGTCGATGGCGCACATGTGTATGTATGTATATATAGTCTCCTAGGCACAGATGCTTCTGAGACCGGCAGCAGGTAGGTATCTTCAAATTAACGCACAGGCATCATAGGATGCAAACTGCTAAAGTTAATTTATGATAATGATTTTGAGTGTATTGATCGATATGTGTACATAATGTTTGCGACGTACGTGTATTTATGATGAACTCAAGAATACAGGGATTATCCAGGTTCAAACCTTCCAAATGATAACAGCTATACGTCCTGTGTATTTTATTATCAGAGTTTGTAAATTGTTACAAATGAGTTTTCACCATTCCTCCTTCTCCGTCCCTTTACAAACTAGATCCTACCCTCTTTATATATTAGAAAGAAAGAGAACTTACAAGTGAGTCCTGCTCAGCAGATCCATACCTGGCCAGATATTCTACTCTCGAATTATTATTATGGAGAATTGAATGAACATAATTTGCCCTGAGAGCTCTGCATGCACGTCCCCATCTGTGGAACGCTGCCGCACCTACCTCCTCCGGTTGTCCGGCCTGTCCCATCTCCATGCACTGTAAGTTCGTCTACCAGGTCGTCCCGTCCCTGCGCTCTATAAGTCTACCTACAAAAATAATCCATTTGCCCAGTCGTTTCGTAGATCCTGTCCCATCCATCGTGTGGTGCAAGTCGGTCCGCAACACCCCACTTTGTAGCAATTAATGCTACGGGATGGGGCACTGCCCATCTACACCAACGACGACTTTGTTCGCTGGAGGAGGTACTTCAAGAAGGAAAACACTTGAGTAAACATCAATAAATACGATTAGACAGGTTATGTATGGGCGTCCCGTGACCAGCAAGGGCTGGTCGCGAGACCTTATTATATTGCAAGGAAGCTGGTCACGATACCATATTATAATGCAAGGAGGCTGGTCACACAAGATTCGCGCTGGTTACACGATAGGCCAGGGTTGAAGAAATATCCCCCGCCGATCGCCAAATCCCTTGTGGGGCCCATTAGCCAGGATGTCCCTTTACTCAATACTCTGACAGTAGCCCCTAGGCTTCCTTGTGGCTGTGGTCTCACGTCGCGTGGGAAGTTAAGTGTCATCATGAAAAAGAAAGAAAGAGAAATATTGATTACCACTGGGCTCGAGGCACTTTCGGTTCCCCATGTGCACCCCTTGGATTTTGAGCGGTTCGGATGTCACGCCGGTTAAGGTTCCTCAATACTTCCGAGAGTGAGGTGGTGGATCTTTATGATACATAAGAATTAGGCGGAACCTTTCGACCAACTTGTCTCTAGCCACTCAAGTTGAGACGAAAAGAACAAGCATGTAACAGGACAGTTAGCCTGGTCGAATGTAATCGACCCGCCTGTAACCTATCTTTTCTATGAATGAAAATGTTTTGGCCCTTTCTAATGGCCTCACTGATGGCTGGAAGACCACCTGAAAGCCTTGCGAGTTTTGGGCCGTTTGGTTCGAACCATTTTTCAGAGTGTTCAGAGAGTTTTCCCCTTGCTGTCGTGGCGAGTAGACTCTAACTATTCCGCCTTGCTCATTAGTTAGGCTTTTGAAGCGCGGGGCAACCCTTAGCACGACAAGTCCCTCGACGGCGACCAACGCTCGATCCGAGTGGGGACTTTAGGCCTTGTGGCCGTTATCCCAAGCCATTCGTACCTCTAATATTGCGCAAGCAGCGATCCCACACTGTTCAAGAGCTCTCTGCTACCTGGTCATTTTAACTTCCTAGCTGCCAGGTTCCGTAGTGGCCATCGAGCATTGTCGCTTGCTATGATCGAAGAGGCAATCTGGCTGGGGTCCGATGTTGGTCTTGAAATCCTGCAAAATAAAGAGTTTGATCTTTTTAACTTTTTGAAAAAAATTACAAGTTATATTCCACGCTCGTCCAGAAGGTTCTGCAAAATAGAGAAACAGACCCATCTCCGAGCAACCCTTCACATAGAACTTGCACAGCAGGATGATGTTCCAGGAGTTATGTAATTCACGAACTGTCCTCTATGGCTAGCTTGACTGCACAAGGTTGGGTGACATCGACCACTCTGTAGGGCTCTTCCCACTTGGGAGAAAGTTTATTTCGATCGACCTTATTCTAAATTTTCCTAAGGATGAGGTCATCTACAACCAGTCTCCGCTCCCGCATCTTATGGTTGTGATAGCATCTGAGGATCTATTGATACCGGGTAGCTCGAATTGGAGCACGTTCACGGAACTCTTCGATCAGATTTACATCATCCTCTCATCATGCCACCTGGTCATCATCCGAGTTGTTGGCCACTTGGGGCAATTGAAAGGCTGTAGCGAAAATGGCCCTATTAGGCCATGATTGTGATTTTGGTGATTAATGACAACATAGTCGATAAGACTAACATGTTTGTTAAAAATATATGTTAGTAGGTCTTATGGATGCAATACATGAAGAATCAACCGCAGTCAGGACAAAGTTGGACTGAATTGAAGAAGTTCCACGAAGTTTTGTCTTATTGGATGGTCCGGTGCTCTGGGTGTTGAACTCACCAAAGCATATTTGACAAAGGGGAGAGATGTCTAAAGACCTCATCACAAGGTTCGGTGATCAAAAAAGAAACACACCGGAGCATTTTATCCAGAGAAGGTTGCAGCTATTGAAGTTGAAGATCAAAGCACCGAGGAAGGGGGAGGCAACGCATCACCAACAGGGAGAGGCAATTAGATGCATTGGCAAAGAGTATCATTTTATCATCTATATGTGTTGATGCATTTAATCATTTTTATTCTCTCACCAATGCATATAATATTTGGATTAGTCTCATTGAAATACATAAAGGTACAAAGGATGTGCACAATGAGAAATATCATGTGCCTGTTACTAAGCTCAATGACATCAATTAATTACCCTATGAAAGTGCTAATGACATGTACTCACATTTGAATATTTTTATCAATAAGATTAATGGGTTAGGTTTGACGCCAATTGAAGATGATAAAGTGGTGAGAAAATACTTGAAGCTCTTCTTCCAAAGTACAACTTGATAGTCTCCATCATCTACGACAACAATGGCATCAAGAAGATGACTCCAAGTCACGTACTCGGCAAGATCACTGTCCATGAGATGACAATGAATATGAGGGTGGAAGCTTCTTCCTTATCCGACACTAAGAACCTTACTCTCACAAGCAAGCAAGCTCAATGCTAATACATGAAGGCAAGGATGAGGAGACAAGAGTAAGAGTCAAGCTCAAGCAAAGATGATGGTGATCAAGATGAAAAGAGCGATGAAGAGGATGATCGGAGCACATCAAGTAATGAAGAAATTGAACCTAAGATGGTCAAGCTCTTCTCAAAGTTAGAGAAGAACATAAAGAGAATCAATGCCAAGGTTGATCATCCTATATCCATTAAAAACTTGGTCAACACAATTAATCATATCAAGAAGGAGAAGAAGAAGACTAAGAACAAGAGAGAGACAAGGGGAAGAGCCAAGGCGTTTGCTAGCATAGGATGATGGGTGAGTGATGATAAAGATTCAAGCTCAAGTGATGAGAGTATCACCATTCATTCATCCAAGAGAAGCTCTTCCTCAAGGTCATCATCGCGTAAGTCATCACACAAGTGTCTCATGGCCAAAGGTACGGATAGCGATGTAAGTGATGATGAATCCGATGAGGACTCTCCTTCCTATGATGAACTTTTTCATTTGATCAATGAGCAACAAAAGGCCCTTAAGAAATAATCTAAAGAGCTTAAGAAATTCAATACACTTAATGGCGTTCATGCTACATTTGTTTCTAATTATCAACAATTATTTGCAAATTCAATTTGCTAAACAAGGAGCATGAAGAGATTAAAGCTAAATTTGAGTGCATTGAATATAAAACTAAGGTCCGTTTAAATAATCTACCTCTCTATTTAATTTCAATCATAAGATAGATGCTTTTACTTCCTGTGATGATTTAATCGATTATCATGCTCACCCCTTTACAATGAGAAATGCATTGAGAATGTTTTTATAAAATCATCTAATGACCTCATTACACAAGATAATGATGAGCTTAAGCAAGAAGTGAAGAAACTCAAGAAGGACTTGGCAAGTTTAAAGGACAAAGGATATGTCCAACCTCCTCAAGATAATCGTGCTTTCAGGGTGAAGAAGCTAGAAGAGGAGTCCACCGTGACATGATTCAAATGCCATCTAGAAGGCCACAAGTCCTTCCAATGCAAACAAGTGAAGAAAGAGACCAAGGAGAAAAAGAAGATAGCAAACCTCTCCAACAAGACCTCCAACCTCTACACCAAGCCCAACTACAAGAATAAGATTAAGAGCAACCACTACAAGCTCAAGAAAAAGGAAAATAGCAAGGTGGTTGCACACATGGTTGGGAAAAAGGATTGGAGATGGAACCAACTCATTTGGGTACCAAAGAAGTCATCACCAATATGAAGGGGTCCCAATTGGTTTGAGTTCCAAAGAAAACTTGAAGCCCGAAGCGGCTATAGAGATTTAGAGACTTGGCTCGCAAGATAAAGTGAAGGTTCAAGTAAAGAAGCCTAGATGGGTTCATTGATAAAGATCATGATCATCACATACCTAAATCCCCATCTAAAGGTAAAAGGGGTAAGTGTAGCTAGACTTATGTTCATGCATTTTACTTCTTGCTTCTAGCTTATTTGCCTCATCTAGGATTGCATATGCTTATTTTAATTTATTGCAATGTCTAGTGTAGCTTTTCATATGGTAGGTTGCTTGTGTTTATCTCTAACCCATGAGCAACCTACATGTTTTATTAGTTGTAGGTTCTTTAAATGACACTACTTTTTACAATTGGTACCTTTCATATGCCATGATTCAATCTATAGGATAAATCCCTATTGTTATCAATAATAAATGTATATATATGTCACAAGTATTCAACACTTGTATGCACATATTTAGGAGGAGTGTATTCTATAGGTTGTGATTTTAAGACTAACATGTGTTCCAAGTTGTATCTTTTGTAGTCTCATGGAGCAATCAACATGCCCCCGGAGGTATGCAATGCTTAAATGCTTCAATTGGTATCATTGTCTAATATTTTATTTATTTAAGCTACTTGCATGCATAATATAGCTTAAACTTCCTATCTTGACATACTGTCTAGGTGTGCATATGTTTCTTTCTCATTGTATGTATGCACACATATATGAGGAGTTTAGACTATATTATATAAGTTTCATAAATTATGATCCATATGCAAATAGTCTACAATTGATATCATTCATTTGTAGTGATATCCATATAATTGGTATCCTCTTATTGGATTATGATTTGTGAAGATCTCTCCTATGTGCTCTAATATTTTTCCTTTGAGTTCAACATGTGTTTATAGCCCTTTTTGGAAGATTGTTGACAAAGGGGGAGAAGTTTGATGATCAAAGTAAGATAAAAGCAAGATGAACAATATGAGGAGAAGAAAAGACATCTATGAATGACGAAGTTGACAAAGGGGGAGAAGAAAATATGCTCGGCACCTAGATTGACAAAAGATAAGCTCTTACATAGGTCATTCAAGGGAGATAGTGACAATAGAGAAAGGAAGAGCCACAACAAAAGGAGACTAAGTGGTAAGAACATGCTTCCAAACAATGTGGTAAGACTTTATGCTCGCTTATGATCTTTACATTTGGTATTATTTATTATTTACCACTTACTTTGGTTGTGTTATCATCAATCACCCAAAAGGGGGATATTGTAGTGAAAATGGCCATATTAGGCTATGATTGTGATTTTGGTGATTAATGACTACATAGTCATTGGGACTAACATGTTTGTCAAGAATATATGCTAGTAGGTCTCATGGATGCAATACATGAAGAAGCCACTACAACCAGGATAAAGTTGGACTGAATTGGAGAAGTCTCAGGAAGATTTGTTTCACCGGATGGTCCGGTGCTCTAGGTGTTGAACTCACCGGAGCATATTTGACAAAAGGGGAGAGAGGCTTGAAGACCTCACCAGAAGGTCCAGTGATCAGAGAAGATACACACAGAGTATTTTTTCCAGAGAAATTTGCAGCTATTGAAGTTGAAGATCAAAGCACCAGATGGTCTGGTGATCAAAGTGTTGCACACAACGGACAATGAACAGTGCAAAGAGGCAGATTGAAGTTGAACATCGGATGGTCCGGTGATGAAGGCTGTGCACACCGGAGAATTATTTCCAGAGAGGGTTGCATTGGCTCGGATGGCTGAAGTCAACTCACCGGATAGTCCGGTGATGAAGTGATGTGCACAGGATACTTACACCGGAGCAATTTACACAGAGAGGATGTAGTTGGCTCGGATGCTAAGTATATACTCACCGGATAGTCTGGTGGTGGTGATAAAATATACACCATTGTGTTTGGTGTTCACAGAGGTTTGAGTGGGGTTCCAATAGCTAGTTTGTGAGAGTGTACTCACCGGATAATTCGGTGTTAGGACAATGGTTCTCACCGGATCATCTTGTGTTAACAACTTTTTTGTGCCATTAGGTTAATGGCTAGTGTGTGGGTTTGAGGCTATAAATACCCCTCCACTCAGTCATTTGAAGCAGTGGCGTGCTACTGGAGTCCAGAGAAGTTCACGTACACCTAAGAAGACATCCAAGCCACTGAAGTTTTTAAAGTGATTATCCAAGGTGATTAAGCACAAGATTAGTGAGTGATTAGTGCTTATAGGCCTAGAGAGAGTGTTGCTAGGTGATGGATGCCTAGAGAGTGGATCAGGGAGTGATTCAAACTTGTACCAAGTGGTACGCCGGCATCTTAGAGTCTTAGTGACTCACTGGCAAGTTTGTTGACCCTCCGACTTGGTGTGGAGCGGCGACGAGAAGCGAGTACAGGGACATGGAGGCCCTTACATTGGTGGCTCAAGTTCCGAAGTGATCATGACGGCAAGGGAACGGAAGAGAGGCTTATGGTGAGGCCTTGCCTTGGTGGCCTGGTGGCTCATCTGGGTTGAGACATTGCCTTTATGACTTCGTGGCTCAATAGTCGTGACCGGATAACGACCGAAAGCATATCCTTTGTGGAGCTCCAATGTGGACTAGGGGTGACATTCATGCCATTGATACCACGAAAATAATCCTTGTGCCAAGTTTGATATCTCTACCTTATTTACGTTTTTGCATTTACATTCTTGCAATTTACCTTCTTAGATATGTTGTAAGTGTTTTGATCGGTAGAGTAGACACACTAGATAAATCTAGAGCACATTTAGATAGAATTTGATATAGGTTTATCTTGTGTTATTTTTGGAGCTAAAATAGTTCTAAGTATCCTAATTCACCCCTCTTTTTAGGACGTCACCAATCCCTTCAAAGGCAATCTCGGAGGGAAGCATTGCTTCTGCGCAAAAAATAAGGAAGAAAGGGGTTTTGGTCGCATCGTTACTGGGAGTCATTCGCAGTGACCTGAGTACTGTGGGTAGTTCATCCACCCAGCGTCCTGAATACCTTTTAAGCCGATCAAAGACTTGAGTTTTGATCCCTTGTAGTATCATCCCATTGGCCCTTTTGACTTGTCTGTTGCTTTGTGGGTGTGCCACCGACGCATAGCAAATTTTGGTCTCGATCTCTTCATAGCAGTCATGGAAAGCAGTACCGCCTAACCAAGTCCCATTGTCTGTAATTATGTGATTTAGACTAGCAAACCGCAGTACCATCTCCCATATAAACTTAATCGCTACTGCAGTAGTGATCTTCCTGAGAGGCTCGGCCTCTATCCACTTGGTGAATTTGTTGATTGGCATGGACATGAATTCAAAATCACCCGAGGCTTTAGCGAATGGTCCAACGATATCAAGCCGCATATAGTGAAAGACCAAGAGAGTAGTATAGTTTGCAGTGCTTGAGCTGGTAGGTTGGTATGTCGGCTATGGTATCGACATGTCTCGCACTATTTCACCAGCTCGCAAGTATCCTGGAGAGTAGTGGGCCAATAAAATCCTTGTCAGAATGCTTTTCCAACCAGAGCGTGGTATGAAGCATGGCTACTGCATATGCCTCCGTGGATATCAGAGAGCATTGTGCTCCCATCTTCCTAAGTGATGCATTTCAGTAAAAGGTCGTTGCTCCCCTAGCGGTAAAGGCGTCCCTCTTGCCATGAGACATTTTATGCTGACGCATCATCGTTAAGGATTGCTCGATTCTAAAGGTAGTCCGAGATTTAGTCCATCCAGGTCATACCCGAATCGAGCAGGGTAACCACATGATGGCCACATTAATTAATTGACAAAACCCATTGATTCCAAGCAAGAAAACAGATTCGAGGTTGATAGCACCGAAGGAGGTGTTGCCTCTGGTGCTCCGTATTCAATTGGAGCATCCCCTTTACCTTGGCCCAACATTGCGATGGATGGCCGTGTGAGTCTTTCTTCAAAGATTCTGACTGGGATAGGTTTGCAAGAAGAAGCTAGACAGGCTAGCTCATCGGCTAGGAAGTTATCTTTGCGAGGAATGTGCTTAACTTCAAAACCAAAAAAACATCGCTCCAATCTTCTCACTTCAGCGAGATATGCCACCATTGTCAGATCAGAGCACCGAAACTCGTTTTGCACTTGGACAACAATCAGCTCCGAGTCCTCTATCGCTAACAAGCGTTTAATCTTAAGTGTGGAGGCTGCTCGCAATCTAGACAAGAGGCTCTTATATTCTGCAATATTGTTAGTGGCTAGAAAATATAATTGAACTACGTACCTGAGGAGGTTGCCAGTTGGTGAGGTCAGGACCACTCTAGCCCCCGCTCCCTTTAGCTTGAATGATCCGTCAAAGTGCATGGACCAGTGCTCGTCCGTCTCTAGTCGTTGTACCTGCTTGGGCTCAAAGGATGACCACATAGCCATAAAATTGACCAGTTCTGGGGACTTGATAGCTGTTTGGGGGATGAACTAGAGATCGAACTCCCTAAGCTCTATTGCCCACATTGATGTTCTTCCTTCTGCATCCCTATTGTGGAGAATTTGTCTAATCGAGAGCAAGGAGATTACCCTGATTTTGTGGGCCTGAAAGTAGTGTTTGAGCTTGCAAGAGGACATCAAAATGGCGTATAGCAGCTTCTGAGCCTGTGGTTACTGAGCCTTCGCATCGTGTAGGACCTCACTGATGTAGTATATTGGTCACTGAAGATCTTCTAGCTTAACGATCAGTACCACGTTTGTGACTTGTGGGGCAGTTGTAACATAGAGCAAGAGCTCCTTGTATGGTCGAGGTGTGGTCAGTACAGGAGGGGAGGAGATGTACCTTTTTAGATCTTGCAAGGCAGTTTTCACTTTTGGAGTCCACCAAAAGTGGTCGCTCTACTTCAAGAGCTTAAAGAGCGACAACCTTTTTTCTCCCAGCCTTGAGATGAACCTGCTCAAAGCTGCCACATATCCTGTTAGTTTTTAGACTTCCTACAGCCTGGTTGGGAATTTGATCCGGTCGATGGCTATATTTTGATCCGGATTTGCCTCTATCCCTCGATTGGAAACGAGGAACCCAAGCAACTTCCCTGGTGGGACTCCAAACATGCACTTCTCAGGGTTCAGTTTCATGTGGTAGTTCCGAAGGTTGTCAAACATTTCCTAGAGGTCTGCGACCAGGTCGTCTTTGGTTCTACTCTTTACGACCACATCATCAACATACGTCTCAATGTTTCTACTGAGCTGTGGTCGAGGAATGAGCTGAATATAATGCTAGTAAGTGGCACCATCAATTTTCATATCAAAAGGCATTTTTACATAACAAAAGACCCCGAAGGGTGTCACAGAAGCAATCTTGTCCTTATCTTCCCTATACTTGCTAATCTGGTGGTACCCCGAATGGGCATCTAAAAAGCTTAGAAGATCATTACCAGCGGATGCATCAACAAGTTGGTCGATTTGGGGTAGAGGGAAGAGATCTTTCGGGCACGTCTTGTTGAGGTCAATGAAGTCGACGCACATCCTTCACTTACCATTGTGTTTTCGGATCATGACTGGGCTAGCGAACCACTTTGGGTACTGTATTTCTCGAATGAAGTCTGCTTCTAGGAGCTTGTTTATCTCCTTACGAAGTGCTTCCTTTCAGTCGACTGCAAACCGATATGCTTTTTGTTTGACTGGTCGTGCGTCAGGTCGCATGGACAACTTGTGTTCGATTACGTCCCTAGGTACTCTGGGCATATTAGACGAACTCCATGAAAATACGTCCATGTTCACCCGGAGAAAATTAATGAGCACGAGTTCCTATTTGGGACCCAGACTGTCGGAGAGTGAACTCCTGTCGCAGGGATCCCGAGAGACCCCTTTTTAGAGATTCGGCCGGGGGGATGATCCTAGAAAAGCTTGCACGGGAAATGAGCGGAAAAGGAAATAAAATGCGATGGCTTGCGGGGACACCGGGTTTTTGGACAGGTTCGGGCCGCGCGGAGGCGTAACACCCTACTCCTGTATGAGTGTTATATCTATCCTTGAAGGAGATCCTTCAAGGGTATATCTGGTTCTCGAGGGAGAGCTGTTTACAAAGAGCAGGAGGCTCTTATGTTCTAGCTAGCTGGTTTCTTGATTGTCTTGTGATCGGGGGTGGTGATTTCTTGTTCTTCGACTGACCTCTTGTTTTTCTCTTGTCCTCCTCTTTTTCGTTGTTCGTCTCTCCGTCCCCTTCTTGGTGCCCCCCTTCTTTTTCTTTTATAGATGCGCCGACCTCGACATATCCTGAATGGGAAAGAGGGGACGCGAGTGCCCAGGTGCCACGGAGAAAGGTCTAATCATTTCACTTTGGCGAAGTGACAGGGGCGGTGGAGGAAGGCGGCGCGCATTCGACCACTAGCCGCTGCGGAAGCTTCGGGGTGCCATAAAAAAAAAAGCCCACCGGACAGCCTCAGAGGTGCCCGGTGCGTCCACTCTGTCTTGTTCTCCTGCCAGGGCAGGGTGGCAGGCCGAGTGCTTCGATTCTGGTAACGTTATCCCGAGGTGCGCAAGTGGAAACGGGACGGGACCCGTGCATTTAATGAACCCACGCCCCCCAGCCAGGGCATGGCCGGGTCTGACACTGGGGCGTGGGCAGCCGAGAATGTCAGGATGTCAGAATGCCAGGCCACGCGCGCCTATTAAATGCGGCATCGGGCCCTTGACTGGATGATACTCTGGCGACGGGGCCCTTTGAGTCTTTGAACGATCTTGCGCGAACCTTCTGGGGACCGAGTCCCCGGGGGCTGCCACGTGCAGCCCCGAGCACTATTTCCCGAGCATCTTGGGGGGACCTTCGGGGCACCGAGTCCTCGCGGGCTGCCACGTGCAGCCCCGAGCACCCTCTCCCGAGTACTTGAGTGAGACCTTCGGGGCACCGAGTCCTCGCGGGCTGCCACGTGCAGCCCCGAGCACCCTCTCCCGAGTACTTGAGTGAGACCTTCGGGGCACCGAGTCCTCGCGGGCTGCCACGTGCAGCCCCGAGCACCCTCTCCCGAGTACTTGAGTGAGACCTTCGGGGCACCGAGTCCTCGCGGGCTGCCACGTGCAGCCCCGAGCACCCTCTCCCGAGCACTTTAGAGGGACCTTCGGGGCACCGAGTCCTCGGGGGCTGCCACGCGCAGCCCCGAGCACCCTCTCCCGAGTCTCTGCTTTTACCTTGCAGGGTGGTGATATGTGGTGGGCGGCCGGTTTGGCCTCGGGACTTAGGGACCCCTGGTTCTAAATACACCGACACAGACCAACCCCTATCTAGACCGTCCTGGTCGGGTTGGAGTCATCAAGGCAGACTACCTTGAGCCGCTCATCCTGGTTGGCGGCAACGTGAACCTTCACCGAGCGGTGACAAGGCATAGCATTCTCCGACTACGACCCAAGAGTTACCTCGACCATGTCTATGCTCCTCTTGTCGTAGAGGAGGGCCGTCATTACGGTGTCAAAGGTGGTGATGGCTTCGGTCGGACTAAGGATCTTGATCGCCTGATATGCAAAGTGGGCGACAGCCATGAACTGGGCAATCACTGGTCGCCCTAGGATTGCATTATAAGCGGTGCTAAAGTCCGTCACATCAAATAGGACATTTTTGGTCTTGAAGTTACTTGGCGAGTGAAAAGTAACAGGCAGCTCAACCCGCCCCAAGGGCTTAGCCAAAGAGTCCGGGGTAACCCCAAAGAAGGGGGGAGATGGTTTCAAAGCGCTCCTTGGGATTTGCAAGGCATCCAACACGTCAGCAAAGAGGAGGTTGATGGAGCTCCTTCCATCGATCAGCACGCGACCCAGTCAGATGTTCAGAATTGTGAGTTCGACCACAATAGGGTAGCGACCAGGTCACTTGACACTCGTGGGGTGGTCGACCTGACTGAAGGTAAGGGGCACTTCCGACCACTTCAGATGCGGGCTTGGGCCCGGTGTGGTTGCCAACAGTTCTTGGACCACCGATTTGCATTCACTGTTCAAGGAATATGTCATGGCACCCTCGAAGATGTGGTGGACCATGTGATTGGCCTGCTGGTACCCTAGTGCTGACCAGTCGGGGTTGGCTCCATCCTCACCATTTCTATCGTGCCTAGATTTACGCTCTCCAAGCTCCTTATTGATGATGCCCCCACAGAACCTTACACTCTCTTAGGTTGAGGACATCTGTGTGGTGGATCGGAGTAGCCACGACCCTTCTTCCCCTCCCTCTTTTCGAAGCACCGGCGTGGTTGGCCGGTCTGCTCGACTACCATGACGTCGGACGGTCCCTCCTTGCATTTGTTCTTCTTTTTCTCCTTCCAGCTGACCCCTTAGGAGGAGGTGGGCCGGTTAGAGGTCAGCCACGACATGGCATCAATCTGACACTCTTGGGCCTTAATGGCATGTGTGCACTTGTCTGCGAGTTTGAAGAGCTCAGTAGTGCTTTAGATTTTCTTGGTGGCCAGCATCTCGACCATCATTTGGTCTTTGACCCCTCTCTTGAATGCTATGACCATGGATTCACCTGTGATCCTTGGAATTGTGTTTGGTGCTCGGTGAAGCACCGGATGAAGTCTTACAACAATTTGCCTTGTCGCTGTGTGACTTGGTACATGTCATCCTTGACCCTGGGTCAGGCATAGGTCCCTTAGAAGTTAGCGACAAACTAGTCACACAGATCCTCCCAGGAGTGAACCGACTGCGGGGGAGGTTCATAAGCCAGAACCAGGTTGAACCGCTCAAGATGGTCGGTAAGTAGTTGACCATGACCTTCCCGTGGCCTCCTTCCGCCTGCACCATGGTGGTGTAGATCTATAGGAACTCCTCAGGGTTGGTCAAGCCATTATACTTTTCGGCTAGGATCGGCCGAAACTTGTCTGGCCAACACACCGCTTGCAGTTGGGCTGATAGGGCATTGTACCCTATTCCATAATGGGGACTCACCGGCAGATGGGCGACAACATGTACTCGGGGAGAGAGGCGGTAGTCACGGGGTCCTAGGGATGGGATGAAGGAATCTAATGCCTCCCTAGGTGGGGGAGACAAGTGGTAGGGCTGCTTACCCTTTTCCTGCTCTCATAGGGTGTGGGACTCTTGCTTTCGCGTGGCCACAAGGCTCTGGATCACGTTGCGGTGGTCACATTGGCGTAGAGAGTCATGCAGGTTAGAGAGTTGGCTGCCTTAATGCGATGGGGGTCTTCGAGCGCTCCCTGTTACCGAGGGAGGACGATATCTTTTCTACCGTGGGGCCTGCCATGATTCTTGGCAATCACTATCTTCGCCAGTCTTAGTGATGGACATGGTGTTTGCCGTCGTAGTTTGGTGTCAGGCGGTCTCAACTAGGAGGGCGAGGTCACGCAACTATAGTGCAACTAACGAACCCTCTAGTATTCGCATAGTCTGCAGATTATGTGCAGGCATCATGACCTCATAGTCTAGCTGCCGAGCTCAAAGTGGTGACATATCGCGAGGGGGAGGGAGAGCCCCTGGCATTCGTGAGGTGTGATGACCATGGTGACGCCGCAACCAAAGACCTGGTCCGCTGGGCAGCTCCCTCGGGCAACGCTGTGGTGGTTGGGGCTATGCCAGAGCGTCCCCATGTCTTAGGCCAGTCTGGTTCCCCCTGGGTGCATGGCCTGAGGATCATCGTCGGCACCCAGAATGCGGGAGCCTTCGCTACCCCCCATTGAATGAACTGTCATGCAAACTTTCTGTTGAGCCCGGAGCCCTTAGACTCCAATTCAGTGTCCCATTCCTGGAGCACACCGGGCTCATCTGGGTCGTATCCCATGATGAATACCTTGCAGTGGTCGAGGTCCTCGGAATAGGGCTCAACGATTACCGTGGATCTAACCATGGGTAGCCCAATATAATCATCAACACTTACCAAAACGCAGAAATGCGTGCCCCTACTTGGTGCACCAACTATTGATGTTTAATCCCTGATAGTGATTCTAGTGTGTACTGGTCGATGGACACGTGAACAACACTTGCATTGTGCATGTGTTTGTGATGAACTTAAGAACACAGGGATTATCCAAGTTCAGGCCTACCTAAGGATAACAGCCATACGTCATGTGTATTTTGTTATCAGAGTTTGTGAGTTGGTTACATATGAGTTTTCACCACTCATTCTCCATCCCTTTACAAACTGGGTCCTCCTCTCTTTATATACTAGAGACAAGTAGAACTTAGAAGTGGATCTTGCTCAGCAAACCCATGTCTAGCTAGATATTCTACTCTTGGATCATCATCATGGAATTGGTTATACCAAACTTGTCCCGAGAGCTCTGCATGCCCGTCCCATCTGATGAGCCCATGGCTCTTTCGATACATCAATATAGTTAATAATCCTCAAATCATACAAGGTCCAATTACAAGAGCACATGCACGACAATTATACCACCACATGAACTTGTTTTTTGCTGTTCATACTTTCTTGGATGGATTACTACTAAATTCTTGTGATGTTTCATTATTTAGGAACGTGAGAGAAGCACCACAACCTTACCCGGACATCACCACTCGAAGGTTAAGTCTACTCAGACTCGAGGCTGAGCTCTAGTCATGGTTGTGGTCAAAGTCATGGTCATGGTCGTGGTTGTGGTCGAGTCTCAATATAACACGTCAGTAAAACGGGTATAAGTCTCTCATACGAAATCCGTTTTAGGTAATCTTGGATATTCTGGAAAGCTTACGATGAGCCCTTTCCAATGGATATGAGCTCGACCAAATATTCCTTATAGTTTAGTCAGAGTCAAAGAAATAAATGATGTGCCACAGTTTTTTACCTAATTGGGTCTTGTAATCGTGTCGGGGTCGGAGTCCAAGTTGTGTACGCCTCTTTCCACGACTGCACAATCCTAGGTTGACCTCCTCCCTCCTAGAAATATACAGTAGCTATCATAATTTAGGCTTAGGTTTAGCTTAGATTATTCTATTTTAGATAGTTTCGCCGTTTATTGATTAGTTGAACTCTAACTCGAGTACTTCATTGGTAATCAGCAATATTCAGATTGCATCTACCTGTTCTTGCTTGTGTTCTTGATTTGCTGGCAGAAAAAGCCTTCTTAGCGAGGTCAACCATGTCTTGGCACGGTTGATAACCACGGAGTAGTGGTTGTAAGGGTTCTTGATTTGTTCCGATCGAAGCCTTTAGATCATGAACGTCAAAGCTCCACCAAATCGACTTATCATATTACCTACGGAAGATCGGGCATCCCCGCATCATGTGGTATTAGAGCTTCGGTTGCATGTTAGGTAATCTCAGTTATTTCCTTTGTTTAGTTTTATTCTATTACCTAGAGTCTAGAAAATTGCCCCACAAAAAGATTTAAATCATAGTTATTCTGATATCCAAACCACTTTGTGCCCTTCGTAATTTTGTTTTCAATTTTGGTGTTGTTGAGTTTGAGTCCATCGTCAGTGTCTTTGTTGCTGGTCAAGTCTTTGTGTACTATTTTTCTAGCATCGAGTCCTTATCTATTATAGCCGAGTAGTCACTCTGACCACCCACTCGGGGTTCGACCAGTCACTTCGACCACCTACTCGGGTTCTAACCAGTCATTCTAACCATCCACTTGGGGTCCGACCATCTAGTCGCCGCAACCATCCACTCGGGTTCCGACCAATCACTCCGACCACCTACTCGGGGTCCAACCATCTAGTCGCTACGACTACTTAGTCAGGGTCACCCACCTTCTCAGATCTAACCACCATAGCCAAAATAGAGGTAGCCAAAATTAAGAGATAGAGAGAGTATCTTTTTTTTACCTTTATACCCCTACTCTCTAGAAAACGTTTGTGACCCACGTACCTCATTGGTCTTAGAAAAGGCAGTAGAAGAGTTTTGAGTTTGTGTCACATTCGCAAAAAAAAGCAAGAAGCAAAGAGTTTCAAAAAAGAGAGAGAATTAAAAAAAGTAGTCTGCATTGCGAATTTTATTGTATTGTGCTTGTTTCTGTTATAGTTTCCGGCTTGCTTGAGCTAATTCTAGGAACGTGTTCAGGCCAACAGCTGTGACGAGTAATGTGGACTTTTATTCAGCTTTGCTAATCTAATTTCTATTATTGCTATTCCTTGCTACTAAATACTTCCTGCCAAGCCACACCTTCTCTCGATCAGAACAATTTCTTCTCTTGCAACTACCTCACTCGCACCCGGTAAGGTATCACGAATCAGGCACCAGTTGTGCCAACTGTTGTAATTGGTAAGAACACTTGCAAAAGCGTGGTAAAATGCTTGAGAATGTGTGACTCCACTTCACTTTCCACCACCTAGTAGTCAATAGGGATAATATCTTTTGTTATCTTCTGTCTGCTACAAACCATGGCAGGTGAAATATTGTATTAATGATGATCTATTTGCTAAGGTTAAGTTTACTATACCATTTTTTGAGGGTGCTTATAATGCTGAAAAGTATTTAGATTTGGATAGGGTATGCATTGACAGATTAGCAATTACTATATGAAATGCTTTAAAGGTTGATATGCGTAACAGATTTGTTCCACCTTTTTTTAAATGTGATTTGCGTAAGAAATTGCAGTACTTAAACTAAAGTGATAGTTCTGTAGAAGAGTATTATCAGGAGCTACAAATTAGCATGCTGCGTTGTGATATTATTGAGGATGAAGAGGCTGCAATTGCATGCTTTTATAAAGGGTTAAGGCGTGAAATTCAGGACAGTCGATTACAAAGAATATGATAGCATTCCTAGGTTGTTCCGACTTGCATGTTTGGCAGAAAAAGAATTGCAGGGATGACAACAAAAACCAAGGAATAATTTTGGAAGCTCGACTACTTCAAAATCAATGCCGGGTCAAGAAAAAATAGCCCCACGTTCAGCTTCACGGTCTGCTTCCCTCTTCTCAAGTAGGGCGTGTTTAGCAGTACCCTTGACACATTACATGCTCCCGAGGTAAGCAAATCTGCTAGTGTGCAAGTTCCAGCGAAGATATCTTCTTCAGTTGTTTCGGCTGGTCGCATGACTGGGATTATTTGCCATCAATGTAAGGGGATGGGTCATGCCATGAAGGATTGCCCAAGCCAGCGAGCGTATATTGCAACAAAAGATGGCTGATATGTAAGTGCTAGTGATGTTGAGGATGAATATGCTCTTGTAGCTAACCTTACAGGTGAAGAGGACGAACACGAGACATATATCGACCGTGAGGAAGAATTCGGTGCTGCTGTCACGAAGAATTATAGGACCCTCATTGTGTAGGGAATGTTAAGCACTCAAATAGAGTAAGCGGAATAACTACAATGCCATAATCTCTTTCAGATGTTTCTCACAGTCAAGGATTATCGTGTTCATGTCATTATTGATGGAGGGAGCTGTAACAATTTGGTAAGCTCAGATTTGATCGAGAAGCTTGCCTTGCCAACAAGAACCCATCCTCACCCTTACCATATTCAATGGTTCAACAACAACGGTAAGATGAAGGTAATGCAAATAACTAGGGTGCATTTTTCTATTGGTTCATACCATGATTGTGATAATTTTGATGTAGTACCCATGCAAGCATGCTCTCTTTTGCTATGTCAACCATGGAAATTTGATACAGATGCAATACATCATGGTAGAAGTAATAAGTACACCCTTATATGTAAAGGAAAAATAACCTTTCTACCTTTAACCCCTTCTAAAATTGTGAAATGTGAAAAAGAGATATATAAAAATAAGAGAAAAGAGGATAAGCATGAATCTGAAAATTAGCAAGTAGCAAAACAATTTTTTCCACCCAAAAAGGAGAAGGTGACAACAATTTCTAAGTCCGATAGAATTAAATTGAAAGGTTGTGTTATGCTTGCTATAAAATCTAACCTTGCTAAAATTTATGAAATTGAGCTGCCATGATATGCTTTGATATGCAAAGATACTTTAGTTTCACTTGATGATATATCTAGCTCTTTGCCTTCTGCTGTTGCTAACCTTTTGCAGGAGTTTGTGGATGTTTTTCAGCTAAAGTACCCCCAAGATTACCACCAATTCGAGGAATAGAACATCAAATTGATTTGATTCAGGGAGTAACTTTGCCAAACTGTGCTGCATATAGGATCAAGCCAGAAGAGACTAAGGAAATTCAGCGACAAACCCAAGTCATTTTGGATCGTGGGTACATACAAGAAAGTCTTAGTCCTTGTGTTGTTCCTATTCTTTTGGTTCCTAAGAAAGACGGTAGTTGATGTTTGTGTGTTGATTATAGAGTCATCAACAATATTACTATAAGATATCGTCATCCTATTCCTAGGCTAGATGACATGCTCGATGAGTTGAGTAGTTCTATAATTTTCACTAAAATCGACTTGCGAAGTGGTTACCACTAGATTAGAATGAAACTTGGAGATGAATGAAAAATTGCGTTTAAAACTAATTTTGGCTTGTATGAGTGGTGAGTAATGCTTTTTGGGTTAACTAATGTACCTAGTACTTTCATGTGATTGATGAACAAAGTTTTATGTGCTTTTATTGGAAGATTTGTGGTGGTATACTTTGATGATATCTTGATTTATAGAAAGCCACATGAGTCGCACTATGATCATCTACGTGTTGTTTTTAATGCTTTGAGAGATGCACATTTGTTCGGTAACCTTGAAAAGTGCATCTTTTACACGGATCGAGTCTCTTTTCTTGGCTATGTTGTTACTCCATAGGAAATAGAAGTGGATGAAGCAAAAATTGAAGCAATAAAGAGCTGGTCAACCCCTAAGTTTGTTACTAAAGTGATAAGTTTTTATGGTCTTGTGTGTTTCTATTGGCGCTTTGTGTGAGATTTGAGCACCATTGTTGTCCTATTGAATGACTTGACGAAGAAAGAAGAAAAAGCATTCAAGTTGTTGAAAGAGAAACTTACCCATACTCCTTTACTCTCCTTTACTCCAACTCCCTGATTTTGGTAAGACCCTTGAGCTAGAGTGTGATTGTAGCAGGATTGGAATTAGAGGTGTGTTAATTCAAGAAGGTAAACCTGTTGTTTATTTTAGTGAGAAATTAAGTGGGTCAAGTCTGAATTATTCTACCTATGACAAAGAATTATATGCTTTAGTTCGTGTGCTTGAAACTTGGCAACATTGTCTATGACCTAAAGAATTTATTATACATTCTGATCAAGAATCGCTGAAACACATTAGGAGTCAAGCTAAATTGAATAAACGACATGCTAAATGGGTCGAATTTATTGAGTATTCTCCATATGTCATAGAGCATGAGAAAGTGAAGGACAATATGATTGCTGATGCGCTTTCTAGGCATTGTAACATGTTATCTCAACTTGATCATAAGATTTTTAGTTTAGAGACTATTAAGGATTTATATGCTACTGATTTAGACTTTAAAGAAGTTCTTAAATATTGTAAAGAAGGGAAAATATGGAATAAATATGTGCTGAATAAAGGATTGCTCTATTGTGCTAACAAGGTATGTATTCCAGCTAGTTCCGTTCATCTTTTGTTGTTATAGGAGGCGCATGGAGGAGGATTGATGGTATATTTTGGATCAAAGAAGACTGTAGATGTGCTAACCACCCACTTCTTTTGGCCAAAGATGAGACGTGACATCAAGCGCTACGTTTTACGTTATACTACTTACAAAAAACTAAGTCTCGCTTAAATTCACATGATCTTTATATGCATCTTTCTGTTCTTAGTCCACCATGGGAGGATATTTCTATGGATTTTTTTAGGACTGTCTAGGACAATGAGGGGGAGGGATAACATATTTGTAGTTGTGGCTAGATTTTCTAAAACGGCACATTTTATATCTTGTCATAAGAGCGATGATGCTACAAATATAGCTGACTACATAGAGTATCTAATACTATCGTCTCGGATCATGACACAAATTTTTGAGTCACTTCTGATATCACTTTGGAACAAATTGGGGATGAAGCTGCTATTTTCTACCACGTGTCATCCCTAGACTGACGGTCAAACAGAGGTTGTCAATCATACATTATCGATCATGTTACGGGTTGTTCTAAAAAAAAATTTGAGGATGTGGGAAGAATGTTTACCACATATTGAATTTGTTTACAATATGTCGGTACACTCCACCACCAAAGTAAATCCGTTCCAGGTAGTATATGGATTTAATCCTTGCGCTTCTATTAATTTACTACTTTTGCCTACTTTTGAAAGACTTAATTTAGATGCTAAGAAACGTGCTGAATTTATTCTTAAGTTGCATGAAAAAACTAAAAAGAATATAGAGAGTATGACTGAAAAGTATAGGATTGCTGGAAGTAAAGGTAGGAAGGAAATAAAATTTGAACCGGGTGATTTAATTTGGTTATATTTGAGAAATGATAGGTTTCTAGAATTAAGAAAATCAAAGTTGATGTCTAGAGCTAATGGACCATTTGAGATAATTGAGAAAATCAATAACAATGCATATAAATTGGATTTACCTATAGATTTTGGGATTAGTCCCACACTTAAAATTTCAGATTTGAAGCCCTACTTAGGAGAAGAAGAAGAGCTTGAGTCGAGAACGACTCCAATTAAAGAGGGGGAGGAGGATGAGCCCATGGCTCCTTCGAATACGATCAATACCGCTAATAATCCTTAAATCATATAAGATCCAATTACAACAGCATGTGCACGACAATTAGATCACTAGTTGAACTCGTTTCTCGCTGTTCATGCTTCCTTTGATGGATTACTACTAAATTCTTATGATATTTTATTGCTTAGGAATGTGAAAGAAGTACCACCACCTTATCCGGACGTCACCCCTCGAAGTTTAAGTCTACTTAGACTCGAGGCTGAGCTCTAATCATGGTCGTGGTCGTGGTCGAAGTCATGGTCATGGTCGTGGTCGTGGTTGAGTCTTAGGTCAACACGTCAGTAAAATGTGCATAATTCTCTTATACGAAGTCTGTTTAGACGACCTTAGATATTCTGAAAAGCTTACAATGAGCCCATTTGCGCCGATCCAGACTTTATTTGCTAGAGGGGGACTTCAGTAAAAAAATATATTTAAGTAGATATCAATAAATGTGATCAGATAGGTTAGATATGAACGTCCTACGATTATAAATAACTAATCATGGGACCATATTATATTATAAAAAGATTGGTCACCAAATCATATTATATTTGAATAAGAGTGATCACACAAACCTCACGTTGATCACGCGATGTGCCAAAATTCAAAAATAAACCCTCACCGATCACCACATCCCTCTTGGCCCGTTAGCCAGGACTCAAACATGCGGGCCTTTTCGGCTAAACCGGTTGGCACCCGCATGATGCGACCGGGATCAAGGATGTGCATCCATCCGGCTCCTTCCATTCCATTCCTGCATGGAATAAGAGAATACAGAGTGGCGTGGCATGGCCTTTTTGCAAGCTTAGAATCCACGGCTCATGTGTCGTCGTGGACACAGAGCCATCCACGCCTGGCGCGGGCGGTTCGATTCGCGCCAACCGAGCAGTGTGCGTGTGCACTTGTTGCTCGTGCCGCCCCTCATCCCACCGTTTAGTGTCTGTTTGGTTAGACTAAATTTTTTAAAACAACTGTTGTTGAAAAGTTACTTCTAATTGACTTTGATACGAATAAAATATATAATATATATAATACTTCTCACATAATTATTTCTCATAAGCTATAAAATCTTATCAAATCGGCTTTTGATTTCTAATAATAATAATAACTTTTGTTAACTTTTACTTTAAAAACAATTTTCAGAAACAAACTATTTAATTTAGCTTTCTACTTCTAAATAAAAAACAAACCTTACTGTAGAGTGACCGAGTGAGTGAACGTCTGACATGGTCATCGACTTCGTCCCACACATATATGCGTACAGGAGGAATTTTTTTTAAATAATATTATTTGATTGAGTGCCGCTGGCACTTATATTTACAATTTTTCTATTTTCAAATAATATTTTATAATTTCAATAAAATAATATTATTTAAAAAATCCTCACAGGAGCCTGCGCCTTAGAAGGTTACTAGTACGAGTGACATTCAATTGAACAAAGCACGAGCCTGAGTGAGCGGAGAACTACGAGTTGCTCCTCTAGTACAAAAATAAGTATAGTTTTAGATTATACGTAGTTAATTATTTTAAATTTTAACTATAAATTTTTTATTATGTATTGAGTTTAGATATTTAAAAATAATATAAATAAATTTGTGTTGAAAAGTATTTTCATAATAATATACATTTGCTATGTTTTATAAATATATTAGAATAAAAAGTAGTTATCAAAATTGTATTTTAGATATCAATATTTAAAATAATATTTATTTTAAATAGGAGGGAGTGGATAGAAACAAGCTTGGGCTCAAGCAACCTTCTCGAGTCTCGACCGAGCCACCCATGCCATGTTTGGCGAATAGTCCTCCAACTGATTCGTTCTACTTACGTCCATTTGGTACGTGCGGTGGTCGAGGTTTACAATTCGTTTGGCGTACGAAAACCGAGGCCAACGGTTACCGAAAAACCGCGGTTATTACGATAACTACTCGAAATTCGGTAAAAATCCGTACAAATTCAATTGATCAAATTTGCAAATCGATGCCAAAATCCGATTGAATTAGATTGTCAGTTACCGAGTGAATTGGACCGGTAACCGATCGGTTTATACGATTTATGAAACGATTTTTACGATAACCAAACTAGTCAAAATTCGAGCAATTTTGGACAATAACCAATCCAATTTTGGCGGTTATCGAACGAATTGTTCGAATTTCCATGAAGTTCTAGGAAAATAAAAAAAAATAACAAAAAATTCAGCAAAAATAGAAACAAATATGGCATGAGATTTGCTATATTTTGTCTAATCATAAAATCTACTCCTTGCATATATCATACATAGGGAAAAATTGTAAAAATGAGAATTTTTTGGCATGTCCTTTGCTATATTTTGGATATTTCTAAGGAAACAAATAGATACTAATAACAATACAAGCATGACCATATAATTGTTTCATCGAATATATACATACATTACATAAGTAGCACCTCAAATTAATAAATTTGTTGAATTATCCATACAAAAGCTAGAAACACAATCACATGCCATCCATCAATACTTACCAAAGTTAGTTTGCATAGTATCCACACCACATGCAACCTACAAGGTAAAAATATTTAGTTACCATGGTATATAGAAAAATAGTTACAGAAAGTAAATTATCATCACATTCAGTACCACCAGTTTCAGGATACTCCCTTCTGAGAACCTTATATGCCTTTTTATAGTTGGACCTATTATTAGTCCCGATCTGTACAATATTTTCTAGCCCCACATCGTTGACCACTGATCTTATCTTCTGCATAAACGAATCAACCAAATAAATACGCAACAATTGCAATACTAAGTTAACAACGTAGCAAAACAATATACCTTGTTCAAATACTTGGCATCTTGACTGTAGCCAGTCACATTTACAGATTTATGAAAAAATATACAAGCATTGCAATATAAAAGAAAATTAATAATACTTATGTGCGTCCATCCAGTCCAAAAATCACACATGATAGTCATACCATACTCTGACCATTCTAACTTCCATTTGTCAAATATCCTCTTCAATGCACTGTTGTTCTTGTTCAGGTACTTAACATATATATCTCGATCAGTTCGAGATAGGACACCCTCTCCTGTTATATAACAGATGGTCATAAGTCAAAAAGAAATAAATACGACAATAATAAATTTTGCTACAAACTTTGTCACTCACCCTATTTCTGTGTTTCTTTCACTGCAACAACAAAGAATGTGTCATCCACCCTTCTATCAGGAATACTTGAAGTGTGAAAAAATTTGGACCATGCCAAACCAATAGCTGCATTTGCATTCTTTCCCTTTGCACTCCATAATCCGGTGTCAATCCTTTGCTATATAGGGTTTTTGCTATAGCAACATTATAATGTCTGACACTTGGTGGTGGCTCCCTGGTTGAAGATGCCCTCCTAAGCATCCTTTTTAACACATTATCTCATCTAACACTTCCACTACCACCTCCATGCTCGTAGGACTCACCTACCATCCTCCTAAACTCTTCCTCCTCCCTACACTGAGCCATTGCACGTTGTACTTGTTTCTCTTCCGTCTCCTCATTATCACTTGTCAAATCTACCTGAACTCTTGCCTCTGAAGCCTCTCCTCAGACCTTCCCTTCTTCTTATCTCTTGCCCTATCCAGTTCACGTCTGAAGTAATCACGCATATATGAAGGCACGCTATCACAATGTATAACATTCGATCCGCGCCCTACCAAATGTTATTTCAACCTTGTGACACCACCGCCTTTCTTTTCCTTATTGCAGTAATTACACCTAACCCCAGGGCCAAATTGTCTCTGCCACATCACATCTCTATCCGTCATCGATTACTACAAAACAACATGTATCATCCTATTAGCACTTCACAAATTCCAACGTAGAGTAAACATTGAGTTAAACTAAGTACTAAGTGCTAACCAATACTAACCGATACTAACCACTTAGAGCTAACCCTAATCAAGCTCGGTAATCGAGCGGATTCTGCCGATAACCGAGTGAATCACATGAAAAATCGACCGCATCAACGTCGAATCACACTACCAAGCTCCTTACTAGCGGTAACCGACCTATTTAAGCAATAAATCGCTCAGATTTAGCGACTTACTGACCGCACAAGCTCGATTACCATTGCGATGCACTCGGTCGCCAGACGCGAGAAGCTCCCCGCGATGCGCTCGGTTACCGCTCAAATGCGCTTGGTTACCGCCATCTCTCGACCGATTTATGAGCTTTCTCCTCTAGATTGCTTCGGCGACTCGGCGGATCTGGTGGAGCTCACGGGGGAGGTGAAGTTTTTGTTGTGGCTAAACCGATGAACACATGGATGAGCTCGTGGCAGAGCCAACGGTCTTATCCCATTGAGTTGGGCCGAAACGGGCTATTTTTAGTGTGCATTCGGCCTGTTTCAGTCTTTTTCTGTTTTCGGCCTTTTCCAAAGTTACAATACTTGAGCACATATTTCTCGATGCAAACGTCATTTTTTTAATTTATTTTCACGGATAGTCTTAGAATTACCTCTAGTTTTTTTATGAAATTTTTTATTTTTTAAATCCGATTAGAATTTTTGAATTCAAATTTGATAACCGTTCGTATTTTAAAATCGAGCCGGAACGATAAGATCACAACCGCCATATTCACTCGGTAACCGTCGAAATTTTAAACCCTGCGGTGGTCATTTCCCCCTCCTGATCGGTCCGGTTGGTTCAGGCTAGGTCATCTGACCCAACAGTAAGAACCTGCGCCGACCAGGCCAGGTCCGGTTATTACAGCACGAGAGCACTGTCCGTGAGCGAGCGTGGCCCAGCTCGGTAACTAATTTTTGTCAGAGGCAATGCAGTCAGTGAAGTATTGCTTCAACCTGCAAACGTGACAAGCTTTAGTCATAAACATGAGCCTACAATCCTATCGAGGCAACCGAACGTACACATATTACATCAGCAGATCTAGCACGACAGAGATCATGCATCGACGCAGAATGCTGAACGCTGAACGCCACTTGTGTCCTGTGCAGTGCTGCCGCTGCACGACTTGCACTCACGTCCCCCTGCCTGTCAGAAACGTTATTTTCGGTGTCTGTCAAATTGTACCACCGTTCGTTTGCCCCATCCCTTTTGACTCTTCAGCGAGCCTTGTCCAGTTGTCCTCATTCACACCGTCTCTGCTTTTTTTTTAAAAAAAATGTTAGTTTTATTATGTATTAACATTATATCAAGATGATACAAGTGAAACGAAAGGGACGTGTGTATTCTGATTTGTGAGCATCGACTTCAGTTTTGAGAGAGCCGAGTTGACCATGCAAGCTGCCCAGAGCTCTGCGTTTGTAGAGGGTAGCCGGCCACAAGGCTAATGGAGCGCCGAGAGGCCAAGAGAACGAGAGAGAGCCGGATTCTCCTGGCAACCAGCCTCCAGCCCTCCAACCCGATGTGCACAAGTCTCCCGTGCTTGTGTTTCCTTGTCCCTGTCGTTGCTCGCTCGGCAGACTGCCTGAATATTGCCAGCGCATTTGTCTGCCTTGCATGCTCATTTTTTCTCGTGGCCCCTGTCTCCTGTGTCTCCGGGGTGGCCAGATGCTTTTATTGGCCCGTCGGTGGGATTTGCCCGGCCCGCAATGCGCTGCCCTGTGCTTGCCTTCAGAAGCTCGACGGCGGTGCATGGCAGGTGGCAGCAACTGTACCATTTGCTTGTTGACAGCTCGAGGGCTAGTGGGTCAGTTCTACCATTTGTTTTAGAGAGTGCTGTTCTGCGTATGGAATAGTACTCCTCTCCCCTCTGTGATTAGCGAAGAGTTTCTTGTCAGTAGTACGTAGTGCGATCGTTTTAGTGGTATAAACTTCCAGATGGATCTTCCATACAAAAAGCAATATATTTCTTTACTATAGTACTCCTAAAACAAGTACTTTAGAGATGCAATTGAACTTATTTTCACTTTAGCTAGTAAAGCCTTTATAGATATTTTGATCGCCGCCCGATGGAAAGAGATACAAGTGGATTTAGCTAAAAAAAATACTTTCATAATATTACGATTTTACTAACTTCTTAAAATGTAATATAGTTGAGATTTATGGTTAATTAATGCTATTACTTTGAGATCAGTCCAACTCAGAAAATGATGGATGTAAGACCATCCTTAATGGATTTCCTTTGCGGACGAGAATTCATTCGCGCTCCAATAGTTTCTCTTCACGGTTTCTGTCACGAATGGATTCTTAAGGTCATTCCCTCTAAGACGGGATTATCTCTCCTTTCCATTCACGAATCCTTTCAGAGGGAAGTTGTTAAAGATTAGAGAAAATAAAAAGAATGAAAACAGAGATGGGAATCATGAAGGAAATAAAATGAAAAGAATATGATTGGATGATCTAACTAGAGTACCATGCATGGGATTTAGTGGACGTTTCTACATTCAGCATGCAACTTGCACACATGTTGATTCCCAATTATTGAGGTTCATTGTCTGGGGGTCTACTCGTCTAACATGGATTACTTGGAATCCAAGGACCAAGGCTATTGTGTTCTTGTTCAGTTGCAAAAGGTTCTTGGCATTATGGTATAGCAGAATCTTGATGTACTACTATAGATTATTAGAAGTAAATCTTCACTTAACTATTATTATAGTTAGCTCTAAGATCAAACACCCTAAAAGCGGAAGCGTGAACACATACCGGAGCCTGGAAAACCCATTCGGTCCTTGGTTAGTCGCTGCAGTGGCGACGGTCTTCGAGTCGATTCAGCGTCTTGTTAGGATCGGGAAAGGGTTTGTTAGGGTGTTTGGAACCTCACGGGATTAGATTACCCACCGTAAGGAGCCGGAACCCTTATTTATATGGTGCTGCTTGACTCGGGACCACAACCATGTGTTGGTTGCGCCTCCGATCGTGGTGCGTACGGGACTCCCCATATCTCGGTCTCGTTAGGATACATCAGCCGAGATCAATTCTAACATTTTCCCACTTGATCGTAAGGCTAACATCATAATCCCACTCTAAATGAAATAGTACACCAAGGGAAAGCATTACAACGGCTAATTAAATGCCACTGAAATCCAAAAACCTATAGTACACTATTTCATCTCAAAATGGAAATTCGTTATTCCTAATGGGAGTTGGTTTGCATTATAGTCCTCTTATTCAGAATCATAGGCTTTCCAATAACCCCATGCCGGCAACATGATCACAAAAAATATGGGGTGATAAGCCTTTAGTGAGCGGATCCGCAAGTATTGACTTAGTACTTATATGCTTGACACTTATTGTTTGATCCTGGATTTTATCTTTCACAACATGATACTTAATATCGATGTGTTTGACAGCACCACTCGACTTGTTGTTACTCGTATAGAAAACTGCGGGTTGATTGTCGTAGTATAACGTAAGTGGTTTTGAAATATTGTCGACCACTCTTAATCCCGGATAAAGTTCTTTAGCCATACAGCCTGCCCAGTAGCCTCATAACATGCTACAAACTCAGCTTGCATCATTGAAGATGTTGTAAGTATCTGTTTGGAGCTTTTTCACAAGATAGCTCCTCCAGCGAGGGTGAAGATATAACCTGACGTAGATTTCTTAGTGTCTACACACCCCGCAAAGTCTGCATCCGAATAACCAACGACCTCGAGGTTATCGGATTCTCTAAATATGAGCATGTAGTTTTTAGTGCCTTGCAAATAGCGAAGGACTTTCTTAATGGCTTTCCAGTGATCCGATCCTGGATTTGACTGATATCTGCCAAGCATCCCGGTCACAAAAGCTAAGTCAAGGCGTGTACATAATTGAGCATACATAATGCTTTCGACAGCTGAAGCATAAGGAACCGACTTCATTTGATCAATTTCATATTGGTTCCTTGGACATTGAAATGTCCCAAACTTATTGCCCTTAACAATAGGAGCAGGCATGGCAGAGCACTTATGCATATTGTATTTCTTTAGTACTCTATCAATGTATGCCTTTTGAGACAAACCTAATACTCTTTTGGACCGATCTCGGTGAATTTCAATGCCAAGAACATAAGAGGCTTCACCGAGATCCTTCATATCGAAATTAGAGGAAAGAAATCTCTTGGTCTCAAACAGCATATCCTTATCACTGCTGGCCAATAAGATATCATCCACATAAAGAACTAAGATGGTGAATTTCCCCCCTTTAAACTTTACATAAATGCAGTTATCAACTTTATTTTCTTTAAAGCCAAAATTTCTAATGACTTTATCAAACTTGAGATACCACTGCCTAGACGCTTGCTTTAGACCATAAATTGATTTCTTAAGGCGACATCCCAAATGTTCCTTGCCTTTCATGACAAAACCTTCCGGCTGAGCTATGTAAATATTTTCTTCCAAGTCACCATTAAGGAATGTCTTTTTTACATCCATCTGATGCAGCTCTAAATTATAATGCGCTGTGAGCGCCATAATTATTTTGAAAGAATCTTTACTTGATACAGAAGAGAAAGTTTCATTATAATCGATTCTTTCTCTTTGCGAGAAGCCTTTAGCTACGAGCCTTGCTTTGAACCTTTCGATGTTCCATTAAAGTCATGTTTAGTTTTGTAGACCTATTTAGAGCTTACTGTTTTGGCTCTATCAGGGATTTCTACTAGGTTCCACACATCATTATCGCTCATAGACTTTAATTCGTCATTCATGGCATTAAGCCACTTAGACGAATGCTCACTCATCATGGCCTCTTTATATGAGTTGGGATCTTCTATCTTCCCTATGTCATTAACATCTTCATTCATATAAACAACATAATCGTTCTAGATGGCAGGTCTTCTCTCACGCTGTGATCTCCTGATTGGTTCATTATGCACTGCAGGGGACTGCTGAGGCTCATCGTTAGGTGTATCGTTAGGAATTTCAGAGACCTCAACAGGGGGTGCACTTACATTAGTTTCTACTAAAGGTGCAATCACCTGGGGCATAGGGATGTAGGGCTCTTGGATCAGTGGTGTAGGAACATAAACCCGCTTTTCCTCGAGATTAACTTTCCTGGGCTCCAGATCCCCGCTCTCAAGAAACACAGCGTGTCTTATTTCTACGAACTTAGTGATCCTATCTAGACAGTAAAAGCGATACCCCTTTGATCTTTCAGGATACCCGATAAAGTGACAACTAGTTGCCTTAGGATCTAATTTCCCAATATATGGATTAAAGATTTTAGCTTCAGCTGCACAGCCCCATATGTGTAAATACTTTAACGAGGGTTTTCTCCCAGTCCATAATTCATAAGGTGTTTTTGGAACTGATTTACTGGGAACCCGATTAAGAATGTGTGCAGCTGTCTTAAGTGCCTCCATCCATAGTCCAGTTGGTAAACTAGAATAGCTGAGCATACTTCGCATCATGTACATAAGCGTGCGGTTGCGTCACTCAGCTACCCTGTTTTACCGAGGTTCACCAGGTGTAGAATATTGGGCTATTATGCCATTTTCCTGAAGGAATCTGGCAAAAGGACCAGGGATTTGCCCATATGGGGCATGTCTCACATAATATTCTCCCCCGCGATCCGATCTCACTACTTTAATCTTCAGGTTGTGCTGATTTTCTACTTTAGCCTTAAATATCTTAAATTTGTCGAGAGACTCAGATCGATCTTTAATGGGGTAGATATAGCTGTAACGGGAGAAATCATCAGTGAAGGTAATGAAAGAATCAAAACTGTCAACTGATGTCACAGGAAAAGGATCGTAGATGTCCGTGTGAATTAAGTCTAATAATCTTGTGCTCTAAGTGGCTCCTTTCTTTATTTGCTTAACATATTTTTCTTTAATGCAATCTATGCAATGGTCAGAATCGGAGAAGAATCTTTTCCTTAATGAGACGCTCCATTCTCCCCCTCGAAATGTGGCCTAGACGACAATGCCACAGTTTCGAAGAAGTCTCATTAATTGTACTTCTCTTTCTCTTATGACTTACATCATAGACATTTATCGACACAGAGTATTTATTAAGAGGAAGCATATAAAGTTTGTCTTGTCGGATGACAAGACCAATAATATTTAAATTAAATTTAAGAATGCATTTATTGTCTCCAAAATTACAATGAAAACCATCATCATCTAACATCAAAACTGAAATGAAATTCCTCCTCATGGAAGGAACATAAACTACATTATTCAGTCTAAGAGTGAAGCCGCTATCAAGAACTAATGGAAGGGATCCGACAGCTTGAACTTTAGCTTCCTTCCCATTGGCCAGTCTAAGACTTCGCTCCCCCTTTCCTAATGTTCTCGCAGTAAGGAATCCCTGTAAGGAGTTGGTAACATGCACAGTGGCACCTGAGTTAATCCACCACGAATTAAGGGAAAAATCAGCACAAAGAGACTCATCAATGAATGTTATTAAATCATTACCCTTCTTTGCGAGCCACTTTAGGAAACCAACACAATCCTTTTGGTAGTGGTCCTTCTTGTGGCAGAAGTGGCATCCGTCATCCTTAGATTCTTGGAAGGCAGAGGCAGAAGGAGCAGGTGCCTTGGGCCCCCTCTGTGTTGCCTTGTTATGTTTAGCAACGAAATGCAACTTCTTTTTATATTTGAAATCCCTTTGGAATTTTCTTTTATTATTGGGACTGCTAACTTGATTCACAAAGTCTTTCTTTTCAGCCCTCACCCTTTCTTCCTCTTGGACGCACATCGCCATCAAGTCGCTCATGCTCCACTTCTCCTTCTGAGTGTTGTAATTTATCTTAAAAGCAGTAAACTCAGGAGGAAGAGAGGTCATAATGAAGTGGACAAGGAAACTCTCAGAGATTTCTATGTCCATGCCCTTGAGTTTTGCAGCCATATTTGTCATCATCATAATGTGTTCTCTTATGCCACAGGATCCATAATTATATTTAGTGTTGAGGAGTTTCTGAATTAGTGTACTGGCATAAACCTTGGAGGTGCCTTTAAATTGCTCCTCCACAGATGCCAAGTATGTCTTAGCTTTTTTTGAGTTTGGGATTGCTCCCCTTATGGCATCTGATATCGAATTCCTCATTATCATAAGTAACATGCGGTTGGACCGCTCCCACTTCTCAGAAAGTGCATCATAAGTTTTCTTTAATTTATCATAATTTTCCACACCAATGGTGGGAGCAGTGGGAGCGTCAACCCTGAGTGCATAGTCGAGGTCCAAGACTCCAAGGACAACAGTCACCTTAGCTTTCCAAGCGGGAAAATTATTCCCCGTAAGTTGCTCTATGCCGTCAATTGTGGCGGTAACAGAGGAAGCATTAAGAGCTGGAGAGTAAAAAATTGGGTCAGATTAGAAGTTTATCATAAAGAAATAATTTGCACGAAAATAACCCAATGTTGGTGTGATTAAAATCGTGCAAAAATAAAAATTCCAATCCACATCCCCGTTGGGCAGAAAATGGAAAAGAATTTGAATAAAAACATAAAATGGTGCATAATTACAGTCAACGTTGGTTAAAAAATAATTATGAACCTACATAAAATGATCGTAAAATTCTCCGAAAAATCTTCCCGTTGGATCTCAACCAGAGAATTAATCATAATATTGTATATATATTTTGAGTGTGCATAAAGCATCATTAATCTTGGGCTATATTTCAATGGAAATTTCAGTGCATAAAAGATAAAACATTAATAAATCACTGAAAATTCCAAAAAACATAGAAGCCCAAAACCGGCCTTGCGGCCCAGAAAAATAGTGCGCAGCCCAAATATTTTTTTCATGCATGTGCACGCCGGTCCGGCCGAGAACGCGGCCCAACCACCGCGTTCAGCCTATTTACGCGACGGCTCGACCGAGGGCACGGCCCAGACACTGCACTTGGCCTTTCTACGCGAGCAGCCCAACGCAGCACAATTGTTCATCGTGATCAACGACTGGTCGAAGATATCGCCTGGTATAAAAAGCCGCCGGTTGAAAAAACCCTAACCTAATTCATTTCTTCTCTTCCCCTCCGATAAACGCGGCCGCAGCGCGAGAGAGAGAGGCGGCCGCCCGAGAGTTCCGACGCTGGAATACCACCGGAGAGAGAGAGAGAGAGAGAGAGAGAGAGAGAGAGAGAGAGGGTGCCACCGTGGGTCTACCCGCCGGAGCGCACGCGTGAGGAAGAAGCGTGTGCCTCCGTCGGTTAAGTCTTCGGTGGTGCCGGACCATGAGGTCGTGCGCGCGGTGACCAAAGAAGAGCACGTCGGAGAGACGACGCGTAAGCACAAGCGGTGGAGACGAGAAGAGGTCACCAACCAGAAGATCCGCACGCAACCGAAAAGAAAAGGAGGAGATCCCACTGGAGAAGAAGAAGCCGACGGGCAACGACGTTCAAAAACGCGTAAGTCTCATCCTCATCCTCTCTAGATTAGGGTTTGCTCTGAGAATGAGGTTCGGATTTGGGGATTTAGGGTTCTGATTTGGGAGGAGAATGGGGATTGGGATATTCATTAGGATTTGCATTAGAGTTTCCCCAATTCTCCTCCTTCTTAATGCTACCTGAACTCAATTCGGTATGAAAGTTGTGGATTACCCCCAAAATCACACAAGAACATACATATATGCATAAAAACATCTAATCCGAGCCTTAAAGAACCCTAATACATGAACATGTAGGTTTAAACAATGCTAATTGGTGCTAATTCGCATCAATTAAGCCTTAAATAGAAGTAATTATTGCCTAAACTTTCTTAATTGACAGCAACAGTACTAAAACTTGATCAAAATTGGGCCTAATTAATATTAGCCGAACCTAATTGACATCCATTATACTTAAACATGATCATACATGACTAATTGATCATTAATAAACATAATTAAGTCTAATAGGGGTCTGAATAGGGCTAACCCTTGCTCTGGTACCAAATATTAGAAGTAAATATTCACTTAACCATTATTATAGCTAGCCCTAAGATCAAACACCCTAAAAGCGGAAGCGTGAACACATACCGAAGCCTGGAGTACCCATTCGGTCCTTGGTTAGTCGCTGCAGTGGCGACGGTCTTCGAGCCGATTCAGCGCCTCGTTAGGATCGGGAAAGGGTTTGTTAGGGCGTTTGGAACCTCACGGGATTAGATTGCCCACTGTAAGGCGCCGGAACCCTTATTTATATGGTGCTGCTCGACTCGGGACCACAACCATGTGTTGGTTGCGCCTCCGATCGTGGCGCATACGGGACTCCCCATATGGTTAGGATACATCAGCCGAGATCAATTCCAACATAGATTTGCTAAACCTATGGTTTTCCTTCCGCTTCTTCCTGCAGTAGCACTACATACATTGCTTTCTGATTGCGTACACACCAGTCCTAATGCCTAACCATGAATCCATGATAGATGAGCTGACACTCTGAAAAAGAAAAGAAACAGCTCACAATAAAAATAGATGAGTTTGATAAGCGAAAATTACTCTGTTCATCACCGATGAAGTAGACCTTAAATAATACCTCAATGAGAGGTTAGCTATTTACTTCAGGATGAAGAGCTCAAATAATACCAAAGAGCAAAGGTAAAGAAAAATAAATAGCTCATGATAAAAATAGATGAGTTTGATAAGAAAGTGAAAATTACTTTGTTGACGGTTAATGAAGTGGACCTTAAATAATATCTCAATGAGAGGTTAGCTATTTACTTCGGAATAAAGAGCTCAAATGATACTAAAGAGCAGATGTAAATGACTTACTCAAAGGAGATAGCAACACTAAATATTTTCAACTCGTGGCTAGTGGCAAACATTGAAAACAAAGGATATACAAACGGAAGCAAGAGGAAGGAACCTATATAGGAGAAGCTGAACTCAAGCGGTATATCATAAAATACTATAAGGGATTGTTTGGCAAGTCCGAATAAAATACTTTTACAATGGATGAATATGATCGAGATGATATCCCTCAAGTAAGTGATAGAGAAAATGAGATTCCTACTGAACCTTTTGATGAAAAGGAGGTGAGGCATGCGATCTTTCAGATGGAGCATAACAAGGTTCCTGACTCAGATGGCTTTCTAGTAGAATTTTATCAAGTCTTTTGGGAGATCATCAAAGGAGATCTCATGGCTCTGTTTTCTAACTTCCATCAAGGAAAATTACCCATTTTTAGCCTAAACTTTGGTGTTATTACATTGATGCCTAAAAAGTGTAGTACGCCAAAAATTCAAGAATACCATGCAATATGTTTACTGAATGTCAGCTTTAAAATTTAATAAAAGTTGGCACTAACAGGATTAATAGTGTAGCTGAAAAAGTGGTGCGGCCTACACAAACTGCTTTTATGTCTGGTTGAAATATAATGGAAGGAGTTATTATCCTCCATAAGACCATTCATGAGCTATATAGGAAAAAAATCAAAATGTCGTGATATTAAAAATTGATTTTGAAAAAGCATATGACAAGGTTAAACGATCTTTTCTTCAACAAGCCTTACGCATGAAAGGATTCTCAGCAAAATGGTGTAAATGGATTCAAAGCATTTTGTCAGGAGGGAATATAGGGATTAAGGTCAATGATGAAGTTGATCCCTATTTCCAAACACATAAAGGAATTTGACAAGGAGATTATATCTCACCAATTATTTTTAATATTATTGTTGATATGCTTGCAATAATAATTTCAAAGGCCAAACAAGATGGATAAATTTCAAGAGTTGTACCACATCTTGTGCATGATGGAATGTCTATTTTGCAATATGTAGGTGACACTTTGCTAACTTATTATGGCGGATAGTCAGAATAGCTCTAGATATTAAGAAACATAGAGATATGCATTGTATTATGGGTGGTTGGCTAGGTGCCTTAGGAGCAAGTAAAAAGAAAGAAATATTGGTTGGAGTGGCTACTTTTTTTGGCAATTTGGCTATGCTGTAATAATATTGTCTTTAATAAAAAATAATTTCTTTTATGCAAGCACTTTTTAGGGGTATTTATTGGCTGAGAACCTGGAGATTGATGCAGCAAGAAAGCAGAGAGAAAATATAAACATGGTGTGTCATGCATTGGAGATGGTAACTATGGAGTTCTTTGCCAAGAATAGGTGATGATTTAGTACTATACTATGTTATCGATGATTTAGATTCATATAATCATTTATGTTTTTATTTCCTTTCAACATTCAGTTATAAGTTGAGGATATAATAATGAAAAAAATGCTATATACATTACACCATGCAAAAGGCCATACTTTTTTCTCCATTGTCTAAAAATACGAATCCATGATAGAATTTTTTAGAATCGGGTCAATGATCGATCTTGTTTCTTAACAAATGCTCTTTCCAAGAGCAATATCGAGCAAAATAGGCCCATTTAGTTTCTCAAGCTATCACGCAGAACACATATGCATGAAGTGACCGAAATATCAAGAAGCATTGAGGGATAATTAATCCAACATATTCCAAGGTCCACACTAAAGCAACTGAAAAAAATCCTTAATCATCAACTGAAATGATTTAAAATATAGTATGTTGCTGTCAATCATAGATGTTTAAATGAAGGATCTTTTATGGTGCTTCAAGTTTGTTTGGGCCGTCCATTAGACTTTGATCCAATGGTTGCAATAATATATTACCCTATTAGAGGTAAGACTTCCATTACTACAGAACGCCACATAGGTAGTGCCACAATCAGTGTCGATTTAGGTGTAACTACTATTGTTGACGTATCAGTGCTGGCTCTTAAACTCCCACATGTGAACCACAACTAAGGCGCTACTATCAGTGCCAGTTCTTAGCAGGAACCAGTACTGATGCATCAGTACCGGTTCCATCTACAAATCGGCACTGATAGTGACTATTAATACCGATTCCATATAACAACTGACACTGATAGTGACTATTTGTGCCGGTTCTATATACCAACCGACACTTATAGTTGCTACAGTATAGAAGCCCACCCCCAATCGTGACCACAACAGAGCCGTCGCAAGCCCACCCAGAACAGTGTCGACCGCCATTTTTGCCATCTTTACAATTGGAGGATTTAAGATTTGGAGGAGTCAAATGCTCTAAGGTTAGTAAGATGATCTATATTTGTTTTTTAGATAGATTTCCTTGGTAGATTGCTCTAGGGTTGATGGTTGGTGTTTGTTCCATGGTTATGGATTTAGAGATCTAATTTAGGAAAAGTTTATAATTTTGTGATTGTTAGATGTATAGAGATGATGTAAATTTGATTCTTAGTTGAATTTAATTGTTAGATTGCTCTAGATTTGAATTTAGGTGATTGTTCCTTGGTGTTGAATTTTGAAATGAGCAAGAGCTCCAATATCGTTATAAATTAGAGAAAGATCACAATTTTGTCATTGCAATTAGAGAAAAATCACATGTAAATAGATGTGGGTGCGTACATTAAAATATAGGGATAATTGTAAATTTGCCAACCATTATTGCTATTAAAAAATTGCAAAATATCGCTAGATCTGTCATTCGAGTGGCATCCTTGCGAAGAATAAAAAATCAAGGAGGTATTTACAAATGCCCCTAAAATCTAGTTCCAATTTTCTAGTATGTGGATTGCGTTTATTTTTGAAGTCTTGAATTTAAATAATAATTCAGTTGATTTCCTCTGTTCATTAATCAACGTAGTGAATTTAACACAATTGATAGAATACTGCATTTTAGGGATGATATGTCCACCCACGAGTCACAATCGGACACAACAGCCTTTGGAAGGTGGGTCCCTCAACCCGGCCCAAGTACCGGAAGGAGATAAGTCCTCAAATAGGGACCGATCAGGATACGAGGTAATTCAATGAATTTATTCTAGATTTTAAAATATTTAATAATTATAAGTTGAATGTGTTTAATTATAATAATTTGCAGATGGATCGATCATGGATGTACAAGGATCAAGGGCCAGAGTTTGTTGTTGGCATTGAGGCTTTTCTGAGGGCTGCCGCGGCGTGCAAGAAGCCAAAATGGAAACATGTCGATCACTATATATGATGTGAGTGTGTCGACTGCAGGTACAAAAAGATGTTTTCAAACATAGAGCAGATCCATGCACACTTGATTCATAGGGGTTTCAAGGCTGAATATACCCATTGGACTGAGCACGGTGAACTTGAATATGTTGGGTGTGAAGGGCAACCAACAGTCGAAGAAGACATAAGCAATGATATCACGGCTAACGAAGACTTTGATATGTCGGCATTTGAAGATGCTTTTGTCGAGAACGATGGAGTGGACACTTTAGTTGGCAATAATGAAGACGGCTTAGAGCAAATGTTGCATGATGCGGAGGGTGACTTCACTAGGGAAAGACAACATTAAAAGTTTCAGCGTATGGTAGATGACTCTAAAACACCAGTTTACTCAAACTGTAAAGATGAGCACAGCAAGTTACATGTGCTGCTAACACTGATGTAAATGAAGGCTAGCAATGGTTGGACCGATAAGGATGTGAGTTTATCTCAGAAGTCGGCTTCATCCTAGAAGCAAAGGGCACATAAAAAGGTGGCAGCATATGAGAAGTTGCCTTCTGAGATGACTGAAGAGGAAAGGAGAGAGATAGTGGACGCCAGTGTCAAGAAATAATTTTAGAAGCCAGCGCCTGAGAAGAAAATACTAATCTGTGCAGAAACACATAAGTTTTTCTTGAAGATGGCCAAACCTGTTGAGCGTAAACTTAAATCAGACTACATGCGCATCAAAAGCAATAAATACTTGTAGCAGTCTTCCATCGAACAGGTACTATAGGAGCAGAATTTAGAAAGATTTCTTGAAGATGCCAAAATGACAAAAGAGCAATTTCTAGACGAGTCCTTGGCACCAAAAGCAGTCGGGAGATGGCAATTTAAGTTGGGTGAACTATTGGTGGCGCCAGACGTGTGGGACAAACTAACATATTAATTTCAAAAATTCCATACGTGGTACATGAAGGAGTCGAGGGAGGGTAGACAAATATTCGAGGCCAGAATCAAGGATCGAGATTTGCTCCATGTGCACAACACTATTTATATTTTATTTGAGGAAATGTATCAAGTGTACCGGTAAGATGCCCTCGACATGTCTATCTTGAGTTGTTGAACTCTGTAAGTGTCGTATATGTATAATTCATAGTATATATTTCTATACTATTGGATTGAATATCTTAACTTATTCCTTGTATAGAATAGAGGTACAAAGATGCAGGACGGAGGGCATCCAACATGTGGGATTCATCGACCCACATCGTGTAAACCCGAGAACGATCAAATATGTTCCTCAACAAATTGAGGACTATGCATTGAGGTGTCTTCTAGAGCTACAATTGAAGAAATGCGTCCTTTTACCCTACCACTTTGGCTATATGTTTCCCTCCATAAATGTTCTACTCTTTTTTGAGCAATACATCGTCAGAAATTAGGACAAACTAACCTAGGGTGATCTATATTCAGTTATCATTGGATCCTCCTTGCCATTCAGCCAGACATTAGAAAGATCTTTATCTTTGACTCATAAAATAATCCAAAAGAAACCTACCAACCTATCATTGACTTGCTACAAAGGTAAATCCCGGCCATTTCATTATTGCTCTTGTAATATTTAATATGATTGAATCTAAATCTACTTACAGTAATAATCAAACAAATACAGAGTGTACCTATGATACATCAAGAGAGTGTTAGGCACCAGCCATACACGAAAGAATGGATAGTTTTACATGACTTTCCTTATAGGAAGCAGGGCCGCGCAATTATTTATGTGGCTTTTATGTAATGAAATTCTTGCAGGATTCAATGGAGACGCGTCACTCCAAATGGCCGATCCTGAGGTAGGAGGTATACATATTGATGAATAATTTTCAGGTTTGATACATGTTCATATGGATTGATTTCTTCAATTCTTGAAATTGCACCTCCTCAAGCTGTCTAGAGATCGTCCCATGCCTATTGAAATCAACTTACTTCAAGAATAACTTGTCGTGTTCATCAATGTCCAAATCACCAGTGACACCGGCTAGTTCAATGAAATTGGATCGTCTGTCTCGTTACCTTCAACCAACAAGAAAGGGCAGAGTTCAGACCCTTCGATTAACAAGAAACCTTAAACTCCTTATCCTTGTTGTAATGAAACTTGACATGTAAAACCAACCGATATGTAATTAAACTCTTTATCCTTGTTGTAATAAAACTTGACATGTAAAACTTAACATGTATGCGGTGTATATATACTATGACAAGACTTGATTTTTATAACTGAAATTTATATGTGCTCGTGTGTGTATATGCTGCGATGAAACTTAATGTCTCGTGAATTAAATTTAAATATGCGTATCTATAAATATAACGTATACTATTGGCCCAGCACAAAAGTGACCAAAAGAAGAATTCTTAAATTATGTTCCATTATCACTTCTAATCGCTCTCAAAGATCTTTTTGCAACAACTGAGGTAGAAGAAGCATCTCCAAAGTAACACTTTCAGCACGAGATGCATGTACAAGGGAAGAGAACCAATTTTTATCACCGGACATGTGAAGTGAGCATCTGGAATCGACTAGCCAAATATTCTCCTTCCTCACTTGAGAAACCTACAAGTAAACAAAAGATGTCGAGACCTTAGTACTGGGGTTAGTAATAAAGCTTTTAGGAATCCAGTACTGAGTCACTCGACCAACAACACAAGTATCTCAAGTAGACTTAACTCAAAAAGCTCGAGTGAGTTCAACTCGAGAAGCACTAGCAGCTCGAGCACTCTTAACTTGAGAAGCTCGAGTTGGTTCAACTCGAGTTACACGAGTAGTAAAAGGGGATGACTGTTTCACCTGAGGCACAAAATGAGGTGCTACAACCTCACGAGGGATAAAATGTGCCTTTCGCAAATTAGACCTAGACTTAGACTTTTCTTTCTTTTGTTGTTTAGCTAGTCTAAAACAAAAATCTACAAAATGTCCATCTCTACCGCAATGAGTGCAAGTGTACTTAACCCGATGTATGGATTTTGAAGAAGAAGCAACATTTGCATTCATTTTAAAGGATAAAAATCCAGCAGACTTAAAAACAACCTTCTTAGGTTCAGATTCAGTAAGAGCTTCAAATTTGCCACAACCAAGAGCTCTAACAAGAATGAGTGCATTTGTCTTAGAATGAGTATAGGGATAAAAAACTAAACCTTGTTTACATGTAATTGACTTAGATGAATCTAAAATCAGATTCAGATTTCTTTCCCTTAGAAAAATATTCTTAAGTTTCTTTCAATTAATCAACCTGTTTAGAAAGAGTTGGGCACTTATCATAAGCAACACTTATAGGTTTTTTTTTCTTTACGACGGTTAGAGCATGAAAGAATCTCATGAGTAATCATGTCATTAGCTATTTGAGAAACTCTAGTATTAGCATCATGCAACTTCAATTCAAGAATTGAGCAATTAGAATAGGAAATTGAATTACGCAAATAAGATGTTGAACAACTTGTATTTTTAAAATGTTTGCAGTTTAACACAAGTTTCTAATTTTTCTCAATTTCTTCTCTAAGTTTCTCAAGAGTAGAAGTATGAACATCTCTAAGAGAAGTGAGCTCAGAATAAATTAAGTCACATGACCTGCAAGCATCATCATCAGGAATTAAAGTCTTAAGTCTTGCAATTTTAGAATTAAGCGATTCAGTTAAAACATCATATTTCTTAATTTTCTTGTTACGTTTCTCTAAGAGTGTACCAAGACGAACAACAGCATTAAATAGATCATCATAAGTAGGTAATACCTCGTTAACGTCACTGTCAAATTCATCCTCGGATGAGATTTCTTTGTTGCTTGCCATAAGACATAATCCAGTCAAATCACGCAATGTCTTGCTCTTACATGTTGTGTCATCCTCACTGCTCTCTGAATCAACATCACTCAAGTTGACTTTTTTGAGCGCTGAAAGAACTCGATGCACAACCTTGCGGTTGAGAAAGCTCTTTTTCTTCTAATTGCTAAACGATCGCTTCTTTTTCTCCTTCTCCTCTTTTGATGCTTTATCTGCAAGCTTAGAACAATTGGAACGAATATGGTTGAGATCACCACATTCATAGCATCCTTGAGGACCTCCACTTCCTTTCTTCCTCATACGCATATTCTACAATGTTTTAGAAAACCAAGTAGAAAGTAGTGCTAAATCTTCTTCAGGAATCAACTCAAGCTGATCATCGGTTAGTGAAGATATAGAAGATAATGAAAAACTTGAATAGGAAGATTCAATATGAGACATGCTGGGTTGAGAGACCAAAGCAATTGATTTATTAACATTCTTCCTAGCAAAAACATCTAGCTCATGAGTTTTCAATTTAGAATAAAGTACATCTAATGTAAGTGAGCTCATAACAGTAGATTCTCTAATAGATGTAACTTTCATCTCCCACACTGATATATCTAAAGCTCCTAGTAATTGACGTACATTCTCAGCATCGGTATATGTAATATTAACAGCACACAAATGACTAAGAATTTTATTAAACCAAGAACAGAAATCATCTAGTGACTCACCAGACTTCATCTCAAAACGCATGAAATATTTCTTAAACAAATCTTGACATACCTCTTTAATAGTATTTGCACCTTCATGATAATCATAGAGTGCTTTCCATACCTCGTACGTCAATTTGAGATGTATTACTCGATCGAAGTCGCTCCTTCCCAAGCCTTGGATGATCAGGTTCCTTGCCTTGCTATTTGCCTCGACATGAGACATGTTTTGTGCCGTCACTTTATTATTCTCAGGGATCACATATGTCTTGTAGACCTTTTCCCAGATTGCAAAGCCCTGTGCTTAAATATAGACCTCCATCTTTGCCTTCCAGAACTGAAAATCAACTCCATCGAAAACACAAGGTTTTGTGGAATGCCTATCTAAAGCTATGTTTCTAATTACCGATTAAGATCAATTAGAAAGGATTATGGCTCTGATACCAATTTTAGGATCGAATATGCGCAAAATACCCAATCAGAGGGGGGTGAATGATTGCGAAAACCAAATTTAAAGATTAACTCACCCAAATTGAAACTCGATTTATACTCGGTATTCCACTCGAAACATACTACAAAAGCTCTAGTAAAAATAATGTATAGAAAGATCTGATGGTCGGATTGCTCTAAAATTTGTTCAACAAAAACTAGATTCAAATAAGAAACTAACCCAACAAGTATCGTGTAAATCGGATATATGGATCAAAAGTTATTCCTAGTTGAAGCAGACTGTGTCAACTAGTATCGAGTAGATCAGAACTTAGTCGAGTTGACAAAAAGCTACTCGAGAACAAACCAAATCCACTCGAAATTTTCTCAGATCAAACACTAGATATTCTAGCAAGATTTTGGATGGATTAAACTAAGATGAAACTTCATAGACACATGAAATTAACTGAAACCAAAACCGAGCATGCAGAATATAAAACATAGAGAAAATTCCGAATCAGCAAGTTATCAACTTACAAAACTTGATTTTCACTACATAGATGAGTTTACAAGATGCTTCTCCAAAGCATCCAACAAGGATTTCCATGAAATCCCAAAATAGCTCTCTCCCGAGTATCTCTATATCTCTGTTGCGTTTTGCACGCTTGTTCTGCACGCAACAACCCTATACAGCAGACCTCTCTATTTATAGGGTAGCCACATGCACAAACGTGACCAAATCGAACTACAACTCCCTGTCATATTCAATCTGGTGCCTATCCTCCTCTAATCACAAGAGGACAAACAACTTCTGCTAATTAATCTAATTAGCCAACAACTTTTACGTAATCATGCATGAACATCTCCCATGCATACATGCATATACATAACCAACTCAGAATCCATCTTCGACACTAACTCTTGTCTCAAGTCCAGCCACCACATGACTCCCTCGGGCCTGCTCTGACTTGAACATGAATTAGTCTTCACATCCTCTCACGATCAAATCGCTAACTGTGTCCATCGTGAAGCCTTTTCTTTATATGCATTATTTTCTCAGCTCGAACGTCCTGCATGACATCCTCGATCACCATGACCTCAGTTCCTCCTGAACCTAGTCACTGAAGCTCGGTTCCTCCTTGAGCTTAGTTCGTCGATCCGTCATCGACCACGTTCGCCTTCGAGCAACACCTGCACATGAATCAAACAACAATCGAGTACGAGCACAAGTCCTTCCCCACTTGACTCAAGATCAGTTCACGCAACACCACGCAAACTCCAAGCAAAACCAACACGCTAACAAAAGTATACCTAACTAATGATAACATATCAAATCAACTATGCTATCCAAGCATATATTAGCAACTCATGAACATCAACCAAATGTCATTATGTTAAATCACTTTGCTCTGTCAATTTAATCAATCAAACCAATTTTTCATCACATGATCTCACATAGAGTGTTTACCGCATATTGAATTTACTTACAATAGATCGGCACACTCCACCACCAAGTAGTTTATGGATTTAATCCTCGTGCTCCTATTGATGTACTACCTTTGCCTACTTTTGAAATACTTAATTTAGATGCTAAAAATATGCCGAATGTATTCTTAAGTTGCATGAAACAACTAAAAAGAATATAGAGAGCATGACTGAAAAGTATAGGGTTGCTGGAAGTAAAGGTACGAAAGGAAATAAAATTTGAACTGGGTGATTTAGTTTGGTTGCATTTGAGGAGGGATAGGTTTCCAGAATAAAGAAAATCAAAGTTGATGTCTAGAGTTGATGGACCATTTAAGATAATTGAGAAAATCAATGACAATGCATACAAATTGGACCTACATGTAGATTTTAGGGTTAGTCCCACATTTGACATTTCAGATTTGAAGTCCTACTTAGGAGAAGAAGAAGAGCTTGAGTCGAGGGCGACTCCAATTCAAGAGGGGGAGGATGATGAGCCCATGGCTCCTTCAGATACGATCAATACTATTAATATTCCTCAAATCATACAAGGTCTAATTACAAGAGCATGTACATGACAATTAGACCTCCAAGTGAACTCACTTCTCTCTGTTCATGCTTTCTTTGATGGATTACTACTAAATTCTTGTGATATTTTATTGCTTAGAACGTGGGAGAAACACCAGAACCTTATCCGGATGTCACCCCTCAAAGTCCAAGTCTACTCGGACTCGAGGCAAAGCTCTAGTCGTGTTCGTGGTTGAAGTCGTGGTTGTGTTCAAAGTCATGGTCATGGTCGTGGTCGTGATCAAGTTCCAGATTAGCACGTCAATAAAACGGGCATAACTCTCACATAGGAACTCCAATTGAGGCGTTCTTGGACTTACTGGAAAGGTTATGATGAACCCTTTTCTATGGATCTATGCTCAAACAAATATTCCTTATAGTGTAGTTAGAGTCGAAGAATAATGTGTTACGTCACCGTTTTGGACCCTATTAGGTCTTGTAATCATGTCGGGGTCTGAATCAAGGTTGTGCACGTCTCTTTCCACAGCTGCACAACTCTAGGTTGACTTTCTCACGTCCCCTATATATACACAGTATCCGTCATAGTTTTGGCTCGGGTTTTAGCTTAGATAATTCTATTTTAAACAGTTTCGTCATTTATTGGTTTGTGGAACCCCAACTCGAGTGCTTCATTGATAATTAGCAATATTTAGATTGCATCTACCTGTTCTAACTTGTGTTCTCAATTCGCTTGCAGGAAAAACCTTCTTGGCGAGGTCAACCGTGTCTTGGCACGGTTGATAACCACGGAGTAGTGGTTGCGAGGGTTCTCGATCTGTTCTGATCAGAGCCTTTGGATCATCAACGTCGAAACTTCACCAATCAACTTATAATATTACATTCGGAAGATCAGGCAAACACACATCAGTTCTCCTAGAGGAGAAATGGAATCAAGGCATGTATGCCCTAAAATAAGTATATAAATAAGGAGGTGGACTTTCTTACAAACCTCATCATTCTAGAATCCAAGGGAATAGAAATCATTATGGGAATGGATTGGTTTGAAAGTGCATCTAGGCCCCCCTAAGTGGGTTTTGCTTATTGATGATAAAACGATTAAAGATCTAATATGTTTATCTAAGTCATGAACAGGTCTAAGTCTAAATTGAGAAGATATATGAGGTTTGACACCCTTCGAAAAGAAAGGAGAAGCAACTAGGAGTACTCAATAGGATTTAAATTCTTTTATTTTTGAAATTGAGTCTAGGATAGCCGCTCTATTAAGAGGGTTGCATTTGATTGCTTGATTAGTGTCTCAATGCTCAAGATATCCTTTAGAACCAATAAGTTGAGAGACACACTCACTCACGAACACCGGGTTGGTTTGAAAAGTTCACTGAGTGGTTTGAAAAGTTCACTGAGTCCAGAGTCTCCGGTGTTCACCGGATACTCCGGTACTCAGTATTTAGTCCGGAGTCTCCGAGATAGACTCCGGCAGAGGGTGCTTAGTTCCGCTTTATTTTTGTAGAAAAAGACCGGAGTCTCCAGTGTTCACCGGATACTCCGGTAGTTGGTGAGTTTTAAGGCCGGAGTCTCCGAGGGAGACTCCACCAGAGGTCAATCAGTTAGGCATTTATTTTTATTTAAAAAGACCGGAGTCTCCGGTGTTCACCGGATACTCCGGTAGGAGAAAATGTTTTAACCGGAGTCTCCGAGGTAGACTCCAGCAAGGGTGTCTCGGTTAACATTTATTCTTTTTGATAAAAGGACCAGAGTCTCCGGTGTTCACCGGATACTCCGGTACCTGGAGAAGCTGGAGGGTCCAGCATGTCTCCGGACTTAGTCTAATTGATAGCCCTGTCAGGACCGGAGACTCCGGTGTTCACCGGAGACTCCGGTAACTTAACAGAATTGTAACGGCTCGTTCTGACACGTCTGTGACCGTTTTGACGCCATTTTTTGATTTGGGACCGAATACTCCGTTGTTCACCGGATACTCCAGTCAGGTCTGACAGAACAGTAACAGCTAGTTTTTGAGAGAGGGCTATATATACTCCCACACCCCTTGGCATTAAATGCTTGTTGTTGCTGGTGAACTCTAGACTCTTTGAGTATTCTAAGAGCACCCAAAATCCCTCGAACCACCTCTAGTGCTAAGTTTTGCAAAATTTAGTGAGTTTGGGTTTGGATTGAGATTAAGCCACTTGAGCATTGAGTTCTTCCTCGAGCATTCGCTGTGATCTTTACTCTTGAAGCTTTGTGCTTCTAGACGGCAAGGCGTCGCCCATAGAGCACCCAATCTTTGTGGAGTGCCACGGGAAGTTTGTAATTGACTTCAAATTAAGTAAGCAAATTCTAGCTTGATCTTTGTGGTCACTAGAAGAGGATAGGGTTGGAAAAGATCCGGCTCTTTGTGAGATCCTCAACGGAGATGTAGGGACTTCTTTGTGAGGTGGCCGAACTCCGGGATAATCTCTTGTGTTCTTATTTGTGCAATTTACTTAATCGTGTTGATTTGAGAATTTACATATAAGTTGCCTTAGTGATTATCTTGTTAGTATTAACTGTTGTTTTAGCATTGTGGTATCTAGTAGACACAGCTTCACCTTTAGATTCTAGCTGCTCACTTTAATTCATAGTTGTTCTTGATTTCCTGTATAGACCGGATACTCCGGACCAGACCGAAGTATCCGACCTTCACCGGAGTATCCGGCAATTTTAATCTGCTGTTTTAGTTTTAATTTTCAAAAAAGCCTATTCACCCCCCCCCCCCTCTAGGCACTTTCAATTGGTATCAAAGCCTAACCTCCTACAAGGCTTCATCGCTTTGAGGAAATTATAATGTCAACATCTAAAAGTCTGAGGGGTTTTAAAGATGATCCATCAAAGAATGATGACGGTAATGGTAAAGAAAAGGGAAGTGAAGTTCCTTTCAATTATGATCGTTTAAATTCTTCAAGCAACTATATCTCCGTGCCTTCCGGGCGTGCACCATTTTTCGATGGTACACATTATGCCGCTTGGAGGCACAAAATGAAATGCATTTAATCTCTCTTTATCCTAGTATTTGGAAGATTGTTTGCACAGGCTTTGAGTTGCCGGAGGAAGATCAAGAGCTCACCTCAAGTGAAGAACAAAATATGCACCGCAATGCTCAAGCCACAAGTACATTGCTTAGTGCCTTGAGTCCGGAAGAATTCAATAAAGTGGATGGACTTGAAGAAGACAAGCAAATTTGGGATACTCTTCAAGTTGCTCATGAAGGGACAACAAGCGTAAGAGAATCCAAGATAGAGCTACTTGAGGGTAAGCTGGGAAGATTTGTGATGGAAGATCATGAAACTCCTTAAGCCATGTATGATCGAATGATGTTGCTTGTGAACAAGCTAAGAGGGCTCGGGAGTGAGGACATTGATGATCACAAAGTGGTAAAGAGATTGCTTAGAGCATTTGCTCCTAGAAACCCCACTTTGGTGACACTCCGCCGAGAGAGAAGGGACTACAAAAGGCTTACACCAAGCGATGTGCTGGGAAGGATCCTTGCTCATGAGCTCATGGAAGAAGAAGCAAATGAAGTGAAGATTCATGCCAAACAAAGCTCAACCTCCAAGAACAAGGAGGTTGCATTCAAGGCAAGCAAAAGTAAGCAAACTCAAGAATCAAGTACAAGTGAAGAGGAAAGCTCCGAAGATGAAGAAATGACCTTCTTTGTGAAAAGATTCAAGAAATTCATGAGAAAGGGAGGCTACTCAAAATACAAGAGAGATATGCCCAAGAAGAGAACATCAAGAAGGGCATGCTATGAATGTGGTGAAGTTGGTCACTTCATAGCCGATTGTCCGAACAAGAAGAAAGGAAGGACACAGAAGACAATAAGATCAAGCCATACAAGAAGGACAAAAACAAGACATACAAGAAGAAGTATTCGGGCCAAGCACATATTGGAGAAGAGTGGGATTCAAACTCCGACTCCGACTCCGATGATGAAGGAGTCGCCACCATTGCCATCCATGAGCCAACACCAAGAAAATCACTCTTAATGAGTGATGATGATGACGACTCCTCAAAGTGCTTCATGGCTAAAAGCCGCAAGGTAAAATCTCAATCCAAGCTTCTAGATAGCGATAGTGAATATGATAGTGATTTTGATAGCTTGTTTAAAGGTTTGAATAAAAATGTCATGGCTAAAATAAAGGAGCTAATGGATACAATAGATAGTCATGAGGAGACCCTCGAGAGACAAGATGACTTGCTCATCCTTGAAAAGGAGAGAAACCTTGAACTCGAGGAGCTCTTTGCTAAAGAGAAGGAGAAAGTTGAGAAATTATCAAATGACTATAATTTGGCCAATTCCTCAATTGCCGACCTTAAGAGTAACAATTTCTTGCTTCAAGAGAAATTATCTTGTTTGGATAAAAATTATAAAACTCTTGAAACACAAATTGATACCCTCAAGAAAGGCTCATCCAACTCTAATGAAGCTAATTTACTATCTAGTCCATCTACTAGCAATGGATGCTCTCGTTGTTTCAATTTTGATATAAATGCTTGTACGACTAATGTTGAATCCTTGCAAGCGTTACAAAAGAAGAATGAGAGGCTAAATGCCTTGGTCAAATATGGATGCATCAAAACCTAAAAATCAAAAGATGCACTTTACAAGACCATCCAAGCCAAGGATAACAAGCTAAAAAGAGGTCTTGGATTTGACCAATACAAGAGCAAACCAAATGGTCGTGTGCTATTGAATGGAGTGGAATGCCTCAAGTTTGTCAAAGGAGGCAAGCAAGTTGATCACACGGCTCAAACAAAGCAACCAAAGGCTCATGCTCCTCAATGCTCATTCTATGCCTCATATATGCTCAAGAAAGACCACCGTGGTAAAGTGGTTGCTCTCTATGTTGATCCCCGCACAAGAGATATAATTGTTAAAAGGAATGTGTGGGTTCCAAAAGTGTTTGTGACTAACGCTAAAGGACCCAAACAAATTTGGGTACCTAAAATAAAGGCATAACTTTGTTTTGTAGGCATACTCCTCTGGTGGATCAAGTTGGGTCATTGATAGTGGATGTACAAATCACATGACCGGAGAAAAGAGTATGTTTTCCTCTTTTGAAGAAAATGGAGGACCTCATGAAAACATCATTTTTAGCGATAATGGAAAAGGAGAGGTAATAGGCCTAGGTAAAATCGCCATCTCAAATGATCATTCTATTTCAAATGTCTTGTTAGTCAAATCTCTTAATTATAATTTGTTATCCGTGTCTCAATTATGTGAGATAGGTTATAATTATCTTTTTACCAATGAGGGTGTGATTGTCTCTAGAAGGGAAGACGCCTCAATAGCTTTCACCGGTAAGTTGAAGGGTAAACTTTATCTTGTTGATTTTTCAACAGATGAAGTGAAGCCTAAAACTTGCTTGATGGCTAAGTCTAGCATGGGTTGGCTTTGGCACCGCCGACTAGCTCATGTTGACATGAGGAATTTGTCTAAACTTCAAAAAAGCGAACACATCCTAGGACTAATAAATGTTTCTTTTGAGAAAAATAGAATTTATAGTGCTTGTCAAGCGGGAAAGCAAGTTGGAGCATCTCATCCCGTTAAAAATGTGATGACAACTACAAGACTATTGGAACTCCTCCACATGGACTTATTTGGGCCGATTGCCTACATAAGTATTGGAGGTAACAAATATGGTTTAGTTATTGTTGATGACTTTTCACGTTTCACTTGGGTATTCTTCTTGCATGACAAAAGCGAAACACAAGCTATTTTCAAGAAGTTTGTAAGAAGAGCCCAAAATGAGTTCGAAGTGAAGATCAAGAGAGTGAGAAGCGACAATGGAAGTGAGTTCAAGAATATTCAAGTTGAAGAGTTTCTTGATGAAGAGGGAATCAAGCATGAGTTCTCGGCTCCTTACTCCCCTCAACAAAATGGAGTGATCGAGAGGAAAAATAGGACTCTAATTGAGTCTGCAAGAACAATGCTTGATGAATACAAAATATCAGATCAATTTTGGGCGGAAGCAATCAACATCGCAGGCCATGCCATCAACCTGTTGTATCTACACATGATATTGAACAAGACCCCATATGAGCTTCTAACCGGTAACAAACCAAATGTTTCCTACTTTAAAGTTTTTGGTAGCAAATGCGTTATTTTAAATAAGAAGGCAAGAAGTTCTAAATTTGCTCCAAAAGTAGATGAAGGTTTTATGCTTGGTTATGGATCAAATGCCTACGCCTACCGTATTTTCAACAAAACCACCGGTTAGAATCTAATAGCTCCCAAGTGGAGCAAGTTGATCCTAATGTGGAGCAAGTGGAGCAAAACCACCGGTTAGACGTGATATTTGATGAATCTAATAGCTCCCAAGTGGAGCAAGTTGATCCTAATGTGCTAGGTGATGAAGAAATACCAAGCGAAGCAATCAAGAAGATGGCAATTGGTGAAATCAAGCCTTTAGAGCAACAAAAGCTATAAGCGATTCAAAATGATCAAGATCAACCATCTTCATCGATGCAAGTGGAACCATCAACATCAACTCAAGATCAAGGCGACAAACGACCATAAGACCAAAATCAAGACTATGAAGACCCAAATAACTTTTTGGATGATGAAGTGGGAGATATTCAACATCAATCTCAAGTACCACACCCACATGTTCATCAAAGCATCCAAAGATATCACCCCGTGGACAACATACTTGGTGATATACAAAAGGGGGTAACTACTCGTTCAAGAATTGCAAATTTTTGTGAATTTTACTCTTTTGTTTCCTCTTTGGAGCCTTTAAAGGTAGAAGAAGCTCTTGATGATCTGGATTGGGTGATGGCCATGCAAGAAGAATTGAAAAACTTTAAAAGAAATGAAGTTTGGTCCTTGGTGGAAAGGCCAAAGCAAAATGTGATTGGCACAAAATGGGTCTTCCGCAACAAACAAGATGAAAATAGGATAGTAACAAGGAACAAGGCATGATTGGTTGCTCAAGGGTTCACTCAAATTGAAGGTTTGGATTTTGGTGAGACTTATGCTCCCGTATCTAGGCTTGAGTCAATTCGTATATTGTTAGCCTATGCTACTCACCATGATTTCAAGCTATATCAAATGGACGTGAAGAGTGCATTTCTCAATGGACCAATCTCCGAATTGGTGTATGTGGAGCAACCGCTCGGCTTTGAAGATCCCAAGCATCCCGCACATGTTTACAAACTCCATAAGACAATCTATGGGCAAAGCAAGCTCCTAGAGCATGGTATGAATGCCTTAGGAATTTTCTTGTCAAAAAGGGCTTTGAAATAGGCAAAGCTGACTCTACTCTCTTTACCAAGAATGTTGATAATAATTTATTTGTTTGCCAAATATATGTCGATGACATTATATTTGGTTCTATTAATCAACAATTTTGTGAAGACTTTAGTATGATCATGACAAGAAGATTTGAGATATCTATGATGGGGAAATTGATGTTCTTTCTCGGATTTCAAATCAAACAACTCAAGGAAGGAACCTTCATTTGCCAAACAAAGTATATCAAAGACATGCTCAAGAAGTTTCACATGGAGAATGCCAAATTTATCAAGACACCTATGCAAACTAATGGACATCTTGATTTCAATGGAGAAGGAAAAAGTGTGGATCAAAAGGTATATCGCTCCATGATAGGTTCTTTGCTTTATCTTTATGCATCTAGGCCCGATATCATGCTTAGTGTGTGCAAGATTTCAAGCCGTTCCAAAAGAGTGTCATTTAATGGCCGTTAAGAGGATTCTTCGATATTTAGTTCATACACCTTACCTTGGCTTATGGTATCCTAAAGGGTCATCCTTCGACCTCATCGGCTATTCGGATTCCGACTATGCCGGTTGCAAAGTAGATAGAAAAAGCACCTCGGGGACTTGCCAATTATTGGGTAGGTCCTTAGTGTCTTGGTCGTCCAAGAAACAAAACTCCGTAGCCCTATCCACTGCTGAAACCGAATATGTTGCCGCGGGAGCTTGTTGTGCTCAACTCCTTTGGATGAGGCAAACGCTAAGAGATTATGGCCACAAAACATCCAAAATTCCACTTTTGTGTGATAATGAGAGTGCCATCGAAATAGCCAACAATCCCATAAAACACTCAAGAACCAAGCACATAGACATTAGACATCACTTCTTGAGAGACCATGCAACAAAAGAGGATATCGATATTCGCCATGTGACAACCGAAAGACAACTAGCCGATATCCTCACTAAGCCACTAGACGAGCAAAGGTTTTACTAGTTGAGAAGTGAATTAAATATCCTAGATTCTCGAAACGTGGCTTGAACTATTGCATACATTTGCTTGTTATAGATTTGTAGCTTTCTTAGCTAGGAGTTTGCGAAAACTGCATTTTTGAGTGAATTTCTCAAAATTATTTGGTTCTTTGATCTCTCGATCATAATTTGCAATTTGTGATCATAGTTATGTAATGATGCTTGTTGGCTGATCATATTTAGCAAATTAGTCCTTTATGTCCAACGGTCTTCTCCCGAAAAATTCCTCCCCAATTTCAGCCTTCACTCTATTCTGTAATAGTTCCAGGTGCCGGAATGTCCGGTGTTCACCGGAGTATCCGGACCTGACACTGTTCACTTTTCCAGCTGATTCCTGTCTAGGCTCCAGTTACTGGATAGTCCGGTCTTCACCGGAGTCTCCGGTAAAGTATCAGGACCGGAGTCTCCGAGGTCTCCAGATTTTTATATACCCCTCTGCCCGAACAGTTCCTCAAACTCATCTATTCTCAACTCCTCTCTCCCAAACTTAGTCTCTCCAGCGATTTTTGAGGAACAACCAAGGAGCTTCAAGATTTTCATCATTCCTCACTTGTATTCAAGGCCGGAATCTCCGGACAACTCTATTCATCAAAATCTCCGAAGTGTTTTTGCTCCAAAAGGTATTTTTTTCCCAAATCTTCCCGATCTATTAATGCCCTCATCTAGGATCGATTTCCCTTGGTAGAATAGCTCCATATACTTCCTAGAACTTGTTCCTAAACCAGATTCAACTCTTGTCGGCCAAATCTTCCAAAACCCTAAGTTTTGGGGATTTTCTCGGGTGGACCGGAGTATCCGGTGTTCACCGGATACTCCGGTGTCTGCCTGTTTTTCAGCAGCAATCTCTTCATCAGTTTTTCTTCCTATCCTCCTTATTCCTTCTATCTCTCTCAGGTAATTTGCCATGGCCGGAGATTGCTTTGTGAAGGATCACACGTTTGAGAGGAAGAAGAAACAGAAGAGTGATCCTCGTGCTCAAGAGGCGAGAGCACCGGCCCATTCAGAGGATAGTGGGAGTGGGCATGCGAGCGGTGAGAGAGTTCGCAAAGTGGCCACTGGAAGGGGGATTCACATAGAAGAAGAGACATTTGCTAGAGATTCTCAAAGAGACGTTGTCACTCTGTGTAGGACCAAGAGTCAAGCAATGAGGGGCCGCGAAAGTGGTCATGGAAAGGGTTTAGCCTGGGTGACAGCAGGAAGGGGAAGAAGTGGGATGCCTTCTCGAGAAGAGAGGCAAAGACATCACCATGGAAAACAGTTCTGAGTCCGATGAAGCTGAGGAAGAGGATGAGGAAGAAGAGGAAGCTGATGATGTGATTGGATCTTTGAAACTCCATAGACCTCTAAGGACTACCTCTATCTTTGACACTCTGAAGCAAACAATGAATTACATAAGGCACGCATCCAGGGTGGTCAATGAGAGATTGAACAACTTGTATGACTATGAGAAGAATGTCACGGATCATCATTTTTGGAATGACTTCCAAGCAGATTTTTATGAAACGGTGATCCTATCAAAGAAGAAACCGATCACACATATGCAGTGGATTGATTGGAACTACATGGCGCAGAAAAATGACCCTGTGTTTAATGAAGTCATCGCTGCATGTGAGAGCAAGAAAGTCAAGAATATAATGGCATTCAAGTATGATTGGTGCGAGGAAGTCATCGCACAATTCTATGCCACCGTTTGGTTCGAGGGATCAGAGAATCCCTTTATGCATTGGATGACAGAGGGAGTTCAGTACAAAATAAGCTTCAGAGGATTTGCTCATCATTTCCATTTTGATACTCAAGACACACACAAGGATCAAATCCATAACGAGAATCAACTTACCTTGGAAGAGCTTGGGTTCATGTATCTTAACCATGGACAAGTCGAATTTGGAAAACTTACTGGAATGAGACCATTCTACCGATGCTTGAACTCCTTGTTTCGACTCACTTTGGCACCAAAGAGCGGGGATGCGACCACAGTGCAGAGCATCTCTAGGAATCTCCTTGCCGCCATGTCCAACGATCATGCTCCTTTCAGTGTGGCGTATTTTCTTTGGGAGGAAATTGTGTTCACATCAAAATCGCCCATCAAGAGTTGTGGATATGTTCCCTATATCATGTCTATCATCGAGCGAGTATCCAAGAAAACCTTTGTGAAGGAGATAAAACATGAACCCTATCGGATGAGACCCCTTAACATCCGAGCTCCATCTCCCTCGCCATCAACTCCTCATGCTCCACCAAGCTCAAGGAAGATTGCCTCTCGACGTGCTCCTCCTCGAGGGTCATCATTTATAAAAAGTGCTCTCAAAGCTATTTTCAATGTGTGCACTCATAATGCTACCTAGATTAAGGAGCAGAGTGCTCATTTGAAGAAAATGGAGAAACGTCAGAAAGCTATGTATGCCTCCATGAACCTTCAGCCACCTTGCTCGCCTATCGCTTCGGATGAAGCGGAAAGTGCACCCGTTGAATTTGAAAATCCATGGGCATGGTATGATGAAGCCCAAGCAGCTGCCGAGAGCTCTCAAGCTCAACCTCATGATGACTCTTCCGACGCCATTCCTGCAGCAAGCTCATCTCCTGGCGACAATGATGATGATGATCATGACGACGACGCCGACGACAATGAAGAAGCCAGCAGCGAATAGGTTCTCTCTCTTTTTGGTGCTTGATGCCAAAGGGGGAGAGCGAGTTATCTGATTCTTAGTTTCCTTAGTTTCTTTCTTTTCTAGCTTTGGACTCTATTTCATCGCTGTTGGACATTTAGACTCTATTGTGTGTGTGATGAACTATGTGCTCTATTTGAATTTGTAAGACTCTTCATGTTAGTGTGATGCTTATCGTATTTCTTAAATTAAGTGTGATTCATATCTTGCCATATGCATCTTGTTTACTTAATATTGCATCCCACGGATCCTAGGATATAGGGGGAGCTCTTGCAAATTTAAATCTTGAATATGTGCATTTGAGTGTAACTCAAATCTTAAATCAATGCACACATTTAGGGGGAGCTCACCATATCTTCTAGAATTCAAAATCCTGTTTCAAATATCTTTTTGTAAGCTTTAATCGTGTTGTCATCAATCACCAAAAAGGGGGAGATTGAAAGTGCATCTAGACCCCCTAAGTGGGTTTTGGCTTATTGATGACAAAACGATTAAGGATCTAATATGTTTATCTAAGTCATGAATAGGTCTAAGTCTAAATTGAGAAGACATATGAGGTTTGACACCCTTCGAAAAGAAAGGAGAAGCAACTAGGAGTACTCAATAGGATTTAAATTCTTTTATTTTTGAAATTGAGTCTAGGATAGCCGCTCTATTAAGAGGGTTGCATTTGATTGCTTGATTAGTGTCTCAATGCTCCAGATATCCTTTAGAACCAATAAGTTGAAAGACACACTCACCCACGGACACCGGGTTGGTTTGAAAAGTTCACTGAGTTCGGAGTCTCCGGTGTTCACCGGATACTCCTGTACTCAGTATTTAGTCCGGAGTCTCCGAGATAGACTCCGGCAGAGGGTGCTCGGTTCCGCTTTATTTTTTTAGAAAAAGACCGGAGTCTCCAGTGTTCACCGGATACTCCGGTAGTTGGTGAGTTTTAAGGCCGGAGTCTCCGAGGGAGACTCCACCAGAGGTTGACCGGTTAGGCATTTATTTTTATTGAAAAAGACCGGAGTCTTCGGTGTTCACTGGATACTCCGGTAGGAGAAAATGTTTTAACCGGAGTCTCCGAGGTAGACTCCGGCAGGGGTGTCTCGGTTAACATTTATTCTTTTTGATAAAAGGACCGGAGTCTCCGGTGTTCACCGGATACTCCGGTACCTGGAGAAGCCAAAGGGTCTGGCAAGTCTCGGGACTTAGTCTAATTGATAGCCCTATCAAGACCGGAGACTCCGGTGTTCACCGAAGACTCCGGTAACTTAACAGAATTGTAACGGCTAGTTCTGGCACATTCTGTGATAGTTCTGATGCCGTTTTTGGATTTGGGACCGGATACTCCGGTCAGGTCTAACAGAACAGTAATGGCTAGTTTTTTAGAGAGGGCTATATATACTCCCACACCCCTTGGCATTAAATGCTTGCTGTTGCTAGTGAACTCTAGACTCCTTGAGCATTCTAAGAGCACCCAAAATCCCTCCAACCACCTCTAGTGCTAAGTTTTGCAAAACTTTAGTGAGTTTGGGTTTGGAGTGAGATTAAGCCACTTGAGCATTGAGTTCTTCCTCGAGCATTCACTGTGATCTTTACTGTTGAAGCTTTGTGCTTCTAGACGGCAAGGCGTCGCCCGTAGAGCACTCAATATTTGTGGAGTGCCACGGGAAGTTTCTAATTGACTTCAAATTGAGTAAGCAAATTCTAGCTTGATCTTTGTGGTCGCTAGAAGAGGATAGGGTTGGAAAAGACCCGGCTCTTTGTGAGATCCTCAACGGAGATGTAGGCACTTCTTTGTGAGTTGGCCAAACTCCGGGATAATCTCTTGTGTTCTTATTTGTGTAATTTACTTAATCGTGTTGATTTGAGAATTTACATATAAGTTGCCTTAGTGATCATCTTGCTAGTATCAAATAGCTGAGCTCAAGGAGCAAATTCAAGAGCTACTAGACAAATGGTTTATCCACCCTAGTTTTCTGCCCTAGGGAGCCCCAGTTATCTTCATACCGAAGAAGGATGGAACACAAAGAATGTATATAAATTATCGAGCCCTTAATGAAGTAACAATCAAGAATAAGTATGATACTCTACCTCGTATTGAAGATCTATTTGACTAGTTGAAAGGAGCATGTGTGTTCTCCAAGATCAGTCTTCGGTCTGGGTGTCATCACCTGAAGATTTGCGCCTCAAATATTCCAAAGACGGCATTTGTTAATCGATATGGTTTGTATGAGTTCGCAGTGATTTCTTTTGGGTTGACTAATACTCTAGCCTACTTTATGTATCTGATGAACAAGATGTTCATGGAGTATTTGGACAAATTTCTCGTGGTATTTATTAGCGACATCTTGGTTTACTCCAAGAACGAGGAAGAACACGAGGAACACCTAAGAATGGTACTACAGAAGCTCAGGGAGGACCAGTTGTATGCAAAGTTGAGCAAGTCTATGTTCTGGTTGAAGAAAGTTCCCTTCCTTGGTCACATTATATCAACAGGAGGTATATCTGTGGACCCATCCAAAGTAAGTGATATTCTAAACTGGAAACCACCACATAAGTTTTCAAAGATCCGTAGTTTCTTAGGTCTAGCGGGTTATTATCGTCGATTCATAGAATGTTTCTCCAAGATAGCAAAGCCAATGACAGAACTGCTGGAGAAAGGAGCAGAGTTCAAGTGGATAGTTCAAGTGGACTGCTGGAGAAAATCTCAAGTCAACGCTATAACTCTTCAAGAGATGAGTTCGTAGCTATGCAAGGAATTTGAGAAGTTGAATTTAGGAATGGTGTGTAACACCGAGATAGTTGCCATGGAAATAGACTTGACGCTTGAACAAGATATAAGAAAAGGTCAGGTTGAGGATGAAAAGATCTTGTAAATCAAGCAGCTCATGAAAATCAGCAAAGCCCCATATTTCACTAAAGATGAGCAAGGTACAGTGTGGTACAAGCATAGGATATGTGTTCTGGACATGAAGGCTATTCGAGATACAATTTTAAGAAGAGCTCATGATTCAACATATTCTATTCACCCAGGGAGTACCAAGATGTACTAAGATCTTAAAGATCAGTATTGGTGGTACAAAATGAAACATGCAATAGCAGAATATGTGGCTTTGTGTGATATCTATCAGGGATTCAAAGTCGAGCATCAAAGAACCGTTCTGTATGGGTCATAGTCGATCGGTTGGCAAAAGTAGCTCATTTCATCCCAGTCAAAGAAACCTATCAAGGTCCGAAACTAGTTGAGTTATATATGTCCAGAATTCTGTGTCTACATGGAGTACCCAAGATAATTGTATCTGATCATGGTAGTCAGTTTACTTCACAGTTCTGGCAACGCTTACATGAATCTATGGATACAAGGTTAAATTTCATCTCAGCATATCACCTACAAACTGACAGTTAGACAAAAAGAGTGAATCAAATCCTTGAAGACATGTTGAGAGCGTGTGCATTGAAGAATGGTAACAATTAGGACAAGAATCTTTCGTATGTGGAGTTCTCATACAATAACAGCTATCAAGCTAGTCTCAAGATGTCTCCTTTTGAAGATTTATATGGAAGGAAATGTAGAACCCCGTTGTTCTAGAACCAGATCGGAGAAAGCCAAGTTTTCGGCCTAGAAGTTCTGAGAGAAGCAGAAAGACAAGTACAAGAGAACAAATATAATCTAAGAAATGCTTAGTCAAGATAAAAGAGCTATGTAGATAATCGGCGCCGAGAACTGAGTTTTGCAGTAGGAGACTTCATATATCCCAAGGTGTCGCCAATCAGAGGTCTATGCAGATTCAAGGTCAAAGGCAAGCTTTCACCTCGGTTTATTGGTCCATACAAGATAATGGGAAGACGAGGAGAAGTAACTTACCAGGTTGAGTTACCACCTCAACTCTCAGGAATACATGATATTTTCCATGTGTCACAATTGAAAAAATGTCTGAGAGTTCCCGAAGAGCAGCTACCAGTAGAAGAACTGGATGTCCGAAAAGATCTCTCTTACTCAGAGTATCTGATTAAGATTCTTGAGATGTCAGAACGGTTTGCCAGAAACAAGCGAGTCCGTATTTGCAAAATGCAGTGGAAGCATCACTCCGAAGAGGAAGCAACTTGGAAAGGAGAAGCTGATCTAAAGGCAGAGTTTCCCACTCTCTTCTCTGATCCTTTCGAATCTCGAGGGCGAGATTCAACCTAAGGGAGGAAGGTTTGTAACACCCTAAATTTTCAACTTTTGCATAGTTTAAAATTTTGCTAGAATTAAATAGGAGTTGTAATTTTGATCAGATAGAGAGAAATTATTTTCTAAATTTAAATTTGTCATATGTTATAGTTAAGTTTGTTGCATTCATGATGCAGTAGTTGCAATAGGGTTTTATTCTTGAAGAAAAAATGTTTGTAAAAGATCGCTAGAAGTCGCTCATTTAAAACTTCTTTTGAAATAGTTCAAAATCATAAACGAAAAAAAATTTCAAAAATGTCAAATGCTTCTCAAGCCAATTCCTCCCCTAAGCCCGGCCCAATCTCCTCCCCTCCCCTCCCCCACCCCCCTCCCCCAACGTGTGGGCCGCCTCCCTCTCCCGCGCTAGGCCTCAGGCCAGCCTACCCCGCGCCCGGGCTAGACGCTTCCCATAGTGCCTGAGCCGCCCCCACTCGCCCTCTCTCTCTGCCAAGTGGGCCCGAGCCAAGCCACCTAAGCCGAGCCGCCCGCCTGGCTTTGCTTCGTCCTCCTCCTGCCCGCCGTTTCCGCCCCCAAATCCCACCACCCGTTCAAAATTCACCACCTCCCCGAGTCGTTTCACGCTAATTAAAAGCCACCTCTGCGATCCTCACCAATCACTCAAGTATTCTCGGACGTTTCCTCCTCCTTTACCCATCTCAAATGCGGAAACCATCGCATTTAAAGCCGTGGAGGTTGCCAGCCATTTTCTCCAATTCTCGGCCGATTAACTTTCCTCTCGCGCATATAAGCCGCCCTCATCCTTCTTGGCGACATTCCGCACATTTTGCACCCGCTCCCACCCTATTTCCTGCTCGGATTCGTCGTCAGCACCGTCATCTTCTTCAACTCCGGTAAGCTCCATCGCCACATCAATTCTCCACGCCCGAGCCACTATTGACCTCGTTCCTCCTCTCCTTTGGATTTGCAAGGTCATCGAGCTCGAGCTCCACCCGACTGCCCCTCTCCATCGTCGGCCTCCCACAGTCTTTCTCCGCCACCAAGAAGCCCGTGGTGAGACTCCCTGGACCCTCCTCTTCATTTTGTGCTTTTCCCCGTCGAATTCCATGGCCAGATGCGCGCTTTCACGCTTCTCCAGCGAGGTTCTAGCCATGCGCAACCGTCGGCCAGCCGCCGACCATGTCCAGCGCTGCTCATTCTGCTCCCTTCGCCTCAGAGCTGTCTGATCTTGATCTAATGGCCGAGATCACGTACCCCTTCCTTTTGTGTAATCGGTCCACCATGGACCGTGGACCAGCCTCCAGACAACGGTCCATGGGTCCATGAACCTATTCCATAGGTTTTTTCATAGAAAAACATTTCCTTTTGGATTTTTTTCATCAGAAATAAGATTTTCAATATAAAAAAAATCAGTTATTCTCAAAAATCAAGTAAAATTTGCAAAATAGCCCCTAGAACTTTAAAAGCTTATAACTTTTTGCTCGTAGCTCCGATAGGGACAATTTTCATACTCAAATGTTCATAGCGATATGTAGAATCTTTTTATATGGTTTTTACCTATTTTTAGTACTTATTGCTCTACTTTTATTAGTAGTTCCTTTGTGTATGCTTTTCCAGTGTGCTGTTTAGGAGGTGAGCAATTTGTGAACCTGCAAGATCAAGCTTTTGAAGAATTCAAGCAACCCTTAGCTGAAGCCAAGTGTCCTTGAATATCTTGCTCCTATTTTAGGATGTTTATGTAGTTGTTTATCCTTCATTGCATGCTTGTCTAATTTGGAATCCCATATTAGGGTTCACTAGATTTTGTATGATTATCCTTCACCGTTGATGAATCATAGGGAATGATAAGTAGTTATGCTAGTGCTGTCATAGTTGGGTAAATGATAATCTTGACTAATGTCTATGAAACATGAACCGGGTATGGTAATTTTGTAGCAACATGGTATAGGGATCCTAACAGGATGTTTATGTGATGATGGTACGGGAATGCACGTGTGCGGGTAATGCATAATTGGTTTATGGTTGTTCCTATGTGGGATCCTAAGGACCGGTTCTTGAAGCATGTAACCCGGCTAAGCCGCACAACCACAAGTCTTATATGGATATGGATTGGCCAATTAATTAGCTACCCCTCCGATTCTGTGGGCACCAGTGGATGGTTGTGTGGCGCAAGAGGGGGCTTTTGCAGTGATGGAATCACTATTAATGGTGAAACCTTGGTAGGTGCATGCAAGTTGGTGGAAGCTTTGTAAAGGCCTTGTAGTGAGACCCCGACTCCACACCCTGAAAGTGTGAGGCAACACGGAAATCACGAGTCGTGGGGAAAGCTGTGGTGACTCTGTAGAGTGTCAAACTGATCAATCAGTCGTGCTCATGGTTAAGAGCGGCTTGGACTTCTTCTTGATTAGCTGGGATCAAGGTTTTGGTATGGATGGTAGGGTAGCTGGGTAATGGAATCACCTGGTGAGTCTTGGTAGTCGGATGGAATCCGATGAGTCATTCCTTTTGTTATTGTTGTGTCTTCACACTTAGTAAATAGGATGCATGTTATTGAAGTCATAGGTTAAGGTGGCTTAGTGTCATTAACCAGTGTCTAACATTTTCTTGACTTAAGCCCCACATCATGCTTTCCTATACTTGTAGAGTACATTATTGTATTCACACCCGTTGTCCCCTTTCTTGCATCCCTTTGTTGTTTACAAGCCGTCAATGAAGCTACATCTTTTGATGAGGATGACTTCGACCCGGAGCTCCTGTTCTAGGCTGGTGTGCCCCCGGTTGACGCCTATGGAAGATGGAAGAACCTCTGGCGATGAAGCTCTCTTTTTCTACTATATTTTCCTTTAGACCCTCGGATCCTTTTGTAATAAGTTAATAACATTATTATAATAATGGCACTATGATGGTACACTGATGATGTAACACATGTATGAAAACTTGATCCTGGCATACATATGTTATACCTACTTTTGTTCCTTTAAAACTGGATGTTACAGTAGCCACGACGATGCTCAATGGAGGCTAACCATCCGGAGGCAAAGTCAATGGCGATGCCAAGGGAGGAAATCAGTGACCCCCCCCCCCCTACGAGTAGCCACGGTGATGCTTGATGAAGGCGGGGCCGTCTGGAGTACCGCGCAGATGGCCCGAGGCGAAGTTGAAGGCGATGCTAAGGGAGTGTCACACCCTGATTTTCATATTTCTCAAATTTCTAAAATTTTCCCATAGAAGTTGATAGATTAAATAATTAGAATAGGTAAAAGCCCTATTTTCTAAATTCAAATTCAAATTTGAATAAGGTAATTAATTGTTTGTATGCACTCATGCTGAATAATAGGCATATAGGTTTTATTTTGGCCTTTGGATTTTATTTGGATTTCTTGGATTTTATTTGGGCTCATTTGGAGTTTATTTGAATTTATATGATTTTAATTTTTTTCCAAAATACAAAAATGCTTTCATAAGCTCATTTGTCTTCTAAATGCTTTCAAAAAGCTTGGTGGTATTTTTTCCTAGAATTTTTAGGCTTCAATTGATATTTTATTTGGTTTTATTTGCTTTCCTTTATTTTATGAAATTCCCAAACCTAAAAGGAAAAGCCTAAACTCTCTCCGGGCCACCCCTCTCTCTCTTTCCGGTCCAACCCCCTCTCTTTCTCTCCCTGGCCTGCTCTCTCCCTCGGCTTGGCCTGCTAGCCCGAACCTGCCTGCTGCTCCTCCTACCTTCCTCCGCCTCGGCTGCGTCACCCCAATCAGCTCAGTCCAGCCGGTCTACCTCAGCCCAGCTCCTCTCCCCGCCTGGACCCAGCCGTGTCGGCCCATCTCCGCACACGCACCCCGGCCCAGCTCCCATGCCCTCGTCGTTCGCCTCCAGCTAGAGCCGTTGTGCGCCATTTGAAACAAACCCAGCGCCGCCCACACCAATCCGCCCAAATCCGAGCCATTTTCAAAGGTGAGATAGTCTAGAAGTTTGCCAATAGGTTCAAGGAGGTCTCCTCGACCGATTCCCTACCTTATCTCCAACAGATTCATTTTTAAACATGCAAATCCACTCAGGATAAATCTGGCTATCGCCCTCCCCTCTTGTTGTGCGTGCCACTGACTCCTTGAGCCGCCGCCTATATAAGTGCCCCCTCGTGCCCCTGCCTCATTTTACCATCAATCTGTGGCCTCCCTGTGCCGAGTTTGCCAAGTTCTCCAAGCGCACATCGCCGCCACCATTGTTGCGTCGCCTGAGCTTGACATCCCACCGCCCCTAGCGTTGATCTGTCGTCATCGACCCGTCCTCGAGCCTCGCTGACGCCTCAGGGACGCGCCGGTGCATTCATCTTCGCTTCTCGTCCACCAGAGCATCGTCTCCACTGTAGCACGAGCTTCATCAACGCCATTCACTGCTGTCAGCCCTTTGCGCCGCCTTCCTACCGTCAAAGGCCGTTGAGGTGAGGTCGCTTGTCGTTCCTCCCTCTATTCCTCCATTTCCCGTTGTTACCCGTGCATCATAACTGGGTTTTGGCCGTGCTTCGGTGAAGCGTCGCCATGTCCCAAGCTTTCATTGTCGATTCACCACCGGCCACCACAGCACACCCTCATCCTCTTCCTAGCCGTCGGATCTTATTTCAATGCCCTAGATTAGATCTTAACTTAACTCTTCGGTGACCAATAGGGAGTCAACACATGTCAACATAAGCCCAATCAGCATTTCTGCCACCTAAGCCTGCCAAGTCAGCATCTTTATTGACTTGTCCACCCAGTCACCATGCCACATCAGCAAATCTGCCCAATCATCATGCCCACTCAGCAAGCCTTTTCTTTGTCTTTTATTTTCTTCTCTACGACATCATAATTCCTCTGCTAACATCATAATACTCTTTTCCAGTACAAAAAGAATTTCAAGAAATTCCAGTAATTGGTAGTTTTGCAAATAAACCCCTAAACTTCTCTTTTTCCCCCAAAAAAACCCATATCTTTTTACATATTAGAACCTAAACTTTTCCATAATTGCATATAGGTCCCTATTTTCTACAAAAGGTACCCAAACTTTCTGTTATTTCAATTTAGTCCTTTTCCTTGATTTGAGTGATTCTTGCGTCCAAATTTTCCTAAAAACAAGATCTACCCAACCATACCAGATTTAGGTGTCAACCCTCACATCTTTATAGTAGTTTTCGCTCATTAACATCTAGATCTCTACAACCATATCTTTCCCCAGAAGAATTTTAGTCAACCTTTTCTATCTTTTCATGTGAAACCTTAACCCTAGTTCCCATCCCTTAATCTTTCCTCGATAGTAGTCCAGTCAAGTCCGTTCTCTTTGTCCAGCCCAATCAAATATCTCAATCTATCGTTCTATTCCTATTGTGTTTTCAATTCGGGGTTTATTTGGTGTTTATTCGATGTTGCTTTTTTTGTCGGTAGAATTCGTAATTAGTAGACAACGCTTCGGATCTGTTCGAGGGATCTCAAGATCAAGATTTCGACAACACTGAGCAGTATTGGGTAAAAGGCGAGTGTATTTCTTGATCATCTTGAACCTATGTTTTTAAATATTTTGTTTTACAAATTGCATGCAGTGTCTGTTAATCTGACGGGTAGTCACCTATGTTAGGGTTTACCTAGTTCTTCGTTTACACTCCTTGAAGCCTAAGTGGTAGTTGTTATGAGTCTTTTGGGTAGAATTATAGCCATGCTGTCGGGATGTTAGGAAGTGTCGTATACATGATTAATGGAGTTATGCAATGGAAATGATGAATTTGATTTAGTAACATGGAACCCTAGGACTTGGGCAAAGAATGGGTTTGGTGATGTTGATTCATGTGGTGGGCTTGTGGATACGTTCCAAGCAGAGATGTTAGGTTTGGTTGGTTATTTTCCAGTTGGATGTTGGATAGTCATTGCCCAAGTATCACATATAAAGATTGGTCCATGGAGCGACAACCCAAGAAATTTCGTACCAAACACGAGGTCGATATGGGTAAGGCTTAGCATATCAATTAGACATCTGGCTAGCATTTGTTGGAGTACCGAGACCTAATTGATGGACCATGCTTCGTAGTGATCTCCTGGCGGCACACCATTGGCGTGTGTTAAGTATTTCGCGAACACAACAGCATGGAAATCACGACTCATGGCTAAAAGTTGGACAATCTCTGCAGAGTGTAAAACTGTTATAATAGTGTTACCCACGGTTATGGGAGATTTGGATCCTCACATGATTAGTTGGTTAAGGTTTTGGTTACGGTCTGGTCGTTCAAGGTGGTTATGGTTCGCAAGATGGTTAACTTAATGGGTGGATTGATTAGGTTGCCCTCACTTCATAATTGTTTAATGCTTTTGTGTTCAAATATCTTTTCTTTAATCGCATTTACGCAAATATATCATATGTTAGCATATTCTTGTTATAAGCCTGTATGTCATTATTTTCATGTACACTTCCTGAGCATATCATGTGCTCACACTTGCTATTTTCCCTATGTGAAGATATTGAAGACTATCAAGACGAGGTTGTGACATTCTAGCGCGTGTCTCCTGGTCAGTTGCATGCGGTGTTGTTGGGCACAAGTGCTTCTGTTCCACTGCAGATATCTTCATAGAATACAATATATGTTAATTTCTGTAAACATTTATTCAATAAAAGTATTGCTTTTGTTACTTCACCTGTGATGTCCTTATGTGTGTTGAACATCCTGGACACACATAAGCCGGATCTGATTTTATCCGTTAAAACTGGGTGTGACAAGGAGGCAGTCAGCGACCCCCTCGGCGAGTAGCTACGGTAACCCTCGACAAAGGCGGGGCCTTCTGGAGCTCCACATAGATGGCCAGAGGTGAAGTCAACAGTGATACCAAGGGTGGTAGTCAGTGACCCCCTCAATGGGTAGCTGCGGTGATGCTCGATGGAGGCTGACCATCCAGAGACGAAGTCGATGATGATGCCAAGGGAGGCAATCAGTGACCCCTCGATGGGTAGCTATGGCGATGCTCGACGAAGGCGGGGCCATCCAGAGCATTGCACAGATGGCCGGAGGCAAAGTCGACAGCGATGCCAAGGGAGGTATTTTGCGACCCCCTTGATGGGTAGCCTTGGCGACACTCGATGAAGGCGAGGCTATCCGGAGCTCCGCGTAGATGGCCTGAGGCAAAGTCAACGGTGATGCCAAGGGATTGTAGTTAGCAACCCCCTGGACGGGTAGCTGTGGTGACGCTCGACAAACATGGGGCTGTCCAAAGCTCTGTGCAGATGGCCAGAGAAGAAGTCGATGGCAATACCGAGGGAGGAAATCAGTGACCCCCTCAGTGGGTAACCGCGGTAATGCTCGATGGAGGCTGACCATCCGGAGTGCCGTGGGGGGGGGGGCAGAGGCGAAGTCGATGGCGATGCTAAGGGAGGCAGTCAGCGACCCACTCGGTGGGTAGCCACGGCGATGCTCGACGGAGACTGACCATCCAGAGTGCCATGGTGAGGGCCAAAGACAAAGTCGATAGTGATGCCAAAGAAGGTAGTAAACGACCAGCCTTCGCTCCTGAATTATAGCATGCTCGCAGTACTCTTCGATCAGGTTTACATCATCCTCTCATCGTGCCACCTGGTTGTCATTCGAGTAGTTGGCCACTAGAGGCGACTGAAGGGTGATCTCGGAGGGAAGCATTGCCTCTGGGCCAAAAACATGGAAGAAAGGAGTTTCGGCTGTAGCCCTGCTAGGAGTCATTCGCAATGACCAGAGTATTGTGGGTAGTTCATCCACCCAGTGTCTTGAATAACTTTTAAGCCGATTAAAGACCCAGGTTTTGATCCCTTGCAGTATCATCCCATTTGCCATTTCGACCTATCCATTGTTATATAGGTATGCCACCGACACATAGCAAACCTTAGTCCCGATCTCTTCACAGTAGTGCTGAAAAGCACTACTGGCAAACTAAGTCTTGTTATCCATAATTATGCGATTTGGACTGCCAAACCGCACTATTAGCCTCCATATGAACTTAATTGCTGTTGCGACGGTGATCTTCCTGATAGGCTTGACCTCTCTCCACTTGGTGAATTTGTCGATTGCCATGAAAAGAAATTCAAAACCATCTAGGGCTTTAGGGAATGGTCTCACGATATCGAGCCATCAAATAGGAAAAAGCCAAGAGAATGGTATAATTTGTAGTGCTTGGGTTGGTAGGTTGGTTTTTCGGTCATGGTACTGACATGACTCGCACCATTTCACCAGCTCACAAGCATCCTGGAAGGCAGTGGGCCAATAAAATCCTTGCCAGAATATTTTTCCGACTAGACTGCAGTACGAAGCATGGCTACCACATATGCCTTGATGGATATCAGAGAGGAATGTACTCTCCTCTTCCTAAGTGATGCATTTCAGTAAAAGGATGTTGCTACCCTAGTGGTAAAGGTGTCCCTGTACCAGGGAGTATCTACGGGTTTGCCGTGACACCTTTTCTGCTAACGCATCATCTTCAGGGATTGCTCAATTCTGAAGGTAGTTAGAGATCTGATCCATCCAGGTCATACCTGAATCGAGCAGAGCAACCACATGATGGCCATCCGAGGTCAATGACACTTGTCGGCGACACAGGAACCGGGGGTCCCCGAGTCCCGAGGCTAGAACAGCAGAGTGCCACGTGGCGCCCTCCCTCGGGGGATATCTCCCCAAAGTCCGAGAAGACCAAGTTTCAGAAGAGGGTGCTCGGGGCTATGAACAGTGGTCCCCGAGTACCCGAGTTCCCCATGACCCAAGAAGGCCAAGTACCGGGAAGAGGGTGCTCGGGGCCACACCCAGTGGTCCTCGAGCACCCAAGTTCCTCGATAACAAGAAAAGCCAAGTTCCGGGAGAGAGTGCTCAGGGCTGCAAACAGTGGCCCCCGAGCATCCGAGTCCCCCGAGGACCCAAGAAAAGCTAAGTTCCGGGAGAGAGTGCTCGGGACCACGAACAGTGGCCCCCGAGCACTCGGTTCCCCGAGGACCCGAACAGTCAATTCCGGGAGAGAGTGCTCGGGACCGTGAACAGTGGCCCCCAAGCACTCGGTTCCCCGAGGACCAAGAGAGGGCATATCCGGGAGAGAGTGCTCGGGGCTGCAAGCAGTAGCCCCCGAGCACTCACAGTTCCCCGAGGGCCTGAGAAGTCCTTCGGCGGTGGTCTCCACAAGGGCTCAGTGGTGAGGTATCAACTGGTGAGAGGCCCGATGCTGCATTTAAGAAGGCACGTGGCCTGTCACTTCCAACCACTCCCCCCACGCCTGCTGTCAGTCCCTGCCACGGCCTGGCAGGGAGGCGTGGAGATATTTAATGCACGGGTCCCATCACGTGTCATCCGGCGTGCCTCGGGATAATATCGCAGAGCTCAAGGCACACCGCCTGCTGCCCTGCTGTGTCAGGCCTGCTCTGATCGGGCGGGCACGCGGGGCTGCCCGGTGGGCCCTCTCCACAGCGCCCATTGAAAAGCAGTATGATGACGAACAAGACCGGACGGGGGTGCATTTTCAACCCTCCCCGTCACCTCGCGTATCAGCCCATGATGGTTGTTTTCCATTTATGGTGCCTCGGAACTCGCACCATCCTTTCTGGGCACGCTACCGCCCCGACGAGTACATAAGGTGGGGCGGGCTCCCCGGAAGAAAGAGGACAAGTCTCGAAGAACACAAGACACGGAACAGATAGAGAACACACAAGACAGAGGCTTAGATCAATCGAAGAACAAGGAGCATGAAGCTCTAGACTTAGACAAATATTCTTGTAACCCAGCAGATCCTCATAGAGACATTCTCAGAGTATTTATAGCACACACACAGGAGTAGAGTGTTACGCTCAGTGCGGCCCGAACCTGTCTAAAAATCTCCTGAGTATTTACTCCTTCCTGCATCCAATCATTCCACCTCCACCTGCATCTCATTTACTCCCATTTATTTCACCTACAAAGCGGATTTAGAATCATCCCCCCGGCCGAATCTCAAGGGGGTCCCTCCGGATCCCTGCTTGAGGAGTTCACCCTCCGACAACAACAAATGAGGTGTTGCCTGTAGTGCTCCATTTCCAAGCGGAGCATCCCCTTCACTTTGGCCTAAGACTGCGGTGGATAGTTATGTGAGTCTTTCTTTAAAGATTTCGATCGGGACAGGTTTGCGAGAAGAAGGTACACATGCCAGCTTATCGGCTAGGAAGTCATCTTTGTAAGGGACATGCTTGACTTTAAAACCAAAAAAACATCACTCCAGTCTTCTCACTTCGGAAAGGTATGCCTCCATTATTGGATCAGAGCACTGGAACTCCTTATGCACTTGGTTAACAACTAGCAGCGAGCCCCCTATCACTAACAAGCATTTAATCCTAAGTGCGGAGGCTGCTCGTATTCCAGACAAGAGGCCCTCGTATTCCATAATATTGTTAGTGGCTGGAAAATATAATTAAACTACATACCTGAGGAAATCGCCAGTTGGTGACATTAGGACCACTCTAACCCCCGTTCCCTTCAGCGTTAACGATCTGTCGAAGTACATGGTCCAGTGCTCGTCTGCCTTTGGTCATTATACCTACTCGGGCTCAATTGACGACCACGGCCACAAAATTGACTAGTGCATGGGACTTGATAGCTGTTCGGGGGACGAACTGGAGATCGAACTCCCCTAGCTCTACTGCCCACTTTGTTGTTCTTCCCATCGCTCTCTATTGTGTAGAATTTCTCTAATCGAGAGCAAGTAGATTACCTTGATTCGAGACGCCTGAAAGTAGTGTTTGAGCTTGCGAGACGCCATCAAAATAGCATATAACACCTTCTGAGCATGTGGGTACCGAGCCTTCATGTTGTGTAGGACCTCACTCACGTAGTACACTGGTTGCTAAAAATCTTCTCGCTTGACAACCAGTACAGCTCTCACAACCTGTGGGGTAGCTGCAACATAGAGCAAGAGCTCCTTGTCTGGTCGAGGTGCGGTCAATACATGAGCGGAGGAGAGGTACCTTTTTAGTTCTTGCGGGGCCGTTTCTACTTCTAGGGTCCACTGAAAGTGATCGCTCCTCTTCTTGAGCTTGAAGAGCAGCGACCCCCTCTCTCCCAGCCTTGAGATGAACCTACTCAATGCTACCACAGATCCTATTAGTTCTTGGACTTTTTTAGCTTGGTTGGGGATTTTATCTGGTCGATAGCTCTGATCTTGTCAAGGTTCGCCTCTATTCCTCGATTGGAAACGAGGAACACAAGCAACTTCCCCAATGGGACTCCAAACGTGCACTTCTCAGGGCTCAGCTTCATGCAGTACTTCCAAAGGTTGTCGAATGTTTCCTGGAGGTCCACGACTAGGTCATCCTTGGTTCTACTTTTTACGACCATATCATCCACATATGCCTCGATGTTTCTACCAAGCTGTGGTTGAAGAATGAGCTAAATATAATGATGGTAGGTGGCACCGACGCTTTTTAAACCAATAGGCATTTTTACATAGTAAAAGCCCCGAAGGGTGTTACAAAAGTAGTCTTCTCCTCATCTTTCCTATACATGCTAATCTAATGGTACCATGAATGGGCATCTAAGAAGCTTAGGAGATTGTTGTCAGCGATTGAGTCAACAAGCTGGTCGATCCGGGATAGAGAGAAAAGATTTTTTGGGCATGCCTTGTTGAGGCCGGTGAAATCGACGCACATCCTCCACTTACCGTTGTGTTTTCGGACCATGACTGGGTTAGCCAGCCACTCTGGGTGCTGCATTTCTCAGATGAAGCCTGCTTCTAGAAGCTTGTCGATCTCCTCATGAAGTGCTTCCTTTCGGTCGGCTGCGAACTGACGCGCCTTTTGTTTGTCTAGTCGCGTGTCAGGTTGTATTGACAACTTGTGCTTGATCACGTTCCTGAGGACTCCAGCAAATCAAACGGGCTCTAAGAGAAGACATCTGCGTTCACTTGTAAGAAAGTGATAAGCATGATTCCCTATTTGGGGTCCAACCTAGCCCCTATCTTAACTATTCTGGATGGGTAGGAGTCATCAAGGCATACTGGCTTTAGCCGCTCTTTCTAGCTAGCGATGATGTGGACCTTCATTGGGCGACTACAATGAGTAGCATTCTCCGGCTGTGACCCGGGAGTTAGCTCGACCATGTCGAGGCTCCTCTTGTCACAGTGCAAGGCCGTCTTTGCATTGCTAAAGATGGTGATAGCCCCGGTCGAACCGGGGATCTTAATCGCCTGATACACGTAGTGGGCTATGGCCATGAACTGGGCCATTGCTGGTCGTCCCAAGATCGCGTTATAAGCGGTCCTGAAGTTCGCCACATTAAACAGGACCTTTTCAGTTCTAAAGTTGCTCGACGAGCCAAAAGTGATGGGCAGTTCGACCCATCCCAAGGGCCTATCCAAAGAGCCCAGGGTAATCCCGAAGAAAAGGTTGGCCCCATCCTCACCATCCTTGTCGTGCATGGATTTACGCTCTCTAAGCTCCTTGTCGATGATGCCCCGCACAACCTTGCACTCGGTTAGGTCGTGGACATCTGTGCGGTTGATTGGGCAGTAGACATGACCCTTCTTCCCCTCCTTTTTCTCAAGCGTCGGCGTGGTTGGTCGGTCTGCTCAACCGCCATGATGTTGGACGGTCCTTGCTTACATTTGTTCCCCTTTTCCCCTTCCGACCGACCCCTTTGGAGGAGGCAGGCTGGCCAGAGGTCGGCCATGACCAGGCATCAATCTGACACTCTCAGGCATCAGTAGCCTGTGCGCACTTGTCTGCAAGCTTGAAGAGCTTGGTAGTGCTTTGGATTTGCTTTGTGGCCATCTTCTTGACCATCTTTTGGCCTCTAATCCCTCTCTTGAATGCTATGACCATAGATTTCTTGGTGATATGCCCTAGAGGCGATCGAGTTTGCGGATTGGATGTGCTAATGGGCTTTAATGTTGATTAAAGGACCATTAGAGTTTAGAGTCACAATGGGCTTTAATGTTGATTAAAGACCCATTAGCGTGCTCTATATAAGAATAGGCAGGGGCCAAGGCGCATTGAGTTTTTCTGAAAACAGATCTTGCCACAAAAAACCCTGGCCGCCTCCTATTCCCAAACTCCCTTCGAAACCCTAGCCGGGCGCGCGGTGCTAGCACACTGGCGCACGGCGATTCCATCCTTGTACGTGTGGATACCGTAGAGGTGCTACTACTATTGCAGTGTTGATCTGCTCGGGGGTACTCCGGACGTGCTCGAGGGGTACTCGGGACGTGCTCGGGGGGGTACTCGGGACGTGCTCGGGGGTACTCGGGACGTGCTCGAAGTACTTAGGTTGTGCTCGGGAGTACTCGGGACGTACTCGCGAGTACTCGGAAGGTGTTCAGGACGAGGTTGACGATCGACTACTTGACGCGCACGATGTTGGATTGGTCTGCTCCAACTCTTCTTCCGCTGCACTGCTCGTCAAGTGGTAATGATTCATGATCCCCTACTCGCATGGCTTCCTGGTTGAATGCGGTAGAGAAAATTTATTTTGTGCTAGCGTAGCCTACCCGTTCCCCAATAGTGGTATCAGAGCCATCCTGCGTAGTTTTCGATCTGGATCAATCACATATAGAAGATATGTGATAGAAATAGATTAGATCTATTGTTTTTTATTAGTTCATATGATGGATTGATCAATGCACGGTTGGTTAGGTGAATTAGAGATCGGATGAGATGCCAGTCGATGAAACCACATAGCCAAAAAGATTAGCTCGATCTCCCACCTGGTTTTGCGTGCGACTTGCCCCTACCGCCTGGAATCACCATCAGGGCTAACTGCGTGCATCGCGACATGGTCGGGAGAACAGCAGATCGAGGTCGTGTGTGCTGTCATCGTTTCTGGAAAAACCTCACGCGATGATCAATGGCATTGATCTAATGGAAATTGAGGCATTATGAATGACTCGGAATTGGCTCGATACAATCGATCCGATGAGATTTTCATAGCGATTTCATAGTTGCGATCTATGTATTTCCGTCGCGTACACGCATAGATTGTTGTAATAACATGATCCCATCGCGACATTAGAATTCGATTCTACGCTTAACTCGTTTTTGCAGAGAATATTGTGACTGGTATGGCCTTGTGATATGTGATGCATGTGTGTATTTTTTCATGGCCTGCGTGTCATGGTTAATTGCAGCCCAAGGTTGTCATGTTATTGTATAACGGCCTGTGTGTCAACTTGTGATGCTTCTTCTCATGTAATTTATCTAGTGCTATTATGTGTAATAGACTAGAACAAGATCATGGAGATTTGAAGCATGATGACCCGGAGGACAGGAACCGTGGCGATGAAGATCACCATGTGAAGGGGCCATACTATGTCACAGTTAATATGATTGCCTATGATGTTTTCATGTTCCTGTCATACTATTCTTTCATGTTTTATATGTGGAGGATATGATTTTCATGATAGAGTAGTTTCCCTCAGAAAAATCAAGAGTAATTGATGCCCTTCCAATAGCTGCACCTACAAAGGTTTTGATCATTGTGTGGTAGGTCTACCAAAACAGGGTGCCATCATTTATCTTAACTAGTTAGAGTGGATGTTGGACATCCACACGCATAGTATTGGTTTACTTGATAAAACTATCAAAACGGTTTTGGGCTTTGGGGCATGGTGTTGGGCGCCGAGGCATTCGATGCCACCCAACAAACAAGGGTCACATAAGGATGTGATTAGCAAGGCGTTGCTTACCTATGTCACTAAGTTTCTAGCAGTGATGCCAAAGCTCACTAGAACTTAGTTGAATATGGATCTTGATCCTCTATATGTTGTTAGAGGGAAAACACATATAGTGGAGTATCTTTTATTAAATTGTTTAATAGAAGATTCACATAGGCATAGTGCTGAACCTGCATTTTCTGTTGTAGATTATGGCACCAGCCGCTAGTAACACTTCCAGTTTTAATTTGCGATCGATTCTTGAAAAAGAGAAGCTTTCTGGAACAAACTTTATTGATTGGTATAGAAATCTGAGAATTGTTCTCAAACAAGAGAAAAAGGAATATGTTCTAGAGGTCCCCTATCCTGATGAACCAGCTGATAATGCTCCTGCCGCGGATCGGAGGGCTTATGAGAAGCACACCAACGATTCACTGGATGTTAGCTGCCTCATGCTTGCCTGTATGTCCTCTGAGCTTCAGAAGCAATATGAGAATAGGGATGCCCATGATATGATTGTGGGACTCCGAGGCATGTTTGAGAACCAAGCTCGGGCCGAGAGGTACAACACCTCAAAGTCCTTATTTGCATGCAGGTTAACAGAAGGCAGTCCAGGCAGTCCTCATGTGATCAAAATGATTGGTTACATTGAGAGCCTGGAAAAACTTGGTTTTCCCCTTAGCCCTGAGTTGGCTACGAATGTAATTCTCCAGTCGCTCCCTGCAAGCTTCGAGCCGTTCATTTTGAACTTTCATATGAACAGCATGAAGAAAAGCATGGCTGAATTGCATGGGATGCTAAAAACTGCTAAGGAAAGCATTAAGAAGAGCTCTAGTCATGTGATGATGGTTCAAAAGGATAGCAAGAAGAGAAAGCGCAAGGGCAAGGCTAAAACTTCGGATGAGATCTCGAGTTCTAAGCCTAAACCTGTTGGAAAGCCCAAGGCTAGCCCTGCCTCTTCTGACACTTGCCACCACTGCCATAAGACTAGTCATTGGCGGAGGAACTGCAAATTGTACTTGGAAGAACTCAAAAAGAAGAAGGGAAGTAAGACTTCCTCTTCAGGTATAAATGTTATTGAAATTAATCTTGCTACTCGTCCTGATGATTCATGGGTATTTGATACCGGATCAATGATTCATACTTGCAAATCGTTGCAGGGACTGAAAAGGACTAGGAAGTGTGCAAGAGGCGAATTGGATGCTCGCGTCGGCAATGGTGCGAAAGTTGCTGCGTTGGCCGTTGGCGTTTACTCCTTATCGCTACCCTCAGGATTAGTTTTGGAATTAAATAATTGTTATTATATTCCTGCCTTGGGCAAAAACATTATCTCTTCTTCATGTTTGGAAGAAGATGGTTATGAATTCATAATAAAGAACAAGTGTTGTTCGATATTTTTGAATGGTATGCTCTATGGTAATTGTCCATTAGTAAATGGATTATATATATTGGATCTTGAGAATATAACCATTTATAACATTGATACAAAGAAGCCTCGGCTTGATGATTTGAATCCCACTTTTGTTTGGCATTGTCGATTAGGTCATATAAATGAGAAGCGTATGCAGAAGCTCCATAAAGATGGTCTTCTACATTCATTTGATTTCGAATCATTTGATACATGCGAGTCTTGTTTACTTGGCAAGATGACTAAGTCGCCTTTCACTGGTCGAAGTGAGAGGACAAATGAATTATTGGCCCTAGTACATACAGATGTATGTGGACCGATGAGTTCTATAGCTAGAGGTGGTTTTCAATATTTTATTACTTTCACCGATAACTTTAGTAGATATGGTTACATCTACCTAATGAGGCACAAGTCTGAATCCTTTGAAAAGTTCAAGGAATTCCATAATGAAGTACAAAATCATATAGGCAAGACAATTAAATTTCTACGATCAGATCATGGAGGTGAATATTTGAGCCATGAATTTGGTGATCATCTAAGGCAATGTGGAATCGTTCCACAATTGACTCCACCGGGTACGCCACAATGGAATGGGGTGTCCGATCGGAGGAACTGAACTTTGTTAGACATGGTCCGGTCGATGATGAGCCAATCTGATCTTCCATTGTCCTTCTGGGGATACGCTCTAGAAACTGCTGCTTTCACGTTAAACAGGGTTTCATCTAAGGCTATAGAGAGGACACCATATGAGATATGGACCGGGAAGCGTCCCGGATTGTCTTTCCTTAAGATATGGGGTTGTGAGGCTTATGTAAAACGTTTGTCGTCTGATAAGCTCACTCCCAAATCTAATAAATGCTTCCTTGTGGGGTATCCTAGGGAAACCAAAGGATATTATTTCTATAACCGGGAAGAAGGCAAAGTGTTTGTCGCCCGGAATGGTGTCTTTCTTGAGAAAGAGTTTCTCGCGAAGAGAGTTAGTGGGAGCACGGTGCAACTCGAAGAAATTCGAGAACCACTTGAAAATGTTTCAGCTCCTATTGAACCACAACTTGATATGCAAGATGTTGCAGAACCTGTTGTTGAGGCACCAGCCCCACGTCGGTTGGAAAGGTTCAGTTGTGCACCCGAGCGGTTTATGTTCCTAACCACGGAGCAGCGCAACATATTATTGTTGGACAATGATGAACCTAAGACTTACTCGGAAGCAATGGTGACACCAGACTCTGAAAAATGGCTTGGAGCCATGAGATCCGAGTTAGAATCCATGCGAGAAAACCAAGTTTGGAACTTGGTCGATCCACCTGATGGTGTGAAAACTATCGAGTGTAAATGGGTTTTTAAGAAAAAGATAGACGTTGATGGAAATGTTCACATCTATAAGGCACGATTGGTGGCGAAAGGTTTCAGGCAAATTCAAGGTGTTGATTATGATGAAACATTTTCGCCTGTCGCAATGCTAAAGTCTATTCGGATTCTCCTAGCAATTGCTGCATATTTCGACTATGAGATATGGCAAATGGATGTCAAAACGGCTTTCCTTAATGGAAACCTAAGTGAGGATGTGTACATGACACAACCTGAAGGTTTTGTCAATCCGAAAAATACTGGGAAGATTTGCAAGCTGCAAAAGTCCATCTATGGACTAAAGCAAGCTTCTCGGAGTTGGAATCTTCGTTTTGATGAAGTGATCAAAGGGTTTGATTTCATCAAGAATGAAGAAGAGTCTTGTGTTTACAAAAGGACTAGTGGGAGCGCACTTGTGTTTCTGGTCTTATATGTGGATGACATATTATTAATCGGAAATAATATTTCAATGCTCGATGCTATCAAATCTTCATTGCAAAAGAGTTTTTCAATGAAAGATTTAGGAGAGGCAGCATACATATTGGACCTAAAGATCTATAGAGATGGGTCGAGAAGGCTAATCGGATTAAGCCAGAGCACGTACATTGACAAGGTATTGAATCGCTTCAATATGCAGGATTCCAAGAAAGGTTTCTTGCCAATGTCACATGGCATCACTCTCAGCAAAAATCAATGTCCTTTGACATCTGATGAGCTCGAGAGGATGAGTGCGATACCGTATGCTTCTGCTATCGGGTCCATCATGTATGCTATATTTTGTACACGCCCAGATATCTCCTATGCTCTAAGTATTACGAGCAGATATCAATCGAACCCAGGTGAATATCACTGGGCTATAGTAAAGAGTATCCTCAAGTACATGAGAAGAACTAAGGATATGTTCCTAGTCTATGGAGGTGAGGAGGAGCTCGTTGTAAATGGTTACACCGATGCTAGCTTCCAAACCGACAAGGACGACTCGAGATCGCAGTCTGGTTTTGTGTTTTGCCTTAATGGAGGTGCGGTGAGTTGGAAGAGTTCCAAGCAAGAAACGGTTGCTGATTCCACGACGGAGGCCGAGTATATCGTAGCTTCGGAAGCTGCAAAAGAGGCTGTTTGGATCAGAAAATTTGTTTCTGAGTTGGGTGTGGTCCCTAGTGCGTCCAGTCCAATGGACATCTATTGTGACAATAGTGGTGCCATTGCACAAGCCAAGGAGCCTAGGTCGCACCAGAAGTCCAAGCACATACTTTGGCGCTATCACCTCATTCGAGAGATTATTGATAGAGGTGATGTAAAAATATGCAAGGTGCACATGGATTCAAATATTGCTGATCCGTTGACGAAGCCTCTCTCACAGCCCAAGCATGAGGCACACTTGAGCTCTATGGGTATTAGATACTTGCGGGATAGACTCTAGTGCATGTGAGAGAATGTGTTTTGTCTATGCTAATGTACTTTTGGATAATTGTTATCTAGTTCTATGAATAATTATCATTTACATTGATCAGCAAGTATGTGACTTGTTTGTGAAACTCTTTGTTTTTATGATGTTATTCTAAATAGTCCCTAATCTCATATCATTGTGTGGGACAATAATGATTTATAGATTAGCACATTTGACTGAATGATGATCATGTTTCACGGATCATAGATATGGAGATATCAAATCAGTAATGTGGACACATGTTAGAGAACATGATGTTGGATAGACCCACCCTGAGATACTGCTGGGATTGTTATTTTTAATGTGCCATCAGTTGTTATCTCAAATGGTGTACCTACAGAATCCTTTGACCTGAGATCATCATTGATTCCAGAATGTGTAGTAACACACTTAGGGGCTTCCAAACGCTATTCCGTAACTGGGTAGTTATAAAGGTTGCTTTCGGGTATGTTATGAAACATGTCGTGGGATGTGAGTGATCAAGATGGAATTTACCCCTCCTAAATAACGGGAGAGATATCTCTGGGCCCCTCGAGGTAGTTGGATTGGAAAGTGCATGGCCATGCCAATGTGATTAAAGAGTTAATCATGGTGAATCCACTACTTGATCGAGTGAATGGTCGAGCTATCACAAGGGTGGCACGAATCTCGCCTTGAGCTTGACTGGTATCGTGTGGTAAAGGGATTGGTGCATGAGTATATCAAGGTTCAGCCGATATAATCTTTGTGTGCATTCGGGAGTCAATATATCCTGCTAGGTACCGCTATTGACTTGCAATTCGGAAAAGGGTTTCCGGATAGTGGCCGTTTACACATGAACCTAACGGGTCACACACTTAAGGGGATGGAATATAAAACTTGTACTGACTCTAGTGCAAGTGGGAGATTGTTGGTGATATGCCCTAGAGGCGATCGAGTTTGCGGATTGGATCTGCTAATGGGCTTTAATGTTGATTAAAGGACCATTAGGGTTTAGAGTCATAATGGGCTTTAATGTTGATTAAAGGCCCATTAGCGTGCTCTATATAAGAATAGGCAGGGGCCAAGGCGCATGGAGTTTTTCTGAAAACATACCTTGCCACAAAAAACCCTGGCCGCCTCCTATTCCCAAACTCCCTTCGAAACCCTACCCGGGCGCGCGGTGCTAGCACACCGGCGCACGGCGATTCCATCCTTGTACGTGTGGATACCGTAGAGGCGCTGCTACTATTGCGGTGCTGATCTGCTCGGGGGTACTCGGGACGTGCTCGGGGTACTCGGGACGTGCTCGGGGTACTCGGGACGTGCTCGGGGGTACTCAGGACGTGCTCGAAGTACTCGGGTTGTGCTCGAGAGTACTCGGGATGTACTCGTGAGTACTCGGAAGGTGCTCGGGACGAGGTTGACGATCGACTACTTGACGCGCACGACGTTGGATTGGTCTGCTCCAACTCTTCTTCCACTGCACTGCTCGTCAAGTGGTAATGATTCATGATCCCCTACTCGCATGGCTTCCTGGTTGAATGCGGTAGAGAAAATTTATTTTGTGCTAGCGTAGCCTACCTGTTCCCCAACAGGATTCACTCATGATCTTTGGAATGGTGTTTTGGCACTCGGTGAAGTGCCAGATGAAGTCTTGCAATGACTCGCGTTGTCGCTGCCTGGCCTGGTACAGGTCGTCCTCGACCCCGGGTCAGGCATAGGTCCACTAGAAGTTAGCCACAAACTGGTTGCACAAATCCTCCCATGAGTGAACTGACTCACAGGGGAGGTTCATAAGCCAGAACCGGGCTAAACCTGTCAAGACAGTCACGAAGTAGTTGGCTATGACTTTCCTGTGGCCTTCCATGGCCTGCACCATGGTGGTGTAGATCTACAGGAACTCCTCGGAGTTGGTCGAACCATCATAATTTTCACCTAGGATCAGCCAAAACTTATCCGTCCAGCGCACCTCTCACAGCATAGCTGATAGGGCGTTGCACCTTGTTCTGTAACAGGGAGTCACCCGCTAATGGGCGATGACGCGTGCTTGGGGAGAGAGATGACGGTCACGTGGTCCTATGGATGGGATGGAGGAATTGGATTCCACCATACTTGGGGGAGGCCAGTGGTAGGGCTGCTTGGTCTTTTCTTGCTCTTACCGGGCTCGGTCCTCCTGCTCTCGGGTGGCTACCTGGCTCTGGATCATGCCGCAGAGGTCGCGTTGGTGAAGAGAGTCACGCAGGTCAGAGAGATGGCTATCCTGATGCGGTAGGGGTCTCCGAGCGCTCCCTGTTATCAAGGGAGGACAGGATCTTTCCTACCGTGAGGCCTGCTATGAGTCTTGGCGATCACGACCTTCACCAGTCCTAGCGACAAACATGATGTTTGCTGCCACAGTTTAGCATCAGGCAGTCTCAACCAGGAGGGCGAGATCATGCAACCATGGCGCTACTGGCGAACCCTCCGGTACTGCTATCGATGGGTAGCTAAGAAGCATTTGCACGGTCTGCAGATTCCGTGCGGACGTCATGGCCTCATAGTCAAGCTGCCGAGTGCTGACTAGTGACACATCGCAAGGGGGGAGCCCCCGGCATTTGTGCGGCGGGATGGCCTTGGTGACGATGCTGCCAAAGACCGCGTCCTCTACGACAGCTCCAGGCAATGTTATGGTGGTTAGGGTTGTGTCAGAGCGTCCCCATGTTAGGCATCAGTCTGTTTCCCCTCCAGACACATGGCATGGGGATCATTTCCTGCACCCGGAACATGGGAGCCTCCGATGTCTCCCGTTGCATGAACTGTCATGCAAACTTCCCGTTGAGCCTCGAAGCCATCTGACTCTGATTCGGTATCCCATACCTAGAGCACACTAGGCTCATCTGGTTCGTATCCCATGACAAATACCCTGTGGTGACCAGGGTCCTCAGAATGGAACTCAGCGATTGCCATGAATCCGGCCATGGGTAGCCCAGTTTAATCTTCAACACCTACTGAAACGTAGAAACGCGCCCCCTACCTGGTGTGCCAACTATCGAGGGTTAATCCTTGATAATGATTCTGGGATATACCGGTCGAGGGGCGCGTGAACAACGCTTGTGATGTATGTGTGTTTGCATGTGTGATGAACTCAAGAACACAAGAGTTATCCAGGTCCAGGCCTCTTGAAGGGTAATAGCCCCACGTCTTGTGTATTTTATTATCAGAGTTTGTAAACTGGTTATAGATAAGTTTTCAAGATTCCTTATCCTCCGTCCCCCTACAAACTAGGTTCTCCTTTCTTTATATACTAGAGATAAGGAGAACTTACAAATGAGCCTCATTTAGCAGACCCATACTTGGCTAGATATTCTACTCTTGGATTATCATCATGGAGAACTGGGTGATCCCAACTTGCTCTAAGAGCTCCGTGTGTCTGTCCCATCCGTGGAATGCCTCCCTTTGTGGACCCCGGACACCCGACCTATCCCATCGTCGTGTTGCGCAAGATCGTCTGCCACATTGTCTCATCCCTGCACTCTGCAAGTCTACCTGCAAAATCGTCCACTTGGCTGGTCATCCTGCAGATCCTATCATGTCTGTCGTGCGGTGCCACATCAGCCTACAAAGCCTCATCCCATAGAATTTAATGCTATGGGACGAGGCAATGCCCAACTGCACTGACCATGACTTTGTTCATCGGATTGGGTGTCTGGGAAAGAAAAATACTTAAGTAGACAACAATAAATAAAATTAGACGGGTTAGGTAAGGACTGGCCCTGCGACCAGCAAGAACTGGTCATGGAATCACATAATATCACCAGGAGACTGGTTGCATGATCGCATAATATCACAAGGAGGCTGATCGTGCAAGCCTTGCTCTGGTCGTGTGAGTCTCCACCTGGTCGCGCAATGGGCCATGGGTCTAGAAATATCTCCTGTCGGTTTCCATATGCCTCATGGGTCCCATCAGTCAGGATGCTCCCTCACCCAATACTCTGACACATCTCTGATCTTTTCTCCTAATCATGTGTCCAACCACTTTGTTATTGTCCTTTTTCTTGAGCTTATAGTGGTTACTCTTAGTATTGATCTTATAGTTCGGTTTAGTGTAGAGATTGGAGGTCTTATTAGAGAGATTTATCATCATCTTCTTCTCCTTAGTCTCATTTTTTACTTGCTTGCATTGGAAGGACTTGTGGTCTTCTACTTGAAGCATGTCACGGTATATCCCTCCGCAGGCTTGTTCATCATAGTAGCACGGTTATCTTGAGGATGTTGGATATGACTCTTGCCTTTTAATCTTACCATGTCCTTCTTGAGCTTCTCCACTTCTTGCTTGAGCTCATCATTCTCTTGTGTAATAAATTCATTAGATGGTTGTACAACAATATTCTCAATACAAGTCTTATTATAAATGGGTAAGTTAGATAAATTAATTAAATCATCACAAAAAGTGAAAGTATCTATCTTAGAATTGAAATTAAAAAGATATGTAAAATGCTTCAAAGAGGCCTTAGGATGAGATTCAATGCTCTTAAATTTTGCCTTAAGCTCTTCATGCTTCTTGTTTAGCAATTCAAATTTGCTTAATAATTGTTATAATTAGACACAAAGGTAACATGAATTTCATTAATGACATTAAATTTCTTTAGTTCTGTAGATTGTTTCTTTAAGGCTCTTTGTTGCTCATTGATCAAATCAATATGTTCTTTTTGGGATGGAGAATCCTTATCGGATTGATCATCACTTACATCGTTTTCAATATCTTTGACTGTAAGACATTTATATGATAATAGTCTGGCGATAAAGAGGTTGCTACGCCGGAGTGATTTTTCCAGAGAAGGTCTCTTTCTTTGAAAAAATCACTCCGGCGTAGCAACCTCTTAATCATCGGATCATCTGTTGTTGTGCATTTTCTCCTTCCACTGGAAATGCTCCGGTATGCACCATCTTCAGAGCGTCAGACCATCCGATATATACAACCACGTGAAGTGGTCAATGAGATCTTCTATGCAAAGAATACTCTAGCACAACCATCTGGTGTGTGCAACTCCGAACACCAGACCTTCCGGCGTGTAGCATCTTCAACTCTTTCCTTTAGAAATGCTCTGACGTGTACAAAACCTCTGAGCATCGGACCATCTAGCATGTACAATTTTCTTAGAACTTCTCTAATTCAATCAATCTTTATCCCGATTGCGGTGATTTCTTAGTATATTGCATCCATAGGACCTAATAAAACATATATTTAATAAATATATTAGTCTTATTGACTATGTTATCATTAATTACTAAAATCACACACATATTTTAAAGATGAACCCTATAATCTTTCAAAATACATGTTTGCTATAGGAAGGCCTCTGGCCCGGTGCGCGGAGGGGGCTCCGACGAGGTGCGCTGAGTGGCTCCAGCCGTGGAGCTCCGTGGTGGCCCCAGCGTGGGGCACGGAAGGCCTCCGGCCATGGAGTGGATCCTGGAGCCTAGCCTGTGGTGTTTTGCGTGTGTGCATCAAGCAGAGGCTCGTTCACTCGCCCGAGCCGCTCACGCCTCCGAACTCTGAATCGAGTTGCTGCACAAAATGGTTAGCAGCAGGGCAGCAACGCGATACAAAGCATCTATCACTGATATTCCTTTCCTATGGTTACCTATCATGTCAATCAATAATTGCCCAAGTGAGTCTTTAAGGGAGCACGCGTCAGGCCGCCTAACACAGTATGGAGGGTTTTTATGGGTATCGTGTCTATGTTTGTCTAATAGCAAACATTTTCTTCTTACTGGCTCTATTCTTCTAAAGCTTGAGGTGGCCTTTCATGCAGGTAAGATATGCTAGCAGATTAGTTGTCTATCTCTGTGATGGACACAAGGGGTGTGCCAGACCACCGTAGCCATACCGCTTGGCATTGAATAGTGGACAGGATAAGCCATACATGACACTATGCCTACTACCAGGGGCCCGCATGGTGCATACGATATGACCGTGTCTTTTTCCCTTGCGAATAAGAAACATCGAAGAGCATCGCAATACATACCTGGCGCCAAGCCGGAGGGGTCAAAGAGTCTCTTGGACGTCGGTGACGAACACACGAATCAGCACGCCGACGGCCTATCGCACTCTCGCCTGCTGGCAGTCCGCCGTGCTCTCGAGTATGAAGATAAAAAAGGTTTATTTCCAATTGTAACTAAATCTTCTTTTGTTTAAAAAGGAAATAGAAGCCCAACAGCTAAAAACAGTAGTTTTGATTTACTAGAATCATCAATATATTGTTTCAGCTCAGTGAAAACCCAACTCTTTTCCTCAGGATCTCTGAAAGTATTGAGTGCTTCTTTGAGTGGGTAATCGATTGAAACTCATCTTTCTGGATTGTGTGAGTTCTTCCTCATTGAATAGGAGAGTAGGATGTAGCATTCTTTCTATCTTGATGTGGAGTGATCCCCGAGAATGGGATGGTCAGGATTTTTTTTACTAGTCCTTTATATTGCAATGTGTCAACCGTCAAATGTTTTGGCAATTATGGTCAGTAACCCTGATCCCATCGTGAATGGGCCCGGTGCAGGGTATCGATGTGCTAGCGCATCGATGCACTGACGCTACCGTGACAGTCCACCATGCGAACGAACAGCATCAACGAGCCCACGCCTGTATGACAGTGGCAGCAACGGGGGTTCCTTCTGTCCCTTGTGTGCCCGGCGAGGAGCAATGGCAGTGGATGGGAGAGAAGCGATGCACATAGGAGATTCTGGTTGCACCCTTGTTCCTTCCCTTCTGTCGAGGCTCTTTCCTCGATGTTGTAATCCCCACTAACGGTGCTATCTGCTTGGGCACGAAAATATGCTCTGAACAGAATACGACGAGTGCCTATCTCACTGGAGTGAAAGGGCTCGAGCTTGGGGATGTCCGGTGAACCCAGAGGAAGATAGGAAGCCAGAAGAAAGTTGTGTGAAAGAGTCTAGAGGGAGCCTCTGTATGGTGCAAGGGAAGAACTTTTTGTCTCCCTGCCTGCCCCTAAGGACTTATTTTATAAAGAGAAATGGCAGAAAAATTACTAACTTATCTATAAGATATTATGTTACAAACATATACATATGAGAGTATTTTAGATATTTCATCTCTTTACATGTCATGTAGTAGCTAAGATATTTCCCAACAATATCCATTCTATTAGGGGGAAAAAGCATTTTATGACAAAGTATCATAGAGGCGAGATGCTTGTCACAGTGAGCCAGGCATTCCTCCCACCAACAACAGCCTCCCAAAAAGAATTCAGAGGAAGGGGAAGGGGGAAAAGACAAGAAGCCTTCTGCTCCCTCCCCTGCTCCCCCTCCGGAGTAACTCTCACTCACTCATTGCTGAATTTATGTAACCATTGGTTCTTCTTCTTCGAAACGTCGGAGAAAACCTGACAGGAACACTCAAGAAAAATAACTAAAAGGGTATAACTGAAAAGGTACACAGAACCGCATGTCTTTCCCCGAGCTACTCTCCCTTCCAATTAGCTTTTGACATCGGGAGCGTATCACGGACGAGGCCGCCGACGATGTCATCCCTAAGGTTTTACTTACCGAATGGGCTTCGGTTACCGAGCCCGTAACCGAAAATTCGTGATTATCATGCCGTTCGAAATTCAGCTAAAATTCGAACAAAATTCATTTACTAAAATTTAAATTTAGAAAAAAAATCGTCAGATTCACCTCTTGATAACCGGTCGAATCGGACCAGTTACTGAGCGGTTTGTGTGATAAACCGAGCGGTTTACGCGATAACTAAACACCAATTTAACGAGCAAATTTGATCGATAACCGAGCGATTTGAACGCATTATCAATGATTTTGTAAGAAAATAAAAAAACAAAAAATATTAAAAAATCAGGAAAAAATAGTAACAAATGTGGCATGAGATTTGCTAAGTTTTATAACATCAGAAAAAAAATTTGGCATGACCTTTGCTATATTTTGGAAGTTTCTAAGGCAACAAATAAATACTAATAGCAATACGAACATGAACATATAATTGTTTCATCAAATATATACATATATTATATATGTAGCACCTCAAATTAATAAATATATGTCGAATTATCTGTACTAAAGCTAAAAACGCAATCACATGGCATCCATCAGTACTTATCAAAGTGATGATCGATACTTAAAATGTAGTTTGCATAGTATCCACGCCACGTGCAACCTACGAGATGAAAAAAATAGTATAATATCATGGTCTGGAAATAAAGTAGTTGCAAAAAGTAAATTTTCATCACCTTTAGAACCACCAGCTTGGGGCGATTAAATTCGGCTGTATTGTACTCCTCGGTGGATATGAGCATTATCCGTCGTATAGATAGCAACTCTGCCTTAAACTCTACCCAAGTTTGCCCCGTCTATGCAAAAATGGTTGATCATTGTCCTTGCAATATGGCATAAAACTCAGAGTCTTGCCACTCATAGACCCACTGAATAAGAGGCTCTGACTGAGCATCAGGGATAGGATAGTGGTACGGATACGATTTAGAACTACTCTCCATACCATTGTTGCTGGAATAGCTCCCACTATCTTGTGGTCTATCGTGGCCACCCTGTATGATATACCTTTGTGAGGATGCGGCACCGTGGTTCTATTCCTATGTGGCATTCGAAAACTGAGTCTCACCAATGAATTACACGGGAGGAACAGCAGAGGATGGGCATGGAGGAACATCGCCGCCATGACCATCATCGTCACCACTATCTGTCTTTGAGCTGCTGTCATTCTATTCTTGATAAGTTGGGATCTTTGGGTCACTATCCGTGCTCTCATCGCTTTGCACTTGTCTTTTGCCGTTACCCTTAATCTACTTGCTCTTCTTTGTATGTGTCATTTACTTCTTCCTCTTTCCTATGTGTGTGTCACCTACCATTGTAGCATCTCACTACTGTAAATCTTGTGGGTTCGCTGTGTCTGTCACCAGGTGAGTTGGCAGGGGTATGTCACTATCTGTATCCTCATCATCAAGCTCAGGGGTTGCATTTGATCTACCGGTCTCCATCCAGTCCCGGAGCGGATTGTTCTCCTCGTTCAATGTGAGCTCCATAAGCCGTTGAAATAGATCATCATCAACAGTCGACCTAATGCCTGCATCCAAATTGTTTTGTATTCTTATGTTGTAGTTGACATATACCAACTTATGGAGCTTCTTGTAGCTTAAGCGGTTGCGAACTTTGGTGTGGATAAATGCAAATGTACTCCAGTTCTTCTTACACCCACTAGATGAAGCGCACTGAGACACTAGGCATATGGCAAGAATTGAAAGTGTAGGTGTAGATAAACCAAACATAGACCACCATTGCGCTGCAAGTAGATAAAGTGATATGAGGCTTGGAAAAGTATATAAAATGATGCAACGGTTAGATATGTTAAGGTTTTCGCACCAGATTGAGTCTTGCCGTCACAAGCCATCCGTGAAGCGAGCGGACCTGCGAACGACAGAGACTTTGTCCAATATGTTTGAACCTCAATAAGTGCCTCCGTGGCAGTACTAACATCGGTCATCCTCTCTAATGCCACCCGGAGATATTCGAACAAGTTTGGACCCGTGCCATACGCGTAGTGCGTGCGAGGGTTCAGGGCGGCCGCTACAAGTTGATGATCAAAGCATTAGTACCATAAGTATTAGAATCATAAGCATTAGTACAATAAGACTACAAGTGTTAGGAGTGTATCACTAGCATTCATGTAGGTCCCATTCGCTAGATCATGCATTCTGCTATCGATAATTGCCATGTACTTTTTAAAAGAATCTCTATCATTGCGATACAACGAATCATACTCCTGCTTCACAATGGTGTATCTCAGGAGCACCTCACTCGATGTTGGCATCTTGTCTTGATCAGCAAATCGGAGGAATGCATACAATGGCTGAACAGAATCGACAACCATTTTAAGATTGTCCCACCATGGTAAGCTGGATAGGCAACTATGTGCATATCTACCAATATCAGAACTAATATAGCGAGATTGCTGGAGCTCACTAGATGCCATCTGTTGCATGAACCTATCCTTTCGGTGTAGAAAACTATCAAGAAATAGATAGTTTGTGCCAAATCTTGTGGCATTCCACCTCACCAACTCTCCACCAATCGCAGCCTTCATCATTTCATGTAGCTTTGAATGATTGTACAGCCATCGCGGTATGGACCTTGCACTTTGAATGACCATATCGTGTTCTCTAAATTCACCAACTAATTTCAATATTAAATTTATCGTATGAGCCACACAAGGCTGTCATGCGATAGCAGGATATTCCTTTCTGAGAACCTAGTAGGCCTTCTTATAGTTGGACCCGTTATCCAGTCACGATCTGCACAATATTTTATGGCCCCAAATCATTGACCACTACTCTTATGTCCTGCATAAAAGAATGAACTAAATAAATATGCAACAATTGAAATACTATGTTACTAACTTAGCAAAATAATGTACCTTGTTCAAATATTTTGCATCTTGACTGTAGGCAATCGCATCTACGGACTTGTGAAAAAACATATGACCATTGCAATATAAGAGGAAATTAATAATACTCATGTGCGTCGATCCAGTCCACGAATCACACATTATGGTCACACCATACTCTAGCCATTCTAGCTTCCACTTATCAAATATTTTCTTCAATGCACTTTCGTTCTCATCCAGATATTTACCATCTATATCCCGGCCACTTGGAGATGTACACCCTCGTCTGTTACGGAACAAATGGTCATAAGTCAAAAAGAAAAAAATATGATAACAATAAATTCATTACAAACTTAATCACTCACCCTATTTATGTGTTTCTTTCACTACAGCAACAAAGAATGCATCGTCCGCCCTTCTACCAGGAATGCCTAAAGTGTGGAAAAATTTGGACCATGCCAAACCAATAACTTCCTTCGCTTTCTTTCCCTTCGCACTCCATGACCCGGTATCAATCCTCGGCTGCACAGGGGCTTTTGCTAAAGCAACATTGTAATCTCTGGCACTTGGTGGTGGCTCCCTTGTTGAAGATGATCTCCTAAGCATCCTCTTTAACACAGTGCATCCTCTGTCACTACCACTACCACCTCCATATTCGTAGGACTCACCTGCCCTCCTCCTGAACTCTTCCTCATCCCTTGACTGAGCCATACCACGCTGCACCTATTCCTCTTCCGTGTCCTCATTATCGCTTGTCCAATCTACCTGAACTCTTGCTGACTTTTGCCTTTGAAACCTCTCCTTAGCCTTTCCCTTCCTCTTATCTCTTGCCCTATCTAGCTCACATCTAAAATAATCACGCTGGAGGCACCCTATCAAAATGTATAACATTCAATCCGCGCCCTACCAAATGTTCTTTCAACCTTGTGGCACCACCGCATTCCTTTTTCTTATTGCAGTAGTTGCACCTAAACCCCGGGGCCAAATTGTTCCAGTGCTGCCACACCATGTCTCTATCCGCCATCGATTAGTTTGTGATGTCTCTGTTGGAAGAAGAAAACTCAATAGTTAACCTACTAATAATCATGTCCATGCATGTTAAATTGAACGAATATTAACAACATTTTTTTGTATAAGGTAACCGACGCAATAGGGTCGATAACCGAGCGAATCAACCACTACATCTTCCTAATCGACTACAAAACGAACTGCCGCCCTATTAATACCGATTACCGACCATATTACACGAAAAATCACTACTAAAAGGTTAATAACCGAGCGCATCCGGCACTGCATCGTCGGATCGACCGCACAAGTACCTACCGCCCACCTCGCCACGATTACCGATCGAATAACACGAGAAATCGCAGAGAATAAGAGCGGTTACCGAACAGGTTTCGTCAGTAATCGGTCCGCATCAGGGAGTCCGCGTAGCCTGTCGAAGTCGGTCGGTAACTGCTACGATGTGGTCGGTTATTGAGCCTAACCGCTCGAGAATCACCGCTCCGTCACTGGATTCACGTCGGAGAGCCGCGAATTTGGCCGGACGGGCAACGAAGCTGTTGTTTCGGCTGTGGAGAGGAGTGTGGGGAAATTTTGCTGTGCACAGCGTTGACCACAACGCCGAGGAACCTTATCCCTTCCATGTGGGTCGAAACGGGCTGCGGTTACTGTGCATTCGGCCCGTTTCGACCTTTACTGTATCTCAACCTGTTTAACCGAGTATCTCACTTTGATCGCCTATTTGGTGATGCAAACGACATGTTTTTTAAAAATTCTTTACACAGATACTCTTAGAATTACCTCTAGTTTTTTATGGATTTTTTGAGTTTTTTCAAAATCAATTTGAATTTTTTGAATTTAAATTCGGTTACCAGTCGCATTACAAAACCGAGCCAGACCAAGAGGACCGGTTACCGCGCATTCCGAGTGGTAACCGACGCATTTTCAAACCCTGGTCGTCCCTCAATACGCTCTTCAATCGCTCCACCTTCGGCACCAAATGGTTATCCTTCTCGTCCCCTTCCAATCACGAACCCCTGCCTTCGTTACAAATTTCCCGTTTCAGTTTAGGTTTGATTCTAAGATCGGTGATTCCATTGTGCTTGCTCGGAGTTCTAGATTTAGATTCCGCTAAATAGAGTAATTCATGGATGATCTGTTATGCTGATGCAAAAAGGTGATAGCAGTATCTGGATCCGAATGATAACGAGTGTTCTTCTCTGTACCCCCTCCCGTCGTGTGGCAAATTGCCATTCCCAAGCGCCGTATATTAGATGTTGATGAGCAATTTCATGTATATTATGTTGTTGAAGATGTTATATACTTATATGCTCCCGATCAGACTCGGTATTGGAAGATTGAACAGCAGCTTCGTTTTCAGAAGGATGCCTGCTTCAGTAAGACATCTGAATATTAGAGCCACCGGAACTGGAATGTGCCAATGAAATTGAGGTAGTATTGAGCTGACGAAATTGAACAAGTATAACTGTATAGTTGAGTATATGTGTTCATTAGCCCAGATGGTCAACAATAGCCGATGACTTTGCATAGCAGTTACTTGATTTCAGTTATGGTCTTATAGAAAGACCCATCAATTATCAGCTATTGGTATATGGCTATGTGCTTTTCATACCCAGTTCGTGTTTAGTGTCGTTCTTACATATTTACAAACATGTGTGGACTTGGAGAAAACGTGGTCAGACTGTTTAAGCCCTTAATTTTCATAATTGATGTGCTTTATGTAGTAAAACATGTTTGAATTTGATCATTTCGAGGATCAAGCTGCTGCGCAATAGGAGGGAATTGCAACTGATAAATATGCGCAAAGAGATGGTCCAGTACCTTCAGACCGACCAGGAATCTATTGCAAGGATTCGAGTAAGTTGGAGTTACAGGTTTACAACTATTTACTTTGCATAGGTCTCATTACTTTATTCTTTCTGCATTTCCTAATCTATCATGATTAATCATAGGTGGAGCACATTATTCGGGAGCAAAATATATTGGCTGCTTACGAGATTGTAGAGCTTTTCTGTGAATTTGTTCTGGCACGAGTCCCCTATTGTTGAGGTCCAAAAGTAGGTTCTGCTTTATCAAGTGCGATCGTATTAAAATTACTAATGCTAGGACTCGAGATTCTTTTTTTGTCACTTCACAGAATATGATTAGCAGCTATTAATTTATTATGGAACAGGGAATGCCCCTTAGAACTGCGAGAAGCAATTGCTAGTATAATATTTGCATCAGGAAGATGTTCAGACTTGCCTGAGCTAATGCATCTCCGTAATTTGTTTACCACCAAGTATGGGAAAGAGTTTGTTGCTGCTGCTATGGAATTGCGCCCTGACAGCAGTGTTAATCGTACAGTAAGTGGAACCTCCAACATACGCATTTTTTTTTTCAGAAGTCGAAAATGTATTGCTTGCAAAGTGAGCATCGTTTACCTTTTCAATACTATTGAGCATCTTTTGTACAGATAATCGAGAAGCTTTCGGTGAAGGCTCCATCAGGTGAATCAAAGCTGAAGGTGTTGAAAGCTATTGCCCAAGAGTACAATATTAAATGGGATTCATCTAATACCGAAGCAGAGTTCAACAAGAAATATGAAGATCTACTGGTAGCATTTGCTAACTTGTTGCTTATTCCCTAATTATTAGTCAGGAATGCAATATGAAAGGTGTGGTTACTGCTTTCTAAAGTGAATAAAACTATAATGCTTAAACAACTGGCCATTTGATATTTCTGTTGGTGGGCTTACCATCTGGGAAGGTTCGAGACTTTCCACACACTTTTGTTTCAGTTGAAGGAATTTGGTTGGATCTTTATGCTCATCCTGAGAAACCATTAGTTTCCTTTACATTTTTTTAAGTTCATGCAAGACATTGTTTTATTCATCTTACATTCAGCTAAGAATCTAGGACTGTCGGCTGCATACTCCACTTGATATGCCATAACAGGTTTCTATGTGCCAATCTTTGTAGTTCAGTTTATAGAGTTTTCCCTCCCTTTTTGGCCTTGTGGCTTTGGCCCAGGCCTAATGTATGAATGTCCTTGGATTGATTTTGACTTTTACACAATGAGGGTTACCTCAATTCTGTCCTTACCTCAATTATCTTGTTCCCGTGACTGTATGAATGTCCTTGGATTGATTTTGACTTTTACACAATGAGGGTTACAAACATAATTTTTTAATGCTAGAAAGTTTGTTGGCTGCTTACTGCAAACTGGGGCCCAACAATTCACAAACGTGGTGCAGTTGATTAAGGAATTTATAAGAGACGATCCAAATGAACTTAGTTCAAACCTCTTTATGGCTACAATTAGCTCCTTGTGAACTACATATCCAGTTAAGTTTGATGAAAATACTCGAGAAGCCAATTTGTTATGTGCATAGTTATTAAGGCCCACCTAGGCGTCGGGGCGCTCAGTGGTGATCACCTAATCTGAGTATGGCGTCCGCGGCGTGTGGCGTCACCTAGGCGTCGCCTTATCGTGATCTGACGCCATAAGGAGGGAGGCAGACGCCGCAAGGTCGAGCAAAACCGGGAGCGCACATGAGGCAAGAAAACTGGGAGCGTGCACGCGGGAAAGGTAACACGCAGATCGGGGGAAAGAGGCGCGGGACTAGACCTAAGAGAACTCCAGAGCAGGGTGCGCCGCCATCTCTCAAGCCTAGAATCAGATCCGCTATTGTTTGCCTCCCGTCGCCTTTGCTGCTCTAGTCTAGCTCCAGCATGTACACCGCCCCCTAGTGACCAGTCCTCACCCCATCCCCACCTCCGCCGTCGTCACCTCCTCTCGTCCTCCAGTCCCCTACTATCCACCGTTCCCCTTGCCCACTTTGCCGGGTCTTTGCTCCCCTACAACGGCTCATGGAGCCATGGACTTCGCCGCACTTCTGCAGGCCGCAACGGTGCTGGGGCAGCTTGTCGACTCCTCCACAGCTCTGCTCTGTATCGATTCCTCTGCAGCTACTAACTTGGTCGGCTGGCTCTGTGTAGTAGTGTAGTTGCTCTGCTCTGCTCTGCCGACCCTGGTAATGCTTTGCTCTATGTAGTTGATTGCTGAATGCTTATAGCTAGTTGATAGTTGTGTTGTACATTTATGTGAAGTGAGTTTGGTGTCACTCGCTGCACGTCATACTCGTCCTCGCCTCTTCTTACCGCCGTAATAACTATGGTTCTCTGCTGGCATGCAGGACGGCTCAGGATCTTCAGTCCACCAGGCCCAGGCCGCCGGTGTTGATTTCACCTGTCGAGGATGCAGGAAAACATCAAGTTCGCGAGTCTCCAAGTTCACCAGCTGGGTGTGCAAGAGCTTATGTTGCCACTAAGACCAATGTGACAACCCAGGAGCATCCCTCCCCTGCCGAGGAGATATCCTGCACCAGTCCAAGTTCGTCAGACGTGCTAGAAAAAGCCCGAGCTGCCATTGTTGCCGCCACCCGTGCATCTGCCGCTGCTCGTGCAGCCGCAGAACTCGCAAAGGTTAAAATTAGAGAACCTTTACAGTACACCATGATACTAGATGATGGAGAGTATCATTGTTGTGATCCAACCATCCATTTTAGTAGGTATTATTGTAATTATCTTGATACCCTTAGGGGTAATTACGTCATTGACTGATCGGACTTCGGACATTCGCCACCCATTATCGACCGACCGACAGAGGGTGGAAACCCTAATAAATAAAATGAACAGAATAAGTGAAAGCTTATCCAAAGAATAAACTAACATTTTGATCTTCCCTAATTAAACATATAATTTACAAGTTTATCATAGTTTTTTTTACAATTCTACCCTTATGATACCCATGATACTCTTTAATGATACACATGATACTGATGGGCGATAGAGTATCATTAGGCCAATCTAAACCACCGGATAAAAAAAATGAACGGTATACACTCATTTAGGTGTACCGTAAAAGTCCTCTAAAATTACAAGTCAGTGACGCCTTCAGTTTCAGCAAGGTGAGTCAGGGCATGTTACATGGTTTAAGAATCTGGCAATTCAGCACCAGAACTGACTGAACATATTCAATCAAGATAACTGTATTACTGTATATTCCCTCTGTGGGTCCTAAAAATGAGAAAGTGTGGCTTTCTGCTACCTTCTTTTGCATGTGTTCAAAGAAAATGTTTGTGGTTTCCAACTAAGGGCTTGTTTGGAATGCAAGATTTTCACATAAATATTTTTTAGGGCCGAATTTCACATAAATCTATTCATTCGCTGTTAGATTGAATAAAAATGCACGTGTTCCAAATGGGGCCTATTCACATGGATTGAATAAAAACTCACGTGTTCCAAATGGGGCCTATTCACATAGATTATTCTGCGGCAATAATTGTTGTTAGAACTAACTGATATATACCATATCTGAAATAAGCAGTATATAGTGCAAAAAGCAGGATTTTTTGTTTTTATTTTTTTTAAAAATGTAAATATATACTTCTGTTTTGAAAAATTACAAATCTAACCTTATGTCGCTCGTTGAAAGGGTGACACATATGTTTAAAAATAAAAATGTTACGTTCCAATACTCTAAATTCAAAATACTATCGAAATAATTTTGTGGTGTAGAGGATACTGTCATTTAGCTTCTGAAATTTGTCTCTCTTGTTTTCCATTGCACAAGTCATTTTTTGAGTTAAAATTATTTAGAGAGTTAGATGATAGCATTCTCTACACCGTAGAATTGTTTCAGATTTTTTTTATGATTATTTTGATAGTTTTAAATTTTGAGAGCATTAAAACATAATATTTTTATTTTTAGACTGTCATCTGTGAGAAGGGAAAAAAATCCATATTTTCAATATTTCAAAACATGCTCATATATTTATAATTTTTAATTTAAAATAAAAATTCCAAAAAGCTGGAGTTCGGAATTTACGGGCTTACTGTCACTGGGCTGGGTTTAACAATCTCGTAGAAAATATTGAAGCCGAAAGCCCATGTGCAGGTACCCAACATTGCATTGCTGCCGCTGAAGGCTGAACAACCCAGTCCACTCATCCTCACCGGCGTCCCGCAAGGAGCCGACAGCGATGGAGGAAGCGAAGGCGGCGGCGTACTACGACGAGCTCAACCGCAAGGGCGAGGGCGCCCGCCGCTTCAAGCAAGGCCTTGGCTTCTCCTCCTCCGATCCTACCTTCTTCGCCCCCAAACCCACCGCCTCCTCTTCCTCCTTCCTCTCCGGCTTCGTCCGCGCTGGCGCAGCCCCCGCCCCCGCCCCCGCCCCCGCACAACCCCCTTACCCCACCAAACCACCTCTGCCGCCTCCCGAGCACCCATACAGCCTGCACCACCGCTCCCGTTCACCGACCCGTGCCCGGTCCAGGTCCCCGTCTCGCTCGCGCAGGCGCCGATCGAGGTCGAGGTCCCGATCGAGGGAGCGGCGGCGCCGGTCCAGATCGAGGGAGAGGGAGAGGGAGGACCGCAGGGGCTCGCGGAGGCATTCGCGCTCGCGCTCGCCTTCTCGCCGGAGCGGCAGAAGCTCGCCCTCCGAGGGTCGGCGGGACTGGCATGGGGATCGGCGGCGCAACGATGGTGGCGGCCGTGAGAGCTCGAAGGGGCGAGGCTGTAGGGACGGCGGCAAAGTGGACTACTCGCGGCTCATAGAAGGATATGACAGAATGGTTAGTCGCGCCTTGCTCTTACTGCTCTGTAAATTCTGAAAACCCCCGTTGGACAATTGTGTTGTGAACTTGCCCGTGTTTCGAGATGATGAGATGTTGATGCTTCCTGCAGACACCGGCTGAGAGAGTTAAAGCAAAGATGAAGCTTCAGCTCTCAGAGACGGGTATTTACCGCTCTTTTGAGTTCTTCATTTTTGTTATTGTTTCCGTTCTTATGAGCTAGGATGATTCCTTTTTCAACCAAAAGCAATGTCGTGGCTACTTGTTTGAGCATAGCAACGGGATGCTACTGGTAGAATAGGTTTATTGAATATGTGAGCAGTGTAGAGCAATGTTGGGAACTGATTGTAGATAAGTCTCGGCAGTTTGCTTTGCTATGCTAACTTGATCAGTGGAAATTGATTATAGGTAAGTCTAGGTAGCACAATGCTTATGTGCATTTCTGTTTGGATATATGGATATACCTTACATGATATAACTCCAAAACTCAAAATCAACTCTTGAATACACGAGCAAAATGCCATTGGAATGCACATGGAGTTGTAGTGTTTTATGTTGATCGCACTCCGCGATAGGTGCTTTTTGGCGATATTTTCATTGTTCTGAAGATCCTTTCTTTTTCAATGTTTGGCAGCTGCAAAAGATTCTAGTCTTGGGACTTCAACTGTGGGGTGGGAAAGATTTGAATTTAATAAGGATGCTCCCCTTGATGAAGATGATGATGATGATGTTGAAGGTTAGTCTTGATATGGCTGCATTGTCTTGATTATTCTTTCATATGACTTTGCATTAATATGGTTCTTCATCAGGTCAGTCTTGATATGGTTGCATTGTCTAGATTATTCTTTCTGTGGCTTTGCATAACATGGTTCTTCATCTAGTTATTATTCAGCTTGGTGTGATATCATTTTAGACATCCGCCTGGGATTCTGATATTGGTTTTAAACCCCTAGGATTTACAATCCTATTTCTAGGGTGCAGAGCAATTTATAGAACCTTAAAGTATAGTGAATTCTACACAATTGCTCTGACACACCCAAGGTCATATTTTTCACTGTCTCATGGTGTTCTTAGTAAAATAAATTTTGTATTTGAGTTGTCAGATTCGCTCTAGGAAGGTACGATATATTAACATATGAGAGGTTCTTGTTCGTTGGGTAGTTGCTCTCTTATTTTTCAGTTTTTATGTACAATGAAATAACCCTACTTTTTATATAAATTTAAGTGACTGCATCAATTCAACCATTGCTAGAGTTATCATAGCTTAGACTCAATGCGAGAAAAAACTTGCTTCTTACATCATCTCAGTCATAGAGTTACAGATTTTGTTTAGACTGTGGCGCTAGAGCTTTTGATTGCTTGAGTGATAGCTTGGAGCTTTAGATTCATGCACGGAGTGTCCAATGGCTGTACAGAGGCAGAACAGCCTGTTTTTCTTTAGGGCGGACAAAAAAGCCTATTGAGCATAAAATTCTTTCCTAGTTATAATTATGTGCTCTGAAGAACCATTTGGAGATCAATACAACACGCTTCCTAAATTTCAAACGCGCGGGGGCGGGGGTGGGTCGCTGCCAGTGAGGTTTAGGGTTCAGGGAGGGGGTTTTCGGGGTCGCCAGTGTGCTTCCCGAGCTTAGAGGGATGCCTGGGGAAGCAGGCCGGCCCGACGAAGGAGGCGAGCACAGGGGTAGGGTGCTGCCAGGCACGGGCAGCGGAGGATGGTCGGTGGGCCAGGGTCGGGCGGGGGCGTCTCGGCACGCCAGGTTAGCACGGCGGGGCTACAAGAGCAGATCCGGCTACGTCTTCGCCACCGGAGATGGCCAGAGGCGGGCGGGCCGAGGGAGCGCGGCAAGGTGAGGGAGAGTTGCAGCGCCGGAGCTGTAGCGCGAGCGAGGCTGTGGGCAGAAGGTTGAAGATGGTTGTGAACACTCATAGCCATCGCCTGAAAAATTTTCAAAAACAGACTCCTGTTTTTTAGCATCCGCCTTAATACAATGATGTTTGATTAAGAACTTTAAGAATTAGTACCTGAATGGTCTTTGAAGTGAACACTGGTAATAGATGTTGAAAATGATAAGTGAGCTACTGAGCACTGGCAAAGATATCCGTACAAGGCCACCCATTTTTAGCTATTCATGCAAGCACTGTTACCGTTAAGGTTTAGTGGATACCAGTGTTACCGAGACACGAATACGGGTGTCGGAATTCGACTCGGATTTGGGTGTCTGATTCGGCAAAGAAATTTTGGACACACGAAATACAACTCGGAATTCAACACGGCTATCGTAATCCGACTCGGATTCGGGTGTCCGATTCGGCAAAAAAATTAGACACGAGTGTCCAGGTAACACCGGTGGACATAGAAAATAATTTGTTCTGGTGTCTACTCTGTATCAATGATAAACCAATCAACTAGAACCTTCACATAATGTGGTTTCACACTAAATTCAACTGCTTGAGCTTCTCAAGCTGTTGAAACTGGGATGCATCACGATTGACCTATTTCTGACTGGTGCAGTGTGTAGTATACTTGGTTGCTTAAGTGTTTAAGAGGTTTTAGTGCAGTAATATATATGCAAAATATTTTGACCATTTATGCATTCTGTTGTTTGGCAACCCAGAATTTACCTTTATGTTTTATCTGTAGTTGCTAATGATGATGCTTTGCTGGTAAAGAACATTGGAAAGAGCTTCCGACTTTCTGCTGTGGAGGTATAACACGGCAAAGTAATGAGTTACAATTTAGTTCCATGTTCTGCACCTTTTCCATTGTTCCTAACCGTTGTTGGATTTTCCATTACTCTCTTCACATATCGTAGTCAAAGCATGAAGATAAAGTCAGAGATGCGCATGATGAGGCTATATTTGGAGTACCTACAACTTTGATTGTTGATACTGAAACTGCTGAGGACGAGCTTAAAATCAATGATGAGGGTGAGAAAGCTGAAGATATAGAAGCTCAACCTAGCAGTTCCCTCATTAGCGATGAAGTAATACTACCAAGTTCACTTTCCTCTGCATTTTGTTTATTTCTATGTATTCCAAAGCCACTCATGAAACAATGTTATCTTAGGTTTTGGCAATGCAGAAAGGGTCATGGAGAGAACGGGCTCAGAAGATGCGGCAGGGTTCAAATACATGAAGTTTATCCTTGCTGTCCTGCTAATTTTGACTTTGCCGGTTGTGTAATCGTGTTTCCCATGATGAGCAGTTCGTGAAGATTCAGATATGAGCATTTTCGGTTGATAACTTGATTACCTACAGTTAAATTCACGTTTTATGTATCTTCTGTGTAACATGTGTCTGCAACCCTTCATTGTATAAGGTTTATGTCGGTAGAGCTTAGATCCAAACATCAAGTAGGTCCCAAAAAAAAAGAAGAGTAGGTGGATAATACTTGTTCTACTAAGTTAATATAAGATATGTGCCTGCTTTTAATTTATTCAAGTCAATTCATAGATCGCACCTTTCTGAGCTGATATTTGGCACTCACTTGGTTACCGCAAGTTTGCTGCTGGACGGACCTGTGGCGATTGCAGCTGTTTAACTGAAAACGGATCTGCTAGTTATCTGGAATGGGAGCTGAAAGAACGACTTCTATATATTTTAAGTTTACGACTTTATGAGCCTCTGAAATGTGAAGCAACCTCTTACAGTGGAGTGACGGACATCTCTCGTAAAATAAAGGGAATTACTCATCTCAAAAAATAAAATAAAGGGAACTACTTCAGTATGCTACTTAGAGCATCTTCGAGAGATGTTTAATATGGCTCTTATAGCTATTTTTAGAGATTTTGGGTCTAAAATGCCTCAATAATAGCTCCTTTATTTTGTTTTCAATTTTTAGCAATCCTCAAAACTCCTTTCCATCTTAGATATTTTTGGGGGAGCAGCTCTCGTTCCCTATCCACCCGGCTCCACTGCTCGCAAGCCACGGGAAAAAAGTGCGGCCGAATTCACCGGCGACTGCTGGTGTGCGTCAACGTCAGCTCTGGAAGCTAATCAAAGATGGTTTCGTTCTCTTCTCCCATGCCATACTGTCATCCTCGGGAACACCATCGTCGACAGAGAGTACGCAAGCCGTCTCGATCCCTAACCCAAATCGAATCTGCCTGCCATGGCTGTCGGGCCGGAAGGGGAGGCGGTGAGGTTGTTGCTGGTTTCTCCTGTATTCAAATGTTGAAGGAATGGGTGGCGACCGTCAAAGACCTGGTCATGCGCAAACTGTTGGGTCTGGCGACTTGCCTTGCGGTGCTCCGGAAGGACCTAACGGCAATCGAGAAGATGACAACCATGGCCGCGGATCTCATGCCCCGACTGCTCCAGATTAGGGACGCGCCCACCGCCTCCACGACATCCTTGATGAGCTCGAGTATGGCTGGCTCGGCGCCCGCCTAGCCAAGTACCCAAAGGTCAGGCATGCAGCGGTACGGGGCTTGGAGGAGCTCGCTAGGCTGAGCGGGAAGGAGATGAGCTAACGGCTAGGATACATCCGTCTGTAAGATATGAGAGGGAGCCGTTAGAATATAGGAATTAGAGTACAAGGAGTCTATTAGAGAGTATAGCAATATAGAGAGAATCTTTTAGAAATAATTCTATGTGATGATATAGAAAGTGAGTTTTAGAGTCTCTTAGGTGGCGTTTGGATAAACGTTGGGAAAGGAATATGGAAACGCGGTTAGATATGAAATGCTGGGTTTGGGTTTAGGAAATAAGTTTTTAATCCTATCTTTTGTTTGGATCCATCAAGTTTGAGATTGGTATATAAAAACTTCTAGACCAAATTGCCTCTTATCCCAATAGACTTCATCAGCAACCTCTCCAACGAGCAACAATTGGCAACTGCATCCAAATTTTATATCCTAGCTAAACCCACCTCCCTCACTGGGTTACGATCGGTGGGATATGAGCCCCTCATTTCCCTTTCCCTTACCTAGCTCTTGTCCCATTCCCTCCAAACAAACATGGCTTTAGATGTATCCCCATGCTCATATCCCTTTCCCACCTCTCATTTCCCTGTATCCAAACGCCACCTTAGACATGCTTGTAGCAAATAGCCACATATGGCTATGTGCACGCCATGTCTAGAAAACCTTGCGCACACATTTATGATATATGTACGAACACTTACAAACTAGGGGAACAAAATGATCTGCATATATACATATACTACTTACTACGAAAATATGATCAAAGAACAACCGCCAGTCATCACCGGTGGTAACCGGGTTCCCTCTGTATATATACGAAACGAGATCAATGAAAGATTACCGATTCATTCTCTCTCGAATGACTACTGTTCTATTGCTTCTCAACACTACTGTCCAGTCCAAACGCGTTGCACTGGAGTACGTGATCGAGTGAGCGGCCCTGGCCGTGCAGCCAAACTGCCGGGCTGTGGAGTACGTGGCCACGTATACTAACTACACCTAGAAGAAGCGTCGGCCAATGAGGAAACGCTTCGGCTTCGCCGCCGCTCTGAGGAAGGGCCGCAACCGGTGGGACGGCAGGAGACCGAGGAGCCACAGCGGGAAGCCCGCCAGCACGCGCCCTCCGCTGTAGGCGGGCCACGTCGTCCCCCTCCCGCGGAGCGCACAACGACCGACGCGCCGACCGCCGACCAGCATGAGGAACGCCCGGAGATTAGCGCGCTCACGGTAGCGGCGCATTATCGGGGCGCGGAAGCGCGCGCCGGGCCATATATTGCCGCTTCAAGCTCACCAACCAAAAGGGAGTGAGCGTGCGCGTACAGCGTTCGTGATTACACTGGTTGTGTTGCTTGGTGCAGCTGGGTGAGTGTGTGTGTGTGTGTATTTATACACACAAAGGTGTCGACGCGTCGTACTCGTACCCGTCAGAACTGACGTCGAGAACCCAAATGAACTGACGTCAGGAGGGGGAGACACTATCCAAGCTGATGCAAAATCTTTAAAAAAAGAAAGCAGATGAAATGGTTATTGAACTGACGTCAGCAACCCAAAAGATCTGTTTCCTTTGTGATTTTGCATCATTCAAAAGAAAAATCTCAGATGAAATGGGACCAAAAATTAACAATTGTATGTAATTTTAAAAGATCCACGGAACAAGCAATAAACATGCCAACGATGAATGCAAAATAACCCAGTAAAAAAATCAGGAAAAACGACGTCTCTTCCAGTAATATGTGTGTAATGGCAGTGCGCTCCCCTGCAATGTTCACGGGATGACGTCAATAACCCTGTAAAAATTGTGGCAACAGAGCATCACATACACTGACCTTGCTATGCATATGATAGCACAAGCTGTGATGCGAATGCAAGCACTCTATGGTGATTTCAGCAGCTTCTGACCACGCAATCCATTCCAGAAGTCTCGTGCCGTCGTTACCTTCTTTCCAGGGAGTTGAAGCTCCACGACCTAGCATACACAACATTAGATAAACTGGAGAAGGCCACAAGGAAAACAAATGAGCTGAAGATTGTAATTTGTTATCGATAAGCAAAATGGAGCGCACACCTCGAGCCAAGTTGACCCACTGCAAGGAATCAGCAATGAGCTCCCCGAGAACAGAATCTCATTTTCATCACCGATCTTGCCACAGGATGTTGAAACCTTCGTGCTGATAACCTTAATCTCTAGCACATTGGATTCACCGTTTTGGTTTACAAGTTGCAGTTTCGTGCGAGTTCCTGGCCACCCTGCAAATGCTCGTACCTACCAGAGTTGGTTGGCAATAGCTTTGATGAGTACACTAACAATTACAAACTCACCTTGTTATGGAGCACTTTAGCATCTTGGTCAAACGATAACCATGACTCCTCAGAATTCAACTGTAAAACAGAGGTCATTATGATAAATTAGTAAAACAGATCATAATGATAATTTAGTTAGGCTATATCTAGATTGTGAAGAATCGTTTGAGTGTATCAGCCGTCAGAGTTTTGAAGTGCTTGTAGATTAGAATTCCCAGTCTCAGTACTGGGTTCAGCAGCTTTAGCAAGTACATCTTTCCCATTGAAAAGCATGTATGACGATTGCTAGGGGTGCAAATTAGTTAACCTAAGGTACCCACCGACCCTCCTTAGTTCAACCAATAACACTAATTTTCTAAAAAATTGCTCAATTTGAGAATAGTGTTATTGGTGAAACTATAGAGGGTCTGTGGGTACCCTTAGATTAATTAATTTACACCCTAACTATTGCGGGGGGAATTCAACAAAATGACCGAGTCAAATTTGAACAACTATAGAAATTCAAACACACACGTTAACTTCAGTGTAATATACTTCTAGAAAGTTGTATATCAACGTTAGAAACACAAGCCCTCAAAAAAAAGAAAGAGGGTGGAGTTCCAAAAAAATGAAAAAATAAGAACTGTACGGAAAAAGGTGGGGCAGGGAGGGGGATGCAACAATTTGGTGTAAAATTATGCTCTTCCAAATTATAATCCTCACCATTTTCAGTTTATAAGTACACTCAATAAACAATTAATTTCATGTAACATTAATTTTTCCTGGTGAATGTTAGATGGGACTAATGCAGGGAATTTTATGTCCAGCTTCATATCAGAAGACTGAATTCAGTTGTATCGATTCAATATGACAGGAAATATTTGGCTACAACTGCCAATGCTTACCTTGGGTGCCAGTGTAGCATCAGAATCATCCTGTGGTTGTGCCTTTTCTTTAGCCGAGCCATCAAGAATGGATGGTAGTTCACGAATCAATAGCGTGGATCCTATTTAATACAAGCATCAACATTACCAGGTCTGAAATAGAAAATGTAGTGTTAAAGTTATCCATCCTGTTTATTTACAAATTTTAATGGACTAATCATTACGTCCAGCTAAGAGTTAGAATTAAGCAGGGTGGCAAACTTGCCATCAGCAAGGAGTTACAAGTGGACCGATTTCACATAATGACCATGTAGAAATGTGACTTCATGGACTACGATTAGTTTGTAGTCTTTACCTATATCAAACAATACAGCAAGTAGCTCTGGTGCCTGTAGACAAAGAAAGTGACATAAGAAAATGATGATGACGGATAATAGCAAGCTGATGCCCAAACATCTTGGCACTTCTTGACACTTCATATTTCTTCAGCACTTATTTTAATCTGAACTAACCAAAATCTGCTTAGGAACATTTATTAAATTATTGAACTAACAACATATCATCTTAGTAGAATGGTCATGCCACAGTGGAAAACTTCAACTCTCATCATTAACACAGATGTACACAAGTACAAATGCACAGTGATGGTCCGCAATCCATTAGATTTTTCAAAATCTAACATCCAGTTTTATTAGCAAAAAAGATATCTTAAAATGAACAACCAAAGCATAATTTCACGCATCATGTTATCACAGTTATATTATGTGATTGAACAGCAAAAGAGAGGTCTAAAACAGTCTCTTTGGTACCATTTAAGTAATGTTTAATAATCATATGCCCATGTTAGAGAACTGCAGACTTTGTTTACTTTGAACTGCCAAGATGATCCATCAAACTGGCAAGACAGTGAATATCACCTACCTTGACACATTCATCAACAGAAAACCTTTCACATGCAATCACTGGACCTGCATCCAATGCACGAACGGTATATGCAAGGGAAACACCTGTTTCTACAACACCATCCTACAGACATAGGTGATATAAATAAAAAGTATTACATAGTTTCAGTGGCACTGAATTGTAACAAGGAGAGCAATAAAACCTGCAATGCCCTCTGCACTGGAGCTGCACCACGATATAGAGGCAACAAGCTTGGGTGTATATTAACTGTTCCTGAAATACAAAGAGCCATGGCAGATGATCAGGGCTTGGGGCTCCCAGAAGCATTTCAATACCGAATCCAATGAGTCCCCGATTGTTTTCTGGCAAATTAGGGTTAAAACACTAATTCTCCCAAGTTAACTTGACTATGAACTGACTGAAAGTTATAAAATCTTAGCTGTTTTGTGGTAAACCGAAATAGAATCAGATGTATGGTGTGAATCATCATGTATGCATAAAGCCTGATTCCAAATTTTTTCTTTAGTTAGGCACTTTATGGAAAGCAGTAACCAGCAAGAGCTATCTGGTTCCCGTTGGAAAGCAATAGGATAATTTGAGAAGTGGATACAGATTCCATAATGATATGATCAATATGAAACCAATGGTTATATGCCATACCAATCTAACCCACATATGAAGCAATGGTTATATGCCACACCAATTTAACTTTTTTTCCTGTTGTTTCACGACCTTTCTCACGATCTGATAGATGATTATAAATGCTATGAAAATTATTGTAAGTAAATGCAATAACATCTAAAGACCTGTTTGGTAGAGCTCCCCCTAATCCAAATTTCTCTTAAGGGTGTGATTATCTATTCTACGGAGGAAGTGATTCTGTGTGGAGAGTGAATCAAGGAAAACTACTTTTTTCAGCTCCTAACATCTAGTTCATTTGAGGAAATTACTCCCACGGATTTCACTCGAAGAGCTTGATGGGATAAGTCTCTGTGCTGCATATGGGTCTTTGTGGGGCTGCTTCAGATGGTCCTTGGCTGGTCTTTGTAGTCCTTTCTAGGGCTACAGCATCTAGGACAACATCTTAGCATCTAGGACAGCTAGGACAGCATCTTAGCATCTAGGACAGCATCTTAGCATCTAGGACAGCTAGGACAGCATCTAGGACAGCATCTTAGCATATGCTTGGCTGGCTAGCAGCCTATAAATATGTATCCCCAACCCCTCAGGTTGGCATGGCATTTGTGTGAGAAATAAACCAGAAAAATTGCCCCAACTCCTAGTGTCATCCTCTCTCGATGAGAGTAAGAATTCAGCTACTACCAAGAGTAAGAATTCAGCGACTAGCAAGTGGTATCAGAGCCGTAGTATCCTGTAGCCTGAGCATCTCCTGCTCACCTCCTTTCCCAGCCGCGCAACAGCCCCAGCTGGGAGCAGCAGCAGCTCCGGCCGCTCCTGCTCACTTCTCTCCCTCTGCGCAGACGAGCAGCAGCTCGTCTGAAGCAGCCCTCTCCCCACGCAGCAGCCCCCGGGTAGCGCGTCATGTCCGCAGGGCAGTCTCAGCGCTCGGTCGCCTCGAGCACGCGGCATCGGCAGGAGGCCGAACTTGCCGCGGCAGAGGAACGCGAGCGAGCGGCGGCAGAGACCGCTGCGGCGGCGGCAAGGGCGTCGAGGCTGGCAGCGGCGGAGCTGGCAGCAGTCAGAGCGGAGGCGGAAGCAGCGGCGGCGGCGGATGCAGCGCGTGCGGCGGCAACAGAGGTCGAGGCTCTGCGCGGCAGCATCAGCAGCTCCGTTTCTGCTGACGACAGCGCCGACGCGGACCTCGAGTTGCTAGGGAGGGAGGCAGCGCGAGCGCGGGCGGCGCAGTGGGCAGCCGCGCACGCCCACGAGCGTGGCGGCAGCCCAGACAGACGCGGACGCGCCGGCGGCGCTCCTGGAGGAGGCGCGCACGGCGGTGGCACTCCTGGAGGAGGCGCGCACGGCGGTGGCGCTCCTGGAGGAGGCGAGCACGGCGGTGGCGCTCCTGGAGGGGGCGAGCACGGCAACGGTGGCGGACGGGTCGATGGAGAGCGCGGTCTTCACAGGCAGCGTGGCTCTCTCTCCCTGGATCGGTACCGTGGTTACCACGGGCTCCAGGCTGTTGTCAGGGACGTCGGCCCCGGCGATGGGTGGCCTACCCTCACTAAGACCAACTATGTCGAGTGGGCTGCGGTGATGAGGGTAAAGCTCCAGGTGCGGCACATGTGGGAGGCAGTCCGGTACGGCGACGTCGACTACGACCAGGATCGACGGGCGCTGGATGCCCTCATCGCTGCAGTCCCGTCTGAGATGCAGTTCTCGCTTACCAATAAGCGGACTGCCAAGGAGGCTTGGGACGCCATCGCTGCGGCACGCATCGGCAGCGACCGCGCCCGCAAGTCCACACTGCAGGCACTTCGCAAGGAGTGGGAGAACCTGGCCTTCAAGCCAGGTGAGGACGTTGATGACTTTGCTCTCCGTCTCAACACTCTGTTGCAGAAGATGGTGCAGTTCGGCGATGACACCTACGGCGAGGAGAGAGCTGTCGAAAAGCTCTTCCGTTGCGTCCCCGAGAAGTACAAGCAGATGGCTCGCTCGATCGAGTCCCTGCTGGATCTCTCCACGATGTCGATCGAGGAGGCGATAGGTCGCCTCAAGGTCGTCGACAGCGATGAGCCACAGTCTCTCTCGGGGCCCATCACCACTGGCGGGAAGCTCCTTCTCACTCGGGAGCAGTGGGCTGCCTGCCAAGGTGACCGGAAGAAGGGGGAGCCTTCTTCCGCGACAGGCGGCCGCAAGCGTGGAAAGCCGCGCAAGGCGCGCAGAGACCCCCAGGCCGGGGCGCGAGGACGTGCCGAGGGTGATGCCCGCGGAGGCGCCCAGGGCGGCGCCGCTGGCAAGTACAAGCCAGCACGAGACGACACCTGCCGCAACTGCGGCCAGCTTGGCCATTGGGCCAAGGACTGTCGACAGCCACGACGCGGTCAGGCCCATGTCGCACAGGCGGAGGAGGAGGAGCCGGCTCTGTTCATGGCACATGCAAGCATCGAGCTACCTCCAGCGGCACCGGCCGCAGCGGCTCTCCTCCACCTTGACGAGCCAAAAGCACACGCCCTCCTCGGCGACGGCTCCGACAACGACAAGACTGACGGGTGGTGCCTCGACACCGGCGCCACCCATCACATGACCGGTCGACAGGAGTTCTTCACCGAGCTTGACTCTAGCGTCCGAGGCTCCGTCAAGTTTGGAGATGCCTCCGGCGTGGAGATCAAGGGCGTCGGCTCCGTCATCTTCACCGCCGCGTCTGGTGAGCACAGGCTGCTCACCGGAGTCTACTACATCCCCGCGTTGAGGAACTCTATCATCAGCTTGGGACAGCTGGATGAGAACGGTTCGCGCGTGGTGGTTAAGGATGGAGTCATGAGGATTTGGGATCGCCGTCGTCGCCTTCTTGCCAAGGTAACCAGAAGCGCAAATCGACTCTACGTCCTTAACGTGCAGGTGGCACAACCCCTCTGTCTCGCTACTCGTCGGGATGACGAGGCGTGGCAGTGGCACGAGCGCTTCAGGCACCTTCACTTCGAGACCCTGAAGCGGCTCAGTGCCACGGAGATGGTGCGAGGCCTGCCGTGCCTCGACCATGTGGAGCAGCTCTGCGACGTCTGCGTATTGACGAAGCAGAGGCGACTCTCCTTTCCCCAGCGGGCGAGCTTTCGAGCCAAGGAGAGGCTCGAGCTTGTGCACGGGGACTTGTGTGGTCCGGTGACACCGGCCACACCGGGAGGACGACGCTACTTCCTGCTGCTCGTCGACAACCTCTCCCGCTACATGTGGGTGATGGTCCTCGGCAGCAAGGGAGAGGCTGCGGACGCCATCAGGCGTACGCAGGCTGCTGCGGAGGCGGAGTGCGGCCGCAAGCTGCGCATGCTGCGCACCGACAACGGCGGCGAATTCACGGCGGCTGAATTCGCGTCGTACTGCGCTGATAAGGGCATTCAGCGCCACTACTCCGCGCCGTACAGCCCGCAGCAGAACGGCGTCGTCGAGTGACGCAACCAGACAGTTGTGGGGATGGCTCGGGCCCTTCTCAAACAGAGGGGGATGCCGGCTGTCTTCTGGGGAGAGGCGGTGGTGTCGGCCGTCTACATCCTCAACCGCTCGCCTACCAAGGCGCTCGACGGCAGGACGCCGTACGAGGCTTGGCATGGGCGCAAGCCAGCGGTCTCCCACTTGCGAGTCTTCGGCTGCCTCGCGTTCGCCAAGGAGCTTGGCCACATCAGCAAGCTCGACGACAGGAGCACTCCGGGAGTGTTCATCGCATAGTTGTTATGGCGTCGGGATATCGTCGCCATAACGACGATATGTCGTCGTGGCGGAAATCCCCTTGTCGCCACAGGGACGCCACGGCTCCGCCGTGTATGGCGTCCGCCATATCGCCGTGGCGTCCCCGTGGCGCCTGTATGGCGTCCTGTGGCGCATGGCGGCTCGACGTGGCGTCCCCGTGGCGCCTGTATGGCGTCCTGTGGCACATGGCGGCTCTGTGGCGGGTGCAATAGAAGGTTAGGTTGGTGGTGACTTACCTGGTAATCCAGTTAAGGACTGAGGAATCCGCCCGCACCATTCTATCCGCATCCATCGAGAGCCCGCAAGGATTGAGGAACCCTAGCCTAAGCTGGCAGCGGCGGAGGCGGGACAGTCGATCTCCGCCCGCCCCTGCCTGGAAGTCCGCCACCCCTGCACCTGCTGTGTTCGCCGCTCCCGCCTCGGATCTCCGGCCGCCCTCACCCTCCGTCGGCCTCGCCCTCGGTGTCTCCCTCGCCGGCCACCCCCACCCTTGAGTTGACATCTCCCGAGCCGGCCACCCTCCATCGAGTAGCTCCTCAGCTCCTCTTCTATTGTGTTTTTTTTTTCTATTTCAACTCTCACGCACACTAGCAGCCATCAGGCCAGTATCACACTATGAGCACACGCACACTAGCAGTAGCAATGTAGCACACTTAAGCACTTAGCACGCACACAGGTCAAGCAGCCAAGCACACATTGACACATAGCAGTGTAGCACACAGCTCAAGCACTGCTGCACTAGGCACACATAACAGTAGGGAGTAGGCATTAGCTATACTCTAAGCTATAGCACACATAGCAAAGTACCACACTAAGCAATTAGCAATCATAACAGTAGCTTAAGCACACTAGCACACAATGACACAACAGTACAACTTTGAGACATGAGAGAGTTATATGTCTTTTGTGCTACATTTACATTGCTATTTGCCTTTTGTGCTACATTTACATTTCCTAATATCGTAGATTATAACTGTTAAGCTACATTTACATTGTTATTTGTTAATATCCTAGACTATAATGTGTGTATTCGCCACGTGTTTATGGCGTCGCCACGCCACGCGCCATGGCACTGTAAAGTTGTGAATGTGGTGGGTCGCCGCGCCTCGCCACACCGCCGTAACAACCATGGTTCATCGGCTACGCGGAGGGCTCGAAGGCCTACCGCATCCTCGACCCGAAGACACAACGTGTGCGCACGGCGCGCGACGTTGTGTTCAACGAAGGGCGAGGATGGGCGTGGGACAAGGCGGTGGACGATGGCTCGGCTCCAACGTACGACGACTTCACTGTCGAGTACGTCCACTTCGAGGAAGCTGGGGGAGTAGGCAGCTCTTATTCGACGAGCACGTCTACCCCAGTCCCCGAGCCTTCACCGACCCCGGCGCCTGCTACTCCGACAGCACCACACTCTCCAGCCAGGACCTCGGCTGCGATGAGTTCTTCGCTGGCTCCACCACAGCTGGCACCAGCACCGACAGGTACCTCTCCGGGCACGTCTACTCCAACACCAGCTCGTGTCAAGCACAGCCCGGTTGAGCTCGCTACTCCGCTCTCTCACGACGAGGAGCGCATCGACGCGTACCACGACGGCGAGCCGTTGCGGTACCGTACGATAGAGAACCTTCTCGGCGACCAGCCGGTGCCGGGACTGGTGCCTCACGACCTGGAGGCGCAGTTGCACCTTGCGTGTGACGACGGCGAGCCTCGGTCGTTTGCAGAGGCCGAAAGACACGCGGCATGGCGCGCCGCGATGCAGTTGGAGATGGATGCGGTTGAGAAGAACCGCACCTGGGAGCTTGCTGACCTTCCTCGTGGTCACCGCGCGATCACCCTTAAGTGGGTGTACAAGCTGAAGAGGGATGAAGCCGGCGCCATCGTCAAGCACAAGGCTCGCTTGGTGGCACGAGGCTTCGTGCAACAGGAGGGGGTCGACTTCGACGACGCCTTCGCTCCCGTGGCACGGATGGAGTCCGTGCGACTCCTCCTTGCGCTAGCTGCCCAGGAGGGCTGGCGTGTTCATCACATGGACGTCAAGTCGGCGTTCCTTAACGGCGACTTGAAGGAGGAGGTCTACGTGCACCAGCCGCCGGGATTTGCGATCCCCGGCAAGGAGGGCAAGGTGCTCCGCCTGCGCAAGACCCTCTACGGCTTGCGGCAGGCGCCGAGGGCGTGGAATGCCAAGTTGGATTCCACGCTGAAGGGGATGGGCTTCGAGCAAAGACCGCACGAGGCGGCCATCTACCGACGGGGCAGTGGAGGAAATGCTCTGCTGGTGGGTGTCTACGTCGACGACTTGGTGATCACCGGCACCAAGGATGCGGAGGTGGCGGCATTCAAGGAAGAGATGAAGGCCACTTTCCAGATGAGTGACCTAGGGCCTCTCTCCTTCTACCTGGGAATCGAGGTGCACCAGGATGACTCCGGGATCACGCTTCGACAGACCGCCTACGCCAAGCGCGTCGTTGAGCTAGCTGGGCTCACCGACTGCAACCCAGCTCTCACTCCGATGGAGGAGAGGCTGAAGCTGAGCCGCGACAGCACGACGGAGGAGGTGGACGCTACGCAGTACCGGCGTCTTGTGGGGAGCCTTCGCTACCTCGCCCACACACGGCCGGACTTGGCATTCTCCGTCGGCTACGTCAGTCGGTTCATGCAGCGACCGACGACGGAGCACCAGCAGGCTGTGAAGAGAATCATCCGCTACGTTGCGGGGACTCTCGACCACGGCCTCTACTACCCTAGGTGCCCTGGGGCGGCACACTTCGTCGAGTACAGCGACAGTGACCACGCCGGCGACATCGACACCAGCAAGAGCACGAGCGGGATCCTCTTCCTCCTCGGCAAGTGCCTCGTTAGCTGGCAGTCGGTCAAGCAGCAGGTGGTGGCCCTGTCCAGCTGCGAGGCCGAGTACATAGCGGCCTCCACCGCTTCAACTCAGGCGCTCTGGCTCGCTCAACTGCTTGGTGATCTCCTCGGCAAAGACACTAGAGCGGTGGAGCTCAGGATGGACAGCAAGTCCGCTCTGGCCCTGGCAAAGAACCCCGTTTTCCATGAACGGAGTAAGCACATCCTGGTGAGGTACCACTTCATCCGAGGCTGTTTGGAGGAAGGGAGCATCAAGACGAGCTACATCAACACCAAGGACCAGCTCGCGGACCTGCTTACCAAGCCTCTTGGGAGGATCAAGTTCCTTGAGCTCTGCTCCAGGACCGGGATGGTTCAACTTTCCCACAAGACGACGCACAAGACTTAGGGGGAGAATGATGGGATAAGTCTCTGTGCTGCATATGGGTCTTTGTGGGGCTGCTTCAGATAGTCCTTGGCTGGTCTTTGTGGTCCTTTCTAGGGCTACAGCATCTAGGACAGCATCTTAGCATCTAGAACAGCATCTTAGCATCTAGAACAGCTAGGACAGCATCTAGGACAGCATCTTAGCATCTAGGACAGCTAGGACAGCATCTAGGACAGCATCTTAGCATATGCTTGGCATCTAGGACAGCATCTTAGCATATGCTTGGCTGGCTAGCAGCCTATAAATATGTATCCCCAACCCTTCAGGTTGGCATGGCATTTGTGTGAGAAATAAACCAGAAAAATTGCCCCAACTCTTAGTGTCATCCTCTCTCGATGAGAGTAAGAATTCAGCTACTAGTAAGAGTAAGAATTCAGCGACTAACAGAGCTAAAAACTGAAAACTGATGTTTAGCAGAGCTCCCCTGATTCCACAGGGAGCTCCGCCAAACGGGCCCTAAATGTTAATGCTAGTCAATTCTGGAGCTGCATTATGTGTTAATTTTCCATTGGAAAGAGTGGACAGTACTAGTTGCTAATCGATTCTGGTGAGAATTCCAAGTGAACTATTTCTGCTTGAACATGAGGCAATACTTGTGCATTGCGCGCCACCACATTCAATCAATACGAACAAAAAGTCAAACAGGTACTTTGACGACCAGGCGTACCACATGGTGGGATATCAAGAAACCTCTGGGGCAGAATGTTCCCGTAAGCAGCGGTGACGCAAACATCCGGTTTTACATCCTTCAAATCCGAGAGAAACGACTCCTGCATTGCAGCAAAAATCACTTCGAACCGCAAATCCTATATAGCCTAACAGTGGAGGAACACTCGAGGATGGTTGCCAAGGAAGATACCTCCCCGGCCCGCTCCGGCGTGAAGATGAGGTCCTCGGGGAACCCGCGTGCGAGCGCGAGCTGCGCGACGGCCGACGGCATCAGCTTCCTCCCCCTGTTCTTGGCAGCGGGGGGCTGCGTCACGATGGCGGCGACCTGGAACGCGGAGTCCAGGGAGCCGGACGCGGCCAGCAGCGTGTCCAGGACCGAGGCGGCCACCTGAGGAGCGACCCGAGTTCTCTACTCAGAACACCGGACCGAGAAGCTGGGAGTTTCGGGGGTGCTAGTACCTGGGGCGATCCCAAGAAGACGAGGTTCTTCTTCCCAGTGCCGCCTCCGGCGGCGGAGGCGGATTTGGCGGCGCAGCGGAAGAAGCGACGCAGCAGCGGCGGGGAGTATCGCGCCATGGCACCCTCGCGGCTCGTAGATTGGGATGGGCAAAACAGGATTTGAGGGTGCAACCGTGGAAGGAATGATGGGCCGGGCCTTTTCCTGGAGGCCAACGGCCCGGAAACCCATACACGGCCGGATAGTTCCATTCCTTCGACCTTGAGCTGTAAAATTCTGAAGAGGGTTAGTTGAGATTGAAGCTCCTGCCGTATGTGGCACTTCTCCAGCATCCTAGAAATCCCGATCGGGTTGGCTTAGTTTGAGGCAAGGGCACCACGGTTCCTCTGAAGCCCTCAGTGCAGATGCCGTTCGTCTTGGAGGCGATGGCGGAGGCAGAGAAGAAGGACGACAACAAATGGGAGAGAATCATGGAGAATGTTGATCTGATCTATGCGCAGATCGGCGCACTCATGATGACTTAGCAACAGATGATGGCGCAACTAGATCTCAATACCAAGGTGGTCTGGTAGATCACATGCGAGAAACAATTGATGGCGAAGCAGCTTGAGACCACAAATCAGGCGGTGGCCGGGTTGACAGTGGAGCACATGGTGGCGGCGAGCGAGGGTGATCAGATCAGTCCACCATAACCATGGGCGTCTCCAAGGCTACACCACACATCCAGACCACTGCAACAACCAGAGCAGTCGAGATTCCAGTCACCATTCGGTGAGTCACCGCACACCCATCGTACTTTGCCCAAGTTGTCAATCTGGTGATGCATGTAGTTTCCCACATCGTACTTTGCCCAAGTTGTCCTTCCCTACGTTCACTAGGGAGAATCACAGATTTGGAAAGATAAATGTTTTGATTATTTTAGGATCTTCAATGTCAGTGAAGTGATGTGGACAACGGCTACTTCATTGCATATGGAGGGGAATGTGTTAGACCTTAAAGCTTCACTTAATCAACATAATAGCTAGCCCTAAGATCAAACACCCTAAGTGCGGAAGCGTGAGGTGTTTACATGAGTTCGGTGACGCCATCTGATGATAGTGAAGTGGTCACCGGCGTGATGAAGAGGCTTTGGGCGATGTAGTCGATCACCAGCACGTAGTGGATGAAGAGGCGGCAGTAGCCTTCACCTTGTTTACTGCGTTCTCTTAGGATCGGATTAGAGTTGTGGGGGGGGGGAGATTAGCCTAACATGCGAAAATCTAGTCACATGCCCTACGGGACTCCCCCCTGGTTTATATCAAGCGCAGCACAAGGTGGGACTACCACCATTTATTGGTTGGGGCTCCCGATCAGAGCGCATGAAGGGCAAACGGTCCTCCTTTTATCTCGGTCACGTCAGGGATAAGGTCGAGATCAATTCCAACATTCTCCCCCTTGATCGAAAGGCTAACATCATAAGCCCATTCTTAATGAAATAGCACACCAAGACAAAAGATTACAGCGGTTCATAAAATGCCACTGAAACCCAGAACCCATAGTACACTATTTCATCTCGAAATGGAAATTCATTATTCCTAATGGGAGTGGTTGGCATAATGGTCCTCTTATCCAGAATCATAGGCTTTCCAATAACCCCATGCCGGCAACATGATCACGAAAAATATGAGGTGGTAAGCCTTTAGTAAGCGGATCCGCAAGTATTGACTTAGTGCTTATATGCTTGACACTTATAGTTTGATCCTGGATTCTATCTTTCACAACGTGATACTTAATGTCGATGTGTTTGGCAGCACCACTCGACTTGTTGTTACTCGTATAGAAAACTGCGGGTTGATTATAGCAGTATAATGTGAGTGGTTTTACAATACTGTCGACCACTCTTAGTCCCGGGATAAAGTTCTTTAGCCATACAGCCTGCCCGGTAGCCTCATAACATGCCACAAACTCAGCTTGCATCGTTGAAGATGCTGTAAGTGTCTGCTTGGAGCTTTTCCACGAGATAGCTCCTCCAGCGAGGGTGAAGATATAACCTGACGTGGATTTCTTAGTGTCTACACACCCCGCAAAGTCTGCATCCGAATAGCCAATGACTTCAAGGTTATCGGATTCTCTAAATATGAGCATGTAGTTCTTAGTGCCTTGCAAATAGCGAAGGACTTTCTTAACGGCTTTCCAGTGGTCCGGTCCTGGATTTGATTGATATCTGCCAAGCATCCCGGTCACGAAATCTAAGTCAGGGCGCGTACATACTTGAGCGTACATAATGCTTCCGACAGCTGAAGCATAAGGAACCGTCTTCATTTGATCAATTTCATATTGGTTCCTTGGACATTGATATGTCCCAAACTTATCGCCCTTAACAATAGGAGCAGGCGTGGCAGAGCACTTATGCATATTGTATTTCTTTAGTACTCTGTCAATGTATGCCTTTTGAGACAAACCTAATGCTCCTTTTGACCGATCTCGATGAATTTCAATGCCAAGAACATAAGAGGCTTCACCGAGATCCTTCATATCGAAATTAGAGGAAAGAAATCTCTTGGTCTCAAACAGCATATCCTTATCACTGCTGGCCAATAAGATGTCATCCACATAAAGAACTAAGATGGTGAATTTTCCCCCTTTAAACTTTATATAAATGCAGTTATCAACTTCATTTTCTTTAAAACCAAAATTTCTGATGACTTTGTCAAACTTGAGATACCACTGTCTAGACGCTTGTTTTAGACCATAAATTGATTTCTTAAGGCGACATCCCAAATGTTCGTTGCCTTTCATGACAAAACCTTCTGGCTGAGCCATGTAAACATTTTCTTCCAAGTCACCATTAAGGAATGCCGTTTTTACATCCATCTGATGCAGCTCTAAATCATAATGCGCTGTAAGCGCCATAATTATTCTGAAAGAATCTTTACTTGATACAGGAGAGAAAGTTTCATTATAATCGATTCCTTCTCTTTGCGAGAAGCCTTTAGCTACGAGCCTTGCTTTGAACCTTTCGATGTTCCCATTAGAGTCATATTTTGTTTTGTAGACCCATTTACAACCTACTGTTTTGGCTCCGTCAGGAATTTCTACTAGGTCCCACACATCATTATCGCTCATAGATTTTAATTCGTCATTCATGGCATTAAGCCACTCAAACGAATGCTTACTCACCATGGCTTCTTTATATGAGTTGGGATCTTCTGTCTTCCCTATGTCATTAACATCCTCATTCATATAAACAACATAATCATTCGAGATGGCAGATCTCCTGTCACGCTGTGATCTCCTGATCGGTTCATATGCACTGCAGGACAAGGACTGGGTGCTGCAGGGGACTGCTGAGGCTCATCGTTAGGTATATCATTAGGAATTTCAGAGACCTCAACAGGGGGTGTACTGACGTTAGTTTCTACTGAATGTGCAACCACCTGAGGCACAGGGATGTGTGACTCTTGTATCAATGGAGTAGGAACATAAACCCGTTTTTCTTCAAGATCAACTTCCCTTGTCTCCATATCCCCGTTTTCAAGAAACACAGCGTGTCTTGTTTCTACGAACTTAGTAATCCTATCTGGACAGTAAAAGCGATATCCCTTTGATCTTTCTGGATACCCGATAAAGTGACAACTAACTGTCTTAGGATCTAGTTTCCCAATGTGTGGATTAAAGACTTTAGCTTCAGCTGCACAGCCCCACACACGTAAATACTTTAAAGAGGATTTTCTTCCAGTCCATAATTCATATGGTGTTTTTGGAACTGATTTACTGGGAACCCGATTAAGAATGTGTGTGGCTGTCTTAAGTGCCTCCATCCACAGTCCAACTGGTAAACTAGAATAGTTGAGCATACTTCGCACCATGTCCATAAGCGTGCGGTTGTGTCGCTCAGCTACCCCGTTTTGCTGAGGTTCACCAGGTGTAGAATATTGGGCTACTATGCCATTTTCCTGAAGGAATCTGGCAAAAGGACCAGGGATTTGCCCATATGTGGCATGCCTCCCATAATATTCTCCCCCGCGATCCGATCTCACTACTTTAATCTTCAGGTTGTGCTGATTTTCTACTTCAGCCTTAAATATCTTAAATTTATCGAGAGATTCAGATCGATCTTTAATAGGGTAGATATAGCTGTAACGGGAGAAATCATCAGTGAAGGTAATGAAAGAATCAAAACTGTCAACTGATATCACAGGAAAAGGACCACATATGTCCGTGTGAATTAATTCTAATAATCCTGTGCTTTGAGTGGCCCCTTTCTTTATTTGCTTAACGTATTTTCCTTTAATGCAATCTATGCAGTGGTCAGAGTTGAAGAAGTCTAAGGGTTGGAGAATCTCTTCCCTAATGAGACGCTCCATTCTCCCCCTCGAAATGTGGCCTAAACGACAATGCCACAGTTTCGAAGAAATCTCATTAATTGTACTTCTCTTTCTCTTATAGCTTACATCATAGATATTCATCGTCACAGGGGATTCATTAAGAGGAAGCATATAAAGTTTGTCTTGTCGGATGGCAAGACCAATAACATCTGAATTAAATTTAAGAATGCATTTATTGTCTCCGAAATTACAATAAAAACCATCATCATCTAACATCGAAACTGAAATGAGATTCCTCCTCATAGAAGGAACATAAACTACATTATTTAATCTAAGAGTGAAGCCATTATTAAGAACTAATGGAAGGGATCCGATAGCTTCAACTTGAGCTTCCTTCCCATTGACCACTCTAAGACTTCGCTCCCCCTTTCTTAATGTTCTCGCGGTAAGGAATCCCTGTAAGGAGTTGGTAACGTGCACAGTGGCACCTGAGTCAATCCACCATGAATTAAGGGAAAAATCAGCATAAAGTGATTCATCAATGAATGTTATGAAATCATTACCCTTCTTTGCAAGCCACTTCAGGAAACCAACACAATCCTTTTGGTAGTGGTCCTTCTTGTGGCAGAAGTGGCATCCGTCATCTTTAGATTCTTGAGAGGCAGGAGCAGAAGGAGCAAATGCCTTGGGCGCCCTCTGTGCTGCCTTGTCGTGTTTAGCGACGAAATGCAACTTCTTTTTAGACTTGAAATCCCCTTGGAATTTTCTCTTATTCTTGGGGCTGCTTACTTGATTCACAAAATCTTTATTTTTAGCCCTCACCCTCTCTTCCTCTTGGACGCACATTGCAATCAAGTCGCTCATGCTCCACTTCTCTTTCTGAGTGTTATAATTTATCTTAAAAGGAGTAAACTCAGGAGGGAGAGAGGTCATAATGAAGTGGACAAGGAAACCCTCAGAGATTTCCATATCCATGCCCTTGAGTTTGGCAGCCATATTTGTCATCATCATGATGTGTTCTCTTATGCCACCAGACCCATAATTATACTTAGTGTTGAGGAGCTTCTGAATCAGTGTGCTGGCATAAACCTTGGAGGTGCCTTTAAATTGCTCCTCCACAGATGCCAAGTACGTTTTAGCTTTTTCTGAGTTTGGGATTGCTCCCCTTATAGCATCTGATATTGAGTTCCTCATTATCATAAGAGACATGCGGTTGGACCGCTCCCATTTCTCAGAAAGTGCATCATAAGTTTTCTTTAATTCATCATAATTTTCCACGCCAATGGCGGGAGCTGTGGGAGCGTCAACCCTGAGTGCATAGTCCAGGTCTAAAACACCAAGGACAACAGTCACCTTAGCTTTCCAAGCAGGAAAATTATTGCCCGTGAGTTGCTCTATGCCGTCAATAGTGGCGGCAATAGAGGAAGCGTTAAGAACTGGAGAGAAGAATTGGGCCAGATCAGTAAATTTATCATAAGGAAATAATTTGCACCAAAATAACCCTACGTTGGTTTGATTAAAATCATGCAAAAATAAAACTCCAATCCGCATCACCGTTAGGCAGAAAACGGAAAAGAGTTTAAATTAAACACATAAAGATGGCACATAATTATAATCAACTTTGGTCAGAAAGTAATTATGAACCTATATAAATTGATCGTAAAATTCTTCGGAAAATTTTTCCCGTTGGATCCAATTGAACCAGAGAATTAACAACAATATTTTATGCATTAATCATCATTAATTTTGGGCTAATTTCATTAGATATTCCAGTGTATAAATGGAAAAACGTTAGAAATCACTGGAAATTCCAAATAAATGGAAAAAGCCCAAAACATTAAAGAAAACGGCCCAAGAAGGCTTTTCGGCCCAGCTTGGCCCATCAGCACGGCCTGGCCCAGAGGTTTTCACGTGCACGCGCCGGCCCAGCCGAGGGCACGGCCCAGCTTCCACGCGTGCGCTGGCCCGAGCGAGGGCGCAGCCCAGCCACCGCGAACGGCCCAATCTGCCTTCGCGCGCGCGCCGGCCCAGAGCTTTTCAGCCGTTCATCGCGATCAACGGCAGGCCGACGAAATCGCCCGGTATAAAAACCCCGTCGGCCGAAACCCTAACCCTAATTCATTTTCCTCTCTCTCTCCCCGAAAAATCCGCCCGACCCGGAGCTCGTCGGCGACGGAAAACTTTGGCCCGGCCGAGAGAGAGAGAGACGGCGCCGAGCGCGGCCGCCGGTCGCCCGAGAGAGAAGAGGGCAAGGGCACCTCTGTTAGCCAAACCGCCAGAGCGCGCGTGCGACGGAGATCGCGCGCGCCTCCGTCGGTTGGTTTGCGGTGGAGCCCGGGAGGAGATGAGCGCGCGGCGAGAGGAGATCTCGTCCCACGGAGGAGGCGAGAATGGCCGGATGAACCGCGCGCGCACGAGGAAGATCCCGCCGAAGGAGAACTCCGACGGGCATGAACAGCGACGGAAAACCACCGGAGCCGTAAGTCCTCCCCCCCCCCCTCTTTCTATTGCTTTGAGTTCTGAGAAATGGGTTTAGGGTTCAGGATTGAGGGGGAAAATTTGGGGTTTAGGGTTCGGATTTGGGGGGGGGGGGAATTGGGGATTTCTTAGGGTTTTTCTTAATCTCCCCAATTCCCCTCCTTCTAATTGCTTAATCCCACTTAATCCGAGCCTAATTGACCGAACCCGAGCCCCATGAACACATAACAACAATATAGAAGCTTAGTTCATGAATGTATAAGCATAAGAGCCGCCTGATTGAATTGACCCGAGCTCGAATTGATTAATTCATGAAAGTGTATACAAGAATTCATCCTAATTTCATTAATCCGAGACATAAACATGAACTTGTGCATTGATCCGAGCCTAAAATTGAACTTAAATCGCATAATTTATCATCAATGTACTTAAACCGATCAAAATTGGAAACAATTGACCGCTAATTGGCGTCAACCGATCGTAATTCAACATGCTTAAGACTAATTGGGTTTGATTAGGGACTAGGATGGCTCTGATGCCAAATGTTAGACCTTAAAGCTTCACTTAATCAACATAATAGCTAGCCCTAAGATCAAACACCCTAAGTGCGGAAGTGTGAGGTGTTTACCTGAGTTCGGTGACGCCATCTGATGATGGTGAAGTGGTCGTCGGCGTGATGAAGAGGCTTTGGGCGATGTAGTCGATCACCAGCACGTAGTGGATGAAGAGACGGCAGTAGCCTTCACCTTGTTTACTGCGTTCTCTTAGGATTGGATTAGAGTTGTGGGGGGGGAGATTAGCCTAACATGCGAAAATCTAGTCACATGTCCTACGGGACTCCCCCCTGGTTTATATCAAGCGCAGCACAAGGTGGGACCACCACCATTTGTTGGTTGGGGCTCCCGATCAGAGCGCATGGAGGGCAAACGGTCCTCCTTTTATCTCGGTCACGTCAGGGATAAGGCCGAGATCAATTCCAACAGAATGTTGCTCGTTGGCTGCAGGTGTACAAACTGACCCATGGATTAGGATCAGGGAGTTGGGATTAGTTTATTAGGCGGTGGAGGACAAATTTGGAGCTGATGACTATCGAGAGCAATTCAACAGCTGTTAGATCTCAAGCAGAAAGGATCCGTGGACAATTATGCAAGTGAATTTGAGGATATTTGCTACCAAATCTCCGTGCACAATGTCAGTTATGATGAGATGACTTTTGTCTCGCATTTTGTGAAAGCACTGAAACCTGATATATGAGCAATAGTGTAGTCTCAAATTCCATCAACTATAGATAGAGTTGTGCTATTGGTTAGGGTTCAGGAACAAGCATTGGAGAAAGGGACGTTCAACTTTTAAAAAACAGTAGTTCCACCAAGACACCTTCTAGTTCATACAAACCTGACAGTAAGCCATAGGGGAGTATAGGACCATTGTGGAAGGAGAGATAGCTCAGGGACTATAGAAGAGCAAATGGACTATCTTATTATCGTGGTGACCAATTTAAGCCTTCACACCTAGAGAAATGCACTAAGAGGCCCAAAGCTCAAGCTAATGCTTTAGTGGTCAATTATCTCAACATAGAGCTCAATGATGAAGTTCTACAGCAGCTGGAGAAGGAGGATACATTCACTGCTAATTTTGGGCAATTGTCACTGAATGTTTTAGTAGGCTGTAGGGATCGGACGTCCTAAAAAGAGGTGAATTAGGATATTTAGAAACATGCTGGCTCCAAAAACTTCACAAGATAAACTTATCTTAATTTCTATCTAAATATGCTTTAGATTTATCTAGTGTGTCTACTCTACCGCTCAAAAGAGTTTTACAGCCTATAGCTAATCCTAGCAAACTACTTTAGGAACATAAATACGCAAAGGTAGATTGCAAGTATGTAAACGCGAAAACGTAAATAAGATAGAGAGAGTAAACTCGGCACAAGAGATTTTTTATCTCGTGGTATCGATGGTATGAATATCACTCCTAGTTCAGTAGGAGCTCCACCAAAGATATGCTCCCAGTCGTCAAGACTCTTCTAATCACAACTCTTGAGTCACCAAGTCATAAATACAATGCCTCAATCCGAATGAGCCACCAAGCCACAAAGAGGAGGTCTCACCACAAGCCTCTCTCCTAGTCATTTGTTGTCGTCTTCACTTCAGAACTTGAGCCACCAAGGCAAGGGTCTCCGCGTCCCCGTGCACATGTCTTGCAGGCGCTCCACACCAAGTCAAAGGGTCAACAAGTTTGAGAAACTCTAGCTCAAGGTGCCAGCGAGTCATCAAGACTCCAAGGCACCAGCGTACCACTCGGTACAAATTAGAATCACTCATTGGTCCACTCTCTAGGCAGCAATCACCTAACAACACTCTCTCTAGGCCTATAAGCATTAATCACTCACTAAATATGTGCTTTAGTTACCTTAGATGATCACATTAAGCACTTTGGTGGCTTAAATATCTTCTCAAGTGTGTATGAGCTTCCTTTAGACTTCAGCAGCATACCACACCTTCAAAAGACTAAATGGATTGGTATTTATAGCCTCAAACTAGTGCACTAGCCGTTAACCTAACGGCTAAAAAAAGTTGTTAACACCGGATGATCCGGTAAGAACAGTAGTACTAACACCGGATCATCCGGTGAGTACATCTTCAGAAACTAGCCGTTGGACTTCCACTCAAAATCTCTATAAACACTGGACACTCCGATGCATACATCATCTCCATCACCGGACTATCCGGTGAGTATATTTGAGTCATCCGAGCATCTACAGCCTCTCTGTGTAGGTGTAAGTTTCTGGTGTACACAACACCTATCATCATACCATACAGTGAGGTATTCTTCGATCTTCAACTCTTAGAAACGCTTTTGCATGAAATACTTTGGTGTGAAGCATGTGATGTGTACAACATAGGCACCGGACCTTTCGGTGAGTTGATCTTCGTTTTTCTGTGCTTGGAATCTTCTCTGCAAGAATTAGTCCAGCGTGATCTTCCGGTGATCATCAGACCATCCGGTGAAGCCATCTGCATTCTCCCCTTTGTCAACAATGTTCTGCTGCTTCTGCCCATTTGACATCAGACCATCCAGTGAGATATAACTAGCTCTAGACACAAAGCTCTGGTGCCTATAATTGTTTCAGCACCGGACCATCCAGTGAGTACATTTTTCCTGGGATTTCTCTAATTCAACCAAACTTTGTTCCGATTGCAGTTGCTTTTTTATGTATTGCATCCATAAGACCTACTAAAACATATAATTGACAAATATGTTAGCTGCATTAACTATGTTGTTATTAATCACCAAAATCATAATCATGGTCTAATAGGGCCATTTTCGCTACATAAGCACAAAAGATGTCCAATCTATGAGGATCGGGGCATTAGACTAAAACCAAGTGATGCTCATTTTGATTAATAGTGGTAGTTCTCGCAGCTTTATAAATTCATCTTTCCTTCCCAGGGTGGGTATCACTCCTAGTGCAGTACAGCCAATCCAGGTAAAATTGGTCAATGAAGGGACCTTGATCAGCAACATTGTGTACCTAACATGGAGTGGTGGTGCCAAGGAAACACTTTCACAACAACCATGAGAGTTATGGACCTGGGAGCCTATGATGCAATTCTGGGATATGATTGGTTGCAAGCACATAGCCCCATGATCTGTAATTGGGATACCAAAACTTTGGAGTTTGAGGAAAAATGGAAGACATTCAAACTCCAAGGAGTACCACAACCTAAATTGGAAATCAGTGAACTACCATCTGATAAATTCATCAAATGGCGTCAAGGGAATGAGGTGTGGGCAGTGGCTGTAGTGGCAAACTATGCTGCAACACAGACTTCAGTAGTACCTGAGACTGTAGAGCAGTTATCACAAGAATTCAAGGATGTTTTTGCTGAACCTTCAGAACTACCTCCTCCAAGGGTATATGACCATACCATTCCTTTACTGCCAGGAGCTACACAAGTTAATTATAGACCATATAAATATTCCCGACACCATAAAGATGAGATTGAGTGTCAAGTAAGTGAATTATTAGCTGGTGGACTCATTATCCCAAGTACTAGCCCCTTTGCCTCTCCAGTTTTATTTGTGTGGATTATAGAAAGTTGAACCCATTGACAATCAAGAATAGATTTCCAATTCCAGTTATTTATGAGATATTGAATGAATTGACTAACACATAATTCTTCACCAAACTGGATATGAAGGCTGGATATCATCAAGTAAGAATGAATGTGGAAGATGAGCATAAACATCATTCAAAGCACATCAAGGTCATTCAATTCAAAGTTATGCCATTTGGCTTAACAAATGCTCCTGCCACATTTTAGTGTGTGATGAATGACATTTTGACTCCTTTTCTTAGAAAATTTGTCTTGGTACTTTTGGATGATATACTGATTTATAGTCCTAATCTAGCTCTCCATACTGATCATTTGAAGCAGGTGCTATCCAAGCTGAGAGAACACCAGTTTTACATCAAAATGTCAAATTGTTCTTTTGCAACTAGGGACAGTGGCAGGCCCAAAATTTTCAAATTGGGTGTACATAGCAAATTTTGTTTATAACAATAAATATTAAACAATGACAAGATCTAAAGTACAAATTTTTTATCAACATAACGCAAGCAAATAACCAATTATTTATTTTGGAACACATCACTAGATTCATCACAAAAAATACTCATTAGCAAGATCATGCATGATAATTTTAGTAGTTTCTTTGGCACATGAGCTTATGAGATCTTTTTTATCTTGGCCTATCATTTTACTGTTTCCCAGAGCATTATTTAGAACCACTTTATTAACTTCTTGAAATTTATTTGCTAGAAAATTTAAAACCGCAAGAAAAATTCCTTTATTTTTGGAATATTTACTTTCATCATGTCCACAAAAAGGAAACTCATATCTCAGGAGAAACCTTATGCACTTAAGTGATCATGTCAAGCGGTCTATGTAAAAAACCTTGTAGTTTTGGGTTGTCGAAGCAAATGATTGTTGAATAATTGAATTTATGTTTTAGGTTTCACAAAGAAATCATATTTCTCTTGAGCTTGATTGTGGGCACTCTTAATATTACCAACATGTTTCCTAAATACCACTTTGTGGTTCCAATTAAATCCCCAATTCATAAAAGCATCTCCACCAGCATGAATATTATCCTTGAATAAATAACAAAGCAAAAGGCAGACTCTCTATCCACACTATACTCAACCCAATCATAAGTATCAAACCAAGCAAGCACAAATCAGTGCATACATCTAATTATTCTTCTTTCAAAATTAATATACCCATAGAAGTTGTATTTAAGAAAACCAAAGAGTCACCATATGGCACACATGAAGAGCTATTTAAGTTTTGTTGGTAACAATGTCTAGGTTCTAAAGGGATAAAGAGAAACACAACCTGCCTTCCAGCAACGCCATACAATGTATGTGGGAACTCTAATCGGAGTCCAAGTTGATCGCGCACAACATCGGAACTGCAATTGAAGGTAAATTTGTTGAGAACAGACCATATATTAATCTCAAATTAGGACAGGAATAATGCGCTATGTGCATAAATCTCACCTCACGCAAGGCCAGCCAATGCTAAATCCTCAGAGATGATTGTAAGCCTAAGGATCAAAGTGGAGCTGCTCCCCATCTTCGAGTGCATCTACACCCGGTAGCCATACCTAAAAAGAACCATTAGTTGAGCCTAACTGCCATATAAAATCAATATGAATCTTGTTACTGAAAAAACAGATAAAAAACAAATCTCACGCCGTCGCGACCATGCCCTATCGCGCCGCTATGGCCATGCCCCGCTTAGCTTGCACCCGCGCCACCGTTGCCACACATGTGCTGCCACTGCCGCCCTCTATCTCAACTCAATGACTCATGCGTGCATTTGCTGGTGGCGAGTGGAAACATAGCTAGACCGTGGAGTCGTCAATCAGTCATGGTCTCATGGGCGCCTAGGCCGCTGGGTGTGGGTTGTGGGCATTGCATTGGCCAATTAGGCCACCGCCCAATGGGACGGTGGTAACTTGCCCGTAGCTCGTTGCCACGTGTTGGGCTTGGCCACTTGGGGTCATTGGGCTCGATGCTACCTAGAGAATATGCTATATAGTTAATTTTTTCCACAAAATTTAGGTGTACATCAATACACCATGTCTCTGAGTGAACCTGCCCCTAACTAGGGATGCCCTCTCCTCCTCGGCTCCGGCGAGGTCGTTGGTGACGAAGGAGGGAAGGGGCCACAGAAAAAAAGTGAGCTAAGGTCAGGCTGCGAGAGAGGGGGTGTCACGGGGTGTGGTCTGGTTGTCAATCGCCTCTTTCCGAGCTCATGTTGGTCCTTGGTCAGTGTGCTTCAACCTAGCATACAGAGTGCGGATATCCATGAACAAAAATTGCTTTCTAAAAATTTGCTAAACTCAATAAAAGCAGCTGGGGGTTTCTGGTAAAGATGAAACTCATGCTTGAAACCTTATGAAACTTGCCAAAACTTTTTTTTTTAAAAAAAATATTAACATGCTGAAACCTTCTAGATGCACCAGTAAAATCGCCAACCTAAAGACGGATGCCCAACTCCGGTTTCAGTTACTCCCTCTAGTTACACATATAAGACATTTTGGACAAGTTTTCGATCAAATTTTTAAATCTTTAACTATTAATATCTTTCAAAAATATATAAATCAGATGATCATAGTCATCAATCACATCATCATGCCTTCGCGCTTCAATGGCTCCAAGGCTATGTCGCTCTTCACCCCTCCTTATCGCCGCCTCCTTCTTCGCTGCATTCACCATTATCTCCAGTGCCTGCCAAGTCGTTGCCTATGTTGGAACTCTCACAACTCACTGGTTCGCTATCTCTCTTGTTGCGCTTTGCTTGTCTGAAGAAAATTTGACAAAGTTCAAACCCCCAACAAGACTTTGAAGTACTGATGAACACAAACACAAACATGACGGATTTGGTGCTGCTAGAATCAATTTTCTGTAGCAGGGTTTTCTCCATTTTATATAGCAAAATGGAATCACAAGAACATGGGCTTATTGCCCAATGCTGGTGCCGCACGTGCCATCCCAGACGCCATTTTCTCCCTAACTTGCCACACCCATTAACTGAATGAACTGCAAAACTAGCTACTGACACTAACTAACTTCCTACATCTATTGGTCAAAACAAACCAATACAATTGTATCACATAAGACTTTTTCTAAATACTGTTTAGAGTCTGCTTTGTTGATAGTTGTGCGTTGAGACCTATTGGTTATTTGCTCAATTTAGTTTTGCATGAAGTATTTGAAGACACAAGTGATCCTAGTCATTGTTTAGCTTTTCGGGGTTTCTGAGACAATTTCTTCATGAACATATCTATAAGGCTTTTCGGGGTTTCAATAGTAGCCTGAGCTATCATAATATAGATTTATCCCGTGTGGTTTTTTACCTCCACATTGGAGGGCTTCTCACGTTAAATTGGTATCTCTCATATCTAAATTCCTAACATATGTTTAGAATTTGCTTTGAGATACACTTGCACTGAATTTTGGCACTGAACCTAAGCTGAGGAAGCACTAAGGAGTAGATTAGAAAAGGGAGAAATCATTGCAACAAACTTTCACTACTATAGAAAATGTCATCTGTACCGGCTCAAAAATGCTATCAGCATCGATTTTTGAACCAACACTGATTACTCCGCACTGATAGTCCATGACTATCAGTGCCAGTTTATGAATAAGCACTGATGCACTGAGTATCAGTGTCGGTTCCTAGTTATGGACCGGCACTGATACTCATTATCAGTGTCGGTTTGTGAGTTCAGCCGGCAATGTTGTTGTTTTTTAGAAAACAAAAAAAAAAGAAAATCTACCGAAAACAAGCTGGCATGATGCATTGAGTCAGAACCACCTTCATTCCAATCATCTCACACCACTAAATATTACAATCATCTCACAGAGCACGAAAACAGAGCAAACCAATCAGAAGCATTCAGTAATCATACTGTATTGTAATCATCTCACATAATTAAATCGAATAACATCAGCAAATCAATCGGAAGCATTCATGCACTCTAGCGCAATATGACATATATGGTGCAAGCAAATAACATCAGCTAAATTTAGTAATCATACCAATTCTATCACACTGTCAGCACCTAACACTAACTAAGGAACCTAGCACTAGTGATGGTTCTGCTTCTACTTTCAACCCTCCATCCTCTCCTTCCAGGCCACACTCTCGTACCCTAGGCGGCCAGATCCTTGGACGAGTTCATGGATCTCGGTTGATTCGTAGGCGACTACGAACAGGAAGATGATGCATCGACGGGTCTATGAATCTCCTTCCAGGCCCGCACCGAAGACAAACATGATCGTTCCAACCAGAAACACGTCTGGAGGTGAAACAAGTAATGCAAAAAGGAAGCCATTACTACAAATCTGAACATGTGGTGATGAAGCAAGCAGGCACCTTGATGAAGCACGTGATGGAGCCAATGAGCGAGCCACCGATGACGAGGAAGTTCAAGAAGCAGCAGGCGTAGATGACCTTCTCGATCTTCTCCTCTAGCTCCGACCCGTATGCTATCCTGGGCAGCCCCACCGGTCGGAACTGCAACCTGTGCACGCAGTGATGGTGGTGGTGGCCTCCACGCCCACCCGTCGCCCTGTCCACGCTCCCGTACCCATGGGGCTCGTGCAGCGCGATGAGAGACCGTGAGGGGGGGGGGGAGAGAGAGAGAGAGAGAGAGAGAGAGAGAGAGAGAGAGAGAGAGAGAGAGAGAGAGAGGCCGGTGAGGGACTAAGGGGAGAGAGGTGCCAGTGAAGAGATAAGGGAGAGAGAAAGGAGATAAGTCAGACCGAAGCACGAGCAAAAATCACGATGTACTAAAATTTTGGGTCCACTGAGAGTATCAGTGTCGTTTGAATTATAAATCAGCACTAATACTATCAGTGTTGGTTTATATTTCGAACCGGCACTGATTCCGAGTTACGAACCGACACTGATTACTGATCGAGCATAGAAAGTTACGAACCGACACTGATACTTTATCAATACCGGTTCTAGTCTAACCGACACTGATGATCTGTTTTGTTGTAATGTTTACTTAGATCTATTTTTTCTATTAGCTTTCTGGTGTCGACTGCAGTGCAGCTAGTGCCATATTTGTGATACAAATAAATTGCAAGGGTGCACTGCAACATTGCTCAAGGACAAAAGAAATGTTATCCATGAATACTACAGCATTGTGTTTCATGCAACACAAAAGAATCTTAGTCAAAGTTAAATCTATAATACATAGGGTGGGCGATCATACTAATATTACAACAATCAACGAAATGTAAGGTGAAGAGACTGAAATTTTGGAGGACAAAAAATAGTCTAGGCATTTAAGCAGGGCCGCAGGCAACAGAACTAATCGATAAAAGAAAGGCCACATATTCTCCTCTCTCTCACACGTACAAATGATAATGACACGTATAAAAAGGCCACGACATGCCTGTATATATTTGCTGACAGGAGACAGCGAATGACCATAACAAAGGTCAGCATAAAATACTGTTCAGCCTATGCATCAATTCCTTTTCGGATTTCCTTGAGAAAGGAACAAAATAAAATCACTTTTCCCTGGCACAGATCCCCATGATGGATGGAAAGCCTGGATAGTAGGGGAAGTCGGCCTTAGGCCCATTACTGATTTACCGGAAAATGACGCACTTCTCAAATGTCAGTCATAACCCATGTGTCTTCCAGACTACCGAAGGACCCCTTTTCTGAAGCTCACACGGCCGCAGCTTGTTCATTACCCGCCCCATCATCGCCATTGCAGCAATGCTTGGAAACTGACTTTCAAGATCATTAGGTGGCGTATTAGACTTGGGGGTTTGTTTCTCTACATTTGAAGTTCCATGAAAAGTAGGGGCGCCGCCTTGGCACCATCTTCCTATCCAACGATTAAAACTTTTTGCTGAAATAGGTGAGCCTTCTCGGTTTTGTTGGTTCATCAGTCTTCCATACCTTAGTTGATCCTCCTTCACATGGTTGATCATGTTGGCACTGTGTGTGTCACAATCAATCTCTCGACCAAACACGGTACATGTTTCGCCAGGTTGTGGGCCATCTCCAACCTTTGGTCTCTTGGAACAAAGGAAATGAGCATCTGAGATATTGTGTCGCAGGCGTTTGAGCCACTTGTCACTTGGCTCTGAACATGCTGGTGACTCAATTAGAGCACTGGAAACTGGATTTCCCATTCTGCCTATTTGAAAAACTAGATCTAGGTTCATGCTTGCTGTTTTGGACATGCTCCATTCTTGCTCACTGGCACATGTTGCTTTTGAGGAGTTGTGATTTTCTGCACTCAGATTGACAGTTTCATTTCCTCTACTGCTGCTTGATACTCCTCTGATTGATGAAGGCGCTATCTGCTCGGATTTTGCCATGTTTGGACTGTCAGAGTCCCGCGGAACATTTGTAAGCTGTTTACAACAACAACAATAACTATAAGTTTCCAATATAGCTTTATAGTCTCGGTCCTCATGAGGAATATGAAAGACCAGGCGTTAGGCATACAATAAATCCAATCAATTTTGTAAATGATAGTAACCCTAATGTGCTAAACAAAGTTCTGGAGCAGGAAACCTTCAAACAAGACCGCAGAGACTTCCTCCGGGATATACTTTGCATTAAGGCATGTATCAACTTGCACATCAGAAAATCGAGATGCATCCCACAAGGTAGTCATTTTTTTGCCATATGTTGATTTTTGTAGTAGGAGGAGGCATAAAAACATATGCAAGGTGCATTTATAATAGTAATTATAAATTATTTCATGTTTCCCTATAACATGTGCTTTGATGTACTACTGCCAAAGAAAAAGGAAGTAAAAGGAAAAGAAAGTTGTATCTAACATTCCAAATGTTATTTGCATGGTACCATATACAAAATTAAATAATGTTTCATGAATAATGAATCCATGTTTTTCTTTAGCACTTAGCTCTATTTTGGTTGTATACACCAGGCTAATATAATAAATTAATTTGGAATGCTAATACCTTTTGTGTTGATGTAGCAGCAAAACCTACAAAGAAGCCCAAAAAACATGTCATTGACACATTACAATAAGTAAAGATATTGAAACTTGGAGTTAAGGCTGCATCTTTTTTTCTCTTATGGACATTATCAGGTACACCTTTTGATGCAAACAACGTGGTAGATAGGTTCTTTGCATTTTGCCATCCAGGTGTACCGAAAGAGTATGCTCTTAATTATTATCTAATATTAGATTATCTCATAATAGCCTCACTTGACGCACGGTGAGCGTCACTATACAAAGTACCAGTTATAATTGAGAACTGCTTCTGCGATCTCAACAAATAACTACCTATGTTACCACAAGATCTACCTGAAGATGTCGGATCTTTGAAACGTGTAGCTTGTGACTTGGAAGGTAGTGTTAACATTTCGAATAAGCAGGGGGGCTTTCGCTTGCTACTTGTCAATTTAACCTTTGGTGGTTTCCCAGCAGCCAGTGTCTCACCCTTGCTCTTCATTGTCAGCGTGTTTTCAATATTATCCGGTAACTCACAGGATTCTGTCAACTTCATTGCAGAATCTACTCTGTGTGTATTCACATTCTCTTCAGGTTGTAATAGATTAGCACGACAACCAGTTTCCACAGCATTTCCTTTACTGGGGGCAGAAGCATTAACTGGTTTCATCTCATATTCTCTATCAAGCACTGGCCCATGAAATGCTACTCTCTCAAAATCTTGTTGCTTTTGGCATCCTCCTGATGGTCCTAATTTCTTAGTTTCAATATTTTCATTCTCTTTTCTGCTTGCTGAGAACATGAACTTGTTCTCATTAGCCCAATGAGACAAGTCCTTCAATTTCACGCTAGCACAGCGCTTGTCTGTCAATGAACATGATGGATTAGTTTCATTCTTGCTGCAAGAGCACGACTCTTCAATTGATAAATGGCCTTTCAGTTCTCTCCCTGCGTGATCAGAATTGAGACCAATATGATTATCTTCGTGAGATTGGATGCCCACTGCAGATCTGCAGTTATTCATATTCTCATCAGTTATTTGATGCGAGTGGAACTGATATTCCTTCGATGAAAATGTCATCACATTAGATGCACACATCTTTACCTTTAAAGCTTTCTGTGGAACAAAAGGCTTATCAGGTGAAGTACCAACTGCAGAGCGTCTTGGGTTAAGTATACCGTCAATCTTCTGGTTGATTTCAAATATAGGGAAGTGATTCCACTCCGAACTCAGATTGTCAGAGCTCAAAACCTTACGAGAATTCACAGATATATCAGAAAGCTTATGAACAGAAAATCTTTCTGATACCACTGCGTTAGCAGCATATAAGTTCACATTTTTCTGCGTCATGGAACTTTCAAAAGATCTATCAACCTGATCATTCTTGCATTCAACTCCTTGGCAAACATTGTGCGTTACACCCCACATCTTAGAATTAAACTGCTGTGTATCCCCTGCAGAGGCACCTGCATTGCTCACTCCCAGCATAAACCTTTCAGCCACTCTAGCTTTAATAAGCTCAAAAGGTAAAGTCCCACAATCTTTTGAATAGCCAACATCGCCAATTTCCTCAAAAGGACAACAGCTATTGCCACACTGAGGTTCTGCACTGATGCTTGCTCTGGTCCAATGTGACATCCACGGGGAATGCTTGTGGTAAGATGATTTTCCAAGATCACTTTGGCTTGACAGGATTGCAAACTCTTCTTTCTTCCCAAATCTTTTGGCAACACAGTCTGACATGATTGGAACTTTCAAGTACAGTTCAGCTTCAAAGATTTACTTGAATCTTCTGCCAAAAATGGAAAGAAGGGAGATGTAGCTCAAATTGTAATTGTAAACTGCCCTAACAAAAAAACAATGTGCACGAAAAAGCAAACCCCAGAGAGAGAGAGAGAGAGAGAGAGTATTGTAAGGGTTATTACAACAGTTAGTAGCGCAAAGTACTATTGGAACTTCTCGAAACAATTCCCAATACAAAGTTAATTTTACCTTTACTAAATTTAATCCTTATTATTTATACATTGAGTCTTTTTTTTCCAAAAAAAGAGTTGATAGGAAAAAGATGTAGCTTTAATAATCCTTTCTCGTTTTATTCTGAATACCCTTTGTTTAGTTTATCCCTTCTATGAAGAGTAAGATCACGAAATTTGTTCATATAGTAAATCAAAGACTATCATCAGTTGAATCAATTTTTATGGAAATTGTATATGCCATTTTGCACAATATTAAACTTTTACCCGACTTATAATACAAGAACTCGAAAGAATTAAAACCACTGAAGAACAGAAAATACAAGCATGAACACAGATTGTACTCTCAGAACATGTAAACTGGTAACGGCATTACCAGCTTAAGTGAATCTATAACGGATCATGATCAACAGTTCAACAAAAACTAAAGCCTCAGAAAGTACAATTTATCAGCTCCAGTTCAACCGAAGAAGCTGATAACAATATTGCCAAGAAAGTAGGATAAAACTTCACGGAAGAGGCACACTTCAAATAACAACTATATCAGTTAATCGAAATACAAAGGAGAGGGTGCAATAGTGGCCTTGAGAAGGTTCTTCTTCTTCGCCTTCTTTGGAGAATTAATTTTCTTTTTCGAAGAACAGAAGGTACTTGTTGTAAGCAAGGCTTGTTCCCGAATTGTATTATGCAACCTCAACAAAAGGCCAATAGTTAAACTTCTAAATCCAAGCTACACTGCTACATTCTTGCTGTGAAATAAACTATATAATTTGTCTATAGTTGTCCCAAGAATAAAATGACAAAAGAAAAAACACCTTGCCACTCAGCAAGAAATCCCTAAAGCCCCAACACAGGAGGAGAAAGCTATCGTTATCACGTGAAGCAGGAAAAGTGCTTTACAAAAGAAGAGGCCTCCTAAGCACATCTGTCAAGCTAATGGCGCAACCATCCCAACGATTCTCGAAAACAAGAACCCATAAATCGACTAAATATCAAAACAAGCAACCACTACTCATGAGGTAAAAAAAAAAAAAAGAGAAAACTTTAATTACCTTATCAATCGCCGGCTTCATTTCTCCACCAAGATTAGATTAGATCAGAACGACTCCACCGCGAGCGCAGCGGCTTTAAAAGAACACCCTCGCGAAGAAGCAAGAGCGGCGGCGGCGGCGGAGGCACCTGTCGCCCACTTGCGCCACAGCCAAGAAGGAACGGATCAAGTGCTCAGCAGCCCCACTCCCTTCCCGCCAGGCAACATCCCCATCCCGATCGCGGCCTCCGCGTCCACGGGAATAAAAACGTGTGGGCGGCAGCGCCGCACGCGACGCCCACTACCGCAGGTGGAGCGAATTTTCGCGCGGCCACGGCCACGGCCATGTTCCCCAGCGAATGAGCCAATCCGCGCGCGCAGAGCTGGAGGGGGACGCCCGGGCTGTGGCTGTGGCTGTGGCATATACGCAGCCGCGTCGTGTCGGCAGTCGCAGCGTCGCGTGGCTGGCCTATGGGATTAAAAGCCACCATTAGTCTTCGCAACTGGCCAAGTGATGAGGGTGACGTCGCGGAGTTTCAGCCAAGTGATGAGGGTATGGAGATACAAATGTATTCTTTTTTGGGATGAACAAGTCACCGAAAAAATATCTCATCACAGGGACCGCTTTGCGCTTTTTTTTGGGTGACTCGGAGTTGCATTCAACGCACCTGCAGCCAGATCACCCCGGCATATTTGGTACAGCTCTCTTTTCAAGCTGCCTCTCAAAGAAATTATGTATTTTTATCTCTGAGATCACAGCTGAGGTCACAAATTTCGGAGGGGGACCAAGTATTTAATTCTGAAGAAACAAATTGATATGTGAGATTTACAGAGCAAAGGATAAAAAAATAATTAAAATTTTACGAATTTTGATCTTTTCGTCAGTGAATGAAAACATTTATAAAACAAAATTGAAATCCCTGCAGGTAAGTCATGAATTTTTTCAGCTTGTCACCCAAGTTTGATAATACACCAGCCGAAGTTATACCAAACAAGTTATTATTTTACCTTAAAATCTTTTTATGTAGTTTTTCGAAAAGGACACACTTATTCTATAGTTTAACGATATTTTTTCCATAACGGGATCACCCCGAATTTTATTACTAAAAGCAACAAAATTACATGATATTTCCCATACACTGTTTGTTACGAAAGTTCAAAGACCTGAAAATTAAAATGCAGAACTGAGAAAAGAACTACTTTGTAGCGATTTTTAGAAGTGCCCACGTACACCAAAGACCCAACTAGCAAACATTACCCATGGAGCCTACACACTACCTGAAACCAGCAGAAGCCCTTGCACCGTGCCTACTGTCTATGAACTACAAAAGCAACGTCCGACGTTGTTACAGCAAAAGGTAGATTCGGAGGTTTTCCGCTCCCATATGTAGAACTCGCGCTACCAGACTTCGGCCTTTTCGATCTTCCTGGCAAATGTCCCTTCAGCGTTGTCTTTAGATAGTACTTCCGGCTATCACCACTCGGGTCTCGACTTGGTTTAGCTTTTCATTAGCTCCATCATCAGGTTGATGTGGGTGCAGCCTCAGCGCCTCTTCTTGAAATACCTGAGCTCCACTATTCAATGCTTCCTTCTGTAAACCTGCCCGATATTTCAAGAATGAACAAGCATAACCTGCCCATTTTTTTCTTGAAACAAACTCTTTGTCTCAATTTCCACGTGACCCAATATAAAGCTGCAAGCGGGAATCATTAGTTCCACGATGTCTATCGTCTGATACGAATTGAAGCTCAAATCAAGCCCAACCATAAAGAACTCATTTTCTCCCCTGAGGCAGAAAGTATTGCATCCAGATGAAATATTGGTCAAAAGATTCAAGTCTACATTGAGTTCCAATCACAAGACCTACTAAGCTCCACACATATTTTGCCACATTACAACCAAAGAAAAGATGATGAATGGTTTCATTTTCATTAATAAAAACACATTTTACATCCCCTTTCCATTTTCTCGTGATCAAATTATCTTTTGTTAGGGTAGCATTTTGATAAATCAACCATGAAGATTTTATCTTCAAGGGCGTGCCAGCCTCATGCCTACACAGATGATCATTATTGGATTTCACTGTGAAATTGCCTGACTTGCCCCATGTCCATTTTAAGGTATCAGGTTCATCAGTCACCCCTATTGAGATAAGCATCTCTCAGCTTTCTTCATTGTCCCTGTAAGTTTTCATCTAGCCATCTTCTAAAGGAAAGATGCCACTGTCTGTTAGCTAATGCAGCTACAGAAATATTTTGTTCATGGCAAATCTCATATAATTCAGGAAATTTATCTTTCAATGACACTTGACCACACCAAGGGTCATCCCATAAATCAGAGTTTTTACCATTATCGGTCATTACGATCCTTCCCTTGAGGTAATGTTTCTTAACTTTGAGAAAGTCATAGCTAAGCCCTCTTTTTCCTCACTATTTCTTGAGGTAATGGTCATTACCGATCCTTACTTTTTCCTCGCTATTTCTTGCCATAGCCATTAGAGTTTTCAAGTTTCCACCACCACTTACACAAAAATATTCAGTTTCCTCAAATCTTGAATAGCTAAGCCCTCTTTTTTTCTTTGGTTTACAGATCTTACCCCATTTGACAAGATGTTATTTCCTATTTGTACCACCCCCTGCCAAAAAAAAAACTTTTCCTTGTTTTTATCCATCTTATCATGCACTATTTTAGGAAGTATATTTGGCATATGATATATAGGTACACTGCAGAGGCTAGAGTTGATCAGGATAGTTCTAACCCCAATAGTGAGAGAACTACCTTGCCACCCATCTAACATCTTCATCAATTTTCATCCAAAGGAAGTCAATCAATCACATGTAGTTTTGAACCAGAAACTGGTACTACTAAATATTTCACAGGCCACTTTCCAATGGCACAGTTAAACCTTTCAGAGTAAAACTGTGATTTCTGTTCATATTGGATGACCATGATAATTTCATTTTTCTGGAAATTAATTTTTAAACCTGACATAGCTTCATATAGATGAAGCAACAGTTTCACATTTAAAGCTTTTTCTACATCATCATGTAAGCACAGGATGGTATCATCTGCATATTATAATAGTACCACATCATTTGGTATGTATCCTGGAACCATCCCTTGCACAAGCCGATTCTGTTGAGCCAAAGCAATCATTTTGGCTAAGGAGTTAGCTGCTAAGTTGAACATGAAAGGTGATAAAGGATCACCTTGCCTGACACATTTTCCACTCTAAAAATAAGGGCCTTATTATTATTAATTTTCACACTCAGAGCACCTTTAGTCACTACTGCTTTCATCTAGGTACACCATTTGTCACAAAAGCCTCTATTTTCTAGACATTGAAATAGAAAATCCCAGCTTATCTTGACATAAGCATTTTTTAAGTCAAGATTCAAAATCACACCCTCTTTTTTCTTTACTTTAGTATCATGAATAATTTCATGTAAGCACATAATGCCATTGTAACATCCCAGTTTTTAGCCAAAACTCAAACTTCAAACCTTTTCAAAAATTTAATTCAAAACTATCTCAAATATATTCTCAAATCAATTTCCAAAAAGCCTAAAATCTTTTTCCTTCTTCTTGGCCTCGATCTCTCCTTTCCTCTCAGTCCAGCCCGTTTTCCTTTTCTTTTCTCTCTTTCAGCTCGGCCCATTTCTCCTTTTCTTTTTCTTTTCCAGCCCAGCTCTCTTATCATTCTCTCTCTAGGCTGCTCTCTCCCCAGCCCGCTCCCCTCTCCCTTTCTATCCTCCTCTCCCACGTCGCGTGCTAGCCCAGCCCGCTAGCCACCTTTTTCCTCCTCTCAAGCTTGCGCTCGCGCGTGAAGCACGCGCGGCAGCCGTACTCATCATGCCCCCACTCCCCTGCCGCCCCTCTGCCACTCGACGTGCAGCCGTCACCGCCCAATCTCCTTTGCCCCTCCCTGCTCTGCGGATCACCGTGTGCTACATCGATGACGACCACGCAGGGTAAGGCCAACCGCCGGTCACCTCCAACCACCGCCGTGTTGCCATCTCTCCGTCTCTCTCTCCCGCTCTCTTCGTACCTTCACATGCGCGTACGAGGCCATTGTGGCCATTAATGCCGGCAGGCAGCCCGTATTCACACTGCCTGAGCCACGCCATACCTCACCGCCCCATCTCTACACCGACGATGCCTGTCCTCCTCCGCCTGTAAAAGCCTGCGCCCCAGGGGCAAAAACGCGTCGTCGACCAAGTCAACAAGTAGAATGCAGAGATGATCTTGTTCTGGCCTTCTAGTTTTTTCCAACATATATGAGTGAAGGGATACATGTTGAGGAGACATCTCTTCCTATTAGGCATGGATTGATCATTTCTCTACAAACCTGTCTATAGCAGTTATCTAGCAGTTACATATCGAACGGACATTCATTGGATGATTTCTCAAAGGGATATGAACTTATCCTTTCGTCTATTTAAAAGGCATATGTGCAATGAAATAATCAACAGTTTTTCTCTAGTCACGATTTGTCTTTAGCTTGGACAGGTTCAGGCTTCTGCAGGATAAATTTCTCGTGCAGCATTCGTCAGCAACCTCGCTTAAATTGTAACAAGATGAAGTAAAAACTATAGCAAAGTTCGCCTTGGCACAACCGTTGGCTTCAAAAGCTTAACCAAGGTTCAACCTGTTGCTCCACTAATCGGTAATATAATATTTTCCATATTAAATTGAAGTTTAAAAAAACCCAATAATCTTTGCAACAACTATACTGATGCTATTTCGAAGATGACAATAGACTCGCAGATAGAAAATTCTAGTTGCTACAGAATTCCCTAAAAGAGCAGCTGAAAAAATAAAAAAAATAATAAATACAGACTTCAACAGCATCAGAGGTTGAATTAATCATGAAGCACCATCGATTGTATGATTCATGAAACAGGAGCCAAAACCAAAGCATGGTGTTACAGATCCCTATTCCGCAGTATCCAAAAATCTCATGACTGAAGCTACTGAAACTGAGTAAATTAAGCAGAAGTAATTAGGCAGATATTATGCCTTCCAACAGTCAAAAAGAAAAACTAAGATACCACAGCCGTTTCCCAGGAAAGCCTATCAATAAAAGATCAATCATCTAGCCCGAGTAGATGTACCCTGAGATCTTAAAGATCCGGATGGTTCCATCAGTGTATCCAGCGTAGAGTGTGCTTCCATCTGCGCTCCAGCTCAAGCTAGTGCAGTAAAGCATCTGCATGACAGTAACCAAAACTAGTAAGTTACCATTAGACAGTTGAACTTTGCTGCAGTGGATTTTGTTACGATAGAACACGAGATACAAAACAACTAGATGCTTTGTTTTCATCCCATAACTACTAACTTAAGTACATGACAGACTCAGATCAGAAATTAAACCGATTAGGCAAAGACAGCACAAAGGTTACAAAGCAACGAAAAGAACATGGTACTTGCAAAATGCAAGTGACACATGCCTAGCAAGGAAAAAGAACAGCAAATAATGTAAAAAGGAAAATATGAAAGAGCACACCGGATCCTCAGTTGCAAACACAAAGCATCAACAAGGGCACTGCAAGCAAATCTTTTTTTATATTGACACTGCAAACAATGGATCCTTGTCAATAATCTAATAACATAGTATTCCCTCTGTTTCATTTTATAGGGCGTATTAAGATTTGAAAGTCAAACTAGTTTTGACCAACAATTAGTCAAATTATATCCATGTTTAGTGTACAAAAGTTGTATCAATAGATTCATATTTCAATACAATCTTGATTTGTAGCAATCAATAATATATTACAAGAAAAATTAATGGTCCATGTATACTTTTAAAGACCTTTTCCAATCCTAACACGCCCTATAAAAAAGAGTATAATATAATAAATAGCTGGCTTACAGCGAACGGTGCACACTGGGAGGTCAGCATTTACGATCTAAGCTGAACAAACAAAGAAGATAATACTTCATATTGAAGCTAACTACAATGGTTGAAGCATGTACAAAATACGTTCTTCAATTATAAGTGTAAATGGGAAGTGGCTTCAACCAAACACACTAAATCACAGTGCATATATGCATCTCATAAAATAAATGGACCTTCAAATTATTGCATGATCCATAACCTTCGCCACGCACAATATTCAATACATCGCAACTAAGAAACAGCATTGCACTATTTGATTTACAAACTATAGTCTGCAGCATGAAATAGACCTTCAAATTGTTGCATGATAGAATTGGTATCCCATACATGGGTAACACATTCAATACAAACTATAGTCAGCGGCGTGGAATAGACCTTCAAATTGTTGCATGATAGAATTCGTACTCCAAACATGAGTAACACATTCACATAAAACTAAGTCTACAACATACTCGTCACCATAGAGAATGCAACAACATCATTATATATATATATATATATATATATATATATATATATATAATTGAATCAATCAATGACACATGAGCGTAAGACGTATCTAGATAATCGACAATAAGCAGTAGCAACAATCGAAAATATACAGTGATGGTTGGGAGATGGACCTGGTTCTTGGCGATAGGGACCTCGGGCTTAAGATCCTGCACAATGTGCTTCGATTCAAGATCCCAGATCTTGATGGAATCCTGTGTCGCTGCGCAGAGCCAGTAGCGGTTGGGCGAGAAGCAGAGCGAGTGGATGATTGCGCCCGCATCGAGCGAGTACAGCCTCTGGCCCTCAACCAAGTCCCACAGTAGAGTGTAGCCATCCTTGCCTCCGGAGGCGCACAGAGAACCGTCTGGGCTCACCGCGACGGCGTTGACATAGCCGCCGTGCCCATCGAGAGTGCAGCGGAGCTTGCAGTTGGTAAGGTTCCACACCTTGACGGTGCGGTCCCAGGAGCCGGACACAATCATTGGCTGCAAGGTGCTGGGCGAGAAGCGGACGCAGGAGACCCAACCGTTGTGCCCCTCGCTGCCGTGGTCGCCGCCAATGGTGTACTTGCACTCGCCAAGGGTGTTCCAGAGCTTGATGGTGCGGTCGCGGGAGGCGGAGACAATCTGGCGGTTGTCGACGGAAAAGGCAACGGAGAGGACGTCCTTCTCGTGACCGACGAAGCGGCGGGTGGTGAGACCGGTGGAGAGGTCCCAGAGGCGAAGGTCGCCATCCCAGGATCCGGAGAGCGCAAACTGGCCGTCGGAGCTGAGGACGACGTCCTGGACGAAGTGGGAGTGTCCGGTGAGGCGGCGGAAGGGGACGCCGTAGTCGGTAGTGTTGGTGTTGTCCTGGGTGACCGGAATGGGGTTGGTGAGGTCCCAGACCAGCAGGGACTTGTCGCGGGAGGAGGAGACGATGAAGGGGGAGTTGTCGATGGGCGCGGCGATCGCCGTCACCACGTCGTTATGGCCGCGCATCATGCCGGCGAGCACCAGGGTCTCCTGCGCGCCGGCCATAGTGGTGAGGAGGGTTAGGGCTTGGGAGGCTGCAAGAGAGGTGGCGTGGAGGCGGTGGCGGCGGCGGCGGCGGCGCTGGGGAGATGGCAAGGGAGGCGGTGCGTTTTATACTGGGGCGGCGCCGGGCGTTAGGGTTTTCTGGGGTAGGGCTGTGAAGGGGTTCGGGGAGATCACGGCCGTTGAATGCGAGCCCCGGAGTTGAATTTATTTTCTTTATGGGAGGAAGGACAGTGGACCTCTAATGGGCTCTCAGGCATGTCGAAGGTTTGTGGAGTGATTCGTCCATGGAGATCCAGATTAACGAGTCATGGGCCTACACCACCTCAAACAAAATTTGAGACATGCCATAGCATGCTAAGAGCGCGATTTATGTATGGAACGCGTCCTTTGGAGAGGATTAATTAATGTTTTACCACCCTATCCCTCGGAGAGCTTCTAGATAGCTTGGTATTTGAGATTCGTGCCCGGGCTTGTGGATGGCTGAGGTGTGGGGTGTGGACGCAGGCGCGGGTTGGAGTGGGAAGACATGTGTTAGCTCCGGATTGGTTGAGGTGGGTGAGTAATTAGTTTGAATCTCAAACTCCAAATGTATTTTTCACTTAAATGGTAAGTCCTTTTTTAATCTGTTTGAACCTTGGTTTTTTAGAATTAATGTAACAAAATATTTAACCAGTTCAAAATTTTTTGAATTTAAAAATATTCAACAATTCGAATATACTAGTTCAACATATTGATTAAACTATTTCAACATTTTCGCATAAAATTTTGAACCAGTTTTTTCAAATTGTTGAAGTAGTTTTTTCCAAATATTTAACGAAATCTTTTAAAATGTTGAATGCATATAATAAAAAAACTACTTTGATGTTTTGATTATATTATTTCAATATTTAAACATAAAATATCAAACCGTTTTTTAATGTTGAACTAGGTTTCGTAAATTATTGAACCAAGTCTTTTAAAATGTTGAATGCATATACGAAGAAAAAACATAAATCTACTAAAGTTGTGAATTAATTAGGATGATTAGCAAAAAGAAACGGAAAAGGCAAAAATACGTATTTTTGTGGGGTGCCCATTTGATGATGAGCCACGCTACTGTTAGCTTCTTTCGGCCACCCTATCTATACGAGGCCCTAGCTAAAAATGCTTTGCTTGAATGCACAGGCAATTCTCTCTCAAGAAATTTTCTTCCAAAAGAAATTCTCTCTCGAGAAGAAAAGTAATGCACAAGCAAGTGAAGCTCCTGCGCATTGTAATAAATCATAAACACTATAATTTTTTTATTGCAATTATCATGTTTATCTTCAAAACTCAATAATAACATTTAGAGGATTAAAATTCAAAAATATATGATAAATCAAACATGTTAGTGGGACATAGATTTTGCCGTCATCCACAAGACACGTGTGCCACACGTATGGACAAGCAACCAAGCCCATAACGAAAGTCATGGTCAGCTAAGTACTAATAAGAGACAAAAATAAACCTTTCTAGATTAGGACCACACAAATCAACTTTCTCCATATTAAAAGACAACTTCTATACAACACCTCAGTATTTTATAGGCTTCCAATATATATTTTTTCAGCCATCCAATCTTGATACGTGGCTCAGATTAGATCTAAGTTTATAATAACCAAAACTCAGATGTTATGGTGCTCTAACACACGAATTTTTATTACACTACCATTACTAAAAAAATGACTGTAACTCCTATTTAAAGTAACTGTAATTCCAATATAAATAATCGTAACTAACTAATAAAAAAAACTCAGGTGTTTGTAGACCTTAACTAAGGTTTAAATAAAAATTCAGGTGTTAGGAGGCCTTAACACACATGAACTTTTCTTACCTCATATACCCATCATCCCTAAAGCATAAATCTTGGCACAAATCCGATACATCAAAAATTAGATGTTGAAACTTTTTGAACGTTAAGAGTGATGGATCTTTCTCTCATGTTTCGTTGATCAATTCATTCAGTACTTAGGCACCCAACCCCAAAAAAACTCGACAATTATAAGTAGGGAAGCCAAACCCATCACCTGAATCATATTATATAATGAAAGTAGGTGACATGTTTTTTTAGAGTTGCTAAGGAAAAATGAAAAGAAAATACGCTGGAAATTCCTGTCACAACATGTAGCCTTTATAAAGTGGACATCAATACGTTTCTCGCAAAAATTAACGCAGATTTTAATTTTGAAAGAAAATACTACATCCGTCTTAAAATATAGAACATATTAGAATTTAGAAAAATCAAACTTAGTAAATTTTGACTAACAATTAGTCAAATTATACTTATATTTTAGTGTACAAAAGTTATATCAACAGATCCAGATTTCATATATCTTTTAATATAATATTGATTTATAATAATTGATAATATATTATAAAATAAATTAATAATCAAAATATATTTTTAAAGATTTTTTAAATACTAATACGTCATATATTTTAAACGGAAAATACATGACTGTGTCCTTTTATTTGCCTAGGGAAAGAGCAGAGTTTCTGAGCAAATTCTTGATAAGGAGTGATTCTTAAAAAAAGTGATTCTGTGACTGAAAATGATTCTTTAGTAATTTTTTAAAATAAAATATATGGAAGAAATAATTCTCTGCGAGAAGTGAATCAGAGGAAGCTGTTTTTTTCAGCTCTCTAACTTTTAGTTTATTTCAGATAATTATTCTCACGGATTCCACTCAAAGAGTTAAAAACTGAAAGCTGCTGTTTGACAGAGCTCACCTAATTACCCAAAAAAGCTGCTCTGAAAGCTCTGCCAAACAGATCTAAATCCCAAACAGCGATCCTGGTGTGAGTGCCAGGCTACAAAACGGTAAACAGATTAAGGGCGCAGCTTGCAGCCACAGCAAGTTCAGCTGTAGCCATGAAAAAGGTTCCATGAATCCTCATCAACCCGATCAGCGTCTGCGTCGAATCGTGTTTCTGCTGCAAGATTTTTAGCTATGAAGAGGGCTGCACACGTGTCGATATGATCGAGCTTGGGGTGAATGATAATGGAGAAAGCACATGCACAGACGCACTGATCCTCCCGTCCACATCAGGGGATGCAAATGTGTTCAGGGACGAGTGATAGCTAGAAGCCAATAATTAGAGTCTGTATAATAGGATGTTTAGAGGAGATATTTATAGAAAAATTCTCAATTACACTAACATAGAATATGCTTAGACGAAGGACAACATGTTTACTTAAGCATCGTTGCTTATATTAGTATTAATAAGATAATTAATTGTATTTAAACACTTGTAGTCTTTGTTTATATTAAAAATTACAATTTTTAAATGCTTAACACTTATTTTTCTTAAGCACCTAGCCTTAAGCATTGTTCACACCCTTAGATGCTCAGTACCATCAGGATGGAGTGCTCCTAATCCTGTAATCCACCACCCTCAGCACCTCCATTTGTCACCCTCTCCACTTCATGGATCATATCGTCACAGAAAAGTGACGGGTGTAAAATGAAAATCGGTTACTCCGTAAACCGGCAAGAAGCCAGTTTAGGCTTTCGCCCGGAGCCCCAAAACCCCACCTACCGAGCAACAGAGCCACCCAATGTCATCTTCTCGCATGTGTTGCCTTCTAGGACACCACCAGTCACTAAACTCCTCACGTGTTGGATCTGGGAGAATAGACATATCAGCAAATGGTAGGAGCCAGGCCACCGGATCGGTAGCAAAGCGGCAAGAATGGCAATCAGCAGTGACGGACAAGGCACATCACCGGAGGAACTAGAGCGGCAACCCCCCCCCCCTATGAGGGACATGGTCACGCAACCCCTAATGGCACCGAAGGGCCAGCACCTGCTAGCAGGCACCGAAGGACGCAACTACGACACCGAGGTTGCCGTAGCAGAAGATCACCACGTCGAGCAAGCTCGTCCACAAGGCGAGGCTAAGGTCAACTGCATGAATCACCTCCCGCGCCGCTGTGGCAGAGGAGACTACGACGGTGTCCACCAGCCCCAACCCTAGCCGCAGGCACAACACCAAGTCGTGTCACTCGGCTAGGTCGCAGAGGGTGGCCTTCGCACTGGATCTGGGTCATCGCCCGGGTAGCCACCACCAGAAGGGGAGGCGTGCCGATGCCAACGACGACAATTCCTACTGCACCACTGTTGGTGCCGCCTCAACGGTAGAATTGGACCCGCCACAACAGATCCAGCACCACCACAGCGGATCTAGCGTTGCACCACCACCAGGCGCTATCACTGGGCACCATGCCGATGCGCCACCGTAAGAAACTGCCACCGCAGACAAGGGTAGAGAGAGGGGGGAGGCAAGGCCACAGGGACATCATTTGACGCCATTGCCGACCATCGCTGCCTCTGCAGGCTAGCGGCGATGACGGACCTATCGAGCCGCAAAGGAGGGGGGCTAAGGTGCAGAGGCAGCATCGCCCCCCTGGTCACCTCTCAGAGATGACGCGGGTCCGCACAAAGGTTTTCAAAGGACACAATTTTGTCACCGGTGACAAAAAAAAAAATTAGGGCACGCACTATACGGACCATCTTCAAGACTTCCACATGGGTTTGCTCCAATAAAAGAGTTTTGAAGTTTTACTAATACCGGTTGGATCATGCACTTTCACTTTGGTCTTTGACAGCACATCTCCATTTACTCGAGTTTGTTTTAGACCATAGTCACCGGAACTTGAAACCACTTGAAACCATGCCCCGTTCTGAGAACACAAAAACAATTTGGTCCTCACTTTTTCAAAATATTTCACAAGTAATATACCGTGTTTCTCGATCCTGTTCTTTAACCCATCTACTCGAAAATTATACGGACTATATGCTATACACTAACCTGTGAAACATGACAATCTTGTTCCCATCAATCAGTTATAGTGTAATTAGTTGCTCGTATAGATTTTACTTGCATAGATAGTATATGCAAGTTGAGGGAAGTAGGTTACGCGAAGTCATATTTGTTGAAAAGAAGAATGTATAGTTGATTGTATTTATCTGAATAGGTTGAGTTGAGTTTTTATTTAGTTGATCAAATCTGAAGCCGTATAAGCGAATGTAAGAGTTAAAATTATAATTAGTTGTTTGTATAAGAATAATTTTATGACATTGATAAGGAGACTCACCTATATAAACGGATGCAGTAGCTTATATCTGTCAGATCAGACTGCGAAGGAAAGCTTGAATCAAGTCAGACTATAAACATACATTTGCATCCATCAGATCACATATAAACTACTGTATTGCCGTATAAGCGGATGTAAGAGTTAAAATTATAATTAGTTGTTTGTATAAGAATAATTTTATGACATTGATAAGGAGACTCACCTATATGAACGGATGCAGTAACTTATATCTGTCAGATCAGACTGCGAAGAAAAGCTTGAATCAAATCAGACTATAAACATACATTTGCATCCATCAGATCACATATAAACTACCAATCACATACTCTTTTCTAAGATTATATGTATTTATGGGACCAAATTACTCCCATGTAAACTACCGATCACATCCTTATCAGTGGCCACCTAGCAGCGATTACTTGGCATGAATCGCGAGGCAGATCGGAATCAGATTGTTTTCGGAGGCAAGAAAGGACCAAATGCCGAGAGGGGCCAGTAGGATCCGGCCACCTAATCCATCGCTTGCTTCTCTTTGTCTCTCTATCACCCTGGATGTGTCGGAGTTCAGATATCCTATTCCTAGTCCCGCCTCGCAAGCCTCCTCCTTGGCATGCTCTCGCCGTTGCCTCTGCTCAGGCTCCGCTCAGGTGCTCCCTTCTTTCCCTCCCCTGCTCCATTGCATTCTCGCCGTGGCCTTTGCATCGCATCCTTGCCTTCCTTCCTCCATCATCCGTGGGGATAGCCAACGAGATCTTTGCGGCGGACAGAGACATACGCGATGCGTGCTATATCTCGTCTCGTGCCGTGAAAAGCTCCCGGCCTTTGTGGTCTCGGCTGGCTCTGCACGGCGTCCCGGTTCCTCTGCCCAGGTAAAAACTAGTAGCCTTTTTCACAGCTCCATGCATCTTTGTTCTCCCTTTTATTGTGACGGATTTCAGCGAAAAAGAAGGTCAAAAGGAGAAACTCTTTTCAGCTGTGTCGTGTGATGTTCTTTCTCCGTGTTCGTAGAAAATGTTTTCCTGGATCCTATCAAGGATTGTGATTGGTGAATAAGGCCGTGTCTTCTTGTTCAAATACGCATTTGCCGGTGTTCGTTCTGAAGAAACTCTGTTCCAGCGATCGTCGCCACATGCTGTGTGTTGATTCGATCTCCAGCGTCTTTGGAAGCAATTCGAGGATGGCCGACCACTTCGCGCTGATGACGGGCCGGCTGCTCACCGAGTCGACACTCCGGTCCGCCATCCATGAGGCCTCCGCCGTCCCTGCCACGACGGCTGGTTATGAATATGACCAGCCAGACCCCTCCTCCGTTCCAGAAGATGTTCAGCTGGGCATGGGCAAGGCAGAGAGTGGTGTCATGGTGGAGTGCAGAATCTGCCAAGAGGAAGCTGACGAGGCCTACATGGAGACCCCCTGCTCCTGCAAGGGCAGCTTGAAGGCAAGCTTAATTTCTTCTGTTTCTTTTTTCGGTGTCCCAGTTTGATAGTTGGCTATTCTATGAACTTTGCATCTTCATGACTGACTGTGCTTAGGAGGTTTCTGAAACGATTGGTAATCAGGAAACAAAAAAGAAGCCAGCCTTGATCGACGCAGCACAAACCCGTTTATGCATTGCACGCTGTAGTGCTTGATCGATATTGCACGCTTTGAAATTATATTTTCTTCTCATTTCTAACAAGATGCTACCGGGTAACAAACTTTCTATTTTCTATAATGCAGTCAGTGATTTCTTGTATTATCGGTTAATCAGTTATCGTAACCGAATCAGGACCTCCTATCGATGACACTATCGTCCGATATCTACCACAATTCAGACTACATTTTTTTCCCCTTTTGTTTTCCATCATCGTGGACAACAGATTTTTTGTACTGTCCCATCAACGGAAGTTTTACTTGAATTAGTTTGTTGCTGGCTGCAGTACGCTCACCACATATGCGTCCAGCGGTGGTGTAATGAGAAGGGAGACACCATATGTGAGATATGCTTGCAGGTGACGCTTTCTGAAACTTTCCTTATTATAACCAACCATTCTCAACAGATTTACATGAAAGGAGCAGATGAATACATTTAGTTATTTTCTTTTCTTTTTTATAGCAATTCAGTTTTTCCCCTTAATCTGAAGGTGTCCATTTCAGTTTTAGTACCCGTAAGAAGATGAGAAAAAACACCAGAAGATGAGAAAAAGCACAATCAATCTACAACGCTGAATGAAAGCACATGACTGTTGACTGATTTGTTGTTTCTGCTCTTGATGCCACAGCAATTCACACCAAACTACACTGCTCCTTCGAAGTTGTTTCGGTATGGAAGGAACCCAATTAGCTTCAGGTACCACTTGATGCACTAGCTCCTTGCTAAAAAAACGTTACATAGATCTGAATATCTGAGCACACAAGGGTGTCCTAATAGCTAACCTTCTTCTCATTGTAGGGGAGCTGGAGAAAGACCAGAAAATCGCAGTACTAGTTACGGTCAAACTGTGGATCAAGCTGATGGCGCATCAAGCTTTGACACTCAAAGTTCCAACCCGAAAGGTGTCATATACTGCCGTGTAGTTGTCATAGCTGTAAGTGTTACAGAGCACAAACCTTCCACTTGGACATGAGCGTTCATGCTGTAGCCGACTGATGCACATGTTTTCTGTGCAACACACCTTCAGTTGATGGCCTTGTTGGTGCTCCGTGAGGCAATCTCGCTTATCCTCGACGGTAAAGAAGCGCACTCAATAGAGCTAATCACTGTAAGGCACTGAACTCTGAGTTCTCACCATCTTCCTAGTCCTCATTTATGTGCAAACTGAACACCTGAGCAGTACAAATTTCCCTGCTGAGACAGCTGCTGCTGATGTTCAGAACGGTCGGAATTGTGATACCAGTCTACATCATCTTGATATCAGTTACTGCATTGCTTCATCGATGTAATCAACAACAGGTATGTAGAATCAAGTACATTTTTACATTCATTTTTTTTAAAAAAAAATCAGCTGCATTCACAATGTTAACTTTCATGAGAATGCAGGCAGTGCACGAGACGCCGGTTTCAGAACCTGCAGGAGGAGGGGGCTTACAGCCGATGCCACCTCAACAGCAGCAGCATATCATCAACATCCGGTAGGAAGCTGCAGGCTGACTCGTTGTCAGACTCTGTAAATATCTGAGAAATGTTCTATGAGCTCAGTCTTCAGGGGGGCTCAAATGAAGTTTGAGCTTCAGGCTTGTCATGATAGAATATGGAAGATACAAAATCATTGTGATTGACTGTGCAGTGATTTATAGAAGTTTCTTTGTACATAGGGAAACCTACAACACAGCCACTCAACTTCACAAGTTATGAAGATGAAGTTGGCTACTGGGGATCAGTGAAAAATAAAGCGTTTGACAGCCCCGACCCAAGTCGTTGGGATCGCACCGCTGCCTCTAGTCCCCCCCCCCCCAGATCAAGCAAGGTCGGCAACGGCGGCGGTGGCCACCCCCTCCCTTTGTTTCCCCTCTTACCCCTCCCTCTTGACTGTGTTGTGTGTTGTGCTTGCTCTGGCTGGATCCGTCTATGTTGTTGCTTGCTCCGATTGGATCCACGCTGTAGTGTGCCGAATCTATCGTTTCCCGACTGGATCCACGTTAATGCTCACCTCTTGCGGCTTGTTTGCTCTTCAGCTCCGGCGGAGAGCTGCAGGCATGCGCGGCTCTTCAGTTGTTGTCGATGGGTTGTGGGTGTGAGGTCTCCTGTCCAGTTGGTCACCGTCCTAGCCAGCTCCGCCTGCGGTCGGGGTGTTGCTACCTGGCAGTCTTGGATGCTATCGCTTGGCGTCCCTGGACGGGCCGTTAGTGGCCCCCAGTGTGCCATGCGGTGGCCGATCGTTGTTGACGACGATGTTGGTGCAACCCTTGCGATCATGCCTAGTCGTTTCTTGATGGTGGATGCGTCGCTTGGGCCTCATGCTTTGATGATGTGCGTTGCTAGTTGTTCTCTTGCAGGTGAATGGTCCGGTCGATTCGTTGAGGCTCTAGGTTCACTCGGTTGTACCATGGTAGGGGGATTATGGAAGAAAGCTCTGGCAGGCTCCATGCCATTGTCGACGACGGTGACACTCGTGGACGTCATTACCTCCATGGAGGCGCCGTGACGAAGCTTCCTCCTAGTATCTCTCTGGGTGAAAACCATGTTCCGCTTTCCGGACAAGCGATGATAGTTCCTTTGCTGCTTCCTTCCTGGAGGCGTCATTTCAAAGAATCCTTCTATTTTTTGTTGTTACAACTGGTGGCACTCCTTGCAGGGTGCACCATCCTCTGTTGTTGTTTGCCCCTTTTTTAGACCCCTTTGTTCTTCTGTTCGGTTGAACTTCCCATCACATTTCGGCGCTTCGTGTCAGAGGCTATGTTTCGACGTCCCAGGACCTCATCTATTGAGCTTGTGGTTTGGCGTGAGAGCCACCACCGAGTTGGGTAGTTAGGCGTGGGAGGTGTGGGAGTAGGGCTCTACCTGTTGAGTTGGGCTGTTCTGGTCGAGGTGCTAGTTGGGCATAGTTGCTTGAGGTAGCATTGCTTCGTGTGAGTGATATTTGGTTGATCAGGTGTGCCGATGGTGCCTCTGTGCCGGTCTTCTATTTGTCGGGTTGTATGCTGCTTCGCTTAACCTTTGTTGTCCAGTTGTTTAGCGGGTTTGGGGTTTACTTCTTTCTTTCTTTGTCTTTGGTGTGAACTTGGCTTTGCAGTTTGTAATGCAATACTTGTTAAGGTTTTCTGGCTCAGTTTCTCTTATAAACTGAGTTATTTTCTTATTAATATAATAACACGTAGCTCTCTTGTGGGTTCGAGAAAAAAAAGATGATGTTGGGTTGATTCTGTAAAGTGAAACGATTAATATAGGTAAATTGAGTAAAAAAAATGTGCAGGTTTCTGCATTCATGACAAAAAAAAGTGTGCTCGTTTTCCAGGACGAGTGAGAATCACTAATTCTTCTGCATATTCGTTCCATTGAAGCATTTGTTGCAATTTGCAGAAGCCACTCCTGACCAAGGTTGCAAATAGTACCTTGCTTTTGGAAGCTCTAGTGCTTCTCCAGCAAATGCCTCCAAAACTGGGCAAGCATCCAAGAAAAACAATATGAACAACGCATCGAAGAAGACTTACCATTCTGCAATTGAGGACCTATTTGGCAGAGCTTCTACTGATTCAAATTCTCTAAAGAAATTGATTCTCTGAGGAAGTGATTCTGTGGCTGAAAGTGATTCTTAATAATTCTCTAGGATAAACTCTATGAATCAGGAGAATCAGCGTGGTCAGCTCCTCAGGAGAAGCTACTTTTTTTCAGCTCCTCAGCTTCTAGTTCATTTCAATGAATCAGGAGAAGTGATTCACTCAGGGAGCTAAAGCCAAATTCTACCGTTTGACAGACCTCCTCCAGATTCAGTTCAGAAGCTGAATCTGGAGCTCTGCGAAACGGGCCCTAAATTACTATTCTGAAATCAGTGTACCTAGCTGCCATAGGCTTAAACAAAATCGTCAATAGTATATTATACCATTTCATTTTCAAGAAGATCAAACAACATGGAGGGGATGGAGAGCACGCTGGCAGCTACTCAATTCAAACAAAATGCATAATCATGTAAAAGGAACGTAGTAGATCAGAAATACAATAGCAAAAAAGGGAGGAAGAAAAAAAAAAGAGAGAAAGGGCATGGCAAAGGCAAACTACAGGTGCTGCCTCTTCCATCTTTTCTTCTCATTTTTTTTTACATCTTCCTCTGCGAAATCATCGAAGCCAACGTCATCATTTGCACGAACTCCACTTGTTTTTTCCATGCTCGTCGCCATGCCGGACCACAAAGCCGCTCCACTTCTCCCAGAAGCCACGGTTAGTGTCCGGGTCAGCAAAATTCGATCCATGGACGAGCACGGCCCGGGCGCGGGCGACATCTCCGAGCCCCTCCTCGAGCTAGGTGAACCGGACGCATCGCCAGCGAGTCGTGGTCCGGGAGGACCGGGTCGACGACGGTCTGCTCGTAAACCCGCCGTGCTCTCGCCACGCCGAGGAGCGCGGCCGCCCGCGCCGCGTAGAGCTCGTACAGGCCCGCCCTGTCGGCACTCGGCACGAACCGCACGGCCTCGGCGTACACGCCCATGGAGCGCGCCACCGACCCGGACTCCTCGAAACTGCCGAACCGTACGAAAAACTGCTTCTTTTCCTCGGGTTGAGCGCGGCGGATGGCCTCGACGAAGAGCTCCCTCGCGCGCTCCGTCTTGCTTTCGCCGTGCCTGGCCACGAACCTGTCGAGGTAGGCTTCCAAGATCGCCGTGCAGTGCGGGTGCCGGAACGCGCTCACGCCCCTCTCGTACACAGAAAACGAGTCCTCGAAGCACCTGTGCTCCTCGAGGAACGCCGCGTAGTTGAGCACCGTGTGTGGCGTCGCGACCCACAGGCGCGGGTGGACTTTTGCCTGTCTCCTACATCTAATGGGCAAATAGGGGAAAAAAAGATACAATTTAGAGGGGAATTCTTGAGTTTTTCCCTCAAAGATAGAAACATACGTGAACTATCCAGAACTTCTGTACAACAAATTAAACGAGAAAGCCCGTAAGCCTGGGAGCCCTCTGTTTGTCTGCTGCGAGGGAGCTTGCCGGGCCGTCGGATTGTGATTGAACGGTCAGATGAAGTGGAGCTCAGCTCTGGCGTCCTGAGGCTTCGTGGGACTTCCCGTGAGCCGGCGATTTCTTCTCAAGCAAGCGTCTCCGGCCTCTGCGCACCTCGCCGGCTCATCCAGCCACCGACTTCGGCCTCTGCGCACCTCGCCGGCCCATCCAGCCACCACTGGCATTAGTACTACCTCTCCGGCTATGGTCTGCAGGATCAGCAATGCTGGCACAATGGCCGTCCTCCCGTTGTCCTTCTTGATCGGCACCCGCAAGAACCCAGCACCAACGGAGTCGATCAATCAACCAATCCAGCATCTCATATATCTAAGATACGCGACATCAAGATACGAGAATGCTGAGGGCCAGTACATGCTTCCGGGCCCTCTCATCGGAGATTATATAGTTGTGCACCAAAAGAAGTGGGAATCAGAGTGGAATCCAAAGCTCTGTTCATCTAAAACCTAAGGTGGTAAAGATGCTATCTTGGAAGAGAACGAATTAAGAGCTTGTTTGGTAAAACTATGTACATCTAAAATTCTCTCTAATTTAATTTTTTTTGGAGAGTGATTCTCTGAGGAAAGTGATTCTATAGTTGAAAGTGATTCTCTGAATAAATTATACAAAGTAAGTGATTCTGTGTGGGAAGTAGATTAGAAAAAGCTATTTTTTTCAGCTTTTCAGTTTCTAGTTCATTTTAGAGAATCACTCCCACAAGTTCCACTCAGAAAGATAAAAGCTGAAAACTGCTATTTGTCAGTGCTCCCATGATTTAAACTAGAAAACTGCTCTGAAAACTCTGCCAAATAAACCCTAAGTACTAGCAAGCAATGAGCTTCAGGGTGGACAGACATGGACGACAGTCACGTAGGAAGCATGCGAGCAGGGCTGCCGACGCCGGAGGATTAGGGAGGAGGGGGATGTTGTATTCCGATCACCAGCGAGAGGCAATCGAAGAATACAATGGCAACCGGTAGGTAATTGGAAGGGAATTCAGGGTAGAGAGCAGGGATTGGGAACAGAGATAAACTTGGGGAGGAGTTATGTCTGTTTCATTACTTCATCGATAGAGTTTAGAGATCACATCATTGGCTTATAATGAGCACGCGCGCACACACACACACACAAAATGAGATATATTTGTTGTTTTCCTACTACACTTACACCTTGTACCATGGGAAAAGTTGGGACTCAAGAGCTCATGATTCCTCATTACACATCTCCACCTATTACTAACCTGCTGCAGAGGCTCTGTAATGGTGCACAACAACCATTTGCATCATGATATAGGACTCTGGGTTGTCAGCATAAGTGTCTCTGTTCAGCAGCTGTTATTCTGTAATGATAATTAATGTTAAACATGGTGTTTTGTTAAATTTTCACTTTGCCTAATGCTTATAACGCTAATGAGTAATTCCATCTTTCCTTCTCTTTGTTTGTAGAGGAACCATTGAGCTTGCCATTCTATCAGAACTAGAAAGGGGCGCGCCCGTTAGCGCGCCGTATGGCCCATGGCTGAGGTTGATGTTGATAGGTACAAAACAGTACTATGTTTTTTTCTCTTGATATTATGTTTTTTTTTCTACTTATATATGTGGACATCAAGAGGATGACCAAAATACCCCTATTTTACTTGAAATTTTGCTATTTTGGATGCAACTATGTTTCATTCCGCTATCTAGATTTTATCATGGAAAGTTCAAATGACAACATGGATCAGGACATGGAAGCAACAGAAGAACAATAATTGGAAATGAGAAAATGCAAAGGAAAAATAGTGTACGTGCTCCTCCTCATCAGAATCTTTGCCATCCTCTGCATCAGAGTTGGCATTATCTTCATCGGCCTTGTTATCGTCTTCCTCATCCTGAGCAGCATATATGTCAATGTTAGCTATATTAGGTCAAATTGATGATTAATGCAGATTACTTAATCAACAGGAAGAGGAAAGCAGCCTTGATCATGATTTTTATATCTGCATTTTTTCTTTATATCTATTGTCTAGATTTTTCCTATGGTGTGTAGTGTAGTGCTGGGGAAGCAAAGAATACTTCTATGCCTGTTCCACATTCTGAATTCATAGAAAAGGTGTATGAAACAGGATTGTGAGGATTTTCATATGGTGTGCAGTGTGGTGCTGGAAAAGCAAAGAATAATAATATACCCTATCCTAAATTCTGAATTTATAGAAAATATGTATTGAAAAGATAGGTTCTTGGAATCAGACTGAGACTAATGACTATGAGGGAAAACCTGTATTCTAAATCAAAAAATTGCACTCGTGTTTAGCATTCAATTATATATGTATTTTGTAGCAACCACACCTAACTTCTATCGAGCTTGTGTGCTGTTCGGTTTTCTTCCCAACCTTCCGAGATGTGAGTAGGAAACTGAAGAAACCAATGGTTACAGAGAAAACACAACTGAAAAATTAAATCATTCAGTACAGGACTGAAACATATGGTTAGTTAGATAATTTATTGCACTATATTAATTGTAGAAGGGTGTGACTATTTCTCAAGTGCTTGACACCCACTTTTTTTTCAGACATCGTTCTAAGGGGAAAAATTCAAAATTAGATAATATATCTGAGCGTATTTACCGAAATAGATAACATATAGTCGTATTTACTAATTTAGTATTCGTATTTGGCACACAGTGTACAGAAAATGAATTTTTGGTACAACGTGTACCCAAAAAGCTATTTTCAGCACACAGTGTGCCGAATACGACACTGTAGCCCACATTCGGCACACCGTGTGCTGAATATGGACCGTATTCGACACACCGTGTGCCGAATATGGCCCGTATTCGGCACATGGTGTGTCGAAAATGGCTTTTCCTGTGCTGTCACGTCGCGGTCGATTTCTACTTTTGCTTTATTCCTTCGACTGGCTTTGTGGCTTTCTTGCTTTATGCATGTTTGCTGCAGGCACTCACTTTTTCTTTTGGCCAGCAGGTGCGGCTCGCTTGCATGCAGGCTATAAAAGGGCTTGATTAGCAACAGCCGAGCAGCAGCAGCAGCGCAGCGATGAGTAGTAATGCAAGGAGAGGAGGAGTAGCAGCGTTTGGTGATTAGCAGCAGCGCGAGGAGAGGACTGCCTTCTGTAATAGTAAGTACTTAGATTATGTATTTAATTAATATTTAGATTAGTAAATGTAATTAGAGTAAGTAGATTGTTTATTCCGTTTAAATACATTGGTTAAATGGTATTAAGTTGATAAATTAGAGTACGTAAAATATTTGCATAATTTTATTAATGAATTTGATAAATTAGAGCACATAATTAGAGTATTTACATAATGTAATCGGAGTTATTAGATTTGTATGATTAATCGGATTAATTAGTTTAATTGAGTTAATATGATCAATTAGCTCACTCACTTAGAGCACTCTAGCAGACTAGCTAAATCCCACTCCACATATGCATGTGGACAGGTGGTAGAGGAATTTACAATATGTGTGCTTGTGTGGTAATCGTAATTATGATCTCATAACAGAATCTACCATAGTGTAACCGTAATTATGATCCTGCCATAGGTATGATAACCGGAGTTATGATCCCGCCACAGGCATCGTAACCGGATTGACGATTCCACCACAAAAGCAGTTACGATCCTATCATAGGCATGATAACCGGAGTTACGATCCTACTAAAGCAGTTATGATCCCGCAATAGGCATGATAACCGGAGTTACGATCCTGCCACAGGCATCGTAACCGGAGTTACGAACCCATCACAAAAGCAGTTATGATCCCACCATAGGTATGATAACTGGAGTTACAATCTCGCCACAGGCATCGTAACCGGAGTTACGACCCCACCACAAAAGCAGTTACGATCCCGTCATAGGTATGATAACCGGAGTTACGATTCCACCACAGATATTGTAACCGGAGTTACGATCCTGCCACAGGCTATCCATGGACACCTATAACGATCGATATAGCACTAAATGCCTCCTTGTAGGTAGTGCGTGGAGGGAAGGATGATCCCTTCAAGGAGAACAACCTAATCCAAGTTGTGTCCAAATTGCATATAAGACCTTTCTGTTCTGCGTTGACCGCTCCGCTCCTATATGTAATAACCGACGACCTTAGGGCCCTCTTGCATGAGCGCTGCCAAATTTACCTCAGGGTGTGCGAACTAGCCGACCATCCTTCTGTGCTAAGTTTCTCTATGAGGCAAAGCAGGATGGTGATGTTGCCCGACCAGTATGCATCCCACATACAGGTTCGTCATTTTCTATTTGGTCACCCTACTTATATCGCCATTGATTCGAATGCTCCTCTTCTGCGTTAGGTGTTCTCGAAAGACGCAGAGTTGATCAACAAAGAAATCCCATACTTCTTGGTGATACATATGCTCTTTAGCGGGGGTGTGATGCCTAGTTTGCGTAGAAGACGACGAAGATTAGCGAATCTAAGGGGTACAAGGGTGCCCTATGCTATTCTACCTAAAAATAACGAGGCCGATGAGGACGATGATTTCATACCACTGATTCCTCGATGTTCCAGCAGCAATACATGACAAGGTTCAACGAACACTACAAGAGGACGTTCACACACCACATCGACATGGTGTCCAACCAACAACGAAATAGGATGTGCTCCTACCGTGATAGCTCAAGATGATGACGACGACGATGATTTTATGCCACAACGACCCCTCCCTCCGAGGCCTCCATCTCCGGAGGACACTGATGACTGTTAAGATGATGGCCTTGACTGCCACAACTTCCAACCACCATCTCGGAGACGACAACCATCTTACCATGATAGCCTTGACTGGCACAATTGGCATTCTTTCGCTAATTTACGTCATCACTTTCCACCGCCATCTTGAGATGATCAATGATACAAGGGTGAATGTTGTCACTACCACATTTTAAATTGTGCATATTCAAACATACCTAAGTCCTGTCTCCTTTGAAATCCATCTGGAAAAAATTCCAATGAAGCCTCCTGTGCTCACACCATCAATCACCGGACCATCTAGTATGTACAACTATACCAAACAAACCATTTTGCAACATCTTCTGGAAAACATTCCAACGATGCCTCCGGTGTGCACATCCTCAAGCACCGAACCATCCGGTGTGCATACATCTCCACCCTTCTGAAAACTTTCTGGAAAACAGTCTGGTGAACCCTCCAGTGTTCATCACCGAACCATCTGGCGAGTTCAAACTCATTTGTCTGAAGATTGCACTTCTCCTGGAAAATAGTCTAGTGCTCTCATCTGCTCACTTGAACACCGGACCATCCGGTGAACACTTCACATTTTGGTCTCTGAATTGAAATGCTCCAGTGTGAACTTAATTTGAACACCGAACCATCCGGTGAGGTTAACTTTTCTCACACCGGACCATCCGGTGAGTGCATTTTTCCTGGCACAGAGATAGAAAACTCCAATTCCATTTTCCCTTCGAATTTTGGTTAGTCTTAAACATAGACAAGCACAACCAAGCTTATGCAATACCAAAAATCATCAAATCAAATCAATAACCTTATCAATCACTCATCACATATAAACCAAGACTCATAATTTGCAAAGAACAAAGATTTTGGTTTTGCAAAGATTGCAACAAGATAAACTCATCCAAGTGACCAAAAGCTAGGAAAAAAGCAAAAAATTGTCACTTGGCATAATAAAGTTTGCAGAAAACTGAAGAAAAGCAAAGACAAGGCAAAAGCCTAAAAACACAAATAAAAGCTCAAAAACTCCCCCTTGATAAATGCACCAACATAAATCATCTCCTATCTTTTCATTATGCAAGATTGTTCTTTGTGGCTTAGTGTATAATTTCTCCCCCTTTGGAAATGCAAACATCAAGGATAAAATACCATGCAATGCATGAACATGCAATCCTAATGAGCTTCCACAAGTATACCACAAAGCATTTGCCATTGTTAGAAATGTCAAAGGGCTATGAAAACTAGAAGGTGGAGCTTACAATCGCACAAAGACTCAAAAAGAGATTGTGACACAAGAGCATCAAGCTACACAAGCTAAACCTAAAGAATTGGTTGATGATTTAAGTTCACATAGCTGAATCATGGTAAAAACGACCACCACATAAGTATCCACTTGTGCTGAGTCAATACAAGCATTAAGAGATAGCAAACTTCAATCTCAAACTAGGCAAACAAGCATTCATGACAGTAGGTTTTGTAAATGCTCACACATAAAACCAAGACTTAGTTAGATCAAGTGATTAGAAATTGAACATTTTGGCACCATTCTTTGTAATTCATTTTATCCTCAAGTTGCCTCTTATCCAAGCGAAGTGTCGCACGACTTGGCTGGACAAACACCTCGAGGCATCAAGACAACCGTATTGGATCATATCTTAGCACAAGAAACTTGATTGCTCAAGATTATTCAAATTTTATAAATTATCAAGTTTTTACGAGATCAAGTCAAGTAGTGTCTTTGAGACATAAGGAACACAAGTTCCTCTAAGGTTCTATCGTGAGCTAAACATTTGACAAACACATAAAATATAGTACACTGTTCCCCAATCCACTGTCTTGAACCAAGAAGCGTAGAGTAAGATATTCACCAAATTAGCCTTAACACAAGTATTGACTACGCCAAAGCAATTACGAATATGGTGATCAAGAATGTAGTATTTTATAGTCTATATAATTTATAAAATTGACAAATGTCATCCTTAGGAAAGCTAGCTTGCTTGAAATATTTCATGTCAAAGAATCAAGAGGAGCTTAAGTTTAAAAAATTGTTCCGCACAACTACTCAACTTAGTCCAAATTCAAGACTAGAAATTGAAAATGCTAAAGTTATACAAGTCAAAACTCAACTACTATGATTATCTTATAGAATGTTATACAATGCAAATGCAACAAAAATAAGATAGAGAATATATAATGGCAACTCCTGATGCGCATTTGCCTGATCTTCCAAAGATAATATGATAAGTCGATTAGTGAAGTTTCAACGTTGATGATTCAAAGGCTCCAATCAAAACAGATCAAGAACCCTCGCAACCACTACACCACTACTCCATGGTTATCAACCGTACCAAGACGCGGTTGACCTCGCTAAGAAGGCTTTTCGTGCAAGCGAATCGAGAACACAAGCAAGAACAGGTAGATGCAATCTGAATATTGCTAATTACCAATGAAGCACTCGAGTTTGGGGTTCAACAAACCGATAAAGGGTGAAACTGTATTAAACAGAATAATCTAAGCTAAATTCAAGCCTAAACTACGACGGTTACTGTGTATATATAGGGGGGGGGGGCGTGAGGAGGTCGACCTAGGGTTGTGCAACCATGGAGAGAGGCGTGCACAACTTGGACTCTGACTCCGACACGATTACAAAACCCAGCAAGGTTCAAAATGGTGATGTAGCACCTTATTCCTTTGACTCTGACTAAACTATAAGGAATATTTGATCAAGATCATATCCATTGGAAATGGCTCATCATAAGCTTTCCAAAATATCCAAGATTGCCTAAAACGGACTTCGTATGAGAGAGTTATGCCCGTTTTACTGACATGCTGTCTTGGAACTCGACTTCGACCGCGACCACGACCACGACTAGAGCTCAACCTTGAGTCCAAGTAGACTTGGCCTTCGAGGAGTGACGTCTGAGTAAGGTTGTGGTTCTTCTCCCACATTCCTATGCAATAAAACATCACAAGAATTTAGTAGTAATTCATCCAAGGAAACATGAACAGCAAGGAACGAGTTCACCTGGTGGTCTAATTGTCGTGCACGTGCTCTTGTAATTGGACCTTGTATGATTTGAGTATTATTGGTGGTATTGATCATATCCAAAGGAGCCATGGGCTCATCATCATCCCCCTCTTAAATTAGAGTCGTCCTCGACTCAAGCTCATCTTCTTCTCTCAAATATGGCTTCAAATCTGAAATGTTAAACGTGAGACTAACCCCAAAATCTGCAGGTAGGTCCAATTTGTATGCATTGTCATTGATTTTCTCAATTATCTTAAATGGTCCATCAGCTCTAGTCATCAACTTTGATTTTCTTAGTTCTGTAAACCTATCCTTCCTCAAATGCAACCAAACTAAATCACCCGGTTCAAATTTTATTTCCTTCCTACCTTTACTTCCAGCAATCTTATACTTTTCAGTCATGCTCTCTATATTCTTTTTAGTTGTGTCATGCAACTTAAGAATAAATTTAGCACATTTCTTAGCATCTAAATTAAATCTTTCAAAAGTAGGCAAATATAGTAAATCAATAGGAGCACGGGGATTAAATCCATACACTACCCGGAACGGACTTACCTTGGTGATGGAGTGTACCGACCTATTGTAAGCAAATTCAATATGTGGTAAACACTCTTCCCACATCCTCAAATTCTTCTTTAGAATTGACCGCAACATGGTCGATAATGTGTAGTTGACGACCTCTGTTTGACCATCAGTTTAGGGATGATATGTAGTAGAAAATAGCAGCTTTGTCCCAAATTTATTCTAAAGTGATCTCCAAAAGTGACTCAAAAACTTTGTGTCATGATCCGAAACGATAGTATTAGGCACTCCATGTAGTCGAACGATTTCCCTGAAAATAAATCAGCTATGTTTGTAGCATCATCACTCTTGTGACAAGGTATAAAATATGCCATTTTAGAGAATCGATCCACAACTACAAATATGCTATCCCTCCCCCTCATTGTCTTAGGCAATCCTAAAACAAAATTCATAGAAATATCCTCCCAAGATACACTAGGAACAGGAAGAGGCATGTAAAGGCCATGTAAATTTAAGCGAGACTTAGCTTTATTGCAAGTGGTGCAACGTGACACGTAGCGCTCGACATCATGTCTCATATTTGGCTAAAAGAAATGAGCGGCCAATATATCTTCAGTCTTCTTTGCTCCAAAATGTGCCATCAATCCTCATCCATGCGTCTCCTACAACAACAAAAGACGAACAGAGCTAGCTGGAATGCATAGATTGTTAGCACGATAGAGGAATCTGTCATTCAGCACATATTTATTCCATGCTTTCCCTTTTGTACAATGTTCAAGCACTTCTTTAAAGTCTAAATTAACAACATATAAGTCCTTAATGGTCTCTAAACCAAAAATCTTATGATCAAATTGAGATAACATGGTATAACGTCTAGAAAGCGCATCAGCAATCACATTGTCTTTTCCTTTCTTATGTTTTATGATATATGGAAACGACTCAATAAAATTCTATCCATTTAGTATGTCGTTTTATTCAGTTTAGCTTGACTTCTAATATGTTTCAGCAATTCATGATTAGAATGTATAGCAAATTCTTTGGACCATAGATAATGTTGCCATGTTTCAAGAATACGAACTTAAGCATACAATTCTTTATCATAAGTAGAATAATTCCGACTTGGCCCACTTAATTTCTCACTGAAATAAGCAACATGTTTACCTTTTTGAATTAGCACACCTCCAATTCCAATCCTATTAGCATCACATTCTAGTTCAAAGGTCTTACCAAAATCAGGGAGTTGAAGCAATGGAGCATGGGTAAGTTTCTCTTTCAACAACTTGAATGTTTTTTGTTGTGCATGTCCCCATTTGAAAATTACTCCTTTCTTTGTCAACTCGTTTAATGGAGCAACAATAGTGCTCAAATCCCGCACAAATCATCGATAGAAATCCGCAAGATCATGAAAGCTTCTTACTTGAGTAACAGTCTCAGGGGTCAGCTAGCTCTTTATGGTTTCGATTTTTGCTTCATCCACCTCTATTTCCTGTGGAGTAACAACATAGCCAAGAAAAGAAACTCGATCCATGCAAAAGGTGCACTTTTTGAGGTTACCGAGCAAACATGCATCTCTCAAAACATTAAAAACAGCACGTAAATGATCAAAGTGTTATTCTTATGACTTGCTGTAAATCAAGATATCATCAAAATAAACCACCACAAATCTTCTAATGAAAGCACATAAAACTTTGTTCATTAATCGCATGAAAGTACTAGGTGCATTAGTTAACCCAAAAGACATTACTAACTATTCATACAAACCAAACTTAGTTTTAAATGCAGTCTTCCATTCATCTCCAAGTTTCATTCTAATCTGGTGGTATTCGCTTCGCAAGTCAATTTTAGTGAAAATTATAGAACCACTCAATTCATCAAGCATGTCATCTAACCTGGGTGACGATATATGATAGTAATATTATTGATGGCTCTATAATCAACACACATACGCTAACTACCATCTTTCTTAAGAACCAAAAGAACGGGAACAACACAAAGGCTAGAACTTTCTCGTACATACCAGCGGTCCAAAATGTCTTAGACTTGTTGCTGAATTTCCTTAGTCTCTTCCGGATTGGTCCTATATGCAGCACGGTTTGGCAAAGTTGCTCCCAGAATCAAATCAATTTGATGCCCAATCCCTCGAATAGGTGGTAATCTCGATGGTACCTCAGCTGGAAATACATTCACAAACTCCTGCAAAAGGTTAGCAACAATAGAAGGCAAAGAGGTAGATATATCCTCAAGTGAAACTAAAGCATCTTTGCATATTAAAGCATAGCATGGTAGCTCATTATCACAAATTTTAGCAAGGTCAGATTTAATGGCAAGCATAACACATCCTTTCAGTTTAATTCCATCAGACTTAGAAGTTGTTGTTGCTTTCTCCTTTTTGGGTGGAAAAACTTTTTTCAGTACTTGCTGATTTTTAGATTCATTCTCAAGCTCTTTTCTCTTATTTTCAGCTATCTCTTGTTCACATTTCACAATTTTAGCAGGAGTCAAAGGTAGAAAAGTTATTTTCTTTTTTTTATGCATAAGAGTGTACTTATTACTTCTACCATGATGTGTTGCATTAGTATCAAACTCCCATGGTCGTCCTAGCAAAAGAGAGCATGCTTGCATGGGAACTACATCGAAATAAGCACAATTATGGTATGAACCAATAGAAAAATGCACCCTAGCTGTTTGTATTACCTTCACCTTACCGCTATTGTTGAACCATTGAATGTGATATGAATGAGGATGTGTTCTTGTAGGCAAGGAAAATTTCTTGATCAAATCTGAACTTACCAAATTGTTGCAACTTCCTTCATCAATAATGACTCGAACACGAAAGTCCTTAACTATGAGGAACATCTGAAATAGATTATGGTGTTGTAACTGTTCCGCTTGCTCCATTTGAGTACTTAACACTCGCTGCACAATAAGTGTCATATAATTCTCCGTAGTAGCTACACTCAATTCTTCCTCATGGTCGATATCCGTCTTGATTTCGTCCTCTTTACCTACAAGGTTAGCTGCGAGAGTATATTCATCCTCAACATCACTAGCACTTACATATCCACCATCCTCTGTTGCAATGTATACTCGCTGATTTGGGCAATCCTTCATGATGTGACCCATTCCCTTGCATCGGTGGTATATAATCCCAGTCGATTGGCCTGTAGAGGCAACCGAAGAAGAGCTCTTGGCTGGACCCTGCACACTTACGGATTTGCTTACCTCAGGGGCGTGTGACGGCGTTGAGGGTACTGCTGAACGTGCCCTACTCGAGAAGGGGGCAGCAGACCATGAAGCTGAACGTGGGGCTGTTCTGTCTTAACCCAACGTTGATTTTGAAGAAGTCGAGCTTCCAAAATTGTTCCTTGGCTTCTGTTGTCGTCCTTGCAATTCTTTTTGTACCAAACACGCAAGTTAGAACAATTTAGGAACACTATTGTATTCTTTGTAATCAACTATGTCCTGAATTTCACGCCTTAACCCTCCATAAAAGCGTGCCATTGCAGCCTCTTCATCCTCAATAATATCACAACGCAACATACTAATTTGTAGCTCCTGATAATATTCTTCTTCGGATCTATCACCTTGGTTTAAGCGTTGCAATTTCTTACGCAAATCACTTTTAAAAGAGGGTGGAACAAATCTATTACGCATAGTAACCTTTAAAGCATTCCATGTCGTAAATGCTAATACATCGATGCAAACTCTATTCCACTAGATGATTGCAAAATCTTTAAATTCACTAGTGGCTTGCCTAACTCTATGCACTTCAGGAACCAAATGAGCATTAAACTTCTGTTCGACCGTCATCTTCCAGTCTAAATACTTTTCAGCATCATAAGCACCTACAAAAGATGGTATAGTAAACTTAACCTTAGCAAATGGATCATCATTAACATATGGGTTATGTTGCTGAAAATCATTACCTCTCATACCTTGACGGTTGAAGTTCAATCGATTCCATTGTCGTGCATCAAAGGCGTCACGTTCTTGCCTCAAAATTTCTTCATCTGCGACGGACTCCTCTTGTTCATGAGCTGCAACATGAGGATCCAGTCGACCATTATTCGGTGGCATATTAACCAATCGATCAAAGCGTGTATTGAGTATTGCAATGCTTTCATTAAGTCGTTGGAATGCGGTATTGGTTCCTGCAAGCTTCTTGTCAATGTCGTTACTAATAGTTTGCCGATGATCATCCAACAACATTGTGAGTTCTTCTCTCAAAACACACTCTTTCGCATCCGATGTTTCACTTGCCATGGTTAGTAGTAGACAGAAGATAACAAAAGATATTATTCCTATCGACCACTAGGTGGTGGAGGTGGAGTCACATACTCTCAAGCGCCTTACCACGCTCTTGCAAGTGTTCTTACCGTACACAACAGTTGGCACAACTGGTGGCTAGTTTGTGATACCTTATCGGGTGCGAGCGATGTAGTTGCAAAGGGAGAAACCGTTCTGATCGAGAGAAGGTGTAGCTTGGACAGGTAATATTTAGTAGCAAGGAATAGCAATAGTTGAAAGATTAGCAAAGCTGAATAAAAGTCCATGGTACTCGTCATAGTTACTGGCCCGAACACATTCCTAGAATTAGCTCAAGCAACCCGAAAACTATAACAGACACCAGCACAATGGAACAAAATTCACTTTGCAAACTGATTCCCTTTTTTTTAATTATCTCTCTTCATTTTTTTGCACTCTTTGCTTCTTCTCTGCTTTTTTTTCTTCTTGCTTTCTTTTTTTTTTTCCGAATGTGACACAAACTCAAAACTCTTCTTCTGCCTTTTCTAAGACCAGTGAGGTATGTGGGTCACAAATTTTTTTTCGGAGAGTAGGGGTATAAAGGTAATAAAAAGATACTCTCTCTCTCTCTTTGAACTCTGGCTACCTCTGTTTCGACTATGGTGGTTGGATCCGAGAAGGTGGACGACTCCGGCTAAGTGGTCGAATCTGAGAAGGTGGGTGTAGTGACTGATTGGACAATGAGTGGATGGTCGGAGTGACTGATCGGGACCTCGAGTGGGACACAAACTCATCTATAGCAGACTAGGCAAGCCGAGTAACTCGACGACTAAATTAGCTAAGACTCGACGCTAGAAACTAGAACACGATGACTCGACCAGCAACAAGACACCAACGATGGACTCAAACTCAACAACGCGAAAATTGAAAACAGAATTGCAAAAGGCACAAAGTGGTTTGGATAGCGGAAAACTAAGATCTAAATCCTTTTTTTTGTGGGGTTATTTTTTGGACTCTGGGTAAACGAACTTGACGAACCAAAAGGGATAATTGAGATTACCTAACGGGCAACCAAGGCTCTGATATCACTTGATGCGTGTTTGCCCGATCTTTCGAAGGTAATATGATAAGTCGATTAGTGGAGTTTTGACGTTGATGATTCAAAGGCTCCGATCAGAAAAGATCAAGAACCCTCGCAACCACCACACCACTACTCCGTGATTATCAACCGTGCCAAGAAGCGGTTGACCTCGCCAAGAAGGCTTTTCCTGCAAGAGAATCGAGAACACAAGCAAGAACAGGTAGATGCAATCTGAATAATGCTAATTACCAATTAAGCACTCGAGTTTGGGGTTAAACAAACCGATAAACAACGAAACTGTATTAAACAAAATAATCTAAGCTAAACCCAAGCCTAAACTATGACGGCTATTGTGTATATAAAGGGGGTCGTGAGGAGATCAACCTAGGGTTGTGCAACCGTGGAGAAAGGCGTGCACAACCTGGACTCCGACTCCGACACGATTACAAAACCCGGTAGGGTTCAAAATGGTGACGCAGCACCTTATTCCTTTGACTCTGACTAAACTATAAGGAATATTTGGTCGAGCTTATATCCATTGGAATGGGCTCGTCGTAAGCTTTTCAGAATGTCCAAATTGCCTAAAACGGACTTCGTATGAGAGAGTTATGCCCCTTTTACTGACGTATTGTTCTGGAACTTAACTTCGACCACGACCACAACTAGAGCTCAGCCTTGAGTCCGAGTAGACTTGGCCTTCGAGGAGTGACGTATGAGTAAGGTTGTGGTGCTTCTCCCTCGTTCCTATGCAATAAAACATCACAAGAATTTAGTAGTAGTCTATCCAAGGAAACATGAATAACAAGGTACGAGTTCACCTGGTGGTCTAATTATCGTGCACGTGCCCTTGTAATTGGACCTTATATGATTTGAGGATTATTGGTGGTATTGATCGTATCCGAAGGAGCCATGGGCTCATCAACTCCCCCTCACACAATGCCATAGAGATGGCACATTCCAACCCCTCCCATCAAAAAAGCAAACTTGGTTGCATCTAGAGGTTGGTAAAGATGTCGGCAAGTTGGTGTTAGGTATCTATGTATCGCAAGTCAATGTCTTACTTCTCATTATGGTCTCGCAAGAAGTGGAATATCACATCTATATATTTGGTTCTGGAGTGCTGGATATAGTTATTGGCTAAGCTTATAGCACTGGCGTTGTCACATGAAGTGGCACACTCTAGAAGTCTAACCCAAAATCTCTCAAAGTAATAATCATCCATAAAATCTTAGAACAACAACTAGCGGCAGCAATATATTTAGCTTCAGCAGTTGACTGGACAACACTAAACTGCCTGAGAGAAGACCAACAAATAAGAGAAGTACTCAAGAAATTATAAGTATCCGAGGTACTCTTTCTATCAATCCTACAACCAGTAAAGTTGACATCTAAAATACCTCGAAGAGAAAACGAAGAGGATGCAGAAAACCAAATACCATATTCAAGAGTGTGTTTGAGATACCTCAAGATGCGCTTCACCGCTTAGCGATGAGATGTACTTGGTGATGCTTGGAAGCAAGCACATAAGCAGACGACAAAGTGGATGTCGGGTCTTATCACCGTCAGGTACAAGAGGGAACCAATTATACTCATGTACTCCCGTTGGTCTATCGCCTCACCATATTCATCTGGATCAAGCACAATCGAGGTAGCCATCGGTGTCGCAAGGGCTTCACATCGCTCATGTCTAACTTCTTTAGTAGATCCTTGGTGTACTTCATTTGGTGAACGAATGTATCTTACTTGCATTACTTGATTTGAAGCCCAAGGAAGAAGTTAAGCTCACCCATCACCGACATATCGAATTCTCTACTCACAATTTCTGCAAACTTGGCCACAAGTGCATGAGAAGAATAAAAAAGAAATGATATCATTCACGTATATCTGAACAAGTAGTAAATCATTGCCATGCTTGAAGGTAAACAAAGTTTTATCCACCGACCCCATCACATACCCTCGCTCTAACAAGAAAGACCTAAGCTTATCATACAAAGCCCTAAGCATCTTCTTAAGCCCATACAAAGCCTTCTGAAGCTTGTATACTATATGAGGGTATTTGAGGTGCTCAAAACTAGGGGTTGCTTGACATAGATCTATTCATCTATAAACACATTTGGGAAAGCACTTTTGACATCCATTTGATACAACTTGAAACCCTTGGATGTCGAAAATGCAAGGAGGATCCTAATGACTTCTAATCTAGTTATTGGAGCAAAGGTCTCTCCAAAGTATATCTCCTCTATTTGAGTGAAACCCTGGGCCACAAGTCTAGTCATATTTCTAACTATAGAACCATCCCCCAGCTTGTTCTTGAAAATACATTTGGTGCCTATGGTATGAATATTTGAGGGTGCTTCTACAAGGACCCAAACTTGGTTTCTCTCAAAATTCTCAAACTTTTCATGCATAACATTGACCCAATTTGAATCACAAAGTGCATATCCAATATCATAAGGCTCAAAAGAAGCAACTAATGCAGAATCTATGAAATGAGTATGTTGAACATATTTAGATCTTGTTACCCTTTCACCTAGATCACAGATCATTAGTTGTGGGGGATGTATCCGTTGAATGTGTCGAGGAGCCTCCTGCTGTGAGAAGATCTCCCCCTCAAATGGTACTGGTGCAAGCTCGAAAGCAAGTAAAAGTAGAAGTAGAGGTTGTAAAACCCTCTGCTAGTGTCGAAGAGACATGAGCCCACTCAAAAGCAGGTGTGATGGCAAGAAGCAGTGGATCATCTTCATCATTACCATGGGCTAGAAGGTCGCAATCTACATAGATGCTCTCGCTCATCTCTTGATCACCTGCACACTCATGAACAGGGCTAGCACAAAGGGTTGATTCATTGAAGGTCACGTAATAGGACTCCATGATGGAGTTAGTGTGAAGATTATAAACCCTGTAAGAATGACCATGAAGAGAGTAACCGAAAAAATCCTATTAAAAGAACACAACTCGAACTTATCAAGATTATCATTCTTTAGGATGAAGCAACGACAACCAAAGACTCTCAGATGTGAAACCTTCGGCCTCCTCCCAAAGCGCAACCCATAAGAAGTTAAATTCAAAATCGAGCGCAAAAAAATCCGATTTGAGATATAACAAGCTTTGCTAATAGCCTCTGCCTAAAACTTCCTAGGAGTCCTATGCTCATCAAGCATCATCCAAGCCATCTCAACCAAAGTTTTGTTCTTCCTTTCAACCACACCATTCCGCTGAGGAACATGTGTGATAGAAAATTGATGCTCAATGATATGTTCAAGGCAGAAAGCATCAAAGAGATAATTCTTAACTCGGTGTCATTATCATTGTGAATTGCTTTTAATGCACCAGAGAATTCCTTTATGGGGAGCCGTCCAAATAGTATTCTAATTAATCATTGAGTCAATCATTTATATAATCACGACCGTAATGATTAATCATAATACAATCCCGGTAGCCCTGACATATGTTTTATGCCCAATATTGGAACACACGCCTTTCCAACATATGTCATTACAACAAAGCTTAATAAAGAGCGAGTAATGAAATTATATTACAAGTCTTTAAATGATTATCATTTATAACAATTTACAATACACGAACACTAGGAGAATAAAAGATTAGTCTCACCTCCTAGACACCTAGAGATACTACGCAGCGGAAAACAAAAATCTATGAACAATAAAAGATGGGTGGAGCTATTTACCCCAAGGCACCATCCCAAAATCTCGTCACTCGGGTAGTTTGCACTACTCCTGCCTGTCTCCTACATCGATAGGTGTGAAGTAACCAAACACTAGCTCCTCCTCACCTGTAGCACCTTTAAAAGTAGTGTGAGTACAAAGATACTCGCACGACTTAAATCCATAATGGGTATATATAATAACCAAACTCCAAGGATTATGCATTTGGATGAGTTAGTAAGGAATCAGCCACAAGGTTAAGTAGATTCATATGCCAAAACAATTTTGACACAAAAGTGTGAGTATCTACACTTATGCACATATACCCTTCTATCCTGAAATTCATAACACAAACATATATGTAACATAACCATCTTATCTCATCAATAGCTATCACCGACTATTTCCCAACATACCATACCATCATCCCACATAGATACTCTACGACTACTGCAAATGGACAGAAGCATGCTCATGATCGAGAGAGCGGCAATTTGAATTGTTCTTACACTCTGCATGGGGTACATCTTTACCCACATGACTTGAGGAACATTCGGTTTGCGTGACCACATAGGCCCACATAAGGGGGTGCTCATGTCAAACTTTCCCAAGCCCCAACCATTTGAACAGGTGCCTCTAGGTATGGGAGTCATCTAGTACTACTCACATAGCAAACTAGATACCCATACAGGCATATTATACCCACGACACCTAAGACGTGCAAGCCAAAGGGTTAGAACTACATGAGGTATTCAGTTCATCCTTTCCATAATCAAATATGTGGTTATAACGAAAAGTGCTAGAGCCAACTGCAACAACGGTCGATGCTCAAACAATGCAAGAGGTCTATGGCATCCGGGTTCCTCTCCCGACCTACCCCTAGCACTTCTCACATCTCATCTCATTCTCATAACTCATACTTCACAGTATCATAATTATCTTGGTGAACAATAAAATAAGTTCTAAGCTCGCGAATAATGGTTAAACCACTGCTCAAATTCTAATGAGGATCTATGCATTGCTAAGCATTTTGGTCAAGCTTTTAAGTTTGATATCAACAATATTCTACCCAGGTTACAAGGATAAGTATCATCAACAAGATCAAGGTAGAAATAATACAGCAATATAGGTTCTACCTATATAACCTAATAATGGAAACGCTAACATGCATAACTTACATAAGCAATAACTTATCAATTTAGACTCCACATGATCCAAATTATAAGGTGAAATATGCTTAGATGCTTGCTTTGCTGCTCTGGCGCCCGCTTGACACTTCCTACACAACACTCACAAAACTCTTGTAGTTCGGTGTCACCTTCGATCACTTGGATAGTCGACGTGTCACTCTCTAAATAAACCAAGAATGCATTGCATAAACAAATAAACAACAAGAAGTGTGCATATGATTCATGTTTGAATAACAATAAAGCATCATGTTTTAAAAACATTTACAAAAGATCAACAAACGACTTGGGTTGGAAAAGGTTTGAACCTCGGATAAGACGTCCTAAGTTCATAAGGCTTCGAGCAGCTGGTGGTCAGACCGACGGTATGGCAACGGTCGGACTGTTAGACTGTAGAGAGTTTTGGATCATGACCGTGTGGTCTGACCGTGTGGTCTGACTGGACCCCTGGGCAGTCAGACTGGACCCCTGGGTAGTCAGACCGTGTGATCTGACGGTCAGACCAGCCCTAGTGACAGTCTGACTCCTGACTACAGAGTTTGATTGAGGTTTTGACCTACAACCAGCAGTTAGGCTGGCCTGAGCGGTGGTCAGACCGTGAGTCCTTGCTGGTAGTACCGTGGCTAGGTCGTCAGTGAAGGCTCCAGGGATACCTTAGACTATGAAGGGTACCAAAGTGCTCTAGGACACTAGTGGAGTGCTTCTAGGGTGGTTTAGACAATATTCACCGAGCCAAACTTGGAAAACTCCATGGATGAGATCTAGGCTAGGGTGGAGCTCGAGTCTAAATGGAATGGGGACTGAGGGCTCGAGAACGATGGAAAAATGCTAGGAGATTTCTCACCTTAGCGTAAAAAAGCTTTCTATTAGAGGGGATCACTCCGGGAAGCTTTGATTTGGAGATTAGGCTCCCGAAGTGGTGTATGAGCTTGGGGTGGATGAATCCACATAGAAACATCTATGGTGAAGAGGAGAAAGGGGATGAGCTCAAGGAAGTCCTCGAGAAGCTTAGGGAAGTTCTCCAAGTCGATCTCCGGTCGTCAAACACGTCGAGGTGGATCTCTCCTTCTCTCTCTAGGGTTGAGTGAAGAGTGTGAGTGGGAATGAGAAGTGAGAGAGATAGATCGAGAGAGTTGGCTGATTCATAAACTGGGCGCTCTACGCCTTGGCAGTTGGACTGAGAGAGCTCTCGATCAAACTACGGGAACAGTCTCTTTTTCCTTTTTTTATTCTTCTTCTTCTCAAAAGTTTTGGGGGTTTTCCTAAAGATCTCTAAACCATTTTTACTCATAAATATACTCACATTTAGGCGGGGAAACGCGTAAAGGTTCCAACATAGAACCTTTGAAATCCTATTGAACGTTTAAAATAATAATTATACACGTAAAACATAACCCCATGATGATTATGCATACTTAATTACGTAATTAACGCCTTAGGACCTGACATTCTTGAACAAGCTCAAAGCTAAGCTCTGAAAGTGTGAGAACACTGCATCCTTGCTTACAAGAAAGAATCCTAAGAATAGAGAGAGTAGTCATCAACAATGACAAGTACATACCACTTCTCACCCGTCGAACGGATTCGGGATGGACCAATAGTGTTCATATGGAGAAGTTCTCCCATTCGTTTAGTCATTACCATATTAATTGGTGGGTGAGAGGCGGCAACCATCTTGCCATGCCGATAAGGAACGCAAACAAGGTTCTTCTCAAACTTGAGCTTGGGTAATTCTCGAATCAAGCCTAGGGCACTCAATCGTGAGAGCAAATCAAAACTCATGTGCCCTAGCCTCTTATGCCACAGCCAAAGCTCGGAATAAAGTTGTGCAATTAAACACCGAGAAGAACCAGAAAGTTCAGAAAATTCAGCTCCAAAAACTCTCCCAACTTGAGAAATCTGACAAATCAAAGCGTCTGAGAAATCAAGAACTCGAGAAGCATCACACTTGAAGCGCACTTCCAAGTCCTCAACCAACAACTAAGATATAGAAAGCAAATTGTATCTCAGATACTCCACCAAAGCCACATCTTTGAGAGTAAATATCTCATTTACCTTTACCATACTTTTGACTTTCACTCTTCTTTTTTCTGTCATCCCCGAATGTGATGTACTCATTCCGCTTTTCCGGGGTGAGGCTGGAGAATCATGATGCATCTCCGATCATATGGTGCGAACAACTGGAATCAATGAGCTACTTGTTCTCCAGGCCTCCACCTACCACCTACACAAAGTGAGACGAGCTCGAGTACTCACTGCTGGGGTAAGTCAGAAACTTCTTAGGAATCCAGCACTGAGTCGCGCGATAAGATGAAATGAAAGCAGGTGTATGTAAATCAGATCTAGCACGACGGAGCGAGTACCACGATGACGAAAACGTGGGCTACCAAAGCGTTGTGACTCAAAGCCTCTGACACACGAATCAAAACCATATGAGTCATGGTATGATCTACGCCGGGCACCGCCTCTAGAAGAGATCTGAAAAGCGTCAGAAACTCGTGAGCGACAGCGAGGAAAAGACTCATGTACACCAAAAGAGGGGTGGTACATGTCCCGAGTGTTCCACTCCCACTCACATCGCTCATCTCTACTATAGCGAAATAGAACTCAACTAGGTGACCCTCTCTCTGGCAGTAGGTGCACACATAGCATCTCTGAGGAACTGGTATGTTGGTCACTCTAGGTTCTGTAATAGAAGCTTTCATCTTAGACTAAGGAGTTCTCTTGAGTTGTGTCTTTGGAAGCTCTCTCTTCTTAATTTGTGGTGTATGATTTTTCTTTTTTGGCACAAGCTGTGTGACATTGATCTTAGATATTTCAGACTCTAGGGTAGTGGATGTGATGAACACAGTCTTACTTGGCCCATTGTCAGCCACTCTCTCAAAACTCAACCCTAAAGCTAATCTTGCCTTACCCATACATATCTTGGTCATGGCTAAGATCAAATCCAATTTGTCATTGCTTTTGAGCACTTCTCCATAAGAGAAACAAGTTACTCATTCTCAGTCATAAGCTTATGAACTTGCCCTCTAACCCAGCTGAGTTTGTCCTTAAAGACAATGCAAGTGTAATAGTTTAGCTGCACATTCTTAGAACACTCAATACTCTCCAATATAGATTCTAACTCTTTACTGCACTTATCTTTCATTTCAATATCCTTTACAAACAAAGGGTAATTTTTTGCAAGCGCCTAAGAGACTAGATCTAGACTCATCCTCAAGAAGTTTCTTCTCAACAGTCTCAAGCCGACTAATGATTTGAGCATGCAAAGTCTAAAGCTCGGCAAACTCAGTCATGACAACCACACAACTTTCACATTCCTCATCCTTAGCCCTAGACCTAAGCAATTCAAGTTCAGACAATGAACATTCTAGCCTAGACTTGAGTTCTTTAACTTCTCGAACTGCTTTCTTAAGTAATCTATCCTAATCAATAAGAACATCATTCAAGGTATCAACATGAACAAAAAGCTAGTCATAGGAAGGTGATATCTTAGAAGGATCAAGCTCGAGGTCGCTGGCATTGTCGTCCGCCATGAAGCAAAGGCTGGTTATGAGGAACCATCCAAATAGTATTCTAATTAATCATTAAGCCAATCATTTACATAATCAATTACTTTAATGATTAACTAGAATACCATCCTTGTAGTCCCGTTATGTATTTTATGCCCAAGATCGGAATACATACCTTTACGACATGATTCACCATATCAAGACATAACAAGGAGCGAGTAATAAAATTAGATTACAAATCTTTAAGTGATTACAATTTCACAATAATTTACATAACGAATACTAGGAGGATAAAAGACAGTTTCATCTCCTAGTGAGTTAGAGTCACTATGCAGCAGAAAAACACATGAACGACAAAAGATGGGTAGTACTGTGTACCCATAAGAACCACCCCAAAAGACATCTCCTGAGTAGGTAGCACTACTCTTGCCTGTCACCAACGTCGGCTGGTGTGAAGTAACCAAAAACTAATTCTTCCTCACCTGAAAAGCAAACAAGCAATGTGAGTACGAAGGTACCCGCAATACTTAATCCATTTTGGATACTTAGTAATAACCCGACTCCAAAGAAAATGCATTTGAGGATGCATAGAAAGGAATCGATCATAAAGGTTAAATGAATTTATTATGCAAAAGCGATTTCGACTCAAGTATGGGCTTCTATAACCTAGCCAAAACCCTTCTATCATGAGATTATTATCATATCATATCTGCCATTAGAACCATCTCAACTCGCTACCAACATCACAATTCATTTCCCAACATAGCATGATATCATCCCAATATCGAAACTCTATGATTGATTCATAACTGAGAGCATGACAATTTGAATTGAATTGATCTTACACCCTGCAGGGGTTACATCTTTATCCACACAACACAAGGATCATTCGGCTTGTGCTACCCGCTAAAGTACATATAAGGGGTACTCATGACAACCTTTTTCCAATTGAGTCCCGACCATTTGAACATGCACCTATAGGTGTGAAGGTCCACTAGGTCTACTCCCGGAGCACCCTAGTTACGCCTAAATGTGTGGATGTAGTTAGAACTACTCCTTGAGCAAACTAGATACCTTCTACAAGCCTATTATGCCCACAACACATTTACAATATCACCTCTATAAGCCTATTATGCCCACGACACCATAGGCCAACAAATCAAAAGGTCACAACTACAAAAAGTATTCGACTTATCTTACGATTATCTCGATATGTGGTAAGTACGGAAACTGCTAGAGCCAACTATAACAATGGATGGTGCTTAATCGATGTAAGCGGTCTATGGCATCCAAGACTCCTTTCCTGACTTACCCTTAGCACCACCCACATCTCGTCTCATCCTCACACTCATACAACCCAACATCGTCATTATATTTGTGAACAATTAAATAAGCCCTAAGCTTACGAACGATGGTCGAATCACTGCTCGACTTCTACCGATGACCTAAGCTTGCTAAGCACATCGTATTCATTTTACTTTGACAAATACATGAGAGCCCCCAAGGTTACAACAGATTAAGGGATAAATAAATTCAAGGTAGGACAATACAAAGTTAGGATCTACCCTCAGACCGACATTGACTCACTGACATGCAAACATACACAAACATAATTTATCATATTAACATCACGTAATCCAAAATAATAGGTAGAGTATGCTTAGATGCTTGCCTTGCTTCTCAGCTTCACAACTATCAACCACAAAGTCTGGATTATCCTTGATCATGTCCGTGTCACACTTTGATCCTTTGTTCACTAAAGAAGAACGTATGCAATATGATGAGCATGAATGATGTGCAAAAATGTATGCTACAAGATGCATAGTAGTAGAGGATGTAGCACAACAACAAGTTAAAAGTATAAGACACGCGAAAGAATGATGAATTCTACGATCTAAACAACCTCAGAATTTCTGACTGGAACTCGGAAGTTCCGGGTTGAACTCAGAACTTTCGGGTTAACCTCTGGACAGGGGTCATCGGGTTGCAACCTTTGATAGACTCGGAAGTTCAGGGTCAAGGTCAAAACTTCCAGGTTGGTCCGGAAATCCAGGTTTGGCTCCAAACAGGGTTCTTGGTTAATCCTAACTCGGCTTAACTCGGAACTTACCAGGCTATACCCAGAACTTTTGGATGGTCGGAACCTCCAGGTGTTCCTCCGAACAGGGCTCTCGGATTGGCTTTGCTCAATTTAACCCGAAACTTTCGGGCTATACCCGGATTTTCCGAGTGGGGTTATTGGGTAGCTCTAAATAGGATTACTCGAAACTTTTAGATTCCTGCAGAACACATGCTTGTGACAGATTCTCTGCTGATTCAACTCGCATGTCGAAAACTAAACTACATAAACATGTGATGGCACAATTACATTGGTTCTAGACCTAAATTGCTCACTCCACAAGCTCGATTCACTAACTCTAACTCATTCAAACATCCCTTCTAGCTCAATAACCTCAAAAACAACTGTGCTTCGCCATTTCTCGATTGCAGCCTACAAATCCCATCCTAACGCCAACTAATTAGTTCATTCTCACATGGAAAAACCTAGGAGACTTCTCCCACTGCCCTTTTTGACGTTGGTGATCGTCGGTGAAGGAAAAAATGGAGGAAAAGCTTGGAGAAGAGGACCAAGTGCTGCTGAAAAATGCAGTAAAGCAAAGGTGACGAAAATGGTTTGCAAAACCTCCAAATCTTCATGTATGCACGAAAATCTTGGATGGATGGAGAGCTAAAGAGGTGGGGAATGAGGTGGTGTGACTTCATGCAAAACCTCCAAATCTTCATGCATACCTCAAATCCTTGTTCTTGAGGTGGGATTTGGGGAGGGGAAATGAGAGAGCTTGAGGGAGGAGAGGGAGTTGCTGCCCTTCCTTGCTCTTTGGCCAGTTGGAGTGAGCAAGAGAGTGTGTGAGAGAGAGGGAGCACGTGAGATAGTGAGGGAGTGAGGTGGAGGGGTGGGACTGCTGCAGCCCAAGAGAGGAGAGGGTGTGGGCCGGCCATGTGGGCCCACATGCTAGAGAGACAAACAATTTTGGCTGAAAATATTTCTATCCCTCCTCAAAATTCTTCTCTCTTTTATTAGCTCAAGAGAGGGTACTCTAGTGCTCCAAAATTCTAAGAATTCTTGTGCAGTGATAACAAAACGAGCCGAACCCTATTTAAATTGGATTCACCCTAAAAGCCTAGGTGAGACGTAAACTAAACAAAAAACTCTAACACATGGTATTTTCATAACTCAACGTAAAGTTAAATTGCCATAATGATTTAGCAAGAACTCCAATGCTAACCAATTAAACATGATGCTTATGATGCATGATTAAGCTTATTGACATGATTACGAGTTTGGGACGTGACACCGGTGAAGTGCTTGTTCCTCTTCTTGTTCTTCACGGGCAGCTCCTTCTCTTCTAGCTCCCATCCTTGCTTGAGGACGTGTTGATGTCGTTGATCGCTGCCACAAAAGCTCGTGAAGCCACCTTGACCATCTTGTCATGGTTCTTGAAAAAGACCTTCGTGTGTCTTCTTGTGCTTGTCATGGTCATAGTTGTGGTCTTCCTTCTTCTTGAGCTTAGGGCACTCTGCCTTAAAATGAGAGGTGTCACCACACTCATAACAAGCAAGAGAGCCACCTCTCCTCCAATCTCATCGGTTGTTGTAGAATCGGGTGAACTTCTTCATGATCAATGATAAATCTTCATCATCAAGTGCATCCATCTGCTCTTCTGTAATAGAGACCAAGGAAGATAAAACAAATCCATCAGGTGAAGGGTTAACAGAAGAAAAACCAACTCCTGCTTGTCTGCCACTACTAGATCATGAAACTAACGCCATATTCTGAGATAGGGGGTTTCCTAGACCCATCCTAGTCTCCTTGGCTAACTCTGTGGATTTTAGCTTATCGAAGAGTTCATCACATATCAATGTATCATAACTGGATGATTCAATGCTAGAGATCTTTACTTCCCAAATGCTATGGTCAAAAGCATAAAGAAGCTTGATCGTCCTCTCTTGATCAGAATAAGGTAAAACCCCAATGAATCTAAGATTGCTAATAATCCCATCAAATCTTGCAAATATAGCATCCAAACACTCTGGGTCCTTGCACAAACATTTGATATTCCTGATTTGGTTAGTGCCCTCATAAAAGACACTAAGAGTGGACCAAATCTCTCTAGCAGTATGGAGGTGCTGAACTCGATCAAACTCATTATGACTCAGACTAGTGAACAATATATTCCTACTCTTATTATTAGTTTCATATTGTTCAATTTGGGACTAAGAAGTGTGAGCGATAGGAATTTCATAGTTGGAGCCTACAACCTTCCATATAGCATTTCCTTGGCTTAAGAGATAAGCCTCTATACACACCGTCCAATACGAAAAGTCACGACCTTCAAAGAACGGGATCTTCCCATGTCTCTCTATTATCACATAAAGATTACAAAGCTAGTTAAGGTCAACAAGCGATCAAACATGGCTCTAATACCAACTGTAGGATTGAGATAGGCAACTAGAGGGGGGAGGGGTGAATAGGAGCCTCACCAATTTTTTGGATGGTCTATCCCAATATTTCATCCGACGCTCCTCAAAATAAAACAACGGAAGCTAAACAAAATGAGATAGCAAGTCACAATGAAATTCTTTAAAGAAAGCATGGCTCCCATGGATGGAATTGAACCCTAGGTTCTATAGAGCACCATTCCAAGAGGCATAGCCATGAAACTTGCAACTAGAACCGAAAACACACAAATCAAGGTCCCTGATGAAGAAATTCTCCAAGTTGATAGATCTAGAGGCAAAAGATTGTTCAAGACCAACTTGTATGAGATTCTTATGCCTCTAGCAACAAGAAGAACAACTCTAATATGGTGGAAAATTTTAGCTCATCAACAGAAACGAAAATCATCACAAAAATGACGAACACGCAAACAAAATAAGGAAGCCAATAGAGGAAAACTAGAAGGAAATAAACACAAGAATAAGAGTAAACAAGTTCTTCATTACTTGTAGAGGAACATACTAATTTTGACATATTACAAAATATTTTTCTCATAAAGCTCTCACATAATACATAGACTAAGCACTCCTCTCTCTCTCTCTCCTAACACCCTAGCACACAATCTCAAATGGTTGGCTCAAGAGGCTATGATAGCCCCCTCCCTTTATTTATAGGCCTTGGGAGTTTCCTTAACCCATAAGTTCTTCTGTTCCTTTTCCACCCCCTTCTTCCAATACACTCATACTTACCATCGAGAGCATTTTGTCTGACAATTTCCACGTGCACTCCTCCTTCCCATGGTTTTGAGGCCAAACAGTGAAACCGCCTCGCACGCTTCTCAAATCATGACTCAACACCACTTGCTTACACCTTAAGCAAGCCTCATAATATTGACACGTGTACTCTATCTTGCGACCTTGACCGCCGACAAATCTCTCCAGCTCTCGATCCCTCGGGCCGCCTTATCACTTGCACCGTCATCCCTTTTGCTTGACTTTGTCGACACACCATCTTCATCTACCTTCTCACACTTTACTTGATCTTCAAATATATAGCTAGGATCACCCTTGACTCCACCCAGCCTCCTTGATCGTCCGACACCAAGCACCCAGCTTGGTCCCGATCATCCCGTCGTCGATCGTCAACTTGCATCCATCACTTGCATATCATGAGACAAGCACACATGTTTCTCCAATTCTATCTCCAGTTAGTCAAACTCACAAATCTATGTTGAAAAGCTCAACCTAGGAAAATCGTAACACCGGATGTTCCGGTATGTACAACCTCTAACACCGAACCATCCGATGTGTACAAGTCATGTGTCCTATGAAATCCATCTGGAAAAAATTCTGATGAAGCCTCCGGTGTTTACACCATCAATCACCGGACCATTCATTTTGCAATCTCTCCTGGAAAACACTCTAGCGATGCCTCCGGTGTGCACATACTCAAGCATCGGACCATCCGGTGTGCATACATCTCCACCCTTCTAATTTTTTTTTTGGAAAACAGTCCGACGAACCCTCCGGTGTTCATCAACAGACCATCTGGTGAGTTCAAACTCACTTTTCTGAAGATTGCACTTCTCCTGGAGCATAGTTTGGTGCTCTCATCTTCTCACTTGAATACTGGACCATCTGGTGAACACTTCACATTTTTGCCTCTGAATTGAAATGCTCCGCTTTGAACTTCATCTGAACACCAAACCATCTGGTGAGGTTAACTTTCCTCACAACAGACCATTCGGTGAGTGTATTTTTCCTAGCACAAAGATAGAAAACTCCAATTCCATTTTCCCCTCGAACTTTCGTTAGTCTTAAACATAGACAAGCGCAACCAAGCTTATGCAATACCAAAAATCATCAAACCAAATCAACAATCTTGTCAATCACTCATCACATATAAACCAACACTCATTTCAATTTGGTTTCTTAGGCTCCATTATGATGCTCTGGCTGTAAGTTTTCTTGATAGTATTGTGCTAATTAACAACACAATGAGACAATTGCTAATTTTATCAGCTTTTGGTCAACTAAAATTTAGATGTCTCCATTTGAAGGAGCACCAGAAGAATTTGATCAGACAATCTTCCCCGTTGATCATACCAACTACATGGTTATAGCAGCAAATGTGTAACATCCTGAGTTGTAGCGTATAGAGTATAGCAGAATTCACCCCTTTAAAAAATCAAATTATTTAAAACTTAAAATCAAGAAAATATATATTTGAATATATATATATATATATATATATACATGTATGTATATATTTAAATATATTATTTTAGCTAAGTATTCCAAAGAGCACCAAATTAATTTCTAATTTAACTTGTGCAATAAATCGAATCATTTGCATTTTGGTTTATTTGTTTTTATTGTTCTTTGAGTTGAGATTTTAATTTAAATATCCCTCAAATTCAAATCTATTCTTAGATTCATTTCAGCTCAAATCCAAATTTAATTCAAACCTTTTGAATTCAAATCCTCTTCCAAATCTCAGAGCTTCACATCCAAATCCCTAATTCAAATACTCTTATACCATGAATCTTTGGTGATCATGGAATCCTTGATGTGGTGTGGGATATGGCGGGTGATGTATAAAGTGGGTGAAAACTATTTTGACAGTAGCAAGTAGAGTAGTCCTCCGGTAGAGGTTATCTTGGGGCTCGAGTTACCTTTGTGGTATTTATTACCAACTAAAGAGCCTGGGCCGTATAAGTACTGAATCATTACGCCGTCATGTTAAACCACCCCAGTGCAACCATACATCTTGTATAGGTAGGACTTGATCTCACACCCTATTATTTGAGCTAATTATCCACCTTGGAGGTAGGAGATCCAAGGGGAACTCATGAAAAGACTCATTACTGTGCGCAATATGAGAGCTGGCTAGTGACATTGTAATGGTTGTCGAGCCGCGATTAATCCAATGCTCTAGACCCCTGTTTTTCCCGTGGGTAGATCGTATAGCAACATGCTTGATGGGTGCGGGATCTCAGTATGATTCAGTCCTCCACTTGCAATGGTTGGAGGCTAGCATATCACGTGGGTACAGTATACAATCTATACAGAGTGTAAATCTATTCGAATAGCTATGTCCATGATCATGGACATGCAAAGCAATGTTATCACTTGGTTAGACTCGGGGCGTGTGTATCTTTGATGAGTGAGTGTGTGGACTAGATGTACATGTGATGAGGTTGCTGGCTTGATCTACCAAGAGCTGTGTAGTACTAGAGGTACATCAGACACAATGATAGGGACTGCGAAACAAGGTGTAGCCCCTCCTAGGATCGAAAATCTCTCCAAATATATCTTGTTACCTTGTTTATACCATTTTCAAAGTTAACAGTAGATAATATAACTGAATACATGCATAAACTACTTTACGCTTAAAACTAAACCCGTAAAACCTTATCCTGAAGTTATCCTTTATACATCTATCAACACCTTAAAGTAGTAGAAAACTTGTTGAGTACATTCCATACTCATTCTTGCTATCATTCAGATGAGGAATATGATGCCAACTTCGCTGGAGACGAAGGTGCAGATGAGGAGTAGATTAGAGATCGCGTTCGTACTCTAGCTGCATATGGCTTTAGGTAGTTGTTCTGTTGTCTTTTTTATGGCCGGTAGGCTAGGTTTGTAATATACCGTATGGTTTGAAGACATGTTGTAATATATAACCTTTATATTTTTATATACGATGTATGACTATGATGCTATAATTATTGTACTATACGTATTAGCTACTTGATTCAAGAACTGATACAGTAAGCATAAGAGATCCTAAGAATAAGGTCTCACAAAATGATGCCTCAAACAGATTGCATGTTAACTTATTTTGTGAGAATGCATTACATAGTAGCATGCAACCTTATGTTCTAATCTCCAAAACTTTAGTGCGTGTATAATTATCACAATCTAACTGAACATTACTTACCACTACAAATTTTGCAGGAAGTTTTAATATCATGTAACCATGTATATTAGAAATAAAACAATATTTAGTTTTATGACTTCATTCAATGCAAAATAGCTGCAGTTCCTGATGAAACTTTATTTGTTGGGCATGATCATGACTTGAGTAGTCTGATCACATTGTTCCTTAAAGCTCACAAGAATGTTATGCTAGAGCATAAAATTTTTATTTTCTGTTATCCATTAAAAATTGGGGAAATTGTTTTCGAGTAGAAATGTTATTGACTGTTTTGTTTGACACTCGATATGTAGGAAGAGGATCTATACTGACACGGCAAACTTCACTGTGCATTGCGGGGCATGCCAGATAGGAGTCATCGGTCAAAAGGTGAGAATCTTCAAACACAATTTTTTTGTAATGGCGAGTTCTGTTGCTCTTCCTGCTGTTTCCTCGGCAATACATTGATACTGGTATTGACTAAATTGTTAGGTTAGACTATCTCCATTATATACTTAAAAATCAGTCTCATATAATACTATTATATTATTTCTAATATTATTATAGTATTCTCTATTTTTTTCATCTGACTTATATCCTATCTTATATTACTCTTCTTTTTCTTACGAATCCACAACCCCCCATCTATAAACAGTAATGGAGGAGGAGATAGAAGTTAGCAAATTTGAGGTCCCGCAGCCCCTTCCCTATCACTGTATCACTTGAATGAAGGCCCTGCTGGCGCGCGTCACGAGCTGGCGGATCGGCAAAAGCAGTAGCAAAAAGGATGAAACAGTGTTGCTGCTCGGTATTTGCCGACTCCGCTGGAGTCGCCATTACAGTCAAGTCGCATGGGTACTAGAGATAATTATTGGAAGCATTCCCTTCAAAAAATAATTGTTGGAAGCAAGCAGAATGCTATTTGGCTTAATTTAGAAAATCCAACGGTGGTAACATCGCCCAAAACAACTTGCTAGCGAATGCCTAGGTGATTATGTGATATTGATGTAATGTTGTAACACTTTAACCTCCCAACCACACTGTGTACTTGATTTCTTATTCAGCCTTCCTAGCTAACAAGGATGCTGGATGCATGCCTCATCTTATTATGTACCACTATATGGATAATATTTTTGTATCGAGTTTATTTATTAGTGCTTTAAAAAAAATACACAGAATCGTGTATTAATGTGTTGTCTAGGGTAATACTACAGATTGTTTATGTACCACTTATTTTTGGGTTTTCTCATAAATATTCTAATTTGCTAAGTTTATTTGTCATTTTTCTTCTATTGCAGGATTACCATGCCAACAACATTCCAATGCAGCTCTTTTGTGTTTGTAATATAACATTTTTCTGGCGCATCCATCCAACAGTATCTAATAGTTTCATAGTTTGGACCTTTTGAACTCAGAGTTCTTTTGTGTAATATAGACATTTTCTTTTATGTAATATAATGCTTCCTTCTTACCTGTGTATAACTTATTTTTAGGCTTTCTCATATATATTCCATTGACACTATAGCAGCAACAATGTCGCACCGCTTTTCAATTCACATACTGTACTACCAACAGCAAGTGATCAACGGAGGTTATATAGCATGCCAACTGGCGCGTCATATTTCTAGTTTGGTTCTATTATTTGACAACTTCGCTCCCATTAACGCATTTAAGTCCATACTCTTCATGTCATCATAAGCAGACCATGTTGTGTTTACGCTATTGAACTGATCTTGTGCAAAAATTATAATAAAAACTTCACACAACTATGATAATCATGCCCTAGGTGACTTGCGGTGATCCATGAAAACTGACAAGCATACGAGTTCAGTCTAACTATGAAAGAATAAACAATCAAATTTGAGGAGCCCCTCTCAGGGCTCGCCATGTCCTCGTAAGAAAGTCACTTGATCTACTAACGATCGTCCTTCTCCACACCGGATCAGTGCGCCAACTCCTTACATTTAAGCATGTGCTGCTCCACATTCTCTCACAGGGTAGCAGTCACAATGTATCGGGCAGTGGCGAACTTAGCCTAAAATTTTAGGTAATTTTGGGTGAGACGGACATGCCGCCGACATGGGTAACGGCTTGGCGATATAGATATGACGATACCACCATGTACAAGTTTTCAAAAATAAGGGTACGTAATAATGGTTGGGTGTATACTCTCGTATATATAGCTGGAAAGGTCTCCTCTTCGTGAGGAAGTAGTGGGTAAAATAGCCCATCTAACATAGGACTAGGACTCCAATCATATTCCGTTAGGAATTCAACAAATTGTAGAATACAAAGATGACTCATCTAGTTCGTTTACAATTACATAAAAATAGTACGGAAAGTTCTCTTACTATCCTGACAATCAGGACGATCGAAACAGTTCAGTCTAGGCTAGACCAATAGTAACCGTGGATAAATGAGCTAACCCTAGATGGCCGCTTAATTTGAACTGTTTCTTAATACAGTGGAAACACAGGTAAAGTATAGAACTTCCTTCTGCCGATTTCTTCGGAGCCAAAATGATAATAGGCCGAGAATTATAAGCGTCTCGGTTCTCTGTCACACCCTTTGAAAGGCCACGGTGCACACTTGAGACCCCTCAACTCCTCCAAACATTATGGTGGGGTATGTTCGGACATGATCTATGTACCGGAAGACCTGGGACACATTTCCTGCACCTTTATCCGTGTTCTCCTTGCCAAATTTTCTCTTACTGAAGTCTTCCACTTCTTGCAGAAGCTCATCCTTTGTGTGATTACATGATGTTACGATCTGAAAAGATATGCAACAGAAAGTTTCATGTCAATTTACAGATAATGAGGGTACAAGCATTAGGATATAATTTGATCCTGGAGGGCAGGGTCGTAGTATGTAGTTTAAAAAATTTGTAGGAGAAAGTACTGACCACAATGCCACCAGACTCAACCAAGTTCGATACAGATTCCCAATACATTATTCTGAATAAAGAACATATACAAGAAGTGTTAACCACTGAACTGTTTGCTACGAAGGTAAATGTTTTTTTTGAATAATCAAAATATCCAACAAGGTAACTCTCATCTATCTACTGTACTATGTAGTTCTGTAGATCAGAAACTACAGAGCCAATTGGGACTTTGGGAGTCAGAAAATATCATACAACCTAAAGGCTATGGCTGTTCACTATCCCAGGATGGCTTGTCAAGCACTGAACAGTGTTATTCCAGTACTAGCAACGTTGACAACTACATGAGCTAAAAACTCTTTTTGGGGTTTCCAATCAAACTATAGGGGTGGCTCAGAGCAGGTCACAGTTGTACCTTTTTGCACGACCATCTGGATGCAATCCGATGGCATCCAATGTCCCTTTGTCTGTAATAATTTTGAATTTCCTATCTAACTTTGTCTCAAGTATATCATCAACCTGAGATGAGAAAAAAACACAAATACAAGGGATTACAGAGATGAAAGCACCGCAGCATGTCTTACTAAATGCAAAATCATTTGATAAATTTCAAGTATTAGTTTCAAGTGTCCACGAATCCCAAAGTATCACTTTAAGGGACATTAGAAAAATAAGTAATAAATCCAATTTGAATAACGTAATTAGATAGATTCTCATTAACATGATTCTTGATGCCATGATAGTTAAGGCCAGTGAGGAGGGTCTGTTACAGCCACATCTAGATTTCTCAGTCATCGGGTTTCCATGTATGCGGACGGCGTGGCACTGTTTCTCCGCCCCAATGCGGCTGAGCTGGGTCTCATGATGAGCATTCTAGAGGTGTTTGGTGAGGCCTCGGGGCTGAGAACAAATGTGCAGAAGTGTTCAGTGCTCCCCATCCATTGGCAAGAGCAAGATATCGAGGAAGTAACAGCAACAGTACCATGTGAAGTCTCTGCATTTCCTTGCAAGTATCTTGGGCTTCCTCTTTCAGTCAAGAAATTGACGAAAGCCGACCTCCTTCCTTTGCTGGAAAAAATTCTAGATAGTATCCCGGGTTGGAAAGCTGGCCTAATGACAAAGGCCGGCCGCGCAACGCATGCTAGTGCGGTTCTCACTGCCATCCCCATACACCATCTTATTGCATTGGGCATTCCTAAGTGGGCAACTAAGGCAATTGATAAAATGCGACGTGGTTTTCTTTGGAAGGGTCGCAAAGAAGCTAATGGAGGAAATTGTGCGGTCGCATGGTAGTGGGTTTGTCGTCCCCTGGAGCTGGGTGGACTTGGCATTCCCAACCTCCAAATTCTTGGGTGGGCTCTCCGAATGAGGTGGCTTTGGCTTAGGAAAACTGACTCGGATCGTCCGTGGTCTGGTCTTGACTTGCTGGTGCACTCCAACGTCAAGGCCTTGTTCGCAATCTGGGTCACGTCTTTGGTTGGCAATGGCTCGACCACTTTGTTTTGGTCTGATAGATGGATCCATGGAAAGTCTATTCAAGATTTGGCACATGCCCTCGTTGCACTCGTTCCAAAGACAGCACTGGATCAATGCACGGTTGAGCATGCTCTACAAGACCGCTTCTGGGTGCGGGCCATCAAAGGGGGTTTATTCATGGTGGCTCTTATCCAATTCTTCCAAGTCTGAGACACTCTTCAAGGCTTGGAACTCAATCCAAGAGAGGTTGATCAGCATATTTGGCATCATGATTCTTCCTATCCCTTCTCTACAAAGTCAGCTTATTTAGCGTTTTTCATTGGGAGCACACATTTTGAACCATGGAAGAGGCTCTGGAAATCGTGGGCACCGCATCGCTATAAGTTCTTCCTATGGCTACTGATCCTCAACCGCTGCTGAACAGCGGATCCGCTAGCGCGTTGTGGGATGCCTCACTTGACGAACAACCCGTTTTGCGATCAGGAGGAGGAAACTATACAACATATTCTTTGCTCATGTGTCTTCGCAAGGGAGTTATGGTTCAGGCTCCTCAATCTGGTCGGACTGCAACAGCTCGCGCCTTCCAGTTCAGACCTAGTCTTCTCTAAATGGTGGCGCATGGCTCAACGAAGGGCGGGCAAAGAGCGGCGCAAGGGTCTCAATTCCTTGATAATTTTGGGAGCTTGGTGGTTATGAAAGCATCGCAACGACTGTGTCTTTAATGGGGCCGCCCCGAAGGTGGAGATCGTCTTGCAACAAATCTCAGCGGAGGTGCAACTATGGGTCACAGCAGGAGCAAGGATGCTTGGTGCTTTGTGGCATGGTTAGAGCGTTGGGTTGTTACATAGGCGGTGTTGGTCGTGGGAGCTCTTGTCCTCGTGTAGTCCTAGCAATGCTCTTTGTTTTTGGGTTTGGTTTTCTCTCTTTGAGCCTCTTGAGGCTTTGTATGGGGATCAATTTCTTCTTCTATCTTAATGCAAAGGCGCGCAGATCTCATGTGTTCGGAAAAAAAAAACATGATTCTAGATAGAGATACAAAAATACTTTCTTTTTATATAACTGTTGAAAAAAAGCTATATTGTTCTCATACAACCTTTGCCTTTGGTGTTGTAGGACACTATATAAAGGTAAGTCCCAAATAACACCCATAACAACAAAGCATAGAATTTCTAGAAAAAACCGTAGTTGGAGGCAAATTTGTAGCATTCATAGAAAGAAAAAGGTTCAATTTGAACATAGTATACTAACCAAAAAGTTTATTGCAGCAAATCCATCACGAGCAGCAAGGTGTCTTGCAAGTTCAATGGCTCCTTCACTGTAATCAGTTCCTGTTAAGTCTGTAAACCTGTAAAAAATGCAAATACTGTTTTGTTCGCAATCATACGACCTTCAGAAGAATAATAAGGATGAGTATGGCAGTGGCCACAACACAACCCTAGATGTGTGATAGCACATTTATCATATATCAAAAGTCAAATACTCAAAACGCCCCAATAAAAAAATGAGTGTACCACGTTGTGCACACATTATTAAAGTTGATTAATAACTTAAATAAATTAGCATAAGGTCCTCACTTCACTGTGTGTTGCTTGAATGATGTTTCCTTGACTCTCAACACTTGTAGACTATTTATAATTTCCAAAGAGTGCCATCGAAAGGTGCTTTTAGATGAAAGTATGTCGTTTTCCGCTAAAAAAAAGTATGTCGCTTTATGAAAACATGCATATAGTTTTCAAAAGGGTGCTATAAAAAGGTCTCTTTCAATTAAAGGTTGTTTTTTCATTAAAATATGCACACATTTTCACTAACATCCACCAGTTCAATAAAAGGTGTCTAATCAAAGTGTCTCCTAGGTATTTAAGATATGATGGCTAATTTTTTATTTGAGTTCTTCTGACGGCCATAGTTTAAGAGGTGATGTGGCATGATATGAATGTTGCATTAGGAGTCATTTTTAGAGTAAATAAGGACTAGATGACGTCATCTATTGATCTGTACTGAACATGTAGAACTTGTATGAACAAGATAACAGGTGAATTGACACAATCAGTTGAAGAAACCTACAGCAGGCAAGTGGTTAACAAGATTCTGTGTGTTACTCAACAACATTACGTTATTTTCAGGGAGGTGATTAAAACATCATGAAGATAAACCGGGTAGTACCCCTGCTTTGCAAGCGCTTGCAAAAGAAGGCCGTTCCCAGTTCCAACATCAAGCACAGGGTAGTTGGAGAATACTTTTTCATCAACTTCACATTCGATGCTGTCATTACCAGATGAAATCCCACCTGGAATAATGTTGCACAAATTTTTCGTCCAAACAGCAACTGTATCCATTACATCTTCACCAAACCTACAAACAGGAGATTCTGCTGACAACCCAGTATATAAAATCCTTTAGCACTCAGTACTCCAGGGAAAATTGCAAGAGGAAGTTTAAAGAAATAACAATGAATCATAATTTCCTAGAACCAAAGAATCCCCCTTGATAACTAAGTGGAGGATATAACCAGGTAAAGGTTATTATTTGCGATCTGAATTCTGAGTTCAAGGTGCCAAAAAAAGTGAATGCAAGTATCCATGCACAGTGACTCATTTGCGATCTGAATTTTAGACTTAGTAGGACCAAAAACAAGTATATGAAGTGCAATTTCAGTTATACTAGGCATGAGGGAGAAGGTGTTAGTCTCGATGGAGAGGTGGTTCCCAATAAGAATACCTTTCGATATATGGGATCGATGCTACAGAGGGATGGTGATATCAATGGAGATGTTAGTCATAGAATCAAAGCCGGATGGGTGAAATGGCGCCAAGCTTCTGGCATTCTCTGTGACAAGAGGGTGTCACAAAAGCTGAAAGGTAAGTTCTACATGACGGCAATTCGACTCGTGATGTTATATGGCGCCGAATGTTGGCCAACTAAAAGACGACATGTCCAACAGTTAAGTGTAGCAGAGATGCGTATGTTGCGATGGATTTGTGACCATACAAGAAAGGATCAGATCTGAAATGATGATATACGTGATATGGTAGGGGTAGCGTCAATTGAAGAAAAGCTTGTTTAACATTGGTTGAGATGGTTTGGACATACTCAACGGAGACCTCCAGAGTCATCTGTGCATAGCAGGATAATGAAGCGCGCTGATAATGTGAAGAGAGACAAAGGTCGACCAAACCTAACATGGGAGGAGTCTGTAAAGAGAGACTCGAATGAATGAAATATCCCCCAAAGAACTATCCACGGATAGAAGCACGTGGAAGTTAACAATCCACGTGCTAGAACCATAACTTATACTTCAGTCTCCTTGTACCGTTATTACTTTATTTTTTACTATAACTCTATTATTATTATTATTATTATTATTATTATTATTATTATTTTCTCATCATCTTTTTAGTTGGATCTTGTGGGTTCTATCTCTAGCCTACCCCAACTTGCTTGGGACAAAGGCTTTATTGTTGTTGTTGTTGTTGTTGTATATACTTGCACCTGAAGAAATTTATTGAACATATCTAACATGACCACAATGACTAAAACAAAAATTGGAGCTAATAGTAAACAAAACCAACCAAAAATAATGATATTTCGTCACCAAATATTTTAATCTGATTTTGCCAAATTTGGACAAATCGAAGTTTAAGTAATATCACTAGTCACATCAGGAAACTAGTTAATGTAAACAACTTTGGATTTATTGCAGAAAAGAACATGAAAATATGTCATTTATTATTTACTTAGTATGAAGATTTTGATAGTTGGTACAAAAAAGGACAGGATGCGGTCACCATATTTCTCCAGTGTGCCCATGTTCCTGAAAATTTGCAAGATCTTCTGAATAAGAAGCATCCCAATAGCTTTGGAGACCCAGCATTGATCCTTCATCATCACCAGGATCTTGATCATCCTTGTCAGAACTGCCTCAATGCAAGGACATTTTAGAACACATTATACAGGAAAGATTTGTTTTAAGTATGTAAACATATATCAAGAAGATTCAAGGATAAAAAATAAGCAGGCAACTGAATGGGTTTTCCATTCTTGACAACTGTACCCAATTGCAATATACCAGATCTAGGAGGTTCATCTGACCTCGAACAAGAGATTGCACATTACAGGTTTCCAGGGTCTGAAGAAATTGGTGTATTCTATTAAAGAGACCAGAAATATGCTACTTCCATACAATGTGGTGGAGTGGCACACCCCTGCCTCTTGGTCTCATTCCTCCTTGTGACATTAGATGTCAAGTTGTCAATCTTTGTCTTTTAGAAGGGACTCAAGAGGATTTTCCCCCTGGGGAAACAAACATGGTCCTACAGGATTTGTAGTCCAGTGGTGGGAGGAAAGGTATGTTTACACCTAATGTATGTGTTTATCATTGATTAACTGACACCAACCTGGGGTAAGAAACAACACTGTGCTATTGGCTTGGCAATCAGGGATCCATTCTATTTGATAGGAGTTGGGTTCATGTAATCTCCAAATATCACTAACCATACAAAAAACTCGTCTTTCAAGGCAAAAAACTGAGAATGATTTTTTTCAGTAAAATGAATTGTTTGCTCTTATCACGAAGTTCTAAGTTCCTCACAAAATGGCCAACAGGGAAGTTCCTTTCATTTTGCATAAAGGACCGATAAACACAACATTAACAAGCAACAACACGAAAAATTGGACATGCATATGGTCGTCCGATGACAATAATCAGCAAGTCGCCAAAAACACCCCTCATATATCCTCTTTTCCACAGATTCGATCCTAAACATAACCATCAAGCTAGACTTAAACAAAATGTGCACAAAGTAAGGTACTGACAGCTACCACAAAACACCATAACCCCGTATAGCAGCTAAAGGAACAATCTCTCGACGAGATCAAGCATTATCGGTCCCTCCACAGTTTACTAGATCTATATCTCGAAGTCGCTAGCGTCCAATTCGCACTGGAATGAGACAATTCGGCACAAGTTGGCATATTACCAGTAATCGGAGGCGGCGGAGGGGAAGTTGGCGGAGGCGGAGGCGGAGGCGGCGAGCATATCGGCTGCGTCGGCGTAGCGCTGGTCGTCGTCGAGCGTGCTCCCGTACTCGCTCCGCACGGACCACGAGTCCGCTGCCACGGAGCGTTCGTCGTCCGACGCCACCTCCAGGCCGCCGCTGCCGCCGGCCCCGGCGACGGAGGGCGGGAGCTGGGGGCGGGGCGGGGTGCCAACCGGCAGCTCGGGCTCCTCGGGCGTCAGCCTTATTCCGGCCATGGCGGATCGGGTATTCGGGTGGGAGATCGCGACGAGGGCACGGCGGCGGATGCTAGGAGTGTGGGGTGGGGGGCCGCTACGGGTTTTGGTCAGTGCGTGTTGGCGATCCGTAAATGCTGATGGAGATGACATTTCCTTGTCGGGTCTGTGCCTTGAAGGCTTTGACCCTGACCCTGCCAGCCGCTGTTACACGCAAAACGCATAACAGTAGTGTCAGAATTTAACCGTTGTTGCACGCAGAGCTCTAGTTTCTTCCTCTATATTAGATTTTAAAATTATAGATTAAATAAAATACTTTAAGTCTCTATTTTTAATCTAAATTATAAATCAAATGAACCATTAAATATTTTTAGTATATTATAACTCTAGCTCTACGAAATTGTGAAGCTACCAATATCTAACTCCAAATATTCTTAGACTTAAAAGATCTCTCAAACACTACAACCTTCTCACTCTCATCTAGTATGTTACCGAAAGAATCATGTTGCATTGATGTCACTACACTACTTCAGGTGATACAAAACGTCATGACAGGTTGGAAACTGGAAAGGGTGACTAAAAGAAAAGAAAAGGTCTGATTCAACTGTTATAGCCTTTAGAGTAGCCTTTAGAGCATTTTCAACTGTTATAGCTGGATGTTATCTTTTATTTGTCTCAACTTATTTCTCAAAAATTATCCGGGGTCTATCGTTCCTAATTTTTCATACCTTATAATGCCTAGAACTATCTCTTAATTACTTTTCATAAAAAACTAGCTCTCTAAGATTTCTCTCCACATCAACAAAATAATAGCTAGAAGTTAGCTCTTATCTTCACTCTATATATTTTCTCTCTCTACAACTACAGTAATAAGAGCTAGTATTGTCTATAATCATTGGAGTTACCCTTCCTGCTATACACCACCCATGTTTTGCCCCTTTTTCGGATGCATAATTGGCATCTGAATTTTGAGGGGATCCATGTAATAGCATTCTATAAGATCTCTCCTCTTCATTTTTTTTTTGAAACAGAGAGGGAAGCTCACCACCCCAATTGTCATATTAAAAACCGATAAAACATAATCTCTCCTCTTCGTATGGAGTCTAACGCCCTATCGATGAAAAACACATAAAACTAGTTTGACCATGTATCAACGGACAAAGAAACATGTGGTATGACGACAATTGGCAAAGCTCTGGCAGCACATATGTAACATCCCGAGTTTTAATTTTTAGATTATAACAAAATTCACACTTTTTAAAAAAAATCTAATTATTTAAAGCAACATAAAATAAAAGAAATATATATTTAACTAAGTATTCCAAAGTGTACCAAATTAAATTTCAAATTAACACTTGCAATAATTTGATTCATATGCATTTTGGTTTATTTGTTTTTATGTTTTTTTAGTGGAGATTTAAATTTGAATGTCTCTCAAATTCAAATCTATTATTGGATTTTTTTTCAGCTTAAATCCAAATTAAATTCAAATCCTCTCCCAAAAGTCAGAGCTTCAAATCCTTTCTAGGCTATAGTCCAATGCACAAGGGCTATAAGTGTCTTGATATTCAGGCTAGTTGTGTCTATATTTCGCGTGATGTGGTCTTTGATGAGCAAGTCTTCCCATTCTCCACGTATACTGGTTCACCTCATATTTTTTTCAAAGGAACTCCTTCTTCCTTCGTCTTCACCCATAATTCCTAGGTGTGTACACTTGGATGATGGGGGCGATTATATGATTAATGAGCATACTAATTTTGTTCCTATGTCGAATGATCCTGTTGCTGTTTCTGATCAGGATCAGGTGTTGGACACATACAACCACGGCATCCTAATCATGGTGCTTGACCATGACAACACTCAATCATATCGCTCGACCACAGTAGATGGCACTTCTGCAACTGCTGCGCTTGACCAAGACACTCAACCACAGAGCTCGACCACAGCAGATGGTGCTTCTGTTGTTGCTGCACTCGACCAGGTGGCCCATCTCGGTGGTCGACTACAACGGTTCTACAGCTGCTGCACTCGATCACGACACTCGACCACAGTGCTTGACCACAGTAACTGCGTCTAATGGCTCGAGTGTGGCAAGGGGTGTTCCTATAGCTACTGATCCTCCAGCAGTGTCGACGACTGCACCAGCGCTCTCACAACCAAGAGCAAGGGCATAAAACAATATTTGTGTGCCCAAGGTCTATACAGATGGCACTATGCGTTATGCTAACAGCGCCATGACCGAACCTTCATCACATGAGGAAGCTCTAAAGGATCCAAAGTGGAGAGAAGCTATGGAGGTTGAGTACAGTGCATTACTTAAGAATCAAACTTTGTGTCTAGTATCTCCACGATATGGGGAAAATCTTATTGACTGTAAATGGGTTTTTAAAGTCAAGAGAAAAGCAGATGGCAGTATTGACAGGTACAAGGCCAGATTAGTAGCAAAAGGTTTAAAGCTACAATTCGTCTGATCTTGTCAGTTGCGGTTTCAAGGGGTTGGAGTATGAGACAATTAGACGTACATAATGCGTTCTTACATGCATTCTAAAGAGAATGTGTTCATAAAACAACCACCTAGGTTTGAGGAAAAATCCAATAGAGGACTTGTCTGCAACCTTAAGAATGCCCTATATGGATTGAAACAAGCCCCAAGGGTGTGGTATTCTCGATTAAGTGGAAAATTGCAGGAGTTTGGGTTTGTCTCATCACGTGTTGATGCTTCATTATTCATATACAACAAAGATGGAGTGGTTATGTATATGCTTATATATGTGGATGATATTATAATCATTGGTTCTTCTAAGGAGGCAATTCGTGATCTATTGATCGATCTTAAAAAAGAGTTTGCTCTCAAGGATCTTGGTGATCTTAATTTCTACCTTGGTATCGAAGTCAAGAAAGTGGATGATGGCATTCATCTATCTCCGTCCAAGTATATTTTGGATATCTCTATAAGGTGAACATGCACAAGTGCAAGCCAGTGACTACACCAATGACTACTGCACAGAAGCTTACTATCCTAGAGGGACAACCACGTGATAAACAAGAGGCTAAATGGTATCATAGCTTGGTTGGTGCTTTACAATATATGACATTGACATGTCTTGACATTGCATATTCAGTGAATAAGGTATGTCAATATTTACATGCACCAACTATACATCATTTGACAGCAGCAAAGAGGATAATAAGGTACTTGAGATATACATCCACAGTTGGCCCAATAATAAGAAAGTCAAACTCAAGCCTTGTGAGTGCTTTCTCTTATGCGGATTGGGCAAGGTGTTCTGATGATAGAAGATCTACAAGAGGTTTTGCTATGTTCTTTGGCTCTAATCTCATCACATGGAGTGTAAGAAAAACAACCCACGGTTTCGAGGTCTAGCATTGAAGCAGAGTACAAGGCGCTTGCTAATGCAACTGTAGAAATTATTTAGGTACAATTATTGCTAGGCGAGTTGGGCATACTTCAGTCAAGGTCGCCTTGTTTGTGCTGTGATAATTTGGGAGCAACATATCTACCTGCCAATCCAATATTTCATGCTAGAATGAAGTATATTGAAGTTGATTTTTATTTTGGTAGAGAAATAGTGTGGGGGAACCGTCTAAACAGTATTCTAGTTAATCACCAGGAGGATCATTATTCACAATCACAACCTCGATGATTAACCAGAATGCTATTCCGATAGTCCCGGCACGTGTTTACTTCCAGGATCAAAACGTGTGCCTTTACAATATATAACATCACAACACAGCTGAAGAAAAAGCAAGTAATTAAATTACATTAAAAATTCTTAAGGATTTACCAAGTTATTACAATTCACAGCAAAAGAGAGCTAAGAGGAGACTAAAACCTGCTCAACTCCTAACCTGCAAAAGAAACTACGCAGCAGAAGACTAAAACTATACAACAAAAGCAGGATGGAGCCACATGCTCAACTCCTGACCTGCAAAAGAAACTACGCAGCGGAAGACTAAAACTATACAACAAAAGCAGGATTGATCCACATGCCCTTATGCTCCATCACAAAAGCACGCCAACAGAGTAGGATGCACTACTCATGCCCGTCACCACCATCGGTAGGCGTGAAGTAGCCAAAGACCAACTCCTCCTTACCTGCAAAACCTGTAAAGCAACTGAGTACGAAGATACTCGCAAGACTTAATCCATAATGGATAACTTATAATTAGCCTGACTCCAAGGATCATGCATTTGAATGAAAATGGTTACATGGTTAAGTAAAATTTACATGCAAAAGCAACTTGACACATACATGTGTGAGCACCCAAACTTAACCAAGAACAATACCACTATACCCTACAAAGGCCAACTGTACATAATTGTAACTGAAACCCTAACGAACATATATGTAACACGAACCATCTCCACCATAACCAACTACAATCTACAACAGAACTCTACGATGGTGCGCATGGACAGAAAGCATGCTCATGACCTAGAGCGTGGCATTTCGAAATGTTTCTACACCCTGCAGGGGATACTCCTTTACCCACACGACACGAGGACCATTCGACTTGTGCCACCCGCTAAAGTGTACACAAGGGGTACTCGTGACAACCTTTCCCAATAAGCCCTAACCATTTAATACATGCATCGCTCAACGTGGAGGTATCTAGAATTACTCCCGGAGCAAACTAGATACCTCTTCCAAGCTCGCCTGCTCACACTGTCGATGTTCAGGTCCAAATGATCACAACTACAAAGGTATTCGGCTCTCATTACCATTAGATCGGCATGTGGTGAGTACGGTAAGTGCTTAAGCCAACGGCAACCAACAATCGGTGCTTAACCGATGCAAAGCGGTCTACGGTATCCGAGCTCCTTCCCCGAACTACCCCGGGAGCCTCCTCCAGGGCAGATGATACCCCTAACACCGCTCACATCTTGTATCATGCTCACCATTCATCAACTCATCATCAATATCATTGTGTAAGTAATTATTATGCCTATGCTCGCGAACGATGAAACATTTCACTACTCGACTTCTACCATAAATCTATGCAATACTAAGCAACTCGTATCCCATTTTAAGTTAAATATTAACATAATTATGTTCGGGCTACAAGGATATGGATCAACAACAATTGAAGGAAAAGATCATGCATCTACATAGGTTCTACCCAATGTATTCCGACATCGACTCAAACTCATGCATACATACATAAGACATAGTTATCAATTTATAACATACAAGATCCAAAGTATTGAGATAAGTATGCTTAGATGCTTGCCTTGTTGATTTGGAGTTTGCCTTATGCTACCCACACAACACTCGCAAAATTCGGGGAGATGGACGTCGTCTTCAATCACCACCGGGTCACACGTCGGTTCTCCGCTCACTAGAGAAGAACGTATGCAATGATGAGTATGATTGAAGTGCAACAATGCATGACACAATATGCATAAAACACGTAAGATGTGCAAGACACACGAATTAATGTCACACTAAGCGATCTAAACGAAGTCAGAAAAATATCAGGAGGCCAGAGTATCCGAGTTTCGAAGCCTCCGGGCCAACCTCTGGGAGAGGATTCTCTGTTAGCTATTTTCGATTTAACCCAGAACCTCTGGGTTGGTCTAGACTATCCGGGTTGTGCCGAACATTCCAGGTGAGGCTCTGGACGAGGGTGCTCGGTTAAATCTGCCGGTTTAACCCGGACCCTCCTGGCTTACCCAGATTATCAGGGTGGGGTAGACTTAGACATTCTCAAAAATTTCCCTCAGGTGATTCAACTCGCATGACATATCTACGCTAGATAAACATGTATATGCCCTATCCAAATGATTCTAGACCCAACTTACACCCTAAACCCTAACGATTTTTTAATACAATTCAATGGGCTTTCTCTTGTTGAACCTGGAGTATCCTGGTTTACTCGGAGTATCCAGGCTGTCCAGAACAGCCGTTTTTGAGGGGATTTTAGGGTCGATTTGATTTGCGAGCCACACCAAGTCTAAGGAAAATATGCTAGGGATAGTTCAAGGAGTCTGGAACTCACTCATCAACCTAGCAACATGATTTCATTGTGGGCGGCTTGGCGATCAGCGGAGGCAAATCGATCGGTTTCACCAGTAGCACGAGGTTCCTTGCCAACAACTCCACACGCTGCCGCAACTCCTCGAGCTCCTCCTTGATTCCATCCACCGCCAAATTGATCTTTGGCCTCCACACCGCCATCTCTGTGACCGTCTCCAAGATCATCTTATTTGATTCCTGCAGCCTGGTCAACGCTTTGGTGATCTCGGCAAGTTGCTTATCCATCTCCATCGCTCTCTTTTGCTCCCGTGTTTGGTACTATGGTTTCTTCAGGTATTTCGGTGTCTCTAGGTCTACGGGTTCTAATACCAGATGTCACGATCCTCATGAGGAGAAGAAGATTAGAGGATTGGAGAATTGGAGAAGAAGACATGGAAGAAGAGGGTGATAGCCGAAGAACAGAGGACAAGTTGTATTAAATTAGTCATGTCTGCTAGCGTGATCCCTCCGCTCACCTCTCTGAGTTCTTACACCATCTTCAACGGTTTTCCGTTAGGATCTAGAATCTTTTTACGAAAGCATTTTTATTCCTTTCAGCGCTCTAACGGTTTCTCTTTACGGTTTTCATCACGAAGGGATTCACAATGTCATTCCCTTCATGACGGGATTATCTCTCTTTTCACTTCACGAATCCCTTCGAAGAGAAGCTATTGGAGATGAGAGAAAATAAAGGAAATAAAAATGGGGAGAAAAATCGAGAAGGGAACGAAATGAAGGAAATATGGTTGGAGATGGTTTTATAACTAGTCTGAGACAGAGATGACCAAATGGGCCACTCGGGCCTGCCCGGCACGGATCCAGCTCGGCACAGCCCGATAGGCCTGACTACTATAACGAGCCGTGCCATACCGGCCCGCGTGCCGCGTCCTCGGCCCACGGCACGGCCCATCTTCCACCGTGTCGTGCTGGGCCAGCCCACGGCACGGTTGGCATGACGGGCCCGGCTGACACGACAGGCCCGGCGGGCATGGTGGAGGCACGCTCGACCCGGCAGCACTCCAAAAATAGAAAAAAAAAAAAAAAATAATAACTACAAAATTCCCAAAAAATCAAAAAAATATAAATAAATAAATAAGAGCTTTATTGATTGGTTGCCTCGTTAAAAACCTTTCTACTAGAAGGAAAAAGAGTACAACCTATGGCTATACTCCGAAAATTATATGATTTCATTAGAAACCCCAAAATTTTGCTTGTAATATTTAATATACTTCCTCAAGTGTCCCGTTTCATTTGGAGATCTGTCACCTAATTCATGGCTGCATATATTACACTTAGCAAATCTTACCTATTCCCCGTTAATTTCTCTAAAGACCTTTTCAAAATGTTGCCATACCCATGACCATGCACGCGAGTTCTCGGCGTCTTGATCCATGAATGAAAATATGGAATTGATCTCTTGAAGTGGGCAAGTGGCTACTGGCTAGCAAGTAGAAAAAGAGAGATAAGTGGTCGATGAGATCACAGGACACAGGGAGTTTGAGATGGTATTTATAGGCCAAGACGAGAGGTAGGTGGCAAGTCGTTTTCGAAAAAAATAAAGAAAAATCATTAATAAAATAAAAAAACTTAGAAATAATAGGGACACATAATTAATTCTAAAAATAAGCTTTATTGATAGGTTGCCTCATTAAAAACCTTTCTAATAAAGGAAAAAAGAGTACAACCTAGCTCAAAAAATTAAAAATTACACATTTTCATCAACATCTAGATACAAATTATAAAATGAATCTTCAAGCTCAGTGTTCTCTGCAGTGTGTCGCATTCGTGCTTCAGCTTGTTCCCAAACTTTTACTATGTGAGTATTTTAACCATCTCACTTGACAGATTTGTTCTTCTCTCTTCGATTATCCTTCCAGTAAGACTGAAGGTAGCCTCAGAAGAAACTATAGATATGGGAACCGTTAATAAATCTCGTGCTAACAGTGAAAGCACTGGATAATTTGTCTTGTGCTCATGCCACCATTGCAGTATGTTGAAATTTTCTTGTTCATGGCTAATAATGTTGTTGTCGATGAAGGTAGTTAGCTCCCCTCCAGATCTTGGAATTCCAGCACTCGTAGTCATAGACGATCGTGACGAAGGTTCTGAACTTCTTGATGAAGAACCTCCACCAAATATTTCTCCCCCACATTGTTGTCTTCTTACTCGTTGTGGGTGCTAGTGGAGGTCGTTGCAAGCGAACTCTGGCATACTTTGTTTCATATTTACTATAAATATTGAATAACTTAGAACGAATATTAGTATAATAATAGAATAATCATGGCCAAGAGCATCACCTAGAATTGTGAGAACTCTAAAAAAAACTGCGATTTTAGCTCTAGGATCTAAAATAAAGGCAATGCATACAATAAAGGAATTTTTTTCTAATATTTTAAAAATTTAGATTTCATAGGAACTACACAATCTCTTAGAAGATTGTCATTTTCATACATGTTTAAATAGGTAGCAATTTCAACAATATTATGCACTACTAAACAAGATGTTGGATATTAAACTCCGGATAAACTTACAGTTGAATCATAAAAAAATTCAAAAAACTCTAGTATCCCTACGGTAATATACCAATGCGCTTTCATGAGTAAAGTTTGACCCCTATGCTGATGATAGTGTGCATGAATAAACACACCAAATGTGCTCTTATATGGCACAATATTTTTGAGAATCATGAAAGTTGAGTTCCATCTTACCTGCATGTCCATAGCAAACTTACGTGGACGCACACCCATTGCAACACATATTGCTTATATGCTGCAATTCGTTGGTTAGAGGAGTTTACAAAAGATATTGCAGTACGAAAATTGTCTAGGTATTGTGACAACCTCTTCAAATGGATTTTACTATAAGATTGATAATATGACAAGCACATCGTTGATGTAACAAGAAAGATTCAGCATATGTACTATACAACGGAGTAAAAATATCCATAGCTCTAGAGTTTGCACCGGTATTATCTAAAGTGATAGAAAATATTTTATTCGTCAGACCAAAGTCTTCAACTACTTGAGATATTTTTTCAGTAATATTTTCACCGGTATGCGCGTTGTCAATCAACCTAAAACCTATTATTCTCTTTTCTAATTCTCAATCATTATTAACAAAATGAGCAACAACACTAAGATAATCCTCTCTAGCCCTACCTGCCCATATGTCCGAGGTCAAAGCAACTGAAAATGTACATGTTTGCAACATTTCTTTAAGCTTGCTACGACACGTATTATAGTATTTTATCATATCCCTACTATTTGTCTGTCTAGAAACATGTGTGAACCTAGGATTATGAGCTTGCTTAATGTAATCTTTAAATGCATGAGACTCACCAATGTTGAGTGGTAGATCCGCTCTTGCAATGAAGCAGCATAACTCTTTTCAAGCATTGGCAGAGTCATACTCCTAATGATGAACAGAGCCGTCGGGGTTGTACTGCAGCACCGTCTGCTTCATGGCTGCTCCACTCTTTCTCTTGCAAGTTGTCACGTGCCTCTTCAAATGTCTCGTTCCACCTGAGGGCTTTGCAGATAATTCATGTTTGCAAATATAACACCTAGCATACCTAATACTTACCCATCTTCCTCTCTGTAGAACCTTGCCAAACTTCGGAAGTACCGGCTCTTGATCTTTTAGAGCCAGTGCTTGCTGATACGTGTGCACTTGTAGAGCCTGATGATAGAGGTGCTGTCGCATCACCTGCATGTGAACCAACCAGTGGTTCACCGTCTGGTCCATCATCACCTGCAGCACTGGTATCAAATGGGTCGTAATTCTCTGTGAGTCCTTGGAGAGAAAAATCATGATCAATGGATGTATTATGATCATGATCACCGGCATCCATGATCAATGTCGAATGCCACTAAAAAAATGCAAATATTCAGAGTTAGAAATAATCAATTAATAAAACTCGAATGAACAACGATGCAAAAAAACCACCAAGATTTCTTCAACATCAAAACAGCAGGATGACGGTTTTGGAATTGCTCGGATTTTTGGCAACAATTCAAACTAATTTTGCCAAATTATCGCTAATTCTCAAGAACTTTGAGACAAGAATGAGAGAAGAAGACAAAAGAGCAAATGGTGTTGCTGGTGTGCAATGGAATGGCAAGGTGATCCTTTATTTATAGGTGAAAATAGTAATTTTTGTAATTTTTTTGAATTTTTTGGAGCTCAAACGGTCACAAAACAGCTATAAAATTAAAAAATACCGGGTTAACGGATTAAACGGACCGTTCCAGACCCATTTAACCTGTTAAACCCGCGTGTAGTCCGTGCCCCTGCGTGCCTCCATGTGCCGAGCCCACGCACAACGGCTATAGGTCGTGCCGCCTAGGTCGGTCGTGCCGCCTGGGCCGTCGTGTGCCGTGCCGAGTCGGCCGTGCCTCCTAGGCCACCGTGTGCCCGAGCCGGTTCGTGTCGTGCTCGTGCCTGCGTGGGTTGGACTGTGCCCGTACTGGCCCAAAAAATACGGGCCTTACCGTGCTGGCCCATCGTACGCGCCGGCCCGTCGTGCCGCGCACTCAGCCCAAGCACAGCCTAAGACCTCGTGTCGTACCGGCCCGACCCATCTAATCTTGGACCGTGCCTACAGTATCGTGCTTCAGGCTGACCCAATAGGCACGATCCATTTAAACATCTTTAGTCTCAGACACACGCACACACACAGCCCACAAAAGCAAACCCAACTACGCAGCCCATTCCGAACTCGGATACAAGAAGTTGGGCCTGCAAGCCCGAGCTGTCCGTCGCCTCTGTTGTGGTCTGGCAATAGCTGCCCCGCCTGATGTTAGCTGCTCTTGTGCTGAGTCCGGCATTGTGACATGTTCTATGCTATTTCTGCACAAGTCAAGTCTTACACTAGGGAGTAATACCAAGTAAGTACCACTGACTTGTTTTCGTCACTTAAAATCAGACCATAAGACACAGGGTTATGAAAGGAGCTTGCAGCACAAAGAGGTGAAATTAATCTATGATAGTGTGATGAAAAAAGGAATGGAGGACAAATGCCCTACAGAGCCATTCGAGCTGAATATTCTAGCCGGCAGATCTGTCTGAGCACCATAGCTCTCAGACGTTTATTGTCAATGGTGATGGCACGTTTAAGATTGTACTACATAGCAGGGTTGAAATTACTGACCGGAGCTCGGTTACCGAGCTCCGGCGGTAATTGAAAATGTGCGATAACCGCGGTTATCGGTCAAAAATTCAAAAAAAATTGGAGAAAATTCATTTGGTAAAATTTGAAATTTGAAAAAAAAATCGCGATTTTAGCCGTTCGGTAACCGCTCGGTTTTGGTCGGTTACCGAGCGGTTTGGGTCGGTTACCGAGCGATTTTCTCGTATTTTTGAATTAGTCGGTTACCGAGCGGTTTGGGTCGGTAACCGTTCGGTTTTCTCGATTTATCGAGCGGTTTTATCGAATTTCAGCGCAATTCAACAAAAAACCCAAAAAAGGGCTCAACCTTGTAAAATCAATAACTAATTCATCTGAGCTTAAAATCAAGTGAAACAAATTTTGTTGGTTTTCTTGTAACATGATCTACATGATAAAAGTATTTATACTCATAAAAAAGTTCAAAATTTTCTGTGAGAAATTGTATTTGTTAAACCAAGTTAAATGCATAGTTTACTCTTTGCTAATCCAAAAATCATGAAACTAATTTTGTTAGTATTCTTATATGATCCTATGTCTTTTAAAAATACATGAATTCATGAATTAGGTATTGTAACATGCATGATTGTGTAAATGTGTTGTGACTAGATTAATTCATAACTGATCCATCACACCTTAAAAATTAGTGAAACCACTTTCATTAGCTTATTTATACTATAATTTACGTAGGAAAAATAATAGTAGACATGAAAAAGTTAATTACAGTGCTGTTTCTTAACATATTCACTTTATGCTTGTGAACTTTATAAAAATCATAGAGAAATTAATAAAACTTTAAATAAAGTGAAATAAATTTTAAAGATTCTCCTAAAATACGTTTTACACAAGAAAAATATGTGTTTGCATGTTACACTTTTCCTTAATGTGAGTTAATAACTGAGCCGCACACTTCAATTTTTTTCATTTTTTTTAAACTTTCTCCCTATAGAATATGATGCAAACAACATTATTTTTGAAAAAAAATTTCACATAAGGTCTTAGAATTGTGTCTAGTTTTTTAAAGATTTTTATTGAATTTTTTATTTTTTTTTTGAATTTTTTAATTCAAATTTCGATTACCGTTCGGTTTCTGAAATCGGACCGGACCGAGAAGGTCGGTAACTGTGATTTTTAAACGGTTACTGATGCATTTGTGAACCGTGCTACATAGTACATACGCTGTACTGAATGTAAGCCACCGCCCACCACTCCACGAATCGAGGAGGCAATAAGAATGAACCATGCAGGGCCCAGCACGCGCATCAGTAAACAATGATTAAAATTAATATTGAAGACTGTAGCAACAGACTCATATTACTATACAAACAGTAATTCTCTGTATTAATCGTCATTAATGCATAGGATCCGTCCCCGTTACGGATCGGGATCCTGCAGTTGGCACTGTAGAGAGCTACAGTGGAGTGCATTAGGAGAACTTCGCACCCTAGCAGCAGACTCATATTACTGTACAACAGTAATCATCTATATTAATCGTTATTAATGTAGAGAATTCGTGTCCGTTACGAATCAGGATCCTGCAGTTGGTAACTGCAGAGAGCTACAGTGGAGTGCATTAGGAGCACTCCACAACCGTTGATTTGAAGGTAGCTGATTGCATCAACTGCTACAGTACATGGAGCTGCACGCCAGGTCTGCGATGAAGTAGAATCAAATACTATATCTACAGTAATCCGCAGTAAACAACGTTTAATTAATGTTGATGACTGTAGTAACAGACTCATATTACTCTACAAACAGTAATTCTCTGCATTAATCATCATTAATACAGAGGATCCGTGTCCATCAGTTACCAGCTCCAATGGACAGTACAGCGTCAACGAAATCTCGGGTGCCCCTGTCCGACGACCCGCCGTCGGCCACCGCGGCGCTCGCCTTGGCCTTCCATTCCTCGGCTCTCGCCCGCATCACCTCCGCCTCCGGGGCCCCGCTCATGACCTCCTCAACGCACCGGCGCACGGCATCGCGCGTCGGGGGTGTCGGGACTAGCCGGACCCCGACGCCGTACACGTCCACCAGGAACGCGGCGTTGGTGCGCTGGTCGGACCACGCCGGGTACGCGACGACCGGCACGCCGGCCACGAGCGCCTCGGTGGTCGAGTTCCACCCGCAGTGCGTCACGAAGCACCCGACGGCGCGGTGCGAGAGCACGCGCCGCTGCTTGCACCAGGACACCACCCTGCCCCCGCCGCTGGTCGCGGCGGCGAGCGCGTTGTCCGGCAGGAGATCGCGGCTGTCATCGCGGACGACCCAAAGGAACGGTCGCCCCGTGTCCGCGAGGCCCTCTGACAGATCTGCCATCTCGTCGCGACTAAGCTTCAGGACGCTCCCGAACGCCACGAACACCACCGATCGCGTCGTCTGCGCGTCGAGCCACGCCGTGCATTCGTCGTGGCCAGCGTCGTTCTCCGTCTCGAACAGCGGACCAATCGACACGACCGGCAGGTGCGCACGAAGCGCCTCGATGGCTGCGTGCTCGAGCTCGTCGAATGTGTTGACAAGAACCCAAGACGCCGTCTCACGGAGGCTGCGGATGTCCGCGACGAGCGTTTGGCGCCAGATGTAATCCTCGGGCGCATGAATCAGGGACGGGAGGTCGCCGGCGGCCAGCGGTGGCAGCCCGGGAACAGAGACTTGCGTGTCCGCCTCGGCTTCTTCCGAGGTGAAGGCCGCGAGTAAGTGGAAGTAGTGGTAGTACAGCGACAGGACGGCGCAGGACTGCGTCCAAAGCATGGCGCACGGGACGCCCATGGCCCCGGCGGCGCGGAGCGCCCACGGCGCGAATGCGTTGGCCACGATGCACGAAACCGGCCGCCCAGCGTCGGCCTGGCGGCGGATGAGCCCCGCTAGCGCTGCCGGGGCCGCATCTTCGAGGTGGCGCGCCACGTCGTCGGGGACGCGGTAGCGGGGGTCGTCCGGGGCCCACAGGCCGCCGCCACTTAGGTGCTCGAAGCGGACCGCGCCGCGCCTGACACTGTCGAGGGCCGCGCCGTTCTCGTGCCCGACCTTCTTGAGTCCCGTGTGGGGAGCGGTGGTGAAGGTGACGAGGAGGCCCCTGGAGGCGAGGCGCCGGCCGAGGACGAGGAGGGGATTGACGTGGCCCTGCAGAGGGGCGGAGACGAGGAGGACGTGGGGCGTAGGAGGCGACGACATGGCGGGAGACGGTGCTTCTTTCTTGCCTGATCTCCGAAGGCTGCGAACCCGAACTCGACGGCTTCTGCGTCGTGCGTCGGCAGCCAGTGAACAACTCTGGGTGGGCTCCATGAATGAGGAGAAAAGGCGAAATGCCTAACTAAGCTTTGATAAGTCAATCTTCCATTGAATCCTTTCACGGTTCTCGTTCCGTTCATAAAAAATTCTTATTTCCTCCAACAATTTAACAATTTTCTTTTATAATTTTTCTAAAGATATTTTTATTTTTACTCTATTTATTTTGAGATTCTCTCATTTTCACTCACGATTTCTCTCAAATAGAAACAGTTAAAAATAAAATAAAAATAAAAAGAGAAACCACGAAGAAAACTAAATAAAAGAAATATATACGGATGGTCCAATGATGTTTGGATCGTTATTAATTTGTGACAGGTACATGTACATGAATCCGACGCGACAGCCGGACAGCGTCACGTAACACAAACAGCTTATCTTCAGGAGAATTGGACGCTGTACCTGATCCTCGAGACCTCGATAATGATGTCGTCATTCCAACCGGTAATGTTAAAAAATAAAAAAGCACTATGTTTCCTTACTCTTAAATTAAAACATTATAGAAATAATCAATAATTTTTTAAAAATATGTTGTAGAGGATGTTATATTTCTCTAAAAAATTCAACTCAAAAGGTCTATGTATAATAAAATTTATCTTTTTGTTTTTCATTGTATATAGTACATTTTTGTTTGAAATTTTTTGACAGCCAGATGATAGCATCCTTTATAGCATACGTTTTTTAAAAATTTATTATGACTATTTTAATAGTGTTTTGAATTTTTAGAGTAATAGAACATAAGTTTTTTTTATTTTTTAACATGTCGCATATTGGAAGGGTGACATATTTACTTTTTATTTAAGATGTTGCTTTTTGGAAGGGTGACAACTTTTTGTCGCCCTTTCAACAGGCAGCAGTAGCATATTTTGTAACCTTTTCAAATGAACATCTAATTTTGCAATTTTTATTTTTAAAAAATATATAAAAATCGAGATAGTAGGGCACATGTATGAATTTTTTATTTTTATATTTTTCTAACATTAATATTTAAATAAATAGATTCCTGATGAAAAAAATAGTAGGAATATACATGTACCTCTCTCTAAAAGGACTGCAACCCTTTTAGAGAGTGGTAAACACGTCATGGTGGCACGAGTATTCCTTATCGTCCTTTAAGAGGGTGGTTAGGCCTCACCCTTACCTTACCACCCTCATACCTCTTTTTACTGCTCTCTTAAAGGGCGATTAGGGCTTATCGTCTATGCCCCCTGAGAGGGTGGGTAGGCCGCAGCCCCGAGTACCGTAGTATACCGTCCCTTACCGTTCTCTAAGAGGACATTTAGTCCCCCTCCTCCCTCCGCCCCCACTACGCTATAAAAAGGCTAAAATTCAGGTAAAATAGTCATTTTAATCTAGAAAAAAGAAAGAGAGTGGGAGGATAGGAGAGGGAGGTAGCGCGGTAAAGCCCTACTGTTTTTATCTGTGGATTTTGGATCTTAGTTTCTGATAATTTTTCTTGACTTATGTTTTATTAGTAATTAAAATATCACTAGATCTTGAGTTTAGCGACATAACAATAGTTACATTATATGAAACATACGGTTTAGTAAGGTAATAAATGGGAATGAATGCAACGGCCGGTGGTGGGGGTGTTGATCTAGTGCAAGAAGAAGTAAATGCACCGAAATTTAGACAGGTTCGGGCCGCACGGGGGCGTAATACCCTACTCCTGTATGGATACTATAACTGTCCTGAGGAAGTCCCTTAAGGATGTTGCTGGTTACAAGAATCTTAATCTATCTAAGAGCATGGGGCTCCTTGTTCTTCGGCCTGTCTCGTGCTGCTCACTTCTCTGCCGTTGTTTCTCTTGCGCTGTGTTCTTGTCTATTCGTTGCCTCTCAACCGTTCTCTCTTCTTTTGTGCCGCCGGCTGCTTTAAGTACCCGCCGGCCGCAGCGTGCCCCGAACGGAAGGGGGAGCACGAGTTCCGAGATACCATAAATGGAAAGGGCGTCATCATTTCCTCTGGACGAAGTGACCCGGGGTGAAAAACGCGTCGCACGCCCGGTCATCCGTCACAATAAATGCCCTGGCAACGGGCGCCGTGGAGAGGGCCCACTGGGCAGCTGCAGAGCGACCCGACGTGCCCGTCCTATCTTGTTCCCCTGTCACAGCAGCGCGGCAGAATGAACGCCTTGGTCCTTACGACGTTATCCTGAGACAGGCCGGATGGCACGGGACGGGACCCGTACAATTAATAACCCCACGCCTCTCTGCCAGAACATGACAGGAACTGACGCTGAGCGCGGCGGGAGCAGTTGGAGGTGACAGGCCACGCACGCTCTTTAAATGCGGCCTCGGGCCTTTGACTGGCTGACACCTCATCGGTGGGCCCCTCGGGGGCCTCCACCAGGGGACTTACTGGGTCGTCGGGATACCGAGTGCTCGGGGGTACTATTCACCTCCCCGAGCACTCTCTCCCGAGAACGCCCTTTCTTGTCCTCAGGGGACCGAGTGCTTGGGGGTACTGTTCACCTCCCCGAGCACTCTCTCCCGAGAACTCCCTTTCTTGCCCTCGGGGGACCGAGTGCTCGGGGGGTACTGTTCACCTCCCCGAGCACTCTCTCCCGAGAACGCCCTTTCTTGCCCTCAGGGGATCGAGTGCTCGGGGGTACTGTTCACCTCCCCGAGCACTCTCTCCTGGACACACTTGTACGGATCCTCGGGGAACCCAGTGCTCAGGGGCTGCTACACGCAACCCCGAGCACTCTCTCCCGGAACTTCCTTCGGTGAGTCCTCGGGATACTTGGGTGCCCAGGGGCCACCGCCGGCGGCCCCAGGCATGTTTCTCCCGGTACTTAACTCTCCTGGTCGTCGAGGGACTAGGGTGCTCGGGGGCCACCGTATACCTTCCCGAGCACTTTCTTCCCAGTACTTAGATTTCATGGATCATCGGGGAACTGGGGTACTCGGGGGCCACTGACTGTGGCCCCGAGCGCCTTCTCCCAGGACTTGATCTTTTCTCATCTTGCAGGAGAGACCCCGCGGGATGACGCCATGTGGCGGATGGCTGGCCTGGCCTCGGGATTCGGGGACCCCCGGTTCCTGATACACCGACAGCCTCTCTCTCTCTTTTGTCTCTTTTCCCCCACCTATGGCTCTCTGTGCTCTCTCCCTCATTTCCTTCTCTCCACATCCTTGTGTCCGCTCGTTGGAGTTCGCCCCAGCCCATCTCCACGGAGCTCCCCGCTCGTCGCCGCGAACGTTCACTTGCACTGCGTAGTAATCTTCCGCCACTTGGTCATCGATTGCGGCACGGTCGTGCGCGCCACTTTCAAGGAGTTGCTCGCCCAGTCCCTATCCCAATCCTCGACGCCGCGGCGGCAGGCAAAGGCAGCCATAGTCAAGGTAGGCTTGGGCGAGGGTCGGATCCGAGGGATTTGGATCGAGGCTCCCAGCCAGTGTTGCAGCCACCGAGAGGTGCCTGCATGCCGCTGCTCTCTCCGGGGACCATCGCCTCTGTTGTGCCGTGTTCATTTTGGCTTCCATCCATGACGCCCGAAAGCAACAGCAGCAGCCCACCCTCCACCCATCCCCATCGCCTGAGCTCATGAGAAGGAAGTCCACGACGAGTTCCTTCACTACCTCCTGTTGCCCTATAGTCCTCCCTGCCAGACATGAGCTCAACGACCTCTTCTTCCTCTTCGTTGAGCCGTGCGAGCACCCCCATCATCGATCGCTCTAGCCCTCCTCCATCCAAGCCAACCGCACCATGAGATCACCTGCGAGCTGGTGAGACTCCAGCGCCCCTCCCTCCTCTCTCTCTCGGTCGTTCTCATCGTCATCGTAGCTTCATGTGCCACCATCGCCGGGGCCAACAGAGGAGCGACGAGGTCGCTGATCTGTTGCACGTTGCCATGCAGGAGTGAGTTGTGGCCACGCGGTACGGTGAGGGATCGAGCTAGGTCCGCGCGGGAGCGGAACGCAGTAGCACAAGAGCAGGAGCGCGCTAGGACTAGGGATCGAAGAACACCCCTATATTTGGGGGACGGGAGGTTGATTTAGGGGACTAAGGAAATATAAGAAACTATATAGGATATCTGTTGGAGAATGTTTTTTTTATTAAGTTCCCTATATTTAACTTTAAGATATTAAATTTCTTATATTTAACTTTAAGGTATCAGATAGGTATATGTTGGAGTTGATATCCTTCAGGATTCCGGATGCTCTCGTCAATCGGACGCCGATTGGACAGGCTGCCCCACATGGGCAGCACATCGTTTCTCGGTCTTGCGCCGCGGTGCAATTCCATGCTGTCGCCGAGTCTTGGTAGCCAGGCAAACTTCTTTAGAAGCTCCACCACTCTCTCAAACTAGCTATGGTGGTCTATTCCGAGAACATAAATACCATGTATCTCTCAAACAGGCTATGGTGGTCTGGCTCTGGCTCAGTTCTCACCTGAGACGTACGCTTCTGACATACGGAAATGTACAGTAGTCCTTGCGAGGAGGTTGATATATCCATAAGCATGTCAACCATACTCCTTAATTATCTTTGTTTTTGACAGATGCCTTAATCATCGTTGTGATCACGGGACGTAGCTCCATTGAAACACAGGTGGTTCTGACTTCTGACTTGACAAATAAATTCCACACCACCTCTGCAAGTCATCCATTAGAGAGAGAGAATTTAACATATATAATTCATTTGCAGATAAGACTAAGAGAGAGGTCACATGCCATCACCCATCAGGTCATCATTCGTCTCTGCATGATTTGATGCGTTGCCGGTCTCTCTTGCGATTGCTCAAGATAGTGGAGGCCATCGTGTCCTTGCTAGTCCGGAGCAGTGCCTAGGGGGTATGGCGTGTCATTATATTTTAAAGAGAAATCAAATTAAAATGAGTTTTTATTTATATATAATAAGTGATTAATAAGTTTATCGATTTGGTTTATCGAGTTTGAATTGTTTGTACTTGATTTAAGCATTTTGATTATAAATTAATTGAATTTAGAGTTGAGAAAATGTATTTACTTGTCTCATGGTGTGTAGATGATGGATGCAACTTAGCAGTCGATGGCGGGTGATCAGAGTTAAGCGGGTGTTCAATGGCGGACGATTAAGAAGACCGAACGGAGTCAAGGGTGATTATAGTTGTATAGGTGAAGGTCAATCAAAGTATGAAACGGATGATGAAGATGGTATATTGATAAAGTCAAGCGAAAGTGGTGATAAGACGGTCTGAGAGATCAGAAGCGGGAGAGATTTGCCAGCAATCAGGATCGCAAGACAAAATATACGTGTCGACATCAGAGCGCTTGCTTAAGGTGTAAGCAAGTGATGAGTCACGCTTTGAGAAGCGTGCAGAGAGTTTCACGGTTGGACATTAAAATTGTGAGAGGATTGGAGGAGTATGTGGCACCATTGCGAAGCTTGCGTCGAGATGAAGCTAAGTCGTGAAGACGCCATGGTTGTTCGAAGGATAGAGTAAGAAATGAACTAAACTAGCCTTAATGGTAGGTTGAAGTGTACTACAAGAAATGAGTATTTCAGTAATAAGCTAGGAAACTTAGAGGTAAGTTTTCTAGCCCTATAAATAAAGGGATAGGATTATGAGAGAGTTTGAACTAATCATTTGAGCTCATTGTGTCACCCATTTGAGAGTCTAGTGGTAGGATTTTAGAGGAGAGAAATATAAGTACTCAGTCTATGTAATAGTGAGAGTTTTGAAAGAAAAATCTTTATAATCTGTCTAAAATAGGACTGATCTTTTTAAGTAATAAAGTTTATATTTTTGCATATGCTTGAATTCCACTTCTTCTAGTCTATCTATTGGTTCTCTTGCAAGTTTGTAAGTTTTTCTTTTTTAATTATGATTTTCTTGTTAATTTTTGTTTTTACGTTTGAGTTGTGATTTTTCGATCTTGGAAAGTTGTTCATGTTATTGGTAGAGACATAAACGTTTGTATACTCATATATTTGAGATGGTTTTGAATCCTCTTGTCTTTAGACCCTTAGCTTAGCGAATTATTTTTTTATTGTCTTTTTTCTTTTTCTTAGTTCAAGTTTCAAACTTTTGTGCTTAAAGATATATAAAATTGTCTTAAATAGAGTCTATAATTTATATTCTATTCTTGGAGTCATGTTATTTTGGAATTTTTTTCTCGTTTTATCTCTCTAAAGTTTATACTTTTGTTGTACGTTTTTAGCAGCATTTGGTGAATAAAAAGTAGCCCATCTATTTAAAAAAATTATAAAACATCTATTTATCCCTCTCTTATCGTTGTTCTATCTACACGAAACATCATTTTCATTAGCTTTAGTTCTGTTGCCTACACCTTCAATTTTCTTCTCCTTTCATGTCCTGACGCTTTGCTTTCTTCTGAAGACTTGGGAAATCAAAGTGCTGCTGCAATAATTCTACGGGGAAATAAATTTGAAAACAACGTCTTATAAATTGTGCCCGATTTGCAAGATAGTTGATGCTTTAAAAGATAGTCAATGTGTGGATTAGTACATCGATCTTTTGTTAGCTTTTGTGTGTGGATGTCGCACTTGCCTTTGCTGTCGTTGTTTGGGAAAACTTAGAAGCAACGTTTGCTGTTGCTGTTGCTGTTGGGAAAACTTAGAATCTTATTGCGTTTCGCTTTGCACTTGACTTTTGCACAGTGCTTATTTATTTTCATGATTCACGCTTTTTCGACGTGCTGCCGGCTGAAGAGCCAGAAAGCCAACCACAAAGCTTCGCAGCAACACTTCATTTTCACACTATTTTCCTTAGAGCAGCAGCCATTTTTTTCTTTTGTCGAACTGGGCTAATCGGGCGATTCATGAAAATCACAACTTTCATTAACGGCAGATCATGTAAGGCCTCATACGCGTTGTAAACTTTTTGGTCCATTTGCATCCTTCTTTTTATAAATATGACGCACAAAACTTTTACATGTAAAAAAATAGTTATACCTTTTTTCAAATTACTCATTAGATACGAGTGACCATAAAAGAAAGAAGTTGCTTCCAGAATGGGTATAGTAAGGAAAAATTCTTTTTTGGAAGGATGGAAAAAGGTTGCTCACAACTTATACATATGATGAATATTCCCAAACTGGCAGTATGTGGTTACTATGTTGTATGCTGAGCTAATCTAAATTAGGCACATAAGTAATTTGTACAAGTTCCATTAGAAATTGTATCGTTGTGGCTTCAAGCCTCCAACAAAGAGAATTTGCTAATGTTAAGACAAATACCGCAATATCAAGTTCCATTAAATATGTTGGATACGGTACGCGAATTCCTCATTTTTTCTTCATTTTTGTTAATCATTTTAAATTTTTTTATCTAACTCATGCTCCCTCTTTCCACTCTACAAAATAAATGGAAAAAGAAGTGGCACCGGAAAAACAGAGTACTGGTGTTTTACACAAGGTAAATAGGGAAGAACCAAATAAGGAAAAAGACCCTATGCGAGAAGGAGGCCTTTGCCATTCTCTGTTTGCTTGACTTGCATCAGCACCTCGCTGGCGCGTAGTTCTCCTCCTGTATGGTCTCCAGCGTCGGCCGCCTCGACCGCCGCCCGCCGCCGCTCAGCCGCTGCTTAAGATCCTCGATCTCCGCCGCGGCTGCCGCGTCGTCAACGGTCATCTCGTCCAGCTTCGGCGCCCTCGGCCTCGGCGCGTCCTCCTCCACTGCAACGGAAGCCACGACGGCGGCAACCTTGGCCGTGGCGGCGGGCGACGACGCCGATCTCCTCCTCCGTGCCTTCTCCCCGCTGGCAACCACCGCTGCGGCCAGGCGCGCCACGTCGCCCGGCGTCGCGGGCGCGCCGAGGCGCTTCATGGGGAGCGCAGTGTACAAAATCCCTCGCTGGAGCTCCTCGTCAGCCGGGAGAGCCTCGATCCGCCGGCCCGGGCGCAGCGCGCGGGCGTCCGCCAGGAAGTGGCCCGGCGCCTCGAGCATCAGCTCGGCCGCCGTCGCCGGTAGAAGCACCTGCCGCACCCGCTCGTCGGGGAGCACGATCCTGGCGCCCCCAATCCCGCCGGCCTCCCTCGCCATCGTGCACGACACGAAGTTGCCCATGGCGCGAGGGACGGTAATAAGCTGCTGGAAGAGCGCAAGCCGCCCCGTTGGCACAGTAGTGACTGCGCGTGGTGCGGGTGCGTTTGGGCCTTTCGGTGCCGCGAGATGTGCTGCGAGGCTGCGCAATTATATAGCAGGTGGAGGGCGGTGGTTTTTTTAATAATATTTTTTTAAGAATTGTAAAAATAATATTCAAATTCAAATATATGCAGAAATAAGTATCTATTGGCACTCTCTACGTGCTGACATATTACGTAGATATAAGGGACCGGGTAAAACTGACGTCATGTCGAATTTCAGGGTAGCGTAAAGGCTTGTAGGCACTTCGAGTGCCAACAGGACCCACGTGTCCGCCTAAGTGCCAATAGGCCTCTATTAATTACCCGACCACTAATTTCTCTCCCCATCGTTTCATCTTTGTTTTGCTTACTTCAACGCACGCGATCGAGAGGGCGACGCGGCGACGAGGCGGCAGTAAGCGATAGGTGGTGAGGCATGGTAGGGGTGGCGGTGAGGCGAGGCACGGTCGGCGGCGGGCAACAACAACCGACCGTAAAAAAATAGTCTTAGAAAATAGACATAGAGTAGAAATTTAGCTAGAAACTTATGTACAAACTAGTTGTAGAAAAATAGAAATAGAAACCACCATTTAGAGTAGATTAGAAATTTTAGATAGTTGTAGAAAATAGGAATAGAGATGTAGATTAGGAAAAAAATATAGAGACAGAGAGTAGAAATTTATGTAGAAACTAGTTGTAGAAAATAGGAATAGAGACCTAGATTTAGAATAGATTAGAAAATTTTGGAGACTTACAAATAGAAACATAGAAATTTTACGCACATAGGAATAGAAAAGTTAGAAAAATATGTAGCAACAATCGGTTATAGTAGAATATTTAGAAAAAATAGAATAGGATTTAGTAGGAAATTAAGGGTAAAAATTTAGCGAATAATAGTTAGATACAGTATTTAGAAAAAAGATTAGGAATTAGAATTTAGAAACATAGAAATTTAGAAAAATTATGTACGAAATTAGAATAGGAATTCACGGTCGGGATTGGACAATTAAAATATGTAGAGTACAATAGTTGAATTCGATTATGTATAAATATAGGATTAGAGTTTTTAGAGAATTTTGAAAAATTAGAAAAGTATGTTTGGAGTAGTAATTTAGAGAATATATAGAAATATGTGTATATTTAAAATAGGATTTGTTGGCAATTATGTAGAAATATAGCTGACAGAAGAAGATTTAGCATTTTATAGTGCTATTAGAATAATTTGTAAGGTCATTAGAGTTATTTTTAGCTGACAGGGTATTGGTACTGTATATTGAATCAAGGATGTCGATAGTAGTGAGGTTTAGGGTTTTTTATGATCCTGGATATGTCATGCATTATGACACTATAGTGGATTTGAGTAACTTACAGTACGTGGACACATGATTGAATAGTCTAAGAGCGATGAGGCGGGTGGAAGTGTTTGGGTGGTTGTATAATCTACTACAACTTAGTCTATCACAACAGTGATTGACGGTGAAGATTTTGATTCCTAGACGTCATGAAAGAGAGTGCGTGGTGATGTAGTGACCTGTCACGACATCACCATCCTATAGTATTTAATGCTACAAGATGACTTCGCAGGGGAGCGTGACAACATTCAACGGATGAGACAGGGAGTGGAGGACGACCAGAGCAGGTTGGGCATGCCTACCCTCTATCATAATGAGCTAGGAGTAGTTGGCTTCATCAAGAGTAGATCTATTACAGAGTTTGGCATGATCTGTTTGTATGTACTCCTTTTTCCCTATTATGTAAAGAGGAGAGGATCCAGCTTGTAAGGGGAGATTCTATAACAAGTTCATTCAATTTCTAAAAAATATATAAGGCGTATGACTATTATCCTACGGGAAGCCTGAACCTAGATAAATCACCGTGTTCTTGTGTCCATCTGATCCCACCACAAAGAAACGTTGATCAACATGCCTGTCATCCGGTACACCCTGAATTCATTGTTCGGGATCAACCCTGACAGTTCCCTTGAGGACTAGTGCACCGACTGAGGCTGAGATAGCAAGAGAAGAGCGTAATAACATCGAAGATTCTAAGGCCGTGATGGTGGCTGATCAAGAGGGAGCGGGACGAGTCGCTTGTTGACCAGATGGAAGCAGATGACGACGAGTTTCACACATTTGTGGACTCAACTGTTGGAATAAAATGGGGCATGGAAAATGGTATTCGTGTGGAATGGATGAATTGTGCCATGGAGAATTTGACGGTCAACGATGGACACGAGTTCGCGTGGGAGTATGATTTCATTGTGGTGAGGAAAGAGCAGGTGTTTTATGACAAGGTCCATCTGTAGCATGCAGTGAAGAAATGATGTTTCTTAGAGAAGAGGGAGTTCAGGATGGTTATTTTCAATCCTCGGACATATGACATGAAGTGTTTAGCTGAAGGTTACTCCTGGCGAGTGCATGGCTTCTTGCCAAGATGTGAGATTGCATATGTAGCTTCAATTATTGAGCCACCTACTTGCAATTTGAGCAGATCTCTTCCCGCACACAGGAACATGACCACTGATTTTGTGACTAAAGAGATGTACCCAAAGATTATGAAGAAGACTAGTATGTCCTCGTTTGAAATTATGCATGCTATTGAAAATAGATTTGGGTATGAAATTTCGTATGACATGGCTTGAAGAGCGAAGCAGGAGGTGTTAGAGATGAGGTTTGGCACATATAAGGACTCATACCAAAACCTCCCTACACTGTTAGAGGTTATTCAGGGGAGGAACCCAGACACCTGCATTGCTACTCATGACTTTGTCGATTAGAATGGAGATCGAGTCCTTTAGCACGCGTTCTGATCATTCAGTTGTATAATCGAGGCATGCAAGCATTACTGACTAGTTATGTGCGTCGACGGGATATTCCTCATAGGAAACTACAGGGGGTAGATACTCACAACTATCAGGGTAGATGGTGATAACCAACGGCCCTTACGACTCTTTGATAGAGGAAGCGTACTTGCGTTGGTTCCACACATTAACAAGGGTTAAGTGCTTCACCGTGCCTGCCGTGCCACCATAGCATAACTCGGAGATCACCGACATATTTACCACTGAGCCTGCGGTAGCGTACTATGCCATGGTACATGTGACTTGTTGTATTATACTCACTTGCATTCCTATATTAACCTTGATGTCTCGTGCATTGCATACAGATACCTACAGGGACTTTGGCACCAAGCTCATAGACTCCGTGGTGCATTGGGAGTTGGTGCAATGTCAGGTCGATGCGCCTAAGCTAATGGCCAATCTGCATCACCTCACACGTCGTTGACAGGACAGGGTTCAACACAATTCGTGCTAGAGGTTGTCGGGTGTTGTGCCTAGTACATAGAGGAGGTTTTTGGCATGCACTGAGGCTATAGCACCACGTTTTGACACTAAGCCCTCATCATCCTCCCAGCCATCACCGATGTGCTAAATGTCGACAGTGCAATGTGAATCATTCTTAAATAAATCACTTGCAATTGCACATTACAAATGCATGATTATCTATTGCATGTCATTTGACATTCTGATAACATGCAGCGTCCTCGCCAGCCTCCTTCACCACTGCGTCCGGCTCGACGGTCTCCATACCATTCGACTGGCTGGCACCTCCACCCGATGTTTAGGGCTTGTCCCTTATTGCATGGGCACCTTTACCGATGCAACCCTTGCAGGATGACCCTGCCACCCTCCGCATGACCCCCTGACGTACTCCACGAACCATGCATGTCATTGAGTAGCTAGGCGACGTAGGGCGTTAGGCATGCCGAAGCACACCTGTGGCCATGGTGACGCCCTTTGACTACGCTAGTAGACACTTGTTGCATACATTATATGTTATTTCTCTTATGGGGATATCATGTTCTGTACTATGGTTATGTGATGCCCATATTATCATCCCTTTTTTAATTTCATATCAGCTCGTTCCTTACAAACACATTGCAACTTGTGGTCCTATATGATGCTAAAAACATAGAAATATTACATCCTTTTGTGTGCACACCATAACAGCATGCAGTCCTATCTGTATTCAAAGCGTTGTAGCGTGACATACGTCACCTTAAAATCAGTGATGAGTGCGGTCCTTTGTGTCTCCCAGAACCACCTATTGGCACTTGGAGTGCCGACAAGAACACTCATATTAATACGTTAGCATCCCGACTGGGGTACTCGCCCCATTACATCCTTCCTCTTTCTATTGTGAATAGCATAGCTGCCACTTGTGCATCATGGATTCCTAGAGGAACCACCCCATGGAAGTGCCTCAATGGCACAGACATCCACCATGTGTGGCAACCGAGCTCAGATGTCTACCTCTTTCAATGTCGAGATTTTTGGAAGATGGTTCTTCATGTGTCCTAAATTAGATGATGATTTATGGTGTGTTCATCTTCGTCACTTATTTCTCATAGCTAAGTCCTTATTACAAATGATTTTCATAATGTGTACGAGTTTTAATCCACAGCCTTGCCACTTCAAGGAATGGATCGACGTGGTGCAGTTGTCTTACAATGGTGGGTTCATCAGAGCGGCTGAAACCAAGCATGAGTACGAGAGAAGGATGGAGAAACCATGGCAACGCTAGGAGGCACGTCAAGAGTGCCGACAGGTCTGCCAACTGCAAGAACAAGAATGCAAGCGACAAGCTGATGATTTTCAAAGGCAGGAGGAGCGTTGTTGTTTTCGAGAGGACATTCTAAGGCGGCGGGAGGTAGAGCTCCAGAGGCGTGAGGAACTACTACAGGGGCGTGAAGCTCTCATTCATCGCTAGGAAGAAGCAAAGCCAAAGCATCACATGAAAGAAGGGGAAGAAATCCCTCTCCACATAGTAGGATTATTGTAAACTGTGCACTTCCAACTTTCCAAATAAAAACCCTTCGTAGTACGAATCCTACTACTAATACGCGTCCACCCAAAACACAACATTACATGACGGGATGGACGTTTATTAAAATACACACAACATGGTACAAGGAAATATAACATAATGAGAAGTAACACATCATGATACAATACTTCTAGTCGTACTAACTTAGAACAAACTGCGATGACTCCCTTGACTCCTAGCATCAGTCATCACCATAGGGTGTCGGTGGAGGAGGAGGAGGAGGACTAAATTTTTGGTGACACGGGCAGGGGAACCAGGGATCAAGGTATATGGTAGAACCGTCGAGGTGGATGACCAGCTTGTTGTCCTCTTGAGGGGTTGAAATAGTTTCAACCCCACACTACAAGTCGAAGATACGATTATGTAGGTGATGGATATAATTTTGGATGTTCTGTTCAACAAGATGATCGACCCATTGCGTGTAGCCGTAGCTTTCATCATCGTCTGAATCCTACACAACCATAGAATTGTATCACTAAAATGTTCTAAAATACAATGCTGGAATTGTTACCACTCTCACCTTCCCAAGAGGACAACAGAAGAATCAACGCCCTCCGTTAATGCTCCCATCACACATCTGCACAACACAATCATATCCATGGGAGCACTTCGTCCACTCCTCTTTCGGATGGTCGTAAGTCCTAAGATAATAGGGTGGCCGAAAATCACTCTTCCCCTAAAAAGGGAAGTTCTTGAGTGGCTCATTGTACGCACTAGGGCCAAAGGAATTAGACTAGGTCACTGGTGCCTTCTGCGCACCACTAGACCCAAGCTTCTCCCTCTCCCACCTCTAGCAGCCATTGCTTCGTTGTGCCTTCCATTCGAAGTATGTGAAACCTTTTATGGATGCATGGCTGTGACTCAATTAAGCTAAAACTACCCGCCCTACGTACAACAATTATCATAACATTTACCCCTAATTCAAACGATTTAAGGACAAGCCTTTTAGACATGGGGTTTTCAGATGTAGCTTTTTCAAATATAAGCTTTTCAGTTGTTGCCTTTTCAGATGTAACCTTTTTAAACGTTGGCTTTTTAGAAGTAGGCTTTTCAGACATAGCTTTTTTAGATGTAGGATTTTCAAAGAAATCTTTCTGGACTCAGTCTATGAACCATCACTGATCTTTAGTATAAATATAACCCTAAGAGGCACCTTATCCAAACAAACCAAAATAGCCTCTGATCCTCGCCCAAAGAAGTCAATGCTGGACATTTTGCATGCTGGGATCAAAGTTCTGATGTGCTGGTGTGAAGACCTGTCTAGGGTTAGGAAGTCCAACGGCTTCTCTGATACCTACGACAAGAAGTTCTTCATGTGCTCTAACTATGAGTACAAACCACCGGAAGGTAGCATCCGTGGTGGCTACTACAATGAGGTACCCAACTATTGCAAAACTAAATCTACGACAGATTTTCCCCTTTTTTGCTAGTCTCTACCACCACTATACGACTTCATATAGTAGATCTATATTGAACATAGTCAAGCAGATGTATTTCTCATGCACACGCAATACCGGGTGGCATGGAGACGATTTAATTAAATGGAAGCTGATGAGAGGAGAGAGACTACTCGCAAATGCTTACAGGAGGAAGAGCGAAAGAGGAGAGAGGAGGTGAACTGCTTCAGGATGGAGGCACGTGAGGTAGATAGAGAGCGGAAAAAGCGAGATGGCACGTCAGGCTCATAAAGCTGGACTTGAGGTAACGAGAAATGGAAAGTACCTTGCTGCATTTAGTAGAGTGTCCATAGTAATCAGCTAATTTTAATTTTTTAAGGCATGTTAGATTTAGAAATTATGCGTGTCTATATTTGTTTCACAATTATACTATATATGCTAATATCGTCATTGCAGTCTGTTTGTTCCTTCTTAAATTCCTTAAGTCATGTAATATTGTCATTGGTACATGCCTTTAAAAATTGTATCGAACATGGCACAGTCATTGTCAGAGTCATCGTATGGTCCCCTAGTGCTTCGTGCAATTTAAGATTTAAATATTATGAGAGTATTCTACTGTAATTGATCATCCTATCTAATATTTTTCCTTCCACATAAAAATTAAACAAAACATAAAAAAGTACATATGGGCGTTGTCGGCACAACCACTCGGACATATCGACACATGGAATGATGGTGGGCCCCTCGGACAACATTTGCATGCTGATACGACCCTGGGTCCATAGCCACGCATGATGTTAGCATACGGAGTGCCGAAAGGATACTAGTCGGTACTCTGCATACCGACATATATCTATTTCTATATATTTCTAATTTTGAATATTATGTTTGCAATTTTCCAAAATTATATTATTTAAAAAAAATCAAGTGCAGTGGAGTTGGGCTGGGGAATGGAGGATACAGTTGGCGTTGCTTGGAGCTGGAAGGAACGCAAGCACGATGAATCATGGATGCGATTCGAGGAAAGAATAGGGGAAATATAACTTCGTATGGTCTTACGCACGCATAGTTTATCTAGATCATTTATCTCTTTCACTGATATTAAACAATCCGTTGATATTCTCACCTACCTTATACTTTTTTATATAATACTTAACACGAATCTCAACTTAATAAGCCATACGTATGTATAGTCTAGTGAAAATTTCCCTCCCAACAAACAGCAACGGAAGCTGTTTAAGTGGAGCTAGACTGTGGTGGCCCGTGGCCTGGGCGCCTGGCTGGTTCGGGATTGGGGCATTCGTCGAGGTGGATCTCTCGATCACTTCGCCGGGGGTTCGGTCGTGGACCCTGGCTGGACTCGACGCTCGATTGGCGACGTGACGAGCAGCGGAGCCGGGTCGCCGGGCTTGGGGCACCGATACCTGATAGCTGCTGCATGGCTAGTTCGAGCGCAGAGCAACCGAGTTGGATGCTACTTGGCAAGTGGCTGCTCCGTGCCGTTTCGCGTGTAGAGGCCTACTTGGCAAGTTGCAAGGAGCCAGCGCGTAGCACCGAGCCACCAAGCGTTCTGTTATTGCCGGCTTATAGTTTGGTATTGCCTCGGACAGTGCTACATCACGCGGCAAATTATTGATGATGCTTCCTCTTTTTTAGATAAGAGTGACTTGCCAACCGAACTAAACTCGGTTCCCAATGCTCCTAAAGTGGATCTGCCTTCTCCCGCTCAATAACACTTTATATAGTTTTGTTAGCAACCTCACCGGTGACAATGTTTTCTCCTCGATGGAAATGCTCCGAGGAGAGGCATGGTTTCCGTTAGCTCCATTTTGGGAGAAACAAGGGACGATGAGATCATCTGAATTCTATTTGGATTGCTTTGAGCGAATCGTTATGAAAGTTTCGACAAAAATGATTTGCATAAGTTTGACAATATTTATTCCTCACCACAAGTGATCTCTTGGTTAATGCACTTTGATGATCGATCTTTTCTTTTAACTTGGACCTTTAAGTCAGGTGCACAAACTCAAAACTTTTGTTACGGTTATGAGTCGGTGAAGACACGAACTCCTTCATACCCTTGGTTAGTAGCTATGTATATAGATCTACTGGCTATTTTCTTCATTTGGCTATATAAGAAGCGTTTGAAGAAGGCTCAACGATCTCACTAGACTAGTCCCTAGAATTTTGATGCATAAGGATTTTTCAACGATGGTTACTTGATGGAGATTTTTTGCGAAAATAGAGAGATACATTAATTAAGGGGCAGAAATATTACAAAGCGACTCCGCAAACAACCTATTACATTCCGACTCAAGGTGAATTTGACTGCATGGTAGTACTTAGTTGTGTCCGGGTTTGTTTTCTATACCAATAAGAAATCATAATCTAATGTCCCATATAGTAATGTCGAGGCATTTCTTCTTTTGTTATTTCTACTTTGCCCTTGCACCAATGTTAGTCTAGTCAGCAATTGTGACATCTTTCCTATGTCTTCTCTTCCATATGTGTCGCCTGCATAACATCCCAGGTTTTAGTATTTAGATTTTAGTAAAATTCATTTATTTTTTAAAATTAATTATTTAAACTAACATAAAATCAAGAATATATATATTTGAATATATATGTTGTATGTGTATATTTAAATATATTATTTTGGCTAAGTATTTCATGAGCACCAAATTAATTTCTAAATTAATCCTTGCAATAAATTGATCATATGCATTTTGGTTTATTTGTTTTTATGGCTCTTTGAGTGGATATTTGAATTTGAATGTCTCTCAAATTCAAATCTATTTCTTAGATTCAATTCAGCTGAAATCCAAATTAATTCAAATATTTTGAATTCAAATCCTCTTATTTGAATTATTGCCAAACCCAAATTCAAATCCAAACCCAAATTTAAATAAATCTATTTGAATTTAACCCAATCAAATTTCAAAATATTTTTCTCTTCTCGAGTCGTCCCTCTCTAAATTCTCTCTGCGCAACCCAGCAACGTGGCCCAGCCGACACGACAATCATCCCCCCTTTGCGCATGCGTGGGCCGCCATGACGCTCGCTCCCTCAACAAAATTCGCGTGCACCTCCCGCACTCTTCTCCCTTCTCCGGCTTGTCATCGCGTTGTTGCTAGTTGCATCGTCGTTTCCCACATTCAATGAGCCAGTGACTTCTTGTTCTCTCCTCACCCTCTCTTGCTCTCTTTGATGCCAACATGTGCAACCGAGGGAAAGGTCTGACACCACGACTTTGGTGACCACCATACCAGCTGGATTGTGCCCGCGCTGCTGCCAACATGAAATTTTTGTAGGCACCACCACTAAGACACGTACTGCACCACCGCTACCTCCTGCTTCCCCTCTATCTATAAATTGGGTACGCCAGCCCCCTTTTCCCCTTTCTTCCCATTGGCAACACCGTAGCTACCCAATTCACTGTCGCTACTACAGCTCCATCTCCACCTCTTCCCTGTGAGCAACCAAGAAGCAAATGGAGCTTGTTGTCGACCTTGTGTTGCCCTTCCTTGTCTAGAAGCTCGAAGGGAGCACGCGGACCTGAGGCTAAGCAGTCGCTGTCGTCGCCTGAAGCTTCTCACAACTGGTCATCGTCCTTCCTTTCATCATCTGTGAGCTCGGTGAACTTCCTTAGCCCTCAGTGGGGTCCAAAATTGTAATGGGACTGAAATTTGTATTTGACTTCAAAAAATTCAAATCAGATTTGAAAAAATAAAAAATAAAATAACAAATTCCATAAAAAATGAGTGGCAATTATAAGACTATATGTGAAAAAATTTCAAAACAAATGTCATTTGCATCAGGAATTATGTGCTCAAACATTAATGGATTGAGAAAGGCTATAAAAATGAAGGCCGAAACAGGCTGAATGTACAATACAAATGACCTTTTTCGGCCCAACAGGATGGATAAAATGGCAGGAGCTTATCCTCTTGCTCCAGAGCCTCCCTGGCTCCCTAAGCAGCTTCCCCTCCCCCCGACCACCCACCCACTTGGCCAGATCTACCGCCTGCCTAAGCAAATCCGCGAGTACAAAGTCAAAAATCGCTCTGTATACGGCACATACCGACCGACCTTCTCCGGTATTCACAATTTTAGATGCAAAAACTGATCGCCTGAGGAGCCAACGAATTTCGACTTAACCACTCGGTAAGTCGCTAAAATCATCTGATTTTTAACATTATGCGGTTGGTTATTAGTTTCTGGCCCTGAACAATTCGGTTAGGGTTCAATTCGTTCCATACCAACCGCATTTTCTCCATATTCGCTCGGTATTCATCGATTGGTGGTCGGTTATCGATCTTGTTCGGTCGGTTAGGGTTGGTTCCAAGTGGTAGTGTTAGTTATCTATCTATTTCTTAAAAGCTTTCTACGTCAAAGATATTCATGTAATGGATGTCATCTAGTGAGTCGCAATAGTCTTGCTGCATTGTTTCTGACATTAGGAGATATGCACATTCTTGTCTATCCAGCTTACTATGGTGGGACAACCTTAAAAGGTTGTTGATTTCGTTCACCCATTGTATGTCTTCCTCTGATTCGCTAATCAAGACAAGATCCTAAGATTGAGTGAGGTGCTCCTGAAATACATCATTGTCAAGCAGGAGTATGATTCATTGTATCACAATGATAGGGATACCTTAGACATGTACATAGTAGTTGTTGATCGCAGAATGTATGATCTAACGAACGGAACCTACAAGAATGCCGGTGATACACACTTACCAGTTGCATTCTTATAGTACTAATGCTTATGGTACTAATGATTTGATCATCAACTTGCAGCGGCCGTATTGAATCCCCGCATGCACTACGCGTATGTCATGTTGTTTGAAGATCTCCGAAAGGCATTTGAGAGGATGACCGATGTTAATACTATGGCGGCAGCACTTTATGAGGTTGAAATATATTGGACAAAGTCTCAGTCATTTGCTGGTATGTATTTCATTAACATATCTAACCGTTATATATGCTATTTTCTAAATGCTAGATCACTTTATCTACTTGCAGCGCAATGGTGGTCAATGTTCAATTCATCTACACCTACACTAACAATGCTTGCCAGACGTCTAGTGTCTCAGTGCGCTTCATCTTGTGAGTGTGAGAGGAACTGGAGTACATTTGCATTCATCCACATGAAAGTTCATAACCGGTTAAGCTACAAGAAACTTCATAAGTTGGTACATGTAAACTACAACCTAAGAATGCATAATCATTTGGATGTAGGCATCAGATCAACTATTGATGGTGATCCATTTCAGCGGCTTATGGAGCTCACATTGAATGAGAAGAACAATCTGCTGCAAGACTGGATGGAGACCGACAGATCACATGCTACACCAGAGCTTGATGAGGAGGACACTAACATTGACACACCCCTGCCAACTCAACTGGTGACAAACATAGTGAACCCACATGATTTGCAATGGCAGACTAAGGAACCTATACTATCACAATGGGTTGCTAAAGTGGTTAGTGACACACACATGAGAGAGAGGAAGTAGCAAAATGCATATCGAAAGAAGACCAAGAAGATTAAGGGTAAGGGCAAAAGACAAGTGCAAAGCGATGAGAGCACGCATAGTGGCCTGAAGAGCCTAACTTACCAAGAGTCTAATGATAGCAGCTCAAAGATATATAGTGGCGATGATAACGGTCAGGGAGGTTGTGCTCCTCCACGCCCATCCTCTGTCATTGTTATCGTGCAATTCACTTGTGAGAATTAGTTTACATATACCATACAGGACCAGAACCATGGTGCCCCATCCTCATAAAGGCATGTCATACCGGGGGCGCATACACAGTGTGCACAGGGTGGCCATGATGGACCACAAGATAGTGCAAGATCTTACAATAGCTATGGCATGCAGAGTAGTTCCGGATCATATCCATACCACTATCATGTCTCCGATGCTTAGTCACAACCTCCTATTCAGTGGGTCTATGAGTGACAAGATCCTGAGTTTTATGCCATATTGCAAGGACAATGGTCAACCACTTCTGCATGGACACGGCAAAGTTGAGCAGAGTTTAACACTGAGTTGCTATCTATACGAGGAATAATGCTCATGTGCACCAAGAAGTACAATACAGCCTAATGTAATTGGCTGGATAGAAGCTAATGGTACTTAAGGTGATGATGATTTACTTGCTTATATGCATACCATGGTATTGTACTAATTTTTTCCATCTCATAGGATGTGGTGTGGATACTATGGAAACTACATTTCAAGCATCGATCATCACTTTGGTAAGTATTAATGGATGGATGCTAGTAATGTGCTACCTTGTGTGGCATGTGATTGTGTTTCTACCTTTTGTATTGACAATTCCACAAATTTGTTAATTTGATGTGCTACTTATGCAATGTATGGATATATTTGATGAAATAATTATATGGTCATGCTCGTATTGCTATTAATATCTATTTTTTTCTTCAAAATGTCCAAAATATAGCGATGGACATGCCAATTTTTTTTTTTTGATTTTTTACACATTTTTTGCCCTATTTTCCCTGATTTTCACATTTTACCATGATTTTTCTGCATTTTGACAATTACCGTTTTGCCTGTTTGATTTATGTTCCAATTTGGTTAGTTCTCGTTACAAATCCAACCGTTTTTTTATGTCAGCAAATTTCAGTAAATTCGATTGAATATCGACGAAATTGAGTGATTAATCAGTGAAATCGTCTGGTTACTAAATGCCCAATTTGGTCGTTTTTGCCATGGTCAAACTAGTTTGACCAAGTGAATTCAGTCGAATTTTGATCAAATTTTTTGAATATCGGGAATTCGTTGACCTCCGCATTTCAGGGGTCAAACAAATTTTTGAACCTTGCCTGTGTGTCCCTCCTTTGTGTGGCAGTGGTTGGCCGTGAGGTTCTTCCTTGCCGCTGCGCTATGGTCACCGCCGATAGCCCTCACCTTCATGCCATGGAGACGACGAAGGTCATAGCCGTAGGTTTGCAGGTTCCTTGTATGTGCAAATAGCAGGGAGCCAACAGTGGAAGAGCCAGGATGTGAATGCTGGGTGTATCCGGTGGAAAATTTTGAATATAATATACAAGTATAAAATTTGCTAAAAGTAATATAATAACATTAAAGTTCTCAACATTGTAAAATCAACAAATAAATTTGAAATTTGCGAAAAGTACAATATAAGTAGTCCAAATATGAAATAAAGTCATACATAGATTGATACATATAAGATCTTAGAACTCTACTTTACGTTTTTGCATTACCATGAAAGTCTTAATTATGTCATCATCACTTATCATGCAGAAAATATCACGCTCGATAAATGTGACTATGCAATCGTTCAATAACTCATCACACATATTATTTCTCAATTTATTCTTCACTATACTCAATGCTAAAAATACTCTTTCAACACTTGTTGCCACCACCGGTAGGATCAGTACCAATTTAAGAAGCAAGTACACTAAATCATAAAGAACATGCTTATTTGTTTCAACAAGCCTAATAGAGAGCTCTCCAAGATTATTTAGGCCTTTGAATCTATCATCTTTTCTCATATCATGAATAAAGTTATCAAGTTGAAATTCAAGTCTTATCAAATCCATGATTGATATATCCTTGGGATAAATCTTGGCAAGTCTAAGTACCTTGTGTGCATCATAAGACGCAAATGAATTGAACGGATTCAATGCCGACATGCAAAGAAGAAACTCCATATTAACCTCATCAAACCGATTGACAAACTCTTGCCGAATTTTATCAATGACACCAAGATATACCTCTCTTCTATAATGATCGTCAATTGTTTGTTCGGGTAAAACCGTGGAGACCTTCTATGAGGCACATAATTACCATCCAATGAAGGAAGTTGATGCTATATTTTACACAAAATCATGCAACCTTTCTTTTAAAGAATTCTTCCCACCCATGAGACCTTATTTGTTGTATTCTTTCCTTCGCCAAACTCACAAGTGATACTGCATTAACAATATCTTGATCTCTCCATTGTAAAGACTGACATAACTCATTTGTGTATCCAATAATGACCAGCATCAAGTGAGAATTGAAAACAAACTCAAATGACTCAAAGATATCAACCATAGCATGTATGTTCGGCCAATCACCCCTTTGTGTGGGATCTTTTCCAAGAGTTATAAATACTTCTCGAATTGTAGAATACATATCAATAATGTGCAAAATAGTTTTGTAATGAGACCTCCACCAAGTGTCTCTGGGCCTAGCTAAGCCCATCTCTTGATTTAATCCACTCTCAATTTCTGTTTCACCCAATTCAAGTGTCGTCTTTAGGTTTTGAACTATAACATCTCGAAGCATGTCATGACGCTTACAAGAAACTCCAACAATATTCAACATGTGAGAAAATTGAGCAAAAAACCATACACAACCATCATTTCCCTTGGAAACAGCAATAAGAACTAATTAGAGTTGATGTGCAAAATAATAGATGTAATAAGCAGAAGAAGATTCTTTCATGATCAATGTTTTCAACCATTAATCTCTTCTTTCATGTTACTAGCCCCATCATATCCTTACCCACGAATTTAAGTAAGAGTCAAGTGGTGACCAATAATTAATATTGAATTTTTGTCTTAAATGATAAAGAAGTTGTACCAGTTACATGAACTATTCCGAGAAACATTTCACATACCTTCCAAGTTTATCAACATAACACAAGCAAAGATCTAGCTGTTCTTTATATGATACATCACTAGACTCATCAGCTAGAATTGTATAATGATCATCACCAAGTTCTTCAATTATGTATCTAATAGTTTCCTCGGCACAACAATGAATAACTTGCTTTTGCATGGGAAGAGAAGTCAAAATGCAATTTCTCGGAGCATTTTTCAGAGCCAACTTATTAACTTCTTTATTATTTTCTACAAGCCATTTCAAAAGTTCAAGAAAGTTGCTTCGATTGCTAGATTCTTCACTTTCATCATATCCATAGCATACCAATCCTTGATGCAAAAGAAACATCAAACATCTAAGTGAATAAGTCAATCTAGCCTTGTAAAGAGAGAGATTCTCGTGTGATACCTTCACAAGAACATTATCAATTGGTTTACCTTATACAAACAAGTTGTATTTCTCTTGAGCTATATTGTGAACACTACTTATACCCCCTACATGTTTGTCTAGTGCGTCGCTTTTGTTCTAATTTCTCCGACCATCCTTAACAATTTTACCACTTCTCTTGCCAAATAAGAAATAAACCATGCAAAATGCTGCATCATTCTCAATACTATATTCAAGCTAAGGGTATTTATGAAACCAAATAAGATTGAAGTGGTGATCTTTACCGTATATTTTTCTAGTTTCATATTCATGAGCATAAGGTTGGCATAGACCTTTTAGAATATATCCTCTTTGAACTGCATCTTAATCATTGACATGATAGTTGCAATAGACACCCTTAAGCCTGGATCATGTTGGAGACGATTAACATCATAAACAGGAGGTGGTTCTTGTTCTTGAGTTTGCCCTTGAGCCACAACCGGAACCGGAGGTGATTCTTATTGTTGAGTTTGCCCTTCATTCGCAACCAGAACCATAGATGATTCTTGTTGTTGAGTTTTCCCTTCATTCGTAATCTTTTTTGTCTTTGCTTTATGTTTCCGAAAAAGTGACACAATGTCGCTATTTCTCTTCGTGTCTTCACAATTCTACATTTGCAATTCAAAAGTAAAACTAAGTGAGTTACAAATAAAGTATGAAATGTGTCCATGCTTATGCATTTGTAAATGGTGACAAACCACCATCCAAACCTTGTATCAAATAAGACCAAAGGTCAGATTGTCAGAAGATAGACTATTCCATGAAATTAATGATCTTCTCAAAATACTCCAATGTCAAATTTTTAGGCTTCAAAAGGTATACCTACGAAAAATAAAAAACAAAATAGGTGTGACTCTTTTTATGGAATTCATGCTTTAGTCATTTAATTGAGTAGTGCAGGCGTGCAGTAAGCTAGCAAAATGACCATGGTGGCTTTTCGAGCAGCGCAAAGTGGTAGAAGTCAGCTGATCAGCTCCATGCCTCCATCTTCTCCCCAAAATGCCCCTCTTTGGCTCTTTCCACTACAACTTTGACTCTCTTGTTTAGTTGTGTGAACTGTGAAGTGAACGACTGAACGTCTGAACCTCACTAGCAGAGTACCAGTCCATCACAATTCACACAGTCAGTCCATGACTCCATATCAGACCATTGAGGTGATGAAAAATCACAAACCCAGGGCCATTGGGTATTTGGGCCAACCGATCTATTAGAGTATCGAGCAGCGCAGACAGCCAAAGAGCTAGAAGTCACCGCGTGAGGGTGAGACGCAGCGGGTCGGGCGGTCGGCGGCTCGACGCGGTGCCTGGTGGGGGGCGGTTTGGCGCTATCGCGCGACAGGGGAATGGTGCGGCGGGTCGACTGGTTTGCGACGCAGGGGTTGGCGGCTCGGTGGCTCAACGCGTTGGGTCGACGGCTCGGCACGATAGAGGCTTGGCGGGGCGGTCCGACGTGAGGGAGGGTCGATGCTGGAGGGTCAGTGGCTCGATAGGGGGTCGGTACGGCGGGTCGACTGGTTGGCGACTTGGCGCGGCAGCCTGCTGGGGGTCTGGCAACTCGGTGGCTCGACGCATTGGGTCGAGCGGTCGATAGCTCGGCGCTGACGTGCGGTGGGTCGACACGGCAAGGGGTGGTTGCGGCGGTCCGACTTGATGGAGGCTTGGCCCGGCAGTCCGGCATGATGAAGGCTCGTCGCGGTGGTCCGACGTGATGGAGGGAAGGCGCGGTGGAGGGTCGCCACGGCGAGGGGTTGGTGGCTCGCCGGGCGACAGCTCGGTGTTGGGATGCGGATGGGGATAGCCGGATCAGGAGATGGGGATCGCTCGTGCCGTGTCTGTGTGAATTTTTTGTTGTCGATTGGACTGGAGCACGATATATAAAAAAAAAAAAGCAAAAACTACTAGTAGTCTTGGGCCTACCCAGATTACCATGTAACTCCGTCCATGTTCCCCTACTATATTCGTGTCTTGCTTACGCGATCTCATGATCATCTCTTGGATATTCGCCCTACACGCTAGATTTGGACGAACGATCGGCCAAAAGTTGCTTCCACGGTTCAGTCAACTTTGAGTAGGCAGCACGCACGAGCTGGCCATTCATCACGTCACCTTACGTGAACACCGGGCACGGCTATCTGTCTTGCGTGAAAATAAATCGTTACTGCTGTGCGTTCTCCATGTTCTGACTGTACTAGGCTACTAGAGTACACACGTAAATCAATGGAAATGAAACATTGCGGCTGAAAGTGACAGTGCAGTGTGAAACTGGCTTCGAGTTTGATGATACCGATCGGACTACAGATATATCTGGCTTGACTCCACCCCGGAGGAGCATCTTGACTCGACTCCTGCGCATCGAGCACCTGAACATGACGTGATCCAACCGTAAGGTAACGAGAATGTCGCGGGCGAAGCTGCTGCGAACTTTCGCAGGTGGCCGCGAGTTGCAAGGAGCTAGCGCATAACGCCGAGCCAGCCACATGAATCGCATAACTGCGTCCGCGTCCATTATTATGCGCGTGTGGACTTCACGGGCGGCCGGGCCCTCGGCGTGGCTGAGTTGTTCCTCTCGTGGGAGCGCACGGATGGTGCACGGCTCGCTCCGGCCTCGGGCCCCAGCCAGCGACAGCAGGACAACATCTTCCAGGTTCCTGTGGTGACTTTCAGGTGACTATCTCTCTTGACCTGCATGACGCCGGCTTTCTCTTTGATATGCATGTAACTACAGGTATGTTTGGTTTCTTTATCCATCTTTATCCATAAACCTATTTTACTAGTGGTAGAGTTAATTTGGCTCTCACTAAAAACAAGAAAATATGTGCTCACCTTACCTAAATTTAAATCAAACAAAGAAACCAAACATGTTTGCTTGTCATCTAACCTTGCTAGGCAAGGCTAGGCAAAGGTAGGCAGAGAAATTAAACATACCCTATCTCTCCACAGGATGCTGCAAGACGCATTACCTTCTCGAGGTTGGGTTACAGAAAGGTGCAGCGCTAATGACTGGTCACCGGTCATCACTCGCCACTGCTAGTGTTCGAGTTGGGTAGGTCAGTAGGGACAATGGACGCTGCTATCTGCTGTGTATGTTGGTCAGGAATGTTTGGGCAAATCAGGGGACAGAGTGGTTGGCCTATTTTGTAAGCAAGTCCTTGGTGGCCTGCGCACTCGGTAACAACCAGTGATCCAGTGAGTCCAGGGGTGCTATGGTTTAGTGGTTCCACAAGTGCTGTACGCTCATCTGTCAAATCAGAGCTACTAATTCGTGGCAAATAATTTAGCAACGAGTTTGTTCATGGGGACTTAATTATTCTACAGAGGCATCTGTCAATGCTATCATCTAGCCATTTTAACCCGACTTGGACCACTAATAATTTTGTATTTGTATTTCGGCACTTGCCTTTACAAAACCTACTGGGAAGCTGATTGAGTTAAATAATCCCACTACCATAGCTTCCAGGACGATGATTCTTGCCTATCTAAACCATCCAAAGTATTTGAACAGAAACATACTGTGCGTCAGGATAGTAGTATATTTGTAAAAACAATAATAACAGAGCATCAATGATGCAGCCTGATGAAGCTATACAAATTTAGCTAACTAATGCCAGCACGGAACACAAGCTTAAGTGTAAAACTCCTTTGCTAGTTGCAGAAAATATGGCTGTGAATCAGAATAGTACTGCAAAGTGTGAAAAGGTCAACTATTGTGGATCAACAGGTAACATTGGCGTCTGACGAGAAATGGCGGTCTGTTCAACTTTCAACTACGTAATAACTGGACTTTAGGACACCCTAAGCCATTTGTCTGGCCAGGTAAACAGCGAGCCGCTTTTCTTCAAAGGAGTACTCAATCTCCTCCGGCAATCTTGGCTCTGGCTTCTCCTGGAAAAGGGAAACAGGATTGGCTATGACCTTGTTAGCCACAGCGGGCGTCATCGCAAGCTGCATCGGAGCCGTCACCGTTATTGGCGTTTTAGGATTCAGTGTTGCAAATGTCTTTGGGGTTTTGTTCTCTTCCTCAGTGTCATTGGAGATGGGCCGCGCAGGCGTCGCCGAGACATTGTTTCCTGGCACGATCTGGGCAAAAGGCATACGATGTGTTTCTGCCTCACGTAGAGTACTTGCGTTGAAAGATAACTTCTTGATGGGAAGACCAGCAATGTCTAAGCCTCTACTGCCTGAAAGTGCTAGGTTGCATCAGAATTGTACGGGAGTAAAAGCGAAGAAAAAAGGAAGCATTGCAGACTTGCAATAGATTAATGGTAAAAGGAGCTTACTAGGAGATAAAGTACCCATATCTTCAGTCTTCTTGGCAGCACGAGCAGTCTTGGAATGCGGTATGTCTGTTTTAGGGGGTTGCATTGTGGCTCCACCAAGAGATAGCCTTCGGTTTGTACCACCCATGGAGTTTCTAGGCGCCTTCTTTGAACTTTGAGGCTTGGATGGACTTGGTTTTGATCCGTAGAGCGCTTCCTGCTCAGCTTTGAGTTGATCTTTTAGCTTCTTCTGATCCTGCAGTTACATTCAGGTATTACATCGTACTCACTCCAGGCAAAACAGACGGTTTATGTTTTGCACGGACATTACCCTTTGTCTCTTCTTCTCTAGCTCTTTCTCCTGTCGAACGATCATGTACTCTTCGAGCATTGACAGAAGGTGGGCCTGAAAATATTGCACATGAAAAATACATTTTAGTTGCATCAAATACATTTCAAAAAACGGAAGAATTAAACACCAAGAAAGAAGTACAAGAAACTTACACCATCGTATGTGAACTCTTTTCCTCTTTCTTTCTCCCAAACTACAATTTTTGTGGTCAAAACATCTACCATTCCTGCTCAAGACATAGCAGTGGTGGTAAATTGTGGCCACGATGATACAAGAACATTCTATGAACAGAATATAATTGGTCAAGCTCTAATAGATATCACACACTCAGCAATATTACCTGGGATCTTGTTAACCAAAATACGAGCTTTTTCTGCCCTTTTGAGCGTCAGATGGGCCCCCCTCCCAGCATTATAACGGTTGTCATCCTAAACATCCATGTAGAGGCAACTATCACTATCTACTGAGCAAAAATAGAAAGGAGAGTTGCATATAAAGTTGACCAGCATTCTTACTTTGTTGTAATCTTCCAGCCAGGCTTCCTCCTCACATGCATTCAGCCATCTTTCAACCTTCTCAAGAATATCCTTCCGGCTAAAAGCTTCCTCTTTCACGGTAGCAATGTGAGCCTCAATTTGTTCTAGCACCAGCGCAGGATCGACAGCTCCTGTAAGAAAAAGGCAAAGGCGGATAAGGCAGTTCTCATTTGACTATTTTCAGACCTGCAACACATGTTACCTAACACAAGTTGTTAACAAGTCAGGAGACGATCTTTACCTGCATCAATAGCCTCAGTGCTAAATTCAGCTGCATAACCTTCCTCGCCAATCAGATGAGCACGTCTCCTATGCTCTTCCAATTCTGTCTTCTTTTTCAGAACTAGGTCTTTCATCTTGCTCGCTTTCAGTTGTTCAAGCCTTAAAACCTCAGATTCCACCTACATTTTAGATCAAGATATAATCTCAGAACATTCCTACCTCAAAAGAGAAAACAATAGCAACAGTGACACAAGAACAATCTCTGCAAAACAACGGACTCACGTAGCTGAGGAAGTCAATAGAGAGGGTGTTGGGCTGGGTTATTTCATGTTCTGAAGCAGCAATATTGCACGTTACATTCTGGAACATCTGCTGCTCTTCAAGTGGTGTATCCATGAGATTCCAAAGTTCAAGCATGCTAGATGCCAAATCTTGAAGCTGCCATTCATATTCAGATTAAGAATGTTAAGGGATGAATGCACTGACTATTTAAATTTCTGAAGGGTGAGAGGAAATGCTGACCTTTTGCATCCTCTGGACTTTCATTTCGCGTAATCTGTTTACAGCTGATGCAAGTCTCTCGATTGTACTGTTGCTCAGGTTCTTTGATCCCTCAGTCTCATCCAGGCTAGGATGCACCTCAAACACTGTTTGTTTGAACTCTATACCAAGCACCTCACATAAGGATTGCAAGGTATTCAAATGTTCCATCACTTGCTTCAGCCGATCACTCTGTCAGAAACAGACACAAAAAAACGTGATGAGATTCATTGAGTTACATGAGCAATGAAGGAAAGTAGTCCACATAAACATATTGAGGACTATGCATTGATTAAAATAAATAAGATTAGAATGAGTGATGCTGACCTTCTCCTTCTGAAGGTATTGTAGCTCCTTCGTTAACTCCTCAAGCTTCCTTAATGACAGATCAGACTGATCCACAGGAACTTTAAATGGTACAAAATCCGCAGACCTGATTTCAGCTGCAACCTTCTTAATTTTCTCTATGACATCAACAAACTGGTCCCATCTTTCGACTTTCTTCTTCCTCATCTCCTCCAAATACGGCACAATTGTGTTCAATTCCTCCCTTAAACCATGCAACTTCTGATTTGACTGCCAACATTTTTCAGAAGGAAGAAGTACCAGTTACTACTGGAATCACTAGTGGCAGATTACGAATGGCGTTGCATATGCAGTCAACAGTTATCGCATTATCCCAGCCGTAGTTTAGTTGCAGTGGCAGTGAGACCTTTTGTTCCCCTTGGCAGTAAAATAGATAGATTACGGGTGGAATTTCTACCAAATTTCATTCTCCCTGTCGACAATTATCACTATTACTCTTGTTACAGTATTTATATTGGATTCTTTTTATCCTGTCACTGCATACTAGTACTTGGACACACTAATGAACACAAACAAACCTGCCTGACATGTATCGGCGGCTCGCCCATGGCTGAGCAGATGCCGGCGAGCTCAGCTTCGGCCTCGGCAATGGATTGCCGCAGCTGGGCCCTGCACCGGTTGGCCTGGTCGACCTTCCTCCTATACACCTCAAGGCACTCCTGCTCGAGCTCCAGCAGCATCCTGTCCCTCGCCTTGTCGAGCTCCCCGACCTCATCCCATATGACCTGTAAAAAGAACGCATCGATCCATCGCATCAGGCGCGCGCGTAACCAACAAAAACAGCGCAAAAAAACAACGGTGGAATCAGGAAGCCGCGGCGTACATTGAGCTCCAGCAGGAGCGAATCGCACGTCGTCGACATCTGTTGGAGCTGGTCCTTCACGGCACTACTCATCGCGAGAGGGCGAACAGCAGCAGCAGCAAGCACCCTGCAAATGCGATCACAGATCAAACCCAGCTCCGCAGCAAGGCACCTCCCGCTCCGCGCCGCGCGCATCAGTTTAACCCCCATTCCCCCAAGCCTCCACCGCGTGGAGCAGGGAGACGGGACCTCCTCCGAACCTAGGGCTTCCCCCCACCGGGGAAGGCGCACAACGACACGAGCGCCCGGATCCAACCCGTGCGAATCGCAACCAAGTAAGACGCTCACCTCTTCCCCTGCGCGGTCGGCGCGGCCTCGTCGAGAGGGCGGGGCGGGGCGGGGCGGGGCGAGGCGGCGGGCTCTGGCCGCGGAAGGGATCGCGTATTCGGCGCCTCCGACGCGAGAGAGCGTGGGGAGGGGAGGGGACTGGCGGAGAGTGGTTTGAAATGTTTTGAAATAGGGTAGGGGGAGGAGAAATTTGGGGTTTAGAAATCCGTTCCCTTTTTTTTTTTTGAGAAACCGAGTTGTATTTCATATGTATACAAAGAAATTCGTTGGAGAGGGGGGCAGCAGGAGAGGGAAGTAAATTTTATGAATTTTGTCTAGAAAGATTTTTGTGAGGTATCATTCAATAACTAGATTGAAGATGAGAAAGAATAGATACATATCATTATAAGAGATAAGATTTTTTTAAACATAATTCTATATAATTTACTTTTGAGGCAGAGAGATGTGGAAACGAGGTCTTCAATTGGGCCAGATCCGGGGATACCATCTTGAGGCCTCCGTTTTGAATTGGACGGCCGCGATGCTGATTGCCCGGTTTGGGGTGCCAAGTCGGAATACGGTGGAATGTGGGATGCGTCATGCACGTGGGGCCAAGAACGTCGGTAGCCACGTGTCAACTGCAGGCTGCGAAGTTTTCTGTTGACCTCTTCTGATTAAAAGAGGAGAGCATGCAAGGTTGCAGTCCGACTGGATGATCCAAATAACCACAATTTATTTTGCAGAGTTAATGGCGTTTGTCATCGAAGTTCATACTGCTTGACGATGATTTACTTCAGCCTGGTACAGTAGGTTTGATCTGCAACCTTCAGATTGGTACTATGTGGAAACGGTGTCAGCTTGGGTTTAAAATAGGAAATCGAAAATATGTGGCCAAAGAGCACAACTGCATAGTATCTCCATGGGATGATAAACTAAAGAATTTTTCCAAGAAGGCCATACAATCTCGATTCCTCAAAAGAAGGCTGCGTCTGGAATATGAGATTTTTGTCTCCATGAGGTCATTGGTCTATCTCATGCAAAATTTCAATAAAATTCATGCGAGATAGACAATAGCCCAGTTCACTGGATACCAGGTTGCCTAATATTACAAATTTTCAGAGGAACCCTTAGTACATTTCAACTCATCATGAATTTGGAGGAACCCTTGTTACGTTCCATGGATGATGAAGAAATAAGGTGATCAAAACAAAACCTCAAAACAGTGCAAATTCAGGTCAGAACAAATCCGATGAACAGCACGACTAAGACCAACTCAATATGAAGGCATGTTTGGGGCATCTGACCTCAGACATGCTTTAAGTACGAACATGACAGTACTAGTATGGTAGACATTCTAGTGTTTCACTGAGACTTAATAACTTAACGGTCTTTCCGCTCATTGCAAAAAAGATAACTCAATTCTTACTCGAATAAACAGATCACTGTGAATCCTTATTAGGAAACAAAAAAGTGGAGGGGAAACACATCCATTGGCAGGGCCGGGCCTCCTGCCTGTAAGTACATGTCCTGGCTAGCAAAACAGAAAAAAAAAAAAAAGCACAACATGTTGTGGCCTCCAAAACTTAAAATTGCATTGCCTGTGGAGAGGAGACTGCTTAGGATGCAGACTCCTTGGCGATCTTCTCAGCCTTGGCAATGACTTCCTCTATTCCTCCAACCATGTAGAACGACTGCTCGGAAAGGTCATCATACTTGCCATCCAAAACACCCTATGATATGTCCAGAAGGTTTGTTAAACAGGAGAAATAGAAAATGAACAAAAATGGGTGCTGTGATGCTGCCAAATGACAGCTGGGATACCATACTAAGAATCAACAGGTAATAACTAGCAATGCATAAGAGACAATGGCAACAAATCAGAGCAGACCCCCAATTTTGAAGCACAAACTTCCCAACTTATTGTGTCATGGTGTGATGCCACGTTAATCCCAGTACAGCGGTAGTAGCATATTTATACTGCAACATTATATCAATTGTATGTTGAAGCACATAGCCACACAACCATTGACCAACTTAGCAAAAACACAGGAATGTCGGCCGCATATAAGACTACAGAAATTGTCCAATGATCAATATAGCACATTCCACAAATAAGCTAAAGATTAAAAGAAGTACCAAACATGTACACATTGCTTTTCCATATGATGCTTCAAGGTGTTTTGTGGCTAGCAGGTAAGCTATCACGCTATACCCTGTCCATGTCATATTCTCCATAACCAAAAAAATGATGTAATTCTTGTTTTCAACATCTTGTATCAACATGTGTGCTATTGTAAATATAAAACCACATTTATAGTTATTGCTACATGGATGCATAGCGTTAATACCCTACCCAGACAATAAGATCTCCAAAGCAGCTAGAATTTGCACGGAACATTTTAATTATGGTATCTAATATTTCATCGATATAGAAACCATAATTTCAAACAAATAAGCGACCGAATATGCAAAAAGAAAAACAATAAATAGCCTATACATTAGTATTTACTGTCTTAAGAATAAAACACTCCCTCTGTGCACAGTATAGAAGCAATAATGGGTACAATATGTTGGAAAAAAATACGAAAATACAGTATAATAAAGTATTTTTAAGGAGACTAACAGCATTAATTTGACTCACCAATCTAGATATATTTGTTCCAATTAGAAGTGAAGTTCGACAATCTTGACTACATGTTATTTAAAACATAATATGTTTCCATCCGAGTACAATTCAATAACTAACAATCATATCAAAGACTTCACTAAATTTCTATGAAATTCGACCTTGCATAGAGTACCAAGCTGCAAGGCACTGAACACCAACAGCCAGCATGTCTAACTAAATAATGCTAATTTGGAGAGAACACTACCGCAGGACTGTCTTTCAGAAAGGGAGGAAAAGAGTTTAAATTCAATACCTGGAAACTTTTAACACTCTCCTTCAGCTCAACATACTTTCCAGGTGCACCTGTGAAAACTTCAGCAACATGGAAAGGCTGGCTAAGGAACCGCTGAATCTTCCTAGCACGGGCGACTGTCAACTTGTCATCTTCACTGAGCTCGTCCATTCCCAAAATGGCAATAATATCTTGAAGATTCTTGTAGTTCTGAAGAACCTTCTGAACTCCACGAGCAGTGTTGTAGTGATCTTCACCCAACACATGGGGGGACAACATTCTGGATGTAGAGTCCAGAGGGTCGACAGCAGGATAAATACCAAGCTCAGAAATCTACACAAGAAGAAGAAGCACAGCCAAGTCATACTCATAGAGCAACTACCATATCAATTCATACATTCTAACTATATTTTAGTCAGCCGGAATACCTGTCGTGACAACACAGTAGTAGCATCGAGATGGGCGAAGGTGGTTGCAGGGGCAGGATCTGTCAAGTCATCAGCGGGCACATAAATAGCTTGAACAGATGTAATAGAACCCTTCTTTGTGGTGGTAATCCGCTCTTGCAGTCCACCAAGATCAGTAGCAAGAGTGGGTTGGTATCCCACAGCAGATGGAATACGCCCAAGAAGAGCAGACACCTCAGAGTTCGCCTGACAGATAATGAACAAATTACAGGTTTTTCAGCCTTAATGTATAGAAAATCAGGAAAAAGGACAAAGGGAATTTGAAGATGCAGCAGCACTCTTCTGGGTAGAATACAGATATAGCAGACATTAGTGACTATGATTGAGCAATGTCATCTGCATACCAACTAACAAGAATACCGTTTGTTGAAACTAGTCAGACATGAGACTGAAGGAGGATCCCATAGAAGATAGAACTTACCTGAGTGAAACGGAAAATGTTATCGATGAATAGAAGCACATCCTGTCCTTCAGCATCACGGAAATGCTCAGCAACAGTCAAACCAGTCAGTCCAACACGAGCACGAGCACCAGGAGGCTCATTCATTTGACCGTAGACAAGAGCACACTTGCTCTCACTCTGTCACAAAGTACAACCATGTAAGGAAATTCCACCTTACAGATATGAATCCCAATAATTTATAGAAATATGTATTATTTACCTGCTTGTCACCAAGCTTAATGACACCGCTCTCAATCATTTCCCTGTACAAGTCATTACCCTCACGAGTACGTTCTCCAACACCAGCAAAGACAGAGAAACCACCTAGAACAAACAAATGAAACAAATCAGCCAACATAGAACACATAACATACAACTTTGCAAGACGATCATCGAGCTCTACAAAAAAACTAACCATGGGCCTTGGCAACATTGTTGATCAACTCCATAATAAGGACAGTTTTGCCCACCCCGGCACCACCGAAGAGACCAATTTTACCACCTCTTTGATAGGGCGCGAGAAGATCCACGACCTGATAGAAACATAAGCCTTAAATTTAACTAAACTTGTCCACACAAATGAATGTGTCATGAATCATGAAAAGAAACCAATGTAACTAAAAAAAGTATGACAAAGTCACTTCCAAAGACAAAAGGGTGGCGTACCTTGATTCCAGTAACAAGAATTTGCTGCTCTGTAGCTTGCTCAACAAAGGCAGGGGCTTCACGATGGATAGGAAGGAAGTGGTTTGTCTCTGAAACAAAGAGGAGCAATCAGCAAAGAAAAATTATAAACAAAACGTTTAGCATGAGTGCTACATATAAAATGCATGTCATACAGACTTACTTATATCTCCCCTCTCATCAATAGGCTCGCCAATCACATTCATAATACGCCCAAGTGTTGCCCTACCAACAGGGACCTAGAAAAATACTACAAGATGTAAATGCAGCAACATGAATAGAGCCATGGTTTAGAAGGCAGGATACTGAAGATAATAGCAGCAACTAAGTTCAGAGACAGTAAATATCTACAGCCTATAACAGATAGCAAGCTACCATAGAAGACTGTAACATCTGATCTTCATATCAAGTTAAATGTATGATTTTATTAACCAGTATCACACACCACATAATCACTTAGCATGAAAGCCACATGCATACATGATAAGCTTAGCCTCTGCATACTAAATTCTGCAACTTAAGCTTTGCGATTGACAAAATAATTAAAAATAAAGAAAAATGATAATCTTAATTACGGGAAATTTTGAATAGTTTATACCTATCTGAACTTGCTACAGCCTATTTTGGTACTAATGATGAACCTATATAAGGCTCATGTATTTCAGTGACAGGGACCACATGCCCTTTCCTCACTCTAGCTCCTACACAGAAAAATACAACACCCCCTTTCCTTGGCTTGCGTGACCTGGGACAACAGCATCAAAGGGTAGATAGAGTATGCGGTACCTTTACCAAATTATGGAATGGTAAATTCAGCATCTCCAAATGAGAAGAATGGGCAGAAACATGAATCTACGGATCAGTATTGCGAATGACACTAAATCATGATGAGCATGCTATTCATCGGTGGCAAATTTTTGCGGTTGCCACCTAACCGTTTGACATATGAACCCGCTACAGATCGAGACAGTATAAATCCGTTAACAAACTAAAGTAGTGGATCTACAAAGCAAGCATTCACTAGTCAACACACAGATCCCTACATCAAGATCGAATCTAACACCTGCTGATTCGTCATTTCGTCAAATTAGATCCAAATAAATCATCTCCAAACACGATAGGGGACGGGGAACGTGAGGGGGCGGCCTTACGGTGATGGGAGAGCCGGTGTTGAGCACACTCTGGCCGCGGACGAGACCCTCGGTCCCGTCCATGGCGATGGTGCGCACCATCTTCTCCCCGAGATGCTGCGCCACCTCGAGCACCAGGCGGATGTTGTTGTCGAGCACCTCCAGCGCCGTCAAGATCGGGGGCAGACCCTCGTCGAACCGCACGTCCACAACGGCACCAATGACCTGGCACACCTGCCCGATCGCCCCGGCGCCGGTGAACTCATCGGTGATCTTGCCGCCGCCGCCGGTGCTCTTACCGGTGGCCGCGGGCGGCGGGGCGGGCGCCGCCTGCGCCGCGGCGGAGGAGGCGTAGGCGGCGGCGCGGTTGAGAAGGAAGCCAGCGGGGGACGGGCGATGGTGGAGGGGCGCGCGCCGGCACGGGGACGGGGAGGCGACGCGGAGGCGGGAGGCGGAGCGAAGGACGGAGGAGAGGGCCCGTCGCGTCGCCATGGCCGGCGGCGAGGGGTCCGGATCTAGGTTTTTCTCAGAATGGTGACTGGGGGTGGGAAGTGGCGGCTCCGCGCTACGGGGAAGGGTGGTAGGGGTTTGGGGATCGGGCTCGGGTGGGGAATAAGGAGGGTGGAGAGGAGGGGAGCTCGCAGGAGGGACTCGCGGGTGGATTCGGTCCTCTGTGGACCGAGATGAGCGGAGTGTGCCTGCTGGTCGGTCATTATTCGTGCTCCACTATCTCTAACTATATTGCTTTGGTTTCTTTCCCTTCTCGATTTCTTTCGACGTTTTTATTTTTTTATTTTTTTATTTTTAACAGTTTTTTTTAAAGAATCGTAAAAGAAAGGAGAGAATCTTGTTCTGAAAAAAATAACATTGGAAATCTCTTCATGACGAAAATTGTGAAGAAAAACTGTTGAAACGCTGAAGTGAACGAAAATCTCTCCATAACAAAATTTTCACCCCCGGCAGAAATCCCTTGTGCATAGTCTTAGAAGTTTTATGAAGCGATTTGATGTGAATGAGACAGAGAAATAGATATACGCTCTTAAAAAAAATAGATATACACAAAACGTTATTCTTGAAATTTCTATTGTATTAGTGCAAAGGTTTGTAATGCCTAGCTAACCAACGACTTGATTGGGTTTTCTATCCAAATTGCGCCATGCTATCTCCACCTTGCACGGACTAACCATAGTGGAGAGATGCGGCAAAGTTCAATATTTGCTTCTCCATATGTTTTCGTCGTACCATTTCTTTTACCTTTTTTAAACCCTTTGAATCAGTTTTGTTCTTGGAACTAAATATACGAGTCACAATTTCTCATGTAGAAAACATCGGGTCTACCTCTTGGCTACCAAAGGTTACCATAAATGATAAACAATGCATAGCACTGGATTTCTATAACTCTTTAGAGCATTAGATCTTTTATTTCTACAAAATGTTGGCAGCGCTAAACAATTCATAGATTCCAAAGTTATATGAGGACTTTTCAAAGAATGGCTTCGGATATTTCCCCTCTTAGTACAAATTGAGGTTAAATGTTTAAATCTTCTTCAATAAGTTCAATATTTGGTTGATGGAATGATTCAGCTCCTTCTTGATGTATAAGTGACATATCAAAAGGCGAGAGATGGATAAGACGTGCAACCACCTAAGCACTGAAGAGGGAGGCTAAAAGGTGGTATCGTATCTTGTTGCTAGGGCATGATTAGTGCTAGCCAAATGAGTGGCCAAGGATGGCATGGCTCAGGCCCAGTAACAGCACGACTCGATTAGGCCCGTTAGCCAAACAATTTGTGTTGTGCTAACTCGTGTGCCAAGCATTCGGTCCAGACACGGTCTACATAAGGTCAGATCATGTTGTGCCAGCATATAGCATGGTAGGCCTAATGGGTTTTTTGTCTGTTAAAGCACGTGAAAAATCAGGGGAAAAATAAATGTGTGGAAGCTGCTCACCACATGCATGCATATGTTCTAAGTTCCCATGTCAGCGGAGGCTGGTTCATGGTCACGGGTCATGGTGCGTTGGTAAATAAAAATGTGTGACATATCATATGCACGTGGGATTGTGTGTGTTGCAACTTACATATGAGAGAGAGTGAGAGATAGTAGGCATGCGCATAGCTGTCATACGCTGACACTCTGGTGATGCTGCTAGCCTGCAAAGTGCATCGCACGGCCTGTGGGAAACCGTTGTGTTGTGGTGTTGCCGAATGCCGAGGTCCGAGTGTCGAAGGCCTGAAGCCATGCCAACCGTTGTCGATGGGCCAAGTCATGCTGCGGTTCCAGCACAAGCATGGCCTAGCCCGTTGTGCCGTGTCAGTCCGGCCCGATTATAAATGAGTCGTGTCGTGCTTGAATCGTGCCCATAATATCGTGCCGCGTGTCGACCCATTTGGTCCGGCCCATTTGGCTTGCTTTAGGCATGATATGGCCCTGACACCACTCCTATCATGGTGGTCATAATGGATGATCGAGATTAGAGAATAGATTCCCTACGACCATGGTTGGCCAGAGCTATGCCTTTGATTTTGGTGGTTTCGCCATGGGTCTTCAAGCGAGACAAAGAAGACAAAGTCCCCAACGAAAAAGAACACTGCAGAGTACTCTAGGTTTGTTGTGCAACAAGACAGGCCCTCTGGCGAAGTTTAAACATGAAGCTCCTCGCACAAGATTACTATCTTCAACAACAATAACTTAGTGCATGTTCTCACAAAAGAAGAAGAGTAAGAAGAAAAACTTAGCATGAGTACAATTTCAGTTCAGAAAATGATGAAATTGTACATGCTTGGCATATGCCTGGCTTGCTTGATCCCTAGTAATGCCCACTCCATAGGTATTGTGTGCTGGCTTAGGGCATGACCAACGCTCCAGCATGGTTGGTAGCCTCGCAGAGCCACATTGGCACAATGTTGTTGTGGAAGAGAGAGAGAGAGAGAGAGAGAGTTGGTGGCTTGTATAGTGTCAGTGTGACTTGCAGAGATATCGATGGCTTCAATGGAAAGAGTGTGAAAAGGCAGTCAGGGAGGGAGAAAAGCGAGAGGTAACTCATGATCTCGTCAACTTGCGTAGAGTGGAGATGCAACTTCTGACCTGCATGAACCCTCTGCTAGCCGGGATCTACATGTGGCAGTCGTGGATGTGATCCACACAAGAGGATGACAGCGAGATCTGGATGGCACGAGGCGATACCGGTGACCACCCATCGCTCCTTTGCTCACCTGGATCTAGTCGGAGCAGCAAAAAGAGATTGGTAGTCAGCGTAGGTGTTACAAGCGATGGTCTGGGTGGCTACGGAGGCTGGATCTAGTCGAGTTGAGGGAGGTCGCAGTGTCCTATGCTATAGGGTGGTAGCAGCGGTGTTACTCGAGGAGATAATGATAGTCGATAGGGCAAAGGAAAGTGGCGTGAGGAGACGGGAGGGGAAAGGAAGGTGGTGTTTATTTGGCTGACATGTAGGGTACTATTGTAAATGCGATAGATTTTTTTCTAAGGATCTTTGTGTAAACTTTTGGACTAAGTAGCATATTAAAAAAGTATAAGGACTCTGATGGAAATAAAAAAGGGGCTGAAATGGAAATGTCATGTTGGTCCCATTTGAAGCTATCATGAATCGCAGCATTGGTTCCTAAGTAGTGGCTTGAGCAAGGTGACACACACTCTCCCGAACCACCAACTATAGTAGCTTGCACGGTTCGTGCCCTTGCGACCAAGAAGACTGGCATGCAAATTGCAAATCTGTAACCAAATGCAGCCCAGCCCAGTCATAAGCCCTGTGAACTCTAGTGACGCTGACGCCACAAACTAGCAACATTACCAACAGTCTAGTTCGATTTGTCACTCTAGCTAGTGACACACTCTCCTCCCCAGTTTAATTAATTTTTTTTGTCACTCTAGCTAATGACACATTCTCAATAGTCACTCTCTTGAGTTGCTTTGCTAAAAAGCCAACTAGGTCCCACTGATTTTTGCTCATTTGTCACTCTAAGGCTTGTTAGCCCGCCACGTGTCCTTTTTTACCTTTTGCCCTACCGACGTGGATAATCACAGGAACAGACCTTCGTGCCCCCAGTCGCCTCGCGTGTTGCCTCGGTGCGGTCGAAACCTATCGCATTGCTGCGCTAGAAGAGGAGATGGATGAGGGGCTCCTGCTGCTCGATCTGCCAGAGTTGGCACTGGACCACATGCTAAAGGAGCTCTCACAGGCGTTGCTGGCCGTGATGGCGTGTGTGTGTGCGCCACTCTCAGGGACACGCCTTGTGGGAGCACCACCTGCGTCGAAAGTGGGGGCGCGTGCTGGCGTCGCCGCGTGGAAGGAGAGAGAGGCAAAGCTGGGCGCCAAGGTGAGTCGCCACAGGAGCTAGCCACCCATGGGCTTCCTTTGCGTGTGTAAGGCCAGATATGGTGGGGTAGGAGTGGGTGGTTGATTCAGTTCTAGTGGTGGACCTGGTTTTGGAGCAAGTGGTGGTGTGAGAGGCGACATCGGACTTGGAGGTGGTGCCATCGCTGGAGGTGGAGAAGGAATGGGTAGTGGTGGTAGACTTGGGGGTGGAGGTGGCGTCGGTGGTGGGTTCGGTGCTAGAGGGGGTCTAAGTGGTGACGCAGGTGTTGGTGGTGGCGCAGGAGGCGGCACTGGTGGTGGTGGTGGTGGAGTGGTGGCGTCGGAGGTTTTAGAGGAGGTGGTAGCATTGGTGGTGGTGTAGGTAGAGGTGTGGGTTTTAGTGGCGGGAAGGGCGGCAGCATCGGCGGTGGAGCATGTTGCGGCTTTGGAGGTGGTGTGGGAGCCAACAGCAGATTCAGTGTTGGAGCCAGAGTGGGCGGAGACATGGGTGGCGGCTTGTAGGGCCAGATGCTCTCGTTGGCAGTGGCTGCGGACGAGTTAGTTCGCACAAGCAAGAAGAGCGAGTTGGAGGCGGCCTTAGTGCGGACATCCCCATGTATGACACAAACATCGGTGCGGAGCGCGGTGCGATCACAACAAATGGTGTTGTTGGCCATGTCCATTCATTGCGGCACGGGAGCAGCCTCCTAATCGTGACGCATCCTCCTCCTGACCTGCAGCAGCTCGTCCATGGCGGTGGAAATAGGGTTGCCCAGAAGCAGTAGGGAAGCAGGAGATGATCGTGAATCTGACGAGCATATGGAACAGCACGTTGTGGTCGTGCTTTCGATGGTGGTAGGCGTAGTCCACAAACCACCCTCAGAGTTCCTTCACATGTTGCCTCCCCCTCCTGCGGTAGCGACTCCGTAGAGTTATAGCCCAGCACACAGAGGAAGCCAGCTAGCAATAGCCAGAGGAAGAGGATAAGACTGGAGAGGTGAAAGGACAATGATGTCGCCTAGAGGGGGGTGAATAGGCGTTTTTACAAAAATTCATCTCCTTTTACCGTTAGCCTAAACTTGCAGCGGAATATAAACTAACGGGTTTTTCACAAGTGAAAAACCTAAATATGTTAGGCTCAACTAGTGCACAATCACCCTAAATAAGTGTGGAAATTACAATCCTAAGGTGAAAAAAATTACTCTAATCTAGCAAGAGATGTACAATAAAACTCAAATTGAAAAAAGGCTGAAAACACTGTTCATATACCTGAAGACCGGAGTCTCCGAGTTGTACAGGTCCAGAATCTCCGGTAAAGTCCGGATTCTCCGGATTCTGTACAGAACTGAGCCCGGAACTGAATATAAAGGATGGGTAGAGAGTTCTAACTCAAACCAAGTGATGTCGTGTGTTCCCGGAGATGATTCCAAGTAGATCCACGGAGAACCTACACTCAAATACACAAAAACAAGTAGATCGAGCAATATGCACAAAGATTTGAACAAGAACTCAAAAGTAAAGAAACAAGAGAGGAGACACAAGATTTGTTTCCTGAAGTTCGGATTCACCACCGTAAATCCTACGTCTCCATTGAGGAAGCTCCAACGAGTCGGGTCTCTTTCAACCGCTTTCCTCAATCCACTCTTGATTTCTTCCCTTGCGGAGGCGAAATCGAGCCCTTCACAAACTTTCCCGCGGCTCACCACAAGCACGGGAGCTCACCGGCGACACCTAGCCGGCTAGGAGGCTTCACCTCTAAGAGTAGCAAACGCTTCGAGAACTTCTTGTCAAGAACTCAAGTGCTCAAGATTGGATTTTAGCTCACTTGCACTCAATCTTCCAATCTCTCAACCCAACTCACTTTTCTTCTCAAATCACACACTAGAATGAAGTGGGATGGAGTTCTTTTGGCTCTAAAAGTGTTTCTTTTGTGCCCTTGCAGCAGCCCCAAAGGATGGGGTGAGTGGGGTATAAATAGCCCACTTCAAAAAACTAACCGTTAGGCTCTTTTCTGGACTTTACCGAAGAATCCAGCCTACACCGGACTCTCCGGTCACTCCAGGTACCGGAGAATCCGGTCTTCACCGGAGTCTCCAAGTACAGCACAGCTGATCTCCGAAAAACGGCGATAACTTTTGATCCCGGAGTCCGATTTCGACGATTTTGGACTCTATGGAAAGCTTATTCAGAGGGATATACATCCCAACTGAATTTATGACCTAAAACACATAGGATCAAATTAGGAACACTCCAAAACCCATTTTGGACACTTCCACATTTTCCGCTCCGGACTCTTAACAGTAAACTCTCACTTTGAGTTTGGTTGGGAACTCTTGAGCACTGAGACGCGACAATTAGCTCATGTTGCATCCCTCTTAATAGTGCGGCATACCTAGACTCAATTTCAAAGATAAAACACATTTGAACCAATTTGAGCCTTTTGAATACTTTCAAGTACCGCTTCTTACTTTCAAACCTTTGAGGGTTGCCATCTTCCATAAAATCTTCACTCCATCTATTCTTGATTCCTCATGTGATTGATGCGTATCACTCATAGCTTCTCATGGCCTTGCACGGTCCATTGGTGCAAAGTTTCACTCGCTCTTCACCATCGCCTTGGTCCTTCGGCGCCAAGCCATTTGCTTGCCCTTCACCACCGGATGGTCCATCGCAGCTGAGTCTTGCTTGCCCTTCACCGTCTTTCCATAGAAAACTATTTTGTATTCGACATCTTCAGATAATTCACTTTTTCATATATGGAGTCCATTTTTGTTCTTCACTCTTGGCATATGTGTTTTCAATTCAACTTATGCCTCTTATAGATCCTAACTCCAACTCACTCTTAAGCACAAAGCACATGGGTTAGTCCATAAAACCTAAATGACAACTTTTATACCTTAAGTTACTTGATCTCCACAAGTAACTTATTAGCATTCATGTATATTGTCAATCTTCATATAGAACCTAACACCACTCATTCTTAAACACATAGCACACGAGTTAGTCCATAAAACTCTATTAACAAATCATACCTTTAGTTACTTGATCTTTACAAGCAACTTAACCTTCAAGATTATTGCTAATCTTATTGAGCTTCTTCTTCTTCTTATGAGAATCACTAAAGTCTTAATGACTTTTGATGCAATTCTTTGAACTCATGGCATTTCTCAAAGATCCATGCTTCATCATTTATGCATCTTCTATGAAATAACCTAATAGCAATTCTCAATATAATTGTTAGTCCATAGGTATTGTCATCACTTACCCGAGCATCGCCTATAACTCATTCATCTTGATGCATTTTCAATCTCCTCATTTACCTAGAGCTCATGCATATCTCTCATCCATGCATCACCTATGGAACAACCTACTAACAAACTCGACATCATTGTTAGTACATAGGTATTGTCATTAATTATTAAAGCCACACATAGGGGCTAGATGCACTTTCAAAAGGGCAGAGTGGTCATTTCCATTGATTATCCACGTCAGCAGAGCAAAAATAATGAAAAACCATGCAGCGAGCTAACAAGCCTCAAAATGGCAAATGAGCAACAATTTATGAGGGCCAGATGGCTTTTTAGCAAAGCAACTCGAGAGAATGGTTATTGGGAGTGTGACATAGGCTATATTGACAAAAAAAATTAAGGACCATGCTAATGGCTGCACGTGCATCCATTAGCCTTCCAGGATGTATACCTTTTTTGGTAACCCTATCCGACCTAGACCCACCACTTTCTTTTTTTGGTAGCACGAGCACATCATGCGCAAAGCGGGTGTCCAACGCGTGGGATGACTTTGCGCGGTCCCACAAGCTAGCCACGTTAGCTTATTCGTCACCTATACATATAGCTTATCCTCTTACACGTGCAGGAACGAAAAATGCATGCATCATATCATAAAACAAAAGCAATTCCTCACATAGCAAAAGCAATTTGATACCTTTCGCTGGAAAATCTGAAGCTGTATATTGCCAAATTGGTTCAATTAGATCAGCAGAGTATATCAAGTGGTGTATATAACAAGTATCTGTTCCCCACAAAAACTGATCAACCACAATTGCCTATTCACATTACTCCAATCTACATTTCTCCAAAAATTTCTATTGATCCATTGAATGAAAACAAAAGTTGAACCTAAAAAAAACTATAAAATTCAGATTCAATAAATGCATTTGTGTGACAAAAAAGAATATACAAATTACACTGATGTTCGTGATAGAAGATGTAATGAAAATGCTTTATATTATTTCAGACATATAAAAATGTTGTTTGACAAATATTGTTTCATGAATATCAACTTGCTCTGTCATGCATGGAGGTCCCATATGGATCTATATCCACCACCTCATGAATATGATTAGAACTTGCTCTACCATGCATGTAGTGCTAGTGGTGATAAACAGAAATGAACTAGTGGAATATTGCTTTTTACAAAAAAAAAAAGAATTGATTGGTAGTTCTTGAATACTTGGTTTTACATTAATATGTAGTTGCTACTTCTGAAAACTTGTTTTCAATGAAAAAAAATATGCTTTTTTACATATTTTCGAATTGCATCTACCTTGAGTTCCCAAATAACAACAGAAGTGCAAAAAAAAAGGAGTTACTTGACAAGTATGAAATGCTGCCTCTTTGTGTGCATAAAGTTGTTTATACAAAAATACAGCTTGATGGTAGATCAGGAGATCTGCATCGCATGAAGTTCACCTGAGAAAAGGATATTCGAAGAACTTCCTCCATCGATAAGCATTCGGGAGATCTTACAGTTGTTGATTGTAGGCTCAACCACTATCGGGAAGCGGCCTAGCCATACGAAGTTTCTGGGCAATCATCTTGACCGAAAGAGATTTTGACACCCAACCATTTGACAGCTTGGCAACTCTTGGGGACAACTGTTAAAATTTCTTAGGCTATTGTCTTGTACTGTCGTTTGGACTCGTACGTCGCGGAGCCACCGAACATGTGGTTGATGGTCCTCTCCCCCGATTGGTAGGACATTGGGTCCGATTCATCGTCGCTGCTATTGGAGATGGAGTCCTTGCTTTGGGCGATGACCTAGGCTAAAGGCTTTTGTAGGCTTGAATGAACTTCAATTGGCTTCTCCTCCGTAGGTCTTCTGGTTCCGTATATATAGGAGGGTCATCGTGCCACTTATGGACTCCTTCCTTATCATTCTTAGAGATAAAATTTTCTGTTTACGAGATATCCTAAGTAACTGCGGGCAATTTTTATACGTTTAGGGATTCCCTTCCTAGGCGCAAATATATGTCCCGAGAATATAGGAAACCCTAGGGGGATCCAGATACGGTAGTTTTACACTACCCATCATCAAAAACTAATTTTGTCACAGATGAAGAGAGGCGTGAACTGAAGTATTTGTGTGCTGGTAAGTTTACTATGGTATCATGGCCAAGGTAAACTGAACAGCATGCATATCTATTGGGTTCTTAATCATAACATAGTAAATAGTACTCAAAATAGCAGACTAGCAATAAAGAGTGTAATTATTGTTCATTGATATTATATTAGTTGGGTAAGAATATTTATAATCATACATCAACCACTTCAATCATCATTATATCTGTAACCCTTATTCAAGAAATAATTCACTCGACCTTAGGAATTATCCCGGAATATTCCTAGGTATTACAATCTATGCACATTTGCAAAGCCCTAACTTAACCGTACCTGACACATGTCCCAAGGGACTCGCGTCAAGCTTCCCTTCGATTATAATGCTAACTTCCTTCTGGTTGTTTTCCCTCCAGACCCTCTTTGACCTATAGGCTTCTCTCAGGGTCGATCTTCGTTCTCTTACTGAAGGTCTCTTCTTTGTATCCCTTCGCCCTTCGGGCTTCGGTCCCCGCTTTACGCCCGGGCTTCGGCCTTTGCCTCGTGTCCGGACTTCGCTATCGCTTATGTCCTTTGATGTTCCTTTCTTTATATGTTCCCTTTAGAATCATTTTGCATTTTTGGACCTACTGTTCTTAGTCATATGTCATTCGGTCTTATCCTATAAAACATAGTAGGGTGGGGGAGGCGACTTATACTGACCAAACTGTGTTCAAGTCCACTACAAAACAGACCTGTTTGCACGATCTAATTCATCAGAATTGAAACTAGTACTGGTACTTGATGGGATGCATTTTTTTTTCCAGTTTTCCTGCAACGTCCCTGTCTCTACCGGATTAGTTGGTCTAGGAAATATCGTAGAACTATACAGAAGGTGTCCACTAGTTCAGTAATCATAATTTCCAGTTGTAAATTAAAAAACTAAAGTCGCCGGATCATCCAAGTGCAGCCGTACATAGGAAGCTGTAATTCGCGCCCGCGAGCAGCCTTTCTCGCGCACCTTTCCTAAGAAAAAAGTTACTCATAAAAAATTACCGAGAAAAGTTAACATGGTACTAATAGACTCTTGTGGGCCATCTCGAGTAAGCTCCTATGGATCACGATTTGATACGAAAAATTGAATAATTTACTTATATTTTAATATTTCTCTCACGTGTAGGCTTTTTTGGCCTCAAATATCTGATAATATTTAAGCTGTATGTAACCACCATTTCAACTAAAAACTTAAGTTGATAGGAAAAATAAACAATTCACATACTTCGATATATAGCCCATAGATAAAGAATCCGTGAACCTGTTGTCTCCTTGTTTGCGTCTTGAGATTCTCCTGAAACGATCGATATCGAACATGCACACAGACGACAAGATGATCCAATCGTGGTGCCCAAATCGAACTCGACGACAAGGGTCGCGAACTGTAACACAGGCAGATTCAACATCGCAACCCAGGCAAGAGCGAGACGCCATTTCCAACCAAGAGACGCAAATAACGCATTACAGCGTGCAAAAGGCAAGGTACTGAACGCGAAAATATGGGATGCGTAAATTATAATGCGTGTACGGACGAGGAGATTGAACCCGGAGCCGGAGGCGAGGGAGGTGGCGATGGCGGCGGAGGAGAGCGCGCGGGAGCACGCTGGGGAGGTGCCCCACCATCATGTTGGAGGACACCTGCACGGCGTACTGCGGCAGGGTCACCCCCACCATCGGCAGCGCCAGGTAGCCCACCCGCCCGGCCTCGCGCGCCCACCGCCTCCACCACGACGACGCCCCCTTCTGCTGGTCACCCTCTCCCGCCTGCTGCGACCGCGGCAGCAGCGGAAGTATGGCCTCCTCTCTCGCGATTGGCCCTAGTCCAGATAACTTTTGGCCTTCTTCTTGCAAGGGGGAATATCAACCGGCAAAATGCCAACTTTTCTTCGAACAAATCGGGCACTCGTCCAGCTCTTCCATCAGTGAAATGAAATCATCAGACACAAGCAGCGTGGACTAGAGTTTCTAGCTGCTATTACAATTTACAAACATCGAGTTGACGATTCATTATTCTGTCCAGTCCAGGTGGTACAAAAAATCAATCGCGGGAAGGCGGAGCTCAAAGCAAGAATTTGGTGAGGAATACTAGCACAAAACACGAGCCATGAACTCAGCAAAGATTGACTTTGACCCCCTTCCACGAATGCCACACAACACGTCTCCCATGCAAAATCGGAGCGGAACTACAGCTGCTCCAGTAGACTTCTGGACCCAGGCTCCGCCGGCTTCTCGCTGAACACCCTCTCCCTGGCCTTCTCAGCCTGCAATCGCAACAGACGCAATGGCACCGTGAGAGAGAGAGAGGGACAATTATTTGTTCTTTTGTGCTACATCAATTTTAGCTTTGCGCGCAAGTGGGGCTTAGATGGAGAACGAACCATCTTGGGCCAGTCGGTGCAGAACGTGATGGCGGCCATGAGCGTGGTCTGCGTCACGGAGCCGCAGACGACGCCTATCCAGAGCCCTCTCGCTCCCATGTTCAGCACGAACCCGAGGAGGATCGCCATTGGGATCCCGAGCAGGTAGAAGGAGCCGAGGTTGACGTACGCGCCCAGGTGCTGCCACCCACACCCTCGGGCAATGCCTGGTGAAAAGAATAGATACGTTAGCAACTAAGCATGTCTAGCAAACCAAGTGGAACGGCATTCGTATTGATTTCGGGGAGGACGTGACGCTGTATGCATCTTGAATGCAGAGGCCGGGATATATTTCTATCCCATTATTAAACAATGGTTTTGGTGCTAATTTCAGGGCCTGGAATACGTAAGACTACTGCAATTTCGCTCTTGAAATGTTAGATAACTAACCTGCGAGGACTCCCTGTAGACCGTCAGTGACCACGGAGATGCATACCAAAGGAAGCATGGACGCGACGAAAGATATGACCTCCTCCTCGCTGCTGTACGCACGTCCGACGAGGTGCCGTGCCGCTAGAAGAGTTCCGCTCACGATAACCGCATCCATCAACGCCATGGACATCACAACACGGACTGCTGATCGAGCTCCTTCAGGGTTCCCAGCACCCAGTTCATTCGCTACTCGTGTGCTATTCATTAAGAAAAAGTTTAATTTCAATAGCTATTGTCAAATAATGAAATGTTTCAAAGGAGACAAAGTAAGCATTCCATGCAAGTTGAGTTTCTTCACAATCATACCTTCCAGCAGCTCCAATTCCAGTAGGTATAGTGTACAGTAATGCTATACTTGTAAGACTGTAAAAAAATGATATAAGCAACATAAGGTAAGAAAGACCAATGTAGAAGCGTACTTATGTTCACATATGCTGTGCCTGTGATCATTCCATACCAAATTGAAAGCACTGAGGTCTGCAGCTCTGGGTTGGGTAGAAGCCCTGACATAAGAATGAGGAGCTCATATGACCACCATTCAAGACTGAGGAATAATTAAATAAATGTCATTAGTCACAAATAAGAGATAAATTAACCATAGAGAGATAACCAAGTAGACTTCAGTGATCACAAACCATATCATCAGTGCAGATGGCAAAGCTAGGCGAAGGAACACATCCACTCCCTTGAAGGCCTCGATCGTCGGACATGTGCGCGTCTCCTTGCAAGAACTCGACAACACGATGTACCCAACAAGCATAAACACATTCAGCCAATACGATATACTTACGGACAGAGCAGCTCCAGTGTACCCAAATCCGGTCTTGAACACTATCACATAGCAGAGAGGGATGTGGATTGCCATCGTTGCGACGGATGACAGGAGCAGGGCGTATATCAGGCTCTGGGTCTGCAGGAACTTGGTGATCGGCTGGATCACCGCGTTCGCAAAGAGCCCCGGGATCAGCCAGACCATGTACCTCCCGGCTCCCTCTGCGATCAGGGGGTCCTGCCCTAGGAGGACCAGGATATTTCCCATGAACACCCATAGAATTGAGAGCGGAATGCAGAACACTAGGAGGGTGAATATTGCTCTGTAGGTGTGCTCTCCTACTTTGTGGTATTGTTTTGCACCGTAGGCTTGGCCACAGAGAGTTTCCAGTGCACCTGCCAGTCCAATCTGTTTCACAAATTCAGTACTTGATGATACTTAGCTAGCAAGTGAAATGGAAACTATTTTGGATCTTTGTCAGCGCTCAAGAGCGGGTTAACTGAAGTTGTATGTCAGTGTGTTTTCAGCTTAGCTGCAGGGTAGGAAAAGAAGTGAAATATACCAATTTGGACCTTTTGTGGCTTTTTTTAGTACTCTGGCATAATGACTAAGCTAAACTAGACAAAATGCATACCCTTGTCAGTTTCTTCTTTGATATTCTGCTGACTAAGCATGTTCCAGGACACTGATGACTTACATAAAAAATCAAATGCCCGATAGTCTAGCCATACCCCCAATATCTCCGATGGAAAACGATGATTGTAACTATCATGACACTTCGGGGCTAGTTGTGGCTCAACCAAACAAGCCCTCGTACTTCAAGTTGTGGCGAGCAATTTATGCTGTCAAAACGATGGAAAAGATGGGCGGAGGAAGGGGACAAGGCGTGTGTACGTACTAGGACGCTGGATCCGGAGACGGTGGCGAGGGAGGTGGCCATGGCGGCGGAGGAGAGCGGGAGCACGCCCGGGAGGTGGCCCACCATCATGTTGGAGGCCACCTGCACGGCGTACTGCGCCAGGCTCACCATCAGCATCGGCAGCGCCAGGTAGCCCACCCGCCCGGCCTCGCGCAACCACTGCCTCCACCACCACGACGGCACATTCTCGTCCCCTCCCGTCTCTGCCTTCGACCGCGGCAGCAGCGGCAACGCGGCATCCTCCCTCGCGGCGGCCATCGATCTCGGCCTCAGTCGCTCTCCCTCGTTGACTAAACGATGTGATGAGCCGTGCCGGTGCTTCGAGCTCCGTTATGGAGCCCGAACCGGTGAGGATACTTATAGCAGGTTTGGCAGAGCTACGGCTCAAAGACATAAGACATTTCTTAGCTTTAAGAATTCGTACGTTCTAAGATATAGGTAAATACGAAATGTTTAGGTGATAAGTTTTTATTTTAGTTGAAAAATAGAGACTTAAATTATTTTATTTTAGCTTAGGAAATTTATATCCAAGCTATAGTTGTAAGATAAAATCCTGCCAAATAGACCTTATAATGAACTGATTCCATATAGTTAAAGTAATGTTTAGTTCCTGTAAAAATTGGTACATGTATGGGTGATATGGGATATGCTGGTATCCTTATGTTTGGTTAAATGAATGGTATCAACCCATTCAAAACGTGATGATATAGATTATAAGAATATTCTATTAAGATGTTGATCCATCTCATATGAGAAAATTGGTCTAACGACCTCATACAGGCTCCGTCAGTTTCTGTAATTACCAGTACTTAGCGAGTATTAGTGATAATTAATAACAATTAGCTATGCATTAGTTACAATTGGATGTTATTAGTCCTAATTAAGTATCAATAAAGGTAATTAGTGATAAATAGTGACTTATTATATTATAATTAGTAAATATTAGTACTAATTAGAATAATTTATTAATAATTATAATTATAAAATTATCATATTATAAAGGAATTAAATTATAAATAGATATAGTCATTATCTTTTTTAGCAACTAAGTATATTTATATATGCATCACATACATCTAACCAAACACTCTCATATACATCCTATACATCAAACAAAACATATTACTTATAATACCTCATTTAAGATCATCTCATCTATTCAGATCCTATGCATTCAACTCTATACAACCAAACCTCTGTTAGTACTGAGAGGTCATCCATTTTTGGATCCACGATCAGTTGCCATCCACACATCTCACCTACTCTGACCCATTCCGCTACCCAATTATTTCTCAAGGCCTCTGTTAGTGTTGCACGCTTACTAGTATTGAATAATCATCCGTTCTTGGATCCACGATCAGTTGCCAGATCGTGCACACCAACTCTGGCCCATTCCGTCCCCCTGATTTTTTTTCTCAATGCTCACGCTGGATCGGTTATGATAGTATCAATGCTGGGTTCCACCGTTCGATGATGTCGTTGGCTACAGTAAATTTAAGTGAATCCAGACAGAAGGACGGTTCATCGATAGAATGGGTATGAAACATCCGTGGATATCTGTAAATCTATATTATTAAAATAATTAATTAATTGAATTGAATTAAAATAAATTTACGTAATGCTGCATGTCCATGCCTGTACAGAGAAGTTATTATACCACCGACGAGAGTAGCTAGTATTGATGACAAGATTTAGTATTTATAGTGGTCACGATAAATATATCTGATTGAATGAACAGTATCTTAGATCATATAAATAGTATCTCTGATCAGATAAATAATAACTCTGATAAGTGAATAGTAGCTGTGATCATGACTTGGCGATACAGATAGATGTTCGGATAAAAAAACGTAGTCAAATCGAAGAAGTCGAACTGTAAGAAATGATACTCGGATAGATATATGAGAATTTACGTAGTTAAATAGGAAATATATGTTAGTTATAGAAAATTTAGACTCATGTGTTATAGTCGAATCATATGTATAAGTTTTGCTCGATTTAAATTACCAGTCTTAATTTGTACGGCCAAAACCTATCACACTTTAAATATGAGAGGATCATAACCGATTGAAATATCCTACAATCGATTAAATACCAATATGCGTCTACTATTTTTCTACTAGCTCATGTAGTCTTTTTCTCCATTCTTTCTCCTCCTGCTACTACTCGTTTTTTATCTCAACGACCAAATACAAACCGTCAGCTAATCGTGCTCTAACAGGATCCGTTCTGAGCGTAATTTCTTGACAAAGATCTATCGCAGTAGCGACAACCTAGGTTTTTTCAGTGCTACTTATCGAGTTAGTTATCCCTTATCGATTTAATCGTAAATTAGTCGCTCGTTACCGCAAAATATAATAGTTATCGCTATTACTAAACACCCTACGAGTGATGCTACATATTACACACAAAATACTCGGTGTTTAATATCACAACTTTTCGTGTTAACACTAGGAACTTACTACCGATAGAGACATGTGGATCACGCGGCGACTATATATAGTATGTTACATGATGCCATGAAGAACCGACGAGAATGGTACAGCTGTATGCAGGATCTCAGTTACCCGGGTCAGATCAAGACGTGGCGCCCAGAGCAGGAAGCACGTGAGGACTGACATCTGAGCTTCTCCATCGAACTTCGAACATGCGCTGCCGAGATGGTACGGTAGTTGGACGTGCATCCCATGACTCGCTAGGCGCCCGGGTGGAGACGGTGCTGCTGCTCAACCCCAGAAAACAAAAAAAACCGTGCCGCGAGATTCTCGGGACTAGCTGGCGCAGACTCGTGGCTTCTGTGTTCTAAGAAAACAAAGGCACCAAGAATTTGCAGTTTTCTGGACAGTAAAAACTACTGTAATTAAACATGATATGTTTTGTGAACACATGCATGAGCTGGTTTGCACGATTTCACGTTGGAACTTCCAGAGCAAACTGAGAAACTAAATAGAGAAATATCTTAAACGGAGAAATATCTTAGTTTATATATAATGAAATATTAATGATAGTTGATGTGTTTTAAACTTGGTTACTATGGGTTTGTGGATGTTTGTTCTTGTTTATGTCTAATTTGAGTTGACGGTGTTTGGAATTGGCGAATTCTTCTATGTACGTAGAAAAATTACACATCAGAAGTTCCAGTATGGACATTAGATGTTCTAATGTTCACCGAAAGTTCCGGTGTAGACAGTTTGTACTTGCCGGACTATTTCTTGCAGAGAATAATTTTTAGTGAAATTGGAGATCAATGCACCAGAAGGTTTGATTAATGTGGTGGCTATATCGGAGGATATCACCGGAGCATTTTCAGTGCTGAAGCAGAAATGAAAGCAAACACTGGATGATCCGGTGATAGACTTTAAGAGTATTGTAGTATTTTCTGCAGAGAGGAGATTTTTTGCGCCAAGTTTAATTATGTACGCTAGATAGCCCGGTGCTGAGATTGTGAACACCGGAGAATGCACGAGACATTTTGTTGCAGAAATATTGCAGAAGGGTGGTTCGATGGATTGGTACATATCGGATTATCTGATAATAGACATGAGATCACCGAAAGCTTTCACCAGACTTTTTCTAGTAGAAAGCAAAGTTTTACTGGAACAAATAGTGTTACACTCACCGGATGGTCCGGTTTTCAGGAGCAGAATACACCGGAACATCCGGTATTCACGTTTTCTGCAGGATATGCTCTGAGTTGAAGTTTTTGATTTTGTGGTAACCTAGAGATGTTTTGGAGTGTGGAGAAATATGTTTGCTTGTTTCAAGGTGTGCAGATGACGGATGCAACTTGGCGGTCGACAGTGGGTGAGCAGGAGAGAAAGAACATGACTTTAGTTGACATGGCTAGGACGATGCTCGATGAGCATATAACTCCTAGAAAGTTTTAGGCTGAGGCAATTAGCATAACGTGCTATATCTTCAATTGAATTTTATTGCGCTCGATCTTGAATTTGACTTCTTATAAGTTGCGCTTTGGGAGGAAGCCGAATGGTTCGCATTTGAGAGTTTTTGGGTGTCGATGCTTCATCCTAAAGCATAACAATATTGACAAGTTCGAGTCATGATCTTTCGATGATATTTTCTTAGGGTATTCTCTTCATAGTCATGCTTATAGGGTTTACAATCTTGACACTAACACCATCATAGAGTCCTGTGATGTGATTTTTGATGACTCACCCCCTGTGCTAAAACTATTTTTGAGTGTGCAAGTGATCAGGAGATGAGCGAGAGTGTCTTTGTAGATGGCGACCTTCTAGCTTTTGGTGATGACGAGGATGATTCACTACTTCCCTCTACCACACCTACTCCAGAGTTGGCTGCTGCTTCTTCTACTCCACAGAGGGTCATGCAGCCTCTACTTTCACTTCAGTTTCTTTTGATCCTACACCAGCACTGTTTGAGGGGGAGGTACACTCACAGCGTGAGACCCCTCAACACATTCAGCTACGACATCATCCACAGATGATGATCGGTGACATCAATGAGAGGGTAATGAGATCCAAATCTGCTTCTCATTTTATTTTACTAATTCTGCATTCGTTGATTCTTTTTAGCCCCATGATGTTGGACATGCTTTATCTGATTCAAGTTGGGTCAATGCCATATATGAATAAATTAAATTTTTTGAGAGAAACCAAGTTTAGGTCCTTGTAAAGCCATCCCCAATATTCACACCATAGGCACAAAATGGGTTTTAAGAAAAAATAGGGGAAGGATGGGTCTGTATTAAGAAACAAAGCTAGACTAATAGCTCAGAGTTTCACTCAGGTTGAGCGGATAGACTTTGGAGAGAACTTTGCACCAGTAGCTAGACTAGAAGCTATTATGATCCTCCTTACATTTGCGGTATCCCGAGGTTTTAAGTTGTAACAAATGAATGTCAATAGTGCTTTTCTTAATGGTTTCATTCAGGAAGATGTCTATGTTAGGAAATCCCTAAGCTTTGAGCACCCCAAGTACCCACATAAAGTTTACAAGTTTAGAAAGGTTTTGTATGGGCTTAAGCAAGCAACTAAAGCTTGGTACGATAGGCTTAGATCTTTCTTGCTAGAGTATGAGTATGTTACATGGTTAGCTGATAAAACTTTGTTCACTCTCAGGCATGACAATGATTTCTTACTTATTCAGATATATGTGGATGATATCATTTTTGATGGCTCCTCTCATACACTTGTGGCCAAGTTTGCAGAAACTATGAGCAGGGAGTTCGACATGTCGATGATGGGTGAGCTCGAATTATTCCTTGGGCTGCAAATCAAGAAATGCAAGTAAGGTACATTCGTCGACTAGATGAAGTACACCAAAGATTTGTTAAAGAAGTTTAACATAAGTGATACGAAGCCCTTGGTAACACCGATGACTACTATCACATCCCAATTTCTTAATCACGCATTTAAGTAAAATTATGCTTCTTAAGCATTATGCTTAGATTTTGCGTATGCTTAGATTTTGCGTAATGGTAATCCGAAAAGCTAATGCACTTCATTAATAATCATTAGAATAAGAGAGAAAATTAGGGGAGAAAATAATGAAAAAAGCATTAGAATTATCTCTTTCTCTCTAACATGGGGGATCCACCTGGCCTCACACCTCCTCCACTCAAAAGGGGAAGCTCACTTGCCCTCTCTCTCCTCTCCTCACTCCCCACATTTTCCCCAGCTGCTGCAGCAGCAGCCCCCTTCCTCTCTCCCTCACCCGCTCAAGCACTCTCTCTTTTTCTCCAAAATTCGAGCTCAAGTGGAGTATTCAAGGTATTCATGTGGTACCATTGCATTCTCTAGCTTATAAGCTACTCATCTATCCAATCCATTTTCGTTTTCGTGAAGGAATAGTTCTTGAAGTTCTTGGCATTCTTGAGCTTTTTGGAGCAAAAATGGAGTTTTTGTTTTTTGTTGAATCTGAGCTCTAGAGTCGTGTTGGTAGTTAATGAGCAAGTTCTAGTACCCTTATACTATCCCTAATATGTTCCCTTTAGGATTGGAAAAGATCACAACTCGAATCAACCAAAAATCCACTCAAGAACAACTTTTCTGGTTGACTCGGATACTCCGGACTCACCCGGATACTCCAGGTTCAGCAGGATTTGTCCGATGAATTGTGTTCAAAATTGGTTAGGGTTTAGGATGCGAGTTTGGTTTAGGATTCTTTGGATAGGGCATGTACACATTTGTGTAGCACAAATTTGTAAAATGAGTCAAATCACCCGAGTGGAAAAATCGTGAAGAAACCAAGTCTGTATCGCTCGGATTATCCGGACAAACCCGGAGACTCCGGGTAGTTATGTAATCGTGTAGCTGAGGGCTCCGTTCGGAACCTCACTCGGAGTGTCCGGTATATCTCGGATAGTCCGGATCAACCCGGAGGTTTTGAGTTAAGTTAAAATAATGCTAATCGAGAGCCTCTCCCGGAGGATGTTCCAGATACTCCAGAACCCGGATACTCTGGAATCACCTAGATACTCCAGGCCAGTCAAATAAAAAGCAGTAACCAACCACCTCTTCCGGAGGGTTACCCGTAGGGTCGGAGCCCGGATACTTCGAACCAGTCCGGATACTCCGGATGGCTGTTATTTTTCGGTTTTCGTTTAGATTGTTTAGTAGTGCATTGATTCGTATATCTTATACTTTTAGCATGTTGTTAAGCATTGTGGCATGCATTGTTGCACTTTATTCATACTCATGGCATTGCACGTGTTATTCTTTTTAGAGGACGTCGAGCCGGTGATCCAGGAGAGCGAGGGAAACTTTGGGCAGCCACCTAAATAGCAAGGCAAGCATCTAACATATTGCACCCTGTTAGTTGAATTGAATGAAGTCTAAATATTGATAAATTATGCTTATGTATAGGTTTGCATGTATAGGGAGTCGATGTCGGAAACAAATGGGTAGAACCTACGCCAATTGCATTCTTCTACCTCGATGACTTGTTCATCCACGTTCCTTGTAGCTTTGAGATGATGTTATGTCTAGGTGTAAGTTCGACTTATATGCTTAGTCATGCTTAGGTCTTTTGGTAGAAGTCGAACGTCGGCGTTTTCCGTTGTTCGTGAGCATAGGATTTACTTTTGTTGCACAAATAAATGGTTGAGGTTGTTATGGTTGGTTGAGTGGTGAGTATGAGACGAGATGTGGATGGTGTTAGGGGTGTCATCTGCCTTCAAGGAAAGTCCAGGGGTAGTTTGGGAAGGGAACCCGGACACTGTAGGCCGCTTGCATCGTTTAAGATCGTCCGTCGATACAGTTAGCTTTAGCACTTATCTTACTCACTATATGCCGATCTAATGATAAGGCGAGCCAAATACCTTCGCAGCTGTGGCTTTGTGGGGCCTGAACATCAACAGTGTGAGTGAGCGGGCTTGTAAGTGGTACTAGTTTGCTCCGGGAGTAGTTCTAGTACCGCCGAGCTGAGCGATGCATGTCGCACATGGTTGAGGTTGGTTGTGAAAGGTTGACACGGGTACCCCATTGTGTGCACTTTAGCGGGTGGCACGAGCCGTATGGTCCCCGAGTCGTGTGGGTCCAGGAGTATCCCCTGCAGGGTGTAAAAACAGTTCGAACTGTCGCACTCTCGGTCATGAGCATGCTATGGTTTCATTTGTATCGGTCGTAGAGTTCTCGCTTGTGGATGATGGTTCGGATATGTGGGAGATGGTCGAGATGACACTTGTTATACATTGATACTATTGTTGTTACAGTTTCACATGATCAGTTGGTAGTTGCAGGGTAATTTCATATATGTTGGTTAAGTTAGTTACTCACACATATGTCTAGGTTGCTTACCGCTTTAATTAACTTAACCGCATATTTATATTCTAGCTAACAGCTCAATGCATAATCCTTGAAGCCGGGATATTATATACCCATATTGTATAAGTTATGTGAGTACCTTTGTACTCAGGATGCTGCCCTTAAGTTGATGCAGGTACTCCGGCTGCTGAGGAGGGGGTGGTGTTCGTCTACTTTGTGCCTGCCGATCAAGGTGGCGGGCAGGAGTAGTGCATCCTACTCCGAAGCTCGAGCTTTTAGAGTGGAGCCTAAGGGCATGTGGCTCCACTCTCTTTTGTTGTCTAGTTTATTCTTTCCACTGCGTAGATCTTTGGATAGTTAGGAGTTGAGGGGTTTTTGTCTCCTCCTAACTCGCTTTTGTTATAAACTGTTGGAATTAGTTGCATGCTTAATATTTATAATATAAATATTTATTACTCTCTCTTTATTAAGCTATGTTGTGATGTACTATGTTGGAGGTATGTGTTCCGATCCTTTAGCACAAAATACGTGCCGGGACTACCGGAATAGGATTCTGGTTAATCGTCGAGGTTGGATTATGAATAATGATCCTCCTGACGATTAATTAGAATACTGTTTGGATGATTCCTCACAACTACCTCAATTGTGCTTGATCCAGATGAAGATAGCGAGGAGGTGGACCAGCATGAGTACAGGAGCATGATCGGCTCTCTCATGTACTTGACGGTGACAAGACCCGACATCCACTTCGCCATTTGCTTATGTGCTCGCTTCCAGGCTTCACCGAGGACGTCTCACCGTCAAGCGGTGAAACGCATTATAAGGTACCTCAAGCATACTCTCGAGTATGGGCTTTGGTTTTCTGCTTCCTCTTTTGTTTCTTTTTTATGTTTTTCGGATGCGGATTTTGCTGATTGTAGAATTGATAGGAAAGTAACTCTGGTACTTTATCACTTGTTGGGTACTTCTCTTGTGTTTTGGTCTTATCATAAATAGTCTAGCGTTGCGCAGTCTACTGTTGAAACTGAATATGTAGCTGCTATTAGCTGTTGCTCATATATTTTATAGATAGTTACTACTTTGAGAGATTTTAGGTTGAATTTTAGGAGTGTGCCACTTTTGTATGACAACAATAGTGCCATAAGCTTAGCCAACAACCTAGTTTAACACTCCAAAACCAAACACAGAGATGTAATATTTTATTTTCTAAGAGACCACAATGAGAAGAGAGATATTGAGTTGAGCTATATAGATACCCAACACCAGCTGGCCTATATATTCACCAAGACTCTAGATACTACAAGTTTACCTATTTGAGGGAAGACCTTGGTGTCTGTCATCCCTATGATATTGTGTGAGGGGGTGTTGTCATTTATACATACTCTATCTTACTTTTGTTGCATTTGCATTACATTTCATTATGTAAGATAATCATAGTAGTTGAGTTTTGACTTGTATGTCTTTAGTATTTTCAGTTACTAGACTTGAATTTAGACTAAGTTGAGTAGTTGTGTGGAGCAAACTCTTAATCTTAGGCTCTTCTTGATGCTTTGATATGATACATTTCAAGTAAGCTAGCTTTTCTTAAGATGAAATTTGATAATTTTTTGAATCATGTAGACTATAAAATTTGACATTCTTAATCACTATGTTTGTAATTACTTTGACTTAGTCAATACTTATGTTAAGGCTAGCTTGATGGATCTTGCTCTAGGCTTCTTGATTCATGATTGTGGGTGAGAAACATTGTACTATATTTTTTATTTTTGTCAAATGTTTAGCTAATAATAGACCCTTTGGGGAACATGTGTTCATTGTGTCGCAAAGATACTACTTGACTTAATCATGTGAAAACTTGTTTCGCTGTGAAAATATGAATATTCTAGTGAATTCAAGTATCTTGTGCTCAAATGTGATACAATACGATTATCTTACGCCTCAAGGTGTTTGCCGTATCCAGTCGTGCGACACTTTGCTTGGATAAGAGTCAACTTGAGGATAAATTTTTTTGAAAGAAATGTGCATAAATGATTAATTTTGTTTTAATCACTTGATCTAACTAGGCCTAAGTTTCATAAGTGAGCGTTCGCAAAGCCTACTGTCATGAATGTTAGTTTGCCTAGTTTGAGATTGAAGTTGGCTACTTCTTAATGCTTGTATTGACTCAGCACGAGTGAATGTTTATGTGGCAGTCACCTTGCACATGATTCGGCTATGTGAAATTAAATGTGCCAATCAACTCTTCGGGTTTAGCTTGTCAAGCTTCATGTTCTTGTGTCACAGTCTTTTTAGTCTCTGTGTAATTGTGAGCTCCACCCTCTCCTTTTTTGGAACCCTTTTGACATTTCTAGGAATCGAATATGAGTACACGATCTTTCATTTGAGAGTCAAACACACTAACATTACATTACATATGCTATATGATATTAGATCCAAATAAATTATATAAGATATTATAAAAATAGAAAAACTTAAATGGATCGCGTTATGTTGTCTTGACGTGTCGTGGCTCTAGTCCAAACATGACCTAAGCCATCATGCCATGTCAGCCCAGCTTGTTAGCTGCCGTGCCGTGCCTGGGCCAGGCCAAAATGGCCGTGCCTCGTGTCAATCTATTTGGCTTGATCTACTTGGTCACCTTTAGAATAGATCATTCTGGCATTGGTATGTCACACATTTGTCTAGTTCTAGTTCAGTCTATGAAATTATCATTTAAAATGAGTAAGTTTTACAAAACTATAACTATTTGCATATAATTATCACGAAACTATAACTTTTGAAACGAGTTTCACAAAACTACAAGTATTTATGCTCCTAGTAACACAAAACTATATTTTTTCACAAAATTATATTTTTTACGTTTGACAAAACTATAATCTTACTTGTCATCTCGCATAGGCGCCGGTGTTGTTGTTGGTGAAGGGGCTATTGTATGAGCTGTTATAACATCTAGCTTTGTTCTTCATATTTACTTCACGGGTTATATTGGCTTAATCTCATTAAAAGTAGCATTCTGTAACTTTTTAGCTTGTTACTCCATGAATTCTTGCTTGCATAGCCGCTGTAATCTTCGTTTCTTTGTGTGAGATAAGCTTGAGGGATACCATCTCAGCTGTAGATACTTAGAAAGTAGTTTGCTGCTACTTGCTTAATGAGTATTAGCCATTGGAACAACTTGGACAACAATAGATACGTGTTTAGATTTGATCGATTTATCACAAAAAACAATCAGTCATTTGCCAAGTTCTTTGACCACTACTTTCATTGAACTAATCTTAATAATATCAGCAGTAGTAGCACATGTTTATCAACATTAGAATATGAAATTGGAGTAGAAACACTACCCTTCTGGACCCGGTACACGTTCTTCACATCTCTAGCATATTGAACATCACTAGACTACGTCTTAAACAGTTATAGACTGGATGTGATATTCTATCAAATACCGACCTCTGTGGTGCTGTCCACATCGAATAAAAAGGATTAAATTGCATAGGAGGGGGTGGCACCCACATACCGTTATAGCCCCAAGTTGGGCAAGGAGGAAAAGACATTGGAGGAGGCATCCACGACCATGGCACCATACCAAGTGGTGGGTAGATGTTAGTAGCATTATCCTCCCTCGATTGATGATGATGGTGCACTCCTTGCCTTGAAGGTGACCTCGATCGCTTAGCTCCACTTGGTTGATTCATATGTGTTTGGATGACATTGTCTTTCTCATATTTGGACAAGAATTGTTTGAAAGTGGGCTTGAATTTCTTAACCTTGTCGTGTTTCTTTACTTTATTGATTTTCCACTTGCCAACCTTCAGATTCTTTGGCTTGATCATCTTTGGCTTAGCATTGATATGCCCCCCGGCGGCTGAAGTGTTCTCCGCAGTCTTGACCAATCTATTGCCTTCGGGATTTTTTTTTTCAATTAACACCTCTTTCAACAAATTTTTGTTCTCCCACAAAGTTTTTGGCCTTTCTTCACCAATGATTACATTCTTCCCTTTAGCTGATTCAGGTTGAGTTGACCGAATTAATATGCTCTTGTCTTGTAGATTAACCATATTAATCGGGAACGGTTGAAGATCTACTTGCATCTCCGCAAACTTCAATAATCTTTCATTAATGGCCGTTTGAATCTATCAACGAAAAACATTGCAATCGTTAGTAGCATGAGAATAATAATTATGCCAATTACAATAAGCTCGTCTCTTTAATTCATCTAATGGTGGAATCACATGACCATGAGGTAGCTTAATCTATTTTTCATATAGCAAGTAATCAAATATTCTATCAAACTTTGCTACATCAAAAGTAAACTTAATTTTTTTCTTGTCGATTCTTAGGAGGTATCGGCTTAAGAGCAGAGCAAACGAATGGTTTAGACTTAGAAGACCAAGCCCATTCGGCCACATATACATTAATATCACAATCATCCGAATTTTCAGATTAATACTCAAGCATGTGCACATTAGGACTATCCTCTCTTACTCTATCATTTGATCTATGAAAATTTCTAGATTCTTTAGCCTGGCTTTCTTGAGCCAGAGATTTTTATAATACTTAGCTAACATCTAAGAAATCGTGATTCTCTAGCTTTTTCTTTAAATGAGAAAGTAAACCAGAATAAGCTAAGTCGATCAAATCTCTATCAGAAATTATCAAATTAAAACTTCGGTTTATTGTATCTCTAAACCTTCAAATGTATTCAGCGACAGACTCATTGTGTTTTTGTTTAACTGATGTTAAATGTGACAATCTAAGCTCAGTGTGCCCAATATAAAAATACTTATGAAATTTCTGCTCTAATTAGGGTCACGTATAAATAGAATTATGTGCCAAAAAAGTAAACTTGGTAAATATAGGACCAGACAATGATAAAGGAAAAAACCTCAATTTTAACATATCACTAGCACTAGCTTCATCACACTGTAAAATGAATTGAGCAATATGTTCTAGAGTATTTCTATCATCATTTGTAGTAAACTTAATAAACTCAGTCACTCTATACCCTGTAGGATATTAAATATTATCATAGAAATCAGGGTGTGGTTTTTGATAGATACGTGCTCTACCCTTAGGTTCTACCCCAAAGTGTTCCTTCAAAATACTAGCTATTTGATCTCTACTATTTTTGTACTCCATAGGTTGCTCGGTCGGGGGCTGAGTAGGAATCACATTAGTTTGTTGCTGCTGCCCAAAAGAATGTGGTGGTATATCATGAGAATGCGGCACAACAGGCTACGTATATGGAGTACTTTGTGGAGGCACTTTGAAACAAGCTTCCGGTAATGGACCATAAGGGATACCAGAGCCTCGTGGAGGTATAGGTGGTGCACTATGTGCAACGGTATTATATGGAGCTACCGACATATTTGCTGTAATTTTATTAACTTAGTTGTTACTATTAGCTACATGTGGAACTGAATTAATTATACTAGATGCAATGTTTGATAATAGAAAAACAAATGGTGTGACATCCGGTTTAGTGGCATCTAGTGATGTAGGTAGTGGTGTCACAGTATTGACCGAACCTACAACATTATAAATTTGTTCCATCGATATACTTTGTTATGTAGGCATAAGTGATATAAATTTTATCGATGAATCAAACAGACCTTGCTGAATTCTATCATCATTACTAGAAGTTGAAGCACTAGCATCATGTGATAGAGGTCATTTTAGTGTATCCTTAATATTTTGCATCTAAAAAACCATAGACTTTAAACGGCTATTGAGTGATTGATTAAAACCCTTAATCAAACTTGTTACTCGTAATAACACCTACTTGCTGATCAATCATCAAAGCAACTTTCTCTTTAGAAAGAGGTTACACACAGTGGGAGTTACCTCGAGCTTGGTATAGATAGGCGTGAAATCTCCTCCCTTCTAGACGATACCCTGCCTCGTCTTTTGGTAGCGCGAAGCGAACGCCCTGTCGAACTCCATCTTGCGCCTTTCATATTCTTGTTGTGCCTCCTCATCTAGCTCCTCGATGGCGGGCACAATGACATTGTCGGGGTCGATTTCAAATCTGTTTGTCATGGCTAAGGTTTTAAAATTCGGCTAAAAGGCAACCGAAAGTTTCTTCCCCAGCGGAGTTGCCAAAAAGTGTGTTAACGCGAAAAGATATCACGCCAAACACTGAGCACCTCATGTGTAATATCCAACGAGCAACACCCAGGATACCCCATCATAGCACTGTGTCGTCGGACTTTTATCGTCACCCACGCTCGAGAGGAAAGCAATATAGATGGGAAAAGAGAATGAGACTATAGGAGCCAGGCAAAAGACGAAAAATAATATAAATTGTGTTTGATTGATTGGTGATTATTCTCAATCGGTCATGACGCTCTCATAATTAAAGAGTGGCAAATCTTAGTTGTACAAGATCAGAACTTCTAATTCAAACTGAATAGGACTTACAGATACGATTCAGCTTGCCTTTCAATCTCCAAACTTTCCATAATTAACATATCTTTCCTAGTTAATCGTGAGGACTCCTATATATCTAACAGGGTATTCTTTATTACAATTTGACGTTCACAGTTCACTGTCACAGGAACTATTCATGGTTGCAAGTACGGTACACTGGTCAAAGTTACTGTTCATCTGATTGCAATTAATGTTCATTCGGTCGTAATTACTGTTTATCTGGTCGTATGTACTGTTCATCTAGTCGAAGTTACTGTGCACTGATCGCTGGTACTGTTCATATATCGGAGTTACTGTACACTGAATGTAGGTACTGCTTACTAATCAACTAAGAAGTTTTTAAAACCGAAACTCTTTATAATATACCAATTTCGATCGTCTAACAGTCATGTCTCGCAAGATTGTTGTGAAGTGGGGATAATCGTGACTGGGCTATATCATTCTGGAACTTGCAATGTGAATGTGCCTGCCTGTTCTATTTACTGGATGTGTACAAGTCATGAATTCGAACAGCCAATATAGGTTTCATTGGAACTTTTGTGATTTAGACTGATTTAATAACAATTTTGTTTGTACTCGTGAGAACATTTGCCTAGAACATGAGTATTCCTTGGAATATCTTGTTCGCCGGGCTACACAATTCACCGCTCATTCGCATGCCAAAAATACCGCTCAGTCGCATGGCCAAAAACCCAAAATCTTCACAACTGCACCTGTACGCGTCCACGGCGACCTCGCGCCCAGCGACGGGGCAGCACGGGAGTAATCCGCGGCGCGCACGGTGAAGTGGTGAACCGGGGCAGCCAGGCCTGGTCGCTGTGTCTGCGCGCCTTCTACGTCCTTGACGTACGGACCCATTCTGATGAGCAGGCACAATTTTGACGCTGGCCGGCTCTACTTCGTCGACACCACCAGGCAGCAGCACCAGCATTCCCTACAACGACAAAAAAGAATGAAAAAACAGAAACAGGCACTACGCCTCTGGAGAGCGGAAGCTTTACCTTTGAGAAAATGAAAGCTTGAATTCTAATTTGCTGGGGCCTACCTTATTAGGAAGGCACCCTCAAAAAATTAATATATGCTGCTTAATGTGACGAGCGCACGGTATTCTTTAGTAAAAGGCGAAAGAATCGTTCGCTCTGTGCTCGCCACGCAGCCCCATACCTTGTTCGGCGGCATGCCTGCTCCTCTTGTGCAGCACCCGAGCCTTCCGTTTAGCAGAACCTGGCGATATGGTACTAAACAACTGCAGCTGCATCGCGACCTGTGCTACGATTCGACCTGGGCCCCGGCCTCCATATCAGTCCATTTACATCAACCGTTCGGCCTGCCTGGCTCAGCCCGTCGTTGCTGCGCTCATTCGTGACACTGCCGCGTTGGGTCTCAATCCAGAGAACTTTTGGGCTTCTTCTTGCAGGGGGAAAACATCAGCCAGCAAAATGCCGAACTTTGCGCCGGAGTACGTACAATGGTGGTGATTGGTCATCAGGCCAGCTCTACCATCAGAAAAATGCGAGTGATCTTAATCGGTCATCAAACAGCGTGGACTAGATTTTCTAGCTGCTATTATAGAATTGTGTAATCCGGTGTGTATTCATTCACAGAGGTACATGTATATATAGATTGCGAGAGGCTCATGGCACTCAGTCAAAACAGAAGAGCCGGAACTACAGTTGGTGATCCTGCATGGATGGAGGCCGATGTGTTGACGAGGTGCACCAGGAGATAAGGCCTGAGAAGTAGCGGTGAAGGCATTGAACTGGTCCTTTAACAGCTATTATACACATTGAATTGTTGTGTCATGTTTCTAGCCAGTCCGGAACTCCAGGATGATACAACAATCAATCGTGGGAATGCGCAGAACCCTGTTTGGTTTTGGTGATCAAAACTACCACAAACACGAGCCATGAACTCAGCAAAGACTGGCCTGACCCCCTTCCACGAATGCCGCAGAACAGATGCGTCCCCTGCAGCATCGGAGCGGAACTACTACGGCTACACCAGCAGACATCTCCACCAGGGCTCCGCCGGCTTCTCGCTGAACACCCTCTCCCTGGCCTTCTCAGCCTGCAAACACTACAGGCGCAATGCACCATGAGAGGGAGAGTCAACACGAAACTCTTCAAATGTGTTTCAATTATTTGTTCTTTTGTGCTACATCAATTGTGGCTTAATTCGCGGGCAAGTGGGGTAAGTTTAAATGGAGAACAGACCATTTTCGGCCAGTCGGTGAAGAACGTGATGGCGGCCATGACTGTGGTCTGTGTTACGGAGCCGCAGACGATGCGCAGCCAGCAGAGCCTCTCGCCCCCATGTTCAGCACGAACCCGAGGAGGATCGCCAATGGGAACCCGAGCAGGTAGAATGATCCGAGGTTCACGTAGGCGCCCAGCTGCTGCCACCCGCACCCTCGGGCAACGCCTGGTGAGAAGAGCAGATGTTAGTAACTAGGCAAATTTATCAAACTAAGTGGAACTGCATCCATGTTGATTTCGGTGCTATATAATGTCAGGACCTAGAATACGTAAGAGTACTGCAATTGCGCTCTTTTTTTCCTTTCCACTGTGTCGGGATGATCTCTCATAATAATCTAGGATATATAGGGTGATATGCGTATTGAGCTGTGTTTTTTATATGTATGTATCAATCTAAACTCAAAAAATACTGAGATTTATTTAGGTTTAGACCTCCTATAGAATAATAGCGCTATGTTATTTGTATTGTTTTATGAATTGAATGAACTTGTTACGTAATATCTTTTCCTTCTACAAACACGATCTTAACCCTTTTATATATTAGAAAAAAGATGCACAAATAAACGGATCATATCGAACCCTGTGACAGACCTATACATGACGGAGCCTACCCCTAGCACATCATGATGTTAGATACACATGTCTACCTTGCTATGGTTGTTCTGCGCATCCTGTACCATCATCGAACACCGTCATACTCACCCATCAGAGCATCCTATGGCATTAAATGCTATGGGACGTGTCACTGCAATTCCACACCGCTCCCACGACCATACCACGTCAAAAGTAGGTGCTTGAGGAAGGAAAAAATACTCGAGTATGCAACATTAAATGAGACTTGTTTGGGTAGGTGGCTACCTGCTCTGCGATCAGCGAGGGATGGTCATGCCGTGTGGCCGTGTCTTGATAATACCTGCTGCATGCTGACACTTCATAGCAAGGGACCCGCCACGTGACGCACCCTGTTACCTATTGCACCGATAATACTCCCCAAGCTTCCTTTGTGGATATGATGAACTGAGTGGTTCATTGTGGGGTCTTGTCGCTGCATACCACATGGGCATGGACGCATAAAATCCCACCACCTGGCCCCTGGTGACCATAAATTTGCTCGGGGAGTGGTCATCGACGCAACCCATGTTAATGACATACTCAAGAAATCGTATCTCGAGGGAGGTTAAACATCTAGAGAGGGAGAAAACATGAGAGAGAGAGAGAGAGAGAAAGACGTGGGAGAGAGAAACATTAATTGCCATTAGACCTGAGGGAAATTCGGTTCCCCATGCGCATACTTTCAGATTTTATGCAAACTAGACCCCATAGCGGTTGAGACACCGTGGCGACCCTTTAAACTGGTGCACCCATAGCTCTCTGCAAATCTTTTCACCATCTTCCATCGCCCCTAAGCCTTTCTGCGCTCAGAGCTCTTTGTCTCCCCCGCCATCTCTGTCTCTGTCCTTGACCTTTCACCATCATCCACCGCAATCTGATGGCGTGCAGTGGCAGCGATTATGCCTTTCCTAGATCCAAGTTCTGCCTCCGTGATGGCTTCACAGACTCCTACATCGAGGTGGGCGTCAAGTCATGGTCGGGCTGGAGGGAGGATTGGTTCTACCTCGCGACTGTCAATTTATTTGATAACCTCCATGTGCCGAGCGCGCCGGCATATGTCACGGAAAATTGGAGGAATTCGCCTGCGACCACCCCCAAGCTACTAACCCTGGTCAAACGAGTTGGCTAGCTTCGAAAAGCCTGGTTGACAAGATTGGACATCGCTTGCGACTACATCAAGTGCCGGTTGTGTCCCCTGCGGAGGCAAGCCCACCCAACATTCATGTACTATAGGCCTTATGACGAGACCTGGTCGAGCTTCACACGTAAATCTATTGTCGAATCCCCGATATCGCTCTTTGTTCCAGAAAGTGTGTGACCTCTCACACCCTTTTTGTTATTCAGATCTTACCGATGACATCATCGACTTGTGGGTTCGAATCCTAATACCAGGCTTCTCGAGGAAAGACGGTCCTCCGGTCAGCGTCCTTCTATGTGATCTCAAACCCTCCAGAGAGAGCACAACACAGGTGGGTAAGTTCAACATTTCCATGATCCTTGCCCTCAAGCCTTCTTATGACCTGAATTTTCATAGTTGATGCCATTTGCAGGGTCTTCCTGAAGTCGACATACTGCGCTCTATCATTGATGAGGTCTTGGGGGCCTCTGGCCAAGCTGCTTCAGGGAGTAGAGTTCATTGTGATCTCCACCTGGGCGCCTAACAAGGAACGACCCAACCTCCTCCTGATCGATCTAGTCACGCCTCCAACACACATGGTCACGAAGGCACCCATATCGCTCTGGGTCAGACGCTGATCACTGGTGGAGATCTTGCACACAGCGCAGGTCAACAGAGGAGCGACCAGCCTCGCCCTAAGTTGATCAGGGACCAGACTGCTCACAGTCAAAGATCAACCACGGGTGGTGGTACGGCGAGCGGTGCTGGCCACTAGGGGAGTGATTAGTCACTCCCTGAGCCAGCTAGGTCTGACCATTCTAATCGTCGAGTCCCCATTCAAGGGGAAAAAGGCCAGTGGAGGATTCGACCTCTGCGGAAGCGTCCAAATGCCCCCGTGGGACGTTATTTGCACGCGGCACGATGATGGATGTGGCCTCCCCGACGGGTCAACTCATTGGTTTTGCGAGATCGAGAGTTATGCTCACCACTCCGACCATACGGTAAGTCCCCCGGTTAGGTGTAGATGTTTTGATTTCTTTTCTTGACCTTGCAACTTGTTGTTGCTGCAGGTCCTCCACCTTGTCAACGACTCCGGTAGAAACTCCTCCTCCGGCCCAGCTGGACATTCTATCCCCCGAGCCAGTCGTGATCCCAACGCCGCCTGAAGTGTTCGCCATGACCCTCGTGCCTCCTCCGGTGCTCACTCCGGCCTCTGACCTGCTCTCCCTAGTCGCCAGCCTCCCTGCCTTCATCAGCCACATGATCACTGAGAAGGAGGAGGTAGTCCACAGATGCGCCCAGTTAGAGAGGCTGGTGGCCGAGGAAAGGGAGAAGAGGTGTGCACTTCAGTGTGAGAACGCCACCCTTCAATAGGACAAGAACGTATTTCAAGCGGAGAGGGTTTCACTCATTTTTCAACACTCCAAGTTGATGGAGAATGTGCGGACGATCCGCAACTTTCTTTGAACTACCTTTATGGCAATGCGAGGGTCGCTAAGGAGTGTCAGGATAGAAGCCAACGAGCTGAAGGAGGAGTCCGCGCAAGGCTGTGTCTACTCCATCAATGTTCTGGCAGAGAAGTTCACCTAGCTCATGGGCATCCTAGCGGCGATGATGGCAGAGAATGTAGCGAAGGCGGCTAAGACCGCGGCAGGGTATGTTCTTCGATGCTACTGCTACAGTTACCCCAACATCAACCTTGAGATCATCCGGAAGGGGGTCATAACTGCTAGCCTTGAAGCTGAGGCGAAGCTGGAGGCGGAGTGGCAATTGTTGCTGGAGTTCATAGAGTCCCTCTTTCGGGTGGAAATCGTGGACGAGTAAACACCAGCTTGTATCTTAAGTTTGTATGATACCTGATCGACCTTATGCATTTCTTTGATGGGATTATGTCGCTGTTGTGGTTGTAGAATCCCTGACATAACTGAATCGCCTACTCGCTCCGAGCCCCTGATCACCACCATAGATGACATCAACAACCAACGCAGTCAGGAGATGGTGGCGAGTGCGAGCTCGGGTTTGAGGTTTAGCGAGAGATCCTTCGGAGTGATCTTCAAGGTGTGCCAGTCTTGTCACATGCCTAGCCATGTGTAGTCTTAGACTAGCTGAGTAATACTCGACCAGTTGACCTTTGCACGCTATGTGACCTGTTTCTGACCAGTTTGCCAGGAGAAACTGCTCGTGGTGTAAAGTGACTTGGAGCGTACATCAAGGGAGACCGGCCAGTGGCAGGTGAACTTCTTCAATTGCCTTAGTCGGGCGTTCACCCCTTTTGACATGCTGCTCTGGGTCGCCAACGTTCACGTTCGCCCGACCCCCGGGGATACCATGACCATTCATATTTACTGGTTTTTGGCGGCCTCCGAGGAGGCAGGTGACCTTGAGTAAAGGCTTCACGAGACTATCAGTGACCATCTCTTTCAGATCAGAGTCTCCATTGCCTGTCTTGACCTTGCCTATGTCAACGATCACTTTCCCAACCTTTACCTTGATCTCGCTCCGACAGTCTATGCAGGTTTTGATGGTGCTCAGTGGACCACGAGGGAGCTTTGTGACCACGTAGACTCATTTCTGTATACAACTAGCTCCCTTGTTTGGACCGTCTGGTTCGACCCACTAAGGGGCATCTTCGGATCTTATGGACATTGAATAAACTCATAAAAACTTGCCCCTAGGCATTTCCTGAGTGGCCTTTTTTGTACTTGACTACCTGTTTTCATATAAAAAAGTTCGTGCTCGCACGGTGGTCATTACTTCCAGGGGGTTCTAGGGGGGATCCTGGCTTTTTGTGCCGCTAGCTAACTAGGTTTGTGGTGCCTAGGACAACCCTTAGCTCTATAAGCCTTTCGTTGGCGACCAGCGCTCGATCCAAGTTCGGACTTGTAGCCAGATGGTCGGTATCCATAAGATGCCCATACCCTTGACACTAAACGGGTGACAATTTTCGTTCCTTATTTGGCACTCAGGCATGAGCGATTAGCCAAAACGAAAAAACAATGAGATGGCCTAACCAAGGAAAAAGAACAAGGAAAGCTAAAACTGTTCTCTCCCCCGACCGTTTGGTCGGCAGGAAGGCTGCCGACCAGGCGGTATGACCCTTGAATCAAAAACTTACACCCCTATGGAAGACCGTTCTTGTCTAGGAGATCCTGCAAAACAGAGAATTTTGTCTTTAAATCTGAAAAACTTACACGCCATACTCCATGCTCGTCTGGAAGATCATGCAAAACAGAGAAAATAGCTCATTTTCAAATAGTCTTACACATAGAACATGCACAACTAGGCTATGTTCTAAGAGTTGTGCAATTCATGGCCATACTCCATGGCTAACTTGACCGCACCAGGTTAGGTAACCTCGACCACCTTGTAGAGCCCCTCCCACTTAGGGGAGAGCTTGTTTCGGCCTGCCTTATTCTGAATCTGTCTAAGGATGAAGTCGCCTACAACCATTGTTCGTTCCCCTGCCTTGAGGTTGTGGTAACACCTGAGACTCTGTTGGTATCAGATTGCTCAAATTAGAGCACAATTGTGGAACTCTTCGATCAGGTTTTATGTCATCCTCATCGTCTGAGTAGTTGATCACTCGATGAGATCGGAGGGCGATCTTGGAGGGGAGCATTGCCTCAGTGCCCAAAACCAAGAAGAAGGGAGTCTCAGCCATAGCCCTGCTAGGAGTCGTTCGCAACGATTAGAGTACTATAGGGAGTTCATCCACCCATCGTATCGAGTAGCTCTTAAGCCGATCAAAGACCCTGGTTTTGACCCCTTGCAGTATCATCCCGTTCGTCCTCTCGGCCCATGAGGGTGTGCAACCGACGTGTAGCAAACTTTAGTCTCGATCTCTTTGCAGTAGTCTTTGAAAGCGCTACTGGTGAATTGAGTCCTGTTGTTCGTAATTATGAAGTTTGGACCGCCAAACAGCACTACCAACTCTCGTATGAACTTAATCGCTACTACGACAATGATTTTCCTAATAGGCTCGGTGTCGATCCACTTAGTGAACTTGTCGACTACCACAAATATGAATTCATAACCACGAGGGGCCTTAGGAAAGGTCCCATAGGAAAGGTCCCACAATATCGCGCCTCTAAATCGCGAAAGGCCAAGAGAGTGATATGGTTTATAATGCTTGGGTTGGTAGGTTGGTCTGTCGGTCATGGTACTGATACGGCTCACACCGTTTCACCAGCTCATAAGCTTCTTGGAGGGACATGGGCCAATAGAATCCTTGCCAGAACACTTTTTCGGCCATAGTGTGATATGAAGTGTGGCTACCACATATGCCTCAGTGGATATCAGTGAGCACTGTGATCCCCTCTTCTTGAGTGATGCATTTTAGTAAAAGGGCATTGCTCCCCCGGTGGTAAAGGTGTCCCTCTACCAGGGAGTATCTGCAGGCTTGCCGCATGACCCTTTCTACTGACACATCATTGTTAGGGATCACTCAATTATGAAGGTATGCCGAGATCTGATCCATCCAGGCTGTATCCGAATCAAGCTGGATGACCATATGATGGTTGCCCGAGGACTGCACTGAGGGAGGTGTTGCCTCCAAAGGTGTTACCTTGGGTGCTCTGTTTCCAAGCGAAGTATCCTCTTCATGTTGGCCCGAGACCATGGCAGAGTCCAACCGGGATAGGTTCAGGAGAAGAAGCTTGATGGGCCAGCTCATCGGCGAGGAATTTGTCCCTGCGGAGGACATGCTTAACTTCGAAACTGATAAAGCGTCGCTCCAGCTTTCTCACTTTAGCGAGGTGCTATTATCGGCTCAAAGCATTGAAACTCCTTTTTCACTTGGTTTACGACCAATAGCGAGTCCCCTTTTGCTAGCAGGCATTTTATGCCAAGTGCAAAGTCCACCCTCATTCCTGACAAGAGACCCTCATACTCTGCAACATTGTTAGTGGTATAAAAACATAATTGAACTACGTACCTGAGGGAGTCGCCGGTTGGTGACATTAAGGTCACTCCATCCCCTGCTCCCTTTAGTGTGAAAGACCGTCGAAGTGCATGGTCCGGTGCTCGTCCGCCTATAGTCGTTGTTCATGCTAGGGCTCAAAGGACAACCACTCGGCCATGAAAATAGATTAGCGCCTGAGACTTGATAGCCATTCGTGGGATGAACTGAATATCAAACTCCCCGAGCTCTACTTCCCACTTAGCGATTCTCCCTACTGCATCCCTTCCATGGAGGATTTCCCTAATCAGGAGCGAGGAGATAACCTTGATTTTGTGGGCTTGGAAGTAATGCTTGAGCTTGCGAGAGGCCATCAGCATGGCATATAACAGTTTTTGTGCTTATGGGTACTAAGCCTTCGCACTGTGTAGGGCTTCACTGACGTAGTATACTAGTCACTTAAGACCTCCTTGTTCGACGACCAGGACCGCACTTGCAACTTGTGGGGTGGTTGCAACATAGAGCAGGAGCTCCCCATCTGATCGAGGAGCATTTTGTACCAGAGGGGAGGAGAATTACCTTTTGAGATCTTGGAAGGCTGCCTCCGCTTCTGGCATCCACATGAAGTGGTAACTCTTCTTTAAGAGCTTAAAGAGTGGCAACCCCTTCTCTCCCATCCTCGAGATGAACTTGTTCAATGCAGCCACAAGCCTAGTTAGTTTTTGAACCTCCTTTAACCTGTTCGGGGATCCCATCTGATCGATGGATTTGATCTTGTTCGGGTTTACTTCTACGCCTCGACTAGATACGAGAAAACTAAGCAACTTCCCTGATGGGACACCGAATGTGCACTTCTCTTGGTTCAGCCTCATACAGTACTTTTGAAGGATGTTGAACGTTTCTTCGAGGTCTACGACTAGGTCGTTCTTGGTCCGGCTTTTCAGAACCACATTATTGACATACACCTCGACATTCCTACCGATATGTGGTCAAATGATGAGCTGGATACACTGTTGGTAAGTGCACTAGCACCTTTAGGCTAAAAGGCATCTTTACATAACAAAAGACTCTGAAGGGTGTTACAATAGCAATTTTCTCCTCATATACTCTACATATGCTAATATGATGGTACACCGAACGAACATCTAAAAATCTTAGCAAATTGCTACCGGTAGTCGAGGTCAACGAGCTGGTCTATTCGGGGCATGGGATCATGGGGAACAGATCTTTCGGGCATGCCTTGTTGAGGTCGGTAATGTTGATGCACATCCTCCATTTATCATTGGGTTTTTGTACCATGACTAGGTTGGCCAGCCACTCCGAGTATTGCACCTCTCGGATGAAGCCTGCCTCCAGGAGCTTGGTGATCTCCTCATGAAGTGCTTTCTTTCAGTCAGGCGTGAACTGACATGCTTTCTACTTTATTGGTCGTGCCTCTGGTCGCACTGACAACTTATGCTCGATCACATCCCTAGGGACTCCGGGCATATCAGATGGACTCCAGGAGAAGACATCTGCATTTGCCCAGAGGAAAGTGATGAGCTTGAGTTCCTATTTGGGGTCCAGACTGGCCCTATCTGGACCATCCTGGCTATGTCAGCGTTGCTTAGGCATACTTCCTTAAGCCAATTGGTGGAACTAGCGATGGCGTGGACCTTTTCAAAGCGACCACTCGGCCCTGCGTTTTTAGGTTGTGACCCGGGAGCTAGCTCAACCATGTCGAGGCTCCTCTTGTCGCAGTGTAGGACTGCCTTTCGGCCGCCCACTATGGTAATCACTCCCTTAGGACCATGGATCTTGATTGTCTGGTACACATAGTGGGCGATGACCATGAACTGGGCCATTGACGGTCGACCTAGGATTGTGTTGTACGGGGTCCTAAAGTCCGCCACATCGAACATGACCATCTCAGTCATGAAGTTGTTCGACGAACTAAAGGTGACAGGTTGTATGATCCGTCCCAATGGCTAGGTCGAAGAGCATGGGGTGATCCCGAAGAAGGGAGGAGATGACTTTAACGCACTCCTGAAAATCTGCAGGGCATCTAGCACGTCCACAAAGAGGAGGTTGATGGAACTCCCTCCATCGACCAGTACATGGCCCATTTGCACATTGCGCATCGTGGGCTCTACCACAATGAGGTACCGTCTGGGCCGTTTGATGTTTGCAGGGTGGTCGGATAGGCTGAAGGGAAGGGGGACCTTCGACCATTTTAGTCGTGGACTCAAACCTGGCATGGTCGCGCATATCTCATGAACCACCGATTTGTACTCCCTATTCGAGGAGTACATTATGGATCCCACACAGATATGATGTACCATATGATCAGCATGCTGGAATCCCAGAGCTGACTGGTCGATAATGCCTGGGCTTGTGCTCCCCGAGCTCCTAGTCGATAATGCCTTGCATGACCTTGCACTCAGTTAAGTCATGGGTGTCGGTATGGTAGATTGGGTAGTAGCCTTTACCCTTATTCCCGTCCTTCTTCTCGAAAGGTTGGCGTGGTTGGCTGGTTTGCTCAACAGGCATGACGTCGGGCGGCCCGGCCTTGCGCTTATATTTCTTTTTCTCCTTCCGGTCGACTCCTTTGGTAGAAGCAAGCTGGTCGGAGGTTGGCTGTAGCTTTACATCGATCTGGCGCTCTCGAGCCTCATCAGCTTGCGCGCATTTGTCTGCAAGCTCGAAGAGCTTGGTGGTGCTCCAAACCTCCTTAGTGATCAATTTTCGATCATCTTCTGGTCTCTGACCCCCCCCCCCCTTCGGAACTCTATGACCACAGACTCGCCCGTGATCTTTGGAATGATATTCCAGCCTTTGATGAAATATCGGATGTAGTCTCACAGTGGCTCACCATGCCGTTGTCTGACCTGGTACAGGTGATCCTCAACCCCTGGTCGGGCGTAGGTCTCCTGTAAGTTGGTGGTGAACTGGTCGCACAAGTCTTTTTAGGACCGAACCGACCCGCGAGGGAGATTCATCAGCTAGGACCATGCTGAACCGGCCAGAGCGGTCGGGAAATAGTTTGTCATGACCTTCCTATCACCTCCCACAGCTCGTACCATGGTGGTGTAGATCTGTAGGAACTTCTCCGGGTTAGTTGAGTCATCATACTTTTCGGCTAGGGGTGACCAAAACTTATCCGTTCAACACACCTCTCGCAACCGAGCCGAGAAAGCACTGCACCCCATTCCATAACAGGGAGTCGCTCGTCGCTAGGCAGCGTGTGATCGAGGAGAGAGCCGATGGTCTCATGGCCCTGGTTATGGGACAGAGGAGTCCCACGCCTCCCGGCGAGGGGAAGGTGAGTGATAGGGCTGCTTGCCCATTTCCTATTCTAGTTGAGCCCACTCTTCATGTTTACGGGTGGCCCTCTAATCCCGAATTACGTGGTGGAGGTCGCGGTGGCGGAGCGAGTCACGTAGGTCAGTAGGTGGATTGCCCCGACATGGTGGGGATTAACTTGTACTCTAGGCCGCTGAGGGAGCACGAGTTTCCTCCAGCAGGTTAGCCCACTGTGACCTCAACCGACCACGATATCTATTGTTCCTTACGGAGGATGGGGCGGCCACTGCCACGGTCTAGCGCCGGGCGATCTCTACTAAGAGGGCGAGATCACACAACCATGGTACCACCGGTGAACCTTCTGATACCGCCACCAGTGGATGGCTGAGAAGTACCCACGTAGTCTGCATGTTCTACGCGAGGGTCATGGCCTCGTAGTCAAGCTGCTGACCGTAGAGCGGTGAGACATCGCAAGGGGGGCGCCCCAGCGTTCGCGTTCCTCATGCTGCGTGATGACCTTGACGAGGATGCCGCCATAATCTCCTCTTCACACGGGCGCTCCTTCGGGCGGCGTTGCTATTGTTGGGGCAAAGTAGAATCTCCCCATTCCTGACGCCAGTTGGGTTTCCCTCTTGGCCTACAACCTAGGGCTCGCCTCCAATTCCTGTGACACGAGCGTCGTTTTGAACCTTGTTGCATGGACCGCCATGCAAACCTCCCGCTCGGGCTTGAAGTCATTGGACTCTGATTCAGTATCCCATGCTTAGAGCACACCAGGCTCATTTGGGTCGTATCCCATGATGAAGAGCTCACGACGGCCGGGGTCATCAAATCGGGACTCCGTAGTAGTTGAGGATCAGGTCATAGGTAGTCCAACCATAGAATCAATGCCTGTAGAAACGCGAAGAAACACGCCCTTACCTGGCGCGCCAACTGTCAGGGGATGATCTCTGACAATAACCCGGGGTATATCGGACGACGTACGCATTAATCCATATTTCCTATACACGTGTATCAACCTGGACTCAAGAAAACCGAGGTTTATCCAGGTTCAAGTATCCCGTTTGATAATAGCCCTACGTCATGTGTATTGTTTTATAAATTGGGTGAACTTATGTAGAATGTGCTCCCCACCCTTCTACAAACACGATCTTGATCTGTTTATATGCTAGGGGAAAAGATACACAAACAAACAAATCGTGCCAAACCCTAGGATAGACCTGCCCATGACGGAGCCAACTACCCCTAGCACATCATGACGTTGGATAGGCATGACTACCCTATTCTGGTCGTCCTGTACCATCACTAACGCTGTCATGCTCGTCTATTAGAATTTCCTGTAATATTAAATGCTACGGAATGGGTCACTGCAATTCTGCACCGTCTCACGACCATACCACATCGAAAGCATATGCCTGGGAAAGGAAAAAATACTCGAGTAGCCAGCATTAAATGAGACTTGACCGGGTATGTAGGTACATGCTCTGGGACCAGCGAGGACTGATCGTAGTACCTCGCTGCGTGATCAGAACTGGTCGTGTGGTGTGACCGTGGTCTTGATAATACCTGCTGTATGCTGACACTTCACGGCGTGAGACCACGGTGATACAAGCCGAAGGAACCATGGTCGCGACGAAAGGTAAGACCTCCTCCTCGGCTCCTCGCTGCTGTACCCACGAGGCGTCGTGACCCAACCATAACAGCATCCATCAACGCCATGGACATCACAACACGGACTGCTGATCGAGCTCCTTCGGCACCCGGTTCATTCGCTACTCGTGTGCTATTTATTATGAAAAAAGTTGAATTTTGAAAGCTATTGTCAAATGATGAACTGTTTCAAAGGAGAGGAGACAAAGTAAGCGTCTTCCATGTAAGTTAAGTTTCTTCACAGTCATACCTTCCAGCAGCTCCAGTTCCAAAAGGTCTAGTGTAGAGTTATGTTATACTTGTGAGACTGAAAAAAAAAAGATATGCGCCGAGCAACACAAGATTGATCACCATTCAAGACTATGATCATTGCTTTGTTTTGTTCCAGATTGAAATTACTGAGGTTTGAAGCTCTGGGTTGGGTAGAAGCCCTAAGAATAAGGAGCTCAAATGACCACCATTCAAGACTGAAGAAGTTAATAGGTAAGAGGGAAGTTCACCATAGAGACTGAGTGAGAGACACATGTAGGCTCTGGTGATTACCAGATCTAATGCGAAGAGGGCAGAGCTTAGACGCAGGAAGCCAACCACCCCATTGAGGGCCTCACATGATGTACCCAACAAGCATGCACAAATTCAGCCAATACGATATACTTATTGACTAAGCAGCTCCAGTGTATCCAAATCCAGTCTTGAACACCATCACATAGCAGAGAGGGATGTGGATTGCCATCGTTGCGACGGATGACAGGAGCAGGGCGAGTATCAGGCTCTGGGTCTGCAGGATCTTGGTAATCGGCTGGATCACCGCGTTTGAGAAGAGCCCCGGGATCAGCGAGACGATGTATCTCCCGGCTCCCTGGGCGATCAGGGTCCTGCCCCACGAGGACCCGGATTTTGCCCATGAAGACGCTGAGAAGTGAGAGAGGGATACAGACGACTAGGAGGGTGATTACTGCTCTGTAAGTCTGTAGGTGTGCACTCCTAGTTGCGCCATAAGCTTGGCCACATAGAGTTTCCAGTGCGCTTGCCATTCCAATCTGTTTAACAAATTCAGTGTTTGATGTTACTGAGTGAGCAATAGTCAATAGCAGGTGAAATGAAAACTATTTTGTCACAACTGAAGGAGTAAACTGAAGTTGCATGTCTGTAAGTTTTCTACTTAGCTGCAGAATAGGGCCAATTCACCTTTTCTAGCATTTTTACTGTGGCATAATGATTAATCTGAACTGGCATAACTCACTAGTTCAGTGTCATAGTTTCATTTCCAAAATTTATCTATTGTATTAGAGTAATTTTCATAAAACTATAACTATTTATACCATTATAAACTACAACTTTTAAATTTAATTTCACAAAACAACAACTACTTAGGTCCTTGGTAACAAGAACTTTTTGTTACATGCGTGGTTGACAGGTGTGACTAGACCATGTGATACTGTGTGGCAGACAGGTGAGATCAGATTAAAAAGTTGTAGATTCTTATTACCAAGTATCAAAATAGTTGTAGTTTTGTGAGATATACTTAAAAAGTTACAATTTTGTGTTACAATGGTACAAATAATTGTAGTTTTGTGAAATTTACTCATTATATTATTATCTGAGTGTTAAAAAGAGCCACCACATTCACTTTTAAGGTCACAAAATTACCACGTTAATCGGAAAAAATAAAGAATTTGCATCACTTATTGTTATAAACATCTAACGGTTTAGATTAAATAAAAGAATCCATATCAAATACAATTAATAAATAGATAAATTCAAAATTAAAAATTATGGAAAATTAGCCGTTAGATTTTCATAGGATTTGGGAAGCAAAATATCTAAATAAAGAGTCTAAATAAAATAAAATAAATAATAACTTAAATTAAGGGTTAAAATAGAAAAAAGAAGGATCCATATCAAATATAGTCTTAAAAAAATCAAATTATTATAAAAAACAAATACTTAAATAAAGAGTTCATGTAAAATATAATTAATCGACAGTTAAAATTCATAATAAAAAATCAAAATTCTTACTAAGATAATAGATTAAAAACATGCAAGACATCACATATGCAAGATAAACCTACTATGATTTTAGTTAGGCTGCCTACATAAGACATACGATTTTGACAGTTGATCAAAATGTATACAAATCGAACCAATATATATATACGATTTGGGTACAAGTTTAGAGTATAAATAATTTTCTCCTCATCTAATATAATTTTTACCTCTTCTTCTAATTTTATCTATTTTGTAACTAAATGATACTAACCTCATAAAAAAGGTCAAAGAAATTAATGTTTAATCAAAGGTTATCATGATAAAATATTACGATGAGACTAGCCACGCTATTAGTGTGGGTCACCTTGCTAGTTATATTATTATTTAAGTGTTAAAAAGAGCAACTATATTCGCTATCAAGATCACGAAATTATCATATTAATTGAAAAAATAATCTAGATCATTCATTGTTATAAACATCTAATAGTCTAGATTAATTCAAAGAGTATATATCAAATACGATTAATAAATAGCTAAATTTAGAATTAAAAATTATGAAATTTTAACTGTTCGATTTCCATATAGTTTGAAAAATAAAATATCTAAATAAAGAGTACAAATAAAATAAAATAAATAATAATTGAAATTAGAGTTATAATAGAAAAAGGAAGTATCAATATCAAATATAGTTGCACTATATTGCACCACGCCATAAGCCTTAGCGTGACAGCCCATATAGTTGCCAAGTTCTTGGCGTGACGGCCTATATAGCCACACTATGGTCTGGCGTGGCAAAAATGTGCTAGATCTTGCAAATTTAGTTCTTATTTTTAAAAATCCCAGTCTGGCTCGGCGCTGAGACGGGCTGATATGAACGACCAACCAGTCAACCAGTGCCACGGCTTGGGTTGGGTCAAGATGGCTGTGCTATTTTGGGCTGTAACTATGTTTGCCTCTTTTAGAGATTGGGCTGTATTTGTTGGCCCTTGTTTTGTTCTGGGTTGTGGATTACGTTCGGCTTTTTATTTCTTGTGCTTGCAATTTGATATTGGCAAAAGAAGGCATCAAAGCATGCTCTTTTTCCTCCTATAGATCTACGTTTACATCAGGAAGAAGTAAACTATAGTTCCAACTGAACTGGTATGTCACGAGAAAATATTCTTTTTTACGTTCCTTGTTCCATATTACAGAGGTACTCCTACTTTTTCGTAAGTAACAGTGTGGGACTGCTAAATGTCACAAGTCAGAGGAGCAAACTTCGATTTCAAACACAAAATATTCCCGTCAAAGAAGAACACAAGTAGCATTGCAAGTTTCAACCAGGCTATTCATGTGAACCCGTTGCGCGATGTGTGCTTCATTTTTTTAAGCACCCTTCCGTTGTTCTTCAATGTCCAAACCTTTGAAAGCTGTCGGAACAGATCAGGAGTCAAAGCTAGAAAACTCCATGCGCTGGAAGCTGGAACCGCCCAGCGTCTTCCGGCCATGTTCTTGCTACACAACCGAACATATAAAAATAGGGATACGGCAGACCCGTGGTGTGTCGTGCCTTTGTGTGAAACCATATGATTGCGCCGTCTCTTTCTTCTCACTCTTCGGTCTTCACCAACGCTAAGGTCAAGGTGCATGCCCCTTTACTACTTACTGTTTGTTTCCATCACATGCAAGAGCCAAGAAGAGGTCAAGGACGGGGCACCACGTATTTGCTCTGTGATGTCAAAAGGATTCGGTGTCGTAACGGCGAAACAAAGACTGTTCCGGTTGCGAACAATCTTGTGAGTCACAGCGCTTGAAATTAGAAGCACGCGGAGAGCATCAAACAATTCATTTGGCCATGTCCTCTCCGTGTTCTTTCTTTATCCCGTTGCGAATCCGCGTGTGTACAGGTTTGACAAGCATGCATCATCACACGGGCATGGCCCCGATTTCGGAAAAGGAGCAACGCTGCATAATTTGCCAATGCCTAGAATTGCAATTTGATAGACGTTCACAGTTGTCGAGTTTTGCCTCAGCACATTCAGTTCGAGCTGTGATGAATGATCTCTGAATCGACCATGCTCGGCTCACTCCCAGTCCGGTGCCAGTCCGAAACTAGGCCCAGGTATGACGTCAAGCAAAAACAGAAAAGGTGAAGCTAGTTTTATGGGCATGGTTTATAGACGCGGAACACATTTGGCACGAAATACACACTCGAACGTAACGCGAGCTGCACTGCACCTTCCCGGCCTTATTTTTCTAAGGGAGAGAGAAATAAAATAGACGCGTTCCAGCGGAGCGGAGAGAACAAACATAGAGTTGCTATAATGTAGGCGCCTGATTTTTGCCTTCTCTTCTAGGTGATAAATATGAGCCACACGATCTTTATCTAATGGTTACCCTTATTTCTTCTTCCTAACTGACCCTCCCTGCGCCACTTTTCTTCTTCTCCAACACGTTGGCGCAACACGCTCTCTCCGCTTGCCCTCTTGCACTCGTCTCTGATGGTGTCCTATTGTCGGATCCGTCGTCACATATCACTGTTGCGCTAACCTGACTCTATTGTGACCTTACTGTCACTCCCGCCCGAACACTACCCATCCGGTGGTCCTCAGCCGCCCGCAACCAGTGGCGTACCCGCCAACTCGTCGCCCTGCCCCCGCACCCACCACCACCATCGGTTCGCCCTTCATCCCGCACCTCCCTTTAAGCCCGTCGACAGAGAAATGTCGCCAGAAACCAAACCACGTCATAAACTGTTGGCAGAAGACGAAACGTCTTTCGCAAATAAGGTGCGGTGAGAGTCTCTTCTAAAGTGAAGACTCAAGGTTAAAGAAGAAGTGTAGAGGAGGAATAACACCAAATGTATTGATTGTAAAAAGATCCAAGGGTCTGTCCTGATGGCCATGGCCCGATATTTATAGTGCTATCTGAGGCGTGTCATACTAGTTATTATTATGTAGCAAGAACATAGGATCAACCACATTACATAGCTTGGGTCTAGATAAAGTGTTGTTAACCCTGCCCAAAAGATATTATCTACCATGGTCAGCGTAGGGCACCAGGTGGAGGTGAACTTAGTCAGTCGTTGAATACAGCGTCGACCCTATCTCATGTGTCAGACTGGCTGTCGAGGTGACCGACACTTAATGTTGGTCACTTCGTAGCAGGCAAAAGACAATCGGCGGACTCCCTTTAGCTGATCTTTATAAATGCTTGATGACTCAGCGTCCCCACATGCTTTGGGGGTGGCTGGCTCTGGAGGCCGCAGGCCCCGAGGTAACTCTGGAGCCTAGGGGCTTCGGAGGCTTCAGGCCCATGAGCTAACGCCAACAGAGCTAGGGCCGCCGAGGGTCCCTAATAGCGACCCCCAATAGCAGCCCCTCACAAGGGCGGTCACCGAAGCAGCCGGCCTTGCGGTCTTTAGAGTAGGGGCCTCCAGCGGTCCTGGCTCCGCAGCCGAAGGGCCTTTGGCCCTTCATCTTTATTCGAGTTATTCTCTGGATCCATTCTGACAGTGGAACTAGATGCCTGACTACACCTGTGAGAGAGGGCATTTAATGCGGTATGTGGTTAGTGGGACAGTTGCGTCCTACCTGACGGTAGTGGGACACATGGCGCCTCATCATTGGAGGGTCGTGTGGAGTGGTTCGCCTCCCCATGATTGGAGGTGAAGAGGCGGGGCGTGCGCGCGTGCCCCTAGAGGTAACAACTCCTCCCTTAGTTTTTATAGATAGAGGTTATTGGGCCAAGCGAAGGCATTTGTTTTGTATCTCTGCTCCCGGCTGTTCTTGCTTTTAGCACGCGCGCTGCCGACCGTTGCACTCCCCTCTTCCACCACCGTTCAGCGCTTCTCGCCACCTCACAAGGACCTTCATGGCCAGTTTCGGTGCTTAAGGCAGAGCCGACATGTCATTGACGGGCGGGGCCATTGATGTGCACGAGGCGACGGGCACTCAAGCGGGGCTGATTTCTCCGCCGCTGCCCAGACCACCGCCGGGCGTGGACTGTCAGGACCCTAAACCTGGGTTCCCCTGTGCCTGCTATATCAGTCACTGGATCAAGTAGCTGATACACACAGAATTCAACAGAATGATAAGCTTCTGTTAAATGATGAAACATTTTCAGGGCAAATACATACTTCAAATAAATCAAGGTAAAATAATAATAATAATAATAATAATAATAATAATAATAATAATAATAATAATAATAATAATAATAATAACCTGAAAAGGGCAAAATATGGTATGGTGGACAAGGATCCACAGCAGACCAACTAGGCGGAAGAGCCTACAGCATAGTGGAGTGAAACAACGATGCAACCCAATGCCACAGGCAACTCGAGTGCGAACGCGATCTTAGACTTCTTCTCTTTGACTTCATCTGGGTTGACATTGATCTCCATCTCAACAATATAAAAGCAACAAGACTGAGTACGGGTACTCAACAAGTCCTATACTACTTCAAGGGGTTGATAGATGCATAATGAATATTTCAAGGATAAGGCTTTACGGCATAGTTTTAAACGTAAAGCGGGTTTTATGCAAGTATCCAGTTATATTCTCCACAATTAACCTTTTGAAATAAATGTAACAAAGCTTTTGAAAACAATTTTAAAAGTAACAAATACAGGCATCTTCTGTTGGTACTGAGTATCACCTTGAGTCCCAAATGTATTAGAAGATGATCTGGTAACAAAGCTGTCGAAACAATTTTAAAACCAGAACCAGGGTAACAAGTTATATCTGGGTGTTTTCGGTCCTGGGAGGGGCTATACCTCACTTCATAGTCACTTTTATCACATCTGGTGTACCTCTAGTACCACACAGCTTCTGACAGAGTGAGCCAGAAACTTCATCACACGGACATCTAGTCCACACACCCACTCATCAGGACAAACACACCCGGAGTCTAGTAAAAAAGGTTCTACCTTTGCATGTCCATAACCGTGGACACGACTATTTAAATAGATTGACACTCTACAGATGTTGTACAGCTTTACCCACGCGATATGCTTAGTCTCCATCCGTTGCAGGCGGAGGAGCGAATCATACCGAGACTCTCCAAATACCTTTCCTGCCGAGCTTTTCCACGAGACACGCCAAGTACCAGAGCTGCATGTTCCGAAGGCTAGCATCCCTTTTTAAGCCTAAGCCGGTTCTTGAAACCTCCAAACAACGGGACAGATGGACTCTTGGCTACTCGTTGCTCTCAGCCTCCTAGTATGATGTCCAATTCAGTCCGGTGAAGGAAAAGTCAAGTCCTACCCATACAGGACACATGGTTGCACGGGAGTGGCTAAGGTATGGCTGCAAAATGTCTCGATCCTTAAACGGCTGGGCCAGGCATCTTCATGGGCATTGAATACCATCAGTTAACTCAAGCCCCCAAGAGTATCCTCCTCGGAGGACCACTCTACCTGCCCGCGCCAAAACAGTTTTCACCCATTTTTACACATCATCCTCCATATCCCACACGACATCAAGGATTTCACAACCATCACGAAATTCACACCATCAAGGATTCATGGTATATAAATTGTCATTAATCAGTAAATCTTGTCTCCGAGGAGAGGTGTTTTAAAAGCGACGTCTCCGAGGAGACATATTCAATCCTAAGCATACTAGATATCATGGCATCGTCCAACATTAATATAAATAACGACAGGTAAACCTAGGATGATATGTATTCTGGATGATAATATTCAAGACATAGTATGTCTTTGATAGGATTAACTATTACAAGTAGTTTGCAAAAGTATAGTACATAGCGCATACGACAATAAGTCCAGTTTTAGTTGATCCATGATTGGTTTAGTATGATCAAGAAAATAGAACTTGCCTTAACGAGGGTTGATTCATGATTGGTCTTGTCATTCGAGCATCCCTGGTTCTTTATCTGGCCTCGCCTTCAGTTCCTTCCTCGCGTTCTTGCTTAGATTCTCGGCTCCGAGCCTACGCAGATTAACGACGGAAAAGCGCACAACGACTAAGCAAAGGAACACCAAAGCGAAAGAAGAACGACCGAGAAAATGACAAAAGCTAACCTAGTGGGAAGACGATCGGAAACTCTAAGCTAGGAGAAACTTACATACAACGACTAGTGAGATTATTTAGCAAAGCTAGGTTAAACTGATAACCTAGTTATTTTATGATCAGTTCAAGCTGTGATGAATGATCTTTGAATCGACCATGCTCGGCTCACTCCCAGTCCGGTGCCAGTCCGAAACTAGGCCCAGGTATGACGTCAAGCAAAAACAGAAAAGGTGAAGCTAGTTTTATGGGCATGGTTTATAGACGCGGAACACATTTGGCACGAAATACACACTCGAACGTAACACGAGCTGCACTGCACCTTCTCGGCCTTATTTTTCTAAGGGAGAGAGAAATAAAATAGACGCGTTCCAGCGGAGCGGAGAGAACAAACATAGAGTTGCTATAATGTAGGCGCCTGATTTTTGCCTTCTCTTCTAAGTGATAAATATGAGCCACACGATCTTTATCTAATGGTTACCCTTATTTCTTCTTCCTAACTGACCCTCCCTGCGCCACTTTTCTTCTTCTCCAACACGTTGGCGCAACACGCTCTCTCCGCTTGCCCTCTTGCACTCATCTCTGATGGTGTCCTACTGTCGGATCCGTCATCACATATCACTGTTGCGCTAACCTGACTCTATTGTGACTGTCTACTGTCACTCCCGCCCAGACACTACCCATCCGGCGGTCCTCAACCGCCCGCAACCAGTGGCGTACCCGCCAACTCGCCGCCCTGCCCCCGCACCCACCACCACCATCGGTTTGCCCTTCCTCCCGCACCTTCCTTTAAGCCCGTCGATAGAGAAATGTCGCCAGAAACCAAACCCCGTCACAAACTGTTGGCAGAAGACGAAACATCTTTCGCAAATAAGGTGCGGTGAGAGTCTCTTCTAAAGTGAAGACTCAAGGTTAAAGAAGAAGTGTAGAGGAGGAATAACACCAAATGTATTGATTGTAAAAAGATCCAAGGGAGTAGGCTATTCTTGTTTTTCTTCTCTTCATGTGGGGTTCGGGGTCCTAGGATGTTGACCACCTTGTCCCGCTTTATGTATTTTGATTTTAGTTTGCCAAATGGAGTGATGTCTACCTCTTGCTTGTTTGGTGTTGTTCTGAGATGCTTGTGCTATGTGGCTAACTTGCATAGGATTTGCGACTACTGGTGTGATGACCTGAGGCCAGATGGGGCTAACCCGCGCTTGGGGTGCTGCCTCCGAAGAGGGGTTCAGTGTGCCCCGATCGTTCGGGGTGATCTTGTTTGCCTGGCAGCAACGTCGGGACCGTTTTTCCTTGCCCCATGATTCCCAGGGGCACGTGGACCCAGACGTGACTGTCGATGTCTTGATTAAGGAGGAGCCAAAGGATACCGCTACTTCTGCTTCTTCCTGAGAGGCCATCTTCATTGAGAAGGACGATTGGTGGAGAGCTTGGGAGGCTGCGGGCCTGCATATTTATCGATGCCTCACTCTCCCACGTGGTCCTAATGTGAGGGTGCGGCCGAAGATCCTCAAGGATATCATGGGTGAAATAAAGGCATTGGATGTGGAGGCAGTGGGGGCTTTATAGGAAGAGGAGCTGGACTATTTTTCCTTTGACATGTACCCCTTCCCGACGGAGCCTTCATCTGCCTAAGTTCGGGGGAGCTCTATTTTGGACAGGAGGTCTTCGCACCATGGTTACCCCCATCGTCACTCCGTGTGCTGCTATAGGAGTTGACCATCTACGTCCCATGGTACTTCATACAGGAGTCAATCCTCCACCTTCCGAAGTACTCCGAGGAGGTGTAACAGGCTAGCTTTGTTAGGCCTGCACTCAATGTATGGCAACTAGCCGAGCGCATTTTCGTATGTGTCGCATATGAATAAAGTCGTACTGTGCTCACTTCACTTTTTGCTTTTTAATTTTGTTCGAACCGATGCTTCGTTTGTTTCCTCTATTCTGTCCCCCTCGCATTCTGCGGCTGCTAGTGGCCGGGGGGTGCGATTCTTTAGAGGTGCTTAGCTGTGTTGAGTGTGAGTAGAGCTAAAATTCTTCGTTGGTTAGTGGTTTGGTGCGACCTTTCTAGGCCTTTAAGATGGAGGAGGGTTCCACACATCTCCGGTACGTAGATAGAGCTTTTAAAGATGTTGGAGGGTTCTTCCTCTCCACCACGGAGGCTATGCCTTCAAGGTGGCAGAGGGTCCTCACCTCTCCGGCACGTAGGCTGAACCTTAAAGATGCCGAAGGGTTCTTCTCTCTACTACATAGGCTATGCCTTCAAGGTGGTGAAGGGTCCACACCTCTCTGACACGTAGGCTGAGCCTTAAATATGCCAGAGGGTTTTTCCACACCGCCATGGAGGCCATACCTTTAAGGTGGCGGAAGATTCAGACCTCTCTGGCACGTAGGCTGAGCCTTAAAGATACCGGAGAGTTCTTACTCTTTGCCATGGAGGCTATTCCTTCAAGGTGGTGGAGGGTTCACATCTCTCTAGCACTTAAGCTAAGCCTTAAAGATACCGGAGAGTTCTTTCTCTCCGTAACAGAGGTTATGCCTTCAAGGTGGCGGAGGATCCACACCTCTCCGGCACGTAGGCTGAGCCTTAAAAATGCCGGAGGGTTCTTCCACACCTCCACGAAGGCTATGCCTTCAAAGTCGTGGAGGGTCCACACCTCTTCGGCATGTAGGTTGAGCCTTAAAGATGTCGGAGGGTTCTTCCTCTCCGCCATGGAGGCTATGCCTTCAAGGTTCTTCCTCTCCAGCATAGCCTCCAACGCTTCATTTTCTCCAATGACGCCTCGGACGACTCGGCCACCGAGCTGGCTTGCAAGGGTCGACTCATATAGCGGCACACGGAGTGACGACGAGGGTACCTACGGTGCGAAGACCTCCTGTCCAAAATAGAGCTCCCCTAAACTTGGGTAGATGAAGGTTCCATCGGGAAGGGGAATGTGTCAAAGGCAGAATAGTCCAGCTCCTCCTCCTGTGAAGCCCCCGCTACCTCCACATCTTCTGCCTTGATTTCACCCATGATATCCTCGAGGATCTCCAATGGCACCCTCCCATCAGGACCCCGTGGGAGAGCGAGGCACCGAGAAATGTGCGGGTATGTGACCTCCCATGCTATCCACCAATCATCCTTCTCAATGAAGATCGCCTCCGAGGGAGAAGCAGAAGTAGTGGTATCCTCCGGCTCCTCCTTAATCAAGACATCGGTGGCCACTCAAGGAGACAAGGTATCCCAGTAGCCTGTCAGCCTTGGCTCCAAACACGCACTTCTCAGGATTAAGCCATACACCTGCCGTCTGGAGGCTGTCAAATGTTTCTTGAAGGTCGGTAATGTGGTCGGCTTCGAGTTTGCTTTTCACAAAAATGTCATCAACGTAGGCCTTGATGTTACGGCCTAATTGTTGCTCCAGGATTTTGTGTACCAAACAGGAGAAGGTGGCTCTGGCATTTCGGAGGCCAAAAGACATATGAATGTAGCAGTATACCCCGAAAGGGGTGATGGAGCTAGTCTTGCTCTCATCCTCCGGAGCTATCCACACCTGGTGGTATCCGGAGTAGGCGTCTAGGAAGCTTAGCAATTCGCAGCCAGTGGTGGAGTCTACTAGCTGGTCGATGTGAGGGAGGGGGTACGGATCTCGAGGGCAGGATTTGTTGAGTGATGTGAAGTCGATGCACATGCGCCATTTCTGATTGTGTTTTTTTTATCAGGACGGGGTTGGAGAGCCACTCAGAGTGTATGACCTCCCAGATGACGCCAGCCTACAACAACTTCTGGACCTCCTCCTTTGCGGCCTCCGCTCATTTAGAGGAGAGCTTGCGGAGCCCTTGGCGCACTGGCCTGGCTCTTGGACCAACCTCGAGGGAGTGCTCGATGATGCATCGGTTGACTTCAGGGAGATCCTGCAGGGACCGTGCAAAGACATCAAGGTTGCCTTGCAGGATGGTCAGGAGCTGGGCTTCCTGCTCTAGAGTGAGGTATGCCCCAATTTGGAAAGTTTAGTTGGGTTGGCCCGAACAGGATGGAATGCGTTTTATGTCTCCCTCCAGTAGTGGCTTTGGAGGGTCGTGGTGTTCAAGGTACGCCAAAGGGGGGCCTTCGAAGCTGTCTTTGGCCACGTTATTGATGTGGCGGCCGTTGAGAGGAGCGGGGTGCCCGTACTTGATGTGTCTTGCTAAGTGTTGGTCACTGTGCACGGAGATCACTCCTTGGGGCCTAGGTATTTTTAGGCAGAGATAGTTGTGATAAGGGACGGCTTCGAACTTGTTTAGAGTCCCTTGGCCCAGGATAAAATTATAGGCGTAGGGGACTTCCATAATGTCGAAGGTGACCACTTCGGTTCGCGCTGTGGAGCCTTCACCGAAGATGATTGGAAGCTCTATCTACCCTAGGGAGTCAAGCGGGGCCCCGTTGAACCCTATAGGGGCCTATGGGACGGTGAGAGCTGGCTCCGAGGAATGCGAAGCTGGTCAAAAGCATGTATGAAGAGAAGGTCTACCAAACTACCTCCATCGATGAGCACCCTGGGGACTTAAACCTCGATGATGCTGGCCGAGATGTCTAAGGCGTCAGAGTGGAGGAACTTCACTCCCTCGGAGTCATTGAAGGTGAATGTTACTAGGGTGTTGGCCCACCCAAGGGAGCGATGATGGATGTTGGTTGCCCTGATGTGGTTGGCCCCACATGTATAGTCTCGCCGTTGCCGTTTCAATGAGCAGCCGGAGCTGCCTCCCCCTGTTATGGCGAGAACCACCTGCTTGGCCTTGTCTTACTGTTGTCTTGATGATCTACGAGTGACAGAGGTGGAGGAGGCAGAGTCAGCTGAGGAGGGTTCTGCAAGGCCAGGTGGTCAACCTGGTGGCCTGCCACTGGTCTATGGCCTTCGGGACACTCGTCGTTGGACCGCTCCATCATCGTGCGTGCTGCCTGCCTCCCGAGGTACTCTTCTCGAAAAGTTGTGAGGGTTCAACAGTATTCGGTGTTATGGCCGCGTCTGGCTCCGTGCAGAGTGCACCAACATCTCCCCTCAAGGTGCCAGCCTGGGGCGCAATGCCGCTCGGGGAAGTCTCTGGAGCGCCCTCAGTCGTGGCCCCTAGAACGGGGCGGGTTTGGTGCCCATTGACCTTGATTAATATTGTAGATGTCGTGCCTCTGTCGTAGCCATGCCTTGCGAACCCCAGAGTCATTGGCCCTTCCAACCCCTTTTTGCTGATGGAAGAGGAGGGGCGTGTGAGGACCCTGCCTGCGAGGTAGACCCTGACTGCAACGTGACCCGAGCCCCCGACGGAGCCGCTCTTCCTCTGCCCATGCATATTCCTCGAATTTGCACATGAGGGCCTCCGCCAAGCGCACAGGGTGTCGGTGCAGTCGATCAAAGAGGGGTCCGTTGGCCAGACCCTGAGTTATAGCGTCGATGGTCGATGACTCCAAGATTCTTTTAATATGGGCCTTGGTTCGGGAAATCCTTCGGAACTAATCTCGAAGGGTTTCGCCTGGTTGCTGCTTGACATTGAACAGGCTCCTAAAGGTCGATGGTTTAAGGAAGGTGCATTGGAAATTGTTACAGAAAGCATCTCAGAGCTAGGCCCAAGCATAAATGGCCCCAGGCTCCAACGCCCAGAACCATCGGAGGCCTACTCCCTCCAGGGCGAGAGGGAAACACTTGGCCATGGCGACCTGTCCGCTAGTGCTAGCCTCTATGGTGAGGGCGTATGAGCGAATAAACTCGTTCAGGTCTAAATTGCCTCTAAATTTAGGTAACTTCGGGGTTTAGCATTCGTTAGGAAAGGGTATGGTATGCAGGTCTGTCTACAGGGGAGAATCATTGTCTTCTATCGGTGCCTCGTGTCATGAGCCTGGGGTCTCGGAGCCTATGCACTGACCGTAGGGGGTATTTAATGGTGATGGGCCATGTTGACGAAGCCCTTGTCGGCTCCCAGAGCCTTGGAAAGGACGACGCTGGCCGTTAAGGAGGTGACGATGCTCACGCTGGCAGGTTGCTGGCCACCAGAGCCACCTGCAGCTCCTCCAGCTGAGGCTGAAGGGCCACCATGTGTGATTGCTGTTCAACCAAGGTGGTGTTCACATTAGTGGTGTCAGCTACAGCTCCTAGAGACGCAGTGGGGCCCATGTAGTGCTGCTGCTGTTGGGCCTCCAAGGCGGGTGGCCCCTTATCGTCAATCATGGCTAGGGTCGTGGTTGGGCTGGTGGTGGCCTCAAGGCCTTCAATCCCCCCGGTTGGGGGGGGGGGGGTTTGTCACCGGCATAGCGTGCTCTTGGTCGTGTGGACCTTCGCACAGGCGTGGATGGGGAGTCGGCCACCTGTGTTGCGGCCCTGGTGGTCTTCTTTTTGGATGACATCCTACTTCTCTAGCACTTTTGTGTTCTTTCCCCATGGACGACGCGCTGTTGGCGGAAGACCAAACGCCTTTCGTAAATAAGGTGCGGCGAGAGCCTCTTCTAAAGAGGATACTTAAGCTTGAGAAGAAATGGAGAGCAGGGGTAACACCAAATGTATTGATTGCAAAAAGATCCGAGGGGCGATGGTCATGGCTCGTATTTCTAGTGCTATCTGAGGTGTCATACTTAGTTATTACTACATAGCAAGGATCTAGGATGATCACATTACATAGCTTGAGCCTAGATAAGGTGTTATTAACCTTGTTCAGAAGATATTATCTACCATGATCACTGCATATGACACCGACCTTATCTTGCGTGTCAGACTGGCTACCGAGATGACCAACACTTAATACTGATCATCTCGTAGCAAGCAAAAGACGACTGACGGACTCTAACTCATCTTTATAGAGGCTTAACAACTCTGACACCCCCAAAGGCTCCAAAGGTTTTATAGGTCTAAGACCTATGAGCAAACTCCAGCAGGGCTAGGACCGCTGGTCGTTTGATAGGGACCTCCAACACAAACCCCGTCAGAAAAGTCGTCGCCTGAACAAAACTCAAAAATCATGCACCTAAACATTAACAGGCGCGGAACAAAAAAAATGTATTATGCTTAACTTATGCTAGTACAAAGTACAACCAGCCGAATTGACCATGCATGCCCAAAAGTAAAACATAAGGAACCTCTTGGTATATTTGGTCAACAGCAGCTAGCGAGGCAATAATACTCCTAGTGGCAGAACATTTTTAAAACGGTCACAGAGATGAATAATACGGTCGAGACGGGGGACGGCTTCGCACAATGGTCGCACCTGTGTGCCCACGCCCACCCGGCCCGAAAGAGCAAGCCCCTGTGTCTGAAACAGCCACTATAAAGTCTGCGCTCCTGCAGGTTGCAACCTCGCTAGCCTTGCCTGCCATCTTCTGCAGAACACACGCCCAAACTGCAGCCGCGCACAAAAATTCACACTGCCGCTGCAGCCGCGGCCTGTGCCTCCCCAGTCCCCCGAGACGTCCCCGTGCCGCGAGGCAGAGGGCTCCCCCACGGCTGCCGCCCGCCGTGCTAGTTTCCGTTCAGAATCCGATACAGTGAGAGAAGTTGGAGCGGGCATGGGTCGGGCGCCGTGCTGCGACAAGGCGAGCGTGAAGAGGGGGCCGTGGTCGCCCGAGGAGGACGAGTTGCTGCGGAGCTACGTCCAGAACCACGGCACCGGCGGCAACTGGATCGCGCTCCCGCACAAAGCAGGTGCGTACGTGTGCTGTTGTTCTGGTTGGTTCGGGTTGCGATCGAGCCGCGCCTGCGCTCGGCCTGCAAGCGAGAAGAATTGCTTCTGATGATTCTGACGATTTGTACGTGACGTTGCGCGTGCAGGGCTGAACCGGTGCGGCAAGAGCTGCCGGCTGCGGTGGCTCAACTACCTCCGGCCGGACATCAAGCACGGCGGCTACACCGAGCAGGAGGACCGGATCATCTGCTCCCTCTACAACTCCATCGGGAGCAGGTGGTCCATTATCGCATCCAAGCTGCCCGGCCGGACGGACAACGACGTCAAGAACTACTGGAACACCAAGCTTAAGAAGAAGGCAATCGTCATGCACCAGCAGCAGCAGGAGTACTACTGCCACCACTCAGGCAGCGCCGGTGGCCGAGGCCGTGACCGCGGAGCCCTCGTCACGACGCCACCGCCAGTTCCCCAGAGCCAATGCGCCTCCATGCAGCCGTCGCCCGCGTCCGCGTCGTCCGCGGTCACCACCGCGAGCGGCAGCGACGCGTGCAGCTTCGGGGCCATGTACACCTCTTCGACACTGCAGGCTCCAGTACTCGAGCGCTACGACGGCGCGGCGCCAGCGCCACATCACGCGCCGTCGCTCGCCGAGTTCTCCCCCGCGCCACCAACGCCCGCCGGCGACGCCAACAGCTGGGCCAGCACCATGGTTCTCGACGACATGTTCCTACCCGAGCTCCTCGGGGCCGGCGAGTTCTTCCCGCCCGGCGACGTCTTCGGCGGCGGGTTCGGGCCGCTGCTGCAGGACAGGGCCTCCCTGCAGGAGCTCTCGGCGTGCTACTTCCCCAACGCGCAGGCGGAGATGTGGGCGGCCGCTGACCACGTCAAGCCGCCGGCCGGCATGTGCCACAGCTTTACATGAGAGTACACGCTAACGTCCCGGCCACGCTTCGCATGCATGATTCATGGATCATGGCTAGCATCCACCGCCTAGTTCTTGGCACTTCATATCTCTCCATGAGATGATTACATGTACATTATCTTATCCGTGACTAGTACCATGTCATAGAGAAATTAGATGTGGATTACAAAGTCGCCATTGCTAGCTTCGCTTCTGCCTAGCTACCAACCGGTCAGTCACTGTTCAAAACTATTCTCCAGCGGCTTTTGTTTCTCAATGTGATAATGACATCGTAGGGCTCTGCCTGTCCCTAGCTTATAGTCGTAGTTTTCGAGCAATCAAGTCCGCCTCAAGTCTAAGCACCCAATTGATATACTTAGAATTATACTATACTAGTTCTAGTAGTAGCTGTGACTTGTCACTTGTGAGACTGTCAAATCATCATTTGGGTATCGCTTGGCCTGAGGCGGCCGGGAGGCAAACGATAAGCACACCGGGCGCACTGTGCATGCATTCGCGTTCTCTCCATCGTGATCATGATCGTGACGAGTGACGACGACGGCCGGCGAGGCGGCGACGGAGCAGGGTTGGTGCCCGCGGTGCCGTGTGCGCGCGCGGCATCAGGTAGCATGGACCAGCTCGCGCGTGAGGCTCGCGTGCATGCACAGGCGACCCGTTCAAGAGGCGATCCGCCGATGGATCGCCAACACCACCTTACCCCCAGAACGAGGCGTGTGGACGCAAGCAAAGCAACTCGCATGGAGCGGATGATTGGATTCCCTGTGTACCAAACCAAGATTAACAGTACTTTGTCTGTTTGATCTTTTCATCTTCTGTCATATCGATCTCTCTTGGAGCACATGGGCGTTGTCGCGTTGAGATATATTAGCGTTAGACAAACTAGCCATATTTAGGCATGCCCGTTGTTTACCACAGGGATTTTTTGACACTTATGCGGCAAGGGAAAAGTTGCACCGTCTAAGCTAGAGGACCGTGTCTAACTATCGGTTTCCAAGAAGCTTCCTTGACATCTGCAGCAGTTAAAAGCACAATTCTCACTCGATATATAGTCAAAAGATTCAACACCGTACAAAGCATTCTTCGCTTCTCTCATGGTCACGAGTAACCAGACATAACTTTCACGCTAACAGCGACGACACGCGTATGTTAATTCAGCAAGAATAAACTAGATCGGAGAATATTATCATATGACATCCTTAGTGACACCACCAATCATCGTCATATTATAATACTCCTACTCTATCTTTTGCATTGAAACTCGGAAGCCAGACGATATGGATGGATGGATGGGGCGTGCCAAATTTTTCCTACTGGGGCTCTGCTTAGTCCGTGTCACTGTGTCAAAGTGCGTCCGTCACCGGTCGGTCAGCAGCTCAGAGGTCAGGTGACACCGCGCTGAAGGGAAGGTTCGATCTGGCCTTGCCCGGTTTCCGCCGAGTCCGTTCATGACGAACGCACCAGTGCCCTGCCCTGTCCTGCCCATGGTTACAACCATCTCATCAATCACACCACGCACGAACGCACGGTCCAAGCCAGCTCTCTGATGGACCGGTGTGGAATGCATTGGCACTCGCAGCGTCGCAGGCAGCAGATATGTGCCAAAACCATGTTGTGTGCTATGTGTACCACAAGGTAAAACAAACTCTTCTATTTCTCTGTACTCTATAGGAGATTATGATCCTTATCTGGCCAGGGTCGAGATGTTTAAAGAAAGTCTAAAGTGTTCTCTTTCATTGGCGCGATCCCATAGTGATTGTTTAGCCAAGAGGTGATTAAACAACTGAAGGTCGGTGGCCTGATGGACTTTTGGGGATTGGAAATGGCGAGGTTGTACAGTGTGTAATCCTTTTCGCCGTACCTCGTAGAAACCGTGCTTTCACTGATGTCTATGTCGAAGCAGCAGTATTAAAGAAAAATCTAAAATTAGATAGCATACGTGGTTGTATTTAACGAAATAAAAAAATATATTGTTGTATTTACAATTTTAACATCCGTGGTTGTATTTAACGAAATAAAAAATATATTATCGTATTTATAATTTTAGCATCCATATCTAGCACTTTATTTACCAAAAACTGACTTTCGGTACACAGTATGTAAAAAAAAACATGAGCCTGGCCATATTCGACACATGAGATGCCAAATATGGCACCGTAGTCTATATTCGGCACATGAGGTGCTGAATATGGGCTACAGTGCCATATTCAGCACCTCATGTATCGAATATGGCCTAGCCCGGCTGCCGCCACTTCGATGCTGTCATTTTATATATACCGGGAAGTGCTGCGTCACGTAACACTTCGTGTTTGTTATTTTATGCTGGGACCGGCTGCGTCACGTAACGTCCGCCGACAGAGACAAAAAGAGGCGTATTGCCATTTCATGTTTGAAATTCTATTATGTGGTCACTTCGTGTCTAAAGATAGAGTCATGATAGAGGTGTTGTCATTTTATGCTTAAAGCTCTGATCACTTCTTATCTAAAGGCTGAGTCAAAACATAGGTATGAACATATATCATGGTTTGAGCCTAACATATTAATGTTAGCAATTGCCAAGTATCGATAAAATTAAAAATTATTTGCTAATTTAAATGTATATTTCAAAATTCTTAATTCACCATGTAGTCTCAAAGGCTGTAAGCAGCCTTAACACTTAGCCATATTTGAAGATGCATAATTTAAAATGCAGTAGTGCAATATTCCCCCTTTATCATTGATCTCAAGATGAATAGTACATACCTGTTGATTATCTAGATCATCTCAAGATGGCGGTGGAAAGTGGCGATGTAAACTAGTGAAAGAATGCCGGTTGTGTCAGTCAAGCTATCAGGGTAAGATGGTTGTCGTCATCGAGGTGGTGATTGAAAGTTGTGAGGATGTGTAGAAGCAAATCCACCATAATCTTTAGGGTCCTCAGTGTCTTACGAAGATGGACGTCTCGGAGGGAGGGGTCGTTGTGACATGAAATCGTTGTCCTCGCCGTCATCTTGAGCTATAACAAAAGGAGTATGTCCTATTTCTTTGTTGGTTATACGCCATGTCGATGTGGTGCATGAACGTCCTATTGTAGTGTTACTTGAACCTTCTCTTGTATTGATGTTGGAACATCAAGGTATTGGTGGCATGAAATCATCGTCCTTGTCATTTTCTGGTTGAATAGTAGAGGGCGTCCTTGTACCCGTCAGGTTTGCTGATCTTCGTTGTCTTCTACGTGAACTAGGCATCACACCCCCGCCGAAGAGCATATACATCACCAAAAAGTTTAGGATTTCTTTGTTGATCAACTCAGCGTCTTCCAGGAACGCCTGACACAAAAGAGGAGCACTTTAATCAATGGGAAAAAGATAAGCAGGGTGACCAAATAGAAAATGACGAACCTGGATGTGGGATGCATACTGCTTGGGCAACATCGCCATCCTTCTTTGCCTCATACAGAAACCTAGAACAAAATGATGGTCAGCTAGTTCGCATACCCTGAGATACATTTGACGTCGCTCATACAAGAGGACCCTAATATTGTCGGTGGTTACATGTTGGAGCGGAGCGGTTAATACGGAACCGAAGGGTCTTGCATGCAATTTGGACAACGCTTGAATTAGGTTGTTCTCCTTGAAGGGATCATCCTTCCCTCCACACACAACCTATAATGAGGCATTTAATGCTATATCGATCGTTATAGGTGTCCACGAAAAACCTGTACTAGAAGATCTCGCTATAGATTTATTGTTCCTTAACTATAACGTTCTGGCTTTGCACCAAAGCACGAATCTCTCATTATTTAAGAAACATTAAATATTAGAATTAATATATAACAATGCTTAATAAATAAGTAATAAATAAAGTTATGTGCCATAATTATTTGATAAAAATTAAATAAATTAAAAATAATTACATTAAAAATACAATGAAAAGACATAATAGAGATGGCTACGAAAATAAAGTGAATAATACATGTGTCATGAACAAGTGCAAGTGCACTGCCTACTCAACGATGACGCCGCACGCAATCCCCAGCAGTGTAAGCGTCTGGCGGGTGTGTGCCCCTTATCCCAACAGTATGCGCTGGCCCGTACCACGTGTGCCCTTGCTCATCATTGTCATCATCTTGCCCTGTTGTACCGCCACCGAACGTGTATCCAAACTCACTAACTCGGATCTGCATGTACCATGACAAAGGATCTTCATGCGAAAGTGTGGATACCTGTAGTATGTGCTCTGATGGAGTTTGGTGTGCCGAAGTCTCACCATGTTGGTACCATTACGAACCCCCAGGTGCATCGGGATATTGGGGGTACTGGCCGCTTAGAAGCTCGGCAAAGCTACCGACCTACATTGCAGCAACCCAGTCAAAATCATGTGGGCCGCTCCAGTTAGGCGTCTACTGCATGGAGTCAATGACGTCCTCGTGATGAGTCGATACTACAGGCGGAGGTGTCATCGTAGTCTAAGGAGGCTGTGTCCACTGCGGGGCTACGAACCCAGTATACACTGCTCGGGCTCAGGAGGTTTCATGCACTCCTCGGCTTCAGCACCGGAATGTGACACATGATGCTCCGCAACTGAAGGTGCCTCTCGCGATTGTGCCCGAACGAGTTCCTCACAGGCACTGGACGAGCGCCTGTTGTGGGAGGCACAGGATAGGTCCATAGCTGGTAGGTCGTACCCCGTCAAACGCGGGGCACAACCACCTAGACCACATCATGTGGAAAACAAGCAGGACCCTCTCATCCTCATGTAGTTCCGGAGAGGGTTCCGATCCCTCCGCGTTGATGACCCACTTGCTCCCCCATAAGCTTGCTCCGTCTGCATATGCATTTTGTACGCCGCTTCAGTCTATATAAGATGAGAGTCATGTGAGTAATATATAGGTTTAACTAACAAAAATCGTTAGAAGTACCGCATCACTTACCACAAAAAGAAGAAGGCGGGCACGATCCTCAGGGAAGGGTCTGAGGGTCAGCTCTACAAGTCCGCTGAGTAAGGTGACATGCGTGCGCGAACGGTACCATGAAAGATACTCCCAGTACATGTCATCATCGTATTGTCCAGCAGGAACGACGACATCCACCACGGCTAACTTCTTTCACCTGTGTATGTGCTCGACATTAATGGATGACCAGTCCTGCATGCCTGCGGTCCCCTGTGCATAAACAGTTATAATTTTTTAACATGGATCACTTAAGGTAATAATGGTACGTACAATAACACAATTACTCGTGCGCCCATCAAGCGTCTCGTGGGGGAGGTACTAGAACCAACTGTCGGTACCCGAACTACCTCTATACACGCTCAGAAGAATAAACTTCCACATTGTTCAAGTACAACAAGAAGTGTCTGGTTATCCATAAGTGTGTGTCACACAAACAAAGAGGATGCGATAAGACCTCTAGTCGCAATTTTGGCCACTCGTGCCATACGCTATGGATCCCACTCCACGATATTGACGCTAAGGACGTCTAGATCACTGATTACTAGGGAGTAATTACCATGGTCTTGCTGCTGACTCCATCTCAGCCTAGCATGAATCCACTGACACCCCATCAGAGGTCTCATGTCATCTACAACGCCATCGGAGATGAGGATATGATAGTAGCTCTTGCTCACCCAAGGTCAACAAACCGGGAGGTACTCCCAGCTCCATAGCTGTAACAATTGTAGACAGCCTGAAATAGATCCCTTCTTTTTTGACCGATGGGTTACAACACACAATCCTCTGTACGTAGCAGCTAGCACAGCCGATCCCTAACTGTAAGATGTCGGCTCATAAGGACGTAAAGCGAGCTGATATGCTAACCATACAATATGAGCAAGGACATAATCTCCTGCCATGTTACAGAACATGATACCTCTCAGCAGGATGTACAAGTACACATCATAATGTTGTATTTATGTAACCTCATCCGCATCCGATGGGCATGGACCAAACTGTGATAGGACATGAATTTAGGACATGGAGAGGCCAACATCCTTCATGTCATATTGCACACTAAACCTACAAAATGCAGAGGGTCAGTGAAACATTAATAGCACTAGAGCATATGAAGTGAATTACATAACAAATAATTACCTGCTCTGAACGTAAATTTTCTACTGCTCCTTTGTTGGTCGCGAAACTACTAACGGGGCACCCTTGATCGGTAGCTAGGTCAACATGGCCACGTCCCTCAATGTTACGACTATCTCGCCAAAAAGAAAGTGGAACGTGTGCGTCTCAGGACACCATCGGTCCACGAGAGCTGTGAGCAGTGACGCCTCAATCAGCGAGAGAGGTGTCCTGCCACCACCCGCCATGGCAGCTCCGGCCATCAAGAGAGTGAACGGTAGTAGTCCTACCCGTACGAGTGGCTATCAAGGGTCTAACTCTTTAATTGTGTGCACACTCTTGGCACGCAACGGAACCAACTGCAAAGGTATCCAATACATGTACTGAGTAAGTAACTAATTATCGTGGCAATTCAAAAGCACATATAATTGTTGTACCTGCTGTCTTGTGAAAATCATCCTCCCCATATGGTTCTCGTCGTACCGCAGCTGAAGAAGCTCGGGAAGATGAATGTAAGCCATGACAACGATTTCAAGCTTCAAGGTTCAATAAAAAAAACAACGTAAGATAACATCTATTATATGAATAACACCGATACAATATATTACATGAACATGTATGTGATGCCAATACCATTACGATATATTACAAAATAGGTAGTACAAACTAATAGGTGAATAACAATTTAGGATACAAACCATGTTTGCGGTCAACTTCATAAAACAAACTAAATTGCAACAACTCTAATACAATACAATTTGATCGTGGCCTGATAGTTTACTGCCAGGTCGGGCAGTCCTCCTGTCATGACAAGGTTGTTTGCATATTTTGCACTTGCATAGGCCGTCAACAGCATCTGCTGCATCCATGTCACTTTGCAGTCTCGTGGCTCTAGGCCTTCTAGGATCTGTGCATCGTGCTCGGGGATAAGATACCCACTTAGGCCTCTTAATTACTTTGTAGTTGCTTCCGATGTTGAAGGAACGTATCTTTGGAAGCCATGTGCTTCTTAATGCATTGATCATGAAGTACGGTGATACATACTATGAACTGTCATTGCCGCCCATGTCCCTGCAAGCGGTGAAGACAAGGGAGCATGGGATATGGTGTGGTTTTGGCTTATTGCATGTGCATTTCATCTCGTGAGGCCTAATTTGACATTGGCACGGTGTCCCTCGCGCTATATCATGAAGCATACCTGCGGCGACACATGACCTCAAATTCATTGTTGGCTAGGTCTTAGATCCTAGTCCGATGAAAGTGTGCCTTGTTCCTACTTCTGGATATGATTTCCTCCACCTTAGGTGCGAACCGCGTACTGGACTCCATAGCAGGTATACTATGATCTTGAAAGTAGTTCGTCGTTCTATAGAATGTGAGCTCAATGATGGTACACAACGGGAGACCTCGTACACCCTTTAGGACATTGTTGAACGTCTCCGCTATGTTTGTTGTGATGATGGTGTACCTAACATGGGAGGCCATAATTTTAGAAGGGATATTTGCATAACAAAGGGCAGAATACGATCATTAAAATGTTATGTGCTAACCTGGCACTGTGAGTGTCATGCATTAGGGTCCAACGCTCTGCCGGCTTTCCTGCTATCCACTGGCTAAACGAAGCACGTGAATGGCTAACAATAGTTTGACCCCCACCATTTGCATCCGCAGATGGTCCTCTTGTGCTTCCTGCTTTGCCATCATCTTGTGAATGGTCTCATTTAACTTCGCTTGCTGGCTCTAAAGACGCAACCCTTTGAACCTCTTTACAAGAGCCTTGTTGTGGTATCTTGTGTACAGGTTCACACTCAAGTGTTACATGCACAACCTTTTCTCCACATCAGGCCATACAATGGACTAGTTTATGCTGTCATGCGCACGTCCAACGCATGAAGAAGGCTCTTGTGGCAGTCTGAGATGATGCAAACTCGTTCCCTATTGGCCACAACACGTTTCCTCACCAAGGTGAGGAACCACAACCAGCTATCATTGTTCTCATTCTCAACCATTGCAAACGCAAGAAGAATGATCTGATTATTTGCATCCACCGTCATCGCTATCGTAAGATTACCATGGTACTTGCCACAAAGAAATGTGGCATTCACGCATACAACCGGTTTGCAATGTCTGAAAGCTTTGATGCACTATCCAAATGACCAGAAAACCTAATGAGGTATCTGTTAGTGGTGCTATATGACCCATCCTTCAGCTTGATTGACTCATCCGTCATGGCCCACTAAGTCCCTAGATTCGTCATGGCAATCTTCTGCAACAGTCTCAGAGCATAGTTGTAAGACTCTTCGAAGCTTCCAAATAGCATCTTCAATGCCTTCTATTTCGCTCGCCACGCGATATAGTAATTGATCAGCATACCCGTCTTAGTCTGCACCTCCTCCATAATAAATTTTGGAGACAAACATATGTTCATGCCAACAAGGGTGATAAGGAGTTGGGCTATGAACCTCGCATCAATGGCGTGGCTCACATTCCTAATAGCCTTTTCACTGCATGTATGTGAGGTGTGCCTACTGAGCACAAAATAGTTCTCATATTTTAGCTTATGTGCTCGTACGAAGTAAGGATAATTCGGGTGCTTGATACACCTGACCTCCTACTCCGTAGGGTTAGAGCTGTCGCACTTATGTTCCCTTTTTGTGATTACAACATAGTTGCTAATAAAGTAGATGACCACCGCCTTATTATGAAACCGTTGTCTGACCTGGATGTCGCTATTCTGATATCCGTAGTTGGAAGGGTGTTATACTCAACGACGGCACAATCCAGCAGCCCAGCACCATAAAAGTATTGGATCACCGGCACTGGGTCATCGTTGTCAGCAGCTTCTTCATCCCCGCTACCACCGATTTCATCATCCATGCATCCTGCATCTACCTCAGATGGGTCCACTCCAGCTCCCTCTGTATCGGAACTGCTCTCCTCGACATGCCCTCCCTCATCTTCATGCATCACATGCTGGCTTGAACCTTCCATGCTAGTCACTGCATCACCTTGCACCAGTCGTGACACTATATTTACATACACCTCCATTTCAACCTTCTCCTCCAATACCTTGCGTGAGTACAAAGCTCATACGTTGTTTCTTCTCATCTCGAATAATGTATGGATAATGACCGAGCTGTTTGGAACAAGCCGTAACCGCACACCCTCTAGGACAATATTATAGGATTGTTGGTTCACACGTAAAAAAGCTCATAACATGTGATTTCAGGCCATCTAGATCAATAGGTACCTCAACCGTACTCTATGTGCTGACAGTTCTGAATTGATACGAGCCTTCCGTGCAAATCAGGAGGACGTTCCCCATAATAAATATGGATAGTCATAGCATATCTGCTAAACAAACATACATGTAATAAAATAACTACTTAGTTGTATGTACGATACATAAATAATTATGCCTCTCGATAAATAATAAATATACTAACCTAAGTGATTAAGCTAATTAATTAAATTAGTTCTGTTAAACTAATTACTCCGATTACATATAACTCTGATTAAATTACGTAAATACTCTAATTATACTGGTTAATGATATGCATACAAGTATATAGAGGGAATAATTTAATTACATTGATTAAACTAAGTTAATAATATAATTACACTGACTAATTAAATTAATATAATCAAACTATTCAAATAATCTAAATACTCTAATTTATCAACTTAATATAATTTATCAAATCTAATTGATCGGCTTAAACAATCTACTTACTCTTATTATTATTACTAATCTATATTAATTACCTACATAATCTAAGTACTTACTATAACTGATCTTGCACTGCTGCTCCTTCTCTTCTCGCGTTGCTGCTGCTCCTCTCCTTGCACTGCGCTGCTACTCCTTGTCACCTCACGCTGCGCTATTGCTCCTCACCTTGCGCTCCGCTGCTCGCCTCTGCTGCTCCTCGCCTCTGTTGCTCCTCCTCACTCCTCATTTTGTAGCACACTGTAAGCAACACGACACACTGAAAGCACTGACAGCAACAAAACGACGCACCGATGCGCAAAAAAGAAAGCAACATGTATGCATACCGGCTATTTGCACAGAAAGTAAACATTGAAGCGACGGCGACGCAACAAAAACAGACGTGACAACCGGGCCAGACCATATTCTACACACGAGGTGCCGAATATGGCTGGATCCGTGTTTTTTGCCGTACAGTATATCGAAAGTCAGTTTTCGGTAAATGAGATACCGAATATAGATGCTAAAATTGTAAATACGACGATATATTATTTATTTCGGTAAATACGATCATGTATGTTGATTAAATTTAGATTTTTACCCAGTACTAGTGGTGAGCGATACATACGGTTGAGGCATGCAAGGAGGCGCGAGTGAAACTAGTTACTTCAGTTTGATCGCTTTGTATCATCAGTAGCCTAACTCCTGTGGGAAACTTGTGCCGTTTGGATTCTTGCTTTTTACCAAGTTTGTAAAGAACATATAGTTGCAACGCCTTCCTTGTATCAATGCTAACTCTTTACCTTTTTCGTTCTCACCTGCTAACAATGGTCAAAAGTTGATACAGAGCCAATGATTATATGATACGATAAACAGACAAATGCATCCGACATAATTTTCTCTAGAAGAAATGGTAACAACGACGAGTTGCCGGACTTGCATTGGCAACTACATAACTGAATCTCTTTTCCAGAGTTAAGGCTGCACACCTGTTAGCTCAGATCTATGTTGTTGTAACCAAGTACTGTGCTACAGCTTTCAGGCTTTTCCCTCCTCTGTTAACACTTACCACTCTTGCTGATCGTAAAATGTTCCCAAGGGAGAAAATGCAAGAGATAGAAGAAACCTGGTCACAAGCTACATGCATGCCGGAGGGTTCAAGTAAAGTGCATGAGCTAACTGTGGTGGGCGGTGGGTGCACAATATGCAGATCAGCAAATGCGTGCGTTACCTCTCTCTCCGGTCTCTATGTCTACCAACCTAAAAAGGATAAAAGGAACAAAGGGTAACATGTTTGAAGCTGTCAGAAAAGGACGTGCACTTTCTGAAAACGCATGGATACACCAGGAATCACACCTGCAAACTTCAGATCTCAGGACCCAGGTGTGTAGCAGGTATTTCAGTGCAAATATGTGAATCCTTTTTGGCACAGTTATTTCGGTGGAAACCTGTAAATCTTTTTCATCCTTTACGAAATGCACTGCAAAATGATTCTTGGAAAAGAAAGAAATTTTGGAACTAGGAAAGCTTGAATGAATGAATTCTTAGGCTTGGACTATGTTCTGACTTCGTACTGAAACTAACAAATTTGTTTGCAACGTCTGAACAGAAACGATCAGAAAGTAGTGGTGGGCTTGCTATGATCATCCGTCCGCTGGGACGTTCCTTTCAAAGCGTCAGGCGTCAACCAGTTGATCTCCCTCGCACGCCGAGCGAAAAATAATCTCGCTCGCCCGCGCCGCTTGCGCTTGTCGCCTAGCATGCCATGAATATTCCCTAGCCGCCTTAGAGCATCTGACGAGAGAGAGAGAGAGAGGCTCCGATCTTCTCTTATCCTGAAGGAAAACTACCGGCCAAGCACGGCTCGACAACGTCGGCGTCAGGTTCTTACTGGAACTGATCTGTACTAGGTAATGATCTGTGCTACTTTGGCATGCACTCTTACTCTATGAACCCTATGAATCCATTCATCACTCGTCAAGGAGACAGTAAAGCAGCAGCGATCTCTTTCTGACCTGCTGCGATTTCTCTCTAGCGTTTGTCAGTTTCTCTGCAGCTGCCATGCTCTGCAGATTATTCTGGCCTTGTGTTTGATATGCTAACCATCGATCGATCTCACCTAACATGGGGCTCGGAGGGCAAGGTCAACGCTTCTGCTCGCACATCAATCGATCGATATTCAGCCATGACTAGGACGGCATGGCCTGAACTCAGAAACCTGACTGATCAGTGATTCTTCTTTCCCTCTGTTGTAAAATCAAGCACGTACTTGTTGTTCACGCGTTCATGATGTGATCTGGTCCCAAATCCTGCAGTGCAAGGACAGTTACAACTTACAAGACAGCCGGGAGCAACTTGCTCACGGATGCAATGGCCAGTCGGACAAAATCTTCTCCAGTCCCTGCATTTCTTAGACCCAGTGGATAAATAGATGACAGATCGTGTGCCTGAAGCAACTCGTCGTGAACAAATTCCAAAGCTGCATGCTTTAAATTGCAGTCAAAGTTTCTGGCCAAGAGCAACAGTTTTCCAAAAGTTTTCTTCAGGAATCAAGAGTTTGCAAAGGTCACCTAGCCTAGCTAGTCCAACACGTACCCCATTCTCCGTCTTCACCAACCGTACACATTTCCAGTCCTTTTTTACCAGTGCAACACCGACGTATGTACCACCGTCGTCGAGGTCATTCACACGGTCGGCGTACACTCGAGAGGGCCGTGCTTTCTTTTTCACCTAGCTCGCCGTGTCACGTCATGCGTTTCCTCACGCATCACAGATGGACCGGACCAGCTGCTGCGACTACTCATCCAGGAAAGAAAGGTAGTAATAATAAAGCTGTGGTCAGCTTTAGCAAGACAGTGCGAAAGGGCCTCCATGATTGTCAGAAAGGGCCCCTGTAAAACAACCGGAGGAATGAAACCGGATGAAATGAAACGATCAGATGGAACGAAATGGAACAAGGGACCAGCCACGGGTCTCGACATTTGTTAGTGACTGCAGGCTGATGAGAGAGACCCTGACCCAGTCCGGCCGTGTGATCTGGAGCTGTCAACTTTGCCCTTTATCTGCAGGCTTAACAGGAAAGGATTGACAATTCCGTGGCTGCGATCATGCCGTCCCCAGAATGTCTGGCTCACTGGCTGAAGAAGGTTCAGTGCATTGCTGGAAGAGGAAGAGGCGTTTCAAGGAAGGGCACTGAGGCCCCTTGCCGATCATGCCAACTTTCCCAAGCAATCAGAGTTGATGGAAGAGTGCTTTCGTCGTCGCCCAACTGGGGTAGGACTTAGGAGAGTAGATCACCGAACAATGAGTTCACAGCCATGTTGGACTCTGCATGTATGTACGATGTACCACACCAGATGAGATGGTCCTCAACGTTTTGCAGAGAAGAAGAGGTCTAAGGGTCCATTTGACTCGTACCTAGCCCTAGCTAGGAAATTTTATGCATGTACAGGGGCGGACCTCCCTTGATTCAGGGGCTTTCATTGAATGCCTAAAATTTTTAGTAAATAATTAAACATATGTAGGTGTATTTGGTATATGTATAGGTATGCAATCAATTTATTGTATATGATTAGATTCACTTGTTTAAACTTGCTCAATTTTATTATATGAACTTCTGAAATAAGTATTTGATATCTCTTACTTACCAACTTAAACTCTTTATTAAAGATATGCATATAGATAAAATGTTTAGAAAGATGATAAATCTTGGAAGCTCCAGTCATGCTTATTAAAAGAGATAAGAGTATCATGTATCATATTATTTATAAGCTTTTCAAGTTGGTGTTAAAACTTTTTAAGTCGGTGTTAGTTTTTTTTTTGTAACTGCTAGTGTTGAGAAGATACATACAACAATGATATATACAAAGGATAAACTAATAAATAGAATAGGGGACTAATTGTTGAATGCTTATATTATTGCATTCATTGAGCGTCAGTTTTTCAAGCAAGTCATAAATAAGGCCCTGATATTACGCATTCAATCCATAAAGGAGCGTATATTTAAATTATACTAGTTATTGTGTAATTTATATAACTATTCGAGTTTATCTCTAATATAAATACTTTATATTATATTATAGAGTTTAATATTATAAAGCTTTTCTTTTCCATTAAATACTTTATGCTACCCAGTTTGAAAGCCCAATCTAAAAATCCGGGTCCGCCATTGGATGCTGTATTACATTGTGGCATCATTCGCTCGTCAGCAGCCGATTTTCCCGAAAGCAGAAAGGCCGACTTGTCACCTTTGTTTGAATCCCTAGCTGCGAGTCAATGCTATTTTTTTGCTGTGTGGTCTAAAGACATGATTTAGCTCTCTCTTTTTTTTTGGGAAAATAGTAGTATGATTTACCTCTAATGCTTGACTGGTATTATTATATGGAGCATGCTTTGCAAAATGCAGGCACGCAAAGGAATAGAGGACGACTATGCATCTCCAATTGGAGAGACCTGGTTGTCTTGACTTTTCATTCCTGTGGCCTCAACAAGTTGGACAAGCTGATGGATCTGTGGCCTCAACAATAGGTTTTTCCCTGTGGCCGTTGACCTAGCTTCGAGAGGCTGTCAAGTGTCCTAACCGAGTTGAAACAATTGTGTTATTTTCTCTTAGGTAGCTTCAATGGTTAAAAGCTAGCAGCTAGCTCTAACTATTAAAATATATTTTTTAAAATTTATACGGATCTCATCATTCATAATTTCTCATATCTTATAAAAGATCATATCTTATAAAAGAGAGATAGGCTAAGGTGAAGCATATTTGGTGCTTAATGCTACTGGTATATATTTTGAGAAGTGTGCTCTAATGGTTAGCTAGCTCTAACCATTAGAGTTGGACTTAGGCGTTTATGTAAAACAAACAGCCAAATCGGTCGTTGTCTCGGGTAGCTTTGCTCGGAGCTCAAGGGGGCCGGGGCATGAGTTTAGGGTGTGTTTAATTTTTCGTATGAGTTTTCATAGATTTGCAATGTATATTTTGGATGAGTAGAAGCAGGCTGAGTAGATACAATAACTTTAAAAAAAAGTGTTTGGTTGTCTCTATATGCGGATGTAATGACCATGTGAAAATATTTGATTGTCTGTATGGACGAATGCAGTGATCCTATATCTAAAATTAACGAGTGAGTCTATTATAGCACTATAGTAGATACAATATATTCACCATGTTAGGCTCTATAAAAAGCTCAAATCAGACGTATCCATCTAACCAGCCTCCAACCGTATAATTGTATTAATAGATGTAAAGAGGAATATCGTATATAAGTAACCAAACGACCTTTTTCGAGAGAATATACATACGGGCAGAGTTAAGATGCCCCTAATGCGGATAACAAAACACTTAGCTAGTGCGTGTGCAGGCATTCTCATTACAGAACTTCTAATTGTTCTCATCATAGAACCTCTTATTAAATATGTAAACCGTGTCATGTGGTTGTTATGCTCGCATAGGAACAAGAACATTGTCAGAGTCGCATGCACAACGAGGCATTCGCGTTGTCGAAGGCACCGACCACGATTCCGCCTGTTCTTTTCAGAAGGATATACAATGCTAGACAAAAACAAACAAACAAACAAACAAATTGATAATAAATTGGATGCCGTAAATCTTGACGAGACTGGTGATCGTTGTTGTGAAAGCAGCTATCTAATATTTAAATGACAGCAGACACAAAAGATGGAAAAAAAGAGAAGCCGCTTGCTTCCAACTGTTATGTTTCTGTACACGCACAAAACACCCTGAAATGCAGAGGGAGATCAGTTGGGACCTCTGTTCGACTCATTTGACTGGTCTTGGTTCACTCTGCTCATGTGACTGGTGTGGCTTGACCGGATGGGCGTTGCTGGGACGAGGTGAGCGGAGACGGTCTAGGAGGACAGGTTAGCGTGGTGGGCTACAGCGGGTGTCGCTGGTAGATTTGATGATGGGTGCGTCACCAGAGATAGGTGAATTAGGTGGAAGATGAGGGTAAGCATGCAGGGCACATTGAGAGGATGCGCACAATAGAGTGGGAGGTTGAAGAAGAACGTGACACTATTAACAGATACCGATCAGATAGATGAGGACGTCGTTGAAAAAAGAAAAAAATAGACGTATGAAATATAGCATCGGCCATAAAAAAAAGAAGCTTTTTTTTTTAGAGGCATAAAAAAGAAGCTAGGATGAGACAACAGGTCGACCTTATCCGACTCTTGTATACTTACTTCTGGCCCAACACGACCCACTAACATCCCTACTCCTGGCCCTCACTGCTGACCTCCATCTTCAGGGCCTGAGATTTGAACATGCTAGCAATATCAGCGGCCGTGCTGCAGTCCTCTGGGTTCCGATCTGGAACTGAGCGTATGTACCTCGGCATCCTCACCGAGATGCCACGCGATGGATGGACAAGGTCAATGGCCGCATGGTGAACAGGAGACAACGTGAGGTCTGCAAGGAAAACCAAAGGAAGAGAAACGCAGTTTGAGATCCATATATTGATCGATATATTGAGACATGGTAAATGTATCGTATGTGGCAGGAGTATTGGTAACTCATTTTTTAAAATGCTTCAGGACAGAACAGGGTATGTAGGGGGAAAATAGAAAAATAGATAATATATGTTACCATTTATCAAAATAGATAATATATCGACGTATTTGTAAATCTAGCACCTATATTCGACATCTCAAATATTGAAAAATCGATTCCGGTACCTAAGTCAAAAAAAAGATGGGCTCAAGGTGCCGAATACGCTGAAAACATGACAAATATAGTAAACAATACCATATTCGGTATCTCAAATGCCGAATACCAGGCGCGGTGTTCCCGTCCCTTCAAGTCACGTCGTATTGCTGCTTTCGGTACGCCTGGTCATTTTTGCTTTTGTCAATTGTCACTCCACACGTTGTTGTCCTAGCGTTAATTACTTAGCCCCCACGTTGACGTGCTTCTCTATGAGATGAGAGCGGGCTGGTAAGAAGACGTATCGCAAGAAGATAAGAGAGGTGCAACGCGTGCAAAGGAGGAGAGGAGAAGCGGCAGCACGAGAAGAGGAGTAGCAACGTGAGGAGAGGAGAAGCAGCGCTAGGGGAGGAGTAGCAGCAGCGCGAGGAGAGGAGAATTAGCCCGACATGAGGAAGAGAAGCAGCGCGAGTTACATTAAGTATTTAAATTATGTATTTAATTAATACTTATAGAAATAATAGTAATTAGAGTAAGCAGATTTTTAATCCGTTTAATTACATTTGATTAATTATTTGCTTAGTTTGATTATATGAATTTGATTATTTGCTTAGACAGTGTAATAGTAATTAGCATGAATTTGTATAATAGTAATTATTTGCTTAGCCAGAGTAAGTAGATTAGTAATTAGCATGAGTTGATTTGTTAGTGTAATTAGATTATTTAATTAGTTTAATAACATGATGGCCTAGTGGTGACACTTTGTGGTAGTGGTGGTGTAGGGTGATGGCCTAGTGTATGCATGCTCTCTATAGGTGTAAGTAGGGTGTCGGTGCAACGATAAATAAAGAAAGGAAAAATAAAAGAAAGAGAAAAAATTCATAAATATTCAAAAAATTTGGGTTGGACAGAAATATTCGATTAAAACACAATGCACCGAAAAATTGTAAAATTGAAAATTTTAATTAATAGTGGTGCGCGCTTGTTTAATTAGTATTTTAATTCAATCCATTAAAATAGTGGTGCGCACCGAACAACTGCATGACCAGAGAGGTGGTCAAAGATGGAATGTGATGAGAATGATGGATGGATAGTTGTGTAAGTATGTTTAAATAATATTTTAATTCAACATATTAATTATTTCATTTAAATTCAATATTGATGATTTAATTAGCATTGTTAATTACGTAAATATTTAGCATTGTTAAGTATTGTATTATTTAATTTGTATTGTTAATTTATTTATTATTTATCGAGGGACATAATTAATTCTATATCGTACATACATTTAAGTAGTTATATTATTATATGTACCTTTGTTTAGTAGATACAGTATGATTTTTCATATTTATTATGAATAACATCTCGCAGTTTTGTACGGAAGGCTCGTAACAATTTAGAACTGCCAGCGCATAGAGAGTTCAGTTGAGGTATCTAATGACCTAGATAGACTAAAATTATATGTTATGAGCCTTTTACGTGTGAACCAGCAATCCTATACTGTTATCCTGGAGGGTGTGCAGCCACGGCTTGTTTTAAATAGCTTTGTCGTTGTCCATACGTTGTTTGAGATAAGAAGGAACAACGCATAAGCTTTGTACTCATGCAATGCATGAGCTTTGTACTCATGCAATGCATTAGAGTAGAACTTTGATATGGGCATATATATAAATATAGTATCACGACTGGTGTAAGGTGATCCAGTGACTACCGTGGAAGGATCAGATCAGCAGTTAATGCATGAAGAGGATGGAGGGCATATCAGGGAGGGCAGTTCTAGCAGAGAGGGAGCTAGAGTGGACCCTTTTGAGATATATGCAGGATGTATGGATGATGAAGCCGATGGTAGCGGGGATGAAGAAGTTGCTGACAATGATGAACTGGTGCCAGCGATCCAGTACTTTTGTGGTGCTGGGCTGCTGGATTGTGCTATCATTGAGTATAACACTTTATATAACTGGAGATACCGGAATATCGACATCCAAGTCGGGCAACCGTTTCGTAACAAAGATTAGGTCATCAACTTTATTAGCAACTATACTGTAAACAAGAAGGGACTACAAATGCGCCCAGTCTAACCATACGGAGTATGATGTTAGGTGTATCAAGCACCCAAATTGTCCTTACTTTGTACGGGCATATAAACCAAAATATAAGAACTATTTTGTGATCAGTAGACACACCCCACATACATGCAGCGAAGAGGCTATTAGGACTGTAAGCTACACCGTTGATGCGAGGTTCATAGCCCAACTCCTCATCACCTTTGTTGGCATGGATATTTATTTGTTGCCAAAATTCATTATGGAGGAGGCGCAGACTAAGACGGGTATGCTGATCAATTACCATACCGCGTGGCGAACGAAGCAGAAGGCATTGAAGATGTTGTTTGGAAGCTTTGAGGAGTCTTACAACTATGCTCCGAGGCTACTGCAGAAGATTACCATGACGAATCCAGGGACTCAATGGGCCATGGTGGATGAGCCGATCAAGCTAGAGGATGGGTCATACAGCACCACTGTCTGATATCTCGTTAGGTTATTTTGGTCATTTGGAAAATGCATCGAAGCTTTTAGACATTGCAGACTGGTTGTATGCGTGGATGCCACATTTTTGAGCGGCAAGTACCATGGTACCCTTATGATAGCGATAGCGGCAGATGCAAATAATTAGATCATTCCTCTCGCCTTTGCAATGGTTGGGAGTTAGAACAATGATAGCTAGCTATGGTTCCTCACTTTAGTGAGGACACGTGTCGTGGGCAATAGGGAATGAGTTTGAATCATCTCAGACCGCAATAAGGGTCTTCTAAATACGTTGGACGTGTTGCATGATAGCAGAAACTATTCCATTGTATGGCCTGATGTGGAGAGAAGATGATGCATGCGATACTTGGAAGCGAACCTATACACAAGGTACCACAACAAGTCTTTTGTAAAGAGATTCAAAGGGTTGTGTCTGCAGAACCAATAGGCAAAGTTCAACGAGATATGGAGAGAGTTAAATGAGATCACTCGCAAGATGATGACATATCAACAAGCAGAGGAGGACCATCTGCGAACGCAAATGGTTGAGGGATAAACTATTGTAAGTCGTTCACATGCTACGTTTAGCCAGTAGATAGCGGTGAAACCGGCGGAGTGTTGGGTCCTAATACATGACACTCATGGTGCCAGGTTAGCACATAAAATTTAAATGATCATATTGTGCCATTCCTTATGCAAAAGAGGCCTTCTAAAATTATTGTATCACATGTTAATTACACCATCATGACGACAAATATAGCAGAAACGTTCAACAATGTTCTAAAGGGAGTACAGGGCCTCCCATTGCGTGCCATCATTGAGCTCACATTCTATAGAACGACAGACTACTTTCGAGATCGTAGTAATGCTGCTATGAATTGCAGCACGTGGTTCGCACCTAAGGTGAAGAAAATCATATCTAGAAGGAGGAATGAGGCACACTTTCATCAGATGAGAATCTATGACCTGGCCAACAATGAATTTGAAGTCATGTGCCACCGTAGATATACTTCAGGGTATAGCGTAGGGACATCATGCAACAATGTCAACTTGAGTCTCACGAGGTGAAGTGCACATCCAATAAGTTAAAACTGCACCATATTCCGTGCTCGCATGTCTTAGCTGTTTGCAAAGACATGAGCGGTAATGACGGATCACAGTACATAGCACCGTATGTCACGATCGATGCATTGAGGAGCACGTGGCTTCCAAAGATGCGGTCCTTCAACATCGGAAGTAGCTACAATACAATCGAGGAGCCTAAGTGGTTATCTTATCCCCGAGCACAACGCACGGATCCTGTAATGCCTAGAGCCACGAGGCTGTAAGGTGACATAGATGAAGTAGATGCTACTAACGGCCTACGCAAGTGCAAACTTTGCAAACAACTTGGCCATGACAGGAGGACATGCCCGACCCGACAGTTAACTATCAGGCCACTATCGAACTGTAGTGTATTAGAGTTGTTGCATTTTAGTTTGTTGTTTGAAGTTATTCGCAGTCATGGTTTGTATTCTAAACTGTTATTTACATATTAGTTGTACTACTTATTTTGTAATATATTATATGGTACTGGCATCACATACGATTTTTTTTATTAAACCATGAAGCTTGTTATTCACCTATTTATTGAACCATGAAACTTGTAATATATTCTATTTTGTTATTCATATACTTATTTAACCATAAAGCTTATAATATATTCTAATTTGTTATTCTATTGAACCATGTAGCTTGACATCATTGTCATGGCTCATGGTGGTCTTTCCGAGCTTCTTCAGTAGCGGTACGACGAGAACCATAGGGCAGCAGGTACCATGATTATATATGCTTTTTAATTGCATGATGATTTGCTATTAACTCAGTACATGTATTGGATATCTTTTGCAGTTGCTTCCGTTGCGAGCCCGGAGTGTCCACACGATTGAAGAGTTAGACCTTCGATTCCACGAGCCACACGCACGGGCAGGACTACTACCTTTCGCTCTCATGATGGTCAGAGCTCCCATGGCAGGTGGTGGAAGGACACCTCTCTCATCAATTAAGGAGCCACTGCTTACAGGTCTCTTCAATCGGTGACGTCTTGAGATGCACAGGTTCTACTTTCTTTTTGGCGAGATGGCCATAACATTGAGGGACATGACCATGCTGACCGGACTGCCAATCAGAGGTTCCTCATTAGTAGTTTCGCGACCAGCAAAGAAGTAGTGGAAGGGTTATGTTGAGGGTATATAATTATTTGTTATGTAATGCACTTCAAATATTGTACTGCTATTCAAGCTTCATTGACCCTCTGCATCTTGTAGGTTTAGCGTGCAATATGATAAGAAGTATGTTGGCCTCTCTATGTAATGGATTCATAGGCTGCTACAGTTTGGTCCATGCCCACCGAATGCGGACGAGGCTACATTTATACAACACTATGAGATGTACTTGTACATCCTGCTAAGAGGCATCATGTTCTGCAACACGGTAGACGATTATGTCACCCCATATTGTTTGGTTAGCGAGTCAACTTACGTCACATCCTTATGAACTGACATCTTACAATTGAGGATCTATTGTGCTAGCTGCCACCTACAGAGTATTGTGTGATGCAACCTAGCGATCAAAGAAGAAGGGATCGGTTACAGGCTGTCTACACCTCTTACAGCTATGGAGCTGGGAGTACCTTCCAGTTTGCGAGCCTTGGGTGCTCAAGAGCTACTATCCAGTCTCCATCTCTGATGGCATTGCAGATGACATGAGGCATATGATCGGTGGATGTATGACATGCTAAGATGGAGTCAGCAGCAAGACCATGGTAGCTACTCCCGGATGATCAGTGATATGTATGTTCTCAGCGCCGATCTCATGGAGTTGGATCCATGGTGTATGGCACGAGTGGCCGAAGTTGTGATTGGAGGGCTCATTGCATCATGTTGTTGGCGTGACTCAGACTTATGGATGACCATATGCTTCTTGTTGTACATGAACAACGTGAAAGTATATTCTCTTGAGCGTGTACAAAGGCAATTCAGGTATCGACATGTAGTGCCAATACCTTCCTCACGAGACATTGGTCGAGTGCATGAGTAAGTGTGTTATTATAGGTAGCATTAGTACCTTAGGTGATCCATGTTAATAAATTATAACTGTTTATATCACGTACAGGAGGAGCGCACAGGGGGCGGAGGCATGCGAGACCGGGCATCCGTGAATACTGAGGACCTACAGAGGAGGACGGAGTCAGCCACAATGTCATCATTCCTGCTAGATAATACGATGACACCACATACTAGGAGTACTTTTTGGGGTACCGTCTGCGCACGCGTGCCACCTTACTCAGCGGACTTGTAGAGCCGACCCCCAGACTCTTCCCTGAGGATCGTGTCCGCCTTCTTCATGTTGTGGTAAGTGATGCGGTACTTATAACAATTTTTATTAGTTAAACCTCTGTATTACTGGCATGGCCCTCATCTTATACAGACCGAAGAGGCACACGAGATGCATATGCAGGCAGAGCAAGCTTATGTGGAAGCAAGCTGGTCATCAACACGAAGGGATCGAAACCCTCTGCAGTACTACATGAGGACGAGGAGGTCTTGCTTCATGTTCGCTATACGTAGTCTAGGTGGTTGTGCCCTGCGTTGGAGGGGGTATGACCTACTAGCTATGGACCCGGCTCATGCCTCCCACACCAGAAACTCATCCAGTGCCCGTGATGAACCCGTTGAGCACAGTCACGAGAGGCACTTTCGGCTTCAGAGCATTATGTGTCACGTTCTGGTGCTGAGGACGAGGAGTGCACATAGGCTCTTGCACCCAAGTAGTGTACACTGGGTTCACAGGCACCGCACTGGACACAACCTCCTCAGACTACGCCGACACCTCCGTCTGCAGTCTCGACTCATCACGAGACATCGTTGACTGCACGTAGCAGATGCCTAACTGGAGCGACACACATGATTTTGACTAGGTTGCTGCAATGTAGGCCGCCAGCTTCACTGAGCTCCTCAGCGCAAATTACCCCCAATATCCTGATGCACCTAGGGTTTCACAGTGGTACCAGCAGGACGAGCCTTCGGCACACCAAACTCCATCGGAGCATGTCTAGGGTCGTCCACATTGCCGCATGAGGATCCTTCTTCATGGTGCATGCAAGGCAGAGTTAGCTGGGTGGGATATATGTTCGGTGGGGATCCCACAGGGCAGAACAATGATGATGACAAGCAAGGGAACATGTGGTAGGGGCCAGCTCAGGCCGCTGGGATGAGGTCCACACACCCACCAGACGCGTACACTCCTGGGGATTGCATGCGGCGTCGTCGTTGTTTAGACGATAGTGCAGTTATTCGGTGCACTTGTACTTGTTAACAACACATGTATTATTGACTTTATTGTCATAGTCATTCCTATTATGTATTATTCATTTAGTTATTTTTAATTTTGTAATGTTTGTCAAATAACTTTATTTGTTATTTATTTATTAAGCTTTGTTACATATTAATTATGATATTTAATACTTGTTTAATGTTTCTTAAATAATCTGGGATTCGTGCTTTGGTGCAGAGCCATAACATTGCAATGAAGGATTAATAAATCTATAGCGGGATCTTCGAGTACATGCTTTCTATGAACACCTACAACGATCCATATAGCACTTAATACCTCATTGTAGGTTGTGCGCAAAGGAAATGATGATCCCTTCAAGTAGAACAATCTAATCCATGTCGTGGCCAAATTGCATGTGAGACCCTTTTGTTCTGCGTTAATCGCTCTGCTCCAACATGTAATCACTGAGGACCTTAGGACCCTCTTGCACAAGAAGCGTTAAACGTATCTCAGGGTGTGTGAACTGGTCGACTATCTTTTTGTTCTAGGTTTCTCTAGGAGGTAAAGAACGATAGTGATGTTGTCCAATCAGAATACATCTCACATTCAGGTTCGTAATTTTCTATGTCATCACCCTACTTATCTTTTTTCCTTTAATTTGAATGCTCCTCTTTTGCGTTAGGCGTTCCCAGAAGATGCATATTTGATCAACAAAGACATCACAAACTTCTTGGTGATGTATATGCCCTTTGGAGGGGGTGTCATGTCGGGTTCGCGTAGAAGGCGATAATGGTCAGCGACCTAAGGGGTACAGGGATGCCCTCTACTACGCATCCATAAAATGATGAGTACGATGAGGATGATGATGTCATGCCCCTAATGCCTCGATGTTCTAGCAGCAATACAGGAGAAGGTTCAAGGAACACTACAAAAAGGACGTTCACACACTAAATCGAGATGGTGTACAACCGACAAGGAAATAGGACGTGCTACTACCGGGATAGCTCAAGATGATGACGATGAATCATGGTTGTCTTTTACAAATGTTTTCGAACCACGGTGCTCTACTAATATTCAAGCATGCATCATATGCACACTTTTTCACCATTTGGTTGTCTACGCAACACATTCTTGATTTGTTTAGAAAGCGTTATGTCGACGGTCCAAGCGAGTGAAGGCGACACCAATCTACCGGAGTTCTATGAGTGTTACGCCAGGAGTATTAGGCAACCGTCAGAGCAGCATGACAAGAATCTAAGCATACTCAACCTACTACTTTGGATCTCGTATTGTATAACTTGATAAATTACGCTTTATGTATATTTGCATGAGTAGTGGGTCCGTTGTTGGGTTTAGATCGATAGAACCAATGTTGATTTGCATTACCTCTACCTTGAGTTATTGATGATCCATATCCTTGTAGCCTTGATAACATTGTTGATATCTAACTTAAGAGTTATTTGAAATGCTTAGAAAATACATAGGTCCTTGGTAGAAGTCGAGCAATGGTTCAACCATTGTTCGCGAGCTTAGAGATTACATATTGTTTACAAATACAATGACAATGATGTGAGTTGTATGAGATGTGAGGATGAGGTGAGATGTGGGCGGTGCTAGAGGTAGGTCGGGAGAGGAGCCCAGATGCCATAGACCGCTTGCATCGTTTAGTCACTGTCTGTCGGTGCCATTGGCTTTAGCACTTTCCGTACAACCACATATTCGGATAATGGACGAATGAACTGAGTATCAGACGCTGTGTTGACGCTTTCCTTGCAGCCCTATGACACGTAAGAAAAATAAAGGAGAAGCAAGGTGGCGAAGAGCTGAAGGTGTCCGGGGCACTCTTGCAGTAACCCCAGTGCCATAAGGGCATGTGCAAGTGGGTAGTTTCGGGTATGAGAAATGTTATCTTGGGGGCTAAGAGGATGGACTCGAGTCGTGTGGATAAAGTTGTACCCCTGCAGGGTGTAAAATAATTTTGAATTGCCATGCTCTCGGTCATGAGCTTGCTTTTGTCTATCTGCATCGGTCGTAGAGTCACGAATGTAGGATGGTGTGGTATGTCATGTTGGGTTATGGTTGAGATGGCTTGATTTACAGATATGCTTATTATGGTTCCAGTTACATATGTTATTGTGGTGATTATGGGATAGAATGATACATATGGTTACGTATAGATGCTCACATGTGTATGTCAAGTTGCATTTCGCTTATGAAAGTTACTTAACCATGTGCTGATTCCTTGCTAATACCTCAATGTATTCTCCTTGGAATCAGGTTATTTATATATACCATTATGGATTAAGTTTTGCGAGTACCTTCGTACTCACGCTGCTCTTTTAGATTTTAGCTGTGAGGAGGAGCTCGTGTTTGGCTATTTCACGCCCGCCAATGTAGGTGGCAGGAATGAGTAGTGCAAACTACTCATGGGGCGAGGCTTTTGGGTGGAGCTTAAGGGCATATGCCTTTACCTAGATTTTGTTAGTTCATAGATGTTAATCTTTCGCTGCGTAGTTTCTAGTTTTGGTTAGGAGGTGAACTGTTCTTTATCCCACTAGATTTCTTTTGTTGTAAATTGTGTAAATGGTTAAATGATTAAGAATTTATAATATAATTTAATTACTCGCTTGTAACACCCTAAATTTCAATTTTTGCAACAGTTTAAAATTTTGCAAGAATTTTAAATGGGGGTTGCAATTTCATTCAATAGAAGAAATTATATTCTAAATTTAAATTTGACATAGGTTATATAAGTTTTATGCATTCATGTTGTCATAGCTGCAATAGGCTTTTATGCATGAAAAAGATTTGCAAAAAGATCGTTAGAAGTCGCTCGTTTAAAACCTCTTTTGAATTTTTGCTCAAACTCTAATTTCAAAAATGTTAAAGGTTCTCGGGCCAAATTCCTTTTCCCGACCCATTTCTTCCCTCCCGCTCTCCCATTCATTCTTCTCGCATGGGCACCCTTCCTTTTCCCCACACTAGGCTACACCCGAGCCGACCTGCCTCAGCGTAGAGCTGCCCCCTCCCCGCCCTCTCTCGCTGTCGCGTGGGCCCGATCCGATCCAAGCCACAAAGCCGAGCCACTCGCCCAAGCCGTCGGCTCGCTTTCTTCCTCCTCCCAGCGCTCGCCTAGACCGCCCCCAAATCTCACGCGCCATTCAAAACCGCCACCTCCCCAGACCATTTCGCTCCAATTAAAGCTCGTGGCCGCGATGCCCGCCCCCTAATCACTATTCCCAGCCGGTTCCCCCTCCTTAACCCCTCTCAAATGCGAAAACCACCGCATTCATCTCCATCAAGGCCACCGGCCATTTCTCTTCAAATCGGCCGTTTCTCTCCCTCTCTCACGCATATAAGTCGCCCATCGACTTCCTTGAAACGTTCCACACACATTCCACCCGTTCCCCCCTCATTTCCCGCTCGGTTTTGTCCTCGATGCCGTCATCTTCTTCGTTTCCGGTGAGAGCTTTGCCGCCGCCACAATTCTTTGTGGCCGAGCTCCTCTAACTCCTTTTGCTCCCCTCTACGACACTGCAGGGTCACCGGAGAAGCTTCCTGCCACTCCTCGGCCTCCCTCCGCCGTCGGAGCGCTGTCCTCGCAGTAATCGAGCTCCTCCGACCACCCCTCTCCATCACCGACCTCCCTCCATCCTTCTCCGCCGATGTGAAGCCCACGGTGATGATCCCCTTTGCCTCCTCTCTCTTTTGCGCTTATCCCCATTGCAATCTGTGGCCGATAGCGCGTTTTGCGCTACTCCGGCAATGTTCTGGTGACCCTGCCGCCGTTAGCCGGCCACCTCCCTGTTCGGCACCGCCCGGCCAAGCCCCTATTGAAATCCAGTCATTCGATTTTCATCTGTCGGTCAAAATAGAATACCCCTTCATTTTATGATTTCGGTCCACTGTTGACCCATGGATTGGCATCAAGGCCATAGTCCATAGGCCAATAAATCTTTTCCACAGGATTTCCTATTGAAAAATAATTTGGTATTTGATTTATGACATCATAAATAGAATTTTCGGTATAAAAAATTCGGTTTATTCTCGGAAATCAAGTAAAATTTGCAGATTAGTCCCTGAAACTTCAAAAATTCAATACTTTCTGCTCGTTGCTCCGATTTGGACAATTCTCACGCTCAAATTCTTGTAGTGACATGTAGAATCTTTTTATAGGGTTTTTACCTAGTTTTAATATTGTTTGGTATAATTTTCTTAGTAGTTTCCATTATGTGCTTTCTCCGTTATGTCGCTTAGGAGGTGAGCAGTTCTGGAATCTTCAAGATCAAGCTTTCGAGGACTTTGAGCAGCCCTCCGCTGAAAGCAAGTGTCCTTGAACATTTTGCCTTTGTTCTAGGAATCATGCGTAGCTATTTCATTCCTTCTATGCATGCTTGTTGGTACAAATTCTAGGTAGCTTGCTATTGTCAGTGGGAGTCAGGTGAGAAAGAAACTGTCACTTATGTGTGAGGATCAGAGGCTCGTTGATGCCGAAAAGAAGTAGGAGCTATGGACTAACTTAAAGGTATTGCACTATACATTTTTCTGCCTTCTATTATTTTGATAAATGAATACGCTATAGACTTATTGGCTCATTTTTATTGACAAATCAAGCATTTTATGATCTTGATGATGCTGCCTTCAACTGGTTTATGCGTAGCGCTGGAAGGATATGGAAAGAATTTAAGGCAACCCTAAAGGGGCTGTATTTTAATGCTGAATTAGTTGATGAGGAAGTGATTGAAAGCCATGATGATAGAGTCAATGATGCTGATTGGAAAATTCTCATGGACTATTGGAGGTCTCCCGAATCTCAAGTAAGAAACAACTAATATGAATCTAACTGCAATCTAATTAGTTGCATATGTGATTTGATATCTTCTATACATCTACAGAACCAATTATTCATTGCTACCTATGTGTCTTGTCCTTGACCAAAAAGCATATACACTTGTGTTCTTTTGCAAAATGCAACTGAAACCTTCATGTATACAATCAGCTGTAAACCTCCATGTACGCATTTATGCATAACAACTTTTAATTCTATTATAGGCTCACATGGAAATAGCCAAAGCAAATCATGCAAAGTTGTAGCTGCACCATACATTGGATAGCCTGAGCTACAATTGTTTTGAGCATGATCTGATAATGAAAACTATTAATCTCAATAGTAATTCAATACATTATTGTAGGTCATTGTCATTGTCATATGATGTCCATTGCGTGGCCATACAAGTAAGTAATAAACTACACTTGACCTTATTTCCGTTTTGATTTGTAATGATCATAGTTTCTAATTAATGATATTTGTGATAGATGAAGGTTAGCAACAAGGCATCAAGATCATCCCATTGTACTGCAGGTATTTTACTTTAAACAAACAAACATCACTCGGTGTTGACCTTGCATGTATTTTGGGTACTTGAATTAGGATTTTGTTAGCGATGTGTGCATGCATGGACATCCCATCTTCAATTACAAAGGACAGATCACTTTGATTGAATTATGTATTGCCAAATTGATTTGAGATATAGATTGGTACAGCTTCTGTTAGCTGCGACCAGCAAAAGGACAATATATTTTGCATCTTTGCTAGCTGCTCTGACTATAGATTTGTGGTCATTATAGGATAGCCATATCCTTTCACCTTGCAAGTTTGTCAATTATTTTCTAAAAATTGATCTTGACAGCTCCAGTATTGGTCATATATCACTTCATTATGTACTAGTCAAGATCTATATTGTTCCTATTTTTTTTTCCAGTCAATTATTAGTTAGAATGGTAGTTGTTATAGTTTGATCTCATTATGTTCAGACTTTAGAAAAAACAAACTAAAGCCCGTCTTATGCTAAAAAGCTCTTTTAAGTGATAGTGAACTTAAGGAGACAACAAGCTTGAGTGTACTTTATTTTTCACATTTCCTCTCGGCACTTATTTGCTTGCATTATCACGAACTGCACTGATTGCTTAGTAATATTATTTTTCATGAAGTGATGCACGCTGCTAGCTAGCAGTTGATGACAAAAAGCTACCCTTTTGTGCTTGATCGTACAACCTACGTTGTTGATGGATGTTTCTTTTGGTTTCGGATACTTTTGTAATTGATTGTGTACACAAAACTGATGGCTTTTTCAGGCAATGCTAGACGATGCATGTGTTTCTTTTGATTTTGGGTTTTTGAAATGATTGTGCACACACCTGATAGGTGTGAGAGACAATATATGTAGCTTCATTGTGGTACTTTGTTGATAGTACCTAGATGTGAACTACATTGAGCTTTTGGTCACTGTTATGGTGTGTTGATTACTTGAATGGACTAATTTGATTGCAAGATGGATGTAATATTCAGTGAAATTGGTTTCTAGTTGTGTCATGGATGAACTCTATATCAATGAATATTTGAAGCTCTGTGTGTGACATTGCCACCTCTATGTCTAGTTTTAATGATGTGTCATGTACTAATTACTGTCAATACATGGTTTATTTTTCTAAATCATTTCAATGTTGGAGTTGGACTGTCTCTCGGTAATTATTTTAGTCGCAACAAACAATTGGTCAGCAAAAACTATTAGTCGTGAAGGCATTTCTGCCTTAACACTGTCCAACAGTAGGTCGACAAAAATGTGTCGGTCGGCAAAACTTTCCAATCAACTGTTGGTCAGCAAACACACGTCAGTCGGCAAAATTTTTGCTGACATCACTTACCCTGACCAAAACTATCGATTGGCAAAAGTTTTTACTGACCGACAGTCCGTCATTGAAGGGCCCTTTGTCGACATTGAGGTGTTGCTGATATGGTATTGTGGTGTAGTGATGATGGGCCGATTGTGCCTAGTGAGAATGGCACGACGTGACACGAGGCACAACAGGGTCAGGCCATGCCGGCACGGCACGACCCAAGTCCCAGCACTACTTGTGACATCTTGGCCACGTGCACTCAGGGGCTGTTTGGTTGTTCGCCACCATTTGCCACAACTAAAGTTAGGCTTGCCACAACTGTTTAGGTAAGTGTTTGGTTTCCTACTAAAGTTATATGTGCCACAATTTTTTAGGTGCCTGGAAGCACTCTTGCCTCATTTTTCTGCCAAAGTGTGGTGCTTTTTTCGACGCTGAAGCTGCGGCACACGCCAACGGAGCTGCTTCACGATCTTTCGCGTCCTTGTCTCAGCACCTCCCCCATAGTGAAGAACTCTTCTCCTGCTTCTCACCAATCTTGAGGAAGAGTCCTCGCTGTAGCCATCCCTTGCAAGGTAATGAACCATCTCCACCGACGTAATCTCTAGCATCTCCTCCCTCTCCATCTTATCCCTCTTCTCACCCCACTTCATCTCATATATGTGTAGATCTGGACCTTCCCCAATCTACAAAAGAAGCAACCTTCTCCTGGCATATTGTGAAACTTGATCCAATTTCAAAGCTAGTCAGTTATAAATCAATGGTGAAGGGTCAATTCATGGTACATAGAAAAGGCAAAAAAGTCCCCTTCTAAAATTTCTGCATGTGATTAATTTCTTGGCTTTTACTTTTGATTGACTGTGTAGTGTGAACTTGTGTGTTCTTTTCTCAGGGATCATGTGTTCGTGCATTTCAGCAATCATCCCATCCTTGTCCTCACCTCTTTCCATCTCATGTACTTCATCTCATATACATGCAGATCAGAGCTTTACCCAATCTAAAAAAGAAGCATTCTTTTCCGGACGTAATCTGGACATTGTCGACCAAAGGATTTCTACTATTCAGTGGCAAGGTTCCTTTTGTATCTAGAGCAAAGGTAAAAACGTTTTCCCCTTCTAAAATTGCTGCATGCATGTGCGATTGAGAAGATGGCTTATCAATTATTTCTTGCCTTTTAATTTTGCTTTTTGGTCGAGTAATATATTATGTAATTGAGCTTATAATTTACCCTGTGAATTTTTTTCTCCCCTGCTGCCTTGCTAGAACATTTGCTAGTATGCATATGGTATTGTCCCCCTTTGACAAACTGATTGATTCTATAATAACAATCCTCCTGATACATAGATGGATCTAAGGAAAATATGTTTACAGTACTACATGGACTGTTGTCATTACATGTGGAGGAGAAGATTGATTACTGCCATGATTCTGTGTTTACACATTTAATGGTATAGAAGTGGATCGTCACTATAGGTACTACAAAGAAAACTGGAAGATTGTTGCAGCAGCTTTGAGCAAGAGTGGAAATTGTTTTGACCATACTAGATGCTTATTGACTATTTAGAATATGAAAAAGCCTCTATCAATATATGTATACTATATTTTCCTTTTCTGAAAGCTATTGATGCAGTGCATATAGCAACCTAACCCCTGTTTGCATAACATGCAGGATAGGGTAAGGCACTTGTTGTCTAAACCAATCAAGTTTTTTAATGAGGTGCAGAAGCTATTCATAGGTTGTAGTGCTGATGGTTCTTTGGCTAACGACCATCAAACATGCATGGATGATTGTGATGATTCAAATGGTGATGATCCAAGGGGGCTGCTTGATCTGAATTGCTATACACAGCCTGAAGACTTTGGTGAGGATTCTAACACTTTGCAAACTCCAACTCGTCATGCAAGTGTTGACAACAGCTCTTCTAGCACTAGTCGAGTTAGTAAGAAACGTCCAAGGGGCAGCAAGTCACCTGCTAAGAAGCCACCAAAGACCAAGAGTCGTTTTGCAGAGTCCACTCAAGAAATTAATGCTACAATGAGATCACTTCAGGAAATACTTGTTGTCACTGCTCCTTCCCAAATGCCACAGCTTAGTGACCCTCATGCTACTTTATGGCACAAGTTAGAGACAATTCCAATGACCCCTAACCAAAGGGTGATTGTTGGTGAGCACCTATCTTCCAAGGAGAAGAAAGACACGTGTGGTTGGCTATTCAATGCAAGTGATGATACCTTGAATGTTTGGGTATTTAAGTTCTTATGCAGTAACGATAGTATCAACCTCTGAATTTCCATGGTTGTTGGGTTATTATTTTGGGTGTGTAGAAACTGATAATCCTAAACTTATGTAGCGATACTAGTAACCTCTAAAGTCTAGTGGTTGTGGAGTTATCTTTTTGTGTAATTAGAATCTGATGACCTATAAACGTAACTAGCTGGTGCCTTTTGGCTGATGAACTTGCGATCATCTATCTTCATAATGTAATTTGCAAACAATCAGAACTCGTTGTCCAGTTTGTTTGAGTGTTGAGTCTTGAACCACATGGATAAACGTTTAGAAGATCCAATTCACGGTCCTTCTGAACTTCTCATGCCAATAGAAGTGCGAATCATGACAAATTTTGTTAGAGGAAAACACATTAGATGAATTATGCATTTCCTTACAGTATCACAAGACCTCGGGAAAGGAGGCATGCGGTCCAACATATTACAAAATTGTAAGAGCAGTTACCACACAAGCACACACATTGTAAGAGCAGTTACCGTATAAGCACACACGTTGTAAGAATTTGTAACCACACAAGCACACATATTGTAAAAGCAATTACCACATAAACACACGTTATAACCACACAAGCACATCATGTTGTTCTTAGTACAGTACCTGTTAGCTTTGATCCCTAGACTAGTGCTGTTGTTGTAGGGATCGGTGACGTCCTAAGAGGGGGGGGGTGAATTAGGACACTTAAAACTATTTTAGCTCCAAAAACAACACAAGATAAATCTATATCAATTTCTATCTAAATGTGCTCTATGTTTATCGAGTATGTCTACTCTACCGATCAAAGCGTTTGCAACCTATCTAAGAAGGTAAATTGCAAGAAAGTAAATGCGGAAACGTAAATAAGGTAGAGAGAGCAAACTCGGCACAAGGATTTTTTTTCCCGTGGTATCGATGGTATGAATGCCACCCCTAGTCCACGTTGGAGCTCCACAAAGGATATGCTCCCGGTCGGCACCCGGTCACGGCTCTTGAGCCACCAAGTTACAAAGACAAGGCCTCCACCCAGATGAACCATCAAGGCAAGGTCTCACCACTAGCCTCTCTTCTAGTTCCTCATCGTCGTGATCACTTCGGAGCATCAGTCACAAAGGTAAGGGTCTTCACGTCCCCACACAATCGCCTTGTCGTCGCTCCAGACCAAGTCGAAAGGTCAACAAGCTTGCCGGCGAGTCACCAAGACACAAGGTGCCGGCGTACCAAGAGGTACACTATTTGATCACTCCTTGATCCACTCTCTAGGCGGCAATCACCTAGCAACTCACTTTCTAGGGCTATAAGCACTAATCACTCACTAATCTTGTGCTCAATCGCCTTAGATGATCACTTTAAACACTTTGGTGGCTTGAATATCTTCTCAGGTGTATATGAACTTCTCTGAACTCCAGCACACTCAAAAGACTGAGTGGAAGGGTATTTATAGTCTCAAACTCGCGCACTAGTCATTAACCCAACGGCTCTAAAAAACTGTTAACACTGGATGATCCGGTGAGAATATTAATACTAACACCAGATCATCCGGTGAGTACTTACTCAGAAACTACCCGTTGGAACCCCACTCAAGCCTCTGTGAACATCGGATACACCGGTGTATACTCCATCTTCATCATCGGATTTTTTGGTGAGTATACCTTAGCCATCCGAGCCAACATCTTCTCTGTGTAAATTGCTCCGTTGTATTCTCCGGTGCACATCACTTCATCACCGGACCATCCGATGCGTTATCCTTAGCCAGCCACGCCAATGCAACCCTCTCTGGAAAATATGCTCTGGTGTACACATCTTCAGAGCACCGGACCTTCAGGTGTGGTTGCTGCATTCTCCCTTTTTTCAACAATGCTCCAGTGCATTCCTCAGGTGCGTTCAAATCAATCACCGGACTATCCAGTGGGGTCTTCTGCTTCTTTTTCATCATTGCACTGTTCATTATCAGGTAAAAAAATTGCCTTGCTTTGTCACCGGACTATCTGGTGAGGCTTTCATGCCTCTGTTCCCTGATGCTCCGGTGAGTGCAAATACCTGGAGCACCGGACCATCCGATATAGTCATTTCTCCTGGGACTTTTTCTAATTCAATCAAACTTTGTCCCAGCTTCGGTGACTTCTTTATGTATTGCATCTATGAGACCTACTAACATATATTCTTGACAAACATATTAGTCACAATGACTATGTTGTCATTAAAAACTAAAATCACAATCATGACCCTAATAGGGCCATTTAAGCTATAGCTATAATCTTTGGTTCAGGTTAATCCTGTTTTGATCGATATCTGAAAGAGCAGTAGAACTTGATGGTTCAGTAATTGTCATTCTTGCCATGTTGGGTTGTTGCTCTGTTAGTTTTTGGTTTTCTGCGGGAACTTGTTTCCTTCTCTTCAGTAATTAATAACTTGTACAGTAGCTCTGTCCAGGAAGATTTGGTAAATTCAGAGAACCCTTTTTCAGGTTATGCATCTAGATGAGATCTTAAATTCTTGCCCATTTTTTGATGTGCTGAATGAACAGCTTGGGAGCATTACTTTAGTTGTTCTGGAGCTAGCTGTTAAGAACCATCTGAGAGCAATTTTTGTAACAACTACTTTCTGTTCAGTTCATTATTTTACATGATGAATGGTGTCTTTGCTTCTGATCTGTTGGTACTTTCATGTAAGATCATGTTCATTAAATATGAGTTGTTGAGTATTTATTTTCATATGTGAGATTGTGTCCATGCTCTTATTATCACATTTTGTACAATAATCCAGAAATCAGATTGCTTCTGTGATAGCTAGTTCTAGCTCCTCTGCCCTACCAGCGCCGTCCTCGAACGCGATTAAGCCTGAAAGCTTTGATGGGACCGGCTTTAAATGCTGGCAGACCCGAACGTAGCTATGGTTGATGAAGCTCGGATTATTTTGAGTCCTTACTGAAGAGCCGCCAGCTCCTCCTGGGGAAGACGTGCAATATGAGGTCGAAAGAACACGTCTCGACGTGTTAATGGCCCGTTGGGAAAAGACTAATGTCTCAGCTCTAGCACGTCTCTTGGTAGTCCTATCGAACATGCTTTTCAATGTCTACGTGGGGTTTGAGGAAGCACGAAAGGTATTGTCAGAGCTACATGACAAGTATGCTGAAAGCAACAATGGTAATGAGTCTTTCATGGTGGCTTGTTACCTGAATTTTTGTATGGGAGATGGCAGATCAGTCATGGAACAGATCCATAGTTGCAGCTAATCATGCGAGACTTAGGTCAGTATGATTGTATCCTTCCCAACAGTTTTCAGGTTAATGCCATCCTAGCCAAGATTCCTACTTCTTGACGTGACTTTGTCACTACTCGTCGGCACTTAAAGCAGCGATTGACTCTTAATGAGCTCATCGCTGCTATAAATATCGAGTAGAAGTCTAAGGCAGGCTATGGTGGGTGAAGGCGCCCGCTCAAGCCAACCTTATCAAGCACAAGAACTAGCTTGGGTGGAATGTGAAGAAAGAGAATACCAAGCCTGGAACTTAAGGACTGAAGGCTAATGCTATAAAGAAGAAAAAGAAACCCGAGATTCTTTGTTATGTCTGCGGTGGATTGGACCACAAGGCCAACAGATACAGCGATCATAAGGGCAAGGGGCCAATACCTGAGCAGCAGAAGACAGCCAAAGCCCAAGTGCTTATGGCGATTGTAACGGTCGGTGAAATCGGCAAAGGCGACTCCACTAGTGGGTATGTATCTTAGGCCTTTATGACAAATTTATCAGTAAGTTGATGGTTGATATAGGTGCTACAAGGCATATATGTGCTGATCAAATGTGTTTTACTTCTCTACATGGTGCAAATGGTGGATCCGTACTGATGAGGAATGGAGTCTCGGCAGCAGTACGTGGAATAGCACAAGTGAGCCTGAAGTTGACTTTCGGCAAGACTTTTGTCCAGAAAGATGTGTTATTTGTGCCTGCCATGGCCCGTATTCTACTCAGCTGGTCAATTCTGTACCGGCAAGGAATAAAGTTAGTCTTCGAGTCAAATAAAGTAGTGTTGACTAGGTGTTGGTCATTTGTAGGGAAAGGCTATGATTGCGGAGGCATGTTCCTCATTTCTATTCATTATAGCTCCGCAAACATTTTCTATTCTTCATATTATAATAAAACATTGATATGTGGCATTCTCATCTTTGTCATGTTAATAATCAAGCAATTGTGCATTTAGCAAGATGGATCTTATTCCATCATATAATTGTGATAAAAGTCATAAGTGCGAGGTGTGTGTGCAAGCTAAGCAGCCCTGCAAACTGTTTCACTCGCTTGAGGGGAGAAGCACTACATCACTTGAGTTGATCCATTCTGACCTTTGTGAAATAAATGGAATTTTAATTAAGAGTCGTAAAAGATACTTCTTTACTCTTACAGATGATGCTACTTTTTTCTGCTATGTCTATTTTCTTAGAACAAAAGATGAAGCATTAGAATATTTTAAGATCTATAAGGCTGAGGTGAAAAATTAGCTGAGGAAGACAATAAAGAGATTGAGGCCTGACCGAGGTGGGAAATATATTCCTAGGGATTTCTCCGAGTTCTGTGAAGAAAGTGGCATAATCCATGAGTGTACGCCACCATACTCACTACAGGCCAATGGAGTAACCGAGAGAAAGAATCGAACTATTTGTGACCTAGTTAACACCTTGTTACAAAGTTCTGGTATGGCTAACTCATGGTGGGGTAAGGTTGTTCTCACAGTTAATTTTGTCCTGAACAGGGTCGCTCCTCGAAATCACGAGGCAACCCCTTATGAAGGATACAAGGGGAGGAAACCAAATACGTCCTTTCTTCGCACATAGGGATGCTTAGCCAAAGTACATGTTCCCCAGTCGAAGAAAACAAAATGACCAAAGGATGTCGATTGTGTCTTTTTGGGGTACGCAGTACCGCCTATAGATTCTTAGTGGTCTGTTATGAGGTCTCAGATATTGATGTCAATTCAGTAATGGAGTCTCGGGATACAACATTCTTTGAGCACATCTTTCCCATGCGAGGGAAGGAGATTGTTGTTGATGATCTTTTAGTTGATGACCCTGCTACTTAGAGTGTCAATGAAACGGCTCCTGAATTGGAACTCAGAAGGAGCAAGAAGCAAAAAACTGGAAGATGACATTGCCACCTTTTTCGTGGATGATGAACCACGAAACATGAGGCATATGCTTCTCCAAAAGCGAAGTACTGGAAGGAAGCAGTCTGTAGTGAGATAAATTCCATCATCACTAACGGAACCTGAGAGTTAGCAGACCTCCCAGTTGGTTGCAAGCCAGTCGACTGCAAATGGATCTTCTAGAGGAAGCGCAGACCCTATGATACTATAGAAAAGTACAAGAACCAATTAGTGGCTAAGGGTTTTATGCAAAAGGAATGTGAGGACTATTTTGATACGTATTCTCCTGCTGTCAGATTGCCCACTATCCGCGTGCTCTTAGCACTAGCAGCTTTGCATAATCTCCTTATGCATCAGATGGATGTAAAGACCGCTTTCCTTAATGGAGAGTTGGATGAGGAGATTTATATGCAAGAGCCAGATGGATTCGTGGTAATAGGACATGAGGGTAAAGTATGCATACTAATAAAATCCATGTATGGTCTCAAACAGGCCTCTAAGCAGCGGCATGAAAAGTTTGGTACCACACTGACCTCAGCCGGCTTCTGTGTAATGAAGCCAATAAGTGCGCGTATTATCGTTATGGCGGGGCAAGGTGTCATTCTAGATTTATATGTGGATGACATATTGTTGTTTGGGATAGACTTGAAAATGATTAACCAAACCAAGTCTTTTGTATCTTAGAACTTCAATATGAAGGATCTGGGAGAGGCTTGATGTAATTTTAAATATCAAGCTACTAAAGGACGAGAATGGGATAGATTTAAGTCAATCCCATTATGTGAATAATGTGCTTACACGTTTTGGTATGATAGGTTGTAAGCGTGTAGCCACGCCATATGATCCAAATGCTAAGCTAAAGAAAAATATAGGCCATGAGAAAGACCAGTTAAAATATTCACACGTAATAGATTCTCTTATGTACTTGGTAGTGTAACTAGACCTGATATCTTGTATGCAGTATATAGGTTGAGCTATTATACGTTCAACCCAGGAGATGATCATTGAATATAACTGGAGAGGGTACTTAAGTACTTGAAGGGGGTAAAGAACCCAGGGATTCACTATTCTGGGCAGCCTACAGTCATAGAGGGATTCAGTGATTCCCACTGGATCAGTGAGTCGGATGATATGATGGCTACGAGTGGATATATTTTCACTCTAGCGGGCGGAGCATTGTCTTGGAGTTCATCTAAACAGACCATCCTTACTTGCTCTACGATGGAGGCTGAGCTAGTTGTGCTAGACTCAACCGTCGTAGAGGCAGAATGGATCTGATAGCTCCTTTCTGACCTGCCGATATTGGATAACCCAATTCTGGCTGTTCTCACCTACTGCGATAACTAAACCGTTCTGGTTAAGGTGAATAGTAGGAAGGACAATATGAAGACTTCGAAGTATATAAAACGATGACTCAAGTCGCTAAGGCATGTAGTAGAGACGGGTATAATCGTTGTGGATTATATTCAGTCTGAAAAGAACCTGGCAGATCCTTTCATAAAAAGAATGGTTAGAAAGATCATTCAGACAACATCAAGAGGAATGAGATTATTAGCCACTGATAAGGTTCACACCATTAGTAACTTATCCTAGTAGAGCGGAGATCCCCTGAACTAGGATCTAGAAAAACAAGCTGTGTGGACACAAGAGCAACTGAATCCCATTGGTTGCATTGCTCTTCTATAAGGAGGGATGAGCGAACAACTCTTAATGAATTTAGTGCCAAATGGCAATAGAGATCGTCCTACAGGACCTCTAAGAGAATTTACCTATATGAGTATGATTGTGTAGTCGCAATCATAGAGAAGCTAGGTACTTCTCTACATGATACTCATGAATAATGATACTCGGACAAGACCATAACATCCAACTCGAGAGCTAAAGGTTTGACAGCCTAGTACATAATTTTATATGGATGGAAGCTTTTACACTAAGATAGAGGATCAAGATGTAATCCTCCTCTGTCTGTTCGAGCCAAAGTCTATATTACTGGGTATTGTGTTCAAATCCGGAAGGTACACTCTACTCAAATTATGTATATAAGATCGGATACTTCCAACATTAAAATTTGGTGGGGAATGTATATTTCAGAAATTTTAATATGAGAAAATTTCATTTGTGGGCCAAATCGTAGCAATCTGGCTGGGCCTTTTTCTTTCTTTGCTTGGCTCAGGCCTGCAATCGCCCAACAAAAATAGCAACTAGCTGCTAGGGTTTGGAGCTCAGGCACCGATTGAGAATGGGGATTGGGAGCACCTGGTCGGAGGCTCAGTGGCAGCGGTGAAACAGCCATGCTCGAGTCCTTCGCACGTCCGTGGGGGGGGGGGGGCTCTGTGGCGTGACTGGAGTCGTTGCTAGCCGTAGGATCCGCCCTGGGCCACTCGATTGGAGGGGATGGCGCATGCGATTTGGAGATGAAAATCGCCAGCCTCGACGTGTGTGCATGGGGAGCTTCCCTTTTATCTACTTCCCCTCCTCTCATCGGTGGGCAGAAATTGAATCGCATTTTTCCTTTCCCCTCTGTTCCTTCTTGGTTCGCAATAGCGAGATTGAGCCCGAGGTCGTCTCGTGCTTGATTAGTGCGCTTGGTGCTAGGAAGAAGTTGTTGGTGGCTGGAGCTGCACAGCTAAGACTCTCCCACACGTGTAGTCATAGTGTTGAGAGGCTTTGTATCTCCATTCTCCTTCTCACCAGCGGCAACGACGGGCGATAGGATTTCTAGATCTACGACTTTTGAGTTTCTCTGTGATTCTTTTATCTCCTCCCTTGTTCTAAACAATATGGTTGTATGTGCTTTAATGATCGGTGATGATTAAATGCACTGAAACTAGGCTTGTTATCTGAGTACAATATATGTAGATCTGTGTAGTTCTCTGATAGCTTGATTGGCATAGGCAGTTGCTGAAGGTTGTGATTTGGTGCTCTCTCATCGGTCTGTATACCAATTTTTGGGACTCTTGTTCTCAGTACTCCCTGTTAGCTTTGATCCCTGGACTAGTGCTGATATAATCTTTGGTTCAGGTTAATCCTATTTTGTTTGATATATTAAAGAGCAATAGAACTTGATGGTTCAGTAATTGTCATTCTTGCCCTGTTGGTATGCTGCTTTGTAGATTCTTGCCCAGTTTTTATGTGCCGAATGAACAGCTTGGGAGCAGGATTTTAGTTATTCTGGGCCAGATGTTAAGAACCATCTAAGAATAATTTTTGTAACTACTTTCTGTTCAGTTCATTATTTTCCATGATGAATGGTGTCTTTTCTTCTAAACTGTTGGCACTTTCATGTAAGATCATGTTCGTTAAATATGAGCTGTCAAGCTATTTTATTTTTATATGTGGGATTGTGTCCATGCTCTTATTATCACATTTTGTACAACAATTGCTACATCAGTCTATGAACCAGAGTTTTTAATCTCGCAACTGGTACAACAGAAATGAACAAGAAAGAGCATAGTCCCCAGAGTTGGTGCAACTACACATCAATTTAGTCTCGTAAGGGGACTCCACGGTTCCTCAGTCCTTCCAAGAGATCTTTGCTTCATCCATCAGAAGATGTGGACAATATCATAGGCAAATCTGCTCATGTCAAGGATGAACTCGAGCACAAAAGTTGACAGTATAGCTATTTAAAGCCATAAGAAAATTGGGGAAATAATTGCATGTTTTTATCATATGCAAAAGAAGCACAATGAACTACATCACACACCACAATGCATCGTAGACATCCTTAGGCAAAGTGCCTACAAAAGTATAATCTCACAATACTTTATGTCCGTGCTATGTAGGATTTGTCATTTGTCAAGTCCCTACACAATTACACCTTATCAATTAAGCTGTTTAAGTTAATTTAAATGATGCTGGACGCCTGGGACTGCGTACCAGAAACCAAATTAAGCCTATCAACCCACACATACAGCAAACAATGCAATTAGAGGAATATATTTAGAAGTTAGAACAGGCTTAAAATATCAAGGATACGTCCAAAACAGCACAAAGGACTGCAAAATACAAAGAAAAACATGTTACAACATTATCAAAAAAACACAATCAGGCAAAGCTAATCATTAGAAATTACTCAGAAGTCAGAATAGAAGCAAATATGCAAAGTTGATGCTTGTTCCAACTAAATTTTGGGTTTTATCACCATACTGAAAACCTAGCAATTGCCTCTGACAACGAGGTAAACCTTGTTGATGCCATACTATCCCTAGCTTCAAGACTTTTAACAGCTGGGTAGAAGTAATAGTCATTTCAGGGGAAAGGTAATAGAGTGTTCTAGCTTCGATGGCTTCCAAAATCCTAGACATGCTTCCATGCTACTCAACAATGTAAAATATTGATAAACACATCAGAAATATAAAATCCACATAAATGGCACTGCATGGTCTTGACATGCTTACTATGTTCTTGAACTTCTACTGAATGATAAAGGTATGTAATAAATTTCTACTAGTTTTTCACAGCTCCAATAAGGCTTACCATAAGGCCCCCAAGGACTCCTTCAATCATAATCCTTTTCCAACTGTCAAAGTAGGTATGAACCGAAAATTTGGCCTTCACCAAAAGCCCGAGAGATGCAACCATCATCACAAGAAAGTATAACACAAATCCCATCAAGCCTGTAAACCCCCAGATTCCAGCAACAACTCCACTAATGATAGACAAGAATGTCCGGCTGCAAGGCACAGAAAATTTCCTCAAGTCAGCTTGGTGCATTGGTGTGAATGAGTAAAAAAAAATTATATGGATAACGCCAGATGAGGTTATGGAAAGACTGATAACAATGGACATGTATTCAATCAGTATCTAGTTGGGCAGGAAGTAGAAAAGAATGCCCTCACTTCAAAACTTTCAGAACTTTTAGGCGGTGAATGAAGCCCACTAAGGGTGTTGCAGAGTGTCCACTTATCACTACAATTGAGTAGATCCTAGCATAGGTATGACAAAACTACAGATTTGAACCTATGTTCGGAGGATCAAGCCAAAATGTCTTGTGGTATAGCACATGAGACGCATATGGACACATGGTACCACTCAACTCCTCTCCTTTGCTCATTTTTTTAATCTATTTCTCAATTCAACCTAAATAAATGGTTACACTCGACCGCTCTCTTTTGCTTATTTTTCTGGTATACTACTTCTCAGTTCAGCTAAATGAAGCAAGGGTCGGAGTCTCAGTCACAAAACAACGAACTTCATCTATTTGCCAACAGAACACTGCGAGTACAACTTCAGACCCCAGCAAAGCGGTTTAACTCGAAAGAACTGGTAATAGATAAAAATGCTCAAAAGTTTGCTTTTCGTAACACTTCAAAATTGCATGTTTGAACAGTTGATTGAGAAATCCCACTCCAACAGTCTCGTTGCCACTTCTTCCAATTGCAGTACCAAATACAGTGACTTCTGTAGTTCTAATCATAATTCTAGTGCCAAAAATATTTTTATCCTTGCCCTGTCAATCAGCAACATGTAGTTAATAATTTGATCCTACACTGAGAATCCAAGTTACGAACTTGCCTCTAAACATAAAGCAGCAAGATCTTGGCAGTAGGATGAGACTTTCAGGTCGCGCAAAATCGAAATCGAAATCAAACGAAACCTAGATAAGCCTACTGACCAGATCAGATCAGATTAGGAAACCAATTTTTTTAAGGGAGAAAAGGACGGGAGGAACCTGTAGTTGATGGATTTGACGTTACTGATGAGGTTCTCCGCGTGGAAGATCGGGATGTCGCCGGAGACCCCTCCGCCCGCCGCCGCCATCTTCCTGGTCAGTTCGAGCTGTGGATCTGCGATTCTGCGGTATGCAACTCTTTGCATATACACCCTCGAGTATTTTTGTTTCGTGTCCGAGGACGCCACTTATCCTTTTACTTGTTTTTTTTAAGATAACGACTTCCCCTTTTACTAGCTGACTCCCGAACAATGTCCTTATTTACTCGTGTACAATGGCATTCAATCAAGGAAAAACGTACATATATTTCATAAAGCCATATGTTTCCATGGTTACTAGTTGAAATGTCTGTACTTTGCAACGGAGAAATACATATTACGCTGATCCAACGCCATCGACTTTTCTCAGTGCATCCATTGCGCTTCACATTGTCTCGTCTTGTGCTTCTACTAATGTGCTTCTCCTGCACCAGTCTCTCAGTTTTACGACTATGCGTGACCAAATCTGATATAGATTGTGCTATGGTTGAGCTGTATCGTGTAGAGAAATAGGTTGAGAAGAGTTAATTTGTTAAAAAGAAAAGTGTTTGATTGGTTGTATTTATCTAAACAGACTGAGCTAAGTTTATATTTGGTTGACTGAATTTGATACCGTATGAGTGGATGAGATTGTGATTAGTTACTTATATGAAATTGATTTTATGATCCTGAGAAGTGAATCCTTCTACATGTCTATATCCAAGTAAGGCTGCGGAGTAAAACTCTTCACTTCCGCGTCAAGATGAGGTAGTATATTTGCACCCACTAAATCATACTGTAATAATAGATGCAACTCAACGGACTTTTTTTTTTCAGAATTCTACACATCAATTGGGCCAAGATGAGAAGATCTGAGGAACCAAATACGCCCTACGGTGGTTTTGTGAGGATTGTCTAAAAACGATAAAATACATGAGATTGTGCATCTTCTGCTCAAGAAAACTGATTACTTGAGGCTATGATCTCAAACATTTAGTCAGTCGTCAGATTTATGGTCTAAGAATGGGCCAATGGCCTAGTAGTGAAGGTAAGGGTGTTCACTAACAGCTACTTAAGTCACATCTCCAAGGTAATGCGGTGTGCCTTATTTATTTAGGGTGTGATTGGTTGATGGGTGAGTTAGGCCTATTTGCTTTATCAGGTCAGGTTGAGTTCGGACAAGGAGATGTAGGAAATGGTTATTAGTGTGGGTGGATTCAGAGGTAGTCTAGTAGGTCTAGGATTATCTTATATTTTGGTCCAAAAAACTATTAAGTGTGTAACACATTCAAATCTATTACAATCGAAAAGACTTCAAGTCCAAGTTCAACTATCCAAGTCAACCCATTAGCCATTGCAATCGAGTGACGTCTAACCCTCATTCCTAGATGACTCGACTCTCTGGCGGTGGTAGGCAGTGGCGACCGGCGAACATGCATGTGTATGGTGGACGATGGCAGGCATGTGTGCGCGTGGGCGACATGGCACGGTCAGGCATGGCGGTATGCGGCACTTCGGCGGCTGCAGGCTGGTGGACACATCACTCACTTGTGTCTCGTCTGCAAGCTGTTTACCTGTTGCGATCGGCAATTTGGTAAGCATCTTCATATTTTTTCATATTGTTCATTTGTGATGCACTGATGTTGTATCTGGTTCAGCTAAACAGTAGTAAGCCAGTAACTAAAGCTGCTTATTAAGAGGTAGCTTAAAATGATGTCTATGGACTATGGGTATAGAGACTTATTCATATGTATATAAACACAAGATATCTGGTGGGATTCAGGAGATCTCAGTGATCCTCAATTAGAAAAATCAGAGAGTGAGAGAGAGAAATCTCAAAGTGATCGGATTCTATCATAAAATATTAACTAACTGAGTAAGGATGATATAATCGAGACTTTTATGACCATGAGAAAGTGTAAAGTAGGGTTCTAAGTATGTATTGTAATCTTCTATCTATGTAAGACTTTATTTCATATTTAAACTATTATATTATAGTTTTTTGCAAATTTCAAACTTATTGGTTGAATTTATGATGTTGAGAACTTTTAATATATTCATATTGTATTTTTAGCAAATTTTATACTTGTATATGAGATTTGAAAATTTCTAACGAACACACCCAACGATTAAATTATGGCTCCACCACTTGTGATTGATTCTATATTTGTTGACAACCACCATTTGGGGGGATAAATGTTTGGTTGGAGATAATGTTTGGTTGGTTACATGAGTGTATTGACCGTGTGTGAAAAAAAATAAGATACACTAGAAAAAATGTTAGAATAACCTTAATTTTGTCACACTACATCTTAATGGCTCTTATTTATCTTAATCAACTTTAAATGTTCACTAATATTACTTGATATGCACTAAATCACCGACTAATAGAATCATCAGCGCAACTTGGCCCTAAAGCGGAATCTTGCATCTGCTCGACCTGACCGCTTTATGCATACAGCCAAGAAACCCAAAAGAACGTGTTTTCGTGCACCCTGGCTCTAGCCCACCAACTGCTATCCTTAAGATATGGAAATGGCGGTGCTTCTTTTCTTACTGCCGAGAAAATATGGCATCGAACATCTAGTTTAAGGCTTACTGGACATTTTCCATGGCCTCAAAGGTCGAGTGTGCAAGCACTCGAATGACATTAAATGCTCCATCGCAGCAGGTAACCTATGACTTGCAGCGTGACTGGATTGTTCCTTCAGCAATCATCTGTCACAGCGCGGCTAAACTTCTCCCTTTTTTGTTGGAAGGGCTAAACTTCTCCTTGACACAAATTAAGGGTCTGTTTATTTTAGGTTGTTTATGCCTTCTATTTTTGTTAGAAGCTCAGAAGTTAGAAGTCCAAATAAATGAGTTTGCTGAAAAATGGTTTCTGAAGAAGTTATAGATCTGCTTCTGAGAAAATGAACTAGAAGCTGAGAATAGCTTTTCTGAGAAGTAGTGTGCTGAGAAGTCAAAAAATTATTATAAAATACAACTATTAAAATCAAAAACAGATTTTCAGATAAAGGGTGCAGCCCACCCCATCTAAAGTAGCCTGAAATTCGTTCCTCTACAATCCAGAGCAGTCCGAACATGTACCACCCAAACAAGCAGACCCTAAGTTAGCCCATAAATAAGATATAAAAAACGTTGGTAGCGAGGAATAAACGCTATCAATACGAAGTAGTAAGAAATAATGGATTGGAACTTAGATGCCACTATAACACTTCTTATGTTGCTATAGCGCTTGTAACATTGCTTTAGGAGTACTATTTAGTCACGACAGTGGTTCTTCCTAACGTATTATTTCTTTAAAATTAATTTTTCAAAATTAATTTTTTGTCTTACTACCTTGATGTATGTATAAGTTATACCTAGAAACTCTAAATTTTAATTTATTAGTCTATTTTGTATTATTTTTATGATGAGAGAAAGATGTAATATATACACTATTACATAAAAAATTAAGTGTTCTTTTAAATACCGTTATTGAAACTTAGCAACCATTATCTGTTATTGCTCTTCTAATGCCAATTTGCTAAACCCGCTATCCGCTATTTATTAGCTTGCTCATTACCACACATGATTAACTGCATCATCTGCAGATGACGACACGATGTGAACCGAATTGTAGTAAAAAACCGATGGAAATTTGAGATTTGAATTCAAAATTTTCAAATCTGAAAAAATAAAATAAAATAAAAATTTCTAAAAACACTAATGACAATTCTAAGAAATTATGTGATTTAAAAAAAATAATATTTGCATCAAATATTGTGGATGGGAAGTTTGAAAATTAGAAAAGAAGAAAAGAAAAAGAAAAATGGCCAAATTGCTTCGGCCCAGTGGCCCATTTCGACCCACCTTTCTTGAGTGCATAAGGTAGCTCTCCTCCCCGTGTAGCACAGTGGCACTAGAACACTTTCCTCTCCTCTCCGAGCGGCGCAAAGGTGAGCACCGACGGATCCACTGCCGGCGACGAGGAAATCACGCCAGAGATGTCGAAAACCAAGCGGACAAATCGATATTCGACCGAATCGAGTCGAATATTGCAGTCAGACGAGCGGGCGCTGTCGGGTTCGGCGAGCTTCGAATATCGACAGTGTGTTTTCGGTTTTTTGAAGAAATCGGTCAAATATCGAGGTTGGCCGAGTGAGCGCCGTCTGGTTTGGGCGAGAATCGAATATTGAAGCTGAGAGTTCGGATTTTCGAAGAAATCGGTCGAATATCGAGGTAATCGGTCGAATATCGTGCTCGACATCTGTAAATTGTTTAGTTGTTCAATTTCTAGTGTGGTTAATTGGTTAAAGTTGTCATAGTAACTATTACATCTGAGTAACCGAGAAATAAAGCAATTTATAGGAAGAGATGGAAAGAGCCCTCTCATCCTCATTTGGAACATCATCAATCTCAAACGTTCTAGATGCAAAAGTTTGACATCTAAATATTTATGTTGGTTTGTAGTAATCGATGGCAAACAAAGACGTGGTATGGGAGCATGGCGAGAACTTGTAACTAGGATTTAAGTACAAGTATTGTCATAAGGAAAGGAAAGACGGTGGTGCCACGAGGTTGAAACAGCATTTGACAGGGCGCGACACTAATGTTATACATTGCAACTGGGTTCCTTTTGATGTACGTGATTACTTCAGATGTGAGCTTGATAGGATGGTATAGAAGAAGAAGGAAAGGTATGAGTCAAGGTTTCGGAGGGAGGCGGCCCACATAGATTTGACAAGCGATTGTGAGGAAACGGAAGAGGAACAGATGTAGCGTGCCATGGCCCAATCTAGCGAGGATGTAGAGTTCAGGAGCCGGGTAGGGGACTTCTACGAGTACGGTGGTGGCAGTGGGACTAGTAGAGGAAGGGGTGGTCCTACCAATGTGTTGAATAAGATGTTTAGGAGGTCATCTTCGATGAGGGAGACACCGAGTGTAAGGGATTACAATGTTGCAGTAGCAAAAGGCCCCGTATAGCAAAGAATTGACACTGGGATATGGACTAAAGGGAGAAAGAATGCAAAGACAGCTATTGGTTTGGCATGGTCCAATTTTTTCATACTTAAGGTATTCCTGGTAGAAGGGTGGAGGACATATTCTTTGTTGTTGTAGTGAAACAAATACATAAATGAGGTGAGTGATAAAGTTTGTAATGAATTTCTTTCTTTCTTGTTTACTTATGAGCATCTGTTCTATGATAGGAGAGAGTGTCCATCTCCAACTGATCGGGATATCAATGGTAAATACCTAGACGAGAACGAGGAAGAATTGAAGAAACGATTTGACAAGTGAAAGCTAGAATGGCCAGAGTATGGTGTGACCATCATGTGTGATTTTTAGACTGGACCGACGCACATGAGTATTATTAATTTCCTTTTATATTGCAATGGACGTATATTTTTTCACAAGTTCGTAGATGTGACTGGACCGACTCACATTGAATGAGGAGAACAATTCACTCAAGGACTGGATAGAGACCGGTAGATCAAATGTTGCCCCAGAGCTTGATGAGAAGGACACAGACAGTGACAGTAACACACCCCTACCAACTCGCCTGGTGGCAGACACAGTGAACCCACACAATTTGCAATAGGCGACTCGGGAAACTACACTATCATAGTGGACTGCTAAAGTGGTAGATGATACACACACATGAGAAAGAGGAAGAAGCAAAGTGCACATCAAAAGAAGAGCAAGAAGATTAAGGGTAAGGGTAAAAAAAAAGTGCAAAGTGATTCGAGCATGCATAGTGACTCGCAGACCTCAACTTACCAAGAGTCTAATGACAGTAGCTCAAAGACAGATAATTGTGACGATGACGGTCAGGAAGGCGGTGCTCCTCCACGCCCATCCTATGTCGTTATTCCCTTCCACTTCACTAATGAGGATCCGTTTACGCATGCCATATAGGACTATGACCACGGTGCCCCATCCTCACAAAGACAAGTTATACCGGGGGCAAATACACAGTGGGCGCAGGGTGGCTATGATGGATCACAAGATAGTGTGAGATCTTCTAGCAACTATGGTATGGAGAGTAGTTCTGGATTGTATCCGTATCACTATTATGTCCCCGATGCTCAGTCACAATCTCATATTTAGTGGTCTATGAGTGGCAAGACCCTGACTTTTATATCATATTGCAAGGACAATGGTCAACCACTTATACATTGATAGGGCAAAGTTGGGCAGAGTTTAAGGCTGAGTTGCTATCTACATGACGAATAATGACAATATCCACCGAGGAGTACAATATGGCAAGCCAGGTTCACGATGGTGGAAGCTGGTGGCACTGAAGGTGATGTTTACCATCTAGAACAAATTTTTAATTTTCTACACATAACAAAATATCTGACTATTTTTTTTCATCTTGTAGGTTGCACATGGCGTGGATGCAATGAAAACTACGAATCATCACTTTTGGTAAGTGTGGATGGTAGATTGACAGTATGTTAGTATAAAGTGAGATTGTGTGTAATGTGATTGTGTTTTACTGTAATATATGTGTAATTCAACATATTTGCTAATCTATAGTGCCACTAATCTAATATATGAACATATTTGATGAGATAATAGTATATGATGGTGATATTACCATTAATTTCTATTTCTCTGCTTATCAATATCTAAAATATAGCAAATGCCATGCCGATTTTTTTCTCTCCTGATTTACCTTATTTTTCCCATAATTTTCATGATTTTTCCCTTATTTTTCCTATTTTTCTGATTTTTTTGCACTTCACTGAAATTCGAGAAATGCAAATAATGCATTCGCTTTTCGAAGAATTCAATCGGTTTTTGATATTTTTGAAATGCGAAGAATTCGATCAAATATTGGAAGAATTTGATCGCGTATCGAATAAACCGATCAAATATCAAGATCCCAATTCGATCGGATTTCGACTCGGTCAACCGGGTTTGATCGCATGAATTTGTTCAATTCTTTGAATTTTCGCTCAATTTTCTCGCATTTTGCGAATATCGAGAATTCAGCGGGGTCGCATTTCGGTGATAGTAGGCATTTTCAAACCCTGCTTACCAGTCCAATTTTTGTTGGTACCATTCAAAACGAGGAGAACTGGTAGGGAAAACGGGAGCGCATCCCATTCGGACGCACGCAGGCCCGCACCAAACTAGCAAAAGAAAGGGTGAAACGAGCTCGTGGCCGGACAGGAAGTACCCATACATTCCGAACTGGGTCCTTTGGCTGCAAAAAGCGGCTGCGTTTCTTGACTCCTCCCCGCCGTCCGTCCGAAAGCGCCCAATCATTCTGATCGAAGAGGGAGGGGATGCCTGCAGAGTACACAAGCACACGCGCTGCTGCGCAAACATGCACCACTACCGCCGGCCGGGTTTGTGACTGCGAGCGAGCACACTCGGGACAAGCCACCAACCCAAGACCTCCCAAAAAAGGGCGCGCCCGCAAGAGAATCTAGCCGTTTTGACCACTAGCCGAAGCTTTTCTGTCCGCTGATGGGGACTCACCCTTCTCCCCCTGTTGGTGCCACGCCAAGTTACGGAGCAATATTTTAACAATTTATGACATAGCTATCTAAAAAATATATTCGATAACATATCATTCAAGTAAACTTTGTACATTTTTCTAAGCACAATATCACATTAGTCTTTCATTTCATGCATCAGTACTCAATATAAAAGATATGTAAAGGACAGTATATCACATGATCACATAACATAAATAGAAGAAATGAACTTTGTCTTTTATTTAGAAATTATGATTAAAGATTGTCGAGGGTTAGTCCCTGACAATGATACCGGGGTATACTTGACGACGGGTGCGTGATCTGCAACCTGAGACCATATATCCTAGCTGCGTGCGTGTGATGATCTTATAGGGAAAATGACCATATTAGACTATGTTTGTGATTTTAGTGATTAATGATAACATAGTCAATAGAAATAATATATTTGCTAAGAATATATGCTAGTAGATCTCATGGATGTAATATATGAAAAAGTCATCAAAGTCAGGACAAAGTTTAGTTGAATTGGAAAAAATTCCAGGAGAAATAAACTCACTGAATGGTCCGATGTTCACATAGATAAACACACTGGAGTATTGTGTCCAGAGGTATTTGACCTCACTGGAAGATCCAGTGCCAAGTGTTTGCTAAACACCGGAGTATTTCTTGGTGACACGTGTGTAAAATGGACACAAGTGCTACGCCAGACGGTCCGATGCTATGGAAGTGTACACACCGAACAATGAATAGTATAAAGAGGAAGAAGAAGTAGAAGATCCCACCGTATATTCTGGTGATTGATTTGAACACACCGGAGTATTATTGAAAAAGGGGAGAATGCAGTGATCTCACCAGAAGGTCCGGTGCTCTGAAAATCATCTTACCGGAGTAATATTTCCAGAGAGTGTTGCACTGGGTCGGTTGGCCGAAGACAACCCACCGGATAGTCTAGTGATGAAGATGCGCACACCAAAGACTTCACCGGAGCAATTTGTGCAGAGGAGATGCAGAGGCTCGGATGGCTCAGATAACTCACTGTAAAGTCTGGTGATGAAGAAGAAGTTTACACCGAAGTGTCCGGTGTTCACAGTGGCTCGAGTGAGGTTCCAATGGCTAGTTTGTGAGAGCGTACTCGTCGGATGATCTATTGTTAGTACTACTATTTATACTGGATCATCCGATGTTAAGAGCTTTTCAGAGCCATTGGATTAATGGCTAGTACGCGGATTTGAGACTATAAATACCCTCCACTTAGTCATTTGAAGGTGTGGCGTACAGCTGGAGTCCGGAGAAGTTCATATACACCTGAGAAGATATCCAAGCCACCAAAGTGCTTAAAGTGATCATCCAAGGCAATTAAACACAAGATTAGAGAGTTATTAGTGCTTATAGGCCTAGAGAGTATGTTGCTAGGTGATTGCTACCTAGAGAGTGGATCAAGGAGTGATCCAAGCTTGTACCTCTTGGTACGCCGGTACTTTGGAGTCTTGGTGACTCGCCGGCAAACTTGTTGACTCTCCGACTTGGTGTGGAGCAGCGACGGGAAGCATGTACGGGGACGCGAAGATCCTTGCCTTGGTGGCTTAAGCTCCAAAGTGATCAAGACGGCAAGGAACCGAAAGAGAGGCTAGGTGAGACCTTGCCTTGGTGGTTTGGTGGCTCATCCAGGTGGAGGCTTTATCTTTGTGACTTGGTGGCTCAAGAGTTGTGACCGGGTGCCGACCAGAAGCATATCCTTTGTGGAGCTCCAACATGGACTAGGGGTGATATTCATACCATCGATATCATGGGGAAAAAATCCTTGTACCAAGTTTTCTCTCTCTACCTTATTTACGTTTCCGCATCTACTTACTTGCAATTTACCTTATTAGATAGGTTGCAAGCGCTTTGATCGGTAGAGTAAACACACTAGATAAACCTAGAGTACATTTAGATAAGAATTGATATATGTTTATCTTGTGTTATTTTTAGATCTAAAATAGTTCTAAGTGTCCTAATTCACCCCCCTGTTAGGATTTCACCGATCCCAACAAAACTCAAGAACACCGAGAGTTATCTAGGTTCGGGCTTCCCTTGGGATAATAGCCCTACATCCTGTGTATTTTTTGATATAGGTCCGAATTTAACTGGATACCTTCTACCTCTTCTTCGTATCTCCCTTCCTTTATATATCCGAGGGAGGGAGGAGTCACATAGGAACCCAAGCTAGACCCAGGCCTAGCTAATCCTTCTAACCTATGCCCATTATTACGGCGAGTGGCCGTATTCCACTTTCCCTATTGGTCTGCAGGGCCTACGCTGTTGGTTCCACGCCCGCGTGATCCTTATCGTCTGGTCTACCAGGTCCCGTCCTGACGCGCCATATGTGCCCCTGCAAAACCTACTGCCATACTTTGTCAGGTCATCTTGTAGTGTTTAATGCTACGGGACGGGACACGACAAGCCTATACTGGTCACGCCTAGGTCCGTCCAAAATGACGACCTGGATAAGAGATAACACTTAAGTGGAAAATATGTAATGAAATTAAACTGATTAGACACATACCTACCCCGTGACTAGAGAAAACTGGTCACAGGGTTTCCATCTAAGACCCAGAGATTGGTCAGAGAAATTGGTCGTGTGATCGCTAGCTGGACGCACTGAGGGACCATGCTCCTACCTAATCATGACGTGTGAAAAATGTTGATATTTGACCGCCGTGGGTCCCCCTACCATGGGACTCTATTATTCTTTATAACGATAGTAGCCCTCAAGCTCCCTCGTGGATATGGTAGACTGATTAGTTAGTCATGCGATTGTGGTCGGACCCAGTCGTACCATTTGGGCCTCGGGTGAACATGAGTTCACCCAGGGAGTGGTTGGTGACATGGTCCACTTTCGCGACTGGCTCAGAAAACCACATCCCAAGGGGAGGTTAAATGTCCGAAGAGAGAGAATCCTGAGAGAGAGAAAAAAGGAAGGCATGTGCGTGGGAGAGGATCATGGGAGAGAGAAACTTTAACTAACAATGAACCAAAGGGAATTTTAGTTCCCCATGCGGCCTCTCGAATTCCGAAACGGCTGGGCTCGCGGCGGTTGGGATATCACGCTGACCCTATAAGTTGGACAGCTAAAGGCTCCCCACAAAACTTTTCGCCATCTCCCCAGTCACCAAGCCCTAGAGCCCAACGCTCATCGCCTTCTTCTTTATCAAAGCTTTCCTTACAGCCCCCCAAACATCCCATGGCACCGCGCACTGGCAACGAGCCCAACTATTCCAAGTCAAAGTGCACCTAGGCGAGGCTAAAAGTGATGTACGAGAGTCGTCTACTCCCTCACCGCCTTTCTTCAAGGTACCGCACTGGGAGGACACACCTGCTCCCTAGGAGGTGGAGATCGTGATGTTTGCCTCCTTCTTCCTGGCCAGTCTCATGCCATCCTTCTCCGAGTTCTTCACTACCATCGTTTCCTTCTATGACCTCCATCATCTTCACCTCAACCCCAACTCCATTATCATGCTGAACGTTTTTGCTCACATGTGCGAGAATTTTATCGGGGTCGAGCCGTGCCTCGATCTCTTTAAGTACTTCTACACGGCCAGGCCGGTGACTAGGCCAGCCACCGGGAGCTGTGGGTTTCGTCTCCGCGATGGCCTCGCCGGCTCATACCTCAAGATGGGCCTTAAGTCCTCATGATCGGGCTGGAGGGAGGACTGGTTCTACCTCAAGACCGAGAACGCCATGGATAATATCTGTGTGCCGAGCGGATCATCTCAGTACCACGAGGACTAGGGAACCACCCCCACGCCCACTACAGAGTTGTTGGTCCTCGCGGCCCGGGTCAAGAATCTCGTGAACACCGGACTGACGGGAGCAGATGTTGTCTGTGACTTCGTCAAGCGCCGGTTGTGCCCTCTGCGGAGGAGAGAGCACCTAGCCTATTTGTACACCAGGAGGGATGATGTCACTCGGGAAAGCTCCACAGGTAACGTCGCATCCCTTTTCATGGTGTTTCCTTGTTGATTGTATGGTATCTTATGTATTCCCTTTTCTTAGAGTTGGCCGATGATGTCATCGACCAGCGGGTCAAATTCCTGATGGTGGCTGCTACAAGAAGAATGGACCTTCGCGAAATGCTTTTCCGTTGTGTGATCTGTCGCATTTGGAGAGGGCCCTCCGTATGGTATGTCTGTCTTTTTCTTAGACTTTTTGATCCCCGATCTTTCCATGGGTTGAGGTTTCATAGTTCGAACCACAGCAGGATCTCCCACTGGTCGATGAATTGCGTCCAGTGACTGCCAAGGCCATGGTCGTAGAAGTTAGCACAGCTTGTCACGGATGTTGCCAAACTGCCCAGAGCTAGACAGAGGTTACGGGCGGCAATCTCAAGAGTGGCACTGGCCAACAGGGGGTGACCCACATTGCTCTGACCAGCCTCACCCTGACTAGGTGCCCACCTACCAGACATCCCTCGACCAGACCCCTTCTGCCCAGACTGGGAGTGGTCAGACCGCTGTCAGCCGAGGGTCTACGCTTAGGGGGAAAAGACTAACAGGGGACTCGTCTGTCCTGGATGTGTCCAAGCGCGTTCGTGCGTCGTCCGTAGGCCTGCCCTCCTCGAACCGCTGGTCCAGCGACTTCGTGAGGACCAGGCTCGAGCTCACGTCTCCGTGTCCGTGGTGAGTTCTCTGGTTGGTGTAGGATACACCGAATTCATATTCTCCTTCTGATTTCGTGGTTTCATTGTTGTTGTAGGCCTTTGATCGCTCCTATGGCCTTGTTCATGACTCCCCCTCCGGTGCCATAGCAGGGTGTTCTAGTCTCTCCTCCAGTGTCGTACTCGACCCCGGGAGCACTAATCATGACTCTTGTGCCGATGGAGCTGGTCATGGAGCTCGTTCCAGAATCCGACCTGCCCTCCATGGTTGCCTGTTTCCCGGCCTAGGTACGCAAGATGGTTGCCGACAAGGAGCCGATGGTGAGTAGGTGCACCGAGCCGGAGAGGCAGCTATCTCAGGAGAAGGAGGCGAGGCTCATGCTTTAGCAAAAGTATGGCGAGCTCCAGTGCCAGCAAGCTGCGCTCACCGCCGATAACCTCCAGCTCCAGGCGGACGAGCATAGCACCCACGGTCTTCTCTGGATGCCTTTAAGGCGTTGGCGGATCCCTTGGGGAAACTCGGGCTGGACATCATTGAGCCGCAGTCACGACCCACAGCCCTATCCTGGGCCCGCGCCACCAAGGTTCTCGAAGAGGTTTTCCGAGCTCTCAGGTATCCTCGCGGTGAGAGCCTCGGAGGACGTGGTGAAGACAGTGAGGGAGACTGCGGGGTACGATCTCTAGTGCTACTGCAGTCGTGACCCCAACTTCAATACGGATTTCATTCAGGAGGGAGTCGCGGTCACCAGACTTGAAGCCGAGGAGAAGTTGCAGCAAGAGTGCCAGGGGGTTGTAGATTTTGTAGAGTCTATTTTTAGGGTGAAGACTTCCGAGGAGTAAGAACCGGGCAGTAACTCTGGTTTTGTAATATATTTGGATGATGCCTTTTGTTTTCTGATAAGCTTGTGTCGCCACTGTGGTCGTAGAATCCACAACATGTCCGAACCTAGTGCTCACTCTGAGTTCTCGACCACGCCCATAAACGGAGAGCGGCTAGAGCCGACCGGCCCCTCTATTCGCAGCGTGCCCTCGACCATGCTTATCGATAACTTCGGCAACCAGCATACTCGGAAGGCGGTGGCTTAGTGTGAGCGGGGTTTTGCGGTCGAGCAACCGAGTCTGCATGGCGATCTCTAAGGTATGTTGGTCCAACCGTCCGAGCTACGTGCAATCTTAGGCTAGCCACGTAATATTTTGACCAGCTGGCTCCTGCATGGCTCTTGTCCTGTAGGTTGACTAGCTTGTCGGGAGGAGCTACTTACGGTATGGTGGGACCTAGCTCAAATGACTAGGGAGAACGACCAACAGTCATAATAGTTCTACGATTGCCTCAGCCACTTTCGGAATGAACTCCTCGTGGCGCGGAGGGACCATGAGCAGATGGTCAGGGAGAGCGATGAGCGATGTGAAAAGTTCTACGATCTCCTTAGCCAGGCTTTTACCCCCTTCGACTCATTGCTCCGGTCCACCAATATTCAGGTTCGCCCGACACCCGGGAACACTGTGACTGGTCATATTGATTGGTTTTTGACGACCTACGAGGAGGCTTGTGATCCCGAGGACAGGCTTCGTGTGACGGTGGGTGACCACTTGCTGGATGTTGGAGCCACCGGCGTCTACCTTGCCTTGGCCTGTGTCTAGGAGCATTTTCCAGACATTTACCTTTTCCCGGCAGTTTCTGAAGGCTTTACTGACGCTACGAGGACCATGGAGGAGCTTCGAGGTCAGGCTAACCTATATCTGCCTGTCATTCATTATATATTTTGGAATGTTCAGTTTGATCCTCTACCACATGTTTTTGGGTCCGTATTTACTGAATAGAAAGTTAGCGCCAGCCCCAGGGTTTGGCCTGGGTAGTTGCTTTGTAATAAGAAGACCTGTTATTTAAGCAAGTTTTTCCTATGCTCAGGTAGCGAGTAGATTAGGAATGCTTGCTATGCATGGGGGATCACGTTGCACTACTCGTGAGTTAGGTTCCAAGTGCTCATGATGGCTTAGCGTGACAAGCCCTTCGGCGGCGACCAACGCTCGACCCAATTTTGGGCCTGTGGCCTTATGGTCGTCAGGGTGGCCCTCAGCACGACAAGCCCCTCAGTGGTGACTAGCGCTCGACCCGAATTGGTACCCGTGGCCTTTTGTTGTGATCCGACGAGCGTCTATACCTTTGACTTTGCGTGAGTGCCTTACTTTTGTTCCATGGTGTAGTCACTCACGAGTTAGGTTCCTGCGCTCATAATGACTTTTGGTCCGACAAGTCCCTCGGTGGCGATCAGTGCTCGACCCGGGTTGGGACATGTGGACTCGTGGTCGTTAGGGTGGCTCTCAGCACGACAAGCCCCTCGATAGCGACTAGCGCTCAACCCGAATTGGGACATGTGGCCTTGTGGTCATGATCCCACGTGTGTCTATACCTTTGACTTTGCGCGAGTGGCTTGCTTTTGTTCCATGGCGTAGTCGCTCGTGAGTTAGGTTCCTACGCTCATGATGACTTTTGGTCTGACAAGTCCCTCGGTGGCGATTAGTGCTCGACCTAGGTTGGGACCTGTGGACTCGTGGTCGTTAGGGTGGCCCTCAACATGACAAGCCCCTCGATGGCAACCAGCGCTTGACCCGAATTGGGAGTCGTGGCCTTGTGGTTGCGATCCCACGAGCATCTATACCTTTGACTTTACGCAAGTGGCTACATCTGGTTTTCACCCCACCAAGGTGAGCGATCGAATGGGAAAAAAACTTGGCTACCAGGGAACCAAATACAGATTCTAATAGTTCTAGCCCCCGACCGTCTAGTCAGAGGAAGAAGAACTCGAACCAGGCGATCAAGCCTTTGAAACGGAAAAACTTACAATTTGGTGGGAAATCGTTTCTGTTCATGAAATCCTGCAAAGTAAAGAGACTAGTTTCTAGAACTTTGAAAGATTTACAAGTCATGTTTCCGCTCGTCTGGAAGGCCCTGCAAAATAGGAAAACAGGCTCGTTTTTTAGCAGCCTTATATATAGAATTGATGTTCCGTGGGCTGTGTGATTTGTGGCCGACCTCCATGGCGAACTTGACCAGGCCAAGTCGAGAACTATAGACCGCATCGCGGTTGCCCGTGACCAGTGTCCGTTTTGAACCTTGTGGTCATGGAAACGCCTGGGGTTTCATCTACATTGGGCTGCTCGAAGTTAGAGCATGTTTGCAAATCTCTTCGCTCGGGTCTGTATCACCCTCTCGCCGCTCCACCTGGTCACTACCCGAGTAGTTAGCATCGAAGGTGGTTGATAGGTGATCTTCGACTGGCGAATCGAGTCTCGTGGTTTGTAGTTATTTGGTGCTTGAGCTAGTTGGTTGATACATCGACCATGGTATGGTCATAGCACACATCATTTCATCAGCTTGCAAGCATCCTAGAGGGCCATGGGCCGAGAGAATCATTACCGGAACTTTTTTTCGACCAGAGAACACTATGAAGCGCGACCACCACTGATGCCTCCGAGGATGTTGGGAAACATTGTGCTCCCCCCTTCCCGAGTGACGTATTTCAGTAAAAAGTCATTGCTCCTTCGGTGGTAAAGGCGTGCCTCTACCAAGGAGTATTTTTGCAAGCTTACCGCATGACCTTTTCTGTTAATATGTCATCGTCAAGGGGTTGCTTAATTCTGAAGGTAGTCCGAGATCTAATCCATCCAGGCTGTACTCGAATCAAGCAGGGCAATCACATGATGGCCACTCGAGGTCGACGGCACCGAAGGAGGCGTTGCCTCCAAAGGTGTTGCCTCTGGTGCTCCTTTTCTAAGTAGAGCATCCCTTCCACGTCGGTCAAAGACCGCAGTGGGTGGTCGTGTGAATCCTTTTTTTTTTAAAGACTCTGACCATGATAGGTGTGCAAGAAGAGACTAGACGGGCCAGCTCATCGGCCTAACAAGTTATCCTTGCGAGGGATAGTGCTAGACTTCAAAGCCGATGAAGTGTCGCTCTAGCTTTCTTACTTTGGAGCATCGTCGTTGGCTGGCCCGAGCACTGGCGCCCTATATGTACTTGGGTTATGCCCAGTAGCGAGTTCCTCATCGCTAGTTGGTGTATTAACCCTTGTACAGGCGTTGCTCGTATTCCAGTTAACAGACCCTTATACTCTGCAATATCGTCTAATAATTAGAAAAAACATAACTAAACTATGTACCTGAGGAGATCGCTAGTTGGTGAGGTCGAGGTCGTTCTAGCCCTGATTTTGGATGCCCTTCTTGCCAGACAACCCGTACCATGTCCGTAACCTGTGGTCTTATGATGTTCTGAGCAAACAGTTTATTTTCCTGCTATCTGCAAAAAAGCAATTGTTCCTTCTTTCAGAAAAATTGAAGAGCGGAAGACCCTTTTTTCATGCTCCGGATGAACCTGCTCAAAGAGGGCTCATATCTAATTAGCTTTAGGTTACTCTTTTACCTGATTAGGGATCTTACCTTGTCGGCGGCTCTGAGTCATTCCGTTAAAAGAGGGGAACGCACGGGATGGTTGGCGAACCATCCTAGCACAGAGGGGGACTTTTTGGATGGCCCTGCAGTTGCCGGGGCAATTTTCTCCCAAGGCACACAGCCTAGAGTCTATCGTTAGGACCTAGCAGCGTGAAGGTCTCTGCAGCCCCTGGGCTCGTCTAGATCTTGCTTCATGGTGAACAACCCATAGCAACCCGAGTCATTAGAGCCAGGCTCGTCGGTTACGGTGGATCCAGCCATGGGTAGCCCAAACATACTACAAAAATTTACCAAGATGTAAAAAATGCACCCCCTACCTAGCACGCCAAATATCGAGGGTTAGTCCCTGACAATGATACTTGGGTGTACCTGATGATGGGCACGTGATCCACGATCTAGGGTCGTATGTCCTTTCTTCGTGCATGTGATGAACTCAAGAATACTAGCAGATATCCAGGTTCGGGTCTTTCTTGGGACAATAGTCCTACATCCTGTGTATTTTTTTATATGGGTATGAATGAACTGGATATCTTCTATCTCTTCTCCGTGTCTCCCTCCCATTATATATTCGAGGGAGAGAGGACTTACATAGGGACCCAAGCTAGACTTAGGCCTACCTAATCCTTCTAACCTATACCCATCGAGTGGCCGCATTCCACATGCCCTGTCGGTCTACAGGGTATGCGCCATCGATCCCACGCCATCCTTATCGCTTGGTTTGTCGGGTCCCGTCCCCACGTGTCGTCTGTGCTCCTGCAAAACCTACTGTCACGTTTTATTAGGCCGTCCCGTAGTGTTTAATGCTACGATACAGGACACGATAAGCCTGTGTTGATCATGCCTAGGTCCGCCCGGAAGGACGACCTGAGTAAGAGATAACACTTGAGTGAAAAAGTATGTAATAAAATTAGACTGATTAGACACATATCTACCCCGTGACCAGAGAAAACTGGTCGTGGAGTTTCCCTCTGAGACCCGAATACTGGTCAGAGAAACTAGTCGTGTGGTCGCTGACTGGACGCGTCGGGGGACCATGCTTCTGCCCAATCATAACGTGTAGAAAAGGTTAATATTTGACCGTCGTGGGTCCCCCTGCCAGGGGACCCTATTATTATTTTCACCAACAAACACTATAAACAATAAATTAGCAATAACATCTCTGAAGAATTGAAGGTGAGAAACCGAGAATACATATTTAAGGGGTCAAAGCTATGCAACTTCTAGCTTCTTCAAAATTAAAGTGACTCCGACAAGTGCAGTTGCGCTCGTGCTGCCCCACCCCACCGCGCTAGTGCTGCCACCAGACTTGGTGTGCCACCCTCCATCTCATGAGTGTGTGGGTGTTGGGCCACCGGAACGTAGTTACACATTTGGGTAATTGGGATTGGGTGTTAGGTGTTGGGTGTTGGGTCACTAGGAGCGTTGCCGACTTGTCGTGTTAGGTTTGGAATGTTAAATGTTGTCATGTTAGCCTTGGCCGCTTGGGCCACTAGGAGCTACGCTCGTAGTACTGAGAAAAAGACAAAGATTTAGAAGACTAAAGAAAATATGATATATACTAATTTTTCTAAAAGAACATTTAGATGTACATATCTACATACCTTAATAGGCTCGCCCCTGACCACGCAAGTCTCTTCCCCATGCTTATGAGTTGTGACTTGTGAGGGTGAGGCCCATGCTCGCATGCATGTACTGAAGAATCCTAGGATCCGTCTATGCATGAATCGATACCACGATTTTACTAGTTCAAAACACCGGCTTGTTTGGATGCATGGCTTGTGAGAGATTGGTGCCGCGCGTGTTTTTTGTGATGCAGAGTATCCCTGCATGCAGGCTTTGCATCTGCATGCAGCGCGACGACATGGCGCAGGAGCTAGCATCGGTGTGTGTGACTGTGAGTGTTTGCATGCATGCATGCATCCTTCGCTTGCTTGATTGCTGCGAAGTGACACGGCCTTCTGGCCAGCTGAGTCTCCACTACCTCATGCCTTCGCTTTGGCTGCTGGAACGTTTGTCACTGAGCTGAGCATATTCTAGTTGGCGTCGATTCCTTCTTGCCAGGCCTTTTTCCCCGTTCTTGCTTATTTTTTGTCAGAAAAAAAGAAAAAGGAAGGAAAAAACAATGTAGAAATTCTGGGCATACTCCATGCAGTACTAAGTAGCATTGGGTTCTGCATGCATTGTGTTGGAAAATCAGGCTACATATGGAAGGTATTGCAGTGTTCAACACATGCTTTTCCCCATCCCTCTCAGCTATAGACTCTCTTGAAACTTGCTTGCATGCATGTGATCGACACTGTAAAATGCGGTACATATAATATACTAGTACCCCTACTCCTACATGCTAACGGGTGTTCTCTCCAATGATAGCAGCATGATGATATGCAACACGAGCAAATAAACAATTGCAGCCTTTCTCTTCTGTCATGGGGTGAATCCTATTCTTATATACATACGCGCCAAATGGTGCATGCAGCTTTAATTAGGAAAGCAAGTAGCTAGAGAAGGGAAGGCCTTGTTCCGCCGAGCAGCAGGTAGCTAAGCTAAGCATACACGTCGTATATATTTTACACTGTTATTACCTCTTCCTCTGCAGCCTGCAACCAGAGCGGGAAAAGAGAAAAAGCTAGGAGGAGGAGAAAGAAATTTAAGGGGGTGAAGCTTCCATCCATGCCCAGTGAGCTGCGAGTGGAGTGCACATGGAAAGCCAGCTAGCATTAGTTTCTAGCTCAAACTAACCCTACTTAAAGAAGCCCTAATCCATTCCTGTCTCCCATCAGTCGCACAAACTGATAAAGCTGCTGCGGTTAAGTGCTCCCTGCTGACTGGCTTGATTATGATTAATTACTTATTGTTAAGTGTTAACTCCATCCACCTAAGTAGCGCAGTTCCACAGTTTGTTGTGTTGAGACATCGGTAGACGAGTTTCTTTGTTTCCAACCTGGTTTCGGGTTGAAAAATCCACTGAAATTTGCATAGAAATTCTGTAGAACAGCTTTGAATTAATTTTATATGTTGGATTGCCGCTAGTTATCGTGAGTTTCTATCTTCCAGGTAATTTCAAGCTAAGCTTCCTGCTATGACAGGGACCAGAGAAGTATTCGAGGTGGTTCTATTTAACAGGCGACTGAAAACAAAGAGCTTTCACAGTCAGACGTGTTTGAGTGGTTCGATCTCCATCCTACTGCCATCGCTGTTTCTCCTACCTCCCAACGCAATTGCACATCGTCTTCCTCCAGAGCCATGCCGCTGTCCACAGCACGTCTCGCTCCCCTGGCCCCTCCTCCCATTTCCAGTGGCTCCCCCGCTGTTGGATCCACTCCAACCGCCCGCAACCATGCCATGTCTATAGACGAAAATCTTAAACCCGTACCCGTGGCATTAGACACGATAGCAACTGGTAAGATTGCCATCCCTACTTAGCAAAGTAAATGAGCTGAGGCACAGAGGCAGCCAAGCAATACAGTCCCTTTAAGCCAATTCTGGTATATGTCATGTCGTTTTCCTCCAGGTACGGTCAATTAATTTCCCCGTTCCAATATACTACCAGTAACTTGTGTGTAGAAAGCATTGTTAGGCTATTTCCCACATTATTTTTTTAGATATTTATCTAAGTAAAAAGATAGTCCGTGTTTGGAGAAAAAGCAATTTAAGATGTGAGACAATGAACTTTCCTGGTATGATCAATTAATTCTGGCAAGTAATTTAAAGATATGAGATAATAAACTTGTTTCTTATAAAAAAAACTAGTTTTTAGTAATTTCAGATGATTGTGAGATAATAAAGAACCTTAAAAATACTTAAGAAACTAACTATATGCATGCATTATAGAATATGGACAACTGCAGTGTAGTTTTTTTTTTTGCTGACCCCAAGGTGCCTCGGAGTCCGTGTCAGTGCGTTTTACATTTCCCCACAAACATGCTTCCCACCGCCCTCAGTAAATGCCAAACCAATCAATCTGCAGTGCTGCACACACAGCAACATTCCAAAAACCATAATCTTGTTCCATTCTGTCCCTTACGATTCTCATAGACTGTACTAACAAACGCCAACGCTCGGCAGCTAAAAAGGTACAAACCAATTTTGTACTGTAACACTGCATGCATACTCTACAGTTACATAACCAAAGTAGGACAGAAAATGCTTGTCTCTCGTGCTTTGTGTGTGAAATTATGGGCCAAGACACGACCATAATACACAGTCATGTAGCATGCAACGACACAATACAATCACTACTACACAACGTATCACAATTGACACGGTATAGTCTATGGGAGACTGCCTGCAAATAACCCAACAAAAATTAGGTTGGACAGAGAATACCGACTAGAACAATTATTCATACGTATATTACAATAGACCGTTTGTAAACAATGGTATACAATACATGATTGATGAAGAGAGACGTCTACGATCACATGAGACAAAGCAGATAGTTGGGCTGGAGGCATTGGGAACACATTGCAAATAATTTGTTGTAGTTTGCGTCATTATTGTGTTAATGTATTGCGATCGGTTTTTATCCGGAACATTCTACCATATGTGTGGAAGGTGAAATGTCATGTAAATATAAATAGCTTGGTTTTATACCTGTATACATTATGCTTAGCAGGAGTGATATGATTGTGCGGGAGATGCTTAGGGTTTTCTCACATTTCACTTGCTCCACTAATTTCGTCATGGCATCTTCTTCATCATTGTCATACCTACCTCCTTCACCGCCTCCATCACCATTCAGTTGGCCATTGCCTATGGTTTCCTCCAACATCGACGAGAAGGCCAAGAACAACTAGGCGGCAACTCTCTTCGCCAAGCTAGGGTATGACAGTGACGAGGTGACGATGGCCAATCTTGCGGCTGGGGATGAGAAAGAGGCGCAATACCTTGAGGAGCTTATGGAGGTGGACGCTGAGCTTGAAGAAGAGGAGAAGGAGGTGGTCGAGACCAATAAGGCGACCGGGGATAAGGAGGAAGAGGAGGACCCTGAAGTCATGGAGGTGGACAACGACGAGATTGAGGAGGTGGCCAAGACTGACGACGAGCTTGAAGAGGAGGAAGAGGTGGCCATGACCGGCAATGAGGATCATGATGAAATTCACCCTGCCAGAAACTAGGACGTGAGTTGAAAGAAGAGATGGAGCACATATCGCAAATGATAATGTTGATTTTTTTGTAGCTAATTTTTTGTTGACCTATGATGATGAGGCAAATAATGAACTATGATGAAGTGGTGGTTCGTGCCACTATTGTACACTACTACAAAACCAGGCTTATATGCCGGCCTATTACTGCCGGTTCCTAATGAGCCAGCAGTGATGTAACATCACTGTCAGTTCATAAGCCGCATGTAAAGAATAAATCATCGTGACTTATGAACCAGTAGCGATAAGTGTCATCATTACCAGTCGATAGATTGAGCTGACAGTGATGCTCTGCTCCTTCATCACTGCTGGTTTAATCTAACAACCGACAGTGATAGCATAACATCACTGTCGGCTGGTTAAATGAGCCAGCAGTGATGCCCCCTTTCCCACCTTCTCCAAGCTCGAGCTAACAGACAGTTAGATCAGAACTTTCTCTCCCCCTCACAAACTCTCACATGTCAGCACCCACTTCATTCCTTCTCCCTCTTTGATCCCCCCATCACTCAAGATTATTTTTGGTCAAGAAGAAGGTCTAGATGAGCTCTCTCTAGCTATCCAAACAAAATCCCTTCTTTCCTCTCTATTTGCTCATTTGTATTATTTTTTGGGCAAGTGAACCCTGGATTTTTCCAAACAGCAAGCAAGCTTCTAGGAGCCTCTTGAGTTGAAGTAAGTTGAAATCCCCAAGTTAAATCTTATATTTAGCATTTTAACTCAAAATTTACCTTAAAAACTAAAGTTGATCTTATCCCTTATTTTGATTTTTAATGAATTATAAAATTTCACCATGATATTTAGGTATGTAGCAAGATCTAATTGTATTTTTGATATTTCATTTAATTAGCAAGATCCAATATAGAAACGTTATGTATGAGCGTATTTATTTTTCATGTTTCCTTAATGAGTCATAGATAATGGGTTGAATAATAAAGAAAATTTCTAAGGATGGCACCAATAAATACTCATCGAAAGCGGACGTGAAAGAATGTAAAAGGTGACTCCTCCAACTCGAGCCAATTGCTGATAGGAGATAACGAGATAATTTATTTGTTGGTGATCACAAAATCTTCTAGATGTTATGAATTTCGATTTACAATAATGATATAATTATAGATGGATAGAAGATGGATGTACAATGCGAGTCGTGTAAGCACAGAGTATAAGAACAGCATGGATTGTTTCCTGGTACAAGCTACAGTGCATAAGTCAAATATACAGTCTCAATACATACGCTGTCCATGTGTCGATTGCGATAACAAGAAGGAGTTTTACACCATCCAGCAAATACATTCCCACTTGATGCCAAGGGGCTTTATGCCTGGTGTCACGTCCCAAAATCCGTAATGGCGTGTTTAATATTAAACATGAGTCATTAGCTTCAAGTTCGAATTTGAAACGCTTTCGATCGCCAGATTGAAATTTGAATTGCGAATTCGTGATCAGATACTTCTAAGGATTTTAATCACGACATAAAAATTTCGTAGATTTTCGGAGCACATAGCACCTCAATTTGGATTAATGAGGTGGGAGAAAAGAAAATGAGAGAGAAAATTGAATTAGAAGTAAATTTGGGATTGATCACTTGCATGTGGGCCCATTTGAGTGGAAAAGATCTCTCCCTCTCACTCAAAAGGGGCAGCCACCCCTCTCTCTCTCCCACTCCCCACGTGCTCTCTCTCTCTCTCTCTCTTGTTGGCCGGGTACCCCACAGGAGCTCACTCCCTCTCCCCTCTCTCTCTCTAGCTCTCTCCCTTTCCCCCTTGGTTCCCGCCTCTACAAGCGAAACCGAGGTACGTATATGGTACCTACGCGACCACACGTTCGAGAGCTACTCATCCGTCCAATCCTTTTTCATTTTTCCGAAGGATTCGAGCCGGTGTTGATCTCTAACGGAACCTGAGAGTTAGCAGACCTCCCAGTTGGTTGCAAGCCAGTCGACTGCAAATGGATCTTCTAGAGGAAGCGCAGACCCTATGATACTATAGAAAAGTACAAGACCCAATTAGTGGCTAAGGGTTTTATGCAAAAGGAATGTGAGGACTATTTTGATACGTATTCTCCTGCTGTCAGATTGCCCACTATCCGCGTGCTCTTAGCACTAGCAGCTTTGCATAATCTCCTTATGCATCAGATGGATGTAAAGACCGCTTTCCTTAATGGAGAGTTGGATGAGGAGATTTATATGCAAGAGCCAGATGGATTCGTGGTAATAGGACATGAGGGTAAAGTATGCATACTAATAAAATCCATGTATGGTCTCAAACAGGCCTCTAAGCAGCGGCATGAAAAGTTTGGTACCACACTGACCTCAGCCGGCTTCTGTGTAATGAAGCCAATAAGTGCGCGTATTATCGTTATGGCGGGGCAAGGTGTCATTCTAGATTTATATGTGGATGACATATTGTTGTTTGGGATAGACTTGAAAATGATTAACCAAACCAAGTCTTTTGTATCTTAGAACTTCAATATGAAGGATCTGGGAGAGGCTTGATGTAATTTTAAATATCAAGCTACTAAAGGACGAGAATGGGATAGATTTAAGTCAATCCCATTATGTGAATAATGTGCTTACACGTTTTGGTATGATAGGTTGTAAGCGTGTAGCCACGCCATATGATCCAAATGCTAAGCTAAAGAAAAATATAGGCCATGAGAAAGACCAGTTAAAATATTCACACGTAATAGATTCTCTTATGTACTTGGTAGTGTAACTAGACCTGATATCTTGTATGCAGTATATAGGTTGAGCTATTATACGTTCAACTCAGGAGATGATCATTGAATATAACTGGAGAGGGTACTTAAGTACTTGAAGGGGGTAAAGAACCCAGGGATTCACTATTCTGGGCAGCCTACAGTCATAGAGGGATTCAGTGATTCCCACTGGATCAGTGAGTCGGATGATATGATGGCTATGAGTGGATATATTTTCACTCTAGCGGGCGGAGCATTGTCTTGGAGTTCATCTAAACAGACCATCCTTACTTGCTCTACGATGGAGGCTGAGCTAGTTGTGCTAGACTCAACCGTCGTAGAGGCAGAATGGATCTGATAGCTCCTTTCTGACCTGCCGATATTGGATAACCCAATTCTGGCTGTTCTCACCTACTGCGATAACTAAACCGTTCTGGTTAAGGTGAATAGTAGGAAGGACAATATGAAGACTTCGAAGTATATAAAACGATGACTCAAGTCGCTAAGGCATGTAGTAGAGACGGGTATAATCGTTGTGGATTATATTCAGTCTGAAAAGAACCTGGCAGATCCTTTCATAAAAAGAATGGTTAGAAAGATCATTCAGACAACATCAAGAGGAATGAGATTATTAGCCACTGATAAGGTTCACACCATTAGTAACTTATCCTAGTAGAGCGGAGATCCCCTGAACTAGGATCTAGAAAAACAAGCTGTGTGGACACAAGAGCAACTGAATCCCATTGGTTGCATTGCTCTTCTATAAGGAGGGATGAGCGAACAACTCTTAATGAATTTAGTGCCAAATGGCAATAGAGATCGTCCTACAGGACCTCTAAGAGAATTTACCTATATGAGTATGATTGTGTAGTCGCAATCATAGAGAAGCTAGGTACTTCTCTACATGATACTCATGAATAATGATACTCGGACAAGACCATAACATCCAACTCGAGAGCTAAAGGTTTGACAGCCTAGTACATAATTTTATATGGATGGAAGCTTTTACACTAAGATAGAGGATCAAGATGTAATCCTCCTCTGTCTGTTTGAGCCAAAGTCTATATTACTGGGTATTGTGTTCAAATCCGGAAGGTACACTCTACTCAAATTATGTATATAAGATCGGATACTTCCAACATTAAAATTTGGTGGGGAATGTATATTTCAGAAATTTTAATATGAGAAAATTTCATTTGTGGGCCAAATCGTAGCAATCTGGCTGGGCCTTTTTCTTTCTTTGCTTGGCTCAGGCCTGCAATTGCCCAACAAAAATAGCAACTAGCTGCTAGGGTTTGGAGCTCAGGCACCGATTGAGAATGGGGATTGGGAGCACCTGGTCGGAGGCTCAGTGGCAGCGGTGAAACAGCCATGCTCGAGTCCTTCGCACGTCCGTGGGGGGGGGGCTCTGTGGCGTGACTGGAGTCATTGCTAGCCGTAGGATCCGCCCTGGGCCACTCGATTGGAGGGGATGGCGCATGCGATTTGGAGATGAAAATCGCCAGCCTCGACGTGTGTGCATGGGGAGCTTCCCTTTTATCTACTTCCCCTCCTCTCATCGGTGGGCAGAAATTGAATCGCATTTTTCCTTTCCCCTCTGTTCCTTCTTGGTTCGCAATAGCGAGATTGAGCCCGAGGTCGTCTCGTGCTTGATTAGTGCGCTTGGTGCTAGGAAGAAGTTGTTGGTGGCTGGAGCTGCACAGCTAAGACTCTCCCACACGTGTAGTCATAGTGTTGAGAGGCTTTGTATCTCCATTCTCCTTCTCACCAGCGGCAACGACGGGCGATAGGATTTCTAGATCTACGACTTTTGAGTTTCTCTGTGATTCTTTTATCTCCTCCCTTGTTCTAAACAATATGGTTGTATGTGCTTTAATGATCGGTGATGATTAAATGCACTGAAACTAGGCTTGTTATCTGAGTACAATATATGTAGATCTGTGTAGTTCTCTGATAGCTTGATTGGCATAGGCAGTTGCTGAAGGTTGTGATTTGGTGCTCTCTCATCGGTCTGTATACCAATTTTTGGGACTCTTGTTCTCAGTACTCCCTGTTAGCTTTGATCCCTGGACTAGTGCTGATATAATCTTTGGTTCAGGTTAATCCTATTTTGTTTGATATATTAAAGAGCAATAGAACTTGATGGTTCAGTAATTGTCATTCTTGCCCTGTTGGTATGCTGCTTTGTAGATTCTTGCCCAGTTTTTATGTGCCGAATGAACAGCTTGGGAGCAGGATTTTAGTTATTCTGGGCCAGATGTTAAGAACCATCTAAGAATAATTTTTGTAACTACTTTCTGTTCAGTTCATTATTTTCCATGATGAATGGTGTCTTTTCTTCTAAACTGTTGGCACTTTCATGTAAGATCATGTTCGTTAAATATGAGCTGTCAAGCTATTTTATTTTTATATGTGGGATTGTGTCCATGCTCTTATTATCACATTTTGTACAACAATTGCTACATCAGTCTATGAACCAGAGTTTTTAATCTCGCAACTGGTACAACAGAAATGAACAAGAAAGAGCATAGTCCCCAGAGTTGGTGCAACTACACATCAATTTAGTCTCGTAAGGGGACTCCACGGTTCCTCAGTCCTTCCAAGAGATCTTTGCTTCATCCATCAGAAGATGTGGACAATATCATAGGCAAATCTGCTCATGTCAAGGATGAACTCGAGCACAAAAGTTGACAGTATAGCTATTTAAAGCCATAAGAAAATTGGGGAAATAATTGCATGTTTTTATCATATGCAAAAGAAGCACAATGAACTACATCACACACCACAATGCATCGTAGACATCCTTAGGCAAAGTGCCTACAAAAGTATAATCTCACAATACTTTATGTCCGTGCTATGTAGGATTTGTCATTTGTCAAGTCCCTACACAATTACACCTTATCAATTAAGCTGTTAAGTTAATTTAAATGATGCTGGACGCCTGGGACTGCGTACCAGAAACCAAATTAAGCCTATCAACCCACACATACAGCAAACAATGCAATTAGAGGAATATATTTAGAAGTTAGAACAGGCTTAAAATATCAAGGATACGTCCAAAACAGCACAAAGGACTGCAAAATACAAAGAAAAACATGTTACAACATTATCAAAAAAACACAATCAGGCAAAGCTAATCATTAGAAATTACTCAGAAGTCAGAATAGAAGCAAATATGCAAAGTTGATGCTTGTTCCAACTAAATTTTGGGTTTTATCACCATACTGAAAACCTAGCAATTGCCTCTGACAACGAGGTAAACCTTGTTGATGCCATACTATCCCTAGCTTCAAGACTTTTAACAGCTGGGTAGAAGTAATAGTCATTTCAGGGGAAAGGTAATAGAGTGTTCTAGCTTCGATGGCTTCCAAAATCCTAGACATGCTTCCATGCTACTCAACAATGTAAAATATTGATAAACACATCAGAAATATAAAATCCACATAAATGGCACTGCATGGTCTTGACATGCTTACTATGTTCTTGAACTTCTACTGAATGATAAAGGTATGTAATAAATTTCTACTAGTTTTTCACAGCTCCAATAAGGCTTACCATAAGGCCCCCAAGGACTCCTTCAATCATAATCCTTTTCCAACTGTCAAAGTAGGTATGAACCGAAAATTTGGCCTTCACCAAAAGCCCGAGAGATGCAACCATCATCACAAGAAAGTATAACACAAATCCCATCAAGCCTGTAAACCCCCAGATTCCAGCAACAACTCCACTAATGATAGACAAGAATGTCCGGCTGCAAGGCACAGAAAATTTCCTCAAGTCAGCTTGGTGCATTGGTGTGAATGAGTAAAAAAAAATTATATGGATAACGCCAGATGAGGTTATGGAAAGACTGATAACAATGGACATGTATTCAATCAGTATCTAGTTGGGCAGGAAGTAGAAAAGAATGCCCTCACTTCAAAACTTTCAGAACTTTTAGGCGGTGAATGAAGCCCACTAAGGGTGTTGCAGAGTGTCCACTTATCACTACAATTGAGTAGATCCTAGCATAGGTATGACAAAACTACAGATTTGAACCTATGTTCGGAGGATCAAGCCAAAATGTCTTGTGGTATAGCACATGAGACGCATATGGACACATGGTACCACTCAACTCCTCTCCTTTGCTCATTTTTTTAATCTATTTCTCAATTCAACCTAAATAAATGGTTACACTCGACCGCTCTCTTTTGCTTATTTTTCTGGTATACTACTTCTCAGTTCAGCTAAATGAAGCAAGGGTCGGAGTCTCAGTCACAAAACAACGAACTTCATCTATTTGCCAACAGAACACTGCGAGTACAACTTCAGACCCCAGCAAAGCGGTTTAACTCGAAAGAACTGGTAATAGATAAAAATGCTCAAAAGTTTGCTTTTCGTAACACTTCAAAATTGCATGTTTGAACAGTTGATTGAGAAATCCCACTCCAACAGTCTCGTTGCCACTTCTTCCAATTGCAGTACCAAATACAGTGACTTCTGTAGTTCTAATCATAATTCTAGTGCCAAAAATATTTTTATCCTTGCCCTGTCAATCAGCAACATGTAGTTAATAATTTGATCCTACACTGAGAATCCAAGTTACGAACTTGCCTCTAAACATAAAGCAGCAAGATCTTGGCAGTAGGATGAGACTTTCAGGTCGCGCAAAATCGAAATCGAAATCAAACGAAACCTAGATAAGCCTACTGACCAGATCAGATCAGATTAGGAAACCAATTTTTTTAAGGGAGAAAAGGACGGGAGGAACCTGTAGTTGATGGATTTGACGTTACTGATGAGGTTCTCCGCGTGGAAGATCGGGATGTCGCCGGAGACCCCTCCGCCCGCCGCCGCCATCTTCCTGGTCAGTTCGAGCTGTGGATCTGCGATTCTGCGGTATGCAACTCTTTGCATATACACCCTCGAGTATTTTTGTTTCGTGTCCGAGGACGCCACTTATCCTTTTACTTGTTTTTTTTAAGATAACGACTTCCCCTTTTACTAGCTGACTCCCGAACAATGTCCTTATTTACTCGTGTACAATGGCATTCAATCAAGGAAAAACGTACATATATTTCATAAAGCCATATGTTTCCATGGTTACTAGTTGAAATGTCTGTACTTTGCAACGGAGAAATACATATTACGCTGATCCAACGCCATCGACTTTTCTCAGTGCATCCATTGCGCTTCACATTGTCTCGTCTTGTGCTTCTACTAATGTGCTTCTCCTGCACCAGTCTCTCAGTTTTACGACTATGCGTGACCAAATCTGATATAGATTGTGCTATGGTTGAGCTGTATCGTGTAGAGAAATAGGTTGAGAAGAGTTAATTTGTTAAAAAGAAAAGTGTTTGATTGGTTGTATTTATCTAAACAGACTGAGCTAAGTTTATATTTGGTTGACTGAATCTGATACCGTATGAGTGGATGAGATTGTGATTAGTTACTTATATGAAATTGATTTTATGATCCTGAGAAGTGAATCCTTCTACATGTCTATATCCAAGTAAGGCTGCGGAGTAAAACTCTTCACTTCCGCGTCAAGATGAGGTAGTATATTTGCACCCACTAAATCATACTGTAATAATAGATGCAACTCAACGGACTTTTTTTTTTCAGAATTCTACACATCAATTGGGCCAAGATGAGAAGATCTGAGGAACCAAATACGCCCTACGGTGGTTTTGTGAGGATTGTCTAAAAACCTCTGAAATACATGAGATTGTGCATCTTCTGCTCAAGAAAACTGATTACTTGAGGCTATGATCTCAAACATTTAGTCAGTCGTCAGATTTATGGTCTAAGAATGGGCCAATGGCCTAGTAGTGAAGGTAAGGGTGTTCACTAACAGCTACTTAAGTCACATCTCCAAGGTAATGCGGTGTGCCTTATTTATTTAGGGTGTGATTGGTTGATGGGTGAGTTAGGCCTATTTGCTTTATCAGGTCAGGTTGAGTTCGGACAAGGAGATGTAGGAAATGGTTATTAGTGTGGGTGGATTCAGAGGTAGTCTAGTAGGTCTAGGATTATCTTATATTTTGGTCCAAAAAACTATTAAGTGTGTAACACATTCAAATCTATTACAATCGAAAAGACTTCAAGTCCAAGTTCAACTATCCAAGTCAACCCATTAGCCATTGCAATCGAGTGACGTCTAACCCTCATTCCTAGATGACTCGACTCTCTGGCGGTGGTAGGCAGTGGCGACCGGCGAACATGCATGTGTATGGTGGACGATGGCAGGCATGTGTGCGCGTGGGCGACATGGCACGGTCAGGCATGGCGGTATGCGGCACTTCGGCGGCTGCAGGCTGGTGGACACATCACTCACTTGTGTCTCGTCTGCAAGCTGTTTACCTGTTGCGATCGGCAATTTGGTAAGCATCTTCATATTTTTTCATATTGTTCATTTGTGATGCACTGATGTTGTATCTGGTTCAGCTAAACAGTAGTAAGCCAGTAACTAAAGCTGCTTATTAAGAGGTAGCTTAAAATGATGTCTATGGACTATGGGTATAGAGACTTATTCATATGTATATAAACACAAGATATCTGGTGGGATTCAGGAGATCTCAGTGATCCTCAATTAGAAAAATCAGAGAGTGAGAGAGAGAAATCTCAAAGTGATCGGATTCTATCATAAAATATTAACTAACTGAGTAAGGATGATATAATCGAGACTTTTATGACTATGAGAAAGTGTAAAGTAGGGTTCTAAGTATGTATTGTAATCTTCTATCTATGTAAGACTTTATTTCATATTTAAACTATTATATTATAGTTTTTTGCAAATTTCAAACTTATTGGTTGAATTTATGATGTTGAGAACTTTTAATATATTCATATTGTATTTTTAGCAAATTTTATACTTGTATATGAGATTTGAAAATTTCTAACGAACACACCCAACGATTAAATTATGGCTCCACCACTTGTGATTGATTCTATATTTGTTGACAACCACCATTTGGGGGGATAAATGTTTGGTTGGAGATAATGTTTGGTTGGTTACATGAGTGTATTGACCGTGTGTGAAAAAAAATAAGATACACTAGAAAAAATGTTAGAATAACCTTAATTTTGTCACACTACATCTTAATGGCTCTTATTTATCTTAATCAACTTTAAATGTTCACTAATATTACTTGATATGCACTAAATCACCGACTAATAGAATCATCAGCGCAACTTGGCCCTAAAGCGGAATCTTGCATCTGCTCGACCTGACCGCTTTATGCATACAGCCAAGAAACCCAAAAGAACGTGTTTTCGTGCACCCTGGCTCTAGCCCACCAACTGCTATCCTTAAGATATGGAAATGGCGGTGCTTCTTTTCTTACTGCCGAGAAAATATGGCATCGAACATCTAGTTTAAGGCTTACTGGACATTTTCCATGGCCTCAAAGGTCGAGTGTGCAAGCACTCGAATGACATTAAATGCTCCATCGCAGCAGGTAACCTATGACTTGCAGCGTGACTGGATTGTTCCTTCAGCAATCATCTGTCACAGCGCGGCTAAACTTCTCCCTTTTTTGGAGGAAGGGCTAAACTTCTCCTTGACACAAATTAAGGGTCTGTTTATTTTAGGTTGTTTATGCCTTCTATTTTTGTTAGAAGCTCAGAAGTTAGAAGTCCAAAAAAATGAGTTTGCTGAAAAATGGTTTCTGAAGAAGTTATAGATCTGCTTCTGAGAAAATGAACTAGAAGCTGAGAATAGCTTTTCTGAGAAGTAGTGTGCTGAGAAGTCAAAAAATTATTATAAAATACAACTATTAAAATCAAAAACAGATTTTCAGATAAAGGGTGCAGCCCACCCCATCTAAAGTAGCCTGAAATTCGTTCCTCTACAATCCAGAGCAGTCCGAACATGTACCACCCAAACAAGCAGACCCTAAGTTAGCCCATAAATAAGATATAAAAAACGTTGGTAGCGAGGAATAAACGCTATCAATACGAAGTAGTAAAAAATAATGGATTGGAACTTAGATGCCACTATAACACTTCTTATGTTGCTATAGCGCTTGTAACATTGCTTTAGGAGTACTATTTAGTCACGACAGTGGTTCTTCCTAACGTATTATTTCTTTAAAATTAATTTTTCAAAATTAATTTTTTGTCTTACTACCTTGATGTATGTATAAGTTATACCTAGAAACTCTAAATTTTAATTTATTAGTCTATTTTGTATTATTTTTATGATGAGAGAAAGATGTAATATATACACTATTACATAAAAAATTAAGTGTTCTTTTAAATACCGTTATTGAAACTTAGCAACCATTATCTGTTATTGCTCTTCTAATGCCAATTTGCTAAACCCGCTATCCGCTATTTATTAGCTTGCTCATTACCACACATGATTAACTGCATCATCTGCAGATGACGACACGATGTGAACCGAATTGTAGTAAAAAACCGATGGAAATTTGAGATTTGAATTCAAAATTTTCAAATCTGAAAAAATAAAATAAAATAAAAATTTCTAAAAACACTAATGACAATTCTAAGAAATTATGTGATTTAAAAAAAAAATTTGCATCAAATATTGTGGATGGGAAGTTTGAAAATTAGAAAAGAAGAAAAGAAAAAGAAAAATGGCCAAATTGCTTCGGCCCAGTGGCCCATTTCGACCCACCTTTCTTGAGTGCATAAGGTAGCTCTCCTCCCCGTGTAGCACAGTGGCACTAGAACACTTTCCTCTCCTCTCCGAGCGGCGCAAAGGTGAGCACCGACGGATCCACTGCCGGCGACGAGGAAATCACGCCAGAGATGTCGAAAACCAAGCGGACAAATCGATATTCGACCGAATCGAGTCGAATATTGCAGTCAGACGAGCGGGCGCTGTCGGGTTCGGCGAGCTTCGAATATCGACAGTGTGTTTTCGGTTTTTTGAAGAAATCGGTCAAATATCGAGGTTGGCCGAGTGAGCGCCGTCTGGTTTGGGCGAGAATCGAATATTGAAGCTGAGAGTTCGGATTTTCGAAGAAATCGGTCGAATATCGAGGTAATCGGTCGAATATCGTGCTCGACATCTGTAAATTGTTTAGTTGTTCAATTTCTAGTGTGGTTAATTGGTTAAAGTTGTCATAGTAACTATTACATCTGAGTAACCGAGAAATAAAGCAATTTATAGGAAGAGATGGAAAGAGCCCTCTCATCCTCATTTGGAACATCATCAATCTCAAACGTTCTAGATGCAAAAGTTTGACATCTAAATATTTATGTTGGTTTGTAGTAATCGATGGCAAACAAAGACGTGGTATGGGAGCATGGCGAGAACTTGTAACTAGGATTTAAGTACAAGTATTGTCATAAGGAAAGGAAAGACGGTGGTGCCACGAGGTTGAAACAGCATTTGACAGGGCGCGACACTAATGTTATACATTGCAACTGGGTTCCTTTTGATGTACGTGATTACTTCAGATGTGAGCTTGATAGGATGGTATAGAAGAAGAAGGAAAGGTATGAGTCAAGGTTTCGGAGGGAGGCGGCCCACATAGATTTGACAAGCGATTGTGAGGAAACGGAAGAGGAACAGATGTAGCGTGCCATGGCCCAATCTAGCGAGGATGTAGAGTTCAGGAGCCGGGTAGGGGACTTCTACGAGTACGGTGGTGGCAGTGGGACTAGTAGAGGAAGGGGTGGTCCTACCAATGTGTTGAATAAGATGTTTAGGAGGTCATCTTCGATGAGGGAGACACCGAGTGTAAGGGATTACAATGTTGCAGTAGCAAAAGGCCCCGTATAGCAGAGAATTGACACTGGGATATGGACTAAAGGGAGAAAGAATGCAAAGACAGCTATTGGTTTGGCATGGTCCAATTTTTTCATACTTAAGGTATTCCTGGTAGAAGGGTGGAGGACATATTCTTTGTTGTTGTAGTGAAACAAATACATAAATGAGGTGAGTGATAAAGTTTGTAATGAATTTCTTTCTTTCTTGTTTACTTATGAGCATCTGTTCTATGATAGGAGAGAGTGTCCATCTCCAACTGATCGGGATATCAATGGTAAATACCTAGACGAGAACGAGGAAGAATTGAAGAAACGATTTGACAAGTGAAAGCAAGAATGGCCAGAGTATGGTGTGACCATCATGTGTGATTTTTAGACTGGACCGACGCACATGAGTATTATTAATTTCCTTTTATATTGCAATGGACGTATATTTTTTCACAAGTTCGTAGATGTGACTGGACCGACTCACATTGAATGAGGAGAACAATTCACTCAAGGACTGGATAGAGACCGGTAGATCAAATGTTGCCCCAGAGCTTGATGAGAAGGACACAGACAGTGACAGTAACACACCCCTACCAACTCGCCTGGTGGCAGACACAGTGAACCCACACAATTTGCAATAGGCGACTCGGGAAACTACACTATCACAGTAGACTGCTAAAGTGGTAGATGATACACGCACATGAGAAAGAGGAAGAAGCAAAGTGCACATCAAAAGAAGAGCAAGAAGATTAAGGGTAAGGGTAAAAAAAAAGTGCAAAGTGATTCGAGCATGCATAGTGACTCGCAGACCTCAACTTACCAAGAGTCTAATGACAGTAGCTCAAAGACAGATAATAGTGACGATGACGGTCAGGAAGGCGGTGCTCCTCCACGCCCATCCTATGTCGTTATTCCCTTCCACTTCACTAATGAGGATCCGTTTACGCATGCCATATAGGACTATGACCACGGTGCCCCATCCTCACAAAGACAAGTTATACCGGGGGCAAATACACAGTGGGCGCAGGGTGGCTATGATGGATCACAAGATAGTGTGAGATCTTCTAGCAACTATGGTATGAAGAGTAGTTCTGGATTGTATCCGTATCACTATCATGTCCCCGATGCTCAGTCACAATCTCATATTTAGTGGTCTATGAGTGGCAAGACCCTGACTTTTATATCATATTGCAAGGACAATGGTCAACCACTTATACATTGATAGGGCAAAGTTGGGCAGAGTTTAAGGCTGAGTTGCTATCTACATGACGAATAATGACAATATCCACCGAGGAGTACAATATGGCAAGCCAGGTTCACGATGGTGGAAGCTGGTGGCACTGAAGGTGATGTTTACCATCTAGAACAAATTTTTAATTTTCTACACATAACAAAATATCTGACTATTTTTTTTCATCTTGTAGGTTGCACATGGCGTGGATGCAATGAAAACTACGAATCATCACTTTTGGTAAGTGTGGATGGCAGATTGACAGTATGTTAGTATAAAGTGAGATTGTGTGTAATGTGATTGTGTTTTACTGTAATATATGTGTAATTCAACATATTTGCTAATCTATAGTGCCACTAATCTAATATATGAACATATTTGATGAGATAATAGTATATGATGGTGATATTACCATTAATTTCTATTTCTCTGCTTATCAATATCTAAAATATAGCAAATGCCATGCCGATTTTTTTCTCTCCTGATTTACCTTATTTTTCCCATAATTTTCATGATTTTTCCCTTATTTTTCCTATTTTTCTGATTTTTTTGCACTTCACTGAAATTCGAGAAATGCAAATAATGCATTCGCTTTTCGAAGAATTCGATCGGTTTTTGATATTTTTGAAATGCGAAGAATTCGATCAAATATTGGAAGAATTTGATCGCGTATCGAATAAACCGATCAAATATCAAGATCCCAATTCGATCGGATTTCGACTCGGTCAACCGGGTTTGATCGCATGAATTTGTTCAATTCTTTGAATTTTCGCTCAATTTTCTCGCATTTTGCGAATATCGAGAATTCAGCGGGGTCGCATTTCGGTGATAGTAGGCATTTTCAAACCCTGCTTACCAGTCCAATTTTTGTTGGTACCATTCAAAACGAGGAGAACTGGTAGGGAAAACGGGAGCGCATCCCATTCGGACGCACGCAGGCCCGCACCAAACTAGCAAAAGAAAGGGTGAAACGAGCTCGTGGCCGGACAGGAAGTACCCATACATTCCGAACTGGGTCCTTTGGCTGCAAAAAGCGGCTGCGTTTCTTGACTCCTCCCCGCCGTCCGTCCGAAAGCGCCCAATCATTCTGATCGAAGAGGGAGGGGATGCCTGCAGAGTACACAAGCACACGCGCTGCTGCGCAAACATGCACCACTACCGCCGGCCGGGTTTGTGACTGCGAGCGAGCACACTCGGGACAAGCCACCAACCCAAGACCTCCCAAAAAAGGGCGCGCCCGCAAGAGAATCTAGCCGTTTTGACCACTAGCCGAAGCTTTTCTGTCCGCTGATGGGGACTCACCCTTCTCCCCCTGTTGGTGCCACGCCAAGTTACGGAGCAATATTTTAACAATTTATGACATAGCTATCTAAAAAATATATTCGATAACATATCATTCAAGTAAACTTTGTACATTTTTCTAAGCACAATATCACATTAGTCTTTCATTTCATGCATCAGTACTCAATATAAAAGATATGTAAAGGACAGTATATCACATGATCACATAACATAAATAGAAGAAATGAACTTTGTCTTTTATTTAGAAATTATGATTAAAGATTGTCGAGGGTTAGTCCCTGACAATGATACCGGGGTATACTTGACGACGGGTGCGTGATCTGCAACCTGAGACCATATATCCTAGCTGCGTGCGTGTGATGATCTTATAGGGAAAATGACCATATTAGACTATGTTTGTGATTTTAGTGATTAATGATAACATAGTCAATAGAAATAACATATTTGCTAAGAATATATGCTAGTAGATCTCATGGATGTAATATATGAAAAAGTCATCAAAGTCAGGACAAAGTTTAGTTGAATTGGAAAAAATTCCAGGAGAAATAAACTCACTGAATGGTCCGATGTTCACATAGATAAACACACTGGAGTATTGTGTCCAGAGGTATTTGACCTCACTGGAAGATCCAGTGCCAAGTGTTTGCTAAACACCGGAGTATTTCTTGGTGACACGTGTGTAAAATGGACACAAGTGCTACGCCAGACGGTCCGATGCTATGGAAGTGTACACACCGAACAATGAATAGTATAAAGAGGAAGAAGAAGTAGAAGATCCCACCGTATATTCTGGTGATTGATTTGAACACACCGGAGTATTATTGAAAAAGGGGAGAATGCAGTGATCTCACCAGAAGGTCCGGTGCTCTGAAAATCATCTTACCGGAGTAATATTTCCAGAGAGTGTTGCACTGGGTCGGTTGGCCGAAGACAACCCACCGGATAGTCTAGTGATGAAGATGCGCACACCAAAGACTTCACCGGAGCAATTTGTGCAGAGGAGATGCAGAGGCTCGGATGGCTCAGATAACTCACTGTAAAGTCTGGTGATGAAGAAGAAGTTTACACCGAAGTGTCCGGTGTTCACAGTGGCTCGAGTGAGGTTCCAATGGCTAGTTTGTGAGAGCGTACTCGTCGGATGATCTATTGTTAGTACTACTATTTATACTGGATCATCCGATGTTAAGAGCTTTTCAGAGCCATTGGATTAATGGCTAGTACGCGGATTTGAGACTATAAATACCCTCCACTTAGTCATTTGAAGGTGTGGCGTACAGCTGGAGTCCGGAGAAGTTCATATACACCTGAGAAGATATCCAAGCCACCAAAGTGCTTAAAGTGATCATCCAAGGCAATTAAACACAAGATTAGAGAGTTATTAGTGCTTATAGGCCTAGAGAGTATGTTGCTAGGTGATTGCTACCTAGAGAGTGGATCAAGGAGTGATCCAAGCTTGTACCTCTTGGTACGCCGGTACTTTGGAGTCTTGGTGACTCGCCGGCAAACTTGTTGACTCTCCGACTTGGTGTGGAGCAGCGACGGGAAGCATGTACGGGGACGCGAAGATCCTTGCCTTGGTGGCTTAAGCTCCAAAGTGATCAAGACGGCAAGGAACCGAAAGAGAGGCTAGGTGAGACCTTGCCTTGGTGGTTTGGTGGCTCATCCAGGTGGAGGCTTTATCTTTGTGACTTGGTGGCTCAAGAGTTGTGACCGGGTGCCGACCAGAAGCATATCCTTTGTGGAGCTCCAACATGGACTAGGGGTGATATTCATACCATCGATATCATGGGGAAAAAATCCTTGTACCAAGTTTTCTCTCTCTACCTTATTTACGTTTCCGCATCTACTTACTTGCAATTTACCTTATTAGATAGGTTGCAAGCGCTTTGATCGGTAGAGTAAACACACTAGATAAACCTAGAGTACATTTAGATAAGAATTGATATATGTTTATCTTGTGTTATTTTTAGATCTAAAATAGTTCTAAGTGTCCTAATTCACCCCCCTGTTAGGATTTCACCGATCCCAACAAAACTCAAGAACACCGAGAGTTATCTAGGTTCGGGCTTCCCTTGGGATAATAGCCCTACATCCTGTGTATTTTTTGATATAGGTCCGAATTTAACTGGATACCTTCTACCTCTTCTTCGTATCTCCCTTCCTTTATATATCCGAGGGAGGGAGGAGTCACATAGGAACCCAAGCTAGACCCAGGCCTAGCTAATCCTTCTAACCTATGCCCATTATTACGGCGAGTGGCCGTATTCCACTTTCCCTATTGGTCTGCAGGGCCTACGCTGTTGGTTCCACGCCCGCGTGATCCTTATCGTCTGGTCTACCAGGTCCCGTCCTGACGCGCCATATGTGCCCCTGCAAAACCTACTGCCATACTTTGTCAGGTCATCTTGTAGTGTTTAATGCTACGGGACGGGACACGACAAGCCTATACTGGTCACGCCTAGGTCCGTCCAAAATGACGACCTGGATAAGAGATAACACTTAAGTGGAAAATATGTAATGAAATTAAACTGATTAGACACATACCTACCCCGTGACTAGAGAAAACTGGTCACAGGGTTTCCATCTAAGACCCAGAGATTGGTCAGATAAATTGGTCGTGTGATCGCTAGCTGGACGCACTGAGGGACCATGCTCCTACCTAATCATGACGTGTGAAAAATGTTGATATTTGACCGCCGTGGGTCCCCCTACCATGGGACTCTATTATTCTTTATAACGATAGTAGCCCTCAAGCTCCCTCGTGGATATGGTAGACTGATTAGTTAGTCATGCGATTGTGGTCGGACCCAGTCGTACCATTTGGGCCTCGGGTGAACATGAGTTCACCCAGGGAGTGGTTGGTGACATGGTCCACTTTCGCGACTGGCTCAGAAAACCACATCCCAAGGGGAGGTTAAATGTCCGAAGAGAGAGAATCCTGAGAGAGAGAAAAAAGGAAGGCATGTGCGTGGGAGAGGATCATGGGAGAGAGAAACTTTAACTAACAATGAACCAAAGGGAATTTTAGTTCCCCATGCGGCCTCTCGAATTCCGAAACGGCTGGGCTCGCGGCGGTTGGGATATCACGCTGACCCTATAAGTTGGACAGCTAAAGGCTCCCCACAAAACTTTTCGCCATCTCCCCAGTCACCAAGCCCTAGAGCCCAACGCTCATCGCCTTCTTCTTTATCAAAGCTTTCCTTACAGCCCCCCAAACATCCCATGGCACCGCGCACTGGCAACGAGCCCAACTATTCCAAGTCAAAGTGCACCTAGGCGAGGCTAAAAGTGATGTACGAGAGTCGTCTACTCCCTCACCGCCTTTCTTCAAGGTACCGCACTGGGAGGACACACCTGCTCCCTAGGAGGTGGAGATCGTGATGTTTGCCTCCTTCTTCCTGGCCAGTCTCATGCCATCCTTCTCCGAGTTCTTCACTACCATCGTTTCCTTCTATGACCTCCATCATCTTCACCTCAACCCCAACTCCATTATCATGCTGAACGTTTTTGCTCACATGTGCGAGAATTTTATCGGGGTCGAGCCGTGCCTCGATCTCTTTAAGTACTTCTACACGGCCAGGCCGGTGACTAGGCCAGCCACCGGGAGCTGTGGGTTTCGTCTCCGCGATGGCCTCGCCGGCTCATACCTCAAGATGGGCCTTAAGTCCTCATGATCGGGCTGGAGGGAGGACTGGTTCTACCTCAAGACCGAGAACGCCATGGATAATATCTGTGTGCCGAGCGGATCATCTCAGTACCACGAGGACTAGGGAACCACCCCCACGCCCACTACAGAGTTGTTGGTCCTCGCGGCCCGGGTCAAGAATCTCGTGAACACCGGACTGACGGGAGCAGATGTTGTCTGTGACTTCGTCAAGCGCCGGTTGTGCCCTCTGCGGAGGAGAGAGCACCTAGCCTATTTGTACACCAGGAGGGATGATGTCACTCGGGAAAGCTCCACAGGTAACGTCGCATCCCTTTTCATGGTGTTTCCTTGTTGATTGTATGGTATCTTATGTATTCCCTTATCTTAGAGTTGGCCGATGATGTCATCGACCAGCGGGTCAAATTCCTGATGGTGGCTGCTACAAGAAGAATGGACCTTCGCGAAATGCTTTTCCGTTGTGTGATCTGTCGCATTTGGAGAGGGCCCTCCGTATGGTATGTCTGTCTTTTTCTTAGACTTTTTGATCCCCGATCTTTCCATGGGTTGAGGTTTCATAGTTCGAACCACAGCAGGATCTCCCACTGGTCGATGAATTGCGTCCAGTGACTGCCAAGGCCATGGTCGTAGAAGTTAGCACAGCTTGTCACGGATGTTGCCAAACTGCCCAGAGCTAGACAGAGGTTACGGGCGGCAATCTCAAGAGTGGCACTGGCCAACAGGGGGTGACCCACATTGCTCTGACCAGCCTCACCCTGACTAGGTGCCCACCTACCAGACATCCCTCGACCAGACCCCTTCTGCCCAGACTAGGAGTGGTCAGACCGCTGTCAGCCGAGGGTCTACGCTTAGGGGGAAAAGACTAACAGGGGACTCGTCTGTCCTGGATGTGTCCAAGCGCGTTCGTGCGTCGTCCGTAGGCCTGCCCTCCTCGAACCGCTGGTCCAGCGACTTCGTGAGGACCAGGCTCGAGCTCACGTCTCCGTGTCCGTGGTGAGTTCTCTGGTTGGTGTAGGATACACCGAATTCATATTCTCCTTCTGATTTCGTGGTTTCATTGTTGTTGTAGGCCTTTGATCGCTCCTATGGCCTTGTTCATGACTCCCCCTCCGGTGCCATAGCAGGGTGTTCTAGTCTCTCCTCCAGTGTCGTACTCGACCCCGGGAGCACTAATCATGACTCTTGTGCCGATGGAGCTGGTCATGGAGCTCGTTCCAGAATCCGACCTGCCCTCCATGGTTGCCTGTTTCCCGGCCTAGGTACGCAAGATGGTTGCCGACAAGGAGCCGATGGTGAGTAGGTGCACCGAGCCGGAGAGGCAGCTATCTCAGGAGAAGGAGGCGAGGCTCATGCTTTAGCAAAAGTATGGCGAGCTCCAGTGCCAGCAAGCTGCGCTCACCGCCGATAACCTCCAGCTCCAGGCGGACGAGCATAGCACCCACGGTCTTCTCTGGATGCCTTTAAGGCGTTGGCGGATCCCTTGGGGAAACTCGGGCTGGACATCATTGAGCCGCAGTCACGACCCACAGCCCTATCCTGGGCCCGCGCCACCAAGGTTCTCGAAGAGGTTTTCCGAGCTCTCAGGTATCCTCGCGGTGAGAGCCTCGGAGGACGTGGTGAAGACAGTGAGGGAGACTGCGGGGTACGATCTCTAGTGCTACTGCAGTCGTGACCCCAACTTCAATACGGATTTCATTCAGGAGGGAGTCGCGGTCACCAGACTTGAAGCCGAGGAGAAGTTGCAGCAAGAGTGCCAGGGGGTTGTAGATTTTGTAGAGTCTATTTTTAGGGTGAAGACTTCCGAGGAGTAAGAACCGGGCAGTAACTCTGGTTTTGTAATATATTTGGATGATGCCTTTTGTTTTCTGATAAGCTTGTGTCGCCACTGTGGTCGTAGAATCCACAACATGTCCGAACCTAGTGCTCACTCTGAGTTCTCGACCACGCCCATAAACGGAGAGCGGCTAGAGCCGACCGGCCCCTCTATTCGCAGCGTGCCCTCGACCATGCTTATCGATAACTTCGGCAACCAGCATACTCGGAAGGCGGTGGCTTAGTGTGAGCGGGGTTTTGCGGTCGAGCAACCGAGTCTGCATGGCGATCTCTAAGGTATGTTGGTCCAACCGTCCGAGCTACGTGCAATCTTAGGCTAGCCACGTAATATTTTGACCAGCTGGCTCCTGCATGGCTCTTGTCCTGTAGGTTGACTAGCTTGTCGGGAGGAGCTACTTACGGTATGGTGGGACCTAGCTCAAATGACTAGGGAGAACGACCAACAGTCATAATAGTTCTACGATTGCCTCAGCCACTTTCGGAATGAAATCCTCGTGGCGCGGAGGGACCATGAGCAGATGGTCAGGGAGAGCGATGAGCGATGTGAAAAGTTCTACGATCTCCTTAGCCAGGCTTTTACCCCCTTCGACTCATTGCTCCGGTCCACCAATATTCAGGTTCGCCCGACACCCGGGAACACTGTGACTGGTCATATTGATTGGTTTTTGACGACCTACGAGGAGGCTTGTGATCCCGAGGACAGGCTTCGTGTGACGGTGGGTGACCACTTGCTGGATGTTGGAGCCACCGGCGTCTACCTTGCCTTGGCCTGTGTCTAGGAGCATTTTCCAGACATTTACCTTTTCCTGGCAGTTTCTGAAGGCTTTACTGACGCTACGAGGACCATGGAGGAGCTTCGAGGTCAGGCTAACCTATATCTGCCTGTCATTCATTATATATTTTGGAATGTTCAGTTTGATCCTCTACCACATGTTTTTGGGTCCGTATTTACTGAATAGAAAGTTAGCGCCAGCCCCAGGGTTTGGCCTGGGTAGTTGCTTTGTAATAAGAAGACCTGTTATTTAAGCAAGTTTTTCCTATGCTCAGGTAGCGAGTAGATTAGGAATGCTTGCTATGCATGGGGGATCACGTTGCACTACTCGTGAGTTAGGTTCCAAGTGCTCATGATGGCTTAGCGTGACAAGCCCTTCGGCGGCGACCAACGCTCGACCCAATTTTGGGCCTGTGGCCTTATGGTCGTCAGGGTGGCCCTCAGCACGACAAGCCCCTCAGTGGTGACTAGCGCTCGACCCGAATTGGTACCCGTGGCCTTTTGTTGTGATCCGACGAGCGTCTATACCTTTGACTTTGCGTGAGTGCCTTACTTTTGTTCCATGGTGTAGTCACTCACGAGTTAGGTTCCTGCGCTCATAATGACTTTTGGTCCGACAAGTCCCTCGGTGGCGATCAGTGCTCGACCCGGGTTGGGACATGTGGACTCGTGGTCGTTAGGGTGGCTCTCAGCACGACAAGCCCCTCGATAGCGACTAGCGCTCAACCCGAATTGGGACATGTGGCCTTGTGGTCATGATCCCACGTGTGTCTATACCTTTGACTTTGCGCGAGTGGCTTGCTTTTGTTCCATGGCGTAGTCGCTCGTGAGTTAGGTTCCTACGCTCATGATGACTTTTGGTCTGACAAGTCCCTCGGTGGCGATTAGTGCTCGACCTAGGTTGGGACCTGTGGACTCGTGGTCGTTAGGGTGGCCCTCAACATGACAAGCCCCTCGATGGCAACCAGCGCTTGACCCGAATTGGGAGTCGTGGCCTTGTGGTTGCGATCCCACGAGCATCTATACCTTTGACTTTACGCAAGTGGCTACATCTGGTTTTCACCCCACCAAGGTGAGCGATCGAATGGGAAAAAAACTTGGCTACCAGGGAACCAAATACAGATTCTAATAGTTCTAGCCCCCGACCGTCTAGTCAGAGGAAGAAGAACTCGAACCAGGCGATCAAGCCTTTGAAACGGAAAAACTTACAATTTGGTGGGAAATCGTTTCTGTTCATGAAATCCTGCAAAGTAAAGAGACTAGTTTCTAGAACTTTGAAAGATTTACAAGTCATGTTTCCGCTCGTCTGGAAGGCCCTGCAAAATAGGAAAACAGGCTCGTTTTTTAGCAGCCTTATATATAGAATTGATGTTCCGTGGGCTGTGTGATTTGTGGCCGACCTCCATGGCGAACTTGACCAGGCCAAGTCGAGAACTATAGACCGCATCGCGGTTGCCCGTGACCAGTGTCCGTTTTGAACCTTGTGGTCATGGAAACGCCTGGGGTTTCATCTACATTGGGCTGCTCGAAGTTAGAGCATGTTTGCAAATCTCTTCGCTCGGGTCTGTATCACCCTCTCGCCGCTCCACCTGGTCACTACCCGAGTAGTTAGCATCGAAGGTGGTTGATAGGTGATCTTCGACTGGCGAATCGAGTCTCGTGGTTTGTAGTTATTTGGTGCTTGAGCTAGTTGGTTGATACATCGACCATGGTATGGTCATAGCACACATCATTTCATCAGCTTGCAAGCATCCTAGAGGGCCATGGGCCGAGAGAATCATTACCGGAACTTTTTTTCGACCAGAGAACACTATGAAGCGCGACCACCACTGATGCCTCCGAGGATGTTGGGAAACATTGTGCTCCCCCCTTCCCGAGTGACGTATTTCAGTAAAAAGTCATTGCTCCTTCGGTGGTAAAGGCGTGCCTCTACCAAGGAGTATTTTTGCAAGCTTACCGCATGACCTTTTCTGTTAATATGTCATCGTCAAGGGGTTGCTTAATTCTGAAGGTAGTCCGAGATCTAATCCATCCAGGCTGTACTCGAATCAAGCAGGGCAATCACATGATGGCCACTCGAGGTCGACGGCACCGAAGGAGGCGTTGCCTCCAAAGGTGTTGCCTCTGGTGCTCCTTTTCTAAGTAGAGCATCCCTTCCACGTCGGTCAAAGACCGCAGTGGGTGGTCGTGTGAATCCTTTTTTTTTTAAAGACTCTGACCATGATAGGTGTGCAAGAAGAGACTAGACGGGCCAGCTCATCGGCCTAACAAGTTATCCTTGCGAGGGATAGTGCTAGACTTCAAAGCCGATGAAGTGTCGCTCTAGCTTTCTTACTTTGGAGCATCGTCGTTGGCTGGCCCGAGCACTGGCGCCCTATATGTACTTGGGTTATGCCCAGTAGCGAGTTCCTCATCGCTAGTTGGTGTATTAACCCTTGTACAGGCGTTGCTCGTATTCCAGTTAACAGACCCTTATACTCTGCAATATCGTCTAATAATTAGAAAAAACATAACTAAACTATGTACCTGAGGAGATCGCTAGTTGGTGAGGTCGAGGTCGTTCTAGCCCTGATTTTGGATGCCCTTCTTGCCAGACAACCCGTACCATGTCCGTAACTTGTGGTCTTATGATGTTCTGAGCAAACAGTTTATTTTCCTGCTATCTGCAAAAAAGCAATTGTTCCTTCTTTCAGAAAAATTGAAGAGCGGAAGACCCTTTTTTCATGCTCCGGATGAACCTGCTCAAAGAGGGCTCATATCTAATTAGCTTTAGGTTACTCTTTTACCTGATTAGGGATCTTACCTTGTCGGCGGCTCTGAGTCATTCCGTTAAAAGAGGGGAACGCACGGGATGGTTGGCGAACCATCCTAGCACAGAGGGGGACTTTTTGGATGGCCCTGCAGTTGCCGGGGCAATTTTCTCCCAAGGCACACAGCCTAGAGTCTATCGTTAGGACCTAGCAGCGTGAAGGTCTCTGCAGCCCCTGGGCTCGTCTAGATCTTGCTTCATGGTGAACAACCCATAGCAACCCGAGTCATTAGAGCCAGGCTCGTCGGTTACGGTGGATCCAGCCATGGGTAGCCCAAACATACTACAAAAATTTACCAAGATGTAAAAAATGCACCCCCTACCTAGCACGCCAAATATCGAGGGTTAGTCCCTGACAATGATACTTGGGTGTACCTGATGATGGGCACGTGATCCACGATCTAGGGTCGTATGTCCTTTCTTCGTGCATGTGATGAACTCAAGAATACTAGCAGATATCCAGGTTCGGGTCTTTCTTGGGACAATAGTCCTACATCCTGTGTATTTTTTTATATGGGTATGAATGAACTGGATATCTTCTATCTCTTCTCCGTGTCTCCCTCCCATTATATATTCGAGGGAGAGAGGACTTACATAGGGACCCAAGCTAGACTTAGGCCTACCTAATCCTTCTAACCTATACCCATCGAGTGGCCGCATTCCACATGCCCTGTCGGTCTACAGGGTATGCGCCATCGATCCCACGCCATCCTTATCGCTTGGTTTGTCGGGTCCCGTCCCCACGTGTCGTCTGTGCTCCTGCAAAACCTACTGTCACGTTTTATTAGGCCGTCCCGTAGTGTTTAATGCTACGATACAGGACACGATAAGCCTGTGTTGATCATGCCTAGGTCCGCCCGGAAGGACGACCTGAGTAAGAGATAACACTTGAGTGAAAAAGTATGTAATAAAATTAGACTGATTAGACACATATCTACCCCGTGACCAGAGAAAACTGGTCGTGGAGTTTCCCTCTGAGACCCGAATACTGGTCAGAGAAACTAGTCGTGTGGTCGCTGACTGGACGCGTCGGGGGACCATGCTTCTGCCCAATCATAACGTGTAGAAAAGGTTAATATTTGACCGTCGTGGGTCCCCCTGCCAGGGGACCCTATTATTATTTTCACCAACAAACACTATAAACAATAAATTAGCAATAACATCTCTGAAGAATTGAAGGTGAGAAACCGAGAATACATATTTAAGGGGTCAAAGCTATGCAACTTCTAGCTTCTTCAAAATTAAAGTGACTCCGACAAGTGCAGTTGCGCTCGTGCTGCCCCACCCCACCGCGCTAGTGCTGCCACCAGACTTGGTGTGCCACCCTCCATCTCATGAGTGTGTGGGTGTTGGGCCACCGGAACGTAGTTACACATTTGGGTAATTGGGATTGGGTGTTAGGTGTTGGGTGTTGGGTCACTAGGAGCGTTGCCGACTTGTCGTGTTAGGTTTGGAATGTTAAATGTTGTCATGTTAGCCTTGGCCGCTTGGGCCACTAGGAGCTACGCTCGTAGTACTGAGAAAAAGACAAAGATTTAGAAGACTAAAGAAAATATGATATATACTAATTTTTCTAAAAGAACATTTAGATGTACATATCTACATACCTTAATAGGCTCGCCCCTGACCACGCAAGTCTCTTCCCCATGCTTATGAGTTGTGACTTGTGAGGGTGAGGCCCATGCTCGCATGCATGTACTGAAGAATCCTAGGATCCGTCTATGCATGAATCGATACCACGATTTTACTAGTTCAAAACACCGGCTTGTTTGGATGCATGGCTTGTGAGAGATTGGTGCCGCGCGTGTTTTTTGTGATGCAGAGTATCCCTGCATGCAGGCTTTGCATCTGCATGCAGCGCGACGACATGGCGCAGGAGCTAGCATCGGTGTGTGTGACTGTGAGTGTTTGCATGCATGCATGCATCCTTCGCTTGCTTGATTGCTGCGAAGTGACACGGCCTTCTGGCCAGCTGAGTCTCCACTACCTCATGCCTTCGCTTTGGCTGCTGGAACGTTTGTCACTGAGCTGAGCATATTCTAGTTGGCGTCGATTCCTTCTTGCCAGGCCTTTTTCCCCGTTCTTGCTTATTTTTTGTCAGAAAAAAAGAAAAAGGAAGGAAAAAACAATGTAGAAATTCTGGGCATACTCCATGCAGTACTAAGTAGCATTGGGTTCTGCATGCATTGTGTTGGAAAATCAGGCTACATATGGAAGGTATTGCAGTGTTCAACACATGCTTTTCCCCATCCCTCTCAGCTATAGACTCTCTTGAAACTTGCTTGCATGCATGTGATCGACACTGTAAAATGCGGTACATATAATATACTAGTACCCCTACTCCTACATGCTAACGGGTGTTCTCTCCAATGATAGCAGCATGATGATATGCAACACGAGCAAATAAACAATTGCAGCCTTTCTCTTCTGTCATGGGGTGAATCCTATTCTTATATACATACGCGCCAAATGGTGCATGCAGCTTTAATTAGGAAAGCAAGTAGCTAGAGAAGGGAAGGCCTTGTTCCGCCGAGCAGCAGGTAGCTAAGCTAAGCATACACGTCGTATATATTTTACACTGTTATTACCTCTTCCTCTGCAGCCTGCAACCAGAGCGGGAAAAGAGAAAAAGCTAGGAGGAGGAGAAAGAAATTTAAGGGGGTGAAGCTTCCATCCATGCCCAGTGAGCTGCGAGTGGAGTGCACATGGAAAGCCAGCTAGCATTAGTTTCTAGCTCAAACTAACCCTACTTAAAGAAGCCCTAATCCATTCCTGTCTCCCATCAGTCGCACAAACTGATAAAGCTGCTGCGGTTAAGTGCTCCCTGCTGACTGGCTTGATTATGATTAATTACTTATTGTTAAGTGTTAACTCCATCCACCTAAGTAGCGCAGTTCCACAGTTTGTTGTGTTGAGACATCGGTAGACGAGTTTCTTTGTTTCCAACCTGGTTTCGGGTTGAAAAATCCACTGAAATTTGCATAGAAATTCTGTAGAACAGCTTTGAATTAATTTTATATGTTGGATTGCCGCTAGTTATCGTGAGTTTCTATCTTCCAGGTAATTTCAAGCTAAGCTTCCTGCTATGACAGGGACCAGAGAAGTATTCGAGGTGGTTCTATTTAACAGGCGACTGAAAACAAAGAGCTTTCACAGTCAGACGTGTTTGAGTGGTTCGATCTCCATCCTACTGCCATCGCTGTTTCTCCTACCTCCCAACGCAATTGCACATCGTCTTCCTCCAGAGCCATGCCGCTGTCCACAGCACGTCTCGCTCCCCTGGCCCCTCCTCCCATTTCCAGTGGCTCCCCCGCTGTTGGATCCACTCCAACCGCCCGCAACCATGCCATGTCTATAGACGAAAATCTTAAACCCGTACCCGTGGCATTAGACACGATAGCAACTGGTAAGATTGCCATCCCTACTTAGCAAAGTAAATGAGCTGAGGCACAGAGGCAGCCAAGCAATACAGTCCCTTTAAGCCAATTCTGGTATATGTCATGTCGTTTTCCTCCAGGTACGGTCAATTAATTTCCCCGTTCCAATATACTACCAGTAACTTGTGTGTAGAAAGCATTGTTAGGCTATTTCCCACATTATTTTTTTAGATATTTATCTAAGTAAAAAGATAGTCCGTGTTTGGAGAAAAAGCAATTTAAGATGTGAGACAATGAACTTTCCTGGTATGATCAATTAATTCTGGCAAGTAATTTAAAGATATGAGATAATAAACTTGTTTCTTATAAAAAAAACTAGTTTTTAGTAATTTCAGATGATTGTGAGATAATAAAGAACCTTAAAAATACTTAAGAAACTAACTATATGCATGCATTATAGAATATGGACAACTGCAGTGTAGTTTTTTTTTTTGCTGACCCCAAGGTGCCTCGGAGTCCGTGTCAGTGCGTTTTACATTTCCCCACAAACATGCTTCCCACCGCCCTCAGTAAATGCCAAACCAATCAATCTGCAGTGCTGCACACACAGCAACATTCCAAAAACCATAATCTTGTTCCATTCTGTCCCTTACGATTCTCATAGACTGTACTAACAAACGCCAACGCTCGGCAGCTAAAAAGGTACAAACCAATTTTGTACTGTAACACTGCATGCATACTCTACAGTTACATAACCAAAGTAGGACAGAAAATGCTTGTCTCTCGTGCTTTGTGTGTGAAATTATGGGCCAAGACACGACCATAATACACAGTCATGTAGCATGCAACGACACAATACAATCACTACTACACAACGTATCACAATTGACACGGTATAGTCTATGGGAGACTGCCTGCAAATAACCCAACAAAAATTAGGTTGGACAGAGAATACCGACTAGAACAATTATTCATACGTATATTACAATAGACCGTTTGTAAACAATGGTATACAATACATGATTGATGAAGAGAGACGTCTACGATCACATGAGACAAAGCAGATAGTTGGGCTGGAGGCATTGGGAACACATTGCAAATAATTTGTTGTAGTTTGCGTCATTATTGTGTTAATGTATTGCGATCGGTTTTTATCCGGAACATTCTACCATATGTGTGGAAGGTGAAATGTCATGTAAATATAAATAGCTTGGTTTTATACCTGTATACATTATGCTTAGCAGGAGTGATATGATTGTGCGGGAGATGCTTAGGGTTTTCTCACATTTCACTTGCTCCACTAATTTCGTCATGGCATCTTCTTCATCATTGTCATACCTACCTCCTTCACCGCCTCCATCACCATTCAGTTGGCCATTGCCTATGGTTTCCTCCAACATCGACGAGAAGGCCAAGAACAACTAGGCGGCAACTCTCTTCGCCAAGCTAGGGTATGACAGTGACGAGGTGACGATGGCCAATCTTGCGGCTGGGGATGAGAAAGAGGCGCAATACCTTGAGGAGCTTATGGAGGTGGACGCTGAGCTTGAAGAAGAGGAGAAGGAGGTGGTCGAGACCAATAAGGCGACCGGGGATAAGGAGGAAGAGGAGGACCCTGAAGTCATGGAGGTGGACAACGACGAGATTGAGGAGGTGGCCAAGACTGACGACGAGCTTGAAGAGGAGGAAGAGGTGGCCATGACCGGCAATGAGGATCATGATGAAATTCACCCTGCCAGAAACTAGGACGTGAGTTGAAAGAAGAGATGGAGCACATATCGCAAATGATAATGTTGATTTTTTTGTAGCTAATTTTTTGTTGACCTATGATGATGAGGCAAATAATGAACTATGATGAAGTGGTGGTTCGTGCCACTATTGTACACTACTACAAAACCAGGCTTATATGCCGGCCTATTACTGCCGGTTCCTAATGAGCCAGCAGTGATGTAACATCACTGTCAGTTCATAAGCCGCATGTAAAGAATAAATCATCGTGACTTATGAACCAGTAGCGATAAGTGTCATCATTACCAGTCGATAGATTGAGCTGACAGTGATGCTCTGCTCCTTCATCACTGCTGGTTTAATCTAACAACCGACAGTGATAGCATAACATCACTGTCGGCTGGTTAAATGAGCCAGCAGTGATGCCCCCTTTCCCACCTTCTCCAAGCTCGAGCTAACAGACAGTTAGATCAGAACTTTCTCTCCCCCTCACAAACTCTCACATGTCAGCACCCACTTCATTCCTTCTCCCTCTTTGATCCCCCCATCACTCAAGATTATTTTTGGTCAAGAAGAAGGTCTAGATGAGCTCTCTCTAGCTATCCAAACAAAATCCCTTCTTTCCTCTCTATTTGCTCATTTGTATTATTTTTTGGGCAAGTGAACCCTGGATTTTTCCAAACAGCAAGCAAGCTTCTAGGAGCCTCTTGAGTTGAAGTAAGTTGAAATCCCCAAGTTAAATCTTATATTTAGCATTTTAACTCAAAATTTACCTTAAAAACTAAAGTTGATCTTATCCCTTATTTTGATTTTTAATGAATTATAAAATTTCACCATGATATTTAGGTATGTAGCAAGATCTAATTGTATTTTTGATATTTCATTTAATTAGCAAGATCCAATATAGAAACGTTATGTATGAGCGTATTTATTTTTCATGTTTCCTTAATGAGTCATAGATAATGGGTTGAATAATAAAGAAAATTTCTAAGGATGGCACCAATAAATACTCATCGAAAGCGGACGTGAAAGAATGTAAAAGGTGACTCCTCCAACTCGAGCCAATTGCTGATAGGAGATAACGAGATAATTTATTTGTTGGTGATCACAAAATCTTCTAGATGTTATGAATTTCGATTTACAATAATGATATAATTATAGATGGATAGAAGATGGATGTACAATGCGAGTCGTGTAAGCACAGAGTATAAGAACAGCATGGATTGTTTCCTGGTACAAGCTACAGTGCATAAGTCAAATATACAGTCTCAATACATACGCTGTCCATGTGTCGATTGCGATAACAAGAAGGAGTTTTACACCATCCAGCAAATACATTCCCACTTGATGCCAAGGGGCTTTATGCCTGGTGTCACGTCCCAAAATCCGTAATGGCGTGTTTAATATTAAACATGAGTCATTAGCTTCAAGTTCGAATTTGAAACGCTTTCGATCGCCAGATTGAAATTTGAATTGCGAATTCGTGATCAGATACTTCTAAGGATTTTAATCACGACATAAAAATTTCGTAGATTTTCGGAGCACATAGCACCTCAATTTGGATTAATGAGGTGGGAGAAAAGAAAATGAGAGAGAAAATTGAATTAGAAGTAAATTTGGGATTGATCACTTGCATGTGGGCCCATTTGAGTAGAAAAGATCTCTCCCTCTCACTCAAAAGGGGCAGCCACCCCTCTCTCTCTCCCACTCCCCACGTGCTCTCTCTCTCTCTCTCTCTTGTTGGCCGGGTACCCCACAGGAGCTCACTCCCTCTCCCCTCTCTCTCTCTAGCTCTCTCCCTTTCCCCCTTGGTTCCCGCCTCTACAAGCGAAACCGAGGTACGTATATGGTACCTACGCGACCACACGTTCGAGAGCTACTCATCCGTCCAATCCTTTTTCATTTTTCCGAAGGATTCGAGCCGGTGTTGATCTCTAACGGAACCTGAGAGTTAGCAGACCTCCCAGTTGGTTGCAAGCCAGTCGACTGCAAATGGATCTTCTAGAGGAAGCGCAGACCCTATGATACTATAGAAAAGTACAAGACCCAATTAGTGGCTAAGGGTTTTATGCAAAAGGAATGTGAGGACTATTTTGATACGTATTCTCCTGCTGTCAGATTGCCCACTATCCGCGTGCTCTTAGCACTAGCAGCTTTGCATAATCTCCTTATGCATCAGATGGATGTAAAGACCGCTTTCCTTAATGGAGAGTTGGATGAGGAGATTTATATGCAAGAGCCAGATGGATTCGTGGTAATAGGACATGAGGGTAAAGTATGCATACTAATAAAATCCATGTATGGTCTCAAACAGGCCTCTAAGCAGCGGCATGAAAAGTTTGGTACCACACTGACCTCAGCCGGCTTCTGTGTAATGAAGCCAATAAGTGCGCGTATTATCGTTATGGCGGGGCAAGGTGTCATTCTAGATTTATATGTGGATGACATATTGTTGTTTGGGATAGACTTGAAAATGATTAACCAAACCAAGTCTTTTGTATCTTAGAACTTCAATATGAAGGATCTGGGAGAGGCTTGATGTAATTTTAAATATCAAGCTACTAAAGGACGAGAATGGGATAGATTTAAGTCAATCCCATTATGTGAATAATGTGCTTACACGTTTTGGTATGATAGGTTGTAAGCGTGTAGCCACGCCATATGATCCAAATGCTAAGCTAAAGAAAAATATAGGCCATGAGAAAGACCAGTTAAAATATTCACACGTAATAGATTCTCTTATGTACTTGGTAGTGTAACTAGACCTGATATCTTGTATGCAGTATATAGGTTGAGCTATTATACGTTCAACCCAGGAGATGATCATTGAATATAACTGGAGAGGGTACTTAAGTACTTGAAGGGGGTAAAGAACCCAGGGATTCACTATTCTGGGCAGCCTACAGTCATAGAGGGATTCAGTGATTCCCACTGGATCAGTGAGTCGGATGATATGATGGCTACGAGTGGATATATTTTCACTCTAGCGGGCGGAGCATTGTCTTGGAGTTCATCTAAACAGACCATCCTTACTTGCTCTACGATGGAGGCTGAGCTAGTTGTGCTAGACTCAACCGTCGTAGAGGCAGAATGGATCTGATAGCTCCTTTCTGACCTGCCGATATTGGATAACCCAATTCTGGCTGTTCTCACCTACTGCGATAACTAAACCGTTCTGGTTAAGGTGAATAGTAGGAAGGACAATATGAAGACTTCGAAGTATATAAAACGATGACTCAAGTCGCTAAGGCATGTAGTAGAGACGGGTATAATCGTTGTGGATTATATTCAGTCTGAAAAGAACCTGGCAGATCCTTTCATAAAAAGAATGGTTAGAAAGATCATTCAGACAACATCAAGAGGAATGAGATTATTAGCCACTGATAAGGTTCACACCATTAGTAACTTATCCTAGTAGAGCGGAGATCCCCTGAACTAGGATCTAGAAAAACAAGCTGTGTGGACACAAGAGCAACTGAATCCCATTGGTTGCATTGCTCTTCTATAAGGAGGGATGAGCGAACAACTCTTAATGAATTTAGTGCCAAATGGCAATAGAGATCGTCCTACAGGACCTCTAAGAGAATTTACCTATATGAGTATGATTGTGTAGTCGCAATCATAGAGAAGCTAGGTACTTCTCTACATGATACTCATGAATAATGATACTCGGACAAGACCATAACATCCAACTCGAGAGCTAAAGGTTTGACAGCCTAGTACATAATTTTATATGGATGGAAGCTTTTACACTAAGATAGAGGATCAAGATGTAATCCTCCTCTGTCTGTTCGAGCCAAAGTCTATATTACTGGGTATTGTGTTCAAATCCGGAAGGTACACTCTACTCAAATTATGTATATAAGATCGGATACTTCCAACATTAAAATTTGGTGGGGAATGTATATTTCAGAAATTTTAATATGAGAAAATTTCATTTGTGGGCCAAATCGTAGCAATCTGGCTGGGCCTTTTTCTTTCTTTGCTTGGCTCAGGCCTGCAATCGCCCAACAAAAATAGCAACTAGCTGCTAGGGTTTGGAGCTCAGGCACCGATTGAGAATGGGGATTGGGAGCACCTGGTCGGAGGCTCAGTGGCAGCGGTGAAACAGCCATGCTCGAGTCCTTCGCACGTCCGTGGGGGGGGGGGGCTCTGTGGCGTGACTGGAGTCGTTGCTAGCCGTAGGATCCGCCCTGGGCCACTCGATTGGAGGGGATGGCGCATGCGATTTGGAGATGAAAATCGCCAGCCTCGACGTGTGTGCATGGGGAGCTTCCCTTTTATCTACTTCCCCTCCTCTCATCGGTGGGCAGAAATTGAATCGCATTTTTCCTTTCCCCTCTGTTCCTTCTTGGTTCGCAATAGCGAGATTGAGCCCGAGGTCGTCTCGTGCTTGATTAGTGCGCTTGGTGCTAGGAAGAAGTTGTTGGTGGCTGGAGCTGCACAGCTAAGACTCTCCCACACGTGTAGTCATAGTGTTGAGAGGCTTTGTATCTCCATTCTCCTTCTCACCAGCGGCAACGACGGGCGATAGGATTTCTAGATCTACGACTTTTGAGTTTCTCTGTGATTCTTTTATCTCCTCCCTTGTTCTAAACAATATGGTTGTATGTGCTTTAATGATCGGTGATGATTAAATGCACTGAAACTAGGCTTGTTATCTGAGTACAATATATGTAGATCTGTGTAGTTCTCTGATAGCTTGATTGGCATAGGCAGTTGCTGAAGGTTGTGATTTGGTGCTCTCTCATCGGTCTGTATACCAATTTTTGGGACTCTTGTTCTCAGTACTCCCTGTTAGCTTTGATCCCTGGACTAGTGCTGATATAATCTTTGGTTCAGGTTAATCCTATTTTGTTTGATATATTAAAGAGCAATAGAACTTGATGGTTCAGTAATTGTCATTCTTGCCCTGTTGGTATGCTGCTTTGTAGATTCTTGCCCAGTTTTTATGTGCCGAATGAACAGCTTGGGAGCAGGATTTTAGTTATTCTGGGCCAGATGTTAAGAACCATCTAAGAATAATTTTTGTAACTACTTTCTGTTCAGTTCATTATTTTCCATGATGAATGGTGTCTTTTCTTCTAAACTGTTGGCACTTTCATGTAAGATCATGTTCGTTAAATATGAGCTGTCAAGCTATTTTATTTTTATATGTGGGATTGTGTCCATGCTCTTATTATCACATTTTGTACAACAATTGCTACATCAGTCTATGAACCAGAGTTTTTAATCTCGCAACTGGTACAACAGAAATGAACAAGAAAGAGCATAGTCCCCAGAGTTGGTGCAACTACACATCAATTTAGTCTCGTAAGGGGACTCCACGGTTCCTCAGTCCTTCCAAGAGATCTTTGCTTCATCCATCAGAAGATGTGGACAATATCATAGGCAAATCTGCTCATGTCAAGGATGAACTCGAGCACAAAAGTTGACAGTATAGCTATTTAAAGCCATAAGAAAATTGGGGAAATAATTGCATGTTTTTATCATATGCAAAAGAAGCACAATGAACTACATCACACACCACAATGCATCGTAGACATCCTTAGGCAAAGTGCCTACAAAAGTATAATCTCACAATACTTTATGTCCGTGCTATGTAGGATTTGTCATTTGTCAAGTCCCTACACAATTACACCTTATCAATTAAGCTGTTTAAGTTAATTTAAATGATGCTGGACGCCTGGGACTGCGTACCAGAAACCAAATTAAGCCTATCAACCCACACATACAGCAAACAATGCAATTAGAGGAATATATTTAGAAGTTAGAACAGGCTTAAAATATCAAGGATACGTCCAAAACAGCACAAAGGACTGCAAAATACAAAGAAAAACATGTTACAACATTATCAAAAAAACACAATCAGGCAAAGCTAATCATTAGAAATTACTCAGAAGTCAGAATAGAAGCAAATATGCAAAGTTGATGCTTGTTCCAACTAAATTTTGGGTTTTATCACCATACTGAAAACCTAGCAATTGCCTCTGACAACGAGGTAAACCTTGTTGATGCCATACTATCCCTAGCTTCAAGACTTTTAACAGCTGGGTAGAAGTAATAGTCATTTCAGGGGAAAGGTAATAGAGTGTTCTAGCTTCGATGGCTTCCAAAATCCTAGACATGCTTCCATGCTACTCAACAATGTAAAATATTGATAAACACATCAGAAATATAAAATCCACATAAATGGCACTGCATGGTCTTGACATGCTTACTATGTTCTTGAACTTCTACTGAATGATAAAGGTATGTAATAAATTTCTACTAGTTTTTCACAGCTCCAATAAGGCTTACCATAAGGCCCCCAAGGACTCCTTCAATCATAATCCTTTTCCAACTGTCAAAGTAGGTATGAACCGAAAATTTGGCCTTCACCAAAAGCCCGAGAGATGCAACCATCATCACAAGAAAGTATAACACAAATCCCATCAAGCCTGTAAACCCCCAGATTCCAGCAACAACTCCACTAATGATAGACAAGAATGTCCGGCTGCAAGGCACAGAAAATTTCCTCAAGTCAGCTTGGTGCATTGGTGTGAATGAGTAAAAAAAAATTATATGGATAACGCCAGATGAGGTTATGGAAAGACTGATAACAATGGACATGTATTCAATCAGTATCTAGTTGGGCAGGAAGTAGAAAAGAATGCCCTCACTTCAAAACTTTCAGAACTTTTAGGCGGTGAATGAAGCCCACTAAGGGTGTTGCAGAGTGTCCACTTATCACTACAATTGAGTAGATCCTAGCATAGGTATGACAAAACTACAGATTTGAACCTATGTTCGGAGGATCAAGCCAAAATGTCTTGTGGTATAGCACATGAGACGCATATGGACACATGGTACCACTCAACTCCTCTCCTTTGCTCATTTTTTTAATCTATTTCTCAATTCAACCTAAATAAATGGTTACACTCGACCGCTCTCTTTTGCTTATTTTTCTGGTATACTACTTCTCAGTTCAGCTAAATGAAGCAAGGGTCGGAGTCTCAGTCACAAAACAACGAACTTCATCTATTTGCCAACAGAACACTGCGAGTACAACTTCAGACCCCAGCAAAGCGGTTTAACTCGAAAGAACTGGTAATAGATAAAAATGCTCAAAAGTTTGCTTTTCGTAACACTTCAAAATTGCATGTTTGAACAGTTGATTGAGAAATCCCACTCCAACAGTCTCGTTGCCACTTCTTCCAATTGCAGTACCAAATACAGTGACTTCTGTAGTTCTAATCATAATTCTAGTGCCAAAAATATTTTTATCCTTGCCCTGTCAATCAGCAACATGTAGTTAATAATTTGATCCTACACTGAGAATCCAAGTTACGAACTTGCCTCTAAACATAAAGCAGCAAGATCTTGGCAGTAGGATGAGACTTTCAGGTCGCGCAAAATCGAAATCGAAATCAAACGAAACCTAGATAAGCCTACTGACCAGATCAGATCAGATTAGGAAACCAATTTTTTTAAGGGAGAAAAGGACGGGAGGAACCTGTAGTTGATGGATTTGACGTTACTGATGAGGTTCTCCGCGTGGAAGATCGGGATGTCGCCGGAGACCCCTCCGCCCGCCGCCGCCATCTTCCTGGTCAGTTCGAGCTGTGGATCTGCGATTCTGCGGTATGCAACTCTTTGCATATACACCCTCGAGTATTTTTGTTTCGTGTCCGAGGACGCCACTTATCCTTTTACTTGTTTTTTTTAAGATAACGACTTCCCCTTTTACTAGCTGACTCCCGAACAATGTCCTTATTTACTCGTGTACAATGGCATTCAATCAAGGAAAAACGTACATATATTTCATAAAGCCATATGTTTCCATGGTTACTAGTTGAAATGTCTGTACTTTGCAACGGAGAAATACATATTACGCTGATCCAACGCCATCGACTTTTCTCAGTGCATCCATTGCGCTTCACATTGTCTCGTCTTGTGCTTCTACTAATGTGCTTCTCCTGCACCAGTCTCTCAGTTTTACGACTATGCGTGACCAAATCTGATATAGATTGTGCTATGGTTGAGCTGTATCGTGTAGAGAAATAGGTTGAGAAGAGTTAATTTGTTAAAAAGAAAAGTGTTTGATTGGTTGTATTTATCTAAACAGACTGAGCTAAGTTTATATTTGGTTGACTGAATCTGATACCGTATGAGTGGATGAGATTGTGATTAGTTACTTATATAAAATTGATTTTATGATCCTGAGAAGTGAATCCTTCTACATGTCTATATCCAAGTAAGGCTGCGGAGTAAAACTCTTCACTTCCGCGTCAAGATGAGGTAGTATATTTGCACCCACTAAATCATACTGTAATAATAGATGCAACTCAACGGACTTTTTTTTTTCAGAATTCTACACATCAATTGGGCCAAGATGAGAAGATCTGAGGAACCAAATACGCCCTACGGTGGTTTTGTGAGGATTGTCTAAAAACCTCTGAAATACATGAGATTGTGCATCTTCTGCTCAAGAAAACTGATTACTTGAGGCTATGATCTCAAACATTTAGTCAGTCGTCAGTAACCTCTGAAAAATTGTTCAGAGGTTCCGCATTCCAGAACCCCAGAACCACCGTGAAAAAGTGCGGATAGTCCGCAAAAATGCGGAGGTTCCACATAAAAGTGCAGAGGGTCCGCAGTTACTATTTATCTGGCGCGTTGAGGCTTGTAAAATTCATAATTAATTCAACCGAACTCCAAACGATGTGAGACCAGTTGTGTTAACTTTGTATGAGTGTGAACTACGTGTTAAAAATGTTGGAAGTCCAGAAAATATTTTTGAGAATTAGTGAGTTAATTAAATGTGTTTTGGCTTGTTTAGGTCACGGTTAGTTGTTGCCATGTCCTAAAATTAAGAAACCACTTTTGTTAGACTTGTATTAATATGCTCTACACATTAAAAATATTATGAGCCATGAGATAAGTATTTGAATTCCGTTGGTTAATGAAATACGCGCTGAGGTTTAATGAGTTATTAAAATGGTTTCAATCTTTAACATTTCGTAATTAATTGAATCTAAACCCCTTATATAGTGTATGACCATGTTTAGGTAGAGTGTGTCTAGTGTTCAAGTTGAATCGATCAACGAATCGGCGAAAACACATTTCCTGTCAATGTCCGGAGTGTCCGAAAAAATGTCCGGAAGGTCCGCATAAATGTGGAAGGTCCGGAGAAATCTCCGGATAGTCCGAAGAATCCCTGAGTTGCGCAATGTTCGGATGTTCCATATAATTTTGCGGATAATCCGCATATGTCCGGAGGTTCCGCACTTTTGGCAACTTTTCAAATTGGTTTAAATCCCAATTTTGTTCTAGCTAGCATGTTTGCAATTTTAACATGTTTTGCGCATCTTATGGCATGCATTGTGGCATTTCATTCATACTCATGGCATTACACGTGTTATTCTTTTAGAGAACGCCGATCTGACGATTCCGACGAGCGAGGACAATCTGGAGGCACCCCACCTTTCTGATCTAGGGCAGCATGGTAAGCATCTATCATATTGCATCTTTGTCGTATTGAATGAAGTCTAAATATTGATAATCTATCATATTGCACCTTTGTCGTATTGAATGAAGTCTAAATATTGATAAATTATGCTTATGTATAGGTTTGCATGTATAGGAAGTCAATGTTGGGTTTTGATGGGTAGATCCTATGTTGAATTGCATTGTCTCTATCTTGATGTATTGTTGATCCATATCCTTGTAGCCTGGGTTTAATCATGCTAAGGTCTAACCTCATATAGGGCGTCCTACTCGTCTCTGCTCTCTGAACTAGTAGGGCTAGCACATAAATGCTGACTTGAGAATAATGCTTTCTCTCTGAACAGGTAATCAGTAATGAAGTCATAATAAGGTCATTTGCTAGAGCCACTGTGCCTAATAGTTTTTTGCAAGAACATTCTTTAGTGTTAGTGTGGTTTGTAGTATATCATTTTTGCATACTATCTGAAATTTAGGACTGCTATGACATGGTATGTTGTTCATCGTGGTTGTCAAAGTGGAGTGTTCTATAGTTGGGAGGAATGCCATGTACAAATTAATGGATTCAAAGGAGCATGTTACAAAGGATACAAGTCCAAACATGAAGCTGTTGCGGCATACAACAGTTAAGTCATCCAAGTCAAGCTAAAGTTGGCTAACTTTGAAAATAAGAAGAAGTATGATTTCACGTGTAAAGATGTCATAATCCTTGTTCTAGTTGTAATCATCATTATTGTGCTATATAAAATGATGTGACTTGTAAGATCAATGTGTCAACTATCAGTACCTTTATGCCTATTTTGCTATGTAAGATGTGACTTTTTTTTTTGTTAAATATGGTCGTAACGTACTTATTTACAAGATTGTATGTGTATGCATTCTATCTATCGACTCCTTCATAGTTATCTCACTCTTTCGACAACCTCCCTCTCTCCCTCATCGGCTTTATCTCTATCTCCCTCCTTTCTCTACTCTTTGTATGTAGAATACTCAACCGCTAGTCGTCATCGTATGCAGAACTCTCAGGAAGGGATGGCATCACCAACCGCCGATCCAGCCCAGGTGCTAGAAGGAGATGTAGTATCGCCGTCAAGAATTGAAGAAGGTAGCCCGAGCCACTACCTCAACCTAGACCAAACAGACACTTGTGGAGGCGATGAGGTAATCCATAAGTAGATGAATGCATTTGTTCTACATATTATCATATACGTTCTCAATAGTTTTTTCACTTATACGCAGATGCTTGATACTCTGGAGGGTCACGACAATGAGAAATCCCAGAAGCGACATCGTGTTTGAGGTCCCTCGAAGATGCATACGTGACAATTTGTGATCACGGAGGTCTCACCAGCAGGGGAGCCAACTATACTGAGAGAGTTCTAGGGCCATACAAGTCAGTCTGTGAGATTGCTGTTAAAGATCACGTGCCCATCAGCTACATATTGTGGACTAGTGAATGAGGTGATCCGCATGTGGTTCCTGCTCGATCAAGAAAGACATCTTGTTGCTCAAGATATTAGAGAAGTTCGACTTCCCTGAAGAGACAGATATGGAAGTAGTCAAGCATAAGATGCTAATGATCACGAACCTTTCATTTAAGAACTGGAATGGAACACTAATTAGAATGTATGTATAGAAAGGTACAACACCAGATTTCCGCAAATGGCTGCAACTGGAAGATCATTGGTAAGCCTTTGCGGAGTACAAGTTGCCGGAAGAAGCACAGAGGTTGAGTGGGGTGAACAAAGCAAACTCGAAGAAGAACATGTACCCCCACAAAGTTAGTAGTCATGGGTACGTGATGAAAGAAAGGCAGTGACAACAACAGCTAGATGAAATGCTAGAGAGAGGTGTCACGCCTGAGATGGAGGGCTGGAGCGAACGATCGACACACTTCCTTTTTAGGAGGGGTGCTTCTTACTCATTTGATGGAAGCTTATCCTTTATGATCTCCAAAGATCAGAAAGGGACACAAGATCTTACAAAAAAGCTTGCAGAAGCCCACGAGCAGTTTGCATAAGGCTCTTTCAAGCTAGATAGGAATAGGGATGAGCTCACCTTGGCCTTGCAAAGATAGAAGCACGGTGGTCACACACGAGGCGTTAGGGTGATGGGTTGGAAATATGGATGCCCAGGTGACGTTGACAGCTACAAGAGTCGAAAGAGATCCCAACCAGAGCGAGAGGCAGAATAAGCTAGGATGATGAAAATGCTTGAGCAAGTGCTAAAAACAGAAGAGGGAACATACAGAAGAAAAAATAGCACAAGTAGTACGACAAGCCCTCGTGCGTGAATGAGGTGCCATTGTGAGCAAACAGGAATGGCCAATAGCGTCTCCTAATGTTACGCGCTCCAGCCCCGATGGTCGTTGGAGTAGTTGTGCATCCATGAGAGTTTCGGGAGCTGACTCCATCACTTATCTTGTGGATCTCATCACAGCACGAACACCATGTAAACTACACATTGGTGCTAGGAACATTACCATCAAAGTGACTTTCGGCGTGGCTTATTCCCATGGCTCCCATAAATGTTTGCACGGATGTTCGATACCGGGGGGCTATGCCGTGGTCAAAGTAGACGAGACAGTTGATCAATACCGCCATGTTGAGGTGGACTACCCTGCAAAGGAGGGGGGCAAACACTATAGGAGAGAACTAGCACACATTCATCGCGTGAGAGAAGATCTATATAGTGTTTCCACCAGGGACAACTCCAGAGAATCTCTACTCTCTACTACACCTTGGGCCGCCGTCGCCTCAAAGATCTCCCTCTCCTTAGCCATCTCCCAGAAGAAGTCAACCTCCTCAGACATCGCCTCGAAGAAGTCCATCGCTCAAGAAGCCAGCACCATCAAGAAGCCATCCATCAGCTCGAAAAACAAGATCAAGTTCTGCAACATCCAAGCAGACAACATCATCTAAGAAGTCAGTGGTATGTAAGAAGTTGGCAGAACCCAAGGATGTCTATTCACTCGCTGTTGAAGAAACCAAAAAAATTATGGACGCCAGTGTCACATCTCATTTCCATTCTCCACCACCCCCACCGAAGCCTGTTCTGCCTGAAGATGCCTTGAATTTTTTCATGAAAATGACCAAAGCTAAACAGTCAGGGGTGGCTTCAACTGAGCCACCGACTGATTATGAACATGTCAGCAAGAAGCAGCCAAGAGCAAACCAGGCCTACTCATTAAGGACGCTCTAAGCATTGCAGGCTTCCTAGCTGATTCAAGAATAACAGCAGAGGAACTAACACAGCTTACTGTGGAGTGGATATATCAAAGTTGGATGCTACATGACTATTTGAGTTGAGCAAACCTTTGGTCAAACCAGATATAAAAAGAAACCTTATAGCTCAAATACGTCGATTACATCAGTGGTACTTGGAGAAATCCTGGCAGGGTTTTCAGGCATTCCCCGTAAGATACAGAGATGAATATTTCCTCAACGGGGACGACTTCTTCTGGTTGGAATTCTTGCACTTGTATGAACTGTACAAGGAAGATACCCTTGATGTGGCTATAGTTAGAGGGTGGACTCTGTAAGTGACTTATGTATATAATTCACGTTATATGATCTTGTACCTTAAAATTGCATAGCTAACTTAGATAAGAAAGTAGGATTCATCGATCCTGGGCTTGTGAACTAGAAACTTGTAACGAAGAATTCAGATTTCACCGAGGACTACTTATTGAAGTGTCTGCTTCATCACCAATACAAGAAATTCATACTCTTACCCTACAACTATGAGTACGTATTTGCACGCCAGGGCATTCTCATTTTATCGACAACTCGATTCTAGTACTAATTTGCTATGATAACATATTCTGTAGTTTTCATTGGATCCTTTTTGTCATCCACCCAGACTTGAACAAGATCATTATCTTGGACTCACAAAAGAGAGATAAGACAATTTACTAACACCTCATCGACATGCTAAATAGGTTAATTTGATCATTTAATATTCTTGATGATCGCATCTAAGTTTAATTGGTATTCATATTCATGTACAGGGCGTACACAAGATACCGCAAAAAGAGTGTTATCCACTTTCCATTTAGGAAGCGGTATGATGTAAGAACCGATTTTTTGGTATACAATCCATATTCATGTCTTGCATTTCCTACTGAATAAAAAGATTTAATTCACTCCACTGATGAATCCTTTTTCTCTTGAAGTGTATGAGGCAGCCACCCGACAACAATCTCTGTGTATTTTATGTTCTTACTATCATGCATGCATTCAACCCAGATGGAGACATTGTTAGGTTCAATGATCTTGAGGTATGAAATAACATATTGACGTATTTGTTAAATTTCTACACGTGTTCAAGGACTAATTCTTTGATTCTTCAAACATAGCACTCCAAACTACGCACAAATGCGTTACAACCTATAGAAATACATGCCCTTCAAGAACAGATGACCAGGTTCTTCTTGGAACATGTTATCAACCCAAACGACGACTTTCATGAACCGATCATGTCGTGCACGCATGAGAGACCTTCAGATGACAACATACCTTTTAGTAGAGAGTATGAGATAAGGAGGAAGGCTACCAAGGGGCTTGACAATGTATTATATTTCACCAATTGACACAATATTAATGAATGATATTAATTACTATTTATTAATGAATGACATGAATTACTATGTATGATGTGAAGTTGGTATAGTCGAATGACTCTTCGATAGAATGGCCTTCCAATGATGATGCGAAGGAGGAGCAAGAAGCAGTGGCTAGTAAGCGTGCCTAGGAGGAGGATAAGAGGCTAGCCCGTTAGTTGTGCACTGCGAAGGAGTAAGAAGCAGTGTCCCGTAAGCGTGTCCAAGAGGAGGAGGATGAGAGGCTAGCTCATCAGCTATGCACTGCGAAGGAGCAAGAAGCAGCATCCCTTAAGCGTGCCTATGAGGAGGAGGAGGACAAGAGGGTGGCTAGTCAATGTGATATGGAGGAGGCTGAAAGCTCAAACCGTAGAGGCGTTCAGGCGTCATACTTCGATGTCTTTGACACGCCGACGAGCCTAGAGCATAGGCGACGCTGCGGTCGATCAGGTGTGGCTGGGTCCTCCGCTCCACCACCATCGGCCTCCTGGCTTCCCCGGACATACACACACCATCAGTCGTCAATGCGGAGACGCGATCCTCATCGCGGGAGAGGTAGAGGGATATTGGACTGGCTCAACTCGACCGACTTTTCAAGGGGTGACCTGTGAGGACTATTATGTATATATGTGTGTTTATCTATGTCTGACTTGTAATATGTGTTCATTACTATGTATTAATGAATGTGCTTTTACTATTGATTTACAGTAAATATATGTATCATTGTATGCATGTATTAAGAGAGAGACAAAGAGATCGATGAGAGAGAGACAGAACAGGGAGGACCGAGGAGGGAGGAGAAGGAAAACACTGCCGACTGAAACCTTCAGCCGGCAATGATTCCAGCGAACCACTGCCGACCGAAGGCTTCAGCCGGTAATGATACCTTGGGTATCGCTGCCGACTAAATCTTTTAGCCAGTAATGGTAACCCCCTTCACTATTGGTTCACCAAGCCAGCAGTGATAGTTCTCGACTATCACTACCTGTTACTCACTATTTGCTCCAAAACTGACAGTGAAAAAGGTTTTGGAGCCGACGATGAAAGATGTTTCTACAGTAATAGTAGCTATTTCGCATCTTCTTACACTCTATCTCATCCTTATTTGAGAATGAGAGAATTAGAAAAGGTGCGTAATGGCCACAAAAGGTGAAAACAATAAGATGTGGAGTAAGACCATTTTAGTTCAGTACATGCTATCAGTGTTATAGGATAATTGTTTGTAATACGGAACCAATTGTTACCGGTTTCATAGGAGACAGTTGTCTAACATTCTGCAATATCTTATTTATACTTTCATATATAGACAGTATAAAAACCGTGTGTTTTATATCTTTTTAGCCGTCTATACTCAATGAATTTTGCAATTGCTCGGAAAGGTGTAGACTTTGTCAGCTCACCTTTGTAGCTGCAGCATTTCTCTCGCCCCCCCCCCCCCCCCCGCCTTCTCTCTTTATGCACTCTCTCTTCCTTGTATAAAAACACCACCCTTTTCTCCATTGTCTTCTACTTCTTGCGCTCACAATAAGCTAGCTAGTAAGCTCCCCCATCTCTCAAGAAAATGCCTCATCTTCTTGCTCCTCTTCCTATCCCAATGGAGCTCGGCGCCGTCACCTGTGATACTGCTGCTGCTGTCTGGCCAGCATTTGGAGACCCAAGAGAGGAGTCGAAGCAGAACAAGCCTCACAGGTAGGCGAGGCCAGCCGGCCGGCGAGCAGCTCGTCGCATTGAGCTCTCGCACCACTCTGCTGCTTTGCTCTGCGAACTGCGTGGAACATGGAGGCGTGCGGTGTGAGTGCGTGGGGAATTGAGGCGTCATGGTCCGAGATATACATCTCTAGGTATCTTCGTCTAATTATTAGCCATCTAGATTATTTTTCCCTTTGCATTTCGATTGTTTTCTGTTTCCTTTCCCTTTTCTTTTGTATTAGAGGCTGTAAGTGACGCATTGTTGGCGTGGAACTTCCTTGTGATGTTAGACATCGATCTTTGACAGTCTTCTTGAGCGACATTGCTATTAAGAGAGTTGGAGGAAGTTTATTAGCCTGGAATGCATCAGTTACACTTTGTAATGTGTGCATGTAATCTCTCTGTTCCTTGTATTCTACTACTGTTCACTATTGTTTAGTATAACAACTTAAAAGTGCATCTATGTTTGCTTCTTATAATTTAGTGCTTTTCTTCTTTTTTTACCATTATTCGTGTAGTGCACTGAAACAAGTATCTGAAACTACCAGAAAGTCCCCAAAGTATAGCCACATTTTTTGGCATAGAACTTATCTTTGTTTCGGACTTTGTGTTTCTCTGTCTGTCCTCCACCTGGACACGAGCTAGCCGCTTGAAGCATGTATTTGTGTATAAATATTAAATGTACGTACACATATATCATCATCTCAGAAGTCTGCCCAGCAGCTCCCTGCTGTTGTTTTTTTTAATAAAAAAATCCTCATTCGTAGAAGCCAAATTCTCCATCCCCACAGGCTCACTCAATGTATACATCCCAAATGCAGTCTCAGAAATACGCAGTTGTGTTTAATGCTCCTGTTGGCACCTCAATCAATTGGCGTTAGAGTCGACATTCCTTCTTCTAAACCAGCACGGCAGCAGGAATCTAGTGCGGTACTACCACCCTGAAGCCTGAAGCAAGATAAGATGGAGAAGAGGACTCAGGCTGGCTTGCACACATGCATCTATGGCAGCCCTTGCTGCGTTCTAGATGGTCAGGGGCCATGAATGCATCTATTTCACATGTGTAGTGCTCTGCCCTCTGGTAATCTGATTGGTCGCCCTTGGTACTGCACTGCTTGCTAGTCGCTTGAGGCCTCGATGCTGTGTGGTCTTTGCATCGATCCCTGCAGAATGGGGCTTGAATCAATCCATCTTGCAAAGCCATTAGCACTTCCACAGTTTCATTGTTCTCCGCCATTCAAACTTTGGCTGCTGATGCTCTGGAGTAGGGAATATTCAGCGGCTGTGCAGGGTCTAATGCATGCAACACCACTGTGCCTCATTTATGGAGGAGGCCTCCTTTATACCTTTGCTTTCGATTGGTGTGGCATGGCAGCACTCGCTGTAGTACTATACTACTCCGTGCTGCATGCTGCCTCTGCCCTTGCCCTGCCCACAGCTGATCAGATCAGCTCAGCTCCCTGGGGCCATGGATGGAAGCAAGATAGAGAGGTAGAGGAAGGAGCATAGGATAGCCATTGCAGTATACAGTTAGAATATACCCCTACTAGCATCTCACCCTGTAGCTATTAAAATCTCTTGTCCTATCCTACCGTCCTACCTTGGCTGCCTCCGCTCCCCTGCTTGTAAAAGTTGTAAGGTTGCACTTGTGGGTGGCGCACTGGCGCTCATGTGAGTATGTGACTATGTGAGTGTGAGAGAGTGAGGCCTTGGAAGAATGGGTGCAAGAGGTCAAAGTAGCTGGGGAAGAAGCTGTGACTGGCCCCTGTGTATCCACAATTTGTTGCTTAACCGTGAAACGTCGAGGAAGTACATCGAATACACTCATCCTACTTAGAAGTGCAGATCGCAATTTTGAGCTGCTTAAGCCAATAGGCCATCACTATTAGCAGCTAGTTGCATTGTGCACTACTTTTTTTTTTTTTTTTGAGGGAAACTGGAGGGAACGAGTCCCTACAGATTTAGGTGTGCATTCCTTGCTTGCTTGTTTGTGGTATCAGCATCGAACGATGTTTCTCGCTGGGACTACTGTAAGTGTATGGACCATATTTGTTCCATCATTGCACAGTGAGGTGTAGCGTGCTACAATGCCGACACTCCAGCGGCACTGTGTAAGACGGTGTGAGCCGTGACCACCTAACAATAACGTGGTACTATTATATATGAATATGAATAGTACGTAGTATATCACACTGCTGCCCCTACCTAGGTACTGTAAATGGAACTAATGATGTGTCACATTCGACATATCCAACCAAACAACAAACCCGGACACCGTTGTTCAGCTTCCCACACTTCCATGCGGTAATTTAGCAGCAGAACCTTTTCGGTTCTTTGCATTGTTATTGGTGTGAAATTGGAGCAGTAATACATGCATGCACGCACAAAAAATAAAGTAGCAGAGCCACGGATCGGCTTCGATCCGCTACTAGTAAAGAAGATCGAGTACTGAAGGTGTGAAACGCATGCATGTTCTGGAGAAGCGTCGAGGGATCGACACTTGATACTGCAGGCTAGCGGCGCTAGCTACTAGCGCCATTGAAGGACGAGCAGAGCAAGAGCTTAGCAGCATCTGCGGATGTGCACGCGCGTACTTGGCGCCCCGACCCCAGCTACGCCGAGGGGCGGGAGGGACAGCATCTGCGGGTGTACACGCGCGCTTCGCGCTCTCCCTTCCAAAGCCGCTTGTTCCGCGGATCTGCGATCGATGCGCGCGCAACGCGACGGCGTGGGCTCAGCTCGACCACCAATGTTGGGCCAGCCCCGCCCGGCCGGCCGGCCGGCTGTCTCTCGCGAGGTTTCAACCGGCTAGATTACCATGCTTACTGATTACCCACTGTGCAACCTCACGGAAAAATGAAATTACCTAATGCCGTATGATGTGAGTGTACTGTGTACTGCAGAGATCAGCGATACAGTGACTTGCATGCGGATCGAGCAAAGGAGAACAGATGAGATACCACAGGAGCATGCACATTGCTCATGCATGCATGTCAAGTCAGACAACCATGACGCTTTATTTAATAATACATATTTTTTTTACGCAACCTATGTAATTGAGGCATATTGTGAGTGACGATCAATACCAATTGTCCACGTAGCAATTACTTTTCAAAGAAAACATTTAAAAAACACACGTAGCAATTTCTCCTCTATCCACTACTATAGAACACCATATATGTAGCGTTTTATCAGTATCAATTCAATAAGAACCGCTATTGTAGATGCATCAGTGCCTGTTCTCAAAGTACCACGTGCAAACAACGACTGAGGTGTAAGAACCGGCACTGATAGTCACTATTAGTGTCGATTCCAGCAACAAACCGGCACTGATAGTGACTATCAGTGCCGGTTCCACATACCAAACGGCACTGATACTGTTACAGTATAAAAGCTCATCTTCTCCCTCAGCTCGACCAGAACAGAGCCACTCGAGCCCAAACAAATAGTGCCGCCCACCATTTTTCTTGCCGTATTGTGGTTGGAGGAAAGATTTTTGCGTTGAGGATTCCAAATTTGGAGGAGTTAACTACTCTAAGGTTAGTGAGATGGTTTATATTTTATTTTTTGATAGATTAATTTGGTAGATTGCTCTCAGGTTGATGGTTGGTGCTTGTTATGTGATTATGGATTTTGAGATCTAATTTAGAAAAAGTTTGTAACTTTGTCATTGTTAGATGTATAGAGATGATCTACATTTATTCTAAGTTGGATTTAGTTGCTAGATTGCTCTAGGTTTGAATTTAGGTGGTTGTTTCTTAGTGTTGAATTTTGGAATGAGCAAGAGCACAATTTTGTCATTGTAGATGATTTAAGAGTAGATTAAAGTCACATGTAAATAGATGTGGGTGCGTAGATTAAAATCCATGGGCAATTGCAAAATTGCCACTACTTGAACCGTTATTGCGATTAAAAAATTACAAAAATACCACTAGAACTGTCATTTGAGTGGCATCCTTGCCAAAAAAAAAAATCAAGAAGGTATTTGCAAATGCTCCTAAAATCTAGATCCAATTTTCTAGTATGTGGATTGCATATATTTTTAAAGTCTTGAATTTAAACAATAATCCAATGAATTTTCTCTGTTCATTAATCAATCTAATGAATTTAATACATTTGATAGAATATTGTGTTATAGGGATGGCATGTCCACCAACAGGTCGCAATCGGGCGTTACAGCCTTTGGAAGGCGGGTCTCCCAACTCGGCCCAAGTACCGGAAGGAGATGAGTCCTCAAATAGGGGTCAATCAAGATGCGAGGTAATTTAATGAATTTGTTTTAGATTTTGAAATATTTAGTGATTATAAGTTGAATTGATTTAATTATAATAATTTGCTGATGGGTCGGTCATAGATGTACAAGGATCGAGGGGGTCAGAGTTTGTTGTTGGCGTTGAGGCTTTTTTATGGGCTGTCGTGGCGTACAAGAAGCCAAAAAGAAAGCATGTCGAGCATTATATATGCTGTTTGTGTGTCGACTGCAAGAACGAGAAGCAGTTTTCAAACATAGAGCATATACGTGCACACTTAATTTGAAGGGGTTTCAAGGCTCGCTATACCCGTTGGACTGAGCACGATGAACTTGAAGATGTTGGGTATGAAGGACAACCAACAGTCGAAGAAGACATAGGCAATGATATGACAGCTAACGAAGACTTCGATATGTCGACATTTGAAGATACTTTTGTTGAGAATGATATAGGGGACACTTTTGTTGGCAACAATAGAGACGACATAGAACAAATATTGCATGATGGGAGGGGGACTTCATCAGTAAAAGACAACATCAAAAGTACCAGCGCATGGTAAAGGACACTAAAACACTAGTTTACCCGAACTGTAAAGATGAGCACAACAAGTTGCATGCGGTGCTGACACTGATGCAAATGAAGGCTGGCAATGGTTGGGCCGATAATGGCTTAAATGAATTGTTAGAATTTTTGAGGGAATTGCTTCCAGAGGGGAACGTGTTGTCGAAAAATACTTACCATGCCAAGCAAGTTGTCTGCCCGTTGGGATTAGAAGTAGAAAAAATGCATGCATGTAAAAATAACTGCATGTTGTTTCACGGTGTGGATGTAGACTTGGAAGTGTGTCGTATTTGCAATGCATCACGGTACAAGTGCAACATTGATAATATCGAGAGTGGTGGTGTGGGGGTGAAGAGAAAGAAGAAAAGACCCCCGTTAAGGTAGTTTGGTATTTCCCTATAATCCCTCGTTTGAAGCGATTGTTTGCTAACAGAGTGAATGCCGACTTGATGCGATGGCACGCTGAACAGCGCAAGAAAGATGGAATGCTTATGTTGATGTCATGCAATGGAGGAGATTCGATTCAAAATACAATGAATTCAGAGATAAAATGAGGAATATAAGGTTCGGGTTGAGTACGAATGGGATGAATCCTTTCACTAATACAAGAAGTACTCATAGCACTTGACCCGTGACTCTCTGTATCTACAACATTCCATCTTGTATGTGCATGAAGCAGAAGTACCTTATGATGCCTTTACTGATTAGTGGACCGAATCAACTAGGCAACGATATCGATGTGTACCTCAAACCATTGGTTGAAGATATTCTTATACTGTGAAAAGATGACGTATGGGTATGGGATGAGTACGAGCGTGAGAATTTCAATCTGCGCGCAATGTTGATCGTAACGCCCTCAGATTGGCATGCTCTTGGTAACCTATCAGGGCAGACTATAAAAGGGTATAATGTATGTATTCAGTGCTTGGACGAAAAAGGGCAGGCGGTGGCTAACGAACAGTCGAAAAATGATCCTCATAGGTCACCGTAGGTTCCTTCGTCCAGATCACCCATAACGCAAAAATAAAAGAGCTTATGACGGGAGAGTGGAGCATCGTCAAACTACGATGATTCGCCATGGAGAACATATATTTAATATGCACGTGAGCATGCTATGCTCCACAAATCCAATGAAATCAGATGATTGGATCGCAAGAGAGCACAAAGATAATTTCAGTAATTGGTTATGTCGACACATAATGGGTAAGGATACCGATGATGCTCTGTTGGAATTGCTGGCTAATGGCCCGTCAACTACAATTAGCACATTCCAAGCATACAAGATTAACGGCTATATATTTTATACAAGAGCACAAGACAATAAGAACACCAACTAAAATAGCGGTGTCTGTATTGATGTCTATGTATGCGCTGCCAATAGGGAGACCTACTATGGATTCATAGATGAGATTTGAGAGCTTGAATATGGCAAATTGATGGTCCCTCTGTTTCGGTGCCAATAGGTCAGACTCACAGGGGGAGTCAAGATCAACAAGTATGGTATGACTACCGTGGACCTCAAACTCATCGGATACAGAGAACAACCATTCGTGCTTGCCAAGGATGTTGCACAAGTCTTCTATATAAAGGACCCGAACCTAGCTAACAAGGAGGAGCATCACGTGGTTCTTTAAGGAAAAAGAAAGATTGTTAGTGTTGAGGATGTTGTCGAAGAAGAAGGCTATGACAAATTTGATGGCATTCCTCCTTTTGGAGAGAATGTCAAACTGCCTCTCATTGATGACACTGAGGAAGCTACCTACATATGCCGCGACCATAACTAAGCATTCATCGTTTAATGGCAGCTTTCATGTATTTGCTAAAAATTGTATAAATTTATGATAAGCTTTAATTTGTATCGAGAACATGTATGGTGAAGAGTAACTTTTTGAAAATTCTAATCTGAGTGTTGGACTAGACGATCGGACTCATATGACACCACTCTTTTCTCTTCTTGGAAATCTATATTATTAAGTTTCTGCATGCCGACCACCGCGGGATGCCGAGCTCCCTTCACCGCTTCTTCAGGGCAGATTCGATTAATAAAATATTCTTTTTAATGTACTAAACAAAAAGCTAATGTCTGTACAGCCATATACTTACACACGGATACTTACCTAAAATCGTGGAATTAGTAGCTCTCCTCTTGGTAGAACTTGAATCCCTTGAAGTAGTCCTATTCCTCATAAAATAGGACTTACATATGGATATTTCATAATTATCGGTAGAACTTACATATATATATATATATATATATATATATATATATATATATATATATATATATATATATATATATATATCATAATTTCATTACGGAATGAACAAATTACGGACTTATTATTGAAATGAAAATAATTTAGTGCACATTTCTTGATGCAAGTATTTTTATCATGTATGCAACAGTAATACAAACTCAATAAATTTGGTTTCATATTTTTCTCAACTTTAATCATTTTTCTATGAATTTTTCAAGTTTTCAACCGAATTTAGCAATAAAAGAATATGTCCAGAAAAAATAATTATTAGTGCCGGTTATAAGTAATAACTGGCACTAATACTCATCTCTAGTGCATGCCTCAGCGACTTGAGTCGCTGTTTTACATGCTTCGAAGTCTTCATATTATCCTTCCTACTCTTCACCTTAGCCAGAACAGTTTGGTTATCGCAGTAGTTAAGAACAGCCAAAATTAGCTTATCCAATATCGACAGGTCAGAAAGGAGTTCTCTGATCCATTCTGCCTCTACGGTTGTTGAATCTAGCACTACTAGCTCAGCCTCCATCATGGAGCGAGTAAGGATGGTCTGTTTAGATGACTTCCAAGACATAGCTCCGCCTGCTAGAGTGAAGACATATCCACTCGTTGCATTCATATCATCTGAGTCACTGATCCAGTTGGAATAACATAATCCCTCTATGACTGTCGGATGGCCCGAAAAATGAATCCCTAGGTTCTTTGTCCCTTTTAGGTACTTAAGAATCCTCTCCAGTACTATCCAATGATCATCTTCTAGATTGAACGTATAACGACTCAACCTGCATATTGCATATGAAATGCCAGATCTAGTTGCACTGGTCAAGTACATGAGGGAACATATCACCTGTGAATATTTTAATCGGTATTTTTCATGGCCTACATTTTTCTTCAGCTTAGCATTTGGATCATAGGATGTGGCTACAGGCATACAGTCTATCAAACCAAAATGTGTAAGCACCTTGTCCACATAATGCGACTGACTTAGTGTTATCCTATTCTCGTCCTTTAGCAACTTGATGTTTAAAATTACATCAGCCTTCTCCCAGGTCCTTCATATTGAAGTTTTGAGATAGGAATGACTTGGTTTAGTTAATCATTTCTAGATCTGTCCCAAACAACAATATGTCCTCAACATATAAACATAGGATGACACCTCGTCCCCCACCATAGAGATAATACATGCACTTTTCGGCTTCATTCACACATAAACCGACCGAGGTTAGTGTAGTATCAAACTTTTTGTGTCATTGCTTAGGGGCCTGTTTGAGACCATACATGGATTTGATTAACCTGCATACTTTACTCTCCTATCCTGTTACCACGAATCCATCTGGTTGTTGCATATAAATCTCCTCATCCAACTCTCCCTTGAGGAAAGCTATCTTGACATTCATCTGATACACAAAGAGATTATGCAAAGTAGGCAGTGCTAATAGCACGCAGATAGTGGGCAACCTAGTGACAAGAGAATACGTATCAAAGTAGTCTTCTTGTTCCTTTTACGTAAAACCCTTAGCCACCAATCGGACCTTGTACTTTTGTATAGTACCATCGGGTCTGCGCTTTCTCTTGAAGATCCATTTGCAGCCGATCAGCTTGCAGTCAACTGGGAGGTTTGATAACTCCCAAGTTCTGTTAGTGGTAATCGAATCCATCTCACTACAAACTGCTTTCTTTTAGTACTTCGCTTCTGGAGAAGCGTATGCCTCTGAAAGGTTTCGTGGTTCATCATCCACGACGAAGGTGACAAAGTCATCTCCCAGTGATTTTTCAGTCCTTTGCCTCTTGCTCCTCCTAAGTTCCAATTCAGGAACCGTGTCATCAACACTCTGAGGAATAAGGTCATCAACTAGAAGATCATGGGTACCTACTTCCTTTTCTCGCATAGAAAAGATATGCTCAAAGAATGTCGCATCCCGAGACTCCATTATCGAGTTGATGGAAATATCAGAGACCTCAAAATGGACCACTAGGAATCTATAGGTGGTACTCTGGTGTGCATACCCCAGAAAGATACAGTCGACAGTCTTTGGCCCTAATTTTCTTTTCTTTGGTAGGGGAACATGTACTTTTGTTAAACAGTCCCAGGTACAAAGAAATGACAGATTTGGTTTCCTTCCCTTCCATCCTTCATAGGGAGTTGCCTCGCAATTATGAGGAGCGACTCTGTTCAGGATATAGTTTACTGTGAGAGCAGCCTCACCCCACCATGAGTTAGCCATACCAAAACTTTGCAGTAAGGTATTAACCAAGTCATAAATTGTTCGGTTCTTTCTCTTGGTTACTCCGTTAGCCTGTGGTGAGTATGGTGGCGTAAACTCATAGACTATACCACTTTCTTCACATAACTTGGAGAAATCTCTAGGAATATATTCCCCTCCTTTGTCAGATCTCAGTCTCTTTATTATCTTCCCCAGCTGATTTTCCACCTCAGCCTTATAGATCTTAAAGTATTCTAGCACTTCATCTTTTATTCTAAGCAAGTAGATATAGCATAACGTAATAGCATTATCTATAATAGTAAAGAAGTATAGTTTATCACCCTTAGTTAAAATTTTATTCATTTCATACATATCATAATGAATCAGCTCAAGTGGCGAGGTGCTTCTCCCCTCGACCGAGTGAAACAGTTTGCGGGGCTGCTTAGCTTGCACACACACCTCACACTTATGGCTCTTGTCTTAATTATATGAGGGAATAAGATCCATCTTGCTCAAACGTACAATTGCTTCATTATTAACATGACACAAGCGTGAATGCCAAATATCAATGTTCTTATTAGAATATGAAGACTATAAAATATTTGCAGAACTATCAAAAATAGAAATACGAAACATACCTCCACAATCATATCCTTTTTCTACAAACGACCCACACCCGGTCAACACTATTTTATTTAACTCGAAGACTAATTTTATTCCTTACCGGCACAATATTAATCCACTGAGTAGATTACGAGTCATGGCAGACATAAACAACACGTCTTTTAGGACAAGAGTCTTGCTAGAAGTCAGCTTCAGGCTCACTTGTCCTACTCCGTGTACTGCTGCCAAGACCATATTCCCCAGCAAAACCAGTAAAAGAAAAGGCACAGAAACATTAGGAGTTGCTAATTTTCAATCGAGTGAAAATAAGGGTATATTTTACTTGACAACAGTATCGTTAGATGAAGATCTGATGGCTGATAAAAAAACTGATTCATAAGTAAATAATATTTTTTTATAGTAAAAATATATACAATTTTTTGTTGCATAACAGATAAAAATATTTGACTGAGTACAGATAAAAAAATAGATACATGATCGGACAATTGAACGACCAACTCATCGAATCGAATGAAATAAAGCTATGATAGATTGAAACGTAGTAAATCCGCGAAACATTAAAATTCATGTTTTTTCTCAACAGGTATCCCTTCCCTCATTAAAGCCACGTGTACTCTTATTGTTTGACTAGCTAGCTTATTTAGCTTCTGTTGACTTGCCTACTCTGGTGAATCTAATCGCTGGATATGGCTAGATAGCTGACAGTACAATCTCATGCATGCGCCGTGCCGCTCTGCTCCCGATCAGGCATCGATCTGTGATCTGTCTTCTGGGGGAGACAAATTGCAAACTAGCGCAGGCAAGCTAGGAAGGCTCGTCTGCTCCAAGCGAACATAGCCAAGGATCGACTAGGGGCAGTAGCATATAGCAGGAGTGGGATCAGACTTCACGTACTCGTATACTCCATCCATCCTACTAGAAAGATCGTGCGCGCATGCATGCAGGCCTGAAGCAAGGATCGCGCAGCGGGTACGTGCCGGTATTTGTTGATCGGTCGATCGAGACATATTAATGAGAAGTATCCAGGGATGCAACAGATGCCAAGAAAGTATAAGCAAGCAGGACACTGTCTAGCTGACTGCTGAAGAAGATAGCTGCTGCAAAGGCAGGTACACATACTCAGCAGCTGCCTATTAAACACAAGTACTCCCTCCGATCTATTTCTTTTTTAAGGCGCGCACACGTATTTTAAAATTTGAACTTCTTAATCTTTGACCAGCGGCTAGTCTAAGGTTCTGTAGCTTATAGAATACAAGCTTAGTACCATTTGATTCATATTGAAATTACTTTTATGTGATGTAAATTTTATGGTCATGAGCTATGTAATATAATACGATATATTAACAATCAAAAGTGTAGGCTAGGAGACCATACGAGGTCAAACCGCATCTTATATTTTAAAATTAAGGGAGTACTCTCCGGATATAATAAAATATAGTTGATTGAGTATGTTTTCTTACAGAAAAGATCGAGTAAATATCTTTGATCGAAGTGCAGAGAGAACAGAAGCGGAAATGCAGTAAGACAGCGCATCATGCACACAGAAAGACTCATGGGTGCATACATTTGAGTTCACAGTGCACAAAAACCTTGGTGCGGCGAGTGCCGAGTGGGCCTTGGCCACGCACATCAAGCATTTCCTTGGATACTGATTTGATTCGTCCTTTCATATTAAGTCTCACAGTTCCTTGTGCTTGAGTGATATCACTGGATTATTTACCCCCTTCAACGTCAATCCTCTTTGTGTGGTGCCAAGGGTCAGGAGATTTCAGCTGCATTCTGTTCTTTACTTTTCTCAACCGCATACAACTCTACAAAGTACGAGAAATCGAAATAATTAAAAAGACTGTCCCATATCAATTAAATTCCTCTCTTCATTTTGTGTTGCGCTTGCTTTCTTTTCCTGTCAATGTTAATAGGTGATGCTATCTTTCTGTACTGCATAGCTGTATATCCATGTAGCAGAATTTGGGCACCTTAATTTTCTCGTGAGACTTGCACATGAGAGTTGCATAATACGGCTAAGAACAACATCTATATTTGCTCAGTCTGTTTAAGCGGAACCATAGGTGCCCAAATTACCCGTTGAAAAGAAACACTGAACTATCCGGCATCCGCTCTTTCCCTCCCTCTGTGTTCTGGTTTCCTTGTTTGGGCACGCAAGCAAGACTGCCCTGCGGCATGCAATCCGACGCCCGCTCCGGCCTTGGCTGGCGTCGGTGCACGCTGACAAAAGCGCGCGTCGCTGTGCCCGCACAGACCGCAGGAATAAAGAACGGAGGGAGGCCACTGCATCTGCAGAGACCGGGAGCGTAGTGGCCAGTACTGGCAATACGGACGGACAAGACAGAAGATCGGTCGTGAGTGATGCCGGTCGCTGCCTGCATGCATGCGTACGCGTCGCAGCACGCGTGCAAAAACGCGACGCTAGCTTTTATGGCGCGGCGCGGGCTGCGGCGGGCTCTCGGCTCGGCTGCCCCCGCCACCCACGCCACGTATCCATGCATCCATCTGCGGCGCCCGGCCGTGCGCGCGCGCCGGTGCGCTGTGCCGTGCTACGGCCCACGGCACGCACGCACGCAGCGTACACCGGTGGATGGGGTCGGGGCATGGGAAAGCCAAGGAGAGAAACGCATCAAGCGTGCGTGCGTGCGGATGGGAATATGCCGGCTCGCCGGCTTGCTGCCGCATTGGTAGGTCCACCCCTGGCACGCCACGCCTCCCGAGCGGTGGCGCACCGGCAACGGCACGGGTACCGGGTACGTACGTGGAGGCGGAGCGCGCGGGCGGGCCATGTAGTTAAGCGCAGAGAGCAAAACAGCAGCGGCTCTGTTCTGGGTTCGCAGCTCCTCGCCCGCGTTACTGTGCCGTTTTGACTCGGCTGTCTCCTCCAGTGCTCAGTTATCTCTCTGGCTCTCTCAGGTCTTATCTTCCACAGCGCTGTTCATGTTTCCTTTCGTTCTTTTTGTTGTTGTACTTACTGCATGCGTGGTTTGTCTGCAACTTTGGTCTCGATCCCTATTTGTGCGCGTGGGGTAAAAATGCGATGGTTGCGCCTTTCTGAAGCAGGGCACGTTCCTGCATGGCGCGCGCGCGTAGGGGGTCCCAATCGGGATCAGGGTGCCGCCGGGACATGCCTGCAAAACTTTGAACGTAGGGCGCATGCAGCCTGCCCCAGCACCCTATCGGGGGCGGATTTTGACCCTGCAGAGATGACACAATTACACAGCAGTATCCCAGGAAGCAGGCGTCTCACCAACTAGTAAGTGATATTAAGCAGTACATTATATCATAGTAACAGAAGTCGTTGTAGTATAGTGGTGAGTATTCCCGCCTGTCACGCGGGTGACCCGGGTTCGATCCCCGGCAACGGCGTTGCATCCTATTTTTTGCTAAGCTAACATGCATACATACACTGAGATTAAATATGCAGATTTGGCCCAACTTTCACAGATGAAGTATGTACCAGGATTCAGGCATGCGTATGCTATGAGGTTGTCATAGCCGCTGTGTAGTTGTACCATGAGATGTCACATGAAAGGTCAAGGATACGACTTCCAAGTTCCAAGTCTGCGTCTGGATTACGTGTAGGACAAGTATGTCGTTTATTGATGCCAGGCGCTTAAATAAAGCCGTAGCATCTGCCTTTCTTTCCAGGTCTTGGTGCCATGCCAGTGCCAGGCCATCCCTGCTTCATCAGCAGACCTGAGACCGCCAGCTACCGCTCCAGACGACCGGTGCTCCTTGGACCTTGGCTGCTCCGAGGCGCCTGCAGGCAAATGGGAGAAAGTATACATACTGGTTCAAGAGCAGAATTGCTTGTATGAAACATGACGGGTATATGTCAACAGGTTGTGAATAGAGGCAGAACAGCAGTGGTGGGTCTATCCACATCTGACAGAAGTTGCAGTGTCTAATTGATAAGCTTCATGTCATGGCCACAAAAGCTTTTTGAGAGCTGAAATCATCAAGAACTTGATTTCTAGTATCACTGAAATCAAATCAGCAGGACAGTTCCATGGACAACACTTGGTTTCCAAGTCTGTGGTCTATGCTACAACAACAGCAGCGGATTACAACTGATCATAGTACACCTGTCGAAAGAACATAACAGCAGCGCAAATGATAGGAATACCAGCAAACACACACAATGACCCGGGAACCAAAGTTTCAAGCAGACCCAAACTCAGCCATCCACTTTTCATGCTTTTCTATGTCGGCGGGTGAGACACTCTTCTGGACCTTGACCAGAGCTTCCACAAAATCACACTTGGCCACTGGGTCTTTCGCTATATCATCCTTTGCCATGTTCTTGATCTCATCACGGGTCTTGCCTGCTATCTTTCGCCTCATACCGTTCATTGAAGCATCACGGCAAACATTTGTAAGGTCATCTCCACTATAACCTTCTGTCCTCCGAGCAACTTCATCTATGTCAACATCTGCAGCTATCTGTCAATATGAAAGGAGGAAAAGTAATAAGCAAATGAAGTCGACACAGTAATTCATCATCAACATGAGCAATTTGGTTCTAAAAAAAGTAGAGTGCAATGCGGAGATAATTAGCCATTTTCAAAATGCATTTACATATCATTAGGAAAGTTAGAAATTCAAAAGAGAAAAATGGCCAGGCCAACATATATACCAGGTATGATGCAGCTATGTAGCTTACGATAATATGTGATTCTTGGAAATTAAATGTCAGTCAAGAATGAGCATGAGCAGTAAAAACAATTTTGCCGTGTGCAAGCGCGGCATGTCTGATTAAAGCAGTTTGTTCACAAAGATCCAAAATGAAACAAAGGAAAGGGGAGAAAAGACCATCACACAAAGATGATCTAGAAATCTATCTGCACGCCATACCTGAATTGTTCTAAGATTAATATTGATAAGTGCCTTTCTACTTTCAAAATCTGGAAGTGGAATATAAATACGCTTCTCCAGCCTCCGCCTGAGTCAATTAAGATTTCAAAGAGTCAAAAACCATATATGGCTGAAGAGAAGTAGTGAAAATAAATAATGGCAATAGTAGACACATATAGCACACTGACTGACAAGGAAATAGCCAGGTGAAATTAAATGGCAAAAGGCTATCGTTTTCAATGTGGATAATAAATGTCTAAAGCATATGAGAATAAGCAGGTAAAATGGCACACTACCCTAGGTATAGTCGTGGATTCGTGGAATCAGTCAAAAAAGAGTGTCTGGGTAAAGCAGGGAACTATCAGACACGGCCGTTGTCCAGAAAAGGTACAGTAGTGTACAAATGGGTGTAAATGCATTGTGAATGATGTCAATTCTCACCTAATTTCAACATATCAGCACTTCTAATCCTTATAAAAGTGTCCAGGCTTGCGTACTGTTTTGGCTATATAGCTTAGACAAGAGACAGATTTGTCTCTTTCAGTAAATCCACATACCATAGGTTAAGAGCTATGAGATGTTCTTATCTTACCTAATAAACAGTGATGTGACAAAAGCAGCATGAATCAGACAAAAATATTCTGGCATAAGTTTGAGGAATCAAATATACTGCTGTTGGCTCTGACAGACTCTACTAGCAGTGCCACTCAAGCAATGAAGCTCTACTGCTAAAGTATGATTGGTTTATGTGAATCATCTTGTGCATCTTCCAGGTGTCAATCCCTATCCCTGATATTGTCAGTAGCACCTAAAAGGCTAAAATAAAGTGAATATGGGAGGAAAGAGTTTGCCAACCTCAGTGCTTCATCAATATCCCATGGAAAGTTGGTAGCTGCCAGAACCATAACAATTTTCGGTTGACCATCTTCAGTGGTAGAGCTATTGTTTACACCATCTATTTGCACAAGAAGTTCAGACTTCACCCTCCTTGACGACTCATGCTCACCAGAAGCTCTGGATATTTGGAAAGAAAAAGGATAAGTAGTAAATACATTAGTTGACAACTCTAGGTATAACCATTTTTTTAATGTCTGGCAGAACGATACATTCATGTTTAATTGTTTGTGGTGCAAAGTGTTCAGGAAACTATCATTGACTTGAAGGCCTCAACAACGAATAGCAAAATTTATGTTCACATACCCACGAGATGTGCATAAGGAGTCAATTTCATCAATGAAAATTGTACTTGGAGCATAGGCCCTTGCAAGATCAAATAAACAACGGACCATGCGCTCACTCTCGCCACGCCATTTAGAAGCCAATGTTGCAGAAGAAACATTAAAGAATGTTGTACCACATTCTGTAGCTACTGCCTTTGCCAAAAGGGTCTTTCCAGTACCTGGTGGACCAAACATAAGAACTCCTTTCCAAGGTCGACGAATACCCTGATGAAATATAGAGTGGACATAATTAGCCTCTACGTATAGACTGGATAGAATGTTTACAAGAGAAGAAAAGACTGTAGATCATGCCACAAAAAGTTCAAACTAATGGTAAGGTTTGGGTTCATGATCATTTAAGAACAACATGATCTAAATTGGTATCACGATTAAGAAAACTAACACATGTGCATATGTAGAGAAATCCAGAAACAACAACAACAACAACAACAACCTTTGTCCCAAGCAAGTTGGGCTAGGCTAGAGATGAAACCCACAAGATCCAACTAAAAAGATGATGTGAAAACAACAAATGATAATAAAGGTACTAGTAATAGTAACAAAATAAAAGTAATAATAGTATAAGGAGACTGATGCATAAATTATGATTCTGACACGTGGATTGCTAACTTTCACGTGCTTTTATCCATGGATAGTTCTTTGGAGATATTCCATTCCTTCAAATCTCTTTACAAACTCCTCGCATGATGCTAAATAAAGGCAACGCCATTTTCATGCCATATCATGTCCATGGCCATAAGCCCATAAACATAAAATTCCAAATTGCTTGTAGGGTTTGGGTTCGCATTCAATCCAAACAACATTTCCTAAATTGGTACCACACTAAAAAAATTGGTAAATGTTCATATCTAGATTATTACCATGTCAAAATACAAAGGCAGCATAATTTTCATGCCAGATCATGCCCATGACCATACACCCGTAAAATAGTAGGAATCAGACTACTACTCAATCATGCAAAATAATATGAGGCGACCTCTAGGCGACTGTTGGGTGACCTAGGGTTCTAGCCCCGCTGCCGCCAGTCGTCTCACCGCCGTCAGCGACGGTGGCCTCCCTCCTCTCCTCCCTGCCTATCCACCACCATCCAGTTCCTCCCGTGCCACCATCCTCCTCCGCGCTCGCATGTGCCTAAGATCCAGCACAGCTGCTGCTGCCACCGGCCGCCACCACTCAGGCGTCAGCGCTCAACCTCCTCCTCCCTCCGGTCCTTCTCCACCCCTCCTTGCCCCATCCACCACCATCGAGTTGCTCCCAAACCAACACCCCCACACCAGCTGTGATTTGTGACTCAGATCCAATATTTCATGCTTCGATCCCTTGCTCCCCAATCGTTGGTGGAGACCACCCTGTCTCCGGTGCCAAAACTTTGAATTACCATGGCCTCTCTTGCGGTGTGCACAGCAGCCCCTCAGCTCAAGGTCTACAAGAGGCGGTCTTCAAGATCTGCATGCATTGCTCAATATGGCAATCTCACCAAGAATGGGGCTAGTGAGTTCACCCTTGCCTCTGCTACCAAGTCCTTCGAGGCAATGGCAAGGCAATAGGATCAATTTCTAGGAGAAGCTCATTGTCGGTCCGCTAGGTTGGATGGCAAATGCTTATTTTGCCTCGCCTCTAACCGTCGTGTTGCTTCTTGTCCAAGCTTTCATGGTTCAAGAGATGTGTTGGTTCCACTAGTGGCACACCCTTCTTCGAATTTTTACGATAGATGCTTTAATTGTCTTGGCAGTGATCATCGCGTATCAGATTGTCAAGATCCTCCTCTTTGCTTGCGTTGTGAAGAATCGGGGCATTTCGCTCAGCGGTGCTCTCGGCGAGTAGCTCGAGTGTCATCTACTCCATTGATCTCTGCTGCACCGAGTAAGCCTCAAGGTGCTGATTCCTCACGCAACATGTTGAAAATCTCTTTCTGTGGTAAGGTGGTTCCAGCAGAGGAAGTTGTTGATCTTCTTTGTGAGAAGTTTCAGATTCCTCATGACAAGGTTCAGGTGGAGGTTTCCTCATATGGGGCTGCTGTGTTTGCCGAGGAGGATCCTTGTGCAGTGGGAATACATGTTTCTAGGGGTCAAACATCTCCACCGTTCTCTGTTTCAGAGCTAAACACAATGGATCTGTCTTCAGCTATGGAGCCACTAGAGGTTGCAGGAGCGACTTCAGCCTCCATCATTCCGTCAGTGGAGGTTTAAGCGTGGACAAGGATTTCTGTGCAGCGGATCCATCATCAAATGTGGATGCCAAAGGTGTTGGGGAGGACACTATTATTGTGAGATTGCAGGACAGTGAGCCTCTCGTACCCTTTGCCAAGTTAGAGACATCCATTGTACCAAGGAATCCTACAACGACTACCATCCCGACCATGTTCCTCCTAGCTTGATTCTGGCCATTCTCTGCGGGACAGACAAGGTGAAGGGTCCCAACGGTGAGTTGTGGGATATATCGGCTTCATACGTGCTCTTTTGATCCTCTATCAGCTGCTAGTGGAGTGCCTGGGTGTTTAGTCTCATCCTTTGTTGAGTAGGTAAGTGATTTGGTGTAGTGGTGTGTCCCAGTGTAGTCTCATTCTGAGTGGGATTTTTTAGGTGTGCTGGTGTTGCTCAGTGAGATGTTGAGGTGATTTCTCCATCGGTGTATCCTACCAGGATTTATACTGGTGTTTGTATTTTCACTTATGGTGTGTACCCATATGGGTGGTGTATTCTCTTCTACTTAAATGAATGGCAGCACTCCTGCCCTTGGTTCAATAAAAAAAAGACCATGCGTCCATAAAATTGGTTAGCATAAAGACTGAATAAACATTTCAGATACTTTATAATGGTAAGTTTGAACCACCAAGGGACAACATAACAGAATACAAATCATTACCTGAAAGTATTCAGGCATCAAGAGAGGAAGGACAACTGCTTCCTCGAGGAGCCTTTTGGCCTCACTAAGTCCTGCAACATCGTCCCATCTTACGCCTGGAGTAGAATCTAGAACATCCCTTTCAAGCATGGCAGCTAAGTCCATATCTGGACCTTCGTACTGACCCTTCTTGGACTTACCTTCTTCAGCATCACTACTCTGCAGAAAAGAATTGGAAAACAAGATTTTCAAAAACTTGGTCATTTAGAAGATAATTGGTAGTTACCTATCTCAGCAGAAAGATGACAACAAGTTATATACAGTACATTGTACATAATGTATACAGTATACATGCATATTCAAGTATCCTGATTTGAAATATAATGATAGGCACTGCCGTTTAAAAAAGAATTATGCTGGTCCTTTTGCCTTCTCAATATCATTCTTATTGAGTATGCTGCCATACTTTATCCCTGTGAGATATGCATAAAATACAAGCACAGAGGAGCTGGGTGGCAATTAATAGTATTTCAATATATAGTTCTGTTACTATTTTGCGTTCTCAATTTCATTCTCATCGAGCATGCTGTCATAGTTTATGCCTATGAGATACGCATTGTCATGTGCGGTATTTTAGTTCGTTTCATAAGTTGTGATTTGCTTACATCATTATCTTATCAACTGGATTTGGTTGTTAGAGTGTCCGGCATTATATAAGCCTATGCCCTTTCTCTCTATTTGATTAGATCATGATGTTATCTATTAGATTTGCATATTCTAGATGTTGGTAAACGTACTGTGTACTAGGAAGATAGATAGTTTCCAAAAGAAAAACAAAGCACTAGAACATTTCTAGAAGTTGCATTGTTTGCCTATGCCAATGCCAATGCCAAACACGGAAGTCAAGAACAGAAACACAGCATATTTGCTAAAATAAAGGATTTATGACAGAAATTACCGCTGAGTCAGCCTTGCTTGAACTTGATTTTCCTTTTCTCCCACCAGTGCTAGAGGCAGTTGATGATCTTACCGCAGAGATTCCTTTACTCCCATTAGGTTTTGCACCACGGCTAGGTGTTCCAGTCTTTGACGAACCACGTCCCCAGGCTCCGTCTTGGGAGGATTTTCTCGTACTGGGACTGGGTTGACCTCTTGTTGACCTTCGGTTTGGTGTGTCTCTTGGTGGAGGAGCCCACACGTCAGGATCATCAAAGGGTGAGGGTGACGAGGTTGGATACTCATCCAACGGTTGGAAAACAAATGATTTATTGGAGCGAATAGGAGGTGACGAGGACCGCCTCGTTCCAGGAGCTTCTTTAAGGGACTTTAATTGGGCATCCAACTGTTTCACAATTTCTACTTCTTCACAGATAGCTTTCTTACAGTTCATCCATTTCGTACGAATCAGAGCATCATCCAAAGTAGTTAGATGCCTGCACAGTTAAGTCATACCCATCATAACATGAAGCACAACAAGGAAATACATTTTCTAGGCTTTTCAGTATCTTTCCTAGTTATTATATTCAACAATTTACAATCAGATATGTAGTTGATCACAAAATGAGCAAGAGTGAATCTTTTTCCTTTAGAACAGTGCTTCAAAAAAATATTATCTCTAAAACGCTGAGTTATGGTGTGATAGCAGTGTTCGAGTGAAAGTACACCACTTACTATTTTGAAAATTGCAAGATTAAATAAAGCATCCAGCTTTTGACAGTTTTTACTTCTTCACCAATAGCTTTCTTACAGTTCATCCATTTTCTAAGAATCAGAGGATCATCCAAAGTAGTTAGATGCCTGCACAGTTAAGTCTTATGCATCATAACACGAAGCACAACAAGGAAAATACATTTTTTAGGCTATTAAGTATCTTCCCTAGTTATATATTATACAGTTTACCAGCAGATATCATATATATTGTTGATCACTAATTGAAAACAAATTGAACCTTTTCCCTCTAGCACAGTGCTTCAGAGAAAATATTATCTGCCAAATGCTGAATTCTGATGTGACTGCATTGTTCTAGCGGCAACACATCACTAAATAACTATTTTGAAATTTACAAGATTAATAAAGCATCAGCGTTCGTTGTGTGCAACAACACAACTGATCGCTGTTCCAACACTAAGCTGCCTACTCTCTGACCAGATATGCATTAAGATCATTTGCAATTTGACCCCAACTAAACTGCCTGAGTCACATACTCCAGTGACTGAAATCTTCGACATGCCTAAATCTAAACAAACCAAGCTCGTCCACCAATCAGAATTCCGAGAAATTCGCACCAGAATCAGTCACTTAATTAGAGCAACATGATGGCAAGTGATGCAAAACGATGCTAATATTTTCAAACCCCAAAAATAGGGATAGACCTAACAACATAACCAGCGGTTCAGTACAATGCTCCCCGCGGAGCAAAACTACCACTACGAATCTACTCAAACGCTGCAAGCAAAATGGCTCCTCTCCTAGAAAATCTGCAGCCGTGCGGCCAAACACGCAGATCCACACGGGCTAGACGTCGCGCTTCACACCAATTCGATCGCCATTGGCGCCAAATCGCGATCGAATCGAGGGAGCGAGAGGGCAACAGGGACGCCGGGGTCCGGGGATTAGGGGGGGGGCTCACTTGTTGATCTGGGCGATGGCGCCGTCGAAGAAGATGATGGAGGTGTCGTAGAGGCCCTCGAGCGCGTAGTCGCGCGCGAGCTTGAGGTGGTCCTGCAGCCCCGCGAGGGGGTTCGCCATTTCCGCGGTCCCCACCACCGGCGAGATCTGGGGCTAGGGTTTCCTACGAACCGCGCGGGGTGGGAGGAGACAAGCAGATCGATGGAGAAGACGGGGAGGAGTTCCAGAGCTGTCGCGCACGTGCAGTGTGGCTTCGTTTGGTTTCGAAAGTTTTGGGGACGAAGGGTTGCGTGGTGGCGCTGGATGTTGGAGGCTTTGGAGCCTTGCGGAGATGGGCCTTAGACGGGGACGCTGACACTCGAGCAGCTACGGCCCCACTGTCATTGACAAAGGCCCAACGTCCGCCCGTTCCCTTGATCTCTTCAGATTCGCATATTAGTGCCCACCATATTAATCGTTCTCGGGGACAGATGTTTGATGGTAGAATTTTGGAGACAATTTCTCATTTTTCTATTGAAAGCTAATCAAATTTCTAATCTATCATCGACAAATTTCCATTCCCTTTACTATCATAGGTTCAAAATTTTGCTCCCTTTCACCACTTTATTAGCGGGTCGTGAGGAGACTATTAAGTGCTACTCAAAAAGATGCTTTTGCCCTTGGCCTCTGCATGTCATACCTCCCATCTCTCTTCTATTTCCTATTTGTGGAACCCATATGTCATATCCCTCATTGTTATGCCATCTTTCCTACTTGCAGGACCAATCAAAATCGTCTCAAAGTTTACATGAAAAGATCTCCGATATCCTCAAGGAAGAATAGAGATATCATCTTATAATACCTCGTGAATACACGACTGAGGACACTAGAAAACCTCCCTAGAAGTCCTAGGGTTATGCTATGCGGCACTACTCCCTACCCTATGGCGGCGCCTTGTGTTTTAGCAATTGTGGCATCCTGATGTGTCTAACCCTAATCTTATCTTTTCTTCGTGGAATTCTCAAATTCTTCATTGTAGGGTAAGGTCCTCTATTTATAGGCCATCATATGGGATACTTTGTTGGAGGATGGAAAGAGCCGTCACTAGATATTTTCTCTTCACATGATGAAAGCTCCATAAACCCTAACCCAGGATAAACCACCTTTGGGAGAAAGATGGGCGGATGTGGCTCTTTCCTGTCTTGGTGACGTGTGACACCATGCTGGGCTCGACCAAATCTGGCCAAGCTCTTCCTTATTGGTGTGGGTTGGCTCCTTTTTCATCCATAGCCCTCTAAAAATTCCTTCATGTATTGTGTTTCTCGCGGCTTTGCATTGCCTCTCAAGGGCATGTCCCATAAGGGCTTGTAAATGGTGTCTTGTGCTAATCATCGGGTGTATCAGAATCTGGAAGAATCCTGAGTATCCATTCAAGTAGCAGAAGTGTGAGTGCTTCGCTAGTCTCTCTAGCATCTTATCAATGAACGACAGATAATTGTACCAAATTTTTGCTCTTCATGTTAATGAAAATGGGAACAATATCTAGTTGAACAACTAGTTGGGGATATCTTGCTGCTTGGATCTCCTGCACAACGTCATCAAGAATCTTATGTGTTTGTAGGGGTTCTCTTCCTATCCTACGAATGGCTTCTCCTGGGCTATCTGAATCGGTGTTGGGTGTATGGATGGCAATGGGTCTAGACCCGTCGGGTTGTACCACCCCGTACCCGTACCCGTGTGAAAAAATTACGCCCGCTACAATACCCATACCGGCACACAACTACGATATTTACCTGTACTTGTTCCCGTGCGGGTAACGGGTACCCGACGAGTTACCCACACCCGGAAACTCACCCTCAATAATCAGGAGGGGCGACAGAGGGTGAGGCAATGGTGGTGGCAGGGAGGGGTGATGGAGGAAGAGGCAACGACGACGGAAGAGGAGGCGGCGGCGGCATCCGGGAAGGGTGATGGAGGAGGCGGCGTCGGCCGTAGTCGGGAGGGGCGACGAAAGAGGTGATGAACGAAAGGGGCGGCAGAGGGTGCAGCGGAGGAGGAGGCAGCGACGGCGACCGTCGGGAGAGTCGACGGAAGAGGAGGAGGCGATGGCCGGGAGGGGTGGCAGAAGAAGCAGCGCCGGGGATGGTCAATGGAGGAGGAGGCGGTGGCTGGGAGGGGCGGCAGAGGGGGCTGTGATCGAGGAGGGTGATGGAGGAGGAGATGTAGGCTAATCGAGCTAGTTAGGCCTAAATGGGCCAGATTTGCTAGTGGCCTGGGAGATTGAGGATCTATGGGTACACGGGTATATGTAGTAGGAGAATGGACCCGTACCCACTCTACCCGATGGGTAACGATTTTCCCGTTAATAGACCCACGAGTATGATAAGTGGTCCATACCCAATTTTTAATGGAGTAATTACCCGTCGGATTTCGAGGCCCATTGCCATCTCTAGTTGGGTGCGATAAAATTCCTCGACTTCAACTTTCGCGTTTGAGCTTGGCAGGTTCATTCTTTGGTCTTTGGTCTTTGGTCCATAGTAACCCCACATCATTTTCGAAGAACATGTGGAATTCACGATGATAGAGAAAAACAAAACAAAAACACTAGAAACGGAGGTAGAGATTAGAGTGTTAATAGCAAAAAAAGGGCATCAGAAGAGCGTGAGAGGGAATGGTTGAAAGACATGTCAACCAGTCGATCAAGAAAGGGGCAAGGACAATATGGCCATTGCGACAAAAAATGACAAGGTTCCATGCTATAACAGCAACTGTAGCTATCGGAGGTGATAGAGGTGGCAAGGTACGAAACGGAAGTCTCAACTAGTGGCATGGAAGGAAATGATATTTATTCGACGACATGAAAGGAATTTCGATATATTTCAGCGGCATATAAGAAATTCTCTTCATATTTGATAGGCGGTGGCGTGAGCTTTGGCAATTTTTTACGGACGGGCAGGTAGCCTGATGGCAAAACCTTCGAGATAAGAGTGAGCTGATGGAGGTTCGAGCCCCCATCCGGCACACCCCCGTTAAGGCATCCAACAAACGCAGGGTAAAAGAGACCTTTGGTCTAAATATGAAAAAAGATACGGTAATTTTTTTGAGTAAAATTTCATAATACCTTTAAATTCAAAGTCATAGTTGTAGGAACTATAGGATTTTTTGTCCGATAATGCCTACATCGTAGGTTTTATTATGGTCATAATGTTTTCCATAGCGCTCCACGTTAAACTATTTTATCCTTGTATCCTACAAGCTCCCTCCGATCCTATTAATTCTAGACAGCAGCAAGTCCATAATAGAAACACCCCCACCTCTGTGGTTGATTAATTCTTTGCTTCTGCAGCCTCCTCCATTCCAACATTAATGAGTTGCGATTTGACTAAGTTGGTGTCTTGTGAAATCTTATGATCGTGAAGTAGTTGTCGCTAGAGAAAATATCAAAGGTTTTATGAAAAAATGACTATAAAATCATGTGGTTTATGAAACCTACCAATTTCTAAAGAAAATCAAGTTTCGGCTCGTTTGTCTGCCTAGCGGATCTCTTTGGTCATTGCATACTACTACTCCCTCTCCATTCCATTTGCTATGTTGCCGTCCCTTACAATCAAGTACCAGCAGTTCCTTTTCAATGGTGATGGTGCTTCCTTAACCCGCAATTCGAGTATGAAATACCTGCTATTTTATCTTTTTGACACGCTGGGAGAAAAATATCATGTTGTGCTCACTATAGCAGAATAGTGATATCAGTGGTTCAAAATCGTCGTCAGTGATGGATTTTGACCCGTCACTGATTACTCTACACCGATAGTTAGTGACTATCAGTGTCGGATCTGAAATTGGCACTGCAAATCGTATCAGTGCCAGTTATATTAATGCTGGTTGAAGCCACCAACCAATACTGATATGGTTTTTTCCGATTCAAACTTTTTGGGATAAAAAAGCAATAATTTTTTTACAACCAGAGGCACCTAAATAGTCACACTACTCTCCCAACTGCACAAGTCACGTTACTGGTTCTTAGCGGCTCACTTATTGTTCGCGTGTGAAAGCTTAAAAACTGATACTGATATATCTTCAATTTCGATTTCAGTACAATCGCCACTAATACATCTTTAATTTTGGTTTCAATATAATGCCGTTACTTTTAATTCGTTTTTGTAGTAGTGGCTTCAGCAGCTACCAATTCTACGTTAGAAAATGTGTGTACAAAGTCAAAATGTTTACCGTTGTATGACGCAAAGTCAAAATGTTAAGCAAGTATGATGGGCGTATCGCACGAAAGCGACAAGCAAAGTGCTCCGCTAGTCGACGATTTCCGCTAGCTCAACTACCGAACGACCAAAAGCAATCTAAAAGCTTAGCGTGCGGTATCTAGATGTCCTGCTGCTTCGCGCGTTCCCTTCTCCGACTGCCGCCCTTCACCAACTCCGTACCGGATGTACCACCGCTCGTCGCGAGGCGTGGCCCGACCGACGGCACAATCAAACCTCACGAGGCGCACGCTGCCGAGCGTACCCGAGAGGGCCCTCACCCAACTCAACGTCCGCGGCAAGGCGAGAGAGGAAGCGCCCGACCGGCGGGACATGGTTGGGCCCGTGGCCATCAACCCCTACTGATCGGGCCACATGCTGCCGAGCGTACCCGAGGTGGGACGAGCAGAGGCGGTGGGTGCGAGTGTCAGCTTATATACCATCAAATAATTTATGATCTGTTTGGTTGATATCCATAAGTTGTCACATAACAAGTTAGGTGTGTTACATCGAGTTTGCTACGTTACCGCATTGTGTCATTCCAAACAATGGTAGGCATGTCCAAAAAGTTTCGCCACAGTGTTCCTTGCCGAATGTCTGGCACCGCGGGTTCGGCGATGTGCCAACGCTCGCGTTGCGATTACCGCCTAGGGAAAAAAAGGTGCGTACTCATCTCAATGGGCGAATGGCCCTCTAGATTATCCACCACTCCTGGACAAGTCTTCACCTTGTCCTTTCTTCACCGTTGGCTGCCCCTCGCGGTGGTAGAGAAGCCGATAAGGCCTGTTGCTTCCACTGCTCAAAGCTGGATCGGACGACGGCACCACTCAGGCTTGTCATCGAAGGGTGTCGTTGCTTAGAGTCCACCACTGTGGGGCTCGGATTCGCCGTTGCAGGGCTCGGCACCGCCGCAGGGCTTGGGTTAGCCACGGGGTTGGGGTTCACCGCGGGGCTCGGGTTGGTCGCGGGGCTCGGATTCGCCAACACAGGTCTCGGGTTGGTTGTCATGGAGCTCGGTGTTGCCACGAAGCTTGGGTTGGCCCCGGGGCTCATTGTTGTCGTGGGCTCGCGTACCTACATACCAGCTCTTTGTTTCTAGCTCTGCGATCCTCATCTCCACGCAGCTTGTGCCGGTGTGCACGTCGAAGGTATGTGCGAATGGAACTTCTTCTACTTGTGATTAGTTTCCTGGACCCCCCCCCCCCTTTCTAACCCCATGCGGATTCCATAGGTGAATTGGCTAGAGATATTCCTTTGGTCTGTGTTAGCCTTGCAGATCTATGTTCTTGTAGTTGTTGTATCTATTTTAGTTGCAAAATCGTGGTGCCTATAAGGTAAATAAACCGTACCTTTGTTAATTTATCTTAAGTGTTCATAGATGCATCGGTTTGTTATGCTAGTATCAGATGCTTAGAGTAGCTAGGTGGTAAATGCTAGTATTCCATGATGAGAGGAGCTGATAGAATGCTTGATATGCAGAGCAAAGCAGAATAATTTTTTCTGTAATATTTTCTATTTTTAAATGGAGAACAGAAAGTAGCTATTCTTTGATTATTACTATAATTACTGGTATCACTATTACATGTGGAGAAAAAGGTTACTCGTTGCTCTTGCTTTGTACCTAGCCAGTTACTCGTATTTGATTGAAATGCAAAAGAGGGAGCGATAAGGTGTTGCATATGGTCCCATATTGGGTAGAGACATTTCACGAGAAATATAGTTACAACGTGTGTATAATGGAACTGAAGCACAGTGTATTTCTAAGTTGCTCATACGAAAGTCAGTTTTTCATAGGCTTTGTGGAAACCTCAGATCACGTGGTCTTTTAGTGGACACGTTGAATGTTATGGTGGAAGAACAAGTTGATATGTTCATGCATGTTGTAGGTTAAAAGGGGTCTAATAGAGCTATTGGTTTTGAGTTCGTTGGATCAGGTGAGATAGTTAGTAGGTACTTCAATATTGTTCTAGATGCACTTGGGCTGCTTGCTAGAGAACTCGTATTCATCAGAACCATTGACACACATCCAAAGATCACAAGTAATCCAGGAAGGAGAGGAGAATCAACCCAAGGCGAGGAAGAGCAACAACGCGAGTTACAGGAAGTACTTAAATTATGTATTTAATTAATTTGGACCAATAATAATAATTAGAGTAAGTAGATTATTTAATCTATTTAATTACATTTGTATAATTATTTGCTTAGTCAGTGTAATAGTACTTAGCATGAATTTGTATAATAGTAATTATTTGCTTAGTTAGAATAAGTAGATTGTATAATAATAATTAATATGAATTTAATTAGTCAGTGTAATTAAACTATTTAATTAGTTTAATAACATGATGACCTAGTGGTGGCACTTTGTGCTAGTGGTGGCGTAGGGCGATGGCCTAGTGCATGCATGCTCTCTATAGGTATAAATAGGTGTCGGTGCAATAAGAGAAAAAAGGGTACCAGCTTCCCATCCGCCGCCGCCCACGAGGTAGGTGCTCTGCTCTTCTTCCGCTCATCTCCTCTCCTCTCCTAGTCGTCTCACTAGAACTTGAACTTGAACTTAAGCTTGAGAGAGAGGAGAGAGATTTTGGGATGGTCTTCTCTTCTCTATTTAGAGTATTTATTATGATGATGTCATAAATGAATGCTCAATGCTTTCAAAAATATAAATAAATAAGCCAAGCTGCCTAATAATGATGAGGTTTTTTCCTGACCGTTAATTTGGTTGCACACAAATTAAAATAAATAAATAAATAAATGAAAATAAGAAGTCGCCCCCAGTGAAAGGACGACATCGTCCGTTCCCGCTCCCGCCTCCCAGGAGAGCCTGCCACCGCCATCGCCTCCTCCTCCCCCAATAGTCGCCTCTCCACCTCATCTGGAGGATCCAATGCTAACATGTGCTCCTCCTCCTCTCTTCCTCCCGTCAGGCTCAGCTCGCCCCATCATGGTTGCCGCCGCGCTGCTCGCGCTCCCCTCCTCACCGCATCCCCCTCCCACTCGTCATCGCTTGCCCAATCTCTCACCGCCCTGCCCCCACCTCCCTCTGCTCCTCCTCCCACCTCCTCTCGCCCCCACGCGTCGCCGCCCACAACGGAAACTCCTCCCCACTCCTTGTCGTCCCCGTCCCCATGGACGACGTCGTCGCCAGCCTCGTCCCCTTGCCTCCACCTGCACCAGCCATGTTGCTCATCTGCCTCTCTCTTCACTGTTGGCCTCCTGCAGGTTGCCGATGTGGCACCATGCCCGCCAGAGCGGGACTTCGTCGGCACGCCCTACATCCTGGTCTACGTCATGCTTCCGGTAACCAACTCGCGCCCCCTGGGGGTTTCCTACTGCTACTTCTGGAGCTACGCCATCATGTCCTAATGTTGCGCCTGCCTGTGTTTTTGCAGCTTGGGGTGGTGAATGGCAATGGCGAGGTGGTGGATGCGGACTAGTTGGTGGGCCAACTATGGGTGCTTAAGGCAGTGGGTGTGGATGGTGTCATGGTCGACTGCTGGTGGGGGAATGTCAAGGCACACAGGCCGCAGGAGTACAACTGGACAGGCTACAAGCGCCTCTTCCAGATGATCATGGAGCTCAAGCTCAAGTTGCAGGTCAGAGACCCAAGATTTCAATTCAACCTTTAATAACTTTTGCTTCTGTGGGTAATTATTTGTTGCATGATGTAATCATACGATTGGGGGTTAACTCCTTTAGCTAGCTTTCTCAAATTTAAGCGAGTGGTGTGTTAGTCTAATGAAACATCATTTATCTTATCTTAGGGTTTCATAGAAACCTTGGATGGTACTCATATACCAGCATTTATCCCTGCAGACATGCATGGTAGATTTAGGGGTAGAAAGTCCATTTCAACTCAGAATGTCCTTCCAGCTATTGATTTTGGCTTATGAATTATCTATATTCTTGCTAGACGAGAGGGATCAGCACATGAGTCTCATGTTCTTCAAGATGCTCTAAGTCGCCCCACTAGCCTAACAATATCAGAAGATAGTAATTCACATTATAGACTAATTAAACAACACATTAGTTCATCACTAACCATAGGAAACATATTCATGTTGTAGGAAAATTCTTTCTAGAAAGACCTGGTACACTTCCTCCATACCGTGGTGTCCATTATCATCTTAAAGAATACAAATACATTAGAGGACCAGAAGATTATAAGAAATTATTTAACCACCGCCACTCCTCACTTAGGACAAGAGCAAGCTTTTGGTACCTTGAAGAATCAGTTTAACATCCTTAAAAGTCAACCAAATTTTCCTTTAAAAATTTAAGTAAAAATTGTGGTTGCATGCTGTGCACTTCACAATTAGATACTAGAGGATGGTGATGATGATTATGTCTATGATGATGATTCCTAGTACATAGTCTTTCCAAGGAGCAATCGGTCCTATCGTGACATACGTACTGAGGGTCAGGATTGAGTACTTAAAAGACATCAGCTAGCGCGTGGTATGTGGTAAGATAAAGTAGGCGATTTCAGTTTAGAAGCTAATCAAGCCACCGAGAATATAAACATTGAAGGTGGCATGTAGTGGTTCTACTCATGATTGTATTTCGTGTACTAAAATTTCTGTTTGAGACCATTATTTAAATATTCCATGTACTACATTTTTTTTAGAGCATTATTCAAATATTCCATGTACTAAATTTTTTGTTTTTAGACTATTATTTAAATATTCTATGTACTGAAATTTCTGATTGTGATCATACTTTTGCTATTTGTTTATGCTGAATACATCATTTTACTCAAATATTTATTGTGCTAATGACAAGGATTTTTTAATTGGGCAAGAAATGGTGAAAAGAAAAGGAAATGTGGATGTTAATGGACCTGTCCGTGAGAGAACCATCACTTGGGATAACGAACACACCAAGTTCATGCTAATTTGGTATATTGAGTATAAGAAAAACCAGCATGTAGGCTTTGTGTGGAAAAAACCACACTATACGAAGTATGCGGATATTTTAAACAAAGAGTTTGATATGAGTGTAACTATTGCACAAGTTGATCGTCAATATAGGGACTATGAGGAGAACCAGAAGATAATTGAGATGACTTTAAATAAGAGTGAAAATGGATTTGATGCCACCAAGTGTAAGATAATTATTTCTGAATCTAAAAAAAAGGTAGCTCCATGTATGTCTCATAATTTTTCTTGACATTACATATTTCAGATATAAACACTCACAGTCTAACTCTTTATCTTGTATTCACATGTAGGATAGGGCAAGGTGTTTGCTTTCTAAGCCCATCAAATTCTTTCATGAGATGGAAGAGCTCTTTCAGGGTAGTCATGCAGATGATTCTCTTGCCATGGACCAAGAAACATACTTAGATGATAGTAAGGATTCTGCTAGTGATGATAGTAGAGGGGTCAATGACATATCTGATTATGCATGCCCTGTTGAGCTTGAAGGTGATGACTTCGATATATTACTATCACCTAAAAGGTGACAAAATTAGTCCTAATTGTGCAGCAAGTAGAGATAATAGCTCTTCTAGCACACTTCGATTTGTAATGAAGCAACAAAGAGGAGTTATGTCCCCTTGTAATAAGCCACCAAAGTCTAAGAGCCATTTATCATATGCCACTGAAGAAATCAACACCACTATGAAGATAATTGCAAAGTCTCTTACCGAGCCACCTCCTCCATCCCCAGTCCCAAAGCTTGATAACCCACATGTTGCATTGTGGAAGAGGTTAGAGGCTTTGAGTACAAATGATAAAATTATTGTTGATGTTTACTTGGCATGCCCTGAAAAATAAGGGTATGTGTGGTGGATTGATGGTTCTAGTGACATAACTCTAGAGATTTGGGTGCATTAGTTCTTATGTGGTCAAGATGGTCACTAATGCTAGTTGGAATTCTGTTGAAGAGTGTTTTGGTGACCTTTTGTTATTGCACATGGATGTGCTCATCAGCCAAGCAAACAGATTACTGATGCTTTTGGATAGGACAGATTGGAGTGGTTTTTGCAATTGATGGCTATTAGCTGTTGATGCTTTTGTGTATACTAATATAGTCATGCACTTGCGACGTTTATAAGATTAAGTTGTCACCATGTATGTTAAGTTCCTAATTCATAATTTTTAAGTGTATGCACTCTAATGCTTCATTGGTAACCTCACCACTTTAATGCTCATTAGTGCTCAGTACTTTACCATTGTCCAGTTTTTGCACCAGTAGCAACAATGCCATTGTTTACTATTGTTTTGGAGTGAAAAATGTCCACATGCTATATACTGAGTTCAAGTGTTAACCTTATCACTTCATATATTGAGTGAATATACTCAAGTTTGACCATGAATCAAACACTTAGCTACATATATTTGTCAAACTTGTGGCACTTCTGTGGCAGCAATCTAAACAATAGTCTCATTCAAATTTGCCATAACTAAAGTTAGGCATATTAGAAAACCAAACAGTTCAATTTTGCCACAAAGTTGACACGCTACTACTCTGTCATGTGCCTAACCTTAGGTAGCATTTGATTGGTTGAACAAAGTTAAATGGGATGTGATCATCTTGGATGAGACTAGACTGGACAGGATAATCCTAGATGAAGTGATACAAGTAGATTATTTGGTTGGTTATATGAGATGGTATGAAAATGTGTTAAGTTGATTGTATAAAATGAGATGATTTGATACAAGATTATGTTTGATTATCTGAATAGGTTGATCCTAGATAGGTTGTATAGGATGATAAAAATGTATATAAATAGAGTATTACAAAAGAACTCACTTTTTTATCATATAATCTAGGGCTAAAAATAGTTTTAGAAATTAGTCCATCATAAGAAGAATATTAGTGAATTTTCTCAGATTTTTGAAATTTATTTGAGACCCTAATAATTGTTAGGAGTTATAAATTAGCATTTTTTAAGAATTTTAGTTTCAATTCTACACATGCTCTTTGGCTAAATCTAATTAAAATGGGCTATACATGAATTATAGAACATATATAAAAAAGTTTTGGATTTTTGAAGTAACAGGATGCCACTATTTTGAATATAGTGAAATTTCATGTACTGATTGCCCAAGACCTGGACGGCTAGTACTGCGATCGATTTTGGCGTACGAGTCGGTACAAAATCTGAAGATAATTTATCTAGAATCGGTATGAGATCTCATCCGGGATGATGGACCATCCAACCAACCAAACTCGCGTGCCATGTCTAGTCCTGCACAGGCTCATGCAGGATTGGTCCTGGACGGCCAACCAAATACAACCCTAGTTGTGGCAAACCACGACCTAAACAGACAATCGGCACATATGTTAGATGTTTGGAACGGGTCTACGAGCGAAATAGGCACATATATATAACCATTTTATATCTATTTCTCTCTGTCCATTAGATTTAATATAAAACTTAGACTCAGACCTACGACTAAATAATACATCTTAAACCCCAACCTACTAGGATTTTACCACCGAACACACATCTAAACTGTCCCATTGCCATCCTACTAGCAGCGTAGCAACACCAGCAGTCGCGTCCGTCGCAGCTCCCACGCCCGTGACCGTCTGTAAAAAAAAAAAAAATGATTAAAGCGGGTCGGAGTAGAGGACGCGGACGCGGTTGTTTCGGGTGTGAAGCCCTCCAATTGTTGCGCGCTCAAACTCGCTCAGCTCTCTGGTTGTTTCACGTTTGCCATTTACGGTCACAGTAGTGCAAGACTGCGAACTAAACTTACCGTTTGGAGTGCATTGATCTGCTCATGGCCCTTCTGAGATTAAAATAGAAATATCGGCCTCTGTTTTTATATAGCTTAAAGAAATCGTATGGAGTACATTGATCTGCGGTGACCTTTTTGTATTGTTTTTTTCTTGGAAGCATGTTGTGTTGGATGCTTGACCAGATGACAGAGGATTAAAGCCTTTCGGGATTCGATGTAGGTTTGAAAGAATAACGCTAATCCTTTTTAATATAAGAGACACGTGAGTGCAGACGGTGGGTAGAATAGACGTATACTAAGGTCCTGGTTGTTAAATCGCCTGACAGGAAAGGAGTAGAAATATGGGAAAGAATGTTAGTACGAATTCAAATACAACGTGCAAAAACTTCTGTTGTGGCTGTTTATTTGAAAATGCATGAGGTTGGATCCGATGTTAGAATTCTTCTGAAATTCCATGAACAAAGCTATCATATATGTCTTTTAGTGGTGCATTGCATTCGAATTTGATATGTACACTCGCATGCCTCATGAGTCCTTATATGAATAAGGGTCACATGTTTGAAAATAAGGAAAATCTCAGTCAATCATTTTGAATCATAGGATGAAGATCTAATGACCTCCACGTCATCTTCCTCCCTGATCCGTTTTCACAGCACTGCAAATGCCTCTTCGTTCCCAATTTGTTTTCTAAGCACATGACTCGTCTTCCTCACCTTGCTCCCCTGTGCCACCCTCCTCCACCTATCTCCACCGGGTTGTCTATGCTTGCCCTCGCTCTAACATCGCCCATCAAGTCATCCTCTGCTGCCTGCGGCCGCCGGCGCCCTTGCCGCCTCCTCCGTTGGCCCAATCTGGTCTCCCTTCCCAGGACCTCTTCTAAGTCCGGTAACGAAGGAAGCCCCTCCCAAATCAACCTCTCCCTAACCCCCATCGATAGCTGCTATTCTTCATCGCCTGATCGATCAATCTCGTTTTCAGGCGTCTGGTCATTAGGAGGTATGTACGAATAAAGTATTAATAATTAAAATCCTCCATAATTTCAATCCAAATCCTACGTTCAAAGGGCCTTGGGGGTATACGACTGTATGAGTGATTGCAAACTATAACATCTAGGTCCTTAGTTAAGTGGTAAGTATTTTGGTGATTAATGATAACTATATCATTATGACTAACAAGTTTATTTTGAAGGATATTAAAAATTTAGTTCACAACGATGATTAAGTATTCGTGGTCCCTGAGTTTATTCTATGAATGATCAAAGGATATGAGAATCAAGATTAATGATCTTCTAGTTTTAAGTATTACAAGGAGATAAAAGATACTTAGAGTAGTATATGTCTCTTTTCTTATTCTTTTTATCGTACTATAAAGAGGAACTAAGATTAGTAGCTTGATCTAGTTGAATCTAGACTTGGTTAGATGCATATTTGTGAAGTTGTAGCACTAGGTAGCTTAGAGAATTCTATGATTGAGATGTCGAGAATTTAGAGCTCAAGAAAGTTTGAATTGGACGGACTCAGAAAAATTTATTCTTAGCGGATGGTCCGATGCTCGATGAGTTAAACTTGCCGGAGCATTCTTGGCTCAGGTCAGATTGATGATAAGTACACCGGATGGTCCGACGATCAACAAGTTACTCTTATCGGAGCATTTTTGGCTAGAAAAAAAATTTCAAGTCGACACTGGATAGTCCGGTGTTAGAGTGAAGAGAACACAGAAGTATTTTATAGGACTTGTGCAAATTCACAAAAGATGAAGTTGAATACACCAGATGGTCTGGTGTTCAATGGGATGCAACACCGGAGCATATTCTAGGAGAATTGTTTTTTGGCACAACGGAGATGCTAATCACTGGATGGTTTGGTGTGTGGACAGCAGGAGCGTCGGAGCATTTATTAGTAGTAACGGCTAATGACAGGTGGCACAGTGTGGGCTTTGAAAATTGTACACACTGGATGATCCGATGTGTGTGAGATGGTGTACACCGGATCATCCGGCATTCACAGGAAACATGAGTGGCTATGCAACGACTAGATTTAGATCTCTAGCCTATAAATACCCCCTTATTTCGTCTTATTAAGCACTCTTGCTTACCCAGGGGAGCCTATGCACCGTGTGTGTCATCAAGAAACAAGATAGTGCACTAGAGTGATTTGCAAAGTTCTTAATTTAATATTAAGGATATAATTAGTGCATATAGAGTAGCAAGTATGCATCTAGCTATAGTTTATGCTTGATTTTGGTCAAATGAAGCTATTGACTTGTTACTCTTGATGATTGACAACACCTACCCAGATGATTAGAGGTATCTTGGTAAGCTTTTAAAGTTCTTGTGGGAGTCCTAAGAAGAGTGATGCATTTGGTTTGATGCCTGCCAATCTGGAGATGGAGAAGTGACAATTATGAGAGAGCACTTGAGTCTTGGTGGCTCAAGAGGGAGCAATATCCTTAGTGGATGCTCCAATGAGGACTAGGAGGAGTGCTCCAATGGTTCCTGATTGCTTGAGTTACTTCTATATACTGGAGGACAACTCGGTCTGGATCGCGACCCACTCTTGCTTTCTCGCTCATATAGTCATACACCTCCTCCTGATCGAAGCCGCCCCTCTCGTCCTCAATTATCATGTTATGCATTATGACACATGCGATCATAATATTGTGAAGTGTATTTTGCTTCCAAATTCTACCTAGACAGCGAATTATGGTGAACCTCGGCTGCAGGATGCCAAATGCACATTCAACATCTTTCCTTGTTGATGCTTGCATGATGGAGAAATGCACGCTCTTGTTTCCCCTTGGTGTTGAAATTGCCTTCACTATGGTCGTTCATGCGGGGTAAATTTCATCGCCTAGGTAGTAGCCTATGTCATACGTGTTACCGTAATGGTGTATGACACATGCGGCATAGTCACCTCCGTAAGCCTGCCAAAATAGTTAGAGCGGTGCAAAACATTTATGTCATTCAGATTACCGAGCACTCCAAAGAAAACATGCATATCCACAGATCGTATGACGCAACTGCCTTCAAAAGTTTGAGCGTATGACTGATATATGCGTCATGACATGCTTTCGAGCAATTTTTTCAAACCCAATGCATGTGGCCGATGCTCCCCAACATCCCGGGAACCCTCTCTGTTCACCAATGGCTAGTAGTCGAGCAGTATCCTCTGTAGTGAGAGTGTGGAGGCACTGATTGGAGAAAAGCAAGACAATAACTTCCACAAAATTTGTCAGCGCGAGCATCGCTGTGCTAGCCCTGATCCAAACATACTCGTCCACTGCGTTTGCACCGACTCCATATGTCAGTTGTTGTATGGCGACTATCATCATTTGGAGGGGGCTTAGGCCTAGCTTTCCAGTGACATCCCTCTTCTGCCGAAATCATGGGTCGTAGTCCTTCACAGCAACAGCAATTTTTAAGAACAATGGCCGACTCATCCGAAACCTTAGGGGATGACCAATTGTTACTACTCGTCAAAAGCTATAAAATGTGTTAGTATTGTAGATGGTCTCACCTGTCATGGAACAATGTATGACCATACATTGAGACATCGGAGAAGTAGTCTCGGAATAGACTAGCAGCATCTTCCTGATACCCACAGTCTATGACCGCATATCCAAGCACGGAGCCACGATGATGCGTGCGACCTTAGCTAGCAAGATCTTCCTCGATGGTGATCAACAACATCAATTCGTCATCATCGTCGAGTCTAATGAGAACGATATGAACGGATCTCCGAACATATATGAGCTCATTGTGTAAATGTGAAATACGAAGGCAATTGTGCCTACTTAGGCAGCCACCCTCTTTTATAGCTACGACAGTCTTCTTGGGCAGGCAATCCGCGTCTAGCTTCTCATGCAATCTAACAGGCATGTGCTTCCTAGCTTCCACAGGAAGAATTGTGATCATATAGATAGCAAGCATATGTTTCATAGCTTCCATGGAAAGAATTGTGCCCACGAAGCTAGTAGGGAATTGAGACGAAATTAAAGGCTATTTACGTACAAAATATATATACGGTGTATACGTATCACATATTTCAGTCGTATTATATGCATCATGATAGTTATAGAAAATGATAAAATATTAAAAGTATATTTAAAAAAATAAGAAAAAGAATACTACTAAAGTAAAAATAGGAGTGAGAAGAGAATAAAATGAAAAAAAATCATTAGATGGTCTAATAAACAAAGAGCAAGACACACACACTTCGCTTCCTCGTTTATCTCGCCTCACTCCTCTCACATTCTCTCTCCCTCGCCTTCCTGTCCTCTTCGCGAGGCGCCGACGAAGCCCGGCAGATGTTGACCCGGCTCCCCATGCCTCCTCGCCTGGTAGCCCAGTAGTCCCACTCCCGGCAGCTCGATCCTACCAGGGCGCGGTTCGGCGCTCGGATCCGGCTGTCTCGTGCCGAGGAGCCGCAGATCCGAACAAATCCCAGTCCTTCCCGGTAACCTCTTCCCTCCAGCCGCAGTTCTTTAGCTGCGTAAGAGGTTTCGCTTGCTACCTGAGCTCGCATTTGTGCAATAAGGTGCTTTAGGGTTTGTTTTGGGTTTTTTCCTCTTCCCTTCGATTCACTCGCACAGTCACAAGCGTGCATATGCTGGTTGCTCGAACTTCACCTAGCTGCATCATTAGACTCCTTGAGTGCTTGTTCTACTGTTTGTGGTTGCTGGCCACTTGCATGCGATTATTGGTGTGTTAGACGCCCAGGATCATCAGGAGCTTTGTTGCTGCTGCGGCCATGGCATTGCTGTGAGGAATCTGGAGAAAAGATGTGGAAACAGTTCCTGACCAAGCTGCCTAGGAAGTCCTCTGCCTATGGGAAGGCCGAGCACGTCTCGGGCTCCAGTCCAGGAGGCAATGCTGCCGGGAACGGGAGCACAATACGGCGCACAAGTAGCTGCCCCAGCACTGGGTCTGCCCGCTCGGCATCCAGCGTGAAGCGAATGTCCTCTGCGGTCTTCCCTTCGAGTGTGGTGGCTGGCATTGAGCCTCTTGTTTCATTCAAGGATGTCCCGAACGGGGAGAAGCAGAATCTGTTTGTCAGCAAGGTGAGCCTGTGCTGTGTTGTCTTTGATTTCTCAGACCCGAACAAGAATTTGGCGGAGAAGGATTTCAAAAGGCAGGCGTTGGTTGATCTTGTGGATTATGTGGATTCTGCAAGCTCCCGCTTCACAGAGCCAATGGTTGCTGCTTGCAGTAGGATGTTTGCCATCAACTTATTCAGGGTGTTCCCTCCCAATTACCGGTCCAGTTCATCTGGCGGTGGCGAGGGTGAAGAGGAGGAGCCAATGTTCGACCCTGCATGGCCCCATCTGCAGCTCGTGTACGACCTGCTACTGAAATTTATTGGTTCCTCATCTCTGGATGCAAAGGTAGGAAAGAAGTATTTTGACCACTCATTCATTGTGAAGCTGCTTGAGCTATTCGATTCTGAGGACCCAAGAGAAAGGGATTGCTTGAAAACAATATTGCATCGGATCTATGGAAAGTTCATGGTGCACCGTCCTATAATCCGCAAAGCAGTGAGCAATATATTCTACCACTTAGTGTTTGAAACTGATCGCCATAACGGTATTGCTGAACTGTTGGAGGTTTTTGGGAGTGTTATTAGTGGCTTTGCATTGCCACTGAAGGAAGAACACAAAATCTTTCTTTGGAGGATTCTAATTCCTTTGCACAAGCCAAAAACAGTTGGTGTGTATCTGCAGCAGTTAACCTACTGTGTGACCCAGTTTGTAGAGAAGGAACCAGAGCTTGCAAGTTCAGTGATACTTGGCTTGCTCAGATACTGGCCGATAACAAATAGCCAGAAAGAGGTAATGTTTCTGAGTGAGATTGAAGAGGTCCTGGAGGCAACCAACATGGGCGAATTCCAGAAATGCATGGTTCCGTTGTTCCGACGAATTGCTCACTGCATCAACAGTTCCCACTTCCAGGTAACTTTTTTGAATGGTCTGTCCTAAATTTTGTTGAGCCTTACCTTAGTTTTGAGAAAATGAATTGTATGTTGTGCTTTAAATTTACATTCACATGTCCATATTGTAGCCTGCATGCATTTTAGCCCTCTATTTACATAATGTGTTTTTGCCATATATGCAAAAAATGATGTACCAATGAAGAGTATACAAGTGAATGACTTACAACCACTCATTGAAGCTTTCGTCTAATTCATTTCTGACACTCCCATTGGTAAATGCCAAAGAACCAGACATCCAATTGGAACCGTTCTTGACCACAGAACAGATTTATCGTAACCACTGATTGCCCATGCATGGCTAGGTTCTTTTGAGTTTCTTGATGCGTGAAATGTATACGACTTGTAGGCAAGCGAAATGGGTTATAAATAACTGCTAATTTCAGAAAGATGTGGACAAAGGATCGTAGGCTAGCGTGCCATCGCCAATCATGACATGGATATGGGAGATATTCATAGTTGATATGATGTTTCCCCCTGTTTTAAGAAATTGAATGATGAAACTTTATGTATAGCATCAGCCATAGCAATGTGTGGTTGGTAACTGGCCATGTATGGTATGGCAAGTTTTGGCCAGATTGATGTTAAGGAAGTAAAAGTTGAATAAAATAGAAAGAAAACCAGAATGGTTAATTCAGTTATCTGGGAAACTGACCGGCTTCTGGCATTCTATTCATGGTGGCCAGATTGATGTTAAGGAAGCAAAAGCTGAATAAAATGGAAAGAAAACCAGAATCGTTAATTCAGTTAACTGGGAAAGTGACCTGTTTCTGGCATTCTATTCATGGTGGCCAGATTGATGTTAAGGAAGCAAAAGCTGAATAAAATGGAAAGAAAACCAGAATGGTTAATTCAGTTAACTGGGTAACTGACCGGTTTATGGCGTTCTATTCATGGTGGGTTCCCCCCAAAATGGAGAAATTAAAACTTCTCCACGAGAAAAAGCAAGTTCTGGCCCTGTTGTCTTGTCTATGCATGCTATTCATCATTCACTAGTTTTTTGTTCTTGTTACTTATTAGTATGTCTAGCCTTTCAAATGGTTGAGTGAACTGAACAAATTGTTTCTTTCAGGTTTCAGAACGAGCACTCTTCATGTGGAACAACGATCACATCATTAGCTTGGTTGCACAGAATCGGCAAGTGCTTGTGCCCATTGTCACTCCAGCATTGGAAGAAAATATCCACAATCACTGGAACCTTTCAGTCCTAAATCTGGCAGCTAATGTGAAGAAGATGCTGTCAGAAATGGACGAGGAGCTCTTTTCAGCCTGTCTTGCCAAGTACAAGGAGGACGAAGAGAAGCGGGTGTCGCTGGAACAGAAGCGGAGATTAGCCTGGGAGCGGCTAGAATCCGCGGCGGCTTTCCAGCCTGTGACCGGCAACACAGCCGTCCTGGTGAGTCGCTAGGCATCATCAACGAATTTTGTTGCCAGCGGAGGAGGGACTCTGCTCCTCTTCCTCCTCCCCCTTCTTGGTGAAATGGGCCAAGTGCTGAACAGCTCGTGGTCACCAGTTTCCCCTTGCTTGTTCAGTTTGTTCGTACCAGTAGTGTCGTGCTGTAAGTTTTAACTATTGCCGGATCTCTCCGCCTGTGCTATGATAAGAGGCATGCCTGATTCTTGCATCTGTGCCTGTTTTACGAGCAGTGCCCTACAGTTATTATATTCTGCCCGTGCATGTTCACATGTTAAGCTGCACTCGGAAACGGCTTCCCAGGCTAAATATCAAACCTGGAGATGATCTCATTGTACCAAACTAAATAAACATAACAATGAACGTTACTAGCTAAGTATATATGTACTGTAACGAAAATATAAATATTGGATACGAAAATATAAATATTAGATACGGTAATATCACGTATAAACTTAAAATATGGAGATGTGGATGCGTTATGATAGTGTCGTCGAATGAATATTCAAGAGTAATAACGTAGTTTGATTTTAAATAGGATTTAAAAAAGAGATTATCTACTAATTGTCTTTCTAATTTCTTCATCTATTTTTATTAGTAAAACAAATCATATTCGGTAACGAGATGGGAAGACTAGAGGGCAAGTGTGGATAGCAAAAGTAGGTAAATTATTTAAATTTTAAGGGTTTTTATTAGATGAGAGAAGAGTACAGAAAGATATAACACTGAAACTAATTTGTGTTTTATATAGTAGAAATAAAAAAAAGCCATCAGGCTAGCATTGTCATTTGCCACTGCCCTTGTCCCTCTCCTCTGCCTCTAGCAACCTCACTAGCGGTGAGTCTACCCTTCATTAAAGGTACGGTGTGCCAAAGTTCCTTATATAGCATTGAATTCCTCCACCTTTTCTCCAGCAACGTGCATGGAAGGTTAGCTTTTTCCCATATCTTTGCAGTAAGGTTGGAGAACTTCATCATCCCCTTATACGGATTGCGGTTTTGGGTCGATAGCTTCATCGTCGTTGACTACGGATTTTGTTCCAAGGTTACTGAATCTAGTGAATCAATGGAAGGTGGCGTTAGATTTAATTATTTACCTCTTTTGATGATGACATCGCCGATGTTTATTCAAAGTCTCAGAAGCATCTTGATACTGGATAAGACATTGGCTATTGTGACTATCCAAGATTGGGGTTTCTCGTTAGAGTTGTATAAGGTTTCAACCTTCTACTTCGCTTATCTACTTCATGAAGAGGTGAAGAACAAAGAAGGTTATTGAATATGAAGAAGATGATCTTGTTATATTATTTTATTCTGCAAGGACCTCTCTATAATATGAGAATGTATTTCTTCCAAATTTAATATAATTCTAGCCCTATTCGCCAAAAAAAGAATGTTACATAAAAAATAAGACCAGTGTAAAAAGCCGTGCAGCTTACACTGAGCCCAAACGAGCTTTTGCTCATAAGAACTAATGCATAGACCAATATATCGCCTGAGTAATAAATAACAAAGTAAGAAACGCTAAATGTTCCTAAATAAGAAGAAGCGTTTACAGCCAATCATGGATACAGAGGAGCCAGATAGGGGGAGTCTTCCAGTTGTAGGGGATGATCTGTAGCTGATTAAAAACCAAAAATATTCCGTTGCCGGGACTCGAACCCGGGTCTCTCGGGTGAGAGCCGAGTATCCTAACCAGCTAGACTACAACGGATATCGTGCTCCAATGTTATTTTCGTACAACACTATTTGTACCTCACTGGGATAGAAGGAGAAAGACGCGTACCTGATTGAGTGAGTGACTTCAAATGCACACTTCGCAGGTGCCACCAATTTGAAGAAGTCCATTTTACGTCCCTCGACCATCTCAAGAGTCCGATTTTCATGTTGGTTTTTGCCAGTCTTGTTTCACCTCTCAACTACCAGAACTAGTGCGAACTCAACCTTCATGGTGGTTTTTGCCAGTCTTGTTTTGTGCTGACATAGCACCACAATGTACATTACATGATTTGAGTTAACACCGACTAGGATTCCATATAAGCATACACTTGTTTACATGGCAAAAAGAGGCGGCCAACATGGCATAAAACCACCACGAAAACAAGGTTTGGAAAATTTGCACTGATTTTAATAGGCGAGGGGTGAAAGTTGAACAGTTTCACAGTTGAGGGTGAAAATTAGACTTTTGCAATAGCTGAGGGTGGTAAATCGGACTCGTTCCTTTTCTTAAATAGACTAGCTTATTGCTCGTGTGTTGCAATGGAAACACAAAGTTTGCGCAAGGCATGCCAATATTATGCAAAACAACATACCAAAAGTGGGGTGGTAACGAATATCTACAGGCCAATATAGTTAAATACCCATGCGTTGTAACAGGAGCTGAAATTTTGCATAAGGTAATATAGTTACTAAGCGTCACATTACAGTTGTAACGAAGTCTATCTTGCACCACACAATATTCATGTTTTATAAAGCACAAATAACGCGCGAGCACTTGGGCAAAGTATGGCGTTCAGACGAGCATTTTCGTTACATCTATCCCTACGAATCTCTTGGTTTATGATGCATCACAAACACCCTTTTTCGGTACGCGTTGCAAACACTTTTATGCTCATCGTCTCTGCCCATTTTGTTTCCATTTCTTCATAAAGTAAACTCGCACTAGAGGACTGAACTGACAATAATCAACAAAAAAAGATAGTGACACAATAAAAAAATTGGAAACCAATCAATTCATCACAAAGAACAACATTGAATTCATGTATGTGTCTTTTAGATCACCTGAATTTTCACACTCGTATAATATGCATAGAGATTTTCACAGCTCGCAAGAAAATGTTTATTGATTCACAACCCAACATGGAGATTTAGAACTAAATGCCCTCTAGCGTTATCTTGCTTACTTGCATTCCAAGGATTCTTTGAGGTTTCTTCAAATGAAACATATGGGCAAGTTCTACTGTGCGTGGCTGCCTTTACCTCTGCAACACAAAATGAAATGGTCAGCACCAAACAAAATGTCATGCGAGACACATATACAGCTTGTAATGATATTGTCTTCTAGGAAAAAAAAAACTTGTAATCATATGCCTTGCCAAGTTATGTAGAAGAGGGGTTTCTTTTTTTTTCACATCTGAATCTTTCCTGCCGCCAAGGAACTGAGAAGAGGAGGGTTGAGCTGTGGATTTGTGCTTACCAAGTTGGGGAACATGTTCCTGAGGGGAGTCATCCGATTTTTTTCCACCATACACTTTCATGACGCAACATATATCTGTGTGCCACTTGTGCTCGAAGGATCACAACTATCTCACCTGGCTAAAGAGGGCAACGCCCTTCTTTTCTCTTCTACAGTGCCAGTGGCCATAGATGGGATCCATTCTGCATGCGAAGTTGCAAACACAAAAGAAAATATATTTGTTAGAATAGTATAATGTGTGTGCTTCATATTTTCTTTTTAATTCAAACATGACAGTTTTTTCAAGATTGGCGAGACTTGTAGCACATTGGCCATTCTTTCTACCTATAAGCTGTCATCATCGCCTTCTCCTCCCGTGTGCCAGCAAAATCACAAAAGGAAAGGCCCGCCATTCCTTTCTCAAATATCAAATGAAGAGCCCTTTAAAAGGAAGTGACAATATTTGATTATGAAATGAACTTATGATTGTCAAATGTCAACTTCAGCTAAGTCGGATAAAAGATTAGCTTACATGTATGGATTTACGCTATCAGTTCAGTTCCTCATCCTAGCTGCAAGCTTATCAGCCATTTCTTTAATATCGGCTAGGAACTTTAGCGCGTGATAGTTTACTCTGCATCTGAGCTGGTTAATCTCCATTGGAACATTATCATACCTAAAATTGAAGCTTCATATTAGGTTTAGATTGTTCAATTCATATGGGAAGATATAATAGATTGTACAGCCTTCCTTTTACAACATCATAGAAGCTGATAGGATATTCTGAATTACAAAATTAAATGAACAGAAAATTGCCAAAATAGTTTCATTCAAAAGTTTACTTACCCCAACCTGTCAATAAATGGCTTAATAAACAGTATCTTTTTCTCTTTGATCCTCGGAAGTACATTATCAATATAAAATTGGGCAGATGCATACTTTGGGATGTTCTTCACAGTACAACTATTATAGATACATAATTCAATATGTATTATGAAAAGATGAATATTCATTCAAACAGAGTGGAAACCCCAGTGAAATAAAAGATGACTAAAATAGACTCAGTTGATCTCAAACACTCAAATTACTCTGTTAGAAGTAAATATGCACAATGGGAATTTTTTTTTTAAATAGTTGACATGAAATAAGACAAGGAAAGGTAGCAGCTAATGACAAATAAAAACAATACCAACAATATATGAGTCTCCATTTTCATTTCGCATGAAGGAAACCAACAAATAGGTGTGTTGATCTACATGTTGGTCAATCCATGTAAAAGCACATTGTTTGAAGATCCGTTTAACTGATCATGTACAATTCACTCCATCTAGTTAGATATAAAAACACAGTTTGTATGGTGATTTTAAACACTATCCATCCAATCGAACAATTAATGTGAGCATGTCACGTTTCATACATATTTTATTTTGAGAAAGAAATACATTACCATCTAAGGAAAGACTATCTCAAATCTTAAAATTAAATAAATGAACCTCAAAAAAATCAGCTAAGAATGCACGAGAAATTAAGAATGACATTGTAACAACATCAACATAGACTTAAATTTTTCCCACACCTATCAAGATGATATAACCAAAATCATAAATAAGTACTCCTCGTGACAGAAAATAGTCTAATAGTAAATTAGTAATACAAAGTTCACTGTTGACGATGTTTGCATATTGTAACATCAATTTCTAAAAGTTTGAGGTAGTTATGACAATATGTAAGCCAAAATGTAGCACCTATTTTATGCTGGTGAAAAGCTCATCTTTCTTTATGAACCAGGTTGGGATGTCTCGCATAATGCGCATATCATCCTACAAATAGTTTATAAAATGATCAACATCAAAGATATCTTCAAAATTCCTACAAAGTGTATAAATGTTCTCATAATGAAGGCAATATGGCAGAAAGCAAAACACAATGCATGTAAGGGCTAAAAAAGACAAGAACTATACAAAAAGAGAGAAAAGAAGAGGGGGGAGGCTTATACACGCAGGTAGAGCCAGGAAGAGACCATAAATCTATAGAAAATTAGAGTTCTAGTGAGTCTATAGAAATTAGAGTTCCAGTGGGCCAGATATTATAAAACTATCTAGTAAATAACAGCGAATAAATAGATGTAGAAGAAATCAAAATAGAAAACAACACTTATGCTATCTGCAGAACTGGTAAAATAAGTGTCGCGCTCATTATCTTAGCAATAGCAACATGATCACATATCTGCAGAAGCCAGAACACCAAGTATGGGAAATTAACTGATGGGTCTCTGATGTAACTGGAACTTCTTTCTTTTTTTTTCTTTTCTTTTGAGAGGAGTAGTTGAAACTCTATGCCATCTTAGAAAGCTAATAAACACAACTCAAGAAATCAACATGACCTGCTTCAGAAAGACCCTAATATGTATTAAACAACAGTTTTTTTTATAAAAACAATCAATCCTTAGTAGGTCATGGCAAACATAAGCAATCAAAAGGAATTACAAGCTTATATTGAAGTATATTGCAATTACACTTGTGCAACAAAGTTGCTAATAGGAAAAGAATTCTCAAGTAACAAAAATTGGACATAAACAGGTAGCAACAAATCTGAGCTTAGACATCAAAATACATTGCACCATCAAAGCAAATATTTAGCGCTCACGCACAGCTAGGAGAGGAAGGTTGAGAGAAACATAAGTGCATACATACATCTACGCGTTGCTGGTTTAGTCCGCCCTCAGCATGAATAAAAATATACCCAAAGGTTTGGTTCTCCCGAGGGACATATGTGTGACAAAGAAATATATATTATCATCAGTCATTAGGACCCAATCACAAAAGAAAACATATGGTAGATGATCCTTGAAGGCACATTTGATACGCATAACAAGGTGTGCATGCCTCATAAATCTGCCATCTAACATGGAACAAATTTGATAAGTTCTCAAGGAACACTGGATAATCAGATTTTAGAAAGCCAATCAAATTGCATACCACACATCATAGTCACTCCATGATGTCAAAATTTGCACAATCTAGGTTACTGACCTGACGCTAATTGGGTGCCATATGAAAAAACGATGTGTAGGACCGAAAGTGGCGACTAGAGGAGGGGTGGATAGGCGCTTCAACAATTTCTTACGAAATAGATGACCTTCTCCTATTGTTAATCACCCAATGCACCTCAAAGCTTGAGCGGAAGCAAAATACTCAAAGAGACAAAGCGAGATGAAAAGTTTCAAGGCATTATGACTCCACGGATGGAATATGAACCATATGTTCAATTCAAAAATATTCTATGTGTCTTTGTGCCCAAAAGCTCGCAACTGTGAAGATGAACAAAACGGAGACGAGATCATTAGGCAAATAAACTCTCTAAGATAATGGTCTAGAGGCCAGGAAATTCAAAACCCCATCACATATGCATGTGTATGTGAATTATATGCCTCTAGCATCAAGAAAATCAATTTCCCAAGGTGTTCAAATTACAGCTCAAAAAGGAAAAACAAAAATCAACAACAGAACACCAAAAACTTGCAAACTTGCAAGGGAACCAATAGAAGTAAACTAAAAGGAGGGGAATTTAAGCATATGCAAAAACTTAAACTTCATTACTCAAAGTGGTTAGCCCTATTTTAGACGGATTACAAAGATTTATCTCTCAAAACTCTCACCTATTACAAAGGCGAAGCACTCCTCTCCCTCTCTTCTAAAACCCTAACACAAAGCTCTCATAAGGATGGCTCAAAGGGATGGCTTCCCAACCAGCTAAACCCCTCTATTTATAGCCTAGGAAACTTGACCCCTAAGTTTCCTTGACTGTTTCTAAAATATCCCTCTCTTGTAATACATTCCTACCTACCATCAGAGGTATTTTGGTCTATTTTCTTCTCCATCCATCGGACGACTGTGATGCCTTCATGACTTAGCTTCGACTTGACGTAATCTTCACGATGATGCCACGTGCACTCCATCTGCCCACGGTTTTGTGGCCAAATCGGGAAACCGACTCGCATGCTTCTTAAGGCATGACTCACAGCTACTTGCTTTGACCTCAAGTAAGTCTTCCGATGTTGACGCGTGTCCTTCATCTTGCGATCTTGACCACCGGTAAATCTCTCTCACTCCTGATCCCTCGGACCGCCTTGTTACTTGCACCACCGGCATCCCCTTCGCTTGACTTTGTCAACACGTCACCTTCATCAACATTCATCTCTTACCTTTCTTGACCTCCACGTGTACCACTAGGATCATCCTTGACTCTGCCTGGCCTCCTTGATCGTCCAGCACCAAGCACCCTGCTTAGCCCCAATCACCCACCATCGACCATCAAGTTGCATCCATCAACTGCACACCATAAGACCAGCAAACATGCATCTCCAGAACCATATAACATCATCACATGTTAGTCCAAATCGAAATCAAGTTGAAAAAGATCAGACGTAACAAAAATGTGAACATCGGATGGTCCAGCGTTCACACCAGTGCAACACCGGACCATCCAGTGAGTACAACTCCACTGGAACCCGGTTTGCATTCCTCTTTGGAAACATTAGTCCAGTGATCACAAAATCCCAACACCAGACAATCCTATGAATACCTCAACATTTGCCTCAGAACTAAAAATCTCTGGTGATACTTTCTGGTGTTCACGCGCCCATCACCTGACCATCCGGTGAGTACATCTTCACTGACACTTAGTTTTTCAACCTCTCTAGAAATCTTTGTGTGGTGAAGTCTCCAGTGATCACCCGTGCACACACTGGACCATCCGGTGAGGCTACCGCACCAGACTTTCATATTTGCATCCTTCTCTGGAAAAATTAGTCTGGTGCTCAATCTCACCCATATCGGACCTTCCGGTGAATGAATTTATCTCTACCTCTGCGCTGAAAAGCTCTGATGCTCACATCTACCACACACTAGACTATACGGTGAGATCAAAAACCCTCACACCGGACTATCCAATGAGTGTTCCTGCACCGAGACATCGATACAAACTTCAATTCTTTTCAACTTTGGTTAGATAAAATCAACAATGCAATATATAACCAAGCATATGCTAACCAACAAAAGCCACATAAACGTCAATCACTCATCACACAAGATAAACTAAGGCACATCTCAACTTGGTTTCTCAATCTCCCCCTTAATGAGTGCACTGGCAACATCACAAAGAACAAAGGAAGGTTTGAAGATCGCACAAGAAGCTCATCCAAGTGACAAAAACTCAAAAAAGAGCAAGAACATGTCACTTGATATAAGAAGATTGCAAATGCTCGATGAGGAGAAGAGACTAGCCAAAAAAGCAAATAAAAACGCAAAATGCAAAAGATGTTATCCCTATGCTCCCCCTGATGAATGCACATGTTACATTTTCTCCCCCTTTGAGACTTGCTTTCATGATTTCTTCCCCTTTGACAATGCAAACATCAAGGATAAAATATTATGCAATGCATGAAAATGCAATCCTAATGAACTTTCACAAATATACCACAAAGCATTTGCAAGATCTAGAATTGTTAAAGAGTTACGAAACTGAGAAGGTGTAGCTCACAATTGCTTATAGGCTCAAAAAGAGACAGTGACACAAGAACATAAAGTATTACAAGCTAAACCTGAAGAATTAGTTGGCGCATTGAAGTTCACATAGCCGAATCATATTCAAAATGACCATCACATAAGCATCCACTCATGACGAGGCAATACAAGCATGAAGAACTAGCCAATTGCAACCTCAAACAAGACAAACAAGAGTTCAGGATATAGGGCTTTGCAAACACTCACATATAAACCAAGACTTAGAGAGATCAAGTGGTTAAAAAAGATTAACATTTAGAAACATTTATCTCTTTTTCAATTTATCCTCAAGTTGCCTCTTATTCAAGCAAAGTGTCGCGCGACTGGGTACGGCAAATATCTTGAGGCTTCAAAACAACCGTATTGGATCACATTTTAGCACAAGATACTTGATTTTTCATGATTATTCAATTTACACAAGATATCAAGATGGTCACAAGATCAAATTTAAGTAGTGCATTTGTGACACAAGGAACACATGTTCCCCCAAGGTTCTATCATTAGCTAAATATTTAACAAAGATAGAAAATATAGTACAATATTCCCCAATCCACTGTCTTGAACCATAAAGTCCTAGAGCAAGATATTCATCAAACTAGTCTTAACACAAGCATTGACTAAGCCTAAGCAAATATGAACATGGTGATCAAGAAAGTGGCATTTTATAGCCTACATGATTCATAAAATTGCCAAATTTCATCTAAGAAAAAGCTTAGCCCCGATCACCTGCCATCGACCGTTAAGTTGCATCCATCACCTGCACACCATAAGACCAGCAAACATGCATCTCCAGAACCATATAACATCATCACATGTTAGTCCAAAACGAAATCAAGTTGAAAAAGATCAGACGTAACAAAAATATGAACACCGGATGGTCCGGCGTTCACACTAGTGCAACATCGTACCATCCAGTGAGTACAACTCCACTGGAACCCAGTTTGCATTCCTCTATAGAAAAATTAGTCCAGTGATCACAAAATTCCAACACTAGACAATCCTGTGAACACCTCAATATTTGCCTCCGAACTAAAAAGCTCTGGTGATACTTTCCAGTGTTCACACGCCCATCACCTGACCATCCGGTGAGTAAGTCTTCACTGAAACTTAGTTTTTCAATCTCTCTGGAAATCTTTGTCTGGTGAAGTCTCCGGTGATCACCCATGCACACACAGGACCATCCGGTGAGGCTACCGCATCAGACTTTAACATTTGCACCCTTCTCTAGAAAAATTAGTTTGGTGCTCACTCTCACTCACACCAGACCTTCCGGTGAATGAATTTATCTCTGTCTCTGCGCTGAAAAGCCCCAGTGCTCACATCTACCATACACCGGACTATCCGATGAGGTCAAAAACCCTCACACTGGACTATCCGGTGAGTGCAAACTTCCTGCACTGAGACACTGATACAAACTTCAATTCTTTTCAACTTTGGTTAGACAAAATCAACAATGCAATATATAACCAAGCATATGCTAACCAACAAAAGCTACACAAATGCCAATCACTCATCACACAAGATAAACCACACATCTCAACTTGGTTTTTCACGATGCAATATATGGTATATTGTTGTCTTCAAGCACCGTCAATGGTGGACTTTCCTAAGGGCTCATCGTTGTGTCGCTCTGCGCAAGGCTTCCAGGAGGTAGTGGCAGCACGTGGATTCTCCCATGGCGAGGGGGGTTCCTTTGTCTGCACCCAAAGCAAGAATTAGTCAGACCACCTGACGCAAGCACGACTACATGAGTACCAAAATGAGTGGTGCGTGTCCTTGCAGTCATCGTCGTAGCCACTGTGGTGGCCGCAGACGAAGGGAGAGGCGAGGAAAGGGGATGACACGGCGGAGGCGTCGAAGTCGCGCTTCGCGAGGGAGTTGGACGCGCGCACTACCATCAAGTGCCATAGCTCCGCAATGGGCGCCGGGGCCGGCTGTGACATCCTGAGTTTGACATGCTAAATAGTTGCAAATTTCACTCCCAATTAAAAATTTTATGGTTAATTAAGCAAAATAAAGTCAAGAAAATGTGTGTACTTATACTAGTATGTATACATTCATATATGTTAAATGGACTAAGTATTCCAAATGCACAAAATTTATTTTTAAATAAATCCCTGCATTGAATTGGTTCATATAAATTGGTTTACGGTTTTTGTGGATCTTTTTGTGGAGAATTGAAATTGAATATTTCTCAATTTCAAATATATTCGTAGATTCTATCCGGCTTAATTCTGATTTGAATTCAAATCTTTTGATTCAAATCATCTTCAAGATCTCAAGATTCAAATCCAAATCACAATTCAAATGTCCCCATTTGAATTTATCTCAAGACCAAACTCAAATCCAAGTCCAAAAACTCCCTTTTGAAATTATCCCAAAACCCTTCTCTTTTCCTTTTTCTTTTCCCTTTCCTTTTTATCCCAGGCCGAAATTCCCCTCCCTTCTCTCCTTCTCAGCCCATCCATCCAGCCTAGCTAGCTATTCTTTCTCTCCCTTGCACGGCCCACGGCACCTGGCCCGGCCTCCTTTCCCTTTCTCTCTTTCTCCCTTTCCTCCCACGCGCTCGACCCACTCGCTCGTGCTGCCAGCCTAGATCGCTCGTGCGCCGGTTTGCCTGCCCGCTAGTGTGCCCGTGCAAGCGTGGCCGTCTGCGTGTTGGCCATCTGCCGCTCGGTCGCCCAAGCTCTCTCGTTCCTCCTCCAACGCGATGTCACGCCCCTCCAAGAAATATCGTCACGACACCCCTCTGCTCTCTCTCTCTCTCTCTTCTCTCTTCACCCATGCTCACGTCGCCCATGCCTCTACGATGCGTGACTTCCGCACCCACGCACACGTGTGGACGGCGCATCATGCCCATGCCGCGGGAAGAATGGTGGGCGTCGCTCCGCCACCTCACCATCGCACAACCAAATGCGCTACACCACCTTACTGCTCCACCTCCCTCTATAAATAGAGCCGTCCGACCCCTCTCTCTCTCTCTCTCTCTCTCTCTCTCTCTCTCTCTCTCTCTCTCTCTCTCTCTCTTTGTTTCTCCATTTTGCCACCACCACAGCACCGGCTCCATCGCCATTTTCCCCGCTGTGACCTTGTCATTGACGTTCTACCCCCACGAGCTGCCGAGGAGCACCCAGAGGACGCTACCAACCCCTTGCCACTCTCCATTGACCATAAGTCCGGCGAGAGCCTGCCCACGCCAGTAGCTGAGCCACCACCACTCCGTCGCATCATCGGCTACCATCCAGGTTCTCACCATTTCTGAGCTCGGTGAGCTTCCCGCCCCCTCGCACAACCCCCCTAGCTAGCATGTTGCCCCCCCCCCCCCAATGCTCTCTCTTAGAGCGTAGCCTCGTGCTGCCCATGTCCTTGCTCCGCCGTCGTGAAATCACTCACCGCCGGTGGGCTTGTGCCTCTACATGTGGTCCGGTTATCGTGCTGTGTAGTCCAGGGAGCCTTAGACTCCTTTTTTTCTTGCAGGGCAATTGCGCATAGACTAGAGGAGGCATTGCCCATTTTTCTTTCATCACCACCGTTTCCTCCAATCACCACCTGGTGTCATTCCCGCCGCCAGCCACCATCGATGTGCTCCTAACCAAGTTCCCCATCACCCGTAGATGTCCGGCGTTAGATTCCCACCGCGGAACCCTGGCGACAACGTGTTCCATGAGAATTCTCCAGCGCGGCTCCGCCGATTCGCTCGTCACAGCCCTGTTCGCCCGCTCGCTCCACGCGCGTGGCTGGGCCATCGTTCGCCCGAGCGACCTGGCTAAGTCAGACCACAATTCAGCTCAAACGTCATTGGCCTACCAGGCTGGCCCAGTCGCCCAAAGGCTGCACCCTAGTGGGCCGGCCCAGCTTCACAGCCCGCTAAACTGGCCAGCCCAACCCGAGTGGGCCAGTACTATGTAGCCCAGTATTATGCAGCCAAAACCTGACCCCGGCCCAATCTAAGCCCACTTCGGCCCAACTAGTAATGTTCATGTGGGTCCCACCCATGGGCCCCACTTTTGAATAGTTTAAATTTGTAATTTCCCGATTTAATTTTAGATTAAATCTTCCAGGAGTCATAACTTCTCTGTTCTAGCTCCGATTTCGGTGATTATTTCACCGAAATTTATCTAACTTCAAGATCTATATATCCGTCATAGTGTGATATACATTAGGGATAATTTGGATTTCCATTTGATATTATTTGATTCTTCCCTAGTATAGCCTGTTAATGATCGTAATCATAATTGTAGAGCTACCAGAATTTTACGAGTGCTGCGCAAGAAGCATCAAGAGTGAGGAAGATCCTGACTACAACCAAGACCTTCAACAAAACCTCGAAGAAGGCAAGTCATATCTCCTTGATCATATTGGATCTATATTTTCAAATAATCTACATGATCAACTAAAACTTAACCTATTATCGTATGTGCTATGTATTGCGCTTTTACAAACTGTTTATGGTAGTTAATCCTATCAAACACTTGCTATGCCTGAAATATCATCATTCAGAACACATATCACCCTAGGATTAACGGTTGTTATCTATATTAATGATAGATGACGTCTTGATATCTAGCATGCTTATGATTGAATACCTCTCCTCGGAGACATCGCTTTTAAAACACCTCTCCTCGAAGATAAGATTTACGGTTATCAATGATAACTCATATATCATGAATCCTTGATGGTTGTGAATTCTGTGATGGTTATGAAATCTTTAATATCATGTGGGATATGGTGTATGGTGTGTAAAACTGGATGAAAACTATTTTGGCAGGGGCAGGTGAGTAGTACTCTGGATAAGGATGCTCCCGGGGGCTTGATTCACATCTATGGTGTTCATTGCCAGAAGATATCTGCCCTGGCCGCTTAAGGACTGAATCTTGCGCCGTCATGCTTAGCCACACCCATGCAACCATGTGTTCTGAATGGGTAGGACTTGACTTTTCTTTCACCGGACTGAGTTGGGCATCATACTAGGAAGTTGAGAGTAGTGAGCAGTCAAGTGGCCATATGTCCCTCTGTTTGGAGGTTTCTAGTATCGACCTAGGCTTAAAAAGGGGACTACCATTCAAAAGATGGACTCTGGCGCTTGGGGGTAAATCTCGTAGAAAAGACCGGCAGAAAAGGTGATTGGAGAGTCTCGGTATGATTCGCTCCTTCGCTTGCAACGGTTGGAGACTGTGCATATCGCGTGGGTACAGTGTACAACCTCTGAAGAGTGTAAACCTATTCGAATAGTCGTGTCCACGGCCATAGGCATGCAAAGATATGGTCATGCTTGAATAGACTCCGGGTGCATATATCTTGATGAGTGAGTGTGTAGACTAGATATCCGTGTGATGAGGTTCCTGACTCAATCCACTAGAAGCTATGTGGTACTAGAGGTGATGATAGGGACTACGGAGTAAGGTGTAGCCCCTCCCAGGACCCAAAAATCCTCGGATATAGCTTGGCACCTGGTTTCAAACTATTTAAAATATTTTGAAGTCAATCTAGCTGATACAATTGGATACCTACATAAACTGTTTTACGCTTAAAACTAAACCGTAAAACCTTATCCTTGAATCGCCCCCTTTATACATCTATCAACATCTTGAAGTAGTACAGTGCTTGTTGAGTACCTTCTGTACTCTTGCTGTCATCCAGATGAAGAAGTTGACACAAACTTCGCTGGAGGTGAAGCCGAGAATAAAGAGTAGTCTTAAAAGCCACGTTCGCACACTTGTCGCTTGTGGATTGGGTTTTTGCTTTCCGCTGTGTTTTATTGACTGTTAGGCTAGGCTTGTAATATACAGTATGGTTTATAACATTTTATTTTCAGAACCTTAATGTTTATGCACGAAGTTTAACTGTGATACTGTAAATGTTATATTGTGTGTATCAGCTACTTAATCTAGGGACTGATATAGGAGGCATATGAGATCCTGAGAACGGGGGTCTTACACCGACGGTGGCTGTGAGGGGCGGGGCACGCGGGAATGGGAGTCACCCGCCGGCAACAGATCGAACGGGGGAGGCAGGCCTCCAGACTCCAATGGTCCGGTCTCGGGAGGGAGGCCGACACGAGCTCTCATGAATGCGGTGGAGGTGCTTGCCGGAGGAGGAAGAAGCCTGCCCGCCTCGTGCATGCGCCGCTCGTCCAACAGTCACTCCTCCGCTCGTCCAACCACCACTCCACCTCCTCCACTCGTCTAGCCGGCGGATCTGCCCACCCCAAGCTCAAGGGCCGTCGAATATGGCCGCCTCGAGCTCGGGAGATGTCGGATCTAGCCACCCCCGATGCGCGTCGTGGGACAAAAGGAGAGAGAGAGAGTAGAGGGGTACGCGACGGCGCGACTGTGTAGGGACGACTACGTGTGAGCTAGGGTAGGAGGGCACAATTGTTGCAGCAGTGGCACTAGGCGAGGGCAGGAGGGTGTGGGCGCTGGGTAGGAGGGCATGGGAGTGCGGACGAAGGGCATAGGCGTCCGAGCGGGCAAACGGGTAGAGGAATCGTTGGATCTGGTGGGCGAACAGAACACGCCTTACGGTTTTTTTAAGTAAGAGAGATAGCAAAAGTTGATATACCTGAAATTTACACGTTTAGGATATAGTTGAACTAGAGTGTGAGAAACAATAGGCCATTGGTGTTTGATTGACATAGGTTGTCTCATAAAGATCAGAGATCCCAAGCTCCACCGTAGGGTCAGGAATTCCATTTCAGCTGTACATCAGGATTCAACTGCCCCATATAGGACTCCTCTCTTCATCTATGTCAATGACCAGCAGGTGGTCTGGTTTTGAACCATTCGGTCCCTCTTTGTATAATGTGGGCAAATATGCGTGGTACGCTGGTAGGTAGCGTGATACAAAATCCATAACCTGCAAAAAAAAAAAAAATGCCACCTCTTACATTTTCGTAGATAATCAACAGCATTTGGAAAACATTAAAGTAAATGCATGTCTGGTTCAGAAGGGCTTCCAAAGAATAAGGTAAAAATGGATTGCCGAGGGAGTAGCAGATAATTTCTTGTCCAACTCTTAGGTTCAGACTTCAGAGTCTCAGGGGAATGTGATACACTAACTGTTTTGCTTTCTAGTAAATTTTGCTCAACTATTTTGATTGAACGACGAACTGTCCAGCATCAAGTTTGGTCACAATGCATAACTGTTAACTCAGAAAGAGTAATTCCTATTTCGTGGCAAGCTTCCGTTAGGCTTTGAGGGGGTCACAACTCAGAATTCACGACGCTAAAGCAATTCACTTTTCCCGACCACTAGTAATGCTCCAACAAATAATCTAACTAGGGCAACAATGGGGTTATTCTAAAGTGTGCTTTGCCAGAGAATGCACCTCCTCATTGGACATTCCAGGTTTTCCATCTGCTCTCATAGCTATCTCTGCCTGCAAATCCAAATAGCAACCTCAGAAGTTGCAATGCATTGTTTGTGACGAATTCTTTAGCACAACTTGTCAGATAATCTAGTAATGACCTGCAGCCTCCACTGGTATACACAATTGGGCTCCTTTATTTTTATAACGATCCATGACTCGATGAACCTGTCCCAAGCATCATAGTACGCTTGAAGGTTCTTGTTAACCACCTCGAGCTGAAGATAACAAAATTAGTGTCATACTATTACTGTAGCTAAAACAGCTAAATGTGGAATAAGAGGAACCATATTAGTAAATTCAAGTTGACATTGCCAATTTATCCATAACTTCTGTCCTCAAAAACTTGCCTGAGTATCCACTGCTTTCACAACTTCATTTGGCAGAGGTTTAAACCCAAGCATCCATCCTTCAAAGAGAACCACCTGTGACAGCAAAGCAGACATACAATAAGTTGAGAATCACATACTTCTGAACTCAAATGCTGCAGCTAAACAGGAGGCTACCTCTAAAGGCCCTTCAACCTCCGGCCACAGTGAAGGATCAGCCCGATCACCTCTTCCACCAAAAGCAGACTACATGGACACGTGACATGTATCATGCAGCTGCTCAACTATAAATATCAGCTAGAGGAAGGTTAACTGCAACCTTTTACCTTGTCATACCGTGGAAGCTTCATCTTCATATCTAAATGTTGTCAAAACACTAGTCAGTTCATTATACGCTATTTTACAAACAAATAATGGACGTAAAACCTTTTGCTAAAATTTTCCAAAAAGGTAAAGAAGAGTAGCCTTATGTGCAAATTATCATCAAGAAGAAACAGAAATAGTTTGAAGACGGTCCAAATACTTATTTTGAACCAGTACCTTCCTTTGTTAGTTTGATCAGTGACTCTAGTGTTTCAACTGAGAATTGGAGATCGTGGCTTCCTGCATTTCCACGGAACTGGAAAGATTTGGTCAGTCACTCTCAGTTCATCATGAAACACAGCCTAGTAGCCTACTGGAATGGAGGGAGTTCTTGTACCTCTAAAATAGAATTTCCAGGATTTCTGTCCCTCAATTCATTCTGGACATAAAAATATGCGCGTCAACCATTTTCAAAACTTATTCTCAAGAAAAGGAGACTATTTTTCAATAAAGGATTGATGATTTTTCCATATCTAATTGAAGTTCACACCTGTTCTTTTGCTGTCAAATAGAAGTCATCAATTGACAATGTAGCGGAATTCCTGTGGCACATAGAAGTTTGATTATAAAAATTCATTCGTGCGGCAGACCAGGGGCACTATGATCAGTTTTGATAAGAACAACTCACCTACCAGCAACCCGAAAAAGGTAATCAAGTGCAAAAACCAGAGTGGTCTTTCCACTGCCTTGGGGAGCGCTGACCCCAATCTGCATTGCAGAAAGATGGCTCATTTATGAAATGGGAACCGAAACGGCTAAGTTTGTTCCGACCCAGCTTGTTAAACAAAAAAACTTCTTTAACGATCCTCTTGATCCTCAAACACAATATCAGATGCGTATTTTTATTAAATGTGTCTCATCGAAAGCATATGCTTCTCTCATTTTGCTAAGGGGAGTGCAGAATCATCCACTGTGTGTGTGGTGGAAGCATAATTCAGAAGAACATGTTCTCTTGTGTCCACTGTCCAGCTGGTGGAACATGCCATAAGACTTGAGAGCTTTGGATTCTCTCCACACCAGAGGAGAAAGTTTTATGGCAGATTCACCAGTTTCTATGAGATGATGAACTACCGATGTAAGTCCATTGCCTACTTCTACTTGACATGAAAACAATTAGTACTGTTATCATCTAAGCAGATGTTGATGCAAGTGCGTACCACCAATGGCGGGATGTCATCGCCCTCGTTGTACTTGGCCCTGTGCTCGATGACCTGGTCCTCGCACCAGAGGAAGACGGGGATGTAGAAGTGGTATATCCTAGCCTTCTCGGCCTCCGACAGCTGGAGCTCGTTGAGGCGGAACAGGCGGGCCACCTGCACGCCACTGCGCAGCCACCGATCGATGGACTCGGCGATCTTCTCCTTGGTGTACCCGATCCTGTCCACCAGCGGGCCGCTGCAGATGAAGTCGTACAGGTCTTGCACGGACGAGACGAGCGCCGGGGACGACGATGGCGCTACCCGCCCGGCCCGCGGCGGGGCGGCCGCCGGGCTGTGATCCGGGCATGCCAGGAACGCTGGTCCAAAGAAACGAGAAATCTGCGTCAGTGAACATGGCAGGCTGAATCTTGTCTTATTAGAGTCTCCACTGGCTAAGCCGATCTGCGGTGAGCTGACAACCAACTGTCTCTCTTTCCTACACGCTTGGTGAAGATAGATTAGATTACCGTCCATGCAGTTGGTTCAAGAACCTGAGAAATCGAATAATCGATGGCCTAGCTAGGTGGAGTAACAGAGACCAGATCGATCTGAGGAGGACTGAGTCGGTTGAGATGCACACCAAGATGTGCTAGAATTTTTTATGTCATCGAACATTGCTCCGCTGGACGAAAATAATAAGAAAATGGTTGCCGAAGTCACACGCAGGCAAGTGCTGGTATCCAACACCAGAACGAACGAACGATCGCCTCCACACTCCACAGTCCAAGCATCCTTATCCGCCTCCCGGTAGTTGCGCAACAAGGAAAAGACGTGGCTAAAAACAGGAAACAAAAGCGGCAGACGCCGCAAAGCGCACAGACCAACACCAACCCAAACCAAACCGAGCCAAGAACGACTATTTCGACAGTACGCACGGTTGCGCAAGCGCAATTGTCCCTCCCTGGTATGCATGAAGATAAAGAGCTAGAAGCGGGAGCGGCGCGGCCAACCTTTTCTTGACGGAGCGGCGGCGGTCACAGTGAGGGAGCAGGAGGACGGCGCCCTGCGGTGGTGGTACGGTCTGGGGAGGAAGAGCGGGGGGGCGGAGGAGGAAGAGACCGCCGCGGCGGCGGCTGAGGCGGAGGGCGGCGGAGGGGCGGCGTGGAGCGGCGCCATTCTCTCTGCCCACCCCGAGGACCCAGCGATCGAGGAGGCCAGAGAAGAGACGTAGGGAGGAGGGGGCGGGCTGCGGAGGGGATTATTCCGGATTGGGCGCGGGGCGCAGGCAGCCTCTCGATGCACTGCGCGCCGCGCGGCCGGTCGCTTTCGCCGTTTCGCGTCTCTCAATTCTCTCAAACCGCACGCCCTGGCCTGGTGGTGCTGGAGCTATGGCGCACGTAGACATGGAGATGACGTGGTCGGTCTGAAAGTGTTCCCGCTTGCCTCTGGTTGGGTCGCGCCGGTCCAGCCTCCAGCGTGACTCCGTGCCAAGAAAACTGGGAAACGGCACGGCACGGCGTGATGAGTTCAATGCCGTTGTCAGCACCATAGAGCAGTGGCCGAGCCAGAAAATTTTGACAGCAAAATTCACACTACCAGCCCAACTTCGGTTTTAGTTGGACTGAAGCTACCAAAGTCCAGTTGGATAGTAGTCTATTCTCCATGTGATAACCGCCGTGGAGCCGGGCAACGGTCCAAGGTCGTCGGGCACTAGCTCCGGCTATGGCAAGGAGTAACAAGCGTCGAGTATTTTTTATTTTTCTATTTTTAATTAAAAATTTAAATAAATAGACTCCTCATGATAAGATTTGTAAGACGTCTACCCTCTAAAAGTGCTGCAGCCTTTTCACACCTTTACCGTCCTCTGAGAGTGCGGTTAGGTCCCTTGCCGCCCTCTCAGTGGGCGGTTATAGGGTCAGCCCCGCCCCCCTCCTCTGTATAAACCTAAAAAATGAGGGAAAATTCTCATTTTATTCTGGAAAAAGAGAAAGGGAGAGGAGAAGAGAGGGAGGCAGCGCGGCGAAGCCCTACTATTTTCGATCGGCGGATTTTGAAGCGCGTTTTCCGATAAATTTTTTATACTCATGTTTTTATTAGTAAGTAAAATACCATTAGATCTAGTGTTTAGCGGTATAACAATAGCTATATTAAATATGACCTAGGGTTTAGAAATGTAGAAAATGTTGATTTTGTAGTATATTGTAAATATTAATTACGACGTGGTAGGATAGTCATTAGATTTATAGTAATATTTATAGTATGGTAGTTTCGAATATCTAGATTGTATAGAATAATGATGCAAGTAATAATTATGGGTAATTAGAAAATTTATTAAGTAGACGAATAGTTAATTAGTTTAATTAGTTTAGTTTGCTTAGGGGCAAAATTAAAAAAACCTATTGTTAGCCGATAATCAGTGTCGGTAATTTTGTTATAGTTTCGATAATCAGAAATATAGTTTTTCGGTCTTAACATTGGATATATTTTCGAATATTTCCAGTGATGTTAGATAAATTATATTTTCAGATATATTATGGTGAAGGTCAAATTAGTTATGGTTCTAATGGTGTAGATCTTTCTGGGTTTTAGCATGTCGTTAAGGGACTTAGTAGAGCCAATAAGAGTACCATAGTGGATGTGTGCAAGTGGCTGATGCGTCATTTTCAACTGCATCCCCAGCAACATGATCTTAAGCTGAGAGCTATGCTAAGCCGTGCTAATCAGAGCTACTTTAGCGAGCTCGTCCCGATCAATGTGACATCTACTTTAGCGAGCTCGTCCCGATCAATGTGACATCTACTTGGAGGCAGTATGTAGATATATCATGTGACTGTGGGCTTCCTCTGATTTTGTTAGCTGAGGCGTACCAGAAGGATCCAACAGAGATAAATTCTGCGGAAGCAATAGCGGGAACAAGTTAGATAGTGGTAGATGAATCAGACCCGGTAAATGTCGAGGATAGGCAAGATGTTGGGGATATGCGTGAGATGCAACCGAGGGGTGTAGCCGATGAGGCGGAGCACATCCCTAGTATAATTGAAGAGATGGAGATGGAGGATCAAGAGCTAGAGGAAGCCATTGCCGATGAGGATTCATCCGAAGAGGAGGGAAATGCTCCTATTCCTGCAGAGTGGAGGAATCAGGAATTTTCGAAACTAGTGATTAGTGAGGCTGATCGGACACCGTTGGAGTATCATGAGAACGAGGTGTCTCAGGGTGATATGTACCTTACTAAGGAGTCTATTATTGATGCAGTTAAATTATGGTCGATGTCTCTTCAGAGGCAGTTCAAGGTTGTGAAGTCGAGTAAAAGGGAGTACGACGTGAAGTGTTTGGTGCCTGATTGTCCTTAGTGGGTGCATGCATTCAGGGGGAAGTGGGTTGACTACTGGCAATGCTCAATAGTCGGTGAACATAATTGTCACATTGAGGAAATAGAGTTCTCCCATTGAAACATGTCATCTGCTTTTGTTGCCAATATTATGTATGGGGAGATTGTGTACAACCTAAAGTATGAGCCACGATCAATAATCTGTGGTATTGAGCAAAGGTTCTAGTATATAATAAACTATACGAAGGCATGGAGGGCGAAACAGAAGGCTATTGAGATAAGGTTTGGGACATATGAAGATTCATATCACAATCTATCGCGTCAATTAGCCACAATATGTGCAAGAAACACTGGAAGTTACTATAACATCAAGCATTACCCCTTGACTGATGTGGAGTATAGCGGGAAATGAGTATTGCAACGTACTTTCTTTGCATTTGCGGCAACCATCAAAGCATTAGGCACTGTCAACCCATCATTTGCCTGGACGAGACGTTCCTCACTGGAAAGTATAAAGGATAGATATTGTCTGCAATTGTGGTCGACGGGAACAACCAAGTCCTACCACTGGGGTTTGCCTTCGTGGAGAGTGAGAACGGGGATAGCTGGTATTGGATCCTTGAGCGGGTGAAGCATGCTATCATTTTAGACCGGCCAGATGTTTGTTTGATTTATGATAGACATACGGTGTTGTTGCAAGTTTTGTTGTATGTGCAATATGGGAGTGTTCAACGGTGTGTTACAGCAAAGTAGTCCGACTTGAAGAGTAGGTGGTGCATGCGGCATATGGGTGCAAACTTTTACAGATAATTCAAAAACAAGAACTTGATGAAGCTTTTCAAAAAATTATGCAGTCAGAACCAGCAGAGAAAGTTCAATGCCCTATGAGCAAGACTAGATGAACTAACCATAAAGCAGACAGCTGAGCTACCAGTCACAGGTGATGAACCGATTGCTTTTGGACCTCTCCCAACAGATACTCCTCAGATAGTAAGGAGGTCAGGGTCAGCTATCAGGAACTTTTCGCAGTGGATACAAAATGAGCCAAAAGAAAAATGGGCTTTGATGTACGACAGTGGTGGGGCAAGGTATGGGATAATGACAACTAATCTTGCTGAGGTCTACAACTGGGTCATGCGTGGTATGAGGTCCTTCCCACTTGTTGGAATTGTATAAGATATTATGCATGAGACTTGCAGATATTTTATTGATCACTACATAGTTTCTTTGAAGGCAATGGAACATAACCATATGCTTTATGAATCGATGCTATGTGAGTACATGAAAAAGGCCACAAAGAAGACACACATGCACCACGCTAATCAAGAGGGGACTGCGGAGCATAGGTTCAGTGTCTTGTGCCGGGATAAGAGTCGTAGGGGTAGAAGACGTGAGTGGCATGTGCAAGAGTGTGTGCTTAGGACTAGCTCATGCATTTGTACATGCCAGAAGCCACAATTGCTACACAGGCCATGTACACACTTCATAGCTATATGTGCGGAGCACAATATGCTTCCCAGGCAATATGTTTCTAAGTACTTTATGAAGGATCAGATATTGTACACATGGAACCATGAGCTGTATGGCTACGGCATTGTTGATACATTTACAAGTAATCCAGGTCCCTCACGAATCTATGTGCCAGATTTCGAAAGAATGAAGAACGCACCGGAACATCGACAAACTCGCTGTATTCGAAACGATATGGATGAATCCGAGGCGGGTCCAAGGGTGAAGCGATGCAGCTAGTGCAATAAAACATGTCACACATACAAGTATTATCCGAAAAATGTACCTACTGTGTAGGTGGGGACATGACCGCGGTTTAGTGTGAATGTATTTAGCGTATCTTGCTGTTATATTTGTACGGTCTTAGCCTTAGTTACCTATGTTGCATTTGGACCTTACATTTGTATCTACATGTTGCAATATATTCATGTAAATTTTCGTGCGTGTATGTAATATGTTGTTCACGTAACTATGTGTATATTTTCATGTAACCGATTGTACATATTATTCATGTATATGTAGTTGCAATGTATATTTGGATTCAATATATATTCTTCTTGTCTACATGTTGTAATATATTCATGTACATTTGGTTTCAATGCAGATATGACGCACCCTCCGACCCCCGAGCTTCTTGACCCTGCAGTGGACAAGAGGCACCGCAGCTTCTTGTCTGTCATTCACCGGACGGAGTTAGGGGTATTCCGACCACGTGGCCCTGGGGAGCTACTTACGATCGACGATCATTGGAAGCACCGGTATGTCGCTAATTAGCTACGTATGTGCCGACTTATTTATGTATTGCATGCCCCACATTCACGTTCTATCCCAGTGGTGCAGGTTGGCAGTATCTGGACTCCTACCGCTTTGTCGTTTGATGGAGGCCCGAGCAACAGAGAACCCTGAGGCAGCGGCGAGACGAGAAGTTGCGGTGATCGCTCGCTAATCGCTGCCTTGGTTGACCGATGGAGGCCTGAGACCCATACTTTCCACCTCCCTGCAGTGAGATGGCTCCGACGTTGCAGGATGTAGCCTACCTGTTAGGCTTACTTTGCGCTGGAGCTGCCGTTAGAGTTGTCAACATGGATGCGGACTGGATGAACGTCATGCATCAACGGTTCTCCCCTGTTCAGCGGACTGACGACGCACCCCCCTACGTGCTTGAGTTCATGTCGAATCCACGAGGGCCCACGAAGAAGTGGATCCTACAGTTCCAGGTACCTTCCAATTTAACTTCCCAATTACTTTACGATTTTTCAGATATTTTACTCATCATCATTCGCATACTTGTAGCCTGCATACATGCACCCGAAGGCCATCTTGTACTCGGTCTCGAGGCACTTGGAGGTCTACCTGCTTTGGTTGTTTAGCTGGGTTATGTTCACCAGCGAACAAGGTCACTTGGTGTCGAGAACCCTTGTTATGTACGCTACGTGGATAGCGGATGCGGAGCTCGATGATGTCCCACGTTTGAGTTGGGCCTCCGCTGTTCTTGCTGTGACATATCGGGTGTTGTGCAACGCGTGCACGAAGAATAAGCCACTAACCACATTTGCTGGGTGCCTACTACTGCTGCAGTTGTGGTCTTACAAGCAGTTCGCGATAGGCCGACCAGTTGTGGGCCACTCCCCGTACCCTGAGGAATGGTACGGCAAGCCCAAGGAGGACAGACCCACCATGGCCTCGCTGTGGTGTCGACGTCGGGTACGTACATAATATTTGAATGCTTTACTTGTCACATGTTTTTGTTCTGGATTCTGACTATGTTTCTCCACAGCCGCACTGGGCGCATGAGCAGGCCCATAGCGTGTACGAGCTTTTTATGTTGCAGTTCGACCGTCTTTGTCCAGACGACGTGGTCTGGACCCCCTACAGCTACTTGTCCATCCAAGCCAATGCGTCTATGGGTCTGTCTCCGTTGTGTACCCGCGACAAAGAGTACTGGCTTATGAAGACACCACTCGTCTTCGACATCTACGTCGAGGAGTACTCACCTCACCGCGTCATGAGGCAATTCGGGCGCTACCAGTCTTTCCCCTTCGTCAACGTTCGCACGGTTCCAGGCCACGTCCACAGGTAACTAAAATCAAGTAAATAATTCATAGCATTCATTTCATTGTCAGTCTATTTAACGTGGTTGACTTGCAGGTATACACGAAATGGACAGCTAGGTGGCAACCTCTAGGCAGATCGCTTGGGGTCGTACGTCTCAGCATGATCACATGCCCTTGAGGATGTCGTGGAGAAGGCTCGTCCTTTCGACGAGCGGATCTTCGAGGAGTACTTGCGGTGGTACGTGTCACATACACGTACACGGGTCACCTTCACCATAGACATTGTCCGGCACCACGTCGCGTCGACTACGGAGGCCTACCCGAGCCATTGGGATGAGGACCCTACATTAGCGGTATGTGTAATTAACATCTCATTTAATTTGCATATAATCCCATAAGAACGACTATAAACTGAAATTCTCTTTTCTTGTTTGTTTCCACAAGCCAATATCATTTATGATATCCATAGGGACACAGCTGGAACTATGGACCGTCTCAGGCAAGGGGTGCAGCTCAGTGCGGCGGATGTAGCGGGGTTTGTCAAGCGATTTTTCGACAAGACCACGCGGGCCCTGAAGCTTACCTCTTGCCGGTCCAAAGCAGATGTCACCAGGGCTCCTCCCAGGTCGAGTGGGGTCCACGCAGAGTCGTCCAGGAGGTCTAAAGTGCAATGCCGTCCATCGGGGCCGGCACCCACACGGCCACCTGGACCATGACCTACAGGTCCGGACACAATATGTACGGATATTTCATACACACGGTATTTAGAGATATTCGTTTGTTACCGATGCATTAATTTCAAACAAATATTAGGTGCACCTACACACGTCTCGACGCTGCCACCTAGACCGAGACCAGTGCCAACACCCTCACCTCTTGCAGACCACTCAGATAATGGGCGACACTACATTGTCGTATTCAATATATTCAATAGTATATCTAATATTGTCTGTAGGTTACTACGGAGATGAGGCCGGGCCGTCTTCAGCTGCACCTCGACCGGTCCCACCACCACCGTTCGCCCCCTACTACGGCACGCATGCCTGGCCATCTACTGTTGCACCTACATACCACACAGGTACAATATTGCATTTTATACAAATACTTTCATATGCACATTTTCTGTATCTAATAAATTCATCTGTTCGTAGGCCCCTCCAGTCAGTACACATGGACGACGGCGGAACCTTCGCAGTTGTCATACCCAAGTCAGGAGGATGAGCCTGGGCCAGACCCCCCGTTCGACCTCGTGAGGGACTTCTTCCAGGGCACACCGGACTACGACGTCGTCCCGCAATCCCAACTGTCCAGTGCTCCACTTCGGACACATCACACCCAGGAGGAGGCCTCGACACCTTTGATCCATTCTAGGCCTACCAGGCAAGTTGGTCCACCCGACGCCCTGACCTACTCTAGGGGGCACGTGAGGGCCAACCAGTGGCAGCGGCACCGGGACCATGATGGTGGGAACGACCGACGTCAGCGGGGGAGACAGCAGTAGGATTGTACATTTGCTTTTGTAACTTACATATGCATCTTCGATTAGCGAACTATTCTTATATATTCGGACGTGTCTACTCTCTATGGTCTACTTACCATGTCATAACTGCATTTCTTATTCCAATGTGACCACACGCTAGTTGTATTTCTTAATCCAACGTGACCACACACTACTTTCTATCATCCTCGGCTTTGTATGAACCGTTCACGATAGACTTAGAAAAGTTTTTCTTACAAAGCTACTTATACACGAAGTGACCACTCGAAACCTCTGTCGGGAGTCTAGCTTTAGACACGAAGTGACCACACGACTCAACTTTAACCATTAAATGACAACACCTCTATCCTGGCGTAATCTGCAGACATGAAGTGACCGCATGACTCAACTTTAACCATGAAATGAAAACACATTTGTCCTTGCGCAGGCTGTAGACAAGAAGTGACCACACGGGAGAGCTTTAACCATAAATTAAATGACAACACATATATCTTGATGCATGGAATCTCTGTCCAGTATCAATGCCACAACTTTTCCATTCTTCAAGAGGGAATCCAATGCTTCAGCCCCCCGCCAAGCCCATACACCCACTCCATGCACTTGCCCTCCGCCACCATAAATAACCCCACCTTTATACATGGATACACCACTCATTTCTCATTTCTCTCAATTGTAATGTCCTCCTCAGCTCCACCAAGCCCATCCAAGAAATATTGGGAGATTTTCATCCCCTAGGGGGTCGAACTACCGATGTGCTTCTGTGGCGACCTTTGTAGGCTTCGCAAGTCCCAGGATATCTTCTACACATATGGCCTTAGCTTCTTCATGTGTGCCAACTACCAATACAGCAAGCCTCAACATGTACTATATGAGTACCCACCGGTATAGCGACAAAGATCAACCACATCTTTCCCGATTTCACGCACTGTTTTACTAATCTCTCATCTTGTTTTATTTGTTCAATCTCCTCCACCTATATGTGACTTCATTGAATGGCTCGACATTGAGCAAAATGAAGATCAGAAGCGGTGGGTCGACATGACCATGCGGTGGAGGAGGGAAGCTTACGCACGCCGGGAGTACGAGCAATAGCAAGAGGAACTACGGCTGAAGCGGCAGGAAGAAGAGCGCATAAGGAAGGCAACGCAGGACCATATCGCGGCTTAGGCCCTCGAAGCTAAGAGGGCTCGTCGCGCTAATGCGGCAGGTCCCGATGCCCTGAGAAAGGACAAATATCCTAAGTGCACTCATTAGAGAGTATCTAATGTAACCTGGCATGTTTTCACTCCCTAAGGCATGTTATGATTAGGAGAGGCACGCTATTAGATAGGTCTTTATACGTATCGTACATGCCACTTTTTTGTCGTCGTGTCTTCGTGGTCAGGGTCACATGTAATGTTTTCCACCGTATGTCCCATGTAATGTTTGTCGCCGTTTGTAACCTCATTACCGCTTAATATGCTGCGAGTGTTTCACATCTATAATTTGTTCACAAAAATTGATTTTGCATCCTCCCAATAATACGTAAACTAGTCCAAAATATCGACAAATTTACAAAGATCCATATTTTCCAAAATATCACTACTCCATTATGCCGTATTGGTCACTTTTTTACCATTTTGATCCAAAATTTGCAACATATCAATTTCAAATATTTTTCATCGAACGAATGTGCACTATTTTTAATATTGAGCAATACAAACGTAAAATAAAAAAAAATCAATTTCACCGTACCTAGGCCTACCCGCCCCCTGGGAGGGCGATTAGCCCCACCCGCCCTTTCAGAGAGTGGTAAGAGGTCCACTGCCACCGTAGGAGGGCGGTAGGTGTCTATTTTTGCAAATCTTATCGCGAGGAGTCTATTTATTTAAATTTTTAATTGAAAAATATAAAAATAAAAAAACTCACAAGCAGTCCTCGCCAACATCACAGCTCTTTCCTGAGGCTAAAGTCCCTTAACCGAGCGGAAGCATGAGATTAATCACTACACGGTCTACGCAAACGACTAGACCCACAACCTATTTTCTCGTTGGGCACCACCATCTTCTCCACCTCTGGTGGCTTGTCACCAGCATCACCCTTACAGCCGTCGACACCTCACCTTCATCGTGCCTACTTGTGGTGCAACCGCCTCTCCTTCGACCATCGATGGCCGGCGCCGCCCGCCACCACTTCCAATCTAGCCTTCACTCTAAAGCTATTGAAAGGAGCCACCATCTCGAATCTTAACCTTAACCCTAACCCAAATGCGACAAGGAAGGAGGAAGGATCCATCCGCTACCTCATGCACGAATCTTAAAGTTGAAGAGCGTGAAGACTGGGCTCGGGTGACCAATATGTAGCGATTTCCCTCTTTTGTTGGCTCAATCGATGGTCAATGAAGAATATTTTTATTTGTATATTTTTATTTTTTAATATTTATAAAAATACATATCTATTTTAAAATATTACATATTTAGCATATCGTCATCCGTTGGAAACGACACTTCTAACATGCGATGGTAGCATAGCCGTGTAATATTTTAAAATGAACATATATTTTTATAAATATTAAAAATATATAAATATATAAATAAAAAGGCCCGCGTGGACACAACCCAAACAAATCCTAAATCCCAACCACACTGACGACAGCACAGGAAGAGCGCAGAGGCAAAGATCAGACCCGGCGGCGCGGCAAGTGCCGCAGGACCAGGCGCGGCGCCCGGCCAGGGCGCGCCACGAGTGAGCACGGGCGAGGGGAGGAGTGCCGCGAGCCAGCGAGCGCGAGGAGGGCGCGGCCGTCCCTCCACGAGCGGCGCTACCGGGTTCGTCCTAAGCTACTCCCACCTGTGATCTACCCCGTGCTTCGCTACGATCCGACTAGGAGAGCTCTCGTTCAGGTGGTTCTGAATCTGTGACGCGGGACGCGCTCCACGATTGTTTGGCTGGGTCGTGCTCAGGGGCTGCTTGGTTGTGCTTGTGGTGGATGTGTGGATTAGGCTGTAGCTAATGTTGAGGTTAATTTGTTCTGTTTAACTGAATCACAGTTTGTGTGTCAAATGGTGAATGTTGAATCCGACCGACATTTTTGTACCTTAAATTCTTTCTAAATTCCAGCAGTCACATTCAGATCTTTCTTAAGACCTAGTAGTCGTGCTGAACACCATGCTTTCAATGAAAGCAGAGTTATTTCTTTCTGTGATTGATACTCCAATCCTTCTAGTTAGTTGTGATTTGTTTGCCGCGTGGTGGAGTATAGATGCTGGCTTCTTTTCCAAAACTGTTGTGGATTGACCTCGAGTCCGCCCCTTTCTGGATGTTTGTCAGCAAGTTCTAGCTGCTCGTCCTGTGGAGGCAGCACTATAAGTTAACGATAACAGATTAGTATGATACTATGATTGTCGAGACACATTCTTCTTGCATCTGGGTCCAACGATTAGCTATTGTTTCGATTACTATTGATTAATTGTTGATATTGGAAGAGTATTGCCCATGAAGTATCACTTTTTCATGGAAACATTTGAGGAAAGATAAGTTAATACATATCATTTTGTGCGCTTACTTATTACTAATCCAAATAATTAGAAACTGGTCACCTGTGGAAATATTCCCTATCCTTCCTCCTGTTCGAAATAGTATAGTTTGGGAAAACAAAGGGGCTCTGGACATAGTAATTTATTTCAATGTGGCATATACCTGTTCTTGGGCCATTCCATTTCGTTAAAAACGAAGTGAAATAACACCATTGACCTGGGAATATCAGTGGCATCACACGGAAAAGTATGATATAACCAAGTCCGAAGCCCCAACATACAAGTGTACACCTAGTAACATAGATATTCTAAACTGGAAATCCAAATGGCATTAGCATGCTTAACATGTCAAGCTTGATAATAATGTTTGAGAATCGACTTCTTTCTCTTCTAGCTTCTGATGTTTTTATGCTCATTTTATTTGCAGGCAAACGAATGGTTGATCTTATTTCAAGATATTCCTGAAGACCTATATTACAGTCATGAAGTCGTCAGACAAGCAAGAGACACTGCCAAAACCACGGCTCATTGTCCGTCTTGGCATATTCCTTGCATCTCACCACATTTTCTTCAGGTTCATTCTCATTTCTCCCATGCTGATGTCTTAATCCTTCCTTTCTCGTTCCCCCTAACTCATTCTTGACCATTTGGGGTCAGTGTTATTTGCTGTTTTGCAGGCATTATCGCGCTCCTCCTCCTCCCTTCACTTGCCAAAAACACATACCTCTCGGAGAATGCTCTTATACCTGGTAATTGAACCCCCCCGGCCTGATCCCATGAAGCATATATGCCAGCTGTTGTTTGCCACCGTGAACGGTGTGTCTGTCTGGGGGCTTTGCAGCCGGATATTCAGATTATGCATTGTAGATATTGTAAAATAATTCACTGTAGCGTTCTAAACATGATTTGTCTGAAGCAACATATCAACACTGCTAAATATCCTGGTGATTTTTGGGTGTTCAACATAGCTTTGGCCTCATTGAATTTTTCATGTACCAATGAAATACCTTAGGAAATTAAATGGCTAAGTGTAATATCATAGTGGGCTTTGAACTTTTGATCTTTTCCTGTTTGCTATCAAATAATGGAGGTGTGCCATTCATATCCACTATGGTTGCAAGAAAATTACGCACTGTACCGAGCTTGTGTAGCAGAATACCAGTGGTGTTATAACCACGCAAAGGTGGAACATATGTCAATAAATGATAATAATATACTTTTCATTTATGCCTCTCTTTTGGAACTTCTGTACTTCCACGATCTTCTCTAAAAGTAAAGCCTTTTGTATGTAGGCTCTGCCAATCCATTATTTTCCACTGAAGATGTCATCGAAGCAAACAGATTTATGAAAGGAATTGAAGCTGTGGCTAGGGACTCAAGAGGTGGAATGTATGTTGCTATTTCCTTCAGAGCTAGTGGACTTTAACATGCATCTGCATCTATGTTTGTACATATAGTTCAATTATTCAAGCCTGCTGTTGAGAGGCTTACTATGATGAAATACATGCTTACGACTGCTTCTTAGTTATACTATGAAGCATACACATAGAATCCAATTAACTTCAGTTTTTCTTTTCACAGCCAAAGATCTGAAGTTTAGTTTTTCATAAGAAACATGACTACACCGTCTTCTGCATTAAGTTAATTAGACTAAACTCACATTTTTAAGGACATGCAAATGGCAGTATGCACATGGAATAAGTGATAATAAATCAAAGAATAGGTAGTAATCCGAGGATTGTAAAGAGTAAATAGTTTTAGCTGATTTTGCTCCAATATTCATTTTTTTGTGCAATGTTACAGGGAGGCAGCAAAGTTCATAGCACAACAAATAGAACATCTGGGTGCAGAAGTGTGTTACCATAAGTTCCTCCCTCATAGCAAGCATTTTCATCCTCTGAAGTTCTTCACTTCCATGACAAATAATTTGGCAATTCAACCTAATGGCACCGACACCAATTTTGGTATAAACACTATTGGCATTATACGAGCTCCTCGGGGTGATGGGAAAGAAGCAATAGTGCTTGTTACTCCTTATAATTCTCAGAGAGTTCAGTCAAATGAACTATTGTCACTGGCCCTTGGTTTCTCTGTATTCTCCCTCTTAAGTCGAGCAGCATGGCTGTCCAAGGATATTGTGTGGCTATCCGCGGACTCACAGTTTGGAGAGTATGCTGCAGTCTCTATATGGTTAAACCAGTACCATAATCCTGTGTTTTCGAGTCATTCAGTGATATTAGATACCAAGATGCATGGTGCATACCATGTATATGATGGCAACACAGAAAAGACAGAATTTAAGGTTTTCAAACGTGCTGGAACAATGGCTGCTGCTCTCATATTTAAAGTGGGGGAAACCAGAAAATATGGTGACAGAGATAGTGTTAGGATGTATGCAGAGGCATCTAACGGACAAATGCCAAATTTGGACCTTCTGAATGTGGTACACTATTTAGCTGTTCATAGGCAAGGTTTTCTTGTGAACATTGCGGCATTTAGCTCTTTGTTAAGCTCTGCATGGCTTAGGGTTATTGCTGATTTTTTTCAAACTCTTGGGAGCGTGTTAAGAAAAATAAATCCTGACTGGAAGCTTGATGTTGCGGTCCCTGATTATGTAGAGGGGACTGCAAACCTTGCTAACTCTATGTACAACCAGGTAACTGAATTTATCATTTTCATTACACTACCTTTGTAATTCTACAATCCCTTCTTATTGGGGTTTGTCTCATGCAGGCTCTTGGAGTGCCCACAGGATCCCATGGCGCTTTTCGCGATTATCAAGTTGATGCAGTTTCCTTAGAATTTTCACCAACATTTCATGTCAGAAATGAGAATGCTAAATCTTCATTTCTTCTAAGGGGTGGAAGGTCTGTTCGTATTATGTTTAATTTTTGTTGTTACAATTGATAGGTGTCTTGTGATTGTTGATTTGTGATGGATAGTTAATGAGAGGACTATGCATAAGGTCATTGAATGTGTTTGGTAGTCAGATACAACATAACAAACACACTGTGAAGGTTGTAGCCACTCTAGGCTATGCCATTCTTGTTACTGTATTGTTTTTCGCTGATAACTAAAGCTATTTACCTTTGTCGTGCATTGAGGCATGCAACTGTTTGTAACTTTATGTCAAAACTTTACAGCAATGAGTCTTATTCTGCAAAAGTTTGTTTTTAAGGTATATATAACAACTTCTGAAGTTGTAGAATCTCAAGGAACAAATAACAGATTGGAAATAGTTCTGTTTCCGCCATGGTATTGCAAGTTATTGTAGAAAATCATTTCATGAGAGATGAATACATGTAAGAATCAAATGACAGGCAAAGATTTACTTGATTTGAGCCTGTGGACCATTTCATAGCTGCAAGATTTACTAATAATTTTAGCATATTGCAATCTTATCAATGACGTACATAGAAGTGAAGAATGAGAATACTAACATGAACTGGTAAAACTAGGAACACTAGAATGAATTGGTCTTGCCTACATTTTTTGCATAACTAAATCAACCCAATGGAACATATGTCCATGGATGGAGATGTTTATGCAAGTTTGGACTGAACTGAGCAAAGGAGCAGGATCTTATGTCTTAGGTTGCCACGGACCAATAATCTTAGCGTGTTAACAAGCTTCACTTTCATTTTTCTACAAAAGTTGCCTGCTCTGCATTTTATAGTGTGTAGTTTATGTTGGTCTCACCAGAAGTTTTTTAACATGTATGACAATTCTATCGATTCAGGCTAATTGAAGGAGTTGTGCGTTCTGTGAATAACCTGCTTGAGAAGTTCCATCAGTCATTTTTCCTGTACTTCCTTACAGCTCCAAGCAAGTTCATTTCGGTTGGTGTGTATATGATTCCGTTTGCACTGCTTGTGGCACCCCTCCCAATAGTTGCTGCCGCTCTTGCTGCTGGCAGTAAAAGCATGGAAAAATCAGCAGATAAGTCGATAGATGACAGTAAGGCAAATGGTAGTGCTGATATTCTGCAAAGCAAGGGTGGATCATGGAAATGGCTTCAAGCTGCAAAAGTATTGCTTGTTATCCAACTTTGGGCAGTTCTTGTTTCACTACTTCCATATTACATTACTCAAGTTCCCGAAGCCACACCAATACAAAGTGCACTGATTTGGGCCGTGCTCTCCATAGTTCTATTGATCACCTTGTATTTTATCTTCGGCTCACCATACTCAGCTGGTGATGAATGGAAATTACTGAAAGCCACAATGATCACTTCCATCACCATCGGTCTGGGGCTCATGTCCATCATAAATTTCGCCACTGCTCAACTTGGGGCTCTGATATTGATCCCAATGTGTTTGTTTTCTCGGCCGCTGAAGGCACACTCTGGAATGAATTTCCTTCCTCAGGCAGTACTGTTGGCTTCAAACATAACTCTTGCTGTGTTGGGTTTTCCTCCAGTTGCATTGCTGATTATAAAAGGGCTGTCCAAGGGGTCGTGGACAGTAGATGTTGGAGATTTCTGGGTGTGGATGGAGTTCTTGTGGGAATGGAGTAGCGCCACATATCTGTACCTATTTCTTGTCCATCTTCCCTGCTGGCTTCTATGTATCCATGTGTTGCTGCACCCATGCCGCCAAGCGGAATCAAAGGTGAAGCAGGAGTAGCCTGTTTGGTCTCTGAAATTTTTGGGTGGTCTATAGAACAGTGTAAACGACATTTTTGGCCTGCTGACCATTTGCTGAAAAGTTTCGAACTTATTTCCTGAGGTGTAATGGGACTGTAACATAGAAGAATTCATCACTGGTAAGAGCAACGGTTGGGAGTTGGGACAGTAACGCCTAACTACTGTAACATGGTTGCTGGAAGGCCGAAGCATTCTGGTTATCCCAGCTGCTGCAGATCTGTAGCATAGCATTCTAGAGATATGCCGTTCTGTTTATCCTCGCTTGGAAATGGGGTGAACTAGCAAATGTATCTTCAGCCTAAGCACATTTTCGCTGCAGGGCTTCCCGTACATGTGCAGCCATCTCATCGGTTTGCGCTCACATGCGTTGCAGGACCAAAGTTGGCGACCGTCTCAGGCAGGAGACCGGCCGGCGCATAAGCACAACCTGATGCAGCAACCAAGGGCCCCTTTCATCCACACAGCCCCACATGTAATACGCGCGAGATTTGAAACCTAGTCTCGGTGCAACCTTCTCGCAAGGTCTTGCGTTCGGTTGTACTGTTGTACAAAAATGATTGGACATGTCAAGAACAATATTGCTTCCACGTTAGAATGACTGGGGGCTAAACCGTGGTGATATATCCATGAAACAGTATTTGGTACCCTGAGAACAAAATGCTAAACAGGGTAGGTCTCCAAAGAAAAGCACTATCTCCGAAGTAATATCTTGCCACGTAATCCAGAGTAGACAATACATCCAGAGTTACAACTATCCTTGTCGACAAAGTTCAGTGGTACAAAATCCTGACCGTTCGAGCAGCAGCTAGCAGCTCCTTAAAGCGTTACTATCCCATCTAAAATTCTAGATCAGGCCTTGGCGCTGCAGGTCAGTGTAGGTCTTCTTGTTGTAGATGTTGCCTTCCTGATCTTCGTACTCTTCTTCCAATTCTGGCCTCCACTTAACCACCCCTTGCCGTGCTTGTATTTTCTCCCAGAGATCTTTCGCCTCCTGACAATAGAAATCAGAGATCTCATAGCAGTTCATGACAAAGCAAATGATTAAATGGAAATGTACATATACATAACACACCCCATGTTCAACATGAATTCGAACAACAATTTATGGATAGTGGATGGCATTCATCTGCATTTCATTTTATACAAGTCGAAAAGCAGATAAATCAACAAAAAGAATATTAAAACCAAGAACAAAGAAAAGAAAAGCATGGTAAAGAACGAAAACACTTTGTTAATTTGAAGCTCCAACTCCAGGGTCTATGTATCGAAACTTTAAATAAAAAAACGATATAATTTGTGCATGCTGATTTCCCTTTCCACAATCTAATTTTATTTAGTTTGGCCATGTCGATATCCCCTTCCACAACCACCATAACTAATGGCAACAGTTGGCGAGAGTACATACTTCAAGTGAAGCTAAGGTGATAAACATGTCCTATGGTACAGGCAACCCTACATTACTACTTATTCAAGATAAATAATTTTGAAAATGTGAAGCACAAGTGAAAAAAGCAAGTTCAAGCAAAAGACTGACTGACTGAGCCATGAACACTTGCAAACATCCTTTTTTAGGACTAGTATTTCCAGCATGCAGCAAGAATTATATCAACAAGACCACAGATGATGATGATGATGACGACGACGACGACGACAACATACCTGGATGGACGTGATTTCATTGAAGTTTTTAGTATTAGGAATACCAAGACATCGCATCCCGTGCTGATGACGCCACTCCTTGAAATGACGCTCATAAGCCCTTCGCCCCCAATAACTGTGGTTTCCACATATCTCACACTTAAATTCCTGATGACAAATCATAGCAGTTCAAACATGTCAGTGGTACAATACCAAATTTTATTCAAATATATAGGAATAAAGGGGTAAGGACGCCTTGATGTTCAGTTCAGGGTATTATTGAACGAGGGAAAATGCAATAACAAATGTAAACCTACAATAATTAATGCAAATACAACTAGTCAGATGCATCACACAATAAAATTTAGCATCTAGTTGGGTAAAACAGAACATTTTGTAGCTTTAAATATAGACAGTAGTATTAGCTAAAAAGAAAACACAACCCTAATTTGGTGGACAATACTCTCAAATTACAGAACATGGATAATTGGCGAATATTAATACCCCGGTGAACACTGAACACAAGATTTGATAGTCGTCATATATATAATGCTAAATTGGTTGGCACCTCCCACCAGCAAATTTATTTTGCAAAACAGAAAGACATCATAAACATGACAGAAGAACATCTTTATTAAGATGACACAAGAATGGTTAATCAGAGTCAAAAGGATTGATGGAGTGTACCCCATCTCGCCTACAAGAGGAAAAAGGCTACAGGATAAAAGCTATCTGATTAAAGAAAGTTCCCAGACATGCACTGACAAGATTAGTTACCTGCCCAAGACCATGTAGCTTGTATAGCCAGTAGGGGATAGGTTTCCCATCCCAACCCATTGGTAATTTGAGAGGGTTGTAGATTTGTTGCTCTTCATCATCACTTTCGGTATCAGCCTGTACCTCCTCCTATAAGAAAAATACATAAGCTGGTAGTTAAGAACTGGAACGGTATTTAGTATTTTACTTCCATAAAAGCAGGAGACAGGAAAGGTTCAGCCAAGTCATAGGCTCGTGAAAAAAATTGAAGAAAACAAGCGAAGAATGATATGAACAAGCTAAATGACAACATCTACATACTTTTACAACGTACTTCTACCAGGAAAAGCTAATCTGAATTCAACATTTTTAGACTCATATGGTATGAGGCTTAAATCAGTAATAAGTGTCATGTGATAGCAGTATAATCAGCACTTCCAAAAAAGTGGAAGTTACAACAAAGAATTACAAAACCATTGTAAAAAGAGAAGACATGTTAGTGGTACGGACGGTAACCTGGACACTAAAAACAAAGATGGCATAACAAGTTCTAGATTCTGGGGATATTGCAAATAACAAAAATGCCACGATTTAGGGCACATCCATACAAAGCACTCCAAAACAGAGCAGATATGACATAATTTGCTCATAAGAGAAGTACCTCTTCCCGTTCTGCTTCCATCTCTTCATAAGTCAAAGTTAGCTTCTTCTCTGCATTTTCTTTTGTCCGTACAATGACCTACATGAAGAAAAAATATTTTATGCACTGGGTTAACTGTAAAATAGACAAAAAAAAACATGTAGTGAATACTGGTAGTCCTTGTACAGTATGCAGTTTGGTTTACAAGAAAATTTTCAATACGTAACACACTAAAAATGAAATGTGATGGTACTAGACTACTAGTGACTTGGTGAGCGGAGCATACACCGTATTAACTTTCGCTATTCTTGGTAGGTAGGCAATAAAACCACAGAGCACTTGTAATATATTTCTTTTACATGTATTAAAGTTCATTAATTTTTAAAACACCGTTCCGAAGCATGAGTCTTTATGGTATGCTAATTTCTATGGTGATTACAAGACAAGTTGGGGAAGTACAAGGATGATAACATGACTGCAGTGAACACCTGCATATCGCATACATAATATATCGACGATCTTACCACCCCACAATTGCCAGTTGAGGAATAGGGTAATGCCAACATGGAACACCCACCAAAAAAAGAATGAATTCTTTATTTATAGCCAGAACCAATCCAGTCCTCCAACCAAATGTTATGATCCGACATCATAACGGGGATAAATATCTACCAGGAGGATAGCCAAGCAGCGCTGCTAGGGATGAGAGATTTAGACTATATGTGAGGAAGACTTAGAATATTGGAGGAGATATAGATTAATTCTCATTGCTTGCTTCCTAATACACAGCTATTGCCAACTATATATAGTCAGCCAACTAACAGAGTCCCAATATGAATCCAACTCTACTTATCTCCGTCCTGATTTTGAACTAAATCTAACTCTCTCCAATCTTAACTAATCCGGACTTCCTAACTTATCTCAATTTGGACTTGACTTCTAGATCTAATTTATTTCCTTCCCAATTTATCTAAGCCGATTTATCTCCTACCTTAACTCTCGCACATGACATTACACCACTCCTTTTGAGCAGCTCGTCCTCAAGCTACAGTGTGACGGCCTGGTTGTAATTCTTGAAATCCCCACGTTGACAAACAATTGTAGCACCAGCGTGAAATGTTTGAGCATGACACAACGGAAGGTGCAGGCCAGTGCATGCATGACATCCATTTCCTGAACAGATGAGGACGTTTGCGTGGTAACTGTTGATAGACACTGAAACTTGAGCCTCCTTAACATGCCCGATGCATGCCTTTGCCATCCCACGCAAGACGACATTGGAACTGGTGGATGTTTGTGGCGAGCAGCAATGGAGGTGGGCATGACGTGGCAGTGACTACTGGTAGGGTTGCCTTCAGTGAAGGTGTCGCTGCACTGGGTGATGTACCACTTTGCAGGATGCCTGACATGTTGATGGTTGTCGCCGACAAAGGCGCTGACACACTGGAGGTCGTGCCGCTGTGTAGCATCGGTGGCTGGTTGGCAGTGTCCAACGAGCGTTGTTCCACCACCGAAAGTCGAGAGGACGTGGTGGCCAACTGCTGAACCACCTCGCCTAACTGCTCCTTGGTGTCGGCTAAGGTATTATTGATGGTGGTAAAGCCCTCCTTGATCTCCTTCTGCAATCGCTCTTCCTGCGCGGGCAAGAAGCGCCTTTAATTGCTTGCTCTCAGCAACAGAAGACGTGGTCTCTGATACCAAGTTGTTATGATCAGAGATCATAACGGGGATAAACATCCGCTGGGAGGATAGCCGAGCGGCGTCAGCTGCTAGGGATGAGAGATCTAGACTATAGATGAGGAAGACGTAGAATATTAGGGGAGATATAGATTAATTCTCATTGCTTGCTTCCTAATACACAACTATGGCCAACTACATATAGCCGGCCAACTAACAGAGTCACAATATGGATCCAACTATACTTATCTCTTTCCTAATTCCGAACTGAATCTAGCTCTCTCCAATCTTAACTAAGCCGGACTCCCTAACTTATCTCAATTTGGACTTGACTTCTAATTCTAATTTATTTCCTTCCTAATTTATCTAAACCGATTTATTTCCTACCTTAACTAATTCCGAACTGAATCTAGCTCTCTCCAATCTTAACTAAGCCGGACTCCCTAACTTATCTCAATTTGGACTTGACTTCTAATTCTAATTTATTTCCTTCCTAATTTATCTAAACCGATTTATTTCCTACCTTACTTAACTCTCGCACACGACACAAATGAGATGTGCCTGGCCAAACAAATTCATATCCCATGCACAACAGACAAATCTATCATAGGAAAAAGGCCATTCCTCAAGCTAAACAAGCCTTATCTTCACACGTTTGGCTATCAAAAAATTGAAGTGGCTCACAAATATGTTTGACTGCACATTCTATTGGATTTTATGAATGAAAAATAGGCCATGCAGCTATAATGCACGCAGACACACAGAGGGAGCAAGGAAGAGCTGACCTCATCTAGCAGCTCACAAAGACGACGCATCTTCACTTCCATCAAAGCAATTTCCTTCTTCAAATCGTCCTTGAAATTGTTGCCATTTGAAGGTATGTTTGAGACAGAATTACGTGAAACTTTGGCAAAATGCTTACGGTCCAATTGTGCCAAAGGTGTATGCTGCAAAATATAGTAATCAACAATAAGTTTAAAAGAAATGATAAATAGCAAAAAAAAAAAGGTCAACTGAGTATTTGGTAGCACTAGTATTTACTAATCACCTTCAACAAGAAAAGACGCTCCGCGCGTTGTTGAACAGTACCACCACTTTTCAATCCATGAGAAGCTAAAGCCTGACACAAATGTAAATGGATCAATAGAACTCATGCAAGTCAAGTGAAGGATGACATAAGGATACAGAACAAAAGTATGTTGGGTAATAGCATTATGTGGCAAGAGCAGACCTCCTTCAACTTTTCTGGCCCAAGCTCAATAAGTTCATCAACTGTGCTATAGTAATCAAGGTCTATTTCAGACTCTTGTGGCACAGGTGATTCGCCATTGGCCCATCGTTCCCCAAACTCACTTTCCAACTGTACAAATGTAGATGTTATTGGCATGTTGATTGCTACTTATATGAGGAGATAAGCTAATATGGGTATCCAGTGATGCTATGTTATTGATCAAATTATATATTATTGTTGAACCCACAATTGGCAGATCCAAAATGAATATAACAGCGAAAATCATGATTAAAAGCAGCTTGTAAGTTAAGGAGGACCTTTTAAGTAAAAATACTACGTCATCACATCAGCCTGTGGATGCACAAAAGAAAGGCAAGATACTAGGTGAAATCAGACTGACCTTTGTAAAAATTTTCTCAGTATCTTGCAATGGCTCTGTTCGATACATAAATGATGTCAAATATTCCAAAATATGCTCCAAGTAATCTTTGTATTGCCTGTCAAATTAAAGAAAATGGAAGATAAACATTGTTATCCCACTTATAAAATTGGCAATAGATAAAATGAATGTTAGACAAGTTAAACAGCTGAGTAAATTTTGATTAATCATGAACAAATATCACTCTATGATCCCATCATTCTAGGTAATTTCCCTGCGAGTGCCTCTCACCCCCAAACCACCACCAAAGTACAAGCCTTAGAGAAAATGCATATGGCATACCTTGTAGCCTTATGGTTCTGCGTAATCTTATCCGTCTGGGAAAATGTGCCAACATATGCTGAGTACTCCATTGGAGCTCCAAACTTGGAATTTATGAACTCGTTATAAAGCTCATGCAAGTCTAGGTACCGGCCAAAAGCTTCCTATCAAAATGCAGAACCAGAACATTAGCAAACTTAAATATAACTATTACGAGAATAGTAAAACATCAACACCAACAAAGTGGTTAACATGAAACATGGATCTGGCAGGATTCAAACTACACAGCAAATAATTATCAAGTTATTGTTCATGCTCCACCGCAACACATCATTGCCTAAATCTTACCATACATACCACCGAGATCCTACAAGAGGAATCAAACAATCCTGCAGAAATTGAAGTACACGTATCACAATGGAGATACCCTCAACTTCAAGACTACTGTACCAAAAAGGAAAATGAAAGGCACTAATGGACTCCACAAAGTTTGCAGCAGACAAACTCCATTTATGATTACCTAACTTGCGCATGTTCAGATAGAGACAATAAGACGGTGTGGCCAGTTGGCTACCTGTTCTACTTTGTTTCAAAGAATTCATGAAAGAAATATCTAGATAAGCAGCAACAAATTTTAAAGACTCGAATAGCAGGGTGCCTCATTGCATGTGTATAAAGCATCTATAGTCAGGACAACTAAACGCAGGTAACAGTAATTCGGATTAAAATGGTATAGCTTAGAATAGAAAGGCACACCACATTATCTCAGGCAGGACTACAAGTTGAAAAAATGGAATGGGAGAATACCTCGCCAGTGAATTCAATAACTGGCTCCTCCTTTAGAAGCTCTTCGTAATCGCCAGTTGTACTGACGAAACGGGCAGAAGCGTTCCGCCTATGATAATCACGAATCTGCAAACATGGAACAAAATATACTTAAAACAAAAAACAAAAAATAGGATCAGAAAGAGAAGAGATTTGCATGAGGGATATTTGTTTGCTAACAGACTCAAATTCTTCAACAACAAATTAGTTTTGGTTTGCATGTCAAGGCTACAACAGGGGGGCAATGGAAACAGGGGGGCACAATAACAGGGAAACTGACCAGCATGTGGATAGTACGATTTCCATGGGTTGCTTTTGGACAGCAGAAACCTACTCCCCTCAAATATTTCTCTCTTTTTTTTGTTCAGTGTTCATTGCATAAGAATATCTATCTTGTAGTCAAATCATTTGGTTTTCCAATTTTTAATTTTTTAGCATGTATACTAGTTCTGAAGTCAATTAGTTTAGAGGGCACAACCATTGAAAAACAATAACTGTCAATACCATGCTCTTTTATTAATATTTAATACATCAACTGCAGCATCATGTGCTTAGTTAGAGTTTCGACCATTTCTATTCCATGACACGCCTATATTACCAGCATTTATATGATTTCAACACAATCATGCAAGGTGTACAAGGCTATTAACCTCTTTGAGCCTTTCATAGTACTTGCTAAACATTCCACTTTGCGTGGGCGCAGTAAGATGGGTGGAGATATCATCCTTCCTAGCATTGTCCTTGTCCTCGTAGATTTCCACCTAAACAAGAAACATGTCACATTATCAAAGTGAAATCATCGCTGATTCACCTTAAACGAAAAGCTTGACACTCACATAGGTTCTACCAACAAAAAGAGAACCTAACAAACATCTTTCAAGCTCAAATTCGGAGTTCCACAGGATTGACATGCACCAGAAAGACTGAAAGACCGATTCAACAAAATAAAGAGAAGTGGATCTCAAATTCCACAGCCTCCCGGAGCCGACCCTAAGCATTCCCACTCTCCAATTCAACAGATATGACAAATTTTGAACAATCCCAAGCCTAACCTAGCTAATGAAAACTTAAGAGGCCAAAACCTAGCAGCACATAGATCAGGCATGACAATAGGGGCTACAGCCGTAAATCAAGCGCGAACCCTAGAGAGGGAAGTGGGCGTAGGGGCGTACGAGCTTGTCGGAGGTGGATACGACGAGGTCGAGCATGTGGCGGACGCGGTGGGACTGGAAGAGGCGGTCCCGCGCATTGGCGGGGTCCCGCTGCAGCTCGCGCACAGCGAGCCGCTCCAGCCTCTCCAGATCCTCGTGAGCCGCCCGCGTCGCCTCCAGCACCGTTGACGCCATCGCCGCCCTCTCGGCTACCCCTCCTCTGGTACCCGAAGAGCCCGCGCGGCGGCGGCAGAGGGGCGGAAAGGGGTCGCGGCGATGGGGAGCTAGGGTTTTCGGGGGGCTTCGATTTCGCGGTCGAGACCGTGAGGAGGACGACGACAAGAAGTGGCGACGCCGGGGGCCGATTCGGCTTTGTCCCTCTCAGATTGGCGGTTGGTGGTATGGGCGCTGCAATGTGTACGGCTCGGATGCGATTAAGCGGTGGGTTGGGCCTCTGCGCCGGCGAAAGGCTTGGGCCGGGCAAGAAAACGTTCGAGTTTTTTCGGCCAGTTTCTTCTCAGTTCACAGCATAGAATTGGTAAACCTGGCTGGCTACTAAGCCCCGTTTGATTAGACTTTGTTTAGCTTCTTATCCTTAGAAGCCGAAAGCTCAACCAAATGGGTCGCTCTTAAAATGGCTTTTTAAAAGTTGGGGCACCTAAAAGCCGGATTTGAACTACGCGTGAGAAGCAAGCATAGGTGTGCTATTCAAATTTTTGCAGGATGTATTTTAAGAGTGGGGCTCAACTTCGAGTGAATTTACCCACAAATGATATCGTATATAAGGCTACCCTCCGCGCTCCCTTGCTCTCATCGTGCTTGCCCGATCTCGCATATCCCTGCGCTCTCGCGACGGCTGCAACCTAGGATTTCCCCACCAGTCCACCGCCGCCGACCAGCCCTCACCGGTCCGCCGTCACCGACCCACCCGCGCAGGTCCGCTGCCCCTGGCGTGGATGCCACCTCCTCCGATTGACTCCAGCATCTCCAATTGACTTTGTCCCACCTGGTCAACGCCTCCTCCTCTGTCGTCGATTCTAACAGCCAAGGTTGTTCCCGCTGCTGCTAAGCTTCGATTCACGTAGCTGCTGAGCATCTATTCACACCACCAATGTCATCCCTGCCGCTCCGAGTGTCAATTCCTTTCTGCAAGGTGTCCCTTCTATTGTACCATGCAAACTCTACAATGTATTCGATCTAGTACCTTTTCTTCATATGTTCAAATGTCTATGGTTTTTACCCCCACATTTTTGTCCCTTTATGCTTGGCTGATGTTATGAACATGCTAATGTGTGTCCCTTTTATGTGACAAAACGATGGATGGTTATCAGAGATGAAAAAGGTCAAGACATCCATTCAGCAAAGAAATCTTAATTAATTGGCTCTCGGCTAAACAAGTATTAAGCTAAGATGCTCATTGGATGTGCAAGCGGAAATGAGCTCCAGCTCCAAATGCAGTTAATGTTTTTTTTTTATTTGACACACTTATTCCCCATCTTTTTTTGTTACCTGATCATACTTGCTATTATGAATTTATCTATGTGCTTGGCTGCAAGTATTAGCTAAAAGAATTATATTTGTGTTGGATACAGCTGACCTCTAAGAGGACGTGGCATTTGAGTTACTTCTTTCATGGATATATAATTCATTACATGTGTGATAGAGCCATAAGAAGATGACAACTTTCAGTGATGAATTGTCCTCTTTCATGTATGCTAGCAAATCCATCTCTTTTTGAATGTGTCAATTACTAGATGTTGCTGCTGGGTAGTTGTGCGCAGACCTGCAATATACTCTACAAGTTGGCTGCTAGGTGGATGAAAAATCACAGCAGTTTTCAATTGGTCGTTTCTTGTTATAGTTTAGGTCACCTAATTCAGTGATCAGGAAGTGTTGCCGCTTTCTATGCAGCAAGTATAGACTCTAGAAGCACCAGATTACATACCAATTGCTGCTCCCTGTTGATAGATAACTGCTCCAATCTCAAACCCCAAAACCCTTTTACTTTTACAACATCACTATTATTGCCCTATGCTAGTGGTTCAGTTGGTGATAGATTACTTGAAATCGGTGTGTGTAGTGCAGCTGTTCAATGAGATCCTTCATCGCACTATTATGTACATCACTGCTTGTGCATTGGTCTTCAGGACTGTTATGATAATTTTTGCAATTTTGTCGACACAAACCAATATATGGGGCTATAGGCCTTGCCATGATCTGTCATGAGCCTTTTTTCCCCTGAAGATTATTAATGTTGCATGAAAATGAATGATGGTGGTAAGAAACATTATTGTTTACCTCATGACAGATAATTTCTGAATGTTAAAAAAAATCGGCTGGTACATGATTTGGCAACAGTGAGAAATTAAAATCGAGAAGTGTTGCAAGGGAGAAGGCGATGGTGCTTGCTCTGCTAAATACTTGTCTTCATGCATGCAAATAAACATTGTTATTCACATAAGGGCAGCATGGTATAAGTGAGGAATTTCTTTTTGATGTTTGTATTGAGATGGTGGACAAAAATAAAGGGAGATGTGTGTACTAACATACTGAAAATTTATATTATATGAATATTACATGTGGTTGTGTGTGTGCTCTGCTCGTATTGATCTCAGAAAAAATTATCTAAATTTGTGTCTTAGTGATCCAAGTAGCCAAGTGAGTTGGTTCAGAGATACGATATGACAAGTTCAGAAACTCACTTGTTCAGAGATGAATTGGTTCTCTTTGTGGAACTGAACAAAAGATGTGGATTTGTTGTTTTTTAGTTGAACCATTTAACTTGTACATGTTCGCATCTTTGATACGAATTGTTTTCATGAAGCAAGCAATAGTTGTTACATACTTGATATATTTTGGGACTCACAAATATTTTGAAGAATTATAGTATATAGATTATAAACTATTTACATATTCCAATAATACTACATACATGTACATACACTTTTATATATTATTTTTTATCCATAAATATTTAAAAAATCACTAAAACAATTTATATTTATAATAAAACTAAAACAATCACTAATACAACCAGTAAATATTATTAGTATTTACTAAAATAATTTACATAAACGAATACATTCACTCTATATCGTCAGTGGCATTATAAACATTGCACATTCCATTCAATTCAAAAGCTATTAGTCAGACAGAATAACCAAACGACCTATCAACTTCTCCAAAACCATCAAACAGAAACAAAGCCATAAGTCAGGAACAATTTTTGAAAAAATCCTAGCGCAACAAAACACATCATAGCCCATTTCCCCGATCACGAGTCACCACGCTTTGTCCCTTCTGTTGTACCCGAAGAGCCCGCGCGACGACGTCAGAGGGGCGGAAAGGGGTCACGGCGATGGGGAGCTAGGGTTTTGGGGGGACTTCGATTTCGCAGTCGAGGCCGTGAGGAGAATGACAACGAGAAGTGGCGACGCCGGGGGCCAATTCGGCTTTGTCCCTCTCAGATTGGCGGTTGGTGGTATGGGTGCTGCAATGTGTACGGCTCGGATGCGATTAAGTGTGGGTTGGGCCTCTGCGCCGGCGAAAGGCTTGGGCCGTGCAAGAAAACGTTCGAGTTTTCTCGGCCGGTTTCTTCGCAGTTCCCAGCACAGATTTGGGGCCCCACGTTTGGATACATAAACCTGGCTGGCTACTAAGGCCCCGTTTGGTTGGGCTTTTTTCTAGCTTCTCATCCTAGAAGTCGGAAGCTCAACCAAACCGGCCGCTCTTAAAGTGGCTTTTTAAAAGCTGGGGCACCCCAAAAGCCGGATTTGAACTACGCGTGAGAAGCAAGCATAGTTGTGCTTTTCAAGCTTTTGCAGGATGTATTTCGAGAGTGGGGCTCAAGTTCGGGTGAAATTACCCACAAATGATATCGTATATAAGGCTACCCTCTACGCTCGCTTGCTCTCATCACGCTTGCCCTATCTAGCATGTCCCTACACTCTCGCGACGGCTGCAACCTACGGTTTCCCTACCAGTCCACCGTCGCCGACTTGCCTCCACCGGTCCGCTGTCACCAACCCACCCCCGCAAGTCTGCTGCCCCTGGGCATGGATGCCACCTCCTCCCGTTGACTCCACCCTCTCCAATTGACTCCGTCCTATCTGGTCAAAAACTCCTCCTCTGTCGTCGATTCTAACAGCCAAGGTCGTTCCCGCCACTGCTAAGCTTCGATTCACGTAGCTGCTGAGCATCTATTCACACCACCAATGTCATCCCTGCCGCTCCGAGTGTCAATTCCTTTCTGCGAGGTGTCCTTTCTGTTGTAACACGCAAACTCTGCAATGTATTCGATCTAGTACCTTTTTGTCATATGTTCAAATGTCTATGGTTTTTACCCCCACATTTTTCCCTTTATGCTTGGCTGATGTTATGAACATGCTAATGTGTGTCCCTTTCATGTGACAAAATGCTGGATGGTTATCAAAGATGAAAAAGGTCAAGACATCTATTCAGCAAAGAAATCTTAATCAATTGGCTCTCGGCTGAACAAATATTAAGCTAAGATGCTCATTGGATGGGCAAGTGGAAATGAGCTCCAGCTCCAAATGCAGTTAATGTTTTTTTTATTTAACACACTTATTCCCCATATTTTTGTGTTACCTGATCATACTTGCTATTATGAATTTATCTGTGTGCTTAGCTGCAAGTATTAGCTAAAAGAATTATGTTTGTGTTGGATACAGCTGACCTCTAAGAGGAAGTGCCATTTGGGTTACTTCTTCCATGAATATATAATTCATTACGTGTGTGATAGATCCATAAGAAGACGACAACTTTCAGTGGTAAATCGCCCTCTTTCATGTATGCTAGCAAATCCATTGCTTTCTGAATGTGTCGATCACTAGATGTTGCTGCTGGGTAGTTGTGCACAGACCTGCAATATGCTCTGCAAGTTGGCTGCTGGGTGGATGAAAAATCACAGCAGTTTTCAATTGATTGTTCCTTGTTATAGTTCAGGTCACCTAATCCAGTGATCAGAAAGTGTTGCCCCTTTCTATGCGACAAGTATAGACTCTAGAAGCACCAGATTACATACCAATTGCTGCTCCCTAGTTGATAGGTAACTGCTCCAATCTCAAATCCCAAAATCCTTTTGCTTTTACAACATCACTATTGTTGCCCTATGCTAGTGGTTCAGTTGGTGATAGATTACTGAAATTGATGGTTGCATACTTGAAATCGGTGTGTAGTGCCGTTGTTCAATGAGATCCTTTATTGCTCTATTATGTACATCAACTACTTGTGCATAGATCTTCAGGACTGTTATGAGGATTTTTGCAATTTTGTCAGCACAAACCAATGTATGGGGCTATGGGTCTTGCCATGATCTGTCATGAGCCTTTTTTTCCCTGAAGATTATTAATGTTGCATGAAAATGAATAATGGTGGCGAGAAACATTCTTGTTCAGCTCATGATAGATAATTTTTTAAGATTATTAATGTTAAAAAAAAATCTACTGGTATATGATTTGGCAACCGTGAGAAATTAAATGGAGATGTGTTGCAAAGAGAAGGGGAGTGGTGCTTGCTCTGCTGAATACTTGTTTTTATGGATGCAAATAAACTTTGTTATTCACATAAGTGCAACATGGTATAAGTGAGGAATTTCTTTTTTGATGTTTGTATTGAGATGGTGGACAAAAACAAAGGGAGATGTGTGTACTATCATACTGCAAATTTATATTATCTGAATATTATGTGTGGTTGTGTGTGCTCCGCTCGTATTGATCTCAGAAAAAAATATGTGAATTTATGTGTCATGTGATCCGAGTAGCCAAATGAATTGGTTCAAAGATGCGATATGATAAGTTCAGAAACTTACTTGTTCAGATATGAATTGGTTCTCTTCATGGAACTGAACAAAAGATGTAGATTTGTTGTTTTTTAGTTGAACCATTTGACTTGTATCATGTCGCATCTTTGATACGAATTGTTTTCATGAAGCAAGCAATAGCTGTTACATATTTGATATATTTTGGGACCCACAAATATTTTGAAGAATTATAGCATATAGATTATCAACTATTTTCATGTTCCAATAATACTACACACATGTACATACACTTTATATATTATTTTTTATCCGTAAATATTAAAAACAATCACTAAAACAATTTATATTTATAATAAAACTAAAACAATCACTAATACAACCAATAAATATTATTAGTATTCACTAAAACAATTTACATAAACGAATACATTAACTCTATATCGTCAGTGGCATTACAGGTATTGCACATTCCATTCGGTTCAAAAGCTATTAGCCACACAGGATAACCAAACAGCCTATCAATTTCCCCAAAACCATCCAACATAAATAGAGCCATAAGTCAGAAATAATTTTTGAAAAAGTCTTAGCCCAACAAGACACATCATAGCCCATTTCCCGGGCACATGTCACCACGCTTTGTCCCTCCCCTACCATGGCAGCCGTCCAGCTGGTTCGTTACGTCCAGGTGCTTTAGCGCTTGCTTGCTCGGCTAAAAGCGCGTCATGCCAAGGTGCCATGCCGCCGCCCCCACGAAGCGATGCAGGAGCTAGGGTAGCTAGCTCTCTTTTCTAATGCAGCAACGATGCCACGAGCGGACGGAGCGATAGGGTGGGCCAGCACGACCACGCCCCCGACCAGCAGAAAGCGGACGACGACGCATCGGTCCGCGCGCGACGAGGACATGTACACCGTCCCTTGGGCATCGGGATGGGTCGCGGAGCCTTCCAATCCCAAGCAGTGGCCACCAGGCCATGCTGTCTCCTCCTGCACCTCCTTGCGCGTGCTCTCGTGCATCTCATTGCTTAGGGATGTGTTAGGTTTCCGTATGGTACAATTGGTTGTCATATTTATTAAAAGAATATTTATTTAGATAGTTTAAGTTGAGTTTTTATTTTGTTAATCGAAACCGAGACCGTATGAGTGGATATAAAAATTGATATTGTGATTTTTTACTCGTATAAAGATAATTTTATAATACTGATAAGCATCTACGGAGCTCCCACTGGGCACCTAGGGTGTATGTGCCACCGGCCGTGGCCCGTGTTCAGCCCTGGACACGGACCGAGTCTTAGGCTAGATCTAGCTCTGTCCCTGCTAACAAGTAAGTCCATATGTATAAGTATGTATCTATCGAGTTAAATTGAGGAGTGAACTTTGAATAAGCTTCACTCCCAAATCAAACTAAATGTATATTTTTATATTTATCAGACTAGACTAAAATAATAATAAAAATCAAATACGCTTCTTCTTAAAATTAAAGCAAATTTAGGTAACCAAACATACGCTACGGGTGTGGGATCCCGTCTGTCTTTTGTTTACTTGCTTTGACGCATGGAAAGGAGGGCATGGCAAGCAATGATGCAACGGGATGGCAGCGGAATGCATCGGGTTCCCGTGGGCGCTGCACGCTGGGTGATTGTGAATGCGCCCATTGGCGCAAGAATGCGCTGGCGTTGTCGAGTCGCGACGTCCATCCCAACGGAGGAGCACTGGAGCAGGCAGCAGGGGCGTGCTGCCTACGTGCAGGTACTGCTTGCTGCTCGGGTAAAGGTAAACGCAACAGAAACTGGGAGCTTTAGACTTGGGGATAGATAACCAAGGGGAGTGCGAGCCACGAAGCAAATAAGCAAAGGCCACCTGTCCTACCTAGGTAAACTTAAGCGTGCGTCGTTCTCGGATCTCACCTGTCGAGTAGTTAATTTGTTATGCAAGTGTATATATTATCTGGGCCAGAATACTTTTCGATGTCTTATATGGAGATCATGTTATCGCCAATTGCCATGATCGAATCCACAAAAGATGTGTCTTGAAACTTGCAAGGGATATTTGCTTTGAGGGAAAAAAAGAAGAATACAAGATTTACTGTAAGCAATTAGACATCAGAACTAATAAATACATCTCTAACGGTTTCACTTCATGAGTTTTGTTTTCTTTGTGAAAGGATACTCGTTTCTTTCAGTACTCTAACGAATTTCTTTCACGATTCTATTCACAAAGGGATTCTCTCACATTCCCTCTACTTTAAGATTCTTTTCTTTCGTTTCACGAATATTTTTGATAAAAATTATTATGAATGAAGAAAATAAAAAATAAAAAAAATAAGAAACAAAATAAAAAGAATATAATTGAAGTTGATCTAAATGGCGCACCATTTTGTCCTCGCGAGATGCGGTGAGCTTTTCTTCGGATCCAAGTCAGCAACTTTTCTATAGAGTTAACCAAATATTCGGCACGCCTACAAAGCCACGGCAAAAGCTTTGTACGTGACTGTGCTCCCGGCTAACACACTCTTTTTTTATTATAAGTTGACGCACGCATGCGCACCACTGCACACGAATACATATATAAATGGACTATTACACGTCTACAAATAATCCGTTAAAAATATTTGTGTATTCGTAAATAGTGGTCACTAAGATTTAAACCTTAATAAGTGAAGTTATATCTTCATATCTCCACCACCCAGAGGTGGTTCCCCGCTAACACGCTGATTGGCGCACAGCTTTTGATACTCGCACCCTTCTGGAACAGAAGAAATTCATATGAAAATTTCATACTTCTTGAAATTCTGGTTTGCACGGCAGCAGTTGTGAACACATCGGCGGAGGAAACTAATACTAGCATGACAAAACCATACTCGCACGTCGCACAGATGGCATCGTCCTCTGTTCAGCACTAGGAGGAATTAAAATGCCATACCAATCAGCTCTACCTCTACGTGCGTCAGTTCATGGAGAAATTAAAGTCGCCGCATGGAAACAGATTTTAGAGGAGAGCGGCGCGGCGCGGCGCGAGCAACCCGAGTGCCTTCCCAACCGTGCCTCTCTTTTTGGCACACCGATTCGTCGCAGCAGCACACGGGAAAACGCCCTTGTCCTGTCCTATGTGCGATTCATTCAAGTGTTAGATAAGTTAGGACGGAAGCCGCGCGACGCTATGCTCATCGTGTATTATGATAGAACTATATTTTTTCTATACAGAGTATAATAAAAGAACACTAATAAAATTAGTTTTGGACACCTCAAGATTTAGTTATGAATTTATCAATATTTAACACATTCACTTAATTATAGAAAAAAATGGTAGCACTTTCATGCATGCACATAATTGTAACATGTAGAAGACAGAGATACAAACCCAATAAATTTGGTTTCATATTTTTTATTTCTAGATATTTTTCTATGCATTTTAGATTATTTTAGCCGATTTATCAATACAACTAATATTCCTTTTAATATTTTTGAAATTTCCTAAAAATCAAAATATCCTAAAATACTTTTTTTACCCGAATCCATCTGGCTACAGTCTAGATCGATGAGTCTATGACCTATTGGATCGGGTCAAAATCGACCCAGGGGACGACGGTTTGACTGAGCTTTGATCGGGGAGGGCCACGCGATGATCAAGAGAGCACACCGAAGCGTACTGTGGCTCGGTCAGGGTCGGGGAGAGCTCGCAGTCCAGAGTTAGTTGGTGAGGTGGATGTTGTGCTTGACCGTCATGGAGGAAGAGAGCTGTGCGGGAGCTCCGATTGGGGAAGCGGCTCAGGAAGACGGGGATCCGGTGGAGGAGCTCGCGAGCGATCTCCTCAGCACTGAAGCACCAGAGGCCGAGTAGTGGGGAGTGGTGGCTACTATCTGGCTAGCGATTTTGTCGCTAGCGAAGGCTGAGAGCGAGGGACACATGGATGTTCATATCAATATCCTCACCTGAATCTAACAATAGTGGACGCCAAACTCCTCATAGGCTTCGAAATCCTTCCACGATAAGATATAGTATAAACACACTTTTAGTTTTAATTTAATTCCTAAATAAAACATGAGTATGCATTGATAAACTAACGTTATAATGTTGCGACAATGTAAAACGTATATGTAACAGAAGTATACATGTAACGCTAATAGGAATATCAAAATACCGCTCAGTATGACAAACATGACTAAATAAATATTGATCATAGAGAATGTAACGATCGATTTCAAGAGACGTAGAAACTCTCGTGATATCGATGCAGAATGCACTGATGAACAAGAAGTAGGCAGTGCACAGTCAATGGCGAGATCTACTCTCCCGATCGCTAGTGCACGCCAACCGTGGACCGTTTTTCCATACAGCAAAAGAATAATATTGTACGTCCTTCATCACAACCCAGCAAACCGAATGAGCATGTGTGTTCTTCTAGTCCTCTCATTCACATGCGATGGTGAGATGAGAGATACAACTCCTTTGCACTAACAATACATGACTAAAACACACTATCTCTTCACCTAATTGTCTTTGAGATTTATTAAAAATCTATAATCTTAATATTTCAAAAGCAAAAAGAGCTGCCATGTTCGCTCTCAAACCAACAAAATTGCAACATTAATTAGAAAAAAGAAAAGAATCTAGAACACTCATTGTTACGAACATCTAACAGTATAGAATTTAACCAAAGAGCCTATATCAAATACGATTAATAATAGCTAAATTCGAAACCAAAGAGTCTATATCAAATATGATTAATAAATAACTAAATTAAAAATTATAAAAAACTATTATCTTAATATTTAAGGAGAAAAATAAACCACCACGTTCGCTCTGAAGCTCACAAAATTATCATGTTAATCCAAAAAAAGAGATCTAGACCATTTATTGTTATGAACATCTAACGATCTAGATTTAACCAAAGAGCTCATATTAAATACGATTAATAAATAGCTAAATTCGAAATTAAAAAATATAAAAAATTATCAGTTTAATTTTCATACAATTTTGGAAGCGAAACATCTAAATAAAGAGTCCAAATAAAATAAAATAAATAATAATTGAAATTAGGGTTAGAATAGAAAAAAGAAAGGTGCATATCAAATATAGTCTTAGAAAAAAAAATCAAATTATTATAAAATTCAAATAACTAAATAAAGAGTTCATGTAAAATATAATTAATCAATAAAAAATTCATAATGAAAAATAATAATTGTTTTTAAAATTCTTACTAACATAATAAATTAAGAAGCACCGTATAGCTCAAGATCATCGCATAAAGCAGACAGAAAAAAGGTAAATATATTCTAATTTTGGTTGAGCTACCTACACCTAACGCATGATTTTTGCAATTGATCAAAACATATACTAAAATTGAACCAATACATACATACATAGGATTCGGTACAAATTTAGAGTATAAATAATTTTCTCTTTCACTAACATGTTTTTTATCTTTTCTAATTTTATACGTTTTGTAGCTAAATGACACTAACTAGCTCATAAAAAAACTAATTTTAATAAAAAATTATTATGATAAATTTTATAGCGATACTAGCTAAATTATTAGCATAAGACATCATACTAGTTATTCTTAAAATAAAATAGACTAGTCTCATATGGATCATCCCACCATCAAGAACCGATCGACGCGAGCCTAGCCACGACACAGAAAGAAAATCCAAAAGCAAAAGCCATGCTTGCTTCGTCTGCTCCCTAGCCGAAGTCTCCTTTAGGATTTAGTAAACTCGATCCGCGGCCGAGACGACGCCGCGCCGGTGCAAATATTTATGCGATCGATGAGGCGAGCCGACGGCGACGTAGAAGAAGGATAAAGTGAAAAGCCCTGCATCAGGGACGTTGGATCTTATGCATGCATGCATGGCTGGCTGGCTCTTGACCAATTAGAAAACTTAGCACTAGCTTAGCAAGCCAACACCAACTTGGATTTCCTATGCCCAGTGGCATGTGAGGCTGCACGCATGTGGTGTATGCATGGGAGAGTTAGGAGTTGTTGGCATGCGGGTCCGGCCGGCGCCGGCAAACCGGCTGCGAGATCCGTCCTAGTATTATTGGTTGTCATCGTGCTCTAGACGGACGGGGCAAGCCGAAGCCGCGAGGGAGTAAGGAAACAGAGCATGATGGAGAGAACATGGACTCGTTGTCTTGCTCGTTAGGAAGAAAAAGGAGGAAAGGCCTGCCTGCAAATATTACATGCTAACTCTGACTTGCCTTTGTTATTTTAACGGAGACGTTTATGGAGTGGTCATGACATGATCTGATGGGCTAGCTGCTTTCTTCTTCCTCTCTCTTCCTATTTCTTTTTCTTCAACTTGCCCTGGAATCTATGGTGCTATTCGAGCGGTACGTCAACAGATCGGAAGGTATCTCGTTTTATTAATTTGAAACCAGAAATTATTTGCCAGCTCTGGTCTTGCTGCTGGTTGGACATTTGGTTGCCTCCAAAGGATGATCTATCTAAGCCAGGAAATAAATAATAGAAAATCCGACGGTTCTGACTATTAGCACAGAAAAAATCTTCTCGGACAAAGGATTGCGTGAGAAATCAAGTTAAAATGTGTTTTGGTTTATCTATGATGAGTGATTATCTTCGGTTTTGTATGAGCTTTGATGTGATTTGAATTGATTTATGATTTTATTTGGGCATATTGATTATGGATTAACTTGAATTAGAGTTGGAGATATGTATTTGCTTGTCTCATGGTATGCAGATGATAGATGCAACTTGGTGGTCGATGATGAGATGATCATGATCAAACGGAGTATTTAGTGTCAAACGATCAAAGAGATTGGATGGATTGAACACATGAAAGTCAAGCAAAACATAGAAGGCAGATGGAGACGACGTGTTAACAAAGTCAAGCGAAGTGGATACCGGTGCAAGTGATAAGGCGGCCGAGGGATCGGGAGCGTGAGAGACTTGCTGGCAGTCATGATCATATGACGAAGTACACGCGTTAACATCGAAGAGTTTGCTTAAGGTGTAAGCAAGACGACGAGTCACGCTTTGAGAAGCGTGCAGACGGTTTTGCAATTTGACCTACAAAACGTGAGAGAACTGGAGGAGTACGTGGTACCATCATGAAGCTTGCGTCAAGACGAAGCTAAATCGTGAAGGCGTCGCAGTGGTCCGATGAATGGAGAAAAAATGAACTAAAATATCTCCGGTGGTAGGTAGGTGTGTACTATAAGAGAGGAGAATTTTGAAAAAAAAATTAGTAAACTTATGGGTTAATTTTCTTAGATCTATAAATAGAGGGATGGAACTATGAGAGCGTTTGAATCAGCCACTTGATCTCCCTTGTGCTATCTATTTGAGAGCTTAGAGCTAGGGTCTTGGATGAGAGAAGAGTAGGTGCTTAGCCTATATGATAAGTGAGAGTTTTAGGAGATAAATCTTGATAATCCGTCTAAAATATGACTAATCTCTTTAAGTAATAAAATTTATATTTTTTATATACTTGAATTCCGATTATTCTAGTTTTCCTTTTTTTTCTCTTCAAGTTTACAAGTTTTTCAGTTTTTAGTTTTTATTTTTATTTTAATTTTTTGGCTAAAATTTTAATACCTTATGAGTTTTTTTTTTTTTTTTGCTAGAAAGGTGCTGCTGAAAGGAGCTGCTGCTGGTGAAGTGGTGATATCAAGTTAAGCAATCTGAAAGCTCTCTTGATTGCTAATCACTGGCCCACGTCATGACATGTTCTTGCTCCGTGAATAATGCCCGTAAGGGTTGCCGCAGTGTTGCTTTAAGCACTGGGCTATCCTCAAATCGCAATCGCCATGTTACTGTCAGTAGGTCCACTTATCACACCGCATACTGTTCTCAAAACAGTTGCAATGCATCTTGCACCCGATAAATCCATCCTACCGAACCAAATTTGACCAATCAACATCCTAGTAGCAACACGATCAACAGTAAAGTTCAGTTGCCGCATCCATTTGGAATCTTGCTACTCCAATGGAGGCACAGGAGAAAAGAAACCGTCTTCAGGATAAAGAAGGAAGGAGCCAAAGGGTGCGTTTATTCAGGATTTTTTTTTTCTGATTCCGAGCACAGTTCAGGTTCCTGAAGATAGCAGGAAGACACTTCGATTTCAAATGCCAAGTGGGTTGCTAAGATATCAACATCTAATACATGAAAAACAGATAAAGAAATCATAATATTAATGACAGATCGTAATATTATTTGTCACTTATGTTAAAAGTGATGTGTCATTCTAGCTCAATCATAAGTGACGGATTAAGTTGTGACTCATCACTTATGACTCTTTATCAATGACGGATCATTCTAGACTAGTCATAAGTGACAGATCAAATTATGATTCATTATTAATGACTAACTCATTAGTGATGGATCATCCAAAAGAGTCATTAGTGACGTATCAAGTTTTGACACGTCACTAATAATAAGTTTTGATCTGTGAGAATAAGTGAAGGAATCTTAATTAGTCAATCATTAGATATATTAGTCAATCAGTTTGATAAAATATTAGATATATTAGCATATCAACTCTTCAGTTTTTTTTCGTAGTTCTGACATGTCTAATATCCTTCATAATATATTATTATAAATCTAGCTAGTATTAATTAAAAATAATAACTAAATAATTTACTGTATCTAATAGTAAAATCTGCGTTGATTTGCAAACCATAAAATGTGTATAGTATCCAATAGTAGAAGCAAATATCATTGTTTTTAAAGTAATTTGATTTATAGTAGTGCATTTATAAATATTTTTTATTTTTATTTTATTTTTCTCTTATTTTTTTCTCATATCACAAACACTAGAATAAGAACTATTGTATATTTCTGCTCAAGTTTGATGTAAGGGATGACAGTTATGGACATAAACGTGTGTTCTGAAAATGGTGCAGAAACTTTTAGGATGAAAACTCAATCTTTTGAAAATTCGTCAAACATGACAAAGTTGGGAGGAACCTAATGTAACTTTTTCTGTAGATATCTGTAGAATAAAAAATATCAAAATCGGAGTCTGTATGCAAAAGTTATACCTATTTAACTGAAGACACTCCGGATCAACTGGTTTATATGTATATTGTACAAAGCTCAAAAGCGACGGGTATGGCCCGTCATTTATTACATGTCAAAAGTGGTGGGTCATAAAAAGTTAAAAGGATAAAATATACTGCTCCCTTCAGAACACAAGCGGGGTGAAATGGTAAGGTGGAGACGCGCACGAGGTAGATCGTGAGTTCGATTCTCATGGTACACACATTATGAAAATAGATTGAAAAATAGCAAAAGACATATGGCGAGTGGTGATGGCTCTGAGTTGGGTTGACTCGGATGAAAAATATATTTTTTTGACTTTTTTCGTATCAAAAAGCGCAAAAATCGTTTATCATTTATAAGTAATAGGTCATAATTGTTACCCATCACTTATTATATTATAAGTTATAAGTGACGAGTTAAGTTTTGAACTATTACCAATGATCTTATTGGTGACAAGTACTTACTTGCCACTTATGACTGGTCATCAGTGACATGTTCGAGGTGATAGATGCAGAATCCATCACTCATAGCAATTATGATTCATCACTTTTGAGTTTTTTTTCACATAGTCATCAGAGCATATGGCTGAAAGAAATTAATCGAGAGAAGCGACTAAGGCCAAATAGGAGTGGATCGGAGCGTATTAGATGTTCCAAAATGAAAAAGGAGATCCAGACTTGCAGACTAAGGACTGAATAAAGTACCATGCAAAATCTTATAGTCTGTTTGGTTGGTTGAATCGATCTATATATGTATAGGTTCGTATGGGATCTGAGTAGGTTTAACTCTTCAGTTTGTTAAATTATACCATTCTCTTCAGGATAAAATGATTTAGATTTTTAAATATATCGAGAAGATGTTATACCGAATTGTACGGTAAAATCGGCCGAATGACCTATATAGGTTATGTCAACTCCGCTAATTACTTGCAGTTAGTGATGGTTAGTGACTATTAGTTATTATTAAGGATTTTTGTTAAATATTAGCTATAATTAGATGTTATTAACCATAACTGATTATTAGTGTGGGTATTTAGTGATGATTATTGATAACTTAAGTTATAATTAACTAAAATTAATAACAATTAGTACTAATTAGCATAGTTTGTTGATAGTAATAATAATAATTATTATTACTTCTATAAAATAATTAAATTATACATAGATCTAATACATAACTTTTAAGTACCTAAACATTTTCCTATATCACCACATGCATCCAACCAAATACATTCTCGTATTATCACATGTATCCAATCAAATACATTCATATATCATCTTATACAACTAACCAAATAACTTAATTATATCACCTTATTCAGAATCATCCCGTCTAAAACCATCTACTTCTATTTAACTTCATTCGACCCATCAAATACTACTTACTACTTCCATCATGGTGATTCTGTGGCCACGAGTCCACAACAATGATGCTACCCGGTTTTTCTCTATCCGACCATGCATGGGCTCGGAATTACAAATCTAAGCACGTTGAACTGGCTTCTCTACCTGTAAGGGCGTCCATCCATAATGTGTAAAAAAACAGGTAGTAGGGACTTGCTCTCGGGTAGCAGCTATTGTGGGAATTGGTAATAGTAAAAAAAGTATTCAAGTTAGCAATAATCTTGCTAGTGAGCCATAAACATTAAAAAAGATTTCTCTCTCCTCTCTATCTCTCTCCATAGCACACCCGGTTGTTGGCGTGCACTGATTTTTTATTGAACGGTGGAATCCGGCTTACTACCTCCTCTTCTCTATAAGCACGGTAGAAATTGTAACAATTAAAATTCATTTTATGTAGGGTTTACCATACTACTAGCTAGGTAATATACTGTATGATCGAGAAAGACGATTAGAGAGGAGTAAATATGTGGTTTATAAATTTCTTATTGAATAGATGGCATGCTACTTGTTCATCTAATGCTTAAAAAACGTAGAAACGAAAGCATAAATTTTAGAGAGACAAAATGAGAAAAAAGTTAAAAAACACACGAGGCTACGGACGGAATATAAACCATAGGCTCTATTCAACACCACTCCATATATATTTGAGCATAAAAGTTTAAAACTTAAACGAAGAACAAAATAAAAAGACAGTCACCGAAAGAAGCAACTCTCAAGTTCATAGTTTAGATACAAGGGGATTCAAGATCATATCAAATACATGAGTATATTAATGTTTATGCCTCTAGCAATAAAAAGAACAACTTCCTCAGATTGAAAAATTGTAGCTCAAAGACAAAAAGAAAAATCAACAAGAAAAGCCAACCAAAAAAGAAAAAACTTGCAAACTTGCAAAAGAACCAATATAGAGACTAGAAGGAGGAGAATTCAAGCATACGAAAAAATATAAACTTCATTACTCAAAGAGATCAACCCTATGTTAGATAGATTATAAGAATTTTTTTCTACAAAACTCTCATCTATTACATAGATTAAGTACTTATATTTCTCTCAACTAAAACGCTAGCACTAAGCTCTCAAATAGGTGATATAAGGAGTTCAAGTAGTTGGTTCAAACTCTCTCATACCCTCACCCCTCTATTTATAGGCGTAAGAAACTTGACTCTTAAGTTTTGTAGTTGTTACCAAAATACCTCTAATTTATAGTACACTTCTACATACTACCGAAAGTATTTTGTTTCATTTCTTGCTCTGTCCATCGAACAGTTACGATACTTTCATGACTTAGTTTTGTCTCGACGCAAGCTTTGCGATGATATCACATACTGCTCCAATCCTTCAACGGGTTTTAAGATTCAACCGTGAAACTCTCTACACGTTTTTTAAAGCGTGACTTACTATTTGCTTACACCTTAAGTAAGCGTTCTGATGCCGACATATGTAATCCGTCTTATGATCTTGACCGCCAGCAAGTCTCTCCCACTCTCGATCTTTTGGGCCACCTTATCACTTGCACCGATATCCCTTTCATTTGATTTTATTAACACGCAGTTTTTATCATTTGTTTCATGTTTTACTTGAGTTCCAAATGTACAGTTTGGATCACCTTAACTCCGCCCGACCTCCGTGTTCGTTCGGCACCAAACACCCACTTAACCCCCATCACTGTCATCAATCGCTAAATTACATCCATCACCTACACACTATAAAATAAACAAACACATTTCTTCAACTTCAACTCCGCTTAGTCTATAATCAAAATACCCAAATCAAACTCAAGCCATCTAAAACACAATAAAATAAATCGATAATTTTACCCATCACTTATTACATATAAATTAAAATATGTTTTAACTTGATTTCTGGTATGTATTACCCTTGGACTTGCCACTCATGGGCTCATGGCTACGGCGTCGGAGCAAGGGTGCAAGACTTGTCCCTCGTGATCTCCAGTGATGCGCTCTCGGCGTGTCGAGACCTCTGCTTGGCCCGCGGTATTCGAAGTTACCGCAAGACCCGGAGTGGCCGTCGCGCTGCCTCGACCGGTCCGTGCTGTTGGCCGAGGCAATCCGCCACCGCTCGACGCGGCCACCTGACACCCTCCGTGACTCTGTGAGTACTCCGCATCGCCCCTTCGCCGCGAAAGCCCAAACAGAGTGTGACGGCCGTTGTTTAGATCTTCAGCGTCAACTATAACACGCGAAAAAGAAACTACGAGTAGAGAGGAAACGTCGTTGCGAACGCCACGAGTAAACTGCGTCCAACGTAATCGGATGGACGCTGCAACTTGCTGGCGTTCTGCTTAGAAATAGAAAAGCTTGACTCTTGAATTGTGCTCAGATTTGGAATTCCGGGCGCATGCATGTTTAGGTGAGAAAAAAATCGGTGATGCTACTCCTACTTAATTCCCAGAGATTTGCATCTAAAAATGCTCGTGGCAGCAGCTGGTAGGCCATTACTCCGAGCACTTTGGCTAAAGCTTTGTGTGATGGAGAGTGTCGGGAATCACTCGGGTTCCAGGCCTGAAACTGTGAAACACATGGATGGTGATCGATTAAAGTCCAAACAGGCATCGAATCAGAGATTTCCTTATCACTGGGGATTCATAGCGACGGATCATCTACGCACCGCTTTTGGCTTTGTGGGAGGGAGGCATTTTCTCGGGGCGTTGCTTTCTTTTTTTCCACCTACCTTCGTAGGGTCGGCGTCGAACGGTAGCATGGCAAGGACCACATGTGAGATCAGATGGTCTTGTTCTTTTACATTTCCTTTTTTGTTTTATGTGACGAAAATTCCAAATACCTTTTTGCTAATGTTTGTTGTGAGATCTCATGGTTAATTTGTCATTAGTTTTGTGGGAAGATATTCTACCCAAAAATACTAGGATCGGAAACAAAAGCACGTGGGTAAACATGATATTGCCTTATAAGAAGTGGCAATGTATGATTTATACTCCCTCCCGAAAAAAATACTTGATATTTTGAATATGACATGACCTCCAATATGTATATTTGACTATTTTTTACTAGAATATTTTTATTACAAGATATTCCTATACATATGATTATCATATTTACAAACTAGATATTTTAAAAGTTATTAATAGTTAAAATTTTGAAAGTTTAATTAGATCTCGTCTAAAATATTAAGTATTTGTGACCGAATGGAATATATTTTATGAAAATTGCTCCATGCTCGACTCTAGTATGACTGGAGTGTGCACGCGTACTGTGCTCGGGACCAGGGCCAAGCTCTGTCTGTGATAGTAGATGTAGTGCTCTTTTGGTGTTTTCTTTTCTGAGATGAAATTCTCAAGGTACAATTTTTCCTAGAAGACAAGAACAAGATTATTCGGCTAAATTTTTTTGCGAGGAGATTATTGGGTTAATCCATTGATTCTACGACTTTACCATTTGGTAGTTTTTCTTTGTTTACTGCCTTTTACTTTTCTTCATTTTGATCTTTGGCTGGTGACAAAAAATTAAAATTAAAATTTCAGAGTGTTGATGGAAGATCTTTTTTTTATCGGATGTCTCCGAAGAGACGAGTGTTGATGGAAGATGACGACATGGTATCTTGCCTAGCTCGAGATTCCCACACCATGACATGTCTGCAGATCATGGAAGGCAGGTGGCATCGATTAAGCTAAATAAGCTCGAATAAAAGCGACAAACTAACAACCAAGTACTCAATGATTTAACATTGCGGTGGGTGTGCACATCAATCAATGGCTACCAACCAGATCAATCAATGGATATCTCAAACTTATGCTGTTTGTTTACGGCTAAATCAAGCTCTCAGGGCACTGTACGTTGCATGCATGCTGCATCTCTCGTACTTGGTTCGTATAAAAAATGCCAAGAAGTTTTATGTATCCAATGGAAATTTCGGAGTTCACAAAGATACAGTGCCAGCTGCCAATGAATTTTCATTCCGATCGATCTATCGCTAGACAAGAGCCGGAGCTAGCTGTGATGGCTTTTTGTTTCCCTAGTGTTAGGTGCGATACCTTGCAAACCTTTTCGATATTCTCTTGATGAGCCAATGTATATGGCTTGTGAGTTGGAGATCACCTAACATGTGATTGAGGCAGCTAGGTGGCTGAGTTGTTGCAATGAAGAAACCAAACCTACCTTTGTCAAACCTTATGTGCTCTAATTTGGTGGCAAACTTGACAGACCAAAAGTTGATAGTGCCTTCCAAATCCTTACGAGATCTAACTTTTGGTTTCCACCTACTTCCTCCGGTTGTAAAACATGTCGTTTTAGATATATAGTAATGCTTGGCTTGTCAGTGTCATTTTAATTTCTTATATTACAAATATGAGAATTAATATGTATATAATTGTCTTAAAAAAATTATAACAATATAAGTTTATTGGTTTTACAGATATTTATGACCGAAGGGGTATGCTTAAGCTCGCATGCATGATAAGGATTGCTACTATATATACCCATATACTTTTAACTAATTTAGTTAACCCATAACATTTTGACACCTAATCTTAGTCTTGACATTTATTTGTACATATTCTATTCACTGTCACAACCGTAGGTTTTATGAAAATTCTTTAATTATATGACCCACGTGTAATGCACTCGAATTTGTCTCCCCATCTTAGTCAGGATAGCGTTAGGCACCAAGCCTTTAATTTCAACTTCCACGCCTTGCTAATTGTTTTCTTTTCTGAATTCAAAAAGGAAAAGGTAAGTTATATTCGCATATCATTTTCAGCTAAAAGACGTTAACATGTTAGGTTAGATTCTGTTCCATTCGATATTTATCACTTCTCCTTATCCGGTGGTGTCCCCTGAGCAAAAACGCCTAAAGGCATGCCAGGTGCACATCGCCAAGCAACGTGGCAGGTAGAGACTCTCATCGGCTTCACCATCTGTATTTTTTTTCCTCCCCATCGAATTTCTATTTTCGGCGCATATATTACGAAATTTATATGACATATATCCACAAGGATATCTTGATAATCACGGTGGCTTATATAAGCACGAAAGGTCTGCTGGTCTTCGATCCGTAGGGGCAAGGTTGTCTCCTTTCTTCTCAGATCTCTTTCTCACCAACTTGCAGAGACGCAATGATGGGTCCGCAGGAGCATGTGAAAGGACAATATTAGGATTTCAAAGTGGGTCCATCCGTCCGTGTAGAATACAGATGGTCGGGGTAGTATAGTGCGTATCATGGGTTACCGATGGATCAAAAACTAAAAAATATGAGCTCCTTTTCTTCTCGTTCCTCCTTTCCTTTTTTCTTTCCTCTTCTTCCTTCCCCATCTCATTCTCTTCATATTCCTCTTACATGAGCAAAAATTAAAGGGGAGGAAAGCTTGGGGGCTTGAACCTCCCTTTTAGTCGCTGCCAGGGGGATAATTAGATAAATACTCTAGTTTCTATCTCTGTAATTGTTGAGGGTAAATCTTTGATAGTGATTCCGGGGTATACTGGACAGTGCGCGCGTGGACGATATTTCAAGAAACAGATGTGTGTGAGTGTGGATTAAGGGACATAAGGAGTTATACAGATTCGAAACTCCCAGAGGATAATAACCCTACATCATACGTGTGCTATAAATGATCTCAGTGGATTACAGATGATGTTTTCTCCTAGTTTCCTGTCTTTGCTTTCAAACGAGGCCCCCATCCCTTTATATAGTAGGGATGAGGAGTATTTACATGTGGATACGAACAAAAATGCCTCTACTCATCCTAATATCTAATCAAAACCATCATTATGAAGAACCAGGTGTGCCCACTTGCTCTGAGGGCAGCATGCGTTAGTTGTCGTGCGTCTAATGATATGGGACGGGATAAGGTCCTTCTGTGCCGACTCCATCCACTTGCCTAGTCGGGCTGCTGATGACGTCCCATCTGCCGTGTGCCGCCGTGCCGGTCCTGTAAAGTTCTGTCCCACAACATTTAATACTACGGGATGAGACAATGCCCTTTGACACCGACCTTGTCCACTTGTCTGGTCGGGCTCCTGACAACGTCCCATCCGTCGTGCGCCGTCGTACCGGCATGCAAAGTTCTATCCCGCATCATTTAATGCTACGGGACAGGACATGGCCCTTCGGCACCAACCCTGTCCACTTGTCTGGTTCGGCTGCTGATAATGTCTCATCCACCATGTGCCACCACATTTAATGCTACTGGATGGGATAATACCCAACTGCGTCGTCCATGACTTCGTCCTCTGGTGTTGGTGCCTGGGGAAAGAAAAACATTTGAGTGAATATTAGCGACTGCACTCTGGTCAGGTTACGTCAAATCTGGCCCTGCGACCAGTAAGGCTGATCGTGGGTGTAAGCGATGGTATAGGGAAACTGGTCGAGCGGGCACTTAGACTGGTCACTGTGGTTGCATGATGGATCAAATTTTGAAGAGTACGCGACTCTAGTTGTTAGGTCCACTGTGGAGCCCGTTTAGTTAGGTACCATTTTACTTAATACACTGACAGTCACTTACCCCCATAATTCGTATTTGATATACTAATGTTGATAGCTGCAACAACATAAGTTTTACAGGTAAAATGAATTGTTTTTAGTGAAAGAAAAGGTGGCAAAAAAGACGTAACTACAATTTTGATCCTTGCTTTTCTAATATGATATCATGGAAAGAAAATTATGATATCATGGAAATAGTTTTTGAATACATGCTTGAAATAAAATTAAATTATGATATTGTGAAAGTATTTTACAACAGACGAACCTAAACATATGATTCTCGTGTGACAGATATGATTACGCATGAGATATTATAGATTGAGCGAAAAGCTGGTGTATCGTAAGCTTCCCAAAATGTCGTTTTTTTACTGGATGGAATAATTATATTGGAAATGCTAAAATGATATATGCAACATAATGCTCCATTGTCATTAAGTTGAAAATGACGTCGCTAGATACCGGAGGACAGAGTCTAACAGCTATCCTTGGTGTTAAATTCACAATGTAGTACCATAAACATTTGGAACACAATAATTTCGCAGGGAAAAATTAATTCTTAAAAATGGGAATTTTCCCTGTGTTCTAAATAGGGCATTAACCCAGAGATTACTACAGTACGCATACGTAGATATGGATGTACTGATCATGTGTGCTACACAACCTGCATTGCTCCTACCATAGAGCTCATAATCTTGAAAGCTAAAGTATTCCATTGGGTAATCAGCACCGTGCATGATGCCATGTGGAATCTAGCAATGCATTTGCCTCGGGAACAGTGAACTTTAAAAATAAGCATGGGAATTACCAACCAATCAGCAAGTGGAGACCCTCTTTCGTAGTATCAAAATCCGCAAAGTGGTCCTCGGATCTGCTAACCCATGGTGGGAGTATCTCCTCCATATGAATGTTCACTCTTTCAAATCACCAATAAATACTCGCAATACTTTTGACATTTCTTTATTCTAACAACCTATGTTTGACATTTCAAAGTACTCCAACAACAGGAGTGACATAGTATTTTTTTTAGCTGTGTTATGGGACCAGCCTTTTAAGTGTGTTTGGTTAGAAGATAAAGTGGATGTGATAGAGTTATCTCTGTTTTTAGAGATGAGATGTTTTTTATTTGGTTGGATGTATGAGATGAGTTTCTTTTTTATTTAGTTGGAGAGACAATGACGAATAGGGCGAGAATCATCAACTAATTATATCTTTTAATTTTAAATAATGATCATTAATAATACATTAATCAATATACACTAACGCGTATTAATATTACTCTTGCCATAGTCATTACTAATTAACAATAAAAATACGCTAATTCACCCTAATCATACTTTAATTAGCTAATTAATTACTACTAATTAGTACAGCAACCCTTACGAACTCTAATCTTATAGTAATATGTACTAATTAGTAATACATCATATTAATATTTCTAATTATTTTATTAATAAACATAATTAGAAAAGGACGGCTTCATCCATTATATTAAAGAAATATTCCTTTTAAAGAATAGTCTCATTCTTACTGAATCTGAATCAAACATCATAAAAACAGAAAGACCTATCCTCTCTCATCTCCACCTCCTAAACCAAACATACCCTGCAAGCGCGGAGACTCTGCATTGTGTCAAGAGGAGGGACCTCTTCATATGAACGTGCTTAGGTACAGGAACAGCAGAGTAGAGTAGCACGAGTAGAGTAGAGTAGAGTAGTCCAGGGCAAACGCTGGCGCAGACACGAAGAGAGGGAGGAGTGCATCACGAGTGAGCACAATGCGCACCTCCCGACTCCACCATATATGACTCGCTTCTGGGGTACAGACGGACGCTTGCTCTCCCCGACCCCGAGCACTCTCGTGAAGCTTTTCATGCCAGTACTGACGTACCATGTCAGATGGCACCCTAGACCCAGGCCACCCGTGGGGACCATGCGAACATGTTCGTGAATTCTTCTATTACAAAATAAATATGAAATTTTTTGATCCCGTAAATTTGTATAGGGATAGGATGGGAGTTAGCTGTTCGTCCCTGCTATCGCTATATCTCTGATATATATATATATATATATGCTTTTTAAAATATAAATATATCAAATCTTATATTACATAAGGAAAATAATAAATTATTATTATACTTTTTTATCTAACCTACGATATTTAACTCATCTTGTATTAATTATCATCGTATATATCAATATATTACTTATTTTATACCATGAACATATTATTAATATATAGAAATGATCAGCTATGATTCTATTTTATATTCTTATTAGATACTTGATCCTTACAAAATTTCTCATAAAAATAAAAATAAAAGAAAACTTTCTGCCATAGCTAAATAAGAATAAGAACCATGAAGCTTTCCCTTGGGGATTGTCCCATTGCTATCCTTATTTCTCTCATAATTAAATATTATCTCTATTATGAAATAGATGTCGTTCTAGTTCTTATAAAAATGATAGTAATATATTAATATACATAAACTATTAAAATTTGATATATAAAAATGATAGTAATATATCTATCATGAAAAATACTTTAATTATCTAATTTATATTAATTTTTCTAAAAATAATTATTAAAAATAATAATTAAACGTACTTGTTGAAGATCATATTAAAATCTTAAACACCGGTAATAGAGAACCAGGTGTAGTTGTGTAAAGTTCCAGTAAGCACCTACCTCGCCTTAGCCTGACACGTGGGCCCTGCATGTCTGCTTTTGCATCCTGCGCACGCGTGGTTTCCAAAGCCTCCTCCCCGTCGCAGCTCTTCGCGCAAGGGATAGGGGCGGAGTAGGGGGCTAGGACACTAGCGTCGGACAAATTTAAGATTGCAGATTTTCTTCGGAAGTTTAATTAATCCAAATCCATCCATTAGAGATTTAATTAATCAGATAAGGGCGGTAAACAAGCGGCGTGGTGAACTCCGAAGCGGCTGTGGCTCTCCGCGTCGTCGTCGGCGGCGGCGGCCGCGGCGCGCCGGCCCATGCATTAGCCGTCGGATCAGGGGGTGGCCGTGGGGCCCTCGTGCCACGGGCGGCTGTCGTTTCCCAAAGTGACAGTCAGCCAGTCAGGGGTGCGCGGCGGGCTCAGCGCCGTGGACGGCACGATCCCCGTCGCTGCTGATCTGGCCGTGGGGCCGGACTGCGGCATTTCTCCTCTTTGGATTGGACTGCGACGAGGATTAGGCCATCTCTAACTATTTTTCTTTTTTCTTTCTGATTTCTCTTCCCATCTATTTCTTTTAGTTTTTTTTTATCTTAAACAACTTAAGATCAAAGAAATTTGCAAAAAGAAAGAAAAAATCTTGAGTAAAGAGAATGATCTTATGAATCTTTTTACGAAAGAAACCGTGAAGTAAACGGTTGGAACACTAAAATAAACAAGAATTACTTTATAAAAGGAACATGACTCATGAAGAGAAATAACTGAAAATAGCCTTAAACCAGATTGCAAAATTGTAATCGTCTTCATGTTATATATTGGAGGTCAAAATGATCCTTTCCTTGTTGGGGTCCCTTCGGAGAGAAGGAACCGCACACCTATCCTCCCTTTTCTTCCTCTTTGTTTGTGTTATGGTCCGTAAATTTAGACATTTGGGTACATATATTTATCACTTTATAAAACAGTGTGATTTCATAAATATTAGAAATTATAGTGTTATGAAATATTACAAGATAATTCTCTTAATACCTTTACATTCATATATCAAATCTTTTTTCCTTAGATAATTCATATATAAAATCTAAATTTTAATAGTGGATACTAGGGGAAAGAAGGGCAAGCTTTAAAAGTTTGGTGCATGTAAAAAGAACATCACTATTACTTTGGTTAGCAGAAGTAAAATACAATATTTATTTTATTTACCCACTAGAAATAATTGTTCTCAAAACGTTGTTATTACATTAAACCATACAAAACCAGAAAAATGTTTGTTGTGTTTTTTTACAACTGTAAAAATTACACATGCTAAAAATGGATACTGTGAGAGAATACTTGCTCTCAGCATCATTCTCCTCGGTGATATTTGTAATCAGTTGCAACTCCGCCATGTCATATGAGCGGTGATGTCATGGTCATCTCCTTCATAATAATGGCGTAACACTACGTAAACAATAGATAAAGATACACTACATAAGTGATAGATCGTAGTTGTGATCCATCATTAATAATAATTCATCAGTGACAGGTTATTCTAGATGAATAATTGATGATAGGTAAAAACTTAATCCGTCACCAATAACGACACGTCAGTTATGGGTTATCTTAGATCAATCATTGGTGACAGGTCTCCTAGGTCAATTATTAGTGACGAGTAAGTTATAACTCATCACTAATGACAGTATTTATAAATACTTAGTTCAGTTCTGGTAGTAGAATAGTTATGACCCTCACTTATACACTCTATGGTCCTATATGATAAAACTTGATACAACACCAGCCTACTATTGTACTGATGCTAGAATAACGTAAGGGTCATAAACTCTAAGCATTATCGAGTCAGAAGATCCATATTTCAAATTACAAGTGTATTAAAAAGCAAGTAAAAAAGTGTTTGATCTTCAATTTGACTTGTGTTTAGTTTCAAATTAAAAAATGTTTAATGAGAATCTTTGAAAGTGCTTCACATTCCTCAGAAGAAATAAATCTCGAGTTAAAATTGTTAATTCTCCGTTGGATTTGCTTTACATATCTTGCTTGAAGTGAAATATCTTGAATTCAAAGTGAAATATTTTTTATTTTTATCTTATTTTTTCTCACTTCAGTAGTACTAGAATAGAAATCATTGTATGTTTCTGCTCAAGTTTAATGTAAGGGGTGACGGCTATAGATACAAACACACGTTCAAAAAATAGTGCATAAAGTTTTGAGGGCGAGAATTCAATCTTACAGTCCGTTTTTGCCTTAAAAAATTCACCAAAACCTGACAAAGTGGGGTAGTAACGAATGTAACTTTTTCTGTACATGTCTGTAGAGTCAAAAATGTTGAATTCAAAATCGTATGCAAAAGTTATGTCTGTTTTACTGAAGGCACTCCGAATCAACTGATTTATGTGTCTATTGTACAATGAACATTAGTGACAGATCATAACTGTGACGTGTCACACTTATGACCTTTGGTAAAAAGGTTTAAAGGATATTTATCCGGCTCCCTTCAGAATGTAGACGAGGGTGAGCTGATAAGGCTGCTACACGTGCGAGAGTAGGTCACAAGTTCAATTCCCACTAAACGCAAAGTATGAAAACCTTGTGAAAATTGCAAGAAACACGTGACAAATGGTGATGGCACTGAGTTAGGTTGGCTTGGTTGAATTTTTTTACCCTTTTTTTATGTCAAAAAGCGTAAAAAACATTTATCAATCATACATGATGGGTCATATGATGGGTCAGAGTTACGACCATCACTTATAAATTTTATTAGTGACCGATCAAATTTTAACCTATCACCTATCATCAGTGACCTAATTGGTAAATGGTCCTTACCCGTCACTTATTGCTATCGGTGATGTGTTTGAGGTAACGGATATGTGACCTGTCACATATCACAGTTATTATCCATTATTATAGCATTTTTTCACACAGTGTAAAGACGACAGTCTTAGATGATTGTCTTGATCTCTTGTTATACCTCCTCCCTCCCTGACCATGACTCCTCCCCGTGTTAACCTAATCATCAGTGAGATGCAACATATTTTGCCAAATCAAGGCATCACAAAAGGCAAGGAACAAACGGGCTATGCGTGAGGTGTGTAGGAAGGAGGAAAGTCGGGATAGGAAGAGTGAGAGCTCCCCTCAAACTTCGACCATTTGAACACTACAAACCCATATATCTGACACACAAACACTTGGGTCATAATCGTCGGTGATACATCTTATCAACCTACCTACATGCAACGAAAATCTCTTCTTTATAAAACCCTTTATTCTCTTTCTATATAATAAACCCTTAAAAATAAATAATTTATCCATTTTAATTATCTACTCTCATCTTTCAGCCTCCTGCCTCATTATTGGAAACATATATAAGATTGATTTCATTAGTAAAAATAAATAAAAAAATTAACAGATAATCTTCTTATCTTTTTTTAAGATCTCATCTAAAATCAAATTGCGATATCCCTTCTGATGTATTGTATGGTGATACTCCTTGTTGGAGATCATCTCCCGCCACCCCTACCTTGAAGGGAACCGCGAAGTCTACTGGAGATACTGCGTGATAGCCATTGTGCTTTTGTTACAGGGAGTTCATCTGTCAGCGGCGAAGATCATGGAGCAACGTTGGTCGAAGGGTGTAGGCGTGCTCGCATCTTCGAGTTTCCGTACCGACGAAGACGAAGGCTCATGACCTTCAATTGACGAGCCAAGCCCGGGTTCGCAGTCCGCATTGTTTGGAGCAAGCGAAGACGCGAGCTAACCTTCGTCGGGGAGCGAAGGCTATCTGACGTGCATCCAGATGAAGGAGGCTTCGGCGCCCTTTGGAGGGATGAACCACCTCAGCACAGTGGGCCCGACTACGGTCGTCCTGAGTACTGTTGTAATTATGCGATCATGCTCATTTGTACCATAATGCCTCCGAATATTCTGGTAATGTAGCAGGTAAGGGGGTAAGATGTGTAAACGACACCTGTGGTCGTCGGGTACAGACTATAAATAGAGTCACAGTGTAACCGGAAAGGGTATAAAAAAAACTATTCCACCTCCAACACATGTCACTCTGAGAGCCCTTCGATATCTCCATATCCGAATGCCCACTTTGTCTGAGAACTCGATCCCAACACTCCTATAACAAATCTACGTCTTTACACTTTCAATTTGTACTCGATATTATCACATCTAATATTTATATTTTCGTTACAATACATAAACACTTAGCTATTTACTGTACACATGAGGGGTTGCAATCGGTAAAAATTCGCACATCAACGATCCTAAATGTGACAAGGACTCATACGAAAATACGGCAGAGATACCATCCACCGAACAACCAACAACATACTAAAATAATAAAGAAAAACAAAAAAGGGAACGAACTTTCGTGAGAAAAACAGGGGCGAAAATATAGGCAGTGGGTCCGTGGGCCGTGGGGACGCGACGCGACACGAGGAACGGAGAGCGGGGCTGGTGGGTTGGCAGGCACGGCGAGCTCCCCTGCACCCTCCGTCTATAAATGCAGGGGCGCGGAGTGCCCGCCCACCCAAACGCCCTGTACCCGGAGGAGAGGAAGGAAGGCGAGCGACGGGAGGAAGGGCAGCCAAGCCACCGCCCCGCGAGAGAGGCGGCGCCCGCCCCGCTCCCAACCCACGCCACCGATACCCGCCGCGTTCGCCGCCGGGCACGCGCGGGCTCGAGCCGCGAAATCTAGGACGCCAAACCGGGCGGGAGTCGCGGGGAGGAGATCGGGATCCGGGACACGCGCCCGCAGTCCCGCACGCGCGCTCCGGTTCCGTCCCCAGGTGGAGGGAGGCGGCTAGACGAGCGAGAGGTACCCCCACGATCCCCGGCTTGCCAGTAGGCCAGGACCCGCGAGACGCTAAAAAAACCCGACGAGATTTAGCAACTTGTTGGTTTGGTTCGGCTATCGCGTGCGTGCAAGCGTGGTTGGAGGTGTGCGCGGCCGTTTCATTGTTTTTATTTATTATTCGTTCCGTTGCTGTTCAATTCTGCGCCCGTGCGCGCGTGCGTTTATGAATCTGCTGTGTCGCGGCTGCGGTGGAGGAATCTGCGCTGCTGTGCGGGGTTTGGTAGATCTGTTCATCCCTGCGTGTGTTTCCGCTGCTGCGGCGTTTGTCTGGTAATTATTTTTCGGGAGTGCTCTGTTCCACTGCAGAATGGCACGAGCTTTTCTCTATGCTTTTGGTGGTGACATGTGGGGGAACGAGTCAGCCTTGACCTTCTTGCTTGTTTTTCCAGAGCGTTTTAAATCTTTTCCCATGATTTTGGGCTTTTCCCCCGTATGATGTGGTAGATCGGTTAATTGCTAAGCGAATACCATCTGATGCTCGTCGTTGTTTGATTGTTGCATGGCAGGTAACAGAGTGAGGCGTGCGGTTCAGCCATGTCGACAGCGCAAGGGGCGGCTTTGAAGTCGGCGCCAATGGGCGCAGGCCGTCGGGCCCGGCGAGGCCGCACCGTGGCGGCGCCGAACCGCTCCGCCTGGCAGGCCTACGGTGGCGTGTCCCTCGAGGCCGGCTGGTTCCTCGGCGGCGTGCAGCGCACCGAGGAGCGCGTCGCCCCGCGGACGCCCCGCGCGGCGGCTTGCGAAGCCGAGCTGATCAGGCCGCTTTCGAAGCTCCCGGAGAGCAGCATTGGACTCTACGACCCCTCGTTCGAGCGTGACTCGTGCGGTGTTGGGTTTGTTGCTGAGCTGTCTGGCGATTACAAACGCGAGACCGTGAGTTTCATCGACCAATAAGTACACTTACTGTAGTTACACTCTTTTGATATAGCACGTTTGGGATGCCAATTTTGCTCCCTTTTTTATCCCAGGTCAACGATGCCATCGAGATGCTTGAGAGAATGGCACACCGTGGTGCCTGCGGCTGCGAGAAGAACACTGGAGATGGTGCCGGCATCCTGGTCGCTCTGCCACATCACTTCTTCAGAGAGGCAAGCTTCTTCTCGACAGAAAAAATTAAGCAAAAGCTGTTCTTTGTGACAGAGTTATTCAAGGTGTTGCTCGGTGTTCCTGCAGGTGACAAAGGATGCTGGGTTTGAGCTACCACCACCAGGCGAGTACGCTGTTGGAATGTTCTTCATGCCAACTGATGAAAAGCGCCGTGAGAAGGGCAAAACTGAGTTTAAGAAGGTTGGTGTAACACAGTGTCATCAAATTTCGATTTAACGAGAGCCAGTGAGCAATGCAAGACTTTCATGTTAAGCTCATTTATTTGATCTATTTTATTCATGCAGGTTGCAGAATCACTGGGACATGTAGTACTTGGGTGGCGGCTGGTTCTGACTGACAACTCAGACTTGGGTGAATCTGCACTTGAGACTGAGCCAGTCATTGAGCAGGTTTTCCTTACCAAGAGTTCAAGATCGAAGGCCGAGCTTGAGCAGCAGGTCATTCCACGAGTTTACATTTTAAAGTTATAATGCACATGTGATGTATTTAGCCTTAACTGTTTCTCATCAATTATTGCAGATGTATATCCTTAGGAGGCTCTCAATCAGGTCTATCCGAGCCGCTCTGAATATCCGGCGTGGAGGAGAGAGGGATTTCTACATGTGCTCTCTATCTTCAAGGTGCTTCTCTTTTCTCACTTCAAAGTTTTTGTTTGTGCTTTTATTTCATTATGTTTTTGAGCTGAAAAGGATCAGGGAGTGTCAACTAAGATCAGTTTTTGGAAGGGAATTTTGGCAAGATTTTTCATATCGTAAAGGGGGATAATAAAAATATCCTGTCTTGCTCTTTATGATTGTAAATATGAAGCCTAAGAACTTTTCAATTGGTTTATGCTTGTGTGAGTAATTCTTATTCAATGATGTATTTCTTGTGATTTTTCTAGGACTATTGTTTACAAGGGCCAGCTTAAGCCGAGTCAACTTAAGGGCTACTACTATGCAGACCTAGGTCATGAAAATTTCATGAGTTATATGGCTCTGGTAAATACAAAATCTTGATACTCTTACACAAAAATGTCATGATCGTAGTTGGCAGATGGGAACCAATAATAGCAAGGCCGTTGTAAGATCAAGACACGCTCCCATGCAGGCATCAAACTTTAAGTTGTCTTACTGTCACTGCTCTATTCATATGCTATTTCAGTCCTGGTTCTTGATGCCTTAAAGTGAAGTATTAGAAATCTCTATTAGTTGATACCCGATAACCATGTTGCAGAGTCCAGCTGCAGTTCTGCTGTGGCCGACTGCTATGCCCGACTCTTCAGGATGTGACCTCCAATTAGGTGGTGGGAAGAAAATGTGTTTGGTTTGAGGTAGATTAGGGCTCCCAACTGTTTTGCATGAAATTCTATGCAACTGACGCTTTCTTTTTTGGTAGTGTTGGTGCTTCATTTTAAAGTTCTATTTGACATCGTAAAGCTGCAAAATATGAGTATAATTTGATTTATAAAAGCCATATATTCAAACAGGTGCACTCAAGGTTCTCCACAAACACCTTCCCTAGCTGGGACCGTGCGCAGCCAATGCGTGTTTTAGGCCATAATGGAGAGATCAATACCCTCAGAGGGAACAAGAATTGGTACTCTTGCTAAACCTTTTCCCTCTGCTGTACAATTTCTTGGTTTGATGCTCTCCATATGCTTATGTTGTTCGGATTTTATGGTTCTCAGCTGGTCTTTAAGTTCTTTGGATTTATGGCAGGATGACAGCTCGTGAGGGTCTCTTAGAATGTGAGAAGCTTGGCCTAACAAAGGAAGAATTGTCAAAAATTCTACCAATTGTGGATGCCACCTCTTCAGATTCAGGTAGGAGCCCAATGTCTGTTTCAGTGTTAATGGTATTTTTGGAATCTTATTGATTGGAAAAATGTGGATTGTAGGTGCATTTGATAATGTTCTTGAGCTTCTTGTCCGAGGTGGGCGAAGCCTGCCAGAAGCTGTGATGATGATGATCCCTGAGGCGTGGCAGAACGATGCAAACATGGAACCTGAGAAGAAAGCTCTCTACGAGTTCGTGTCAGCACTTATGGAGCCTTGGGATGGACCTGCTCTAATATCTTGTAAATATATTTAGCCCACTTTCCTTGATTGATCATACTTCTGATGGATTTACTTGATCTAACTTGGCTTTCACCTGCAGTTACCGATGGGCGTTACCTTGGAGCTACCCTGGACCGCAATGGCTTGAGGCCCGGTCGGTTTTATGTGACCCACAGTGGACGTGTGATCATGGGTAGTGAAGTTGGTGTTGTCGATGTTCCTCCTGAAGATGTGCTCAGAAAGGGTAGGCTAAACCCCGGAATGATGCTATTGGTTGATTTTGAAAACCACACTGTAGTGGACGATGAAGCTCTGAAGGCACAATACTCTAAAGCTCATCCATATGGGGAATGGCTCAAGAGACAAAAGATAAATCTCAAAGACATTGTAGAATCTGTGCCAGAAACAGATAGAGTTGCTCCAAGCGTTTCAAGCTCACTTCCAGTAAGTCCTTCACCATGCTTTAACGTCATACATGATACATCTAATTGGGCTATAACTTTGATTTAGTTACTGATGACAACTTGGGCCAAACATAAGTAACCTAGCCGTTATGATTTCTTTTACAATTTGGTGTAGCAAAAGAATGAGAACAAGGAACGTGTAGGTATCAATGGAATTTTGACCCCACTGAAGGCCTTTGGGTAAGTAAAGGTTTAGCTCTGTTTGGTTGCGTTTTCATTTTTGCTGGATAATTATTCAACTGAACAACTCCAGGTACACGGTAGAAGCCCTGGACATGTTGCTGCTGCCAATGGCTAAGGATGGAGTGGAACCTCTTGGCTCCATGGGAAATGATACACCCCTTGCAGTGATGTCGAACAGGGAGAAGTTGACTTTTGAGTACTTCAAGCAGATGTTTGCACAAGTTACAAACCCACCAATTGACCCTATTAGAGAGAAAATAGTTACATCTATGGAGTGTATGATTGGACCAGAAGGTGATTTGTTGGAAACAACTGAAAAACAATGCAACCGCCTTGCACTTAAAGGTCCTTTGATTTCTATTGATGAAATGGAGGCTATTAAAAAGATGAACTACCGTGGTTGGCAAAGCAAGGTGCTCGACATTACTTATCCGAAGAAGTCTGGAAGGAAGGGCTTGGAAGAAACTTTGGACAGAATTTGTACTGAAGCTCGTGAAGCCATACGGAAGGGTTACACTATTTTGGTTCTCTCAGATAGAGGTTAGTGAATTTAATTTACAGTAATTTATTGTTGTGTTACCACTAGGTAATGGTACCAACCACTCACAATTATTTAAACTTGCTGGCAGATTGAGTCAAATGCAATCTGCAAATTCGTTATAGTTAAAACCTCTTTACAACTTGAGTACCATCATAATTATATGCTGTTCTTTTCACTTGCACAATGTGTCCTAAAGTATATGTTGACCCTTTCCCTTTTAGCTTGAAAATAGCTCATACTTTTGTGCAATTCAATAATACCTATGACAAGTCATCAATGTTTCAAGCTTTTTAAAATCTGAAACTTAATTGTTTTGCTTAATTTCGTTATGCAGGATTTTCCTCAGGCCGTGTGGCTGCCAGTTCTCTCTTAGCAGTTGGAGCAGTACATCAACACCTTGTTGCAAATCTTGAGAGGACACGCATAGGATTGTTGGTCGAGTCAGCTGAACCTCGTGAAGTGCACCATTTCTGCACCCTGGTTGGATTTGGTGCTGATGCTATATGTCCTTATTTGGCTATTGAAGCAGTCTGGTGCTTGCAGAATGATGGGAAGATTCCTCCTAACGGTGATGGACAACCCTACTCAAAGGAAGAACTGGTGAAGAAATATTTCTATGCTTCTAACTATGGAATGATGAAAGTTCTTGCAAAGATGGGAATATCCACCCTTGCATCCTACAAAGGTGCTCAGATTTTTGAAGCTCTTGGTCTTTCTTCTGAAGTGATTGACAAGTGTTTTGAAGGTACACCTAGCAGAATTGAGGGTGCAACATTTGAAATGCTTGCACGGGATGCTCTCCGTCTTCATGAGTTGGCTTTCCCATCAAGAACCCCTCCACCTGGCAGTGCAGATGCGAAGGCCCTTCCCAACCCAGGGGACTACCACTGGAGGAAAAATGGTGAAGTCCACCTCAACGATCCACTTGCAATGGGAAAATTACAAGAAGCAGCTAGAGTCAACAGCCGGGCAGCATACAAAGAATATTCAAGGCGAATTCAGGAGCTCAACAAGACCTGTAATCTACGTGGTATGCTGAGATTTAAAGATATCAGTGATAAAATTTCTTTGGATGAGGTTGAACCAGCAAGTGAGATAGTGAAACGCTTTTGTACTGGAGCGATGAGTTATGGGTCTATTTCATTGGAAGCACATACCGCCCTTGCTATGGCCATGAACAAACTTGGAGGAAAATCTAATACAGGTATGTTGTCATCCATATCCGGCATTTGTCTAATTATCATTCTGATGAAGTCATGTAGTTTTTTGTTGGCACTTTAGCTCGAAGAAAAACCTTATCAAACAACCTTAGGAAACATCAAACTGTATTCTAATTTTTGCTAGAGTGGTATGCTGTCATTCTTTTTCCTTGGAACAATGAGTGGCATGCGGTCTATTGTTCACTATTTGAGACTGTTCTCTGCACTCAGCATTTTAGACACAATCATGTCTAAAACTGTACTTGTTGTTGCTATATTATATATTGCCTATCCGCTCTGTCTAGATAAACTTGTACCATACCTTCTGGTAACGTTTTCATCTTCCCATTGATGTCGAATGCTAGCTTTTGAAGACATATTATCCTTTATTTGTTTATTGCACGATAAATTCTTTTTCTTTTTTGTTATTATTTTTAAATGGTACATGCCTGCAATCTGATAAGAACAACTGCTATAAGGTGCTGGTGGTTAGAATTACTTGAATATACCTTTTTCTCCTAACAGCCTGCATGCAGTATTCCTTTACAATTATAAGTTTACAACCCCTTCAATTTAATTTGTGTTTTGTATTGTAGTTAAAGAAATACTGCATGCACTAATGCTAATATATCTATGCACTAATGATTATAACAGGAACTGTATTTTCTGCTCTAACACATTTTTACATCTTAACATTAAATATCCTTATTCCCAAGTCTAAAACAGCTCATTTTAACTGTGTGCCGTTTTAAATAATTCTAAAACCTGTGACTAAATGCACTAATGCTAATATATCTATGAAGGCGAGGGAGGGGAACAGCCCTCTCGTATGGAACCACTTCCTGATGGTTCAATGAATCCAAAACGAAGTGCAATCAAGCAAGTTGCTAGTGGACGATTTGGAGTTTCCAGCTATTATCTGACTAATGCAGAAGAGCTGCAGATAAAAATGGCTCAGGTACTTTGTCAACATGATGCTCTATGGAATCATTAAATGACTACACCCTATTGAAAGAACCCGTCTTCCATATTACATGTTGCAGAAATTTACCTTTCCTTATGTCTCGAGTTATATAGGGTGCCAAGCCTGGTGAAGGTGGTGAGCTTCCAGGTCACAAGGTTATTGGTGATATTGCTGTCACAAGACATTCTACAGCTGGTGTGGGGCTCATTAGCCCCCCTCCCCACCACGATATATATTCTATTGAGGATCTTGCACAACTTATACACGATCTTAAGGTAAAAATTGTCGATATTGCAATGCTGTTTTCAGTTTTCTATACCCAAGCAATCTGTGCTTGTTACTGCACAGGCTGGATTGTCTTATGAACCTGTGAAGGTTGTCTTACTAAGCTTAATAATGCATGGATCACTTGTTGTGAGGGCTACTCTTGCTACTTTCTACAAGTGAACTTGCACATATGAATTTTGATCTCCAACTTGCAGATGTTGCTCACCGATATAGTGATATTCTTGTCTATCTGCAGAATTCAAATCCTAGAGCTCGTATCAGTGTAAAACTAGTCTCTGAGGCTGGTGTGGGAGTTGTTGCTAGTGGTGTTGTAAAAGGACACGCAGACCATGTTCTTATTTCGGGCCATGATGGAGGCACAGGAGCTTCAAGATGGACAGGTATTAAGAATGCTGGACTTCCATGGGAACTTGGGTTGGCTGAGACACATCAAACTCTAGTAGCAAATGGGCTCCGTGGTCGAGCTGTTCTGCAAACAGATGGACAGTTAAAGACTGGTAGAGATGTTGCTGTTGCTTGCTTGCTTGGTGCAGAGGAATTTGGTTTCAGCACTGCCCCACTGATCACACTTGGCTGTATTATGATGCGGAAATGCCATACCAACACTTGTCCTGTTGGTATAGCTACTCAAGACCCAGTGCTTCGAGAAAAGTTTGCTGGAGAACCAGAGCATGTCATTAACTTCTTCTTCATGCTTGCTGAGGAGCTAAGAGAAATCATGGCAAATCTTGGCTTCCGCACCATTAATGAAATGGTTGGACACTCTGATATGCTTGAGGTTGATCCAGAAGTAGTGAAGAGCAATGAGAAACTTGAGAACATTGATCTCTCGTTGATCTTGAAACCGGCCGTGGAGATTCGTCCAGGTGTTGCTCAGTACTGTGTTGAGAAGCAAGATCACAGCCTTGACATGGCATTAGATAACAAACTAATAGCTTTGTCAAGAACTGCAATTGAAAAACAAATTCGTGTTTTCATTGAGACTCCAATCCATAACACCAATCGAGCAGTTGGCACTATGCTCAGTCATGAAATTACAAAACGTTATCACATGAAAGGATTGCCTGCTGGTACCATTCATGTGAAGTTCACTGGAAGTGCTGGCCAAAGTTTTGGTGCTTTTCTCTGTCCTGGAATCACTCTTGAGCTAGAAGGAGACAGCAATGATTATGTTGGTAAAGGATTATCTGGTGGAAAAATTGTTGTGTACCCACCAAGGAACAGTTCATTTAATCCAGAAGAAAATATTGTCATTGGTAATGTAGCTCTATATGGTGCTACCAAGGGAGAGGCATATTTCAATGGTATGGCAGCAGAAAGGTTTTGTGTTCGCAACTCAGGTGCTCAAGCAGTTGTTGAAGGAATTGGAGATCATGGATGCGAGTACATGACTGGAGGTACTGTGGTTATCCTTGGAAAAACAGGAAGAAATTTTGCCGCCGGGATGAGTGGAGGGATTGCTTATGTTTATGATGTCGATGGGAAATTCAGTGCCCACTGCAACCATGAGTTAGTTGATCTATATCATGTGGAGGAAGAAGATGACATTATCACATTGAAAATGATGATAGAACAACACCGACGTAACACTGAGAGTGTTGTGGCTAAAAATATACTCTCTGATTTTGATAATCTTCTTCCAAAATTTGTAAAAGTATTTCCAAGGGATTATAAGAGGGTTTTGGAGAACATGAAGGTGGAAAAAGCAGCCGCTAAGCATGCAAAGGATCCTAAGATGACAAATGGTATTTCTGTAACGACTAAGGTGAGATATGGTTTCAAGAGACAGTTCTGTTTCATTCTTCATATCGCAATTCCTTAAGCTATTATAAATAACTTTCATTGCAGCTAAAATTCCATTCTTTTTTCTTTCTTTCTGAATTTCATATTCAACAGATAGAGAAGTTAACTTCATTTGCAAATGTTTGTCCATCAGAAATAGCTATATATATTTCCATTTCTATGGAAGCTTTCATTGACTAATTAGATCAAGTTTGATGTACAGAAAGTACAACCTGACCAGACAACAAGTCGACCAACACGTGTTGCCAATGCCAAAAAGTACCGAGGTTTCATAACATATGAGCGAGAGAGTATTTCTTACCGAGACCCAAATGAGCGCGTTAAAGATTGGAACGAAGTTGCAATTGAATCAACGCCTGGCCCACTATTAAACACACAATCTGCTCGCTGTATGGACTGTGGTACTCCTTTTTGTCATCAGGTGATTTGTGTTATCTTTTATTTAATATTATAGTTCTCTTTGACTTCATCGTGGTTAAGGATGATACATTTACTTTATTCAACTGCTGAATTGAAGACAATGATTAACATTTTTACATCGTACTGAGAACAAGTTGTCACCAATAAGTTATTGTTGTTACTGTACTTCTGTGACGCAACTTGTTCGTTGCTGCTCTTTATCATAATTTGTTCAAATAACTACTGGATCGCTGCATTTATCTTAATTCAAAAAGTACTTTGTTGATAGATTAGTTATACCTTTCCGTCATGCCTCTAGAAGCCTGTGGTAGTATCTTTGTTTACTGGGTTGTGTTCTTATCCACTGAAATGCTAAGGACTTCATAACTCTTTTCGTAACATCTTTTACTTTTACAGGAAAGCTCAGGAGCTGGCTGCCCTCTTGGAAATAAGATCCCAGAATTCAATGAATTAGTTCATCAGAATAGATGGCGTGAAGCATTAGATCGACTACTTGAGACAAACAACTTCCCTGAATTTACTGGACGAGTTTGCCCTGCTCCTTGTGAGGGGTCATGTGTTCTTGGCATTATTGAAAATCCGGTGTCTATCAAAAGCATAGAATGTGCAATTATAGACAAAGGTTTTGAAGAGGGTTGGATGGTACCACGGCCTCCACTTCAAAGAACAGGGTATTTACTTTTAAATTTTTAATTATGCATCAGTTTTTTCTATATATTTTTAGTTTTTTTGAATAAATTTCACAAAACTACAACTATTTGTACCATTGTTACACAGAACTACAACTTTTGGAGTCTATTTCACAAAACTACAACTACTTCGACCCTTAGTAACAAGAAATTACAACTTTTTGACACATACGTGGTTGACAGGTGGGATCAAACCAAAAAAATTGAAGTTTTGTCTTATTAAAGGTACAAGTAGTTGTAGTTTTGTGAAATAGTTCTTAGAAATTATAGTTTTATCTTACAAAGGTACAAATAGTTGTAGATTTGTGAAATTTACTTTTTTTTTTTGCATTACTAGATAACATCTGAGTTACGCCTGTTAACAATGACTTTTTTGTTCCTATTGCAGAAAGAAGGTGGCCATTGTTGGCAGTGGACCTGCGGGTCTGGCTGCTGCGGATCAACTAAACAAAATGGGCCATTTTGTAGCTGTGTTTGAACGTGCAGACCGTATTGGAGGTCTAATGATGTATGGTGTGCCAAACATGAAGACAGACAAGATTGGCATTGTCCAACGACGTGTTAATTTAATGGCGGAAGAGGGTGTCACATTTGTGGTGAATGCCAATGTTGGGAGTGATCCTTTATACTCAATTGAACGTTTACGTTCTGAGAATGACGCAGTTATTTTGGCCTGCGGAGCAACAAAACCAAGGTAACAAATTGAAGGCACTCAAATGACTGCAACAAAACTACCACTATGAAATACTTCAGTTCAAAGTTGTGCTTGATTCTAACATTAAACGGTCCTTGATTAGGGATCTCAACATTCCTGGACGTGAGCTATCAGGAGTTCATTTTGCTATGGAATTTCTCCACGCAAATACCAAAAGTTTACTAGACAGCAACCTGGAGGATGGTAAATATGTATCCGCCCAGGGGAAAAAGGTGGTGGTTATTGGTGGAGGTGATACAGGCACAGATTGCATTGGTACATCTATTAGGCATGGTTGCAGCAGCATCATAAATCTTGAACTTCTTTCCAAACCACCAAGCAAGAGAGCTGCTGACAACCCATGGCCACAGGTAAATATCCGTCTCAGTCAATGTAATTGTTTATCAAATGATACATTTTCATATAAGGTCCATTTGTTAGAGTATTGTATATCATTATCTTTAAATTGCCGGATGCAGGAACTATATTGTTGTTTGTATATCTTTTCCAGTTTGGGAGAATTACTTATTTGTTTATTTCTCCTTTTGCCTATAGTGGCCAAGAATTTTTCGTGTTGACTATGGGCATCAGGAAGCAGCTACCAAGTTTGGGAATGATCCAAGAACTTACGAAGTCTTGACGAAGCGTTTTGTTGGCGATGAAAATGGCAAGGTGAAGGCCCTTGAGTTAGTGCGTGTAAAGTGGGAGAAAGTAGATGGAAGATTCCAATTCAAGGAAATCGAAGGATCAGAAGAGATCATTGAGGCTGATCTTGTCCTCCTAGCTATGGGATTCCTGGGTCCTGAAGCGGTTAGGCCCCCCTCCCCCCTCAAGGCTATTCTAATGCCTGTACTGTAGTGGCATTCATGAGAAAATCGCTTGAAATAACACACCATCTTGTCTTTCTGCAGACTATCGCTGAGAAACTGGGCTTGGAGAAGGACAACAGGTCAAATTTCAAAGCTCAGTTTGGAAACTTTGCGACCAGTGTTGATGGTGTTTTCGCAGCTGGGGACTGCAGACGTGGACAATCACTGGTTGTTTGGGCCATCACCGAGGGGCGGCAAGCTGCTGCAGCTGTAGACACGTACTTATCGAGGAATGATCAGAATGCCTCAGACATCACTCCCTCGGGCGCAGGTCTTGTTCAGCCGGTTGCTGCATAAATAAACCGTAATTTTACTTTTGATGATCACAGCCAATGGTTCATATTTTGATAGACAAATGGTTGGAAGTTTTGGTGGCTATCGTTTTTTCTTTCCCAGTCATCAAATGTTTTGCATGTCGAGATATGGTTTTGTAGCCTGAATAATGTACAGTATTCTCTTTGAATTAATAGATGTAAATTTGCCGGTAATATGGCCATTTATTTTCACTGGGTTTATATGCAAGTTTAACATGATCTACCATAATTATTCGTAACTTTTCTGAGTACAATAGACATCTTTGGACAGTCCGATGCTCATGGCCAGACCTGGCCAAATGGGTAGTAAATCATTTTGAGCTTTCAGCCTAGGTGTAGTTCATTTAACGTTAGTCGTGCTGTGCTAGCTCGTGGTGTGTCGGTCCAGTTAGGTCTGTTAATCAAGCGGGTCGTGATGTGTCAGTCCGAGTGCTGAGCCTTCAGTTTAGGTATAGTTCACCTAAGGTCGAGCTGAAGGTATAGTTCACCTAAGATCGAGCTGTGCTGTGTCGGCTTATGGTATGGTAAGTATAGTGGAGTCACAGCTAGACGTGGCGGCACGGGGGCGGCACGCCTCGCCGGGCCTAGCCATGCCACAGAAGCGATCATTTGCATAATTCCCTTCATTAACATGACTAATCCAAGGCGAGCCCCGCACAAGCGATCAGTTGCTCCACGCATCAGCTTCTCGGAAACTCAAAACCCCCTTCCAGAAAAGGACCGCATCACACAACAAAACGCCGCCCAGAATCCTGACCAACGCATCCGTTCCGGCCGGCCCGTCGATCGGGTCGCCAATACCACTGCCGGATCACCACATCATCCGTCGTCAAAGACTCGAATCAAATCGATGCGAAACGCGGGGAGTTCCGTCCCGTCCCGTCCTTCACGGTTCAGCCAGGTTCGATCAACAGCGCGACAGACACCGACTCTCACCCCACCCCAAGTCCATCCCCACGCGCCCGCGCCCGTACGCTCTCGGACCCCGGCTTCAGTCCGTCGACCGCAAACAGCCCCAGTCTATACGTCGCGCACGTCCTTTTTACGCGCTGTCCCGTCTGAACAAGTCCTCCCCCTTCTCCACCCTACAAAGCACGGGCGCGCACCATTTAAGCAGCCGGAACCGGAACACCACCACCCTGCCTCCGCCTCGTGCCACTCCCTAATAGCCACTCACTGGTCGGTCGTCGCTCCCGCTCCACGCACGCGCAGACATGGGAAACACCGTGCCGCCGCGCGGGACCGGGGGGAGGCGTCCCAAGAACGTCGTCGCCGAGGTGGCGGCTGCTGCGGCGCCGAGGCGCGTGCTCGTCACGCCGCGGCGGGACGACGTCGAGGAGGAGGAGGAAGTGACGCGGCCGGGGCGTCTTCGTGGAGGAGTTCCACGGGCACGTGGCGGCGGGGCTGACGACGTCAGCAGCGCCCCGTCCGGCGGGGTGGTGATGGTGAAGATCGTGATGACGAGGAAGGACGCGGAGGCGCTGGTGGCGAGGCTGAACGCGCAGAGCGCGAGGGAGCGCAAGGCCAGGATGGCCGAGCTGAAGGGCGAGCTCCGGGCCGGGGCCGGCCGCGGCGGCGCGAGCCCGGCGTCGAGCCGGGACGCGTGGAGGCCCGGGCTCGCACCGATACAGGAGAATTAATCATCGTGCGTACCACTAGTTTGAGTGACGGAGATCAGTTAGAAGCAACTTGTTAGCAAGTGTCCTGGTTGTGGACTTGTGGTTTCAGTAGTTAGGGAGTGTACATATATATGGTTGGTCGGTCACCCGGCTATGTATACATGCAGTGGAAAGAGGTGGCAACTAGTTAGATCAGCAGACATATTTTCCCCACTATTCAGACCAACGTATCCCTGATTCGTTACCAAAATGATCGAAATATAGGAGGCCTAATCGGCGATCGATTTACGGTAACAGGAAGGGGCACCCGTTGCTAGCACGCGATATAGTATACAGTTTTTTTTTAAAAAGATTCAGTATATGGCCTAGCAGGCCTATTTTTAGAACACACGTAATTGGATTTTAGACTTTTGGAACGGTAGAATCTATCCGCTGTGAACGGCAGGCGCAACGAAACTGGACAATCGGTAGTACCTCGTTGAAGCCACTTTGACAATTTACATGGGACCGTCACAATCATAGACCAGCTCAAAAGCTATCTGGATCAGATTTTCAGAGGGCAACGTGACCCTCATCCAAGACCGTTTCAGACGTAAGTAAAGAGAGAGCAAAATCAAATTGGGGAGATTTTTGACGTCCACGCCGCAACGAAGATTCACTGAATTGGTCGAAGTGATTACAGTATCTTGTGTTATTGGATACAATAGTAATTAGTTGATTACTGAGACGGGCCAGTTGTCAGGTTGCATCTATCACCTAGTGTTGCCAACGTTGGATGCCTCTTTGTCCCCAAGAAGGCGCTGGCAAAGCTAAGTCCTGCGTGCCGGCTGGTTGTCCCAAAACTCAACAATAAAACAACCTGAATGTCAGGACCTTCCTGCCATGATTCACTGCAGAATGCAATCGAGTTTGCTGACAGATCACTACTTAGAGAACCATACGTACTTCCCTTAAAATTTCAGGTGCACCTCCGACTAAACTCAAATCCGAAGCGCTTTTCTATTCTACAAGCACTACAAGAGGAAACGCTGTACCATGCCAGCAGATTGTTTGCTTCTGTAAGCACTACAAGAGGAAACGCAGTTCCATGCCAGCAGATTGTTTGATGAGATCTATTGAATCCTTCGGGCGTGGCAGCTCATGTCAATGAATTGCCCGTGTTTCTTGTGCTAAGTTAACAGCATCACTAAGCAGTAAACATATACATACACAAAAAAGAAAACTTAAACAATACATTTTTGCTTCCTTAACCATAGTACTTGTTATTTGTTACTACTACTTCTCACTTCCCCCCAGTAATGGGCTTTAATTGCGAGCAGCTTCTTGGGTAGCTTATCCAATGGGGTTGTCTTCAGAAGGAAAAGTCTGGCAGCTCGCTCCTGTAAAGTTCCACCTCATTTTAGTCCACGAGTTTGCAGCTCCATTTTGAGCTTATCCAAGCCAAGCGCCTACAAAGCAACAACAAAGTCGATGAGGTTAGCAATAAGAGCAACAGCATTCGAGGCGACATTCAGAAAGCAAGATATGGACAGAGTTCATATGGAAAAAAAAAATCAAACAAAAACCCAGACCGTTCTGTGTCTTAATAAGTGAATTAGCTGACACAGTGTTTGCCAGATTAATATAACTTGCCACGTGTATTGGAGGGCTAACTATACAAGCTCAAGAGTGCTATCTAGATTGATCTGGAACATGGAAGTAATTTGATATTTTAAGATGCGATTGGGTTCTCTCTACACAATAGTAATTTGATATTTTAAGATGCTATCTAGATTGATCTGGAACATCGAAGGGACCTAGCAATTGAAATGCTATCAAGTTCCTGTCACCCAGGCTCCGGTCTCCTTGGACGTTAGGCCTCCCTCTTGGTTGAGGGTCCACGTCCGGACCCATCTCACAGGCTCCCTTGGGCGCTGACACTCCCAACCGATCCATGCCAGTGGCCATCCAAGTTGACAGATACTTCCATGGGGAATGCAGCGCCATGTATTCAAGAAAGGCCAAATGACCTGGGCTGGTGGTGCTGTTCAACGGTCACTGGCTCATCCTCGGCTTCCGATGAGTTCCTAAATCGTCTCACGCGGCCGACCGATGGCCTCCTGAAGCAGCCGATGGTTCAGAACCGGCGCCACAGAAAGACCCCGCCTAGTACTCCCGTTCGGCGAAGCAAGCGGCTCGCACAAGCGGCCAGGGGTGCGCCGGTGCCTGCAGCAAGACAACATCTGGCAAAGATCCTTTGGAGGCTGGGTCTACTCTGGGTGGACAATCAGGTCATGAACAACTATGCCAAGCTTTTTGAGCGGCCCTTATCGCAGGATCAGGGTTGCAGCTCTTGCAACACTCTTTGGCTGGTCTGTAGCTGAGATGGAGTCGTCTCTGTTGGAAGCTCCCTCTGGGTTCGCGTGATCATCATGCTCCCTGGTCGTTTCTTAGTGTTCCCAATGAATCTCTCTAACATATTGATTTGGAATGTCTGTGGTCTTAATATGCGGGCGCGGCGAGATTCGGTTCGTGAGGTCGTTCTCTCCTCTCACGCCGACATTGTTTGTCTACAAGAAACAAGGTTGGGGCGGATCACTCTTCGTCATATTCTGTCGGCGCTTGGTATGGAATTCGATCAGTTCGTCTCTATGCCGGCTGAAGGCACCTGTGGTGGTATCCTAATTGCATGGAAGGGATCGGTCTATCGGAGTATCACATCACGAACGGGTACCTTCTCGATTTCAGTACAGTTTGCCACTGATGATGGTCCTAGCTGGTGGCTGACCCGGGTATACGGCCCCCAAGCAGACTTGTGCAAAATTCGGCTTTTACAAGAATAGGAGCTGTTCAAGCGTTGTGTGATGGGCCTTGGATGGTCGTTGGTGACTTCAACTTAATCTATATGTCGGAGGACAAGAATAAATAACCATAATATCAACCGGGCCATGATGGGGCAGTTTCGGCGGCTGTTAAATGATGTTGAGCTCCAAGAAATTCCCTTGCTTGGTCGAAATATACCTGGTCCAATGAGAGGGAGGCCCCGACGCTAGTACGGCTGTATCGTGTATTTTGCACGGCTAATTGTGACCCTCTCTTCTTGGATTGTTTATTCCAGAGCGCGGCATCATTGATATCGGATCATTGTCCGCTTATCCTTGGCCTTCGGGATAGCACAAGAGGCAAACGGAGGTTTCACTTCAAAAGTTACTGGACAAAGCTTGATGGCTTCCTTGAGGTGGTACATGTCGTTTGGGTGAAGCCAGTTGAGGAGTCCTGTCCATTTGAGTGCTTAGCAGTCAAGTTCCGAGCCTTATGCAAAGCTTTGCAATCTTGGGGCCAGCGTTCCACGGGGCACATTAAGTCACAGATTATTTGGGCTAAAGAAATCCTACATCAGTTGGAAATTGCACAAGACAACAGGCCATTATCCTTCGATGAAGCTTGGCTGTGACGTAAATTGAAGCAACATAGCCTTGGTCTCTCACGAATTGGTTGGTTGAAGGAAGGGGACGCTGACACATCCTTTTTCCACTCCCATGCTCACCATAGAAAGCGAAAAAAAATTGTGGCTAAACTCCAGGTCGACGATCAAGTGCTCACTAGACAACAACAAAAGCATCATGCAATGCTGAATTTTTACAATCGTCGTCTTGGTTCCGTTGAGGAGCCGACTGAAACCTTCAACCTTCATTCCTTCTATCAACCTCCTCATGATCTTTCAACCCTTGAGGAACCTATCACAGAGTAGGAAATCTGGGATACTATCAAGATAATGACGTAAGACAAAGCACCCGGCCCGGACGGATTTACGGGCCGCTTCTATCGCTCATGTTGGTCGATCATCAAGGATGATATAGTGGCAGCGGTGCTCGTGGTACAGCGGGGTGATTCAAGGAAACTTGGTCTATTGAATTCAGCATTCTTGACGTTGCTTCCGAAGACACTGGACACGTTGGAGGTAAAGGATTTTCAGCCGATAAGTTTGATCCACAATTTTGCTAAATTGGTGGCAAAAATTATGGCTAACAGGCTTGCTCCACAATTACCTACTTTGGTCGCTCCCAATCATGGCGCATTTATTTAAGGTCAATGGATACAATACAATTTCAGAATTTCTTGTTGGTTCAAAACACGGCAAGGTTTTTACATCACCAGAAGGAACCTAGGCTGCTACTCAAGCTTGATATATCTAAAGCTTTTGACTCAGTTTCATGGAGCTTCTTGTTGGAGATTCTCACTCATTTGGGCTTCGGGGAATGGTGGCGAAACATGCTTTGCAGCCTTCTTGCTACAGCCACTGCGCGAGTTCTTCTAAATGGCGAACCAAGAGACACCATCTTCCATCGCCGCGGCTTAAGACAAGGAGACCCCCTTCCCCGATGCTCTTCATTTTGGTAATGGATGTGCTAAATTCTCTTCTGGCTAAAGCTGCGTAGGTCGGTCTTTTGCAACCTCTATCTACAAGACAGCTCGGCCACCATGTTTCTTTGTATGCCGATGATGTGGTTCCGTTCTTAAGGCCGAACATGGAGGATTTGGAGGCTATGAAGGATATTTTGGACCGATTCGGCGCTATCTCCGACCTTAAGACCAATATTAATAAGTGCTCAGCTACGCCAATTCAGTGTGCACCCGAGGATATTGACATTGTGCGCGGTTCGATGCCTTGTGCCATTGCTGATTTTCCTTGCACTTATCTTGGCTTGCCGCTCTCAATCACAAAGCTCACCAAAGCCGCCCTACAACCTCTAGTGGACAGAGTTGCAGATCAACTCCCATGTTGGAAAGCAGCTCTTATTCATCCAGCTGGCAGAACCGTCCTTGTCAAGGCTGTGCTCATGGCCATCCCCATTTATCATCTTATTGTTCTGGACGTCCTCAAACGTGATTAAAGCTATTGATAAAATCAGACGGGCATTCTTGTGGAAAGGTCGCAAAGAAATCAATGGTGGGCATTGGCTTTTAGCGTGAAGCAAAATATGTAAACCGAAAGAGCTTGGGGGGCTGGGCATCCATAATCTCGAAGTTATCGGCTGGGCTCTGCGCCTGCGTGGCCTATGGCTACAAAGAGCCGAGCCCCATCGCCCTTGGACCATTTTTGGAGTTGCTGCTCCTGCTAACTCTTTGGCATTGTTCTCCATCATGGTGACTACGGTAGTTGGGAATGGCAACAACACCAAGTTCTGGTATGATGAATGGCTGATGGGAAAATCTCCTGCTGAAATAGCTCAAGTGCTCACCCTTGTGCCCAAACGTATTGCTAAAAGTTGGTCTGTTAAGCATGCCCTTGTTGACAATAACTGGATCGGCGACATCAGGGGTGTGTTCTCGGTCCAGTTTCTTGTGGAGTTTTTGCTTATTTGGGACCTTGTGGCAGAAGTCGGCGGGTGCCCTTGGCTTGGGCTCCCTGTTACCTTGAGTTATGTTTAGGGTCATTGCTTCTTTCTTGCGCTGTGCGCCTGTACGGTTGAGGATCTGACTTTGTTTTGTTGTTTGGTGTGAGTGCGTATGTGTTCTCTTTCTTTTTTCGGGTGCGTGTTGTACTGGGTTTTATTCCTCCTTAATATAATGACGGGCAACTCTCCTACCAGTTCGAGAAAATAAGTTCCTGAACTCCTTACCAGAAGTAGGCACTATTCTGGAAAGCAAATGTATCCTTTTAATTTATGACAAAGTCATTACTCGAGAACATACATCTTTAGTGCACAGTTATTGTGTAACAAACATTATGAATAAGTATCTGAAGTGCGAAAAATACACAACATACCTCCAATTCTGCAGCTGTGCTGTAGTTTGTCAGGTCTAATGGCTCTGATTGAGAAGATTTGTTTCCATCAGCAGATTCTTCTACTTTAGGCACCTTTGGGTCGTTTTGATTTGAAGTAGCTGAAGCTGTGTCATCCATATCTGCTTTCACTTCATCTGATTTCAGTACTACTTCTGAAGCTGCAGCAACAGTACCATTCACAGAAGTGGTCTGATCCACCATGCCTCCCTCAGGCTCCACATTACCATCTGACTCAAAATCATCACTTTCAGCTCCTGATCTCACCGTCGGTTCCATGGTCCTGAACACAATTTCCATTTTCCTCTGAATCGCTGTGCTGGGACTTTCCACCTGAGGACTCTCCTTCTGAACGCAAACCAGAAACTGAAGCCAGATCAAGCTTCTCTTCCTCACTTTTGCTGGATCCATTCGAGCAATTCCTGTCATCAAGAACTATGGATTTTGCATCTGCGCCCTCATTAGCATCCCCTTCCTCATCATCCACATCACTGTCACTATCGCTGTCGTCATGTTCTACCTTTTTCTTGCCCAACCTGCACAATTGAATTAAATAAGGCACTTCACAGCACAAACTAGAATAACAATCTCAGGCATGCTTGAGCAGTCAAATGTAACATGTTTGATTAAATTAGTTCACTGAAAACAAAGCCGACTTGCAGACACAGAAGTCTCTATGACCTCCAATCATCCCATATATAACTTAAATTTGCGGCAATCAGAACAATTAGTAAGTTTGATGTGTTAAGGTTTGTGGAACTCCAAGACATGAAACGCCTCTTACATATCAAGTTAGTCACTTAAAATAACTATTAGACAGGACGCTGGCCAAGCAAACATGTAAACTCCATAATTAACATCTGGAGGCAACAGAATAGAACAAGCTTGGCATCTAGACAACTACTTGGCATATGAAATGAGTACAAACGTTCCTGGTTAAAAATAGCTCATTTAAGCATATGACAAAGTCCAGAAGTCCTAATTTATTCCAATGAACTGCAATTGGCGAAACATGCTAAAACATTGGGTGGTACTCACCAAATCTTAAGCTTCTTGGCGTCTGCCCCAGCCGGTGGCTTAGGCGCAGTGGCCTTCCTCTTCCGAAGCGACGCACACACAGACTCCTCGACCGCATTGACGCAGATCTCAGCATCCTTGCGGTACTTCTCGAGGTACTTGTCCACGTCGGCGGCCGAGGTCCCCCCGCCGCGGCGCCCCGCCTCCTTGGCCTTCTTCTTGATGAAACCTTCGGCCAGTTTCTCGAGCTGGCGGTCCGCGGCCTCGGCCGTCCACTCCTCGAGGCGTCGCTCGGCGTTGACGTGGCGGAGGCGGCGGCCGTTGATGTCGCGGCAGGCATCGAAGTTGCTGGTCTTTTTCTGGCCGGCCTTGGAGGCAGTGCCGCGGAGGAGGGAACCGAATCCGCCCTTGCCTCCGCGGAGGCGGAGGAGAGCGGACGCGGAGGGGAACTGGCCGTCGGGGCCCAAGGCGGCGAGGACGGAGGACGGAGAGACGTCGAGGCTGCCGGTGACGAGGCGGAGGGAGGCGGAAGGAACGCGGGAGAGGGACGAGACGGCATCGAGGAGCGCAGCGCCCGAGACGGTCGGCGTGGGAACCGGAGGCAGCGGTTGCGGCCGTCGAGGAGCCGCACCAGGATCTGGTACTGGGGGGTCTCGGCCATGGCGGGCGGGCTGGTGGTGGCGCACGAAACCCTAGCTCTCGCCAACGTCGCCGAAGAGGAGAGGGAGGGAGAGAAACTTCACCAAAGAGCTACGTGGAAGATACCGCCCCCGAAAGCACCGACAGGTGGACCAGCAACTCTGCCCGGTTTCCGGTCCCACAAGTCAGTCACGTGGTGCTTTGCTGCTGCGCCGCGCGGAGTCGCCTGAGTCCGTCGGCGTCTTCTCCTGGTGGAGCCCTTCTCGGCATCGCCGCCCGCCACGCGCCATCTCCTCTCGCGGATGGAATCGCAGATACAAAGCAGCTTCGGAGCCCGCGCAGCGCGAGGCCGTTCGGTTCAGCGAGGAATCTGCCTACTGAGAGCATGATGCTCGGCGAGATGAATCCCCCGACCGGCGGCAAGGGCGGCGCGGCGGACGCGTCGCTGCCGCGGTTTAAGTGCAAGGGGTGCCACAAGGCCCTTGTTGTAGTCGGGGTCGAGTCGTTCGTCGACAAGCTCCCTGTTAAAGATGGCCAACTAAGTCGTATTTATTGGATTGGCTCAAGACACGACACTGTAGGTATGATTCAGGTATAAAGGTAGATGGGTCGGATTGATACGGTACGATTGGGCCGACACCTCATCACAGTGGGCTGGCATGGGAACGGCCCATCCCTCCTCGCACCAGCCGCCTACCCCGATGTGTGTAATCTTCTGATCATCGAACCATTCTGTGAGTTCAACAACTTTTGGATAAAATGCTCTGGTGAGCACAAATTCTTCTACATCGGATTATCTGGTGAGAACAATTTATCTGGAACGTGTCCAATTCAGTCCAAACTTTATCTCAGCTTTAGTGACTTCTTCGTGTATTACATTCATGAAACATACTAACATATATTCTTGACAAATATGTTATTCCAATGACTATATTATCATTAATTACTAAAATTATAATCACGATCTAATAAGATCATTTTCGCTATACTAAACCAAAGAAACTATAAGAGCCAACAGAAGATAGAACCGCAAACAACACTGCTCCTGAGTGGCTCGCAAGATTGATGACTTATTGCTCCATGTAAGCCTAAAGACCGACAACCGAAATGACTCGAGAGAACACCTTCGGTGATAAAGGAGATGATCCATCAAACTTAGCTAAATACTTTAAAGCAAAACGAGCACTTTAATGAATCATCGACCTATCATAAGTTCTCTTGCATCTTGCAGACATCATCGTTGACAGTGAAGGTCACGGTGGAGTACAAGGGATCATTAACCCCAACAAAAGTGAGCGCTCAGGTTCTTCAGTGGGAGTACGGAATAGGCGTAGCAGAAATGTCCGAGTTGTATTCTAGAGTCTCAGCTCTAACACGGTGGACTTCACTAAGTGCTTGTGCTATGATTGCTGAGCGGCGAAGCCTGTGTGACTGTGATTTGGAGACTATTGGCACCTGCGTGCGCTGGATATATTGGAAGTTTGAACTCAAGCACGCACGCACGTCGACTCCCAACTTTATGATGATCAAGGTGTCTTCGACGGTTCGGTTGGAGAGGCGTACACAACACACTGCAGAAGGCCATCGATTCAGGAGCAACGCGACGTGAGACGCTATTGATCTCGTTATATAGCTTGCTCCCGCCCGAGGGCCGGGCGAGACGCTAGCCGCCCCGCGCCCGGTCGTCCAGTCGTTGCGCTTGCACAGATCCGTTCGGACCTGCGACCTACCCTCGACAGGGTTGCAAATTGCTCGAGCACCACAAAAATGGCAAGTTAGTCCCCGGTCAGACTCCGCCTGCCGGCCGGCCCGGCTGCTAAAAGCTCGCACGAAAGCTAGCGCGACGCAAGACGCAAGCGAGGGCACGGCGCGCACGGTTTTCTTCCCACTTCCCCACTGTGCCACCGCCACCGCTGCGCAGCAACCACGTACAAAAACGAACGGATTTCACACATCCGTCCAGTCGTTCACAGGAGAGCGCACGCGGCGGGAGGGATCAGGGATGGATCACGATGGCGGTGCCACGCTGCGGAAGCGGGCGCTATCGGTAGACACAACGGCGGCCGCCACGGGGACGGAGCGGGACAGCAAGGCGAGCTGAGAGGCAGAGGGTGCGGCGGTCGAGGAGGAGCCGGTGAGGCGGTGAGCCCTACCGGGCGGCTGTTCCGGGAGCCGCACTTTAGCTGCCACATCGTGTCCGTCTTCGGCCTCGGCGCGCCGGTCGACCTGCCGGCCATGCGTTCCGGGGTCGCGACCACGCTCGCCCGCCACCCGCGCTTCTGCAGCGTCCAGGTAGACCGTAGTATGTTTCTTCACCGTCCATTCCATCGGGTTCGCGAATTCCTACGCTAGCTGTTCGTGATGCACAAGGGATTCGTAGGTGTGTAAGTAATGCCACATTTGGTTACTCGCTTCATTCGTACGAGCTCTTGGCCTCACGCATCTAGTTACTCTAACTAGCTCGCGTGGTTCACCGGTTCCACCAAAAACTCTCATATGTTGAAGCGGAGCATAGTGCAGCGCCAATCGAGAAAGGTCTCTTTGCGCTAAGCGAGAAAGCTAGGTCTCTTTTTACGGTTTATTCACTGATCTGAAATGGAACTTAGCATTTGTTTTTTTATTGATTCCTAGGGCTAGGTGTTCGCAGAATCAGTCTATGGGATGTAGGCTTCAGTTATTTTGGTACTTCTTCACTATCTACATCTTATTAAAAAAAATTGGAACCGGGTTTTTCACTAGCAGGTTAGTAGGCCTTTTCGAAGGCAAACAAATGGAAGTTCTCCGCATAGTCCTGGCAATGGATTGGGTCGGATCGGGGCTCCGCGGGTTTTAGACCTGGCGGGGGCGGGAGCAGGGGCGAAATTGGACCCGCGGGGGTCGCGGGTTGGGTCCCTGAAATAGGTTTGGGTCGAGTTCGGGGATAAATTATCACCCGTGGGGTTTCCATGGGGCCCGAAGCATAATGTGGCCCGTCACCGCGTCACGTCCGTGGAGGTAGCCGACAGCCCATTTACGTTGCAGCCTTGCAGGCCTGCACCGCACGCCCCACCCGCGTCATGTCCTCATCGGGTTTCGAGTCCCCGTCGGGTTTCGGGTTCCCGCGGGGTTCGGGGTCGGGTTCATTTTTGCACCCAACATGTGATTCGGGTTCGAGTCATTTTTTTATTCGGATTTCAGATCGGGTACGTTCTGACTGCACCCGGCCCCGACACACCCCGTTGCCAGGCCTATCTCCACGGGCGCTAGCGTTATCTTGTTCGCTTTTGTTAACTCAAGTCGCGCGTAGCGCCAACTTACTGATAGCCGCTAACTTACTGATAGCCATGGCCATCTTAGCTTCTTTTTTCATTACTGTTCTTCGTCTTCCTCTAGATCTTGGACCAACCAAGGCCTCTCCTAACGGGGCCTCTGCTAAACCTAGACACCTAGTTATGTCTAACTGTAGCACTTTGCGTTTGAAAAGTAAGTAGTTTGCTCGCCAGCTACTACTACTGACAACATCGTTGTCTTTTTTTCCTTATCCCGAGGTTACTAATTCTAATCAAGAAAAATTCAAGCAAAATGACCTTTATAGGTCTGTCTTTCGCTGACGGATATATAGCGGTATATATATATAGCACTGCATCTACCATTTTTTGGCAATTAGCATTATATTTAGCAGTTTAGTACTGCATCAACTTATCGTACTGCTCAAGCCAAAAATCAAGTTGCACTTGCACGCAGTATATATTGACAAAACTGGCGCTGTCTAGCTCTTCTCAAACTGTTCTCCGCGTGAAACTCGTGTCAAACTTTTTCTGCTGTATATGTGGCAGACGTATGCTAGATAACAAGGTTAGCTTCATTATTTCCTCTCAATTTTTTTTTTGTGGGAAAGGTTAGCTTCAGTGTCTGCGCGCGTTATCACGATATGAAAGTAACACACGTGGTGTCGTAGCTTCATTGAACAGTCGTCGTGAGCTTGTGAAGCTAGCGCCAATTGGTGTGTGCCGAGTTCAATCACGATGAAGCATGCCCAGCAGGGGAGGGAAACACCATACCATAAATGAGAACCGAAAGAGAAGTACCAAACTTTATACGTGTAGCATAAGTGAACTTCTACTACTATAGAAATAATTTAGTAAGATGCATTTTACAGATGTCTATTCGGAACCATTTGTGTAAAGAGTATCACGGACGGTCCTAAACTAGAACCGTCTGAAGAATGACAAGGAGTAGTTTCCTCGAAGTGGGACGCTTTAGTACAGGCGGTTCACATTTAAGAACCGTCTGTACTAGTAATACAAACGGCTCTAAAATATGACCGTCTGTACAAATAGCGTAGTCCAGACGGTTCTGAAACCGTGCGTCCCGCTTTAACACGCCCCGCCATGGCATAGTTTCGAAGGTTCCGAAACCATGTGTCCCGCTTTAACACGCCCCGCCCCTCAACGGATGGAGACGCCGTCATGCCCCGCCCCTTCTATACAGCTGTCAAACCCTAACCCTCCCCCACTCCTCCGTTCACCCCCAAATTCCCCCTCCTCATCTTCCCACCCACCGCTGCCATAGCACAACAAGGAGAAGAAGATGAGGGAGATCCTCCACATCTAGGGCGGCCAGTGCGGCAACTAGATCGGGGCCAAGTTCTGGGAGATGATCTGCGACGAGCACGACATCGACCACACCGGCAAGTACGCGGGTGACTCCGACCTCCAGCTCAAGCAGATCAATGTCTACTACAACGAGGCCAACGGGGGCCGCGTCGCCGTCCTCATGGACCTCGAGCCCGGTATCAAGGTACGTGTCTACGTGAATCCACACTGGATCTGATGGGTTTTTGCCTTACCTATTTGGTTTATGAAGCTATGTAGCTTCTAGATCTAGGGTTCATGCGGCATTGCATGTGTCCTGAGCTAGTAGATCTGAACATTTTCGCCTAGATCTAAGTGAATCATGAAATTTTTGAGCAATTGAGCGGTTAATTTTTTTGTCATTTTGTTGGGTGCTTGTAGTTTAAAGTGATTGTAGAGTTAAATGCCTAACAACCTAAATGGTTGCTCATATCTTCCTCCTTTCTACTACAGGGTTTCAGGTCTGCCACTCGCTGGGAGGAGGTACTGGTTTAGGAATGGGCACCCTGCTCATCTCCAAGATCAGGGAGGAATACCCGGACCGGATGATGTTGACATTCTCTATTCTCCTATTAGTGTTTCAAATGATATTATGGTGTCTCCAGTTTTATTTTGTGCGGATTGATTTGTACAATCGTGTTAAGTGTCAGTTGTTAGAATTGAATTAGGCGTAGTGGGTAGCAATAAACACTTGCATATTGAGATGCCTAGCTAATACCATTTCTGTTTTGATGCTGGAACTTTCAGGTTGATAACGTGAACACTACTACAGAACATGTCATATGTAGCACACTATCAGTGCCGGTTGTGCAAAATCCGCGACTAAATACGTATCAGTGCAGGTTCTTAATCTCCCGCTCGCCAAAAATAAGTGAGCCGCTAAGAACCGATACTGAAAAGGACTATCAGTACCAGTTCTAGCCACCAATCGGCACTGAAAAGGACTCTTCAGTGCCTGTTCGGACCACCAACCGGCACTGAAAACTCCGAACCCGAAAAATACAATCTCATTTTGGCTCATTTCGAGCACGTCCATCTTGAACCACATCCGCTCGTTCTCTTCATTCGTCCAGCCTTATCTCTTCGTTTGTCCAGCTCGTCCAACCTTATCTCTTCGTTCGTCCAACCACTCGTTATCTCCCAGCCTCTCTCTTCCTCTCTCTCTCCCTCTCTCTTCGCAGTTTAGGCAGCGACCATGTCTCCGTCCCCTGATCTCTCCCGCGTCCTCTCTCGTGTGCTCATTGTCTCTAGCCGCACCGTTCGCAAGAACAAGTTCATCGATTTCGTCGGTGAGTTCTCCTCCCGGTCATCTCGAGGAGGCTCCAACCTTCTTGGATTTGTTGGTAGAACTAGCTCATGGGTTGCGTTGGGCGGTAGCTGACATTTTCATGGCTCCTGCGTGTGCATTTGTCTGTCTGTGCTACAGGGGAGTACCACCTCGACCTCATCGTGGGCTACGGCGTGGTGTCGGTGATTGTGCCGTGCGTGGCTGGTGTGCACATGCTACTGGACTCGTTTGAGCCAATCCACGGCGTGCTCCTCTACGAGGGCGAGGACATTGACCCTTCTCTCTACGACGCCGACGTGGCTGGCGTGCTCTCGTCGGAGCAGCTCTAGGCCGTGAGGTGCCTGCAACCGAGCGATGCCGCCATCAACCATGAGAAGGACTCCATCGAGCTCTGCCTCTCTCTTTCACACCGCGATGAGTTGATTTGTTCTTTGTTAGTATATGGATGAGATAGTCGTTTTGATTATGTTCTTGTGTTTTAGATGAGTATATGGATTAGATGAGATGAGTTGATTTGTGCTTGTGGTTAGAGTAGCCGCGTTATCTTGTGCCGTGGCTTGCCCGGCAGTGTCCGACGGGAGCGGTGACGGGAGCAGCAGCGGGAGCGACATCCGAGCTAGCTCGATTCCGAGCTGGCTCGATGTTGCTCCCGCCACCGCCAATTCTCATTTTTTTTTATTCTCTGGAAATTCTAATAGTGCCGGGTGGTCAACTGGCACTGATAGTGGCATACTATAAGTGTCGAATAAAGAGTGCCGGTTGAAAAATCAGCACTAAAGCCGTTTTTCAACCGACACTATTATATTGTTCTATAGTAGTGGGAAGCACTGAATTGCTATTATGCTCGTGAAGACAAAAATCCTGCCATTCAGAGGCGGATATATTGGATGCTTTATCACTAAGAATTCTTTATTTTCTTCTTCTTTCGGTACTCTTTCCAGTTCCGAAAGTCGTCATATAGATTTTCTTGTGCTCTGGGTCTTTTCACTCATGGAGGAACTTATGATCATTCCATCTTCATATCCATGCAATATTTATATTCTTGTGCTATGCTATAGCTATTTGCATTAACTCATCTTTACAAGTTATTCATGTCAATGACTCGGTGCACTTGTCTTACTTTGAATTGATGATGGAATTGTGATATTCCCCTACTCAAAAAAAAAAAATTGTGATATTCCCAAGAGCTAGAAATTGTTATCTTTTTTAATTGAAGATGTCATCGTGGATCATTGTGCACGGCAACTTGTTTTGATGTTATGATTTATAGAGTATTATGCAAGGTTTTGCACATTTTTGGATTATGCAAAATGGTGCTGTAGATTATATTTCAGAAAAATTTAAAGCTTGTATTCATTAGGAGTTTCCAACTAGGTGTTGCATTTCCTGAACTAATACATTTCAAGCACCGATGATCTTATACCAGTCATAATGCACTCTTGGACTTATGGTATTATACTTGCCATTGTTATGACTTATGATGTCTTCTGCGTTGGTTATGATACGTTCTTTTATCTTGTTGAATCTCGTTGGTTAGAATGTAAATCAATTTGCTTCATGACGAGCGATCCATCTTTGCAAGGCTTATTGGATTAAATGGATAGTTAATCATTGTCACCAAGCACCAGTTCTCAAGGATTCTCAAATGTTGGGTTATTTATTTTTGCAGGTCTAGCGTGGGCCATATGGAGATCCAGGAACAACATGGTGATCGAGAGGAAGTTTCCAAACAAACCGCATGCAATCTTACACATTACTATATCGTTCGTGCAGAACTGGAGGCCCCTCCTCAAAGGAGACGATAGATTCAAGGTGGATGACGCCACTTCGAGGGCTAGGGACTGGCTGGACCGTTTCATTCCGATTGAGAGTTTACCGACTGATGTCTATGAGCTCTGAGTCCTACTTTCTCTATGTGTAATAGGATCGTTTGGCGTCTCTTGGCCCTTCCACCTTTTGTTCTGGACTTTGTTTGCACTTGTGAGACTTGTCTGGTGTGCTGGTCATCCCAGCTTGATTTTTTTTTACATCTTTGTTTTTTGTCTTAAACTCTATTTGACTTTTAATATAAACCGAGATTTTTTTCCTTAAAAAAAATGCTATTCTGCGGCAGTCCGATCGTCTACATTACCCCCGGTCAAGGTTCGCGTTACCCACCGGAGGTCGGTTACCGACCTCCGGCGGTAACCGAAAAACCGCGGTAACCGCGATTACCGGTCAAAAATTCAAAAAAATTCGGAGAAAATTCATTCGGCAAATTTTAAATTTTTGCGAAAAAATCATGTTTTTGCCCTCTCGGTAACCGAGCGGTTTGGGTCGGTTACCGAGCGGTTTGGGTCGGTTACCGAGCGATTTTCTCGTATTTTTGATTCGGTCGGTTACCGAGCGGTTTGGCTCGGTAACCGCTCGGTTTTTTCGATTTATCGAGCGGTTTTATCGAATTTCAGCGCAGTTCAACAAAAAACCTAAAAAAGGGTTCAATCTTGTAAAATCAATAACTAATTCATCCGAGCTTCAAATCAAGTGAAACAAATTTTGTTGGCTTCCTTGTAACATGATATACATGATAAAAGTATTTATACTCATAAAAAGGTTCAAAATTTTCTGTGAGAAATTTTATTTGTTAAACCAAGGTAAATGCATAGTTTACTCTTTGCTAATCCAAAAATCATGAAACTAATTTTGTTAGTCTTCTTACATGATCCTATATCTTTTAAAAATATATGAACTCATGAATTAGTTATTGTAACATGCATGATTGTGTAAATGTGTTGCGACTAGATTAATTCATAACTGACCCATCACACCTTAAAAATTAGTGAAACCACTTTCATTAGCTTATTTATATTATTATTTTTGTAGAAAAAATAATAGTAGACATGAAAAAATTAATTACAGTGATGTTTCTTAACATATTCACTTTATGCTTGTGAACTTTGTAAAAATCATAGAGAATTTAATAAAACTCTAAATAAAGTGAAATCAATTTTAAAGGTTCTCTTAAAATACGTTTTATACAAGAAAAATATGTGTTTGCATGTTACACTTTTCCTTAACGTGAGTTAATAATTGAGCCACACGCTTCAATTTTTTTCATTTTTTTCAAACTTTCTCCCTATAGAATATGATGCAAACGATATTATTTTTGAAATTTGTTTTCACAGAAGTTCTTAGAATTGTGTCTAGTTTTTTTTAAGATTTTTTTTGATTTTTTTTTTAATTTTTTTTTTCGAATTTTTTGAATTCAAATTTCGGTTACCGAGCGGTTTTTGAAATCGGACCGGACCGGGAAGGTCGGTAACCGTGATTTTTGAGCGGTTACCGACGGTTTTTTAACCCTGCCCCCGGTACCTACGGGCACGCACATGTAAGTTCTCCTGGGGCATGTACCGTGCTCGGAAAATTTTGCTCTATACGCTTCTCCAGCTGTTGTTTCATAGGACGACGCTGCTCTTGTCCCAGAAGTTCATGCATGTGCTGTCTTTCTATACGCGATTCTGAAGAATCTGCAGTGACTGTGCCCTGACTGTGCTTTAGTCGTTTTGCTTTGGGGTGTGTGCGTGCAAGCCCTGACTGTGCATTACCAGAGTTACGTGAACACTGTCAAGCTAGCCCTCTCGGTAGATGGAAAGCAGTTTCCGGATTCTCATAAGCTTCTGGACGATTTCGCCGAGTCCCTCCGGCTCATCCGGGCGGCCGCTTCGACAGAGCCAGAGGAGGCACTGGATGCTGCTTCCAGTTGAACATGGACAAATGTATATCTACGTCAACAAAATTTCCAAGGATTCTTGCTGTACTGCAATTCCAATCAGTACTGATAATCAGAGTCAAATAGCTCTCTTTGTTAAATTGTGTGACTCTGCTGGAAGTTTTTGAAAGCTTTGTGGGTTGTTTGAATTTGAAGTCTCCAGTAGCAGGTCTGAAGGAACTTTGGGTGGACTGATAATAAAGGACAAATGTGGATTTACTATAATTTGTCAACTTGGATAATGCAGCATGAAGGAAAATGAGTTTACATAAAGTACTATTTCGTATCCGCCAAAGCTCATGTTGGCTTACGCACATGGGCCACTTGTAGGTGGCGCTTTTGATAGTCGAAGCACACAACCTCCCACCGACGAAAAATGCTTCGTCGCCTTCTGAACACAGAAAATGGAGCAAAATACAGTTAGATGCTGCCTACCGACACACCCAGGGACGGAGCTTCATTGAGACCAAAGGTGGCATGGCCCGCTTTTGGTAGAGAATTTCTATATGAAACACTATTTTTCATCACATTTATATTAACCAGAACACTAAATTAACTATATATTTGAATGTGTATCTTAGATGTAGTCCTCAACTTTTCCTCTCAAGCTCCGCCACTGGACATACCGTATTGGATCCAACCAGAGTTTGCTGGGTGGTATCGAGCTGAATTTGCATACAAGATCTTTAGTTGCAACTCATTTCTTCCAGGGGCTTAAGGAAGTAATCAATATAAATGCATGCATTTAGACCCTTTAGCCTCTTTCCATTATCGAAAAAACGATCATGTTTACTCTTGCAAGTGTGAAATGCCATGTCTAAATGATGAGCGATTGACGCGATAACGGGGAATATATTGGCGGAGGTGTTGACGCTTGACAGTTTCTGGCATCTAAACAGGCCATGACTGAGGATTAAAGATCCAACCTGGCAACATGTTTCTGGGTAGTGGCGTAGTATGCGGCACTGAAATATTAGTCCTCTCTAACTGTCCTGTAATTTACTGATATCGGCCTTGTTTGGATGCGGGGAAATTCTTGTGGGAGCTTTTGAGATCAAATTTGAATTCAAACTAGATCCTAATATCTCATCCAAAAAGACCCTAAATGTTTTGGAATACATCCCGAAAGTCTACAGTACATTCAGGATATATTGGAAGGAAAAAATCACTGAAATTCTACCGGAAATTGAATGTGCTCCAGAATTCGTACCGAAATTCTTTGTTGCAAACGCCGCCAACGATCTTAATCCAGCACAAACCGCACTATAAATCGTTGGACTTTCTGAACCACAAGAAATCAAGGTAAGCACGATCCCAGAAAACTCCAACAAAGCAGAACGTGCACACACATGGATCCCCTTTTTGCCTCCTACCAGTGTGTGCTCGCGTGCTTGCTTGGTTCTAGATCCAGATCACACTTGCTCACAGGGAACAGCTGCAGCAATATCATAAGGATTGGATAATCGCAAGCTGCATCCAGGTCGCAGCTGCCACCCCTCACCAGCACTCTCCTCAGCTGCCGAGCAGCTCCAGAGTTTAGCAAGTACCAGTGGTTGGCACGTCGCAGTTGACACACAGGTGGGTGGCACTGCTTCTTCCACGGCTCCCTCCCAGGAAATGGCGCGCGCGTCCGTCATGGCGCTGCTCGCCGTCTCGGCCCTCCTCGTATCGGCGGCGACGGCACAGACCTGCGACGACGAGCTGCCGGCCCAGCTCGCCGGCAACTACTCGGGGCTCGCCTGCCGCCCCGTCTGGAACAACTTCGTGCTCCGGGTACGTCTCATCAGTGCTTCACTTCGCTTCTCCTCTGACTCCCACTAACTCACTGAATCTCCTGTCCTCCGCTCTGTCCTCGATCGCAGTACGCGCAGGACAAGAACAACGTGCTGCGGGTGGTGCTATCGACGATGTACAGCACAGGGTGGGTGGGGATGGGGTTCTCCAAGGACGGTCTCATGGTGGGCTCGAGCGCCATGGTGGGGTGGATGGGCAAGACGGGCGTCGCGCACATCAAGCAGTTCTCCCTACGCGGCAAGGCCCCCTCGCAGGTGGTCGTGGATCAGGGGTTCCTAGTCTCCAACGACCACGACCACACCGTGCTCGTGCAGCAGGCCAAGATCTACCTCGCCTTCGAGCTCAGGTTCACCGAGCCGCTCAAGCAGCAGAACGTGCTCCTCGCGTTCGGTTCCGCCATCCCCGTCAACGATCGCCTCTCCGAGCACGAGGACAAGACCTCCATCAAATTTGATTTCACCACAGGTTCCTTTGATTCTACTACCACCTGACTGATGCAAATCTCATCTTGATCCAATCGAATAGATTTGGGGGAGCTCTAGTGTGAACCACCAGTCCTTTGTTTTTCTGACAGAAAATCAGTCCATAACAAAGTGAAGTTTCAGTAGGTTTAGGCCTGAAATTATGACTCAGTAAAGTTGGGTTCTTTTTGTTAAAAACTGAAAGATAAATGGCTCTGCTTCGTGAACACAAACAGTCATAGGAACCATGAGAAATTGCGTGTGACAATTCAGTGTAATCTATTCTAGGCTTGTCAAATCAGAGAACCATAACTTTGACAAATGACGGTCTATTGAGGAATGCACTTCTGATGTGATGTCTCAATCACCAAATCATCCTTCTCCTCAAAATACTTGCTTGTTTGCAGGAAGCTCTTCAACCTCATCATCCTTCCCGGAAGGTCTGAAGAGGACTCATGGGATACTCAACTTGTTTGCGTGGGGTGTGCTCCTGCCAATCGGCGCAATTGTCGCAAGGTACTGCAGGAGATGGGACCCTCTGTGGTTCTACCTCCATGCCGGTGTCCAGTTTGTGGGTTTCATCCTTGGTCTGGCCGGCATTGTGGTTGGAGTATCATTGTACAGCCGGATCCAAGCAAACGTTCCGGCGCATAGGGGCCTCGGCATATTTGTGCTTGTGCTAGGCATCTTGCAGGTATGTGCTTTGTTCTTCCCTCTAGCTGTAATCATGTCATGTATATTTATCAAGTCAAAATCAGTTTGGTTTTTCAAAACACCGACAGGTATGTGACCAAGTGTAAATGTTGTTCAAAGAACAACGTGCACTACAAGTACCCTAAGTGTAAATGTCTGTTTATTTCATCAGATTCTAGCATTTTTCCTAAGGCCAAAGAAGGACTCCAAGTACCGCAAGTTCTGGAACTGGTACCACCATTGGGTCGGCAGGCTTGCGCTCTTCTTCGCGGCAATCAACATTGTTCTCGGAATCAAGGTCGGAGGCGCCGGTAACTCCTGGAAGATCGGATACGGTTTCAACTTGGCCATCCTTCTGATCACCATCATCACCCTGGAAGTCCTGCTGTGGACAAGATGGAAAAACAGCAGCAATTCGTCCACGACATATTAACGATGATGAATTTAGGTTCATGTGGTGGTAACTGAAGGAGGTTCATATTCTTTCAAGATTCTTGCTGTGTTTTGCTGTTGCTGTAATGTTCCTACGTGCTACAGGATCTTTTATACTAGCAAAGATCTGGAAGACTAGTAGCCTATGCATGATGGGTTGTGGTGTGCAAATGCATGATACGATCTGCGGAGGCGTGTGTGTTCAGACTTGCTTTTCCGGTGCCTTTTGGATTGTTCAGAATGGAATGATTATTTGTGCATTTCCCTTTGTGTGAATGTGAATGGCAGATGATCTGGTGTGCCGTGTGCCTGCAGGAAAACTGATTAGCACGCGAGCTGGGGAAGTCGCGGCCCACTGCCGGTCGTCCGTCCGAGTCGGGCACGCGGCGGCTGGGCCGCGCGCTCACGTACACAGGCCGGCTGGGTCGTAGGTCCGGGAGGTTTAAGTTTGGATTGAAGTTTTTTTTTTTGAGAAAGTTTGTGCTTAGAAAAATTGTCAAAAAAAAATTGTGCTTCAAAAAGTTTGTGCTAATTTTTTTTGTCTTTTAACTTTTCCTCGATAACTTTTTTTTAAAAAAAATCTCCATAACTTTTCTTTAACAACTTTTCTCGATAATTTTTATCGGTACTTTTTTTGAAAAGTTTTCTTGATAACTTATTTGGAAAAGTTTTTTTTTTCAAAAAAGTAAAGTTGCAGAGGAAGAGAACTTTCTAAAAAAAAGTTGTAAGTTAGCTTCCTAGCGCGAGGATGAATGAGTCCCGTCCGTGTGCCTGCAGCCTGACGAAGTTGCATGTTTCTCTTGGGACAAGTAAGGTATGTGCGCGAAGTTCCACAATCACGCCGAAAATAGCGATGATTTTGGTGCAGCAAGTGCCATTCAGAGTCGATGTTGGGATGATAATGGAATAAGATTATGACTCACTAGCCGTATGCGAAGCTGGTGTGCTCAGCTGACGAGCCGGCAACACGCCAACACCTGTACCAGTTATGCTTAGGTTCAAGTAGCACAGCTAGAGGCGTGCTCAGACGAGGGTTCACTAATTCATTTGACATTCGGATACTGGACCTAGCGAATTTATGAAATTCATGAATATCACAAAAACCACTCAAAATTTGGTGAGAATTCGTTTAAAATTCACTCAGTTAAATTTGTAAATTGAAAAAAAATTTATCCGAATCGACATTCGGTAACAGCTCGATTTAGACCAAAAACCTACCGTATTACACCGAAAACCGACCGCATTTTTCACATTGAACACATTTTGGACGAATTTGTCAAAAACTATTCGGTTTTACCGATTTGCGAAACGAATTTCCCGAATTGCAGTGAAGTTCAACAAAAAAAAACCAAAAAATGACTCAACCTTGTAAAATCGATAACTAATTCTTATGAACTTCAAATCAAGTTAAACAAATTTTATTGACTTCCTTGTAAGAATAAAGATATTTATACTCATAAAAAATTGAATCTTTTCTATGAGAAAATGTATTTGCTAAACCTAATTAAATGCATAGTTAATTATTTGCTAATCAAAAAATTATGAAACCAAATTTGTTAGTCTTATATGATCCTACGTCTTCTAAAATTACATGAACTCGTCAAATAGTTATTTTAACATGCATGATTGTGTAAATGTGTTCCAACTAGATTAATTCATAACTAACCCACACTTCCAAAATTAGTGAAACCACTTTTATTAGTTTACTTATACTATGCTTTATGAAGGAAAAATAACGGTAGACATGAAAATTTTAATTATAATATTGTTTCTTAACATATTCACTTTATGCTGGTGCACTTTAATAAAAACTCTAAATGAAGTAATTTTTTCAAAGATCCTCTTAAGATACGTCCTATATAAAAAAATATATGTTTACATGTCACGCTTTTACTTAATGTGATGGGCCAAATCATCATATTCATACGACTCTTTTTAGCATTTTTTTTAATTTCATCTTCAAAAAATATGATGCAAACGATATTATTTTTTTTAAAAAAAATCACAGAAGGTTTTAGAATTATCTATAGTATTTGAATTTTTTGAATTCAAATTCAAAAATTGGTTGATTTTTAAAAATAGTTCGGAGTGAATTGATCAATATTCGTAATATTCGAATGGTTTTTAATGAATTTTTTTAGCACCGACTCGGATTCGAGGCATTGCGAATTTTCATGGCCAGGAAGAGTGCCCGGTGATGCTTGCGAGACTTCAAGCGATTTGGTTGCCACCTCGCCATCCGCTTTCGCCGTGGCCGACTGGAGGAAAGAACATTCAATATTCATCGTCTCGCCATCCAGGAATATCGTCTTCTCCGCCTTTCCATTTTCCCCTCTTTTTAGAGGGCCATTTTTATGTTCTCGGAAGTAGAATATCATGCGCATTCTAGTTATACAAAGGTTGAAAATAAATTTTTATACGGTTGTATGGTCTTGAACTAACTATTAGAGTCAATAAACTTCCATTATAAAACACCATCGGAATTAGGAGAAAGAACAAACTTTAAGGGAAAAATCAACAAAGAAGCCAGAACAGTCGCCTTTGCTAAGATCAGCCACCACCCAGGTTCGATCTTGCTTAAAAAAAATATCCTGGTTCGATCTCCGGACTCTGTGATGGCACAGTACAGAGCATGGCCGGAGAGAGAAAAATCCAAAAATAGATAACAAACGTTATTATATTTACTAAAATAGATAACATATCGATGTATTTATAAATCTAGTACATGTATTCGATATCTTAAATATCGAAAAATCGATTCTGGTACCTGAGGCACTGAAGACTCCTATATTCGACACCTCCAGCTCTGCTCACATCGTGTCGTGTCGCTGCTTTCAATGCGCTTGATCACGTCGTGTCATGTCACGCAGCTCTCCCCCATGTTAATTAGTTAGCCCCCGCACTATCGTGCTTCGCTATAAGATGAGATGAGCAGCGCGAGCCACAGCGCGAGCAGAAAGGAGATGAGCAACGCGAGCAAGGAAGAAGAGGAGAGGAGAAGCAGCAGCGCAGCGCGTGGAGAGAAGAAGAGGAGAGGAGAAGCAGCAGCGCGATGAGAGGAGAATCAGTCCAAGACGAGGAGCAGCAGTAGCACGAGTTACAGTAAATACTTAAATTATGTATTTAATTAATATTTGCAGGAATAATAGTAATTAGAGTAAGAAGATTATTTAATACGTTTAATTACATTTTTTTCAATTATTTGCTTAATTTCATTATATGAATTTGATTATTTGCTTAGTCAGTATAATAATAATTAGCGTGAATTTATATAATAGTAATTAATGTGAATTTGTATAATAGTAACTAGCATAAATTCGTATAAGAGTAATTATTTGTTTAGTTAGAGTAAGTAGATTGTATAATAGTAATTAGCATGAATTTGATTAGTTAGTGTAATTAGATTATTTAATTAATTTAATAACATGATTGCCTTAGTTGTGGCACTTTGTGCTAGTGGTGGGATAAGGTGGTGGCCTAGTACATGTATGCTCTTTATAGGTGTAACTACTTAGATTATTTAATTAGTATTTTAATTCAATATAAGAACTCTTGCCTTCAGTTAAAGAAAAGAAGTAGGTATGAAATCAAATAGAGCAATGTTTTTAGTGTCTTGTACTCATCTTAGACTAGTCCTTTTCTCTTTTCACCTCACTCAGCGTAAAAAAAAATCTATGAATAGATTAATAGTGCATTGTCAAATGTGAGTATTGAAATTTTGCTAAGAACTATAGATATAATAGTATTCACCGTAAAAAAGAGATGATCACCCGAGTTGAGAGTAGCATGCTGATGCTTCTGACTTCTGGAAGAGTAAATATGGTATAAAGAAACCTAGCAAAACTAGCTTTTATAATAGTTTTGAAGTCAATATATAATGAGATTGAATATTTGGTCAATATAACTTTCATGTTAGTTTAATTAATATTTTAATTTAATATTTAATATTAATTATTTCATTTGAATTCAATATTGATGATTTAATTAGCATGATTAATTACTTAAATATTTAGCGTTGTTAAGTATAGCACTATTTAATTTGCATTATTAATTAATTTATTATTTATCGAGAGGAGTAATTAGTTATGTATCATACATATATCTAAATAGTTATTTTATTAGACGTACCTTTGTTTAGCATATATGGTGTGATTTTTCATATTTATTATGAAGAATGTCTCGTAGTTTTGCACAGGAGACTTGTAATAATTCAGAATTATCAGCACTTAGAGAGTTCGGTTAAGGTAACTAATAACATGTTATGAGCCTTTTACGTGTGAACCAGTAATCACATATTATTGTTGTCGGAGGATAAACTCCACAAGCGGGGATTCGGAGGGACCCCTTTGAGATTCGACCGGAGGGATGATTCTGAATCTACCTCGTACGTGAAATAAATGAGAGTAAATGAGATGCAGGCGGGATGGACGATCAGATGCTAGAGAAAATAAATGCTCAGTGGATTTTAGACAAGTTCAGGTCGCACGGAGCGTAATACCCTACTCTTGTGTGTATGCTATAAATGCTCAAGAAATGCCTCTCTAAGGATCTCTTGTGTTACAAGGATTTTTTTGTCTAAGTCTAGAGCTTCGGTCTACGCGAGCCTCTGCTCCTTTGTGCTTCTTGAACTTACCTTGGTCCTGAAGAACTCGTTCTGCCTTTTTCTACCTGTTCTTCTCCGGGGAGCCCGCCCCTTCTTATACCCCGTCGGGGTGGCCTAGCGTACCCAGAAAGGAGGGCGCGAGGTCCAAGGCACCATAAATGGAAAGCATCCATCATGGGCTGCAACTTGACGTTACGGGGGCTTAAAAACGCGCTCCCGTCCGGTCCTGTCGTCATCATGCGGCCTTCCAGCAGATGCAGTAGGGAGGGTCCACCGGGCAGCCACCGAGCAACCCCGCGTGCCCGGCCGGTCAGAGCAATCCTGACATAGCAGAGCGGCAGGCGATATGCCTCGAGCCCTGCGACGATATCCAGAGACGTGCCGGATGACACGCGATGGGACCCACCGCATTAAATGTCCCCACGCCTGGCAGGGATTGACAGAGGCGTGGGGGGCGTGGTTGGAAGTGACAGGCCACGCTCCCTCTTAAATGCAGCATCGGACCTCTCACCAATTGACACCTCACTGCTGAGCCCTTGTGGGGTCCATCGGTAAGGGGCTTCTCAAGTCCTCGGGGAACTCTGGGTGCTCGGGGACTATTGTTCATAGCCTCGAGCACTCTCTCCCGGATATGCCTTTTCTCAGTCCTCGGTGAACTCGGGTACTCGGGGACCACTGTTCATAGCACCAAGCTCCATCTCCCGGAACTTGTACTTCTCGGGTCCTCGGGGAACTCGGGTACTCGGGGACCACTGTTCATGGCCCCGAGCATCCTCTCCCAGAACTTGGTCTTCTCGGACCTCGAGGAGATAATCCCCGAGGGAGGGCGCCACGTGGCACTCTGCTGTCCTGACCTCGGGACTCGGGGACCCCTGGTTTCCATGTCACCGACAGCAGCCCCCGGGCCCATTGGCAGGCAATGACCTAGAGACTCGGGGACCCCTGGTTCCCATGTCACCTATCCTAAAGGGTGTGCAGCTACGGTTTGTTCCAAACAGTTTGGTCGTTGTTCATACGTTGTTCGAGATGAGAAGGAATAACACATGAGCTTTGTACTCATGCAAGATATTAGAGGAGAACTTTGATATGGGGTGTACTTAAATATAGTGCCATGACTGGTGCAAGGTGATACAATGACTATCGTGGAAGGATCAGGCTAGCAGGTGATACATGAAGATGATAGAGGGCATGTCAGGGAGTGCAGTTTCGGTAGAGAGGGAGCTAGAGTAGACCCTTCTAAGATAGATGTATGATGCATGAATGATGAATCTGGTGGTAGCGGAGATGAAGAAGTTGCTGACAACGATGACTCGATGCCTACAATCTAGTACTTTCGTGGTGCTGGGCTCCTAGATTGTGCCATCATTGAGTGTAGCACATTATCTATCTGGGATACCAGAATAGCGACATCCAAGTCGGGCAACAGTTTTGTAACAGGGGGGAGGTCATCCACTTTATTAGCAACTATGTTGTAATGACAAGGAGGGATCACAAGTGCACCCGATCTAATCCTACGGAGTATGAGATCAGGTGTATCAAGCACCCGAATTGTCCTTACTTCATACGAGCACATATGCCAAAATATGAGAACTATTTTATGATCAGTAGACACATCCCACATATATACATTGAAGAGGCTATTAGTAATGTGAGCCACGATGTTGATGCGAGGTTTATAGCCCAACTCCTCATCACTCTTGTTGGTACGGATATTTATTTATCGCCAAAATCCATTATGGAGGAGGTGCAGACTAAGACGGGTATGCTGATCAATTACCACACCGTATGGAGAGCGAAGCAGAAAGCGGTGAAGATGCTATTTGGAAGCTTTGAGGAGTCTTACAACTATGCTTTGAGGGTGTGCGAACTGGACTTAGGGCCCTCTTGCACGAGCAGCGTCAACGTATCTCAGAGTGTACGAATTGGCTGACCATCCTTCTGTTTAGGTTTCTCTAAAAGGCAAAGAACGATAGTGATGTTGCCCGACAGTATGCATTCCACATTCAGGTTCGTAATTTCCTATGTACTCATCCTACTTATCTTTTTTTCATTGTTTGAATGTTCCTCCTTTGTGTTAGATATTCTTGGAAGACGCACAGTTGATCAACAAAGACATCACAAACTTCTTGGTGATATATATGCTCTTCGGCGGGGGTATCATGCCTAGTTCGCGAAGAAGATGACGACAGTCAACGAACCTAAGGGATACAGAGGTTCCCTCTACTACTCATCTAGAAAATAATAAGGACGATTAGGATATTGATTTCATGCCCCCAATACCTCGACGTTCCAGCAGCAATACATGAGAAGGTTCAATTATCACTACAAGAGGACGTTCACGCACCACATCGAGATGGCATACAACCGACAAGGAGATAGGACATGCTACTACCGTGATAGCTCAAGATGATGATGACAACGATGATTTTAAACCACAACAACTCCTCCCTCTGAGGCCTCCATCTTCGAAGGACATTGATGACCTAAAAATAATGATGGATTTACTAGTACCCATCCTTACAACTTTCTATTACCACCTCGGAGATGATAAACATCTTACCATGATAGCATTGACTGGTATAGCTGGTATTCTTCCACTAATTTGTGCCACCACTTTCCTCCGCCATCTTGAGATGATCTGAGTAGTCAACATCTATGCACTATGAACTATGCAAATGGCAGGCATGACTATTTATTTTGTTTACGAACTATTTATGAACTATTTTATCTAATCAATGTGATGATAAGTTTATTATATTAACGTACTATCCAAGCACAATTCTTTCCAACATATGAAAGGTATTTGTGAACTCAGGCTTTAGACATACCAATGTATCACGAGCACCTCATGGACTAACATTAATTGCAACTCTAAAATCAATAATATGATTGTATGAAACGTTCAACCTCGGGCTGTGCTTGCTTTAGGATGAATGCTTAAAACAGGCTTTGACTTTGGATTAAGATCAAAGCAATAGATGTTACTTTTACACCCACTAAAAATCAACAGTTTTCATAGGGAATACTTTTATAGGATTCTATACCTCCATGCAAAGTCAATAATAACTCATTGCTGAACTTTTGCAGAATAAAATGACCACACCAAGCAATAATTTTTATAAGGAATCTCTACCAAGTATCAATTCCACAATTTTTTCAGCTTTCATAGAGAATCCTATGCTCCAGCCCCCAGCTAAGCTCATGCACTCAGTCCATGCACCAGCCCGCAGCTACCATAAATAACGTCACCCTCGTCAATGGATTATCCAGGCTTGGTGAATATCGGATTATTTTTTATTATTCTCATTGGATTATCCAGTGTAGCACCGGACTAATTTTATATGAGCACCAGATTATTCGGTCAGACAAATTTAGCAGAATAGCGTTATGTATTTTAGGCATAACTTTTCGCTCCGAACTCCGATTTTGATGATCTTTAGCTCTATGGAAAGCTTGTGAAGATCTGTACAAGATTATATAGAAATCTATCCTATTTGATCACATCAAAATTAATGAAATAAGTCCAATTCATTCCTCTCTTTGTTCCAGCTTCGGTGACTTCTCTTTTGTTACATCCATAGGACTTACTAAAGCATATACTCGATAAACATATTAATCTTATTGATTATATTATTATTAGTCACTAAAATCACATATATACTCTAAAGATATTTTACTATAATATTTTTAAAGACACACTAGGTGATAATGAATTCATTGGAGAGGTGGGGCCATTCTACTCAGGTCCTAGGGGCATGAGGCGCGAACAGTCGCATGGGAACAAATGAGATGGTGCAAAAGAAATACTTGCGCGTATGGAATGGCTTCCGTCTCTATATTTGTTTTACAAAAGGTCAATTTACTGAGAAGAAATTTCATGCCCATGGACTTGCAAGTTATGGATTAATGCTAGATATGTAGTGTTATACGGCGTAGCCAAATTGTTGGAAAAATTACTTGGTTTGATAGCAATATATATATTTGAACATGCACTTGTTTTTACTATACAACTATAGTGATTTTGTTACGAAATATAGTATGTAGTATAGACCCTCTTCTATTTCTTCAATTAATTAGATATTCTTTTATATTAAGAGAAATCCATCCCAGCCACAGAAATTTGAGACCAAATTAACGTGGCACGTTGTCAATTATGGATACAGTTTCAGAATTGAGGAACTACAGAGAGCCCATTCTCCTATGTCTGTTTCAGCACAGAGAATTAGTAGAAAATGATGCCTTTTAGTACCATTGGTTCGTTTGTATCTATTTATATAGATAAAACTAATTGAAGATATTCCAATAAATTATGGCATAATGTACATTGTTTTTTTAAAAAAATTTCCCTTTAAGAATTATATTTGGCACGCAGGTCTTGCTAGATCTTTTACATTCATCTTTGTTAATTTTCCGATCTCATGTAACACATTGAATCCAATCTTTGCTCAATTGCCACCCTAGAAAAAAAGGCCTCTAGGCCAACATGTTTTTGTATGCAATTGTAACTAAATAGTAATTGGGTCCCCTTTAGAACATGGAACTTTTTTAAAAAGAAAAATCTTGGACATTGAACTGACATATGTAACATTTCTGCATTCAAAACCAACCCCAAACTAGCAAAATGAGACCAAAAGGTCGTGATATTAGATAAGATAATCCATCACCCTGCCTCACTATAGCCACCAAGCATTAAACAAGAGATCTTGGACCACGATGATTGATATTAGAGGATAAAAACCGTATAACAATATTAATTTTGAATCAACATGGTTATACTCCGTATCAAAATTGTGTTCCATATCAGTACTTTATATCTGACTATATTCGAACCGATGTTTTTAGTCTTTTAAGACCATGTAGAAGATCTCAAATTTGGTTGCACAACATGGTACAAGCAAAAGTGAAAAAGAAAGGTACGGTGTCAGAGTTTCTTATGGAAGCTGCCATGGTGCGGCCATAGCTGTGACTATGGTAAAGCGTGTGAGAGGTTAGCTTTTTTCCATCTTCTTGTAGTAGGGTTGAATAACTTCATTATCTTATAACTTCATTGCTGTCAGTTATGATTTTTTTCTTCTTCTAGGCTATTGGATCCAATAAATTTGTAGAAGGTGACGTTAGATTTGATTTGATAATTTACCTCTTTCAACGAGGACACTAATGATGTTTATTTATTGTCTCAGATATGTCTTTTTTAGAGAGTAACATACACTTTACATTAAATTAGGATAGATGTTGAATCACAATCTACTGCTGAAGAAATACAATCAGGAACCAAGTCCGGCCGGAGCATACAGGCGCTCGGCTCGAAACTAGCACCTAAAACAGCTAAAACATGTGTTGCCTTGTTACCGGAGCTAGGGTCATACATCAAGTTATAACACAAGAAATTACAAAGCAGTTGAAACTTTGTTTCCTTGAGTATTATGCCTATTGTCGACATATCAAATCAGTACTTGTCTCAGAACAGATGCGTCTTGGTTGTGGATTCAAAATGTTGGCTATTATGGCTATCAAGGATGTATATAACAAACGACTCCCCATAAGTATGAGTCTAAAAGAACACCATAAGTATGAAATATGTTTTCTACCCCCGACTCCCCCCCCCCTCCCCCTCCCCACTTCTCCAAAACTTTTCAATTCTGTTCAAATAATCATGTGGGCACCTTGCAAAACCAGGTTAAGAAGTTCTATAAACAAGAACTGAAAGTTCAGGGGTTATATCGACTTTTTCCAAAATAAAAACTTCCATACACTAACAAAATGTCATAGAAGCAAAGATATCAACATTACAAAAAAAAAATGACCAGTAGATGTAGCGTATTTCTTAAGGAATTTGCTTAGAGCTTTCTTTGATCGCACATATCAAGATGTCTAGGACTTGGAGTTCAACATCCATTGAGCTCATTTAAAAAAAAAAATCTATTGAGCTTTAACTCATACTAGTAACCATGCATGTACGACAAGTACGCGCAACTTTTATATACGCACGTAAATGTACTCCATATTCAGTACATTGTATGGAAGCCACATATCTAAAAACCAAACAATATGTATAATGCACCAAACATCCAACAAACAAAATGAACATCGTATGCATATATGTGACAAGATAAGAAAAAAAAAATAGAGATGCAATTTGAATGTTAGTTTGTGTAACAATCAACTAAGCTGCAACTAAATAGGTTGTATTTTATTGCAAACTTTAATATATGTATCCTAGGCAACGAACTACAATGACTGTTCATCTATGATACATATGCATGCATATTTTAAACAAGCTTTAAATACAGGTGCCAAAAGAACCCATCTACCTTATTAAAGAACAAACAATCTCATGTCTAGGCATTTTTTATAAAGTTACAGTCTTGTAAGCATCTTTCACAAGGAGAATATTATGTTAAAGCCATCTGTTATGAGCACCCACCTGAAAATAAGATCATGTTCATTAGCCAACTGAGCTTTAGATGATTAAAATTGGTAGAATGTATTCTTATATAGTCATTGGAAAGTAAATTTCACTATCTTTGAAGCATTTCAGTGAGCATGTCATACACCGTAGATCATATAATTCTGACATCCATGCTCCACTTTGCATGCACAAGATTCTATTTCCAACATTGATTATAATATCTCCTTGTAAAAGGCACCCTGTCATTATTGATTAAGTGCATCACATGCACATAGTTTATGTAAACCCAGAGGACAAGGTCTATAAATTTAAGATGATGTGACTATGCAGCTCTAGTTTTCTCTACACATGTACTATTATGTGATCTAATAACAAGATGGAAAAAAAAGTAATTTGAACAAGTGTTATGTTTTTAAAAAAAAAATTTAACATAGAGGACATCTACCTTATCTAACAATGAATGACTCCTTATTAAAATTCTCAACAATTTTCAAAAATAAAAAGCAAACTAATTGAAAATAAATGTGTATCTCTATAGGAAATTAAAACAAACACATGGTGGGCTGTTCAAAAAGTTTCATCCGCGAGAAGCATTTTAACAAACATGTTCCCATCATGTTACTATTCATATCAAAGTTGACACAAGTTAGTGACAAAACAAATCTAGTATCATGCCCGTGTGGCAACAAAGAATTGTGAGCTCTTTGCTAGAGATGACTCTTAAGACAAATGATCTGAATATTTCATCAAACTTTGAAGAATCTAAGACATTCGAACCTTTTGCTTTCTAAATAATAACCAATCTTGGTAAATGTGACTTGAAGGCAAACCAAGTCTATGACGTTAAATGTTGCTGGTAGACTTCTCGAGCTCGCAATCATATTACATATTATGTTTAGAAGGAAGATTTTGCATACAAGAATCAAAGCCGTACTATATAATTATTGCAACTTAGGATAAGGAGTAATAGCTTGTTTGTTTGTAGCTTGCTATAAGTATGACAGCAAGAAAAGATGTACATTTTTCGTGACCGGAAGGACTAATATGTATTTTTATTGGACTTGAACAGGCAGAGGTTGAATTGCCAGCTTCAATGATTTTGTACAAAAAATCTAAAACACTACAAACTTGAAAAAATAATCCATTAGCATGTGTAACCCATTGCATCTGTAGTAGTGTTGGTCTCTAATACTCTGGAGGTTGAATTGCAAGGACGTGATGTATGAGCTATAACAGATTTACCTCAATCTTCAGAGTAACCAAACAATAGTTCAGCATGAACAACTCAACAAATTTACCTCATTTAACCTTCAGAGTAATCAACCATACCAATACCATGGACCAACAACTCATAGGGACACCAGTCACATACACAAAGTTATACATGTCTCAGATGTAAATACAACAATAGAACTAAAAGTAACCTCCGCATATATGGACGGACATCTAATTTGATCTGCAGAAACTGTACATAGGTTAGAACAAGATATTTGGTGTAATACAATATTCGCTCTAATCAATAGTTTAAGACTTTAGGCTCCTTATTAAGTAACAGTTTCAAATAAAAGAGTAACGGTTTTAAATAATATCCTGGTGTAAAATGCTAGATAAAGTTACCTGGTGAGTAAGAGCATAGGCCATGGCTCGCTCAAGATTAGCTACTGCTTCCTACCTCTTTAGAAGTTTTGCTTGGATGTCTTCCACAGACCCAATACTATCACACTAGCTATCTTGCAAATCGAGTAAGATGATGATGCAAGTTCAAAAATGAGGCCAATCACTTGATTGGCATGCCAATTATCCTAACAAAAAGCATTGTAGGTCTTTATAGTAGGCAAGCTACCAATTTCAGTCATCATGTTGAAAGCGATGTAGGCTTCCTGCATACCGAAAACATCACCAATAAAGCATTTCATTAGAAAGAGGATATCTTAGGGTCATGCTTTCAATATTTGGTTCATATGGTCGTATCCTGACCTCATACATAGCCGCATGGCCAAGAGCTTCAACCAGGACAGTGTAAGTCTTTGCAGTAGGCACCATTGCTTCTCTGGTCATATAATCAATAACTTCTCTTGCATCCTCATGGAGCCCACCACGACTGCATGCAGCCATGACACCTTCATAGGTCCCCATATCAGGCTCTACCCCTATCTGAAGCATATCATGGAAGAGTTCTGCCACCTCCTTGAAGAAGCCACCATCCCCGAATACAAGGAAAAGCACATTATATGTGGCCGTGTTTGGCAGTACAACCGCTCTCATATCACGGAAGGGCTCGCGCACACCATCAAATGACCCCTGCCTCCTGTAGAGGTCGAGCAGGACACGGTATGTGGCAGCCGTCGACACACAGCCATCAACCTGTATCTACTGCAGCACGGCTACCACTTCAGCCATGGCGCCGACATGTGTGTGTGCCTCCATGAGCCCTAGATACATGGAGGAATCCGGTGAGTGCCCTGTGGTAACCGTTTTAGAGAATAGTTCGACTACGCGGGATAGGTTACCGGCACTGGCAAAGGCATCCACATGTGACGATTAGATACATTGTTTGGAGAGACGCCAACCTCGAGCATGGTGCGAAGCAGCATTTCAGACTGATCGACGAGAGAGTGCATGGCGGTGGCGGCGAGGAGTGTGTTGTAGGTGATGAGGTAGGGGCGCACGGTGGAGGGCATGTCATGCCGCATCTCAACAAGGAGGCGAAGGAGCATGTCGAACAGTATGAGCGGGTTGGTGGCGCGGGCGCAGGCAGCAAGCATGGTGTTGTAGGTGGCGGTGGTGGGTGCGACCCCCGCGGCCTTCATCTGGCCGAGTAAGGCTCGGGCCTCCTCGTGCAGCGTGTTGCATGCGGGCTGTGATGAGGGAGGTGTTGGAGAGCATGGTGCGAGACTTGGCGGGGAGGTCATGGAAGACCTCGAGGCACTTCTCGAACAACGCGGGGCCTTGGTGCTCGAGCACGCCAATGATGATGGTATGGATGTGCTTGTCGGGGCGGCACCACGACTGGCACTGCATGTACTTGAAGAGCCGGAGCAAGCGCTGCCAGTCCCCGTGGTGGTGGGAGAACTCGCGGTACACCGCAGTGAAGTCTTGCAGCGTGAGCCGGTGTTGCGTTGTCTCGAGACAACACGCAATGGAGCCTCGCGACGGCAAGTTGCTCAATAGGTCGATCAGCAACTCCACCTCGTACGAGCTCCTGCCCCAACCCATCCACCGCAGTCGCAGGCACCAACTCATCCCTTCTCACGAAGGTGTACGGAGAAGCACACATCGCGGTAGACGCCCATATGCCAGAATAGCACCGCCGCGCTACCCACAGCCACCGCTCGGGCGCTGGCGCCCTGATCCACCCCATCGTTGTCGGATCCATCCGCCCCGCTCGCCGTCGTCCTGATCGAGTACCACCCCATCCGGATCTACGCCACCCCATCTCATACTGACCGTAGCGATATGTGATTGGAGGTGTACGGTGAAGCACACGCCGCGGTAGGCGCCCATCTGCCAGAATAATGCCGCTGGTGCCCTAATTCACCCCACCACTATCGGATCCATCCTCCCGCTTGCTGTCATCTCGATCGAGCGCCACCCTATCCAAATCCGCATCGCCCCGTCTCACGCCGGTCGTAGCGATATGTGATTGGAGGGAGAGAGTGAACGGGGAGGAGGAATGTCGGCCGGAGGAGGGCGTTGGTGTGGCAGCAGCACGAGGACCAAGCAAGCGTCGATTGGGTGGCGCCTCGAGCTCAACCGCGGATGGGTGGGGGTGGAGGGTGAGCATAGGGAAGCGGTGAGGAGGGGGCGAGCGTCGCAGTATAGGGGCAATGTGTGGGGGTGGGTTGCACTGATTCTGTTGTGGGCGGGTCAAGATAGAAAGATAGAAAAATAGACGCATTGCGGTTTAGGGGTGAGGGACCATTGGATTCCATTCGTAGGGGTTGGATGGGATGCTTGACATTAAACGCATTCGCGTCTTTATAGTTTAGATTAGTCAAATAACAATCGGTTACCTAATTTTAGGTTCAAAAGTGAATTCACACAATTCTTTCTAATTTTCAACCTTCTTGGTAATGCAGATCGTATATACTACACACTCAGTTAGTCATTCAGCAAAACAATAAGAACATCAATGCTTTCTCCAACAGAATTTGTTTTCGTGAGATTCATTTAATCCAAACTCCAAATTCGTTTAATCCAAATCTAGCACGGGCAGTTAAGTGAGTCTTTGGCTCCCCTCTCCTGCTACAACACAAAGCGGCGATCGAAAAGGCCATCTCGGCGAAGGAGCTCTCCAGCGTCGAGTTCTTTGGTTCCCCTCCCCTCCAGCGTCATCTACGGTGCTAGAGGGGGAGAGGAACCGAGTCTTGGTGGCTAGAGTGTAGATTAGTCTCTATTTTTAGCTAGATCTAGGATAGGTAGTTTAGGTTCCCTCCGGGGGATGAGGTCGTTGGAGTTTGGTTGTCTCATTCGGCCTTCTCCGGCGGTAATGTCACTGCTGACGCGAGATGTGGTTGGCTTCGACGCGGTCCTCTCCAGTAGGGTCGTGAGGTTAGTCTTTTCTTATTCCGACAGCAACCAAAAATCTTGGTCGCATATGGGTTTTTCCTAGTGTTTTACTCTTGCTTCCCCTGTGTTGGAATTTTGTTCCGGATCGCCGGCAGCGAGCTGATAGTTGCGGATGCGTCTCTGGGCCGGGTGGTGGCGCCAATCTCTCTTCCTCTATCTTCGCTGGCTAGCAGGTGGTCAATGTTCTTTCAGAGCACTAGATGCATCCAGGTGGATATTTGAGGTGTTGGTTCATGCGATGATTTTGAAGGTTTGGAGCCTCTTGTCGACTTGGGTAGGTGGATCAAGCTTTGGCTTGGGCGCCTTTGTGCGGCGACGGCAATTGGAGTTCGTGAAGAAGACGACCATACGGTGCTTCAATGTCTTCTTTTGTAATTATAGGGTCTTTCTTGCAAAATGTTCCTACCGGAGAATGGGTTGTAGTGGACCTTCATATAATTTTAACCTTTTCCAGGGTCTGGGTCTGTTCTGTAAAACCAAAGATGTAAGCACTATCCTTTTAAACTAATATAATCTTGACTTCCAGCCCCTTCAAAAAAATCCAAATCCGGACAAGCCCGGCCTTCTTGACAGTCCCGGTTCCCGGATCCAAAGCCGGGCTGTGCCGGTCACCACAACCCACAACCAATATGCAAGCGCCGCCTCACGTGCCGGTGCCGCCGGCCGGCTGACCCCAACGCCCCCGTCAGTCCCGGACGTTTCAGGTGACGGGTCGCATCCACCGTACACGCACGCGACCAACCCGATCCTGTCCGTTCGTTTAAAACCATCAACGTGACGCATTCACCGTCGGCGTACACCGTCCGTGTATGTGTGTAACGCGCCGGTGGCTGTTAGCTCACTTAAGACCAGGGTCACTGACATGGCGGGCAATCGTAGACGTTGGGCCCACCTATCATGGCTAATTTTGCGTGCGTTTTTGGTGGCGTCGTCTGGAAACCGATCTCCATTCCAGTGTCTTGCAGGTCAAGAGAGGGGCCGCTCGGTACGTTCGGATCTTCGGGCTGCACGTACGTAACACCCCCGGAATTCTCCCGCTAATCACCGAAACTGCCACGCTCCGCGCGGGGTAGTTTGGGGAATAGCGAAGTGGTGGGAGAACGGTGAATAGCTAAGCGTCCTCGAGGGCGGAACGGGTAGAGCGTAAAAGATGAAGCCACTATTTGGACCCCCAGTGCTGCTTCCCACGCCATTGCTGCCCTCTCTTCTCTTCTCTTCTCTTCCTCCTCCTTCACTTCCTCCCTCTGTTCTTCTCAGAATTTTCCTTGTGAATTTCCTGCCGGTTTCCGACTTTTTATGTGTTCCTTGTACTGAGACGTAGACGAGGGGGGAGAAGAGAGTGATTGGCGAGCGGTGGGAGAAGGAAGACGAGACGGCTGCGGCGGCCGACGGCCATTTTTGATGCGTGGCTCCGTCGAGGTCCACGCGATTGGCAGAGACGTCGCGTTGCCGAGCCCCCTGAGACTCAGATCCCCTCCGGCATTGGACATGATGAGGTAGCCGGCAGATCCCGGGCTCTCGCTTCTGTGTCTCTTGTTCTTCTGGTTCATCGTTTGTTCTATGGCTGTTCGCGTGCCAAATCGAAGTGTGCCCTGTTTTTCATCTTGTTTGCGTTTGTTTCTCCTTTGGTTTCTGGTTTCGGCTTCTATTCTGCTTCGGTTGGTTTCTGGTTTCGGCTTCTCTTCCGCTTCGGTTAGTGATGGATTTGGTTGGCTCGCCGCCGGCCGGAGCTGTCCGGCCTTGTCAAATTTCTGGCCTCTGTGTCTCTGCCTTGTTCATCCGCCTCATGTTTCCGCTCTCTGTCGTTTTGGTTTTTGGATTCCATGCTCTTGTTGCGGTTTAGTTGATCTGTACTCCTACATCTCCATGCCGGTTTCGCCAATTCGAGCGGCCGTGCCGACTCTCCTGACTCGATGTTCTTCATCTCCGCGTTTCGCAGGCTTCTGCTCGCAACAATCCAATGTTTTTTTTCTGGTCGTCTCCCAAATTCCTTGGTTTCCTCCGCTTTTCCGGTTGTTTCAGACTGGATAACAAACCATCTCTTGTTTGTTTCTTCGGATTTGCGCCCTTCTATTCACTTCTGGTGGAGACGACCACTCGTAGTTCACGCCACCGGAGTAACTTTTCTCTCTCTTTCGTGGTCGCCTTCTCTTCCTAGTTCCGATTTTGTTGTGTTCTCCCGTTCGCGCTCGCGTTACTTGGGTTTCAACGAGCTGTTCTTGTTACAATTTTGCGGTCTCGTTATGGTCTCTCGTTTTGGGTAATCGAACTTGCGAGGCGATCGATCTGTTTGATTCCTCCTTTCACCAGCCGCTCCAAGCGAGCAAGCGAATTGTTACTTGCATTTTGCAGTGGATTTCCTGGTCCGATCAAATCGCTAATACATGCCTCTTGATTCGATGCAGGTACCAAAGGCTCAGCCCGGACTGCCTCCCGCTCGGCAACGGCGGCGGCGCCGTTGCCCGGAAACCTGCGTCGAGATCCTCCTTCAAGGACGACGACGCCCCGGCCGTGGCCACGGACGGCTCACGCCTCGCCTCCTACCTCGCGGCCTCCCCGCTCGAGTCCAAGCCGCTTCGCGCACGCGCGCCGCCGCCTCTCGCATCGGCCGGCCGGAGCCCGGCGCGCGACCACGCGCACCACCACCCCTCCGACTCCTCCGACACTGCCTCCCCGAGCTCGACTGGCGCGAGCGGCGGCGGCGGCGGCGGCGGCGGCGACGTGCTGCTGCAGTGGGGGCACAACAAGCGGTCGCGCTGCCGGCGCGACTCGGCCGCCGCAGCGCCGTCAGCGCAGCGCCGGCAGCCCGGTGTCGGCGTGAAGATCCAACGGCGCGCGTCAGCGCCGGCAGAGAAGCTCATGCCGCCGCCGCCGCTCGCCGCCGGGTCGTACACGCGGGGGTCCAACCTGAGATCCGCCTCCTCCTTCCCGTCCCGGGCCTCGGCATCCGGAGACGCTCGCCACGGCAGCCACCACCCGCCCCACCACCGCAGGTAACGACCGACCGACGCGCCCTCCACTACGTCTCGCTTCGTATCTTGCGCGTTCTCCTCTTACCTCGGCAACATTTTTCTGTTTCCGCTTTTACCCCCGGCGGAAACTTCTCCCACGATCCCATCGCACGAGTCGTGGTTGCGCTCTTTGGGTGGGATCGTGCCTTCGCGGTGGTGTTATTTATTCGATTGGTTTTTTTGGTCCTCGGGTTCGGGTCTCTTTGGTTTTGGTGAGCTGCACCGCCGCATCTTTCAGCACCGTAAGGAGAGTTGGATGGAAGATTCCTTCTCCTCGTTTCCTCTCCTCGCATCATTTCCCTTTTGTTTTTTGAAATTTTTGAAGTAGGTTTGATCCCGGATATTTTAGTACTGATTTGATCCGGATCATTTCATCTTTTAGCTAATTTTCGTGGTATTTATTTGTTTTTATTAATTTTCTGGGGAAAGTAGTGCGCCTGGATCTGCGGTGGTGCGGTGAGGTGGTGGTAAGCTTACCCTCCTTGGATATTGGATATATGGCGAGAAAGCAGTAGCCGAATTTGTTACACATTTTTGCATGATGCATGGGTCCCCTATCAATATTTCCATATCCTCACAAATCATGGTTGTACTAGTTGTTTACAAGTGATTTCGGCTGATTGTTTTGGTTAAATTTGGTGGATTTTTCGGTATTGGGACGATGATGATGGTATGAATTGCACAAAATCAAGAGGGAAAGGTAGTAGTAGTAGTAACAGGTAGGGTGGATGGTTTATAAATATATGCACGTCTCAAACATCCCATCCATCCTTTCTAGGTAGGCATCAACAGCAAGAGCAGCAGCAGCTCTGCTTTGGTTTTTGCTTTTGCTCGTATTTCCATCCACTCCATCCTAGTACTAGAACCAATCCACCACCCTACCCACCGGGTACCCACCCTTCTTTCCCTCTACCCTTTGCCTCAACTTGCCAACCACCGCATCATCGCCACCACCACCACCGCAATCTCATCATCATCATTAAAATCCTGTTCTCCTTTCCTTTGGTGGCATGATCAGGTCCGTCGAGGAGCGATCGGGCGGCGGGCAGAAGCGGTCGTCGCCGGACAAGGCGCACAAGTCCGCCATGGACGCCATACTGCACATGGAGTCCAAGAACCACCACCACCACCACGACTCGCCGTTGACCGCCAACGGCGCTGTCGCCGGCGAGAAGCTGGGCGTGGAGCGGTTCGAGCTGCCGCGGATCTACATCTCGCTGTCGCGCAAGGAGAAGGAGGACGACTTCTTGGCCATGAAGGGCACCAAGCTGCCCCAGCGGCCCAAGAAGAGGGCCAAGCTTGTGGACAAGACCCTCCAAGTATGCCGCTGCAAACCACCTGAGCTTGATCAGATCCGATCCATTGCGATCTGTTTTGATCACAAAACTTACATGTGCTCGCTTGCTTTTTGTTGTGTTTTGTGTGTGTGCAGTATGTCTTCCCTGGGATGTGGCTGTCAGATTTGACGAAAGGCCGGTATGAGGTCCGGGAGAAGAAATGCGTGAAGAAGGTATAATGCCCCTTCGCGCTTGACGTTTTCAGTTCATGTAGCTTATTAGCGACAATAATCTTTTTTCAACTTTCTGTGTCGTGTGGCTGAAAGAAAATAAAAGAAAAGAAAAGAAACGAAGATGAAAATTGCTAAGAATTAGGGCATGGGGTTCGGTGCGAACAAATGCAAAATAAAGCCGAAAAGCGGGTGGAATTAGTTGCCCCTTTCTTTTCGGGCTGGGGCCCATGACCCCTCACGTGGGGCCCATGACCCCTCACGTGGGGCCCATGACCCGTGATGCTTCCTGTCCTTACTGACGACGGCACTAGTTTATTTGCTCTGGTTTTATTTCTGTGGAACAAGCGATCTGGCGTTGCCCTTAACCTGAGGAGTCTTCTGGGTTTAGCTTCACTTATCTAGTTATCCGTGATCCCATGTCTTCTTTGCCAAGCAAAGCAATACGCACGCAAGAACACTACGTACAAACAGTTCCTTGTGAACCACAAGTAAGAGAGAGGTCATAGGGAGAAGTTTGCTTCATGTAATCTGCTCGTATTGGGCCCAGCTGTCAGCTGATGGTTTATCATTGTTGGCAAAACAGGGTTCTCTGAGTTGGAGTCACTGCCACGTGGGTCCCTGGGAAAGGGTTAATATGGACACATGTATCTGTCGCTTGTTAGGACCACATGATAGGGGCCCGGATAGAGCTTGGAACCATAACCATCGAAAAAGGAAAAAGAATAGCTATCTTTGGATCAGCTTGTTTGTTCCCCGTTTTTATTCTCATGGGATGGGATTTTTCGCTCACCACGCTATGTAGTGTAAATGGCAAATGGCAACGTACGTATTCGTCAATAGCAAATGGCAAGGACCTGTTCGAATCTTGTAACGTGAACTCTGATTGTTTAGTTGAGCAATAAAAGTTGTAAACATCGAAGATGTGGTTAGGTCGTGCTGGGGGTGTTACAAAAAATAGAATACTACGTACGAACATGCACCTGACCAGAGCACCACTGACTTACAAAACCTACCAACTTATGTTTCTGCAATCTGCATAATCTCGGCATGCTCTAACTGAAAATCTCCGTGTATGTGGAATGCAGAAGCGAAGAGGGCTGAAAGGGATGGAGAGCATGGACAGCGACTCAGAGTGACGGTCAAGTGAGACGGCAAAAGTAGCAATAAGATGGAGATGCGGTCATGGGTGAAGAGGAAGAAGAAAGACCAGCAGCTATCCAACGGGAGAGGGCGGCCAGAAGCGGTTGTATTTTTGGGGTGAAAGGTTTCCCGTTGCGTTCTCTCTCCGCGAGGCCGTTTTCTTGTGAGCTGCGGCTGTTTGTTTGAACGTTCCGTGGTGACTTGTGCAGAGTTGTTCACCAATTCCCTCATCACGACCCATTCATCTATATCACACAGAGTCCGCCACCTCTGAAGGTTAAACCTAGGAGAAGAAAAGGTTTTTTATTAGATAGGAGAAGAGTAGAGGAAGAAAAGGTGATGTGAGAATCAACTTGTGTTTTAGAGTAGAAATCTGAAACTTGGAATGCGATTCCGTCGAGTTGGTCGTGACGCTGAACAAACTGAACGAGTAGATTCTTATTTTACTAAACGTGAAATGTGACTAGCAGCCGCCAGCAGAACCATTGCTGCGATCGGCTGGGCTTGCCTGAACGATATGGCCCTGGCCCATTAGTTGTGTGCAAATACTCTTGACTAGTGGAGAGGGACCGTTCCAGAGGCGACTCGAGCGAGCGACTCCGGAGGCAAATAAGACGACGCGGTGGGATCCTCGGCCGGCTCCCTCGTCTTGACGGCCAGCTGGCGTCGGAGGTTGAGGGTGGCTAGGTCTCTTTTATGGGTTAGTAGTTTGTAGTTTGTTTTCTTTCTAGGTTAGTTTAGTTTTTTTTTATTTAGTGAGGGATTCATTGATGCTTTTGTCCTCATTAGATCCTCAGCTGTAAAGGAATCTACGGGATTCTTTTGTTCTCTGATTCGCTAGTTTACCATGTTGGTTTTTAGTTGTATCATTGTTTCTACTTGTTTCAAAAGAGAGAGATGTATCATACCCCGTTTGATAGGGTTGTACGGTATGTTTATCATTTTAATAGCGCTTTGCGCTGTTCATGGTGGCTTAAAAAAGTTAATGGCCTTCATCGGCCCTACCTCATCGGTAGGGGAAGTATTGGCGTCGGCTTCTTCGGTCCAGCTTGGAAGCAGCATTCGGAGTAGCTTAGGGGTGTTAGTGTCCGGAACCTGTGGTTGTTTTGCTTTTTATTTTGCAGGTTTCTAGATATACTGTGTTTGTGCTTAATCGAATAAAATCATCCCTTCTTAAAAAAAAGACTAGGGATAGCAACCTGAACATGTGGGTACCATGCTTGATAGGCGCGAGTATGGGTTTGTGTTTTTGCTTACATGCATAGACCCATAAAATAGTGGGTTAGACACCGATTTTATAATCTGCTCACGGCTATTCACGGATCTATTCGATAAACAATATTGGTCTAATACTCCCTAACCTAGCCCATTTATCTGGCTTTTCTTCAATAACACCCTCTGGTTGTGCTGCATAGCCTTTCTTTTACACAGTTAGGTTGGATTAGGCTTGGTGTTGGTGAACGAGACGTGCCTTGCCCAGTTGCTCGTACCTCACCGTGCTAGTTATTGGTCCAGGAGCCTTCCATGCCTTCGCCAATGCCTCCCCTCCCCCTTCCCATGGTGTCTAGGGATCTCCGTAGGCTGCTCGACGGTGCCTGTCAGAGGCGGTGTTCCTCTTCCCACCTTTGAAGCTCCTCAACCTGCCGTTTGTATTTCTATTCTCGTCGCTGACGTTACTTATGATGCACCTGATATGTCTCCTACCTCTGTCGTGTTTCCTCCATCCCGAGTTTGTACATCTCTTTGATTTCGGCCTCTCTAATCCATCCCTAATTGTACGACGACCTTACCATATCGATCCATTGCTTGAAGAAATAAAGCTATCTTTGATAAATCTGGTGTAAGGACTCTAGTTCAGAATATGAAATTAGAAGGTGCGAAAAAGTGGGAATGGGAACATACTATGTAATTAGGGTCTATTCTAGGACACTGGAAGAACCTCTGGCCAAATGTCTCTATATCGAATGACATTGCCATCTGAGCTCAGTTACCACACCAGCACAACGAACGCTCATGCCAATGTGGCACTCCAAGGGATTATTTCTCCATGAATGCATGGTACTCTAGTAAGATGTGGCAACCCAATTTCGCATTAGTAATTTAATAGTGAGTAAAATAAATAACAAAAATATTAATGAAGCAATCATACGGAAGTAGTTAAATAGGACTTAGAATTAATTTAAGGTCATCTAAACATATAAGAGCTCAGGCTCAAGTCAATATCTTTTTGTGTTTTCTCGCCCCATTTTTATTTTTCCTTTGGGCCGAGCCCACTCTTTCTCCCCGTCTTTCCTTTCTTCTTTTTAATTTAGATAGGATGGTTGTTTGAAGTCCTCAGTCGCGATGCTAGTGGAGGACTGAAGATGAAAAAAATTAAATAAATCGGATGTACGATACAAACAAAGTAGGATAATATATGTAAAATATCTGATACAAAGTAATCCTAAATTCATCACTGCTTAGGGACGATCCCTCTAAGCGTCTCAGGTCTCGACGCCTTACGGTCATATGCTCTCACGTGGTCCGCTGAGTTCTGACTGAAATCCTGACAAGTCTACCCCATTCGGATCATAAACTATATCTAATTCTCCGAAAAAAATCTTAAAATCCAACTTGTTTGACATACCTATTCACGATCGAAAAAACCCCATTATTTCAGCCTATAACAACTAAATCCATAAAATAATACTGAACTCTAAAATATTGTAATAGTACTTAGATCTAAAATAACAGTACATAAAAGCATATTTCTGCAAATTTCTAAATCAGGTGTATATTTCTATAAGTTTTTAAATTAAAATATATATAAATAAATAGGTAAAAATCTAAAATTAGACAACATACCTGAGTGTATTTGTTAAAATAGACAACATGTAGTCGTATTTATTAATTTAGCATCTGTATCCGACACACGGTGTACCGAAAATATTTTCGATACACCGTGTACCAAAAAGCTATTTTCAGCACACGGTGTGCCAAATACGACACTGTTGCCTGTATGCGGCACATCGTGTGCCGAAAATGGACTGTATTCGGCACACGGTGTGCCGAAAATGACTTTTTTTTGGTACACGGTCATGTTGTTACCGAAAAAGTATTTTTCGGCACACGGTGTGCCTAATATGGTGCCGAATACGGCACTGTTGTCCATATTAGACACACCGTGTGTCGAATACAGTATATTTTTGGCACACGATGTGTTAAATACGGGCAACAGTGCCGTATTCGGTACACCATGTACCGAAAATAATTTTTTCGGTACACGATGTACCGAAAATCTATTTTCGATACACCGTGTGCCGAATACAGATGTTAAATTAATAAATACGACTATATATTGTCTATTTCGGCAAAAATATTCATATATATATTGTCTAATTTTAGATTTTTGCCAAATAAATAAAGTTGGTACTATGCTACTTGTGACTTACGAGTTCCGACTGAATAAAAAATGCCAAACGCTTGCCGTGACCTCGTGGTGGCTGAGATCTCGATGAGCCTGACTAGATAAGTGAAATTGGATCATTGGATGCGGGGTTTATTCTAGGATCTTGACCTGGATGGATGATACCGACCCTGCGGTGAGTCTAATGATACCGGGAAGTCTTCCATGGAAGGCGAGGAAGGCAACGACAGCGATTGGGAGTCTTATGGCACAAGGCCAAATTGCTCCCCGTCTGTCTCTCTCTTTGGAAGCTGTAAGCCTGTAACTGGTGCAATCAGGCGGGAGACGGGGAACAACGGAGCAGGCGTCGATTAAACAAGTGAGCTAGTTTTCCCCCCAACTTGTTCCATCTTTCTTCCTCCAAATTACAGTACGGTGCTAGTGAGGAAGAGGTGTCCCCAAACCAGAGAACAGCCCTATGATCATATCTGCCTGTGGGCGAGCTTGGAAGTGCTCTAGCCCGTGGCTCCCTGGCTGTACAACTACAACCCGGATCTCCTGACGTAAAATGTTACGGTGACTTCATCGCTCACGTATGAGTCCAGCTCTATATGTTAGCGACGCGTGCGAAGTCAGGAATTCTCGTCCCAGCCCCCGCACCCTGTGCCTGATTCGTGGGCGCAGCGGGTCAGGCTCCTGTGCTAAGCAGGTGACGCATCGTCGGTAGAGGAAGCGTCGGCGCATCAGAAGAAAAGTCTCGGCCGCACGTTCACCTCAGCTAATCCGAAGCAGTGGATCCGCGCGTGTGCTGGGTCGTCTCCGAAGCTGCTTTGCTTAAGCCTCCGGGCGAAGTGCGCATGCGGCGTGCACGCAAAGGATGGCGACATGCGGCCTAGCTAGTTTCGCCTTCACTCGTCCTGCAGCCTACAAGAAGGCCCGTCATTCGCGTCCGGTCTCCGGTGCTCGATGATTTGCGACCCTTTCGAGTCGATTCGACGGGCCCGTGAAGTCGATTGATCTCGTCTTTTGGTTTCAATCTGCTGGATCGAGCAGGAAATCGCCACGAAAAAAAAAAAGAGTGTTTGCAGCAGCTGCACATACGAGCGGTGAGCCGTGAGCGCTAGTATATCAGGCGCATCTGCGGCAGGGAAGAAGAATACTAGCTAGCCCGACACGGGACGAGGCAGGCAGCAAGCGGCAATGCGGCGGCGTGATGCATGCGTGGTGGCTTTCATCTGTTCGTCCAGACTATAGCAAAGCATGGACGGACCAAGCCGGCGATGACGAAAGTTACAAGGTGCGAGTATCATTCAGAGGACGCAAATAGAATCAGCTCCGTACGACCTAACTTTGGTGCTAGTTAACCCTTGTGTCAACCTTCCTTTTAGAGAATGCTCCTGTTACCCAACAACTCCATTTCTTAAAAAAAAAAAAATGGTTTCTTGGGGCCGTCAGCTTATCGTCATGCTCTGGTTGGGATTTTTCTCTGCAACTCTAACGGTTGTTGCGAGTGATGGATACTGGAAGAAGCAGTGGGACTTTGTTAAAGCGGGGAGGGTATCTAAACTTGCCGGCTTTTGAAAATAGTAAGCGTAATTAATAATATTGTGATGGATTCAAATACATGAAATCAATAACATTACAACGAGAGTCAAAATTTTGAACAAACTATAGTGTATAAGTTTACGATAACTTATTATATAAATGGTGTGGCTCCACCAAGTTAAAAAATTGTATTAACACCTATGAATGCTCACATTTCTAGATAAGTCTAAGCATGATGTTAAGGCATTTTCAAACAACACGACACATCATAAATTTTCAAAAATGAAAAAGAGCTAGCGTAAATCTAATGGACGCAAGCAATGCTGCTCAAAATAAATTGGAGAAAACAAATCACACCTTTATTTGCTGTCTCAGTGCATTGACAGTGAGCTGACTGAACACGAGACACATTGCTTATGACCGCATGTAGTAGCGGATGAAGTCATTGCTCCTGGTTGACATAAAGAACACCAATATCATGAACAGATCATCACACCTATCATTCAGTTTTTTTTCTAATTACATGTGTTCAGGGTAAACATAATTTCTTAAAAAGTGCTGCAAGTGCAACCACATTCAAAGTATCATTCTCTACAATTAAAGCACTTCATCAAACATATTTTGGGCAAGTTAGTGTGCTAGTGGCTAGTGCATTGCACAAACCTGCAGCTTTGACCAAACAATTCCAAGAAAATACGCACAAACCTGAAGCCATATAGATACATAAACCTATATCTGAAAAGTAGTACATAATAGAACCCAAGGTACAAAGGCTGAAGGGAATAAACTAAACCATTGTCTTCTTAATTTAGATTAGCTACGATGGTACCTTAAATTGACATAGATTTATCATATCCTCCATGAATTCGAGGTGTGTCAGCATAATTATCACCTGTATTAACATCAGTCATCGCTTGATGATAAAAGAGAAAATAAATTGGAGGGATAGGGATATATATGTGTACCCAAATTTCATCTTGGACACTGTAGGCTCCACTGCTATGTAGCTGCGGTGTGCAACAGTTGTTGGATGCGGCATTTCACCAAGCAGTAGAGGGCATTCTCAGAAATCAACTTAGTACAAATTGAGTTAGGTAGATCTACATACATCTTGGAAAATAAATCCAACGAGCATATATTAAACCATCTCAAGAAAAATAAATTCAAAAGAAATACTGTATGATATCTAGAGAGAGAGAGAGAGAGAAATAAATAACAAACCAAATCCCTGAGAAGAAATCTTGCAGTGTCCACTGGCCGTGCGCCATTTTAGTTTTCCACCCGCGTATGGGAGCGTGACGGGAATGGGTGCCTGTCTAGTGAGCGCTAGGGCAAGAGACAACGGGCTGCGGTCTGCAGACGCCGTGAGGAGTGTTCATGCCACCGTATGATGCCCACCATTTGCTTCGTAGATTGCTCAAGGTGGGACGCGAAGGCCGGCATGGAAGACGTGGCGTTGAGAGGTGCCCACACGCTGATCCGCGGAGGTGGCAATAAGCCATACACGAAGGTGCTCGACATTAAGTAGGTGGGCGTGAGCAGATCTTGGAGGTGGCCGGCATTGAGTAGGTTGCAATGAGTTGATCCAAGGAGGCGGTCGGGGATGATTCGTTGTACTCACCTTTGAACTTCACCTCCGTGTCGTCCCCTTCATCGGCGGGGTGCACGGTGGCGATATGAGCGTCAACCTCTCAGTCGTGGCCGCCTCATCGCTTGTCGAGATCCGAGGCATCGTGCGGCGGCTCAAAGCGATTGTCACAAGTGAACTGTGCGTCGATTGAAATGAAAAGAGATGAATTAACAGATAGAAGGAAACATATAGTATGAAATGCAAATAATAAGTGGTTGATAGTATTTTTGCAAGAAAAATAAGGCTCAACTTTATACAGTAGCCGTTTAATCAACGTGGGTAGACAGTGAAGATCGTCCTAATCTATCATAGCTGGTAAATTATATAAGAGTATAGACCACTAACTCTCCTCGTTTCCGGTACTCGTCTTTCATTTGCATACGCCTTCCACTTTCCTTCATCGCTCTTGAACCTGCCCATGGCAACAATCAGTACTCCTCTGCTCTTGGTTTCCTGATGAGGTTGATCTAGAAGAGATCCCCATGCTGTGACTATAGATCTTGGTTTACAGGGTTTCAGCTTTCAGTTTTGCCTTAGATCTAGTATTTATAAGTTAATATATAGTGGTTTAAGTATTTATTTTCAATTTAAAATGTAAATAATATGGTTCACTTAAACATCTCTAGTATACCCTCAACTTCAGTTTTATAATTTTTTACAACTAGAAATACTTTGTTTTAAAAATTCTTAAAGCAAGCTCTGTCAAATATAGGTAGCCGAGGAGGGGACAAGGGCACGTGCCCCTCTTGGCAATTGGCATGATCTCGCAGGGAAGGCGAGTGCGGACATCCGGTGGTTTGTCCACAAGCCACGCTGCCTGAGTTGCTGCCTGTTACTTCCAATCATTGGACTTGCGCGACTCTGAAGCACCCAAACTGAGCAGCATATCAGAAACGCCGCAAGTCTAATCGCCCCGTCGAATGCGTCCCCGCAAGAACCGTGTGCATCGCCGCTGCTTCCGTGCCTCGTCGTCTCCTGGTACCGATGCATTTTGAAGCGTTGAACCATTCTCCGTTTTTGTTTTCAGGATTGAAGAGAAACAGAGCACAAAGCACACTTACGAGACTAGTGAAGTGTTAACACCCCTTATCCTGGGGTTAAACTCAGGATAAGTCTCACAATCATAGTGCATGAGCCTGCACTTAGTATTGTTCTTTGTTTTCCCTAGAGCAATTTTGGCGCAATGATGAATGAAAAGGGCCGTGGAAGCACACAGAAAATGCACAGCCAAATTTCCACGACTTGGATCCATGGAGGTGCTTCAGTTCTAGCGGAAGAGCCTAGGAACAGATCGCCGTGGGATCTTGCCTTCAAGCTTCAATCTTCTGTACGCTTCCCTGATGTGGCAAGGCCTAATGGGTCCAGAATCCTTTCTCTCAGTCATAACTATTCTGGCTGCAATACACACAATCGAATTGTTAAACAACACAACGACCAAGGATGCCAGCCTGGCAAATTTTATTAACAAAGAGCTGGTGGTTCATATTGGGCAGCAGAAATGGACTTTTGGACAGGTAAAACTACAGAAGCCAAACTAAAAACATAAAAAATGGCCTAATAAGAACAAATTTGGACACTTTGGCTGTCATGCTCACATAAAAACAAAATATCTCATAGATTGACACCATAGCTGATAGAATTCCAAAGGAACAGGGTAAACAATAGAACTACTCTGAACTTGCCTGTTTCAATCAGTTCGCCAACAAACATTTTTGCTATTCCTGATACCACGATTGACGTTGGGATAGAAATCTTTTGACTTCCCGTGATGCCCACTAATAACTGCAAGTAAACACAATGGATCAACTCTTGAAATCTGGCCACAGACCAATTTGAATAACCAGAGAACAAACACATGAAAACACTTGTCCAGTTATCCCTGCAACTTATCCTTATTTACTCATTACTGCAAGAAGATAAAATGAACTCTTGAGAGGATGTTACCATACACCTTCTACCCTGCCCATAAATTCCTATGATAAAAAAATTACAAGCTTTTTAAAATTTTCAAAAAAAAGCAAGCATGACGACAAAATCAAGCTCTCATCCAAGAAGATTAAGCATGATGACAGAATCAAGTTCTCATCCAACAAGAGTAAGCATGACGGCAAAATCAAGTTCTCATTCAAGAAGAGTAGGCATGACGACAAAATCAAGTTCTCATTCAAGAAGAGTAAGCATGATGACAAAATCAAGTTCCCAAACTATGAACAAACAACTACAGGTGACATTCTTATCTACACACTTTCGAGAAATAAAGACATGTAACATATAGTGCCATCTAGGCATGCTTCATACAAGACATCTAGCCAAGATTTTTTCTCCTAGCAGAGCAAAAGGAGATATTTTCTTTAGTAGTCTGTCACTGTAAGAACTAAGATTCCGCAACAAGATATTAATGTGCATAGTACACTCAAGACCAAGAAGATAAAATATCCACATTACATGCACATATTCACTTACAAATTGAAAAAAATGAGGCAATTGAGATAAATATGAAATATGGATGATGCATCATATCAGATTATTAATATTATATGAATAAGTTAAATTTAATGCAAATGATGAGGTCATACCCTTTTCATGTTAGATTTCTGGAATCCAGATCTCCGAAATGACTCATATCGGTTCATCTGTTGTTCTGTAAATTGGGACAGTATAGCACTGACAAGTGACAAAGGAGACGGTCAGAATTTACAAACAATTTCTGTAATGGAATATAAGTCCTTTATCTAAGGTAATATAAATCCTCGCACAGAAAAAAGAAAAGAAAACAAAATGTATGTGTCACTTAGCAAATAATTCAGAATTAACTTCATTTTCCATTTTCCAATTCGTGGATCATCAGTGAAACAAGTTTATTTTGGGCATGTTTGGCAAGCGATGGGAAGAGGCATGTTAATTAGAGGTGGGAGCTGACAGAGCGAATTAATACATGAGCTGGACTTTTAGTCTCAATCCCTTATTTGGCTTGTGATGGGAATTAAGAGAGGGAGTTTAAGAGTGGATTCTTATCCACCGTTTGGTGTGTGGGTTTGGGGGTGGGAAATTGTAACTTAAGTCATGATGAACGGTGGAGATGCATCCATCTTCCACTAACAAAACAATTACCACCCCTCCGCCTATTTAAAATGGTGGGGGTCGGCCTCTCAAATTCCCTTTCTCGTACCATTGAATTTCCCATGCCCGCTAATCAATCAAGAGATTATAAAGCCTCCACCTCTAAACTCACATTCCCTCTTATCAATTCCCTCCAACCAAACACACATTTGAAAGACTGAATATACAAAATTTGAGGGTGAATTACGCTAAAAAGTACTAAATTCGGCCAAGCATCTGGATTCAATAGACAACAATTTACACTATTATTGTAACCGGTGTATATACCATCAGCATAGGCAGAATTAGGGTTCGCTGATCCACAAATGCATAACTATTTGTCAGAAAAATCAACTAGGAATATGAAATATCGACGAATCTGAACCACGAGTAAGCCAGGCAACAGAAAAAGGAACAATCGGGCACTAACTTCATCTTGGCTAGCTTGTCGGGGTCGCCAGTGCTGGAGGGAAGCTTCTCGAGGTCGACCTCCATGTGGTCATCCTCCTCGTCGTCATCGTCCTGCTCCTTCTGCACCCGCCCCTTGGCCCTGGCAGCGGCCGCAGCGAGCGACGCCTGGGGCGCGGCCACAGACAAAGGCCGCTGCGGCGGCAGGGCTCGCGGGCCGCTGCCGTCGTAGTCGTCGGCGTCCGCGGGTCCCGCGGCAGAGGCGTCCTCGTCGGGCGGCGCAGGGGACTCCGGCGGCGAGTCCTGCTCCTCGACGGCCGCCTCGAAGGGGTCCTTCATGGCGGACGCGCGGTGGGGGTGGATGCGCGAGATGGGTCGCGTTTCGCGAGAGACCGGCGCACGGAGATGGGGAAAAGGAAGAGAAGTAAATTTTATATGATTTTTACAGACTTTCTTATAAAAGATTTTTCGTAAGATTTTAATTTATATATATATCTTCTGATCCAATAGCTAGACCGAAAATAAAAGATAAAAAAGATACGTATTGTTATAAAAAAGTCTTTTATAGAAGATATAAAATTTATTTGCAAAAGAAACAGAGGCGGAAACGGCTTGAGAGGATTTTTTTCTCAGCACAGGGTGTAAGTGTAATATTTAAACAAACGTTATACTCTATCTCACATATACTAAGATCTATAACCTATACTTAGGATTATAAACCTTCGACTCCAATAGCGACGGGCTGGAGAGGACTTTGGATTCGCGAGGCCGGTGCTGGCCCTTTTCTGGGTCGGTAAGTGCGGCGCCGAGTGGTGTGGGTTGGGACTTGAGGAAGCCCGCCGTGCAGTGGGCGTGGCACGAGTTTGTCGCGCACTGGCTCGCTCGGCTCGGGCGCGGGCTGAGGCGCGGCACGCTGGTGGGCCGACGTGCGTGTACGGGCTGAATCGTGCGTGCCGCGGACGATCACGGCGGCTGGACCACCATGCTTACCTCCGTCCGGTCCGCGGATCACACGATCGAACCTGAGGAGGTTAACCGCGAACGAAAGAATTGATCTCACTGCATCGAAGTGAAGTAGTACTAGAACTTGGGCCATTAGCTAGAGGTACCTCGTAAAAATTGCTACTTTTTAAAGGGCGGAAATCGCTATGTACTTGCTTCTTCCTGCCGAATGCGCTTGCAGATGATTAATTGGTCGAGTCTGCATCCTCTATTGAGGACTTTTACGGTACACTTAAATAAGTGCATGTCGTTTATTTTCTTTATCCGGTGGTTTAGATTAGCTTAATGATACTCTATCGTCCATCAGTATCATGGGTATCATTAAAGAGTATTATAGGTATCATAAGGGTAGGATTGAAAAAAAAAACCATAATAAACTTGTAAATTATATGTTTAATTAGGGAAAATCAAAATGTTAGTTTATTCTTCGGATAAGCTTTCACTTATTCTGTTCATTTCATTTATTAGGGTTTCCAGCTTCCGTCGATCGGTCGATGATAGATGGCGAAGGTCCGAAGTTCGGTTAGTCAATGACGTAATTACCCCTAAGGGTATCAAGATAATTACAATAATACCTACTAAAATGGACGGTTGGATCATAACAATGATACTCTTCATCATCTAGTATCATGGTGTACTGTAAAGGTTCTTCACTAATAACCGCAGTTGGAACATTTGCAATCCCATTCTATTTCGTAGTATCTAGCTCGCTCAGTGACGATGTTTTGTAATATAGTCTCCAGGGCAACCAAGAACCCGCGTCCACATGCTAAGATATCACTAATCCATACTGCGTGACCAATCTATCTATTCCTACCACTCCATGTGCCCACAAAATCCTAGCTAGGCTCAAATTCAGTGTGCCATCCTATCCCCCGTGTCGATCATTCGCCATAGTTCGGAGGCCGTGGTGATCGAGAGACTGTACCACTACGTTCTTGTGCTCAACATCGTGATTTGGTTTTCTTTTCATTGCGGGCGCATCGGACTAACGCGTGCAACACAGCTAATCCTATCCTCACTGGAATTTAGGATAGGATTTGCCCCCAGCTTTCGTACAATTCGTATCACATGTAGTGGAGGCTTTGTTTAGTTAATCCCTAGTCCCAGCGCATAGGATTCTCGCTTGTCTTTGACCCCCTCTTTGCATCGCCAAGCTGATCAAGATTAGATTATTCTTCATACAACAACAGATCACATAATTTAGCGACCCAAATTAAATTAGGTGTCATCTGCAGACAACACAAGGGTCCTTTTGGCGCCGATCTCTCTCTCTCTCTCTCTCTCTCTCTCTCTCTCTCTCTCTCTCTCTCTCTCTCTCTCATAACATAAACATATGGAGTATGTAACAATACACCGTCGTCATCGTGTTCGCCTCTTCCCCATGTCGATGAGAGTAGTGAATATTCGGCTGTTTCTCTGACCAACAACTCCCACCATGATTGCTGTGCTTATTCCTCCAATCGTTGCAACGCTCATCTCGCTTTCGCTTAAAAGAGATGCTGCCCGGCCCAGTTGCTGTGTTGTTTGCGCAATTAGACCACGACATGTATCGTTGAGCCGGGTAACGCGCCAGTATTATACACTAGAGATCGAGTAGAGACCGTATCTGCTATCGAGGGATCGTATCGTACCTGCAACTGCAAGAGCTGAAGCAAAAGCGAGAGCCCGGTATGGCTTCATCTGGCCAGTGATGTGTCGAGCTCTCGCTCGTGCTGATGTTCCAAGATGACACGGGCACTCGCCGCTCTATCTATACGATGCATATGGAAAGCCCTTTCTTTTCATAAAGACTTGTCGACAAGTTTTAGCCTTTTGTTCTCGCCCATTGTGGTGCAATTCTGCTCTGTTTCCCTCGTGCCATTCCCATGACAACGATCGAGCATTGCTATATCCTTTTCCCCTTGTGCGATTCTCCGGTGGCCATTATGAGCTGTTTGTGTACTTTGTGCTATGTCTACCTATGCATTTTTCAGCTTCATGCATAGACCATATATATATGGCTACATATAATATATTCATGTTCCGATCTTCACCTATTTAAACATTTTCCGGGAAAGATAAAGAATGGCATAAGACATGCTTAGTGCTTACCATGGTCCGTGTAAGTGCATTGACAGCTGGCTCGATCAATGGCCATATATACTTAGATCCTTTTCAGGGTGAAACAATACTCTTTTAGACATCAAATTGACTAAACAATGTTCCGTTCGTTCCTAAACTTTACCTGTCAGTAACTTTTATAAAGCGTTTTTTTTTCTTTTTTCAATATAGCAAGCTGCAGAAGGAGATCGAATCCAGATCGCCGGCTTAGGAGGGAGCCCAAGGAACCACTACGGCTCAGCTCCCTCCACTTTTATAAGACCTATTTGATTTTAAAAACTTAATTTTTGTAAGTTCTGATGAACAATTAGCCAAGTTATATACAAAGTTTAGTGTACAAATTAAAGTTGTATTAATAAATTTGTATTTTCAATGTTTTTAATATGATGTTGATTTTATAGCAATTGACAACATATTACAAGAGAAATAAAATATCAAAATATACTTTTGTAGATTTTTTATACCAAAATACGCCCTACGACAATAATGGAAGGAGGGAGTAGCAGTGAAGTTCAGTAAACATCGACTTTTCAAAAAAATAAATAAATCAGTAAACAGTTGAGAACATCGCATAGCCAGGTTGTCAAAACTGAAAACATAAGCCCTCCAATGCGTCTGGAGAATCTTCATCACTAAAACCCTAAGTTGGCTGCCGATCGATGAGCCTCCATTATTGTGCAAAAGCTAGCTTGGGGAAGAGAATGTCGCTTTTGTCTAGTTGACACTAAAATTACTGTGCCAATCTGTGCAGATATCGTAGGGACTGCATTGCGGATCGAGAAGCATACTTATAGTGGTGCATGTTCCATGCAACAATTACTATTGCCACCTGCATGCAATCAGCCCCACGAACCAAATTAAGAAGCAACCGAGAGAAGCATACGATCAGTACTCGGTTAGCTTCTTCTTCTTTCTCTCATTGTTTAACTCTGGCGTGCAACGTAACGAGCCTAGCAATATATGGACGAGTTTGGTTAGCAGGACGAGTTGATCAGCCACAGAAAAGCCAAGGCAGGTGAGATCTCGCGCGACGCTCACGGTGGTTGATCGAAACTTCTATGCAATGTGGGGCTGTAGTTGCGTGAGCCGCCTGTCCTATCAGCAGGGAAATTGCACGTGATTAGGGCTGTCAAAAAAACTCGAGACTCATGAGCTACTCGAACTTAGCTCGCTAAAAGTTCCATTTGAGATGGGCTTATCTGAGATGTGATCTAAGCTCGAGCCTGGCTTGAAGCTCGCAAGTCTAGATGTGTCGAACTTGAGCTATTCGTTAAGGCTCGACTACTATAAGGCCTCAATTATTTTTCACTTCGTGCCTAGCCTAAAATCGAACCCTAGAGCAGGAGTCCTCTGTTGCTGTAGAGTGAACCTGTGATGCTACATGTCCCTTGAGGCACCCCCATTCTAACCCCATCGCTATCAATAGTCCAACACCACCCCAACCACTACCAACCTGGTCCGACCCCAGATCTGGTACATGATTGCCCTCGATTTGGTGTACTTGATCTGGTCTAGTGGTGGAGATATGTCACACTTAAGCTCACATCTGGGAGATTCCACCAAGGCGAGATCCTAGTCGCGGATCACGACTGCCACATGTAGGTGCTGGTGGTGTCCATGGAGGACTTGAAGGAGGCAAGGCAAATAGCGGCGGTGAAGGGGTAGGGGTAGGGCAGGGTGTTCCCAACAACGGCGGCGGCGCAGGGTGTCTCCGATGGTGGCGACGACATAGGGCATGATAGGGTGTTCCTAACGGCGACGACGGATGCTCAAGGGGTTCCTGGGGTTTCTCATGCTCGGTGTTGGGTTTATGCTCGGCATGTGTACTGTGTTATTTGTAAACGAGCTCATTTGAACAGAACTCAAGCCTTTGCGAGCTTTACTCAATCCGAGCTCGAGCTCGTTTGCAAGCTCGGCCTAATCATATGCTCGGAACAAGCTCGGCTCGAATTCTTATCGAGCTCGAGCTTAAGGTGCTAGGCTCGCTCGAGCTCGGCTAGGCTCGCTCGAGCTCGGCTCGTTGACAGCCATATACACGGTTGATTCACTATTTCGGCTACCTCATCGCCACATCACCATGCACTAGCTAGAAATATCAAATATCAAGTTGCTGACGAATCAATAATGTCATCAAATTTGTTGTATATGCTCTGTGTAGGTGTTAAGACTGAGTATTAGACTACAGCCAAGGCATGTCGTCGTTCATAAGGATCTAGTTTGTAGGGTAGCTTCTTTGTGTACATTGTGCAATTTAAGTTTATATAACTTGCATTGCAGTGAGTAGCTGATTAGACTTACTAGCTTACAAGATTAATCCAAAAACATGCAAGCTTGAGCTACTATATATGCTCCAATCAACTCACTCAAAAACCTAAGTGATAGACTAAGTGATGGGAAATGCAAACTCAGGTATCAGCTGTAATTTTTTTTATTGTGTTTGCTAAGATTCAAACTCGAAACCTCTGTCTCTAATCCCTGATTGAGCTACTATACACCAATCAATCTAAAAGTCTAAGCTGATGAGAAAAGACGAATAATTCAACACAAACTTCCCTTGCCAAAAGAAAAGGAAACAATGCAAGCTTGCTGGACAGGTTTTTATGAACATGCTAGCGAAACAAAACCTAAAACCTTTTGGGCGAGACTTGATCTAAAGTCACAATCACCTAAGCATCATCACTTGTAGAGTATTTGTAGAAAAAATTAATACGTACACCTTTCCTTGCGCTCTTTGATGAGCAGGACGTTGCTTTGTCGTATGGATTTGTTCGTGCTTCGCGATCATCCGGTTGACTTCCTTGGTAGGTTAACATCCATTCAACCGCGCGCGCTAAGGGATTTGAGAGATTCGACAGTGACGAGAGAGAGGAGGAAGATGGCAACACACACAGGGGCCCATGCTTCCATCTGATCAAGGCATAAGCGAGAAAAAAAAAAATACAGGCACAGCATCAGTATTATGATAGGGCTTGTCACAGTTGTCCAAGTTGGCACATGTTGAATTTTAATTTTCCCACATATGACATTGGACTTTTAGGGGTACAATTAACCTAAGTTTTTTTGGCTTAAAATTCTGAAAGAATAGAAAATTGTAGAAGAATAACTTTTCGAATTTTTTAGAACATTCCCACTGAAATTTGGTCAGAACAAGGGCATGAGCTTTTTTTTTCCTTCTTCAGGTTAAGCACTTCATATGCAATATCTGACGAGTAGCATCTAGGATACTATGGTTGTGGTATTGCATCGTCAGATCTTCATTGTCACCCACGCTTGAAAGAGACCCCGTTGGAGCGCGGATGATTAACGGCTTCTCTTTGGTCGTCGAGATCAAGAATAAGTAGCAATATATATTGGAAAAAAGAATGAGACTATAGGAGCTAGGTAAAATGAAAAGATAATGTAATTTGTGTTTGATTGATTGGATTATGATTCTCTCAATCGGCCAGGACCCTCTCATATTTAAAAGACGGCATGTCTTAGCCCTATAATATCAGGACTTCTAATTTAAACTGAACACTACTACAAAGCACCACATATGTAGCACCTCATTAGTGCCGGTTCAATAATAACCGTGACTAAAGACGTATCAGTGCTGGCTCTTAAACTCCCGCACGCAAACAACGACTGAGGTACTTAGAACCAGCACTGATAGTTACTATCAGTATCAGTTTCATATACCAACCGACATTGAAGCATAGCCAGACCCAAAATTTTTATTGAATGTGATTTTGGCTGTGATCATCAGTGCCGGTTATAGCCTTAACCAGCACTGAAACATAGCGGATCCAAAAAATTTATTGAATGAGATTTTGGCTCAGTCTGAGCTCTCTTGCGTCCAATCGGCACTGGGCTTATCTCTTCGCGTATGTGCTCGTCCGCGCTCTCTCTCTCTCTCTATCTTATCTCATGCGCTCATCCGCTCACTCTGCCTCCGCTCTCTCTCACTCTACCAAAAGCTCCTCGCCGTTGTCCCGCTCCATCCTTCCTCTGCTTTTTCAGCCATCTCAATGTCCCACCACCTCTCCCATCCGTCATCACCTCACCAAAGCAAGCCCCATGCTCTAATCCCCAGATCTTGCCACTATGGATTGCAGGCATGTACTTGCTCGCGTCCGGCCTATGCTGTTGGTGTTCTTTGATATGTTGTACTCCACTTGCATGTTGTCTGACTTACGTAGTAGCGGTGGGTCCGAGAGCGCGACAGCAGCGGCTCCGAGAGCACTGCAGCAGCGGCGCGGCGGTGGCTCCGAGAGCGCGGCAGCAGCAGTGGGTCTGAGAATGCGACAACGGCGATGGGTCCGAGAGTGCAGTAGCAGCAGGTCTGAGAGTGCGGAAACAGCGACAGGAGTGGCAGCGAGAGCTGCATCTGAGTCGGCTCAGATGCCGCTCTCGTTGCCTTCAATTTTCTATTTTTTTTGTTATGTGAAAATGGCAATATTGCCAGGTGACGAACCGGCACTGATAGTAGTCGACTATCAGTGCCGAGTAAAGAGTGCTAGTTAAAAATTTTCAACCGGCACTGATGCTATTTTTCAACCAGCACTGATGTTCTTTTTTTGCAATAGTGGAATAAGACCTACCGATATGATTCGACTATACTTTTTGATCTTCAAATTTTCTATAACTAACATATCTTTTCTAGTCAACCTCGTAAACTCCCATATATTTGCCCGAGTATCTTTTATTGTAGTTCGACATTCTTAGATTTGACTACATGCTCGACCTAAATATCTGCTCACGTACTACCTTCTCGATTTAACTAACTGCTTAGAGACCAATTGCTCGATATACCCATGTGCTCGAATCCGTCCAGTTCTTCCACCTGTTCGGAGACCGACTGTTGAAATTCACCATGCTCGGAAATCATCGTGGTTGGTGGTCGCATGTTCGTGGTTGTTGGTCGTGGTCACTGGTTGGTGGTCATTAGTCGTGGTCACTAGTCGCTGGTCGTGGTCACTGGCCGATGGTCACTGGCTATGGTCGCTGGTCGTGATCACTGGCTGTGATCGTGGTCACCTTCCACATATTTGATCAGGTCCAATAATATCTTATTTAGCCAATTATCATTGTAATAAATATTATAAATACTAAATTTTGTCATCAATAATTAATTTGTATAACTATTTACAGAGTAGACAGCATATCCATAGCCAGAGATAATGGCAAGGATGAGCCTGCTAGCTAGCTGCTACATTTTGCTTTCACTCTTCGATCCACTCCAACGTATATGCACTATTCGGGAACAGGAGGATAAGTGTTGACTAGTGCCAAAAGCACGCGTGTGCTGGGGCCCTTTGTAGGCGAAAACTAGTGGCCTTCTCACCATGGATAACTACCGAGCTCTTCTCGTATGGGGCGTTGACAGATCTGCAAAAGGCTGCAACTTGGCTGCTTATTAAAAAAGTAAACGGATAAAGAATGACTAATCCATACGAGACCCTAAGGTAAATATTCATTAGTGTAGGTAACTAGAGAGGTCAGTAACAAATCAAGTTAGCTTTACTCAGGAATCACCGAGAAGAAGAATAACAAGAACAAGAGATCTAACAGTGACAAGGCATACACATGTAGCAACTAGGTACGGATTCAGCAGGTGCAGTACATCGTGCGTCCGCCACGGGTGACGACAAACATATATAGATGCTCACAGCCCAGTAGAGGTATAACACAAAGAGACAAGGCATATCATATTGGGCTAAGCGGCTGGGAAACGAGGCAAGTACATGCATAGCATGCCCTAAGTAGTTGTGTGGTTTTCTTCTTTCTTGGGCAACATGAGTGTGCATAGTCAAAATGTTCTCACAAATTGCCATCTTTTTGCCCTGATTAGACCAGCCACCAATCAGCTCATGAGTCATGAGCATCCCCTTGATTTGTCAATGATATATAAGACCTGGTGCCGGCCCCTCCACTATCTACCAAAGTGTTCCTTATATTATCAGAATAATTGTCACCCGTCTCCCTCTCTCTCTCCACGCGCGCGCACTTGAAATGAAAAGTGAGTCGATCACCCCTTTTTTACATAAGGAGGTTGCCCATTTCTGCATATCCTGAAAACATCGTCCCTAGACCTGCCTTTTGCGCCTGTTTCATGGCTTTTGTGGCACATACCGTGCGGCCAAATCATTGTCCCTCAGGCGTACGTGCGCAAACGCGTCACACGATCCAACAGGTACCATATCAAGTGCTACAAAACGGATGCCGATCGGAAACGAACCGCAATGCGCTCTAGGTAAGTCAGCTTCAACTTTTACAGTGATGCAGCGAGCCCTCCGGGAGGAGAGAGGAGCGGAAAATTAGTCGGAGGAAATGCTCAGCCTTAACACTGTACGGGAGCCCACTTAGCAACGGCTCAGTGCTCTCGCGAGTTCACGGAATCGGTCGTGGTGGAGGCGGAGGTGGCGGTGTGGATTGACGACATCTCGCACAAATTCGAGGAGGGGTGTTCGCGTGGAGGGAGGGGGCACAACGGCGGAGGGAGAGAGGAGAGCATGTAAGGTGGAGGAGGGCGTGGGGGTTTGGCGCACGCAGAAGGTGGAGGAGGGCGTGGGGTTGCTCATCGTGGCATCGTCCAGGCGAGAGGAGCTCTGAGGAGGCGACGCATCAAGCGACCATGAGCACCCGTCGGACTTGAGGCCAGTGTGGGAGGGAGGTGGAGCGCGACGAGGGCGCAAGCGAGTGGACCGGTGGGGCATAGCGGAGGAGGGAGGCGGCGGTGAGGTCTAGGGTGCTAGATCTGGTGTCTGCGGCGGTGCAGAGCGTTGGATCTGGCCGTAGCGGAGGAGGAAGATGGTGGGGGGAGGGTGGCAGTTGAGGGGAGTGGCAGGCCAGAGTGGAGGAGGGAGGCAATGGTGAGGTAGGGACCGGGGGGGGGTTGGGGGAGGGTGGTGATGGAGGGGAGCATCAGGCCAGAGCGGAGGAGGGAGGCAGGGACGAGGCGGCAATTATAGGAGATGTGTAATATGCGCGAGGACAAGGGCAGTTATAGGATAGAAGGTAGGGAGTGTGTATAGAGTATCTATTAGAGATGATTAGAAAAGATAGTGCTATAATAGTGATAATGGATACTATAATAGTATTATAGAGTACGAGATTTTGAGGTAGCTGCTGGAGATGCCTTAGTAACTATTAATGGTGCCTAGTCATTGCTTGGTATTAGCACTTTTCTCCTACAAAGAATAATGCATCCTAATCTTTCTCTATTCTTCTTCTAATAGGTATTCACTACTACAAGAACTCTCTTCACTGTCGGTTGGTAAACCCCCTTCACTGCCGATTTTTCAGCCGACAGTAGACAACAGACATTGATAGTCCCCGACTATCACTGCTGGCTCAAGGCTTCAGCTGACAGTAATGACCGTGGAGCACTGCCGGCTGGTGGTTTCGACTGGCAGTGATCCTTGGAGAATCACTACCAGCTAAAGCATTGAGCCGGCAGTGCTCTCCCTCTCTTTCCTGTCTCTTCTCCTCTACTCTCCTCCCTCTCTCTCTCCACTCTCTGTCTCTCTCCCTCTCAATACTTGCATACAATAAGACACCTTTATTAATACATAGTAATTTATGTCCTTCATTAATTAATATATAGTAATTCACGTCCTTCATTAATGTACAAATAAAGCTACTTAATCTGGCTTAATGATTCACAATTTGTTATGATCACGGCATGCATAGGGAGGTTCGTCGGTGTCTTCCATGAAACCTAGGTTGACATCTTCTCCAAAAGGAGGTAGCACATCAAATTGAGAAATATGGTGTCATTTGAACATATATACACCGTCAAACCCACTGATAGACTTCTTCATTATTGCATACTCTCTACTAGAAGGCATGATGTCATCTGAAGGTCTCTCATGCATCGACAGCACAATCGATTCATGAAACTCGCCGTTTGAGTTGATAACATGTTCGATGAAGAACCCGACGATTTGTTCTTGAATGACATGTATTTCCACATGGAGTATCACACTTGTGCGATGTTTAAAGAATCGGAAGAATTAGTCCTTGAACACGTATAGAAATTAAAAAGAAGCCATCGATATGTAATTTCATACATCAACATCATTAAACATGACAATGTCTCCGTCTCCGCTGAATATGTGCATGAAACTAAGAACATAGAACCTGCAAAGATTGTTGCCGGGTGGTTGCCATACACTTCAAGAGAAAAGGATTCGTCAGTGAAATGAACTAAACATTTTTATTTAGTAGGAAATGCAAGAGATGAATATTTCCTACATACCCATAAAGTTAGTTTTTACATCATACTCCTTCCTGTATGAAAAGTAGACAACACCATTTTTGCAGTATCTTGTGTACGACATGTACGTGAATATGAATACCAATTAAATTTAGATGCAATCGATGTGAAGATTAAATGATCAAGCTTACCTATTTAACATGTCGATGAGGTCTCGGTAAGTTGACTTATCTCTCATTTGTCAGTCCAAGGCAATAATCTTGCTCAAGTTTGGGTGGATGACAAGGTGGATCCAATGAAAACTGCAAAAATATGTCACCATAGCAAATTAGTACTAGAATCGAGTTGCTCATAAATGCAGAACGCCCTGACATGCAAACACGCACTCAAAGCTATAGGGTAAAAGTACGAAGGTCTTGTGTTGGTGGTGAAGCAGATACTTCAATAAGTAGTCCTCAGTAAATTCTAGATTCGTCTGTACAAGTTCCTTAGTGACAAGCCCAAGATACTTTATTATCTAATTCTTTTCTGCATGTGTGGATCTCCATTCTACGAAAGAGAGAAGTTGCCTATGCAATTTCAAGGTACAAGATCATATAACTTAAATATATGCATAAGTCATTTACAGAGTTCACGCTCTGATTATGAACAAGCCGAGGGCATTTCCCTAGTACAATTCATACAAGAACTCAAATTTCACCCAAAAGGAGTTGTCCCCACTAAGAAAATATTCATCTCTGTATCTTACAGGGAATGCCTATATACCCTATCTGGACTGCTCCAAGTACCACAGATATAATCGACATATTTGAGTTGTAAGGTTATTTTCTATATCTGGTTTGACCAAAGGTTTGTCCAACTCAAACGGCCACCTAACATCCAACTTTGGGATTTTCGCTCCCCCAACAAGCCATGATAGTTCCTCTACTAATAAACCAAAAGTAGACAAGAAGCCCCAAATGCTTGGAGCATCCTCAATGATTGGATCTGATTTGCTCTTAGCTTGCTTCTTGCTGATGTGTTCGTAGTTAGTCGATGGCTTACTTGAAACCACTCCCATCTGTTTAACTTTGGCTATATTCATGAAAAATTTCATACTATCTTCAGGCACAATAGGCTTCAGTGGAGGTGCTGGAGGATGGAAAAGAGCTGTTACACTAGCATCCACAATCTTTTTGGTTTGCTCAGCATTAAGTGAATAGACATCGTTGGGTTCTGCCAACTTCTTAGATGACACCGACTTCTTAGATGATGTCATATTCTTGGATGCTATGGAACCTGATCGTGTTTTTTAGATGATGGCTGGATTTATGATGGTTCTGGCTTCTTGACCATTAGAATTCCTTGAGACGATGGATGAGGAGGTGGACTTCTTCTAGGAGATGGCTGAGGAGAGGGAGATCTACGAGGGAATAACGACCTAGAGTGTCGTAGAGAGTAGAGGTTGTCAGGAGCTGTCCCTAGTGGAAATGTTATGTAGCCCTTCTCCCACATGATGAAACAGTGCTCGTTCTCTCCTATAGTGTTCGCTCCTCCTCTATGGGGTAGTTCACCTCAACATGATGGTAATAGTCAACTGCCTCGTCTACTTCGATTATGGTGTAGCCCTCCGGTATCGGACGTTCGTGCACAAGTTCATGGGCACCGTGGGGATAAGTCACGTCAGAAGCCACCTTGATGCTAATGTTCTTAGAACCAATGTGTTCACATGATGTCAGTGCTATGATGTGGTCCATGGGATAAGTGATAGAGTCAGTTCCTGGAACTCTCGTGGACGCACAACTACTTTAATGACCACCGGGGCAGGAGCACACAACATTAGGAGATGCTGCCGGCTGTTCCTGTTGCATACCAATGGTGCCTGTTCAAGCCTGATGGCTTCCTGTACTCAAGGGCGAAGCCAGGAATTAGATATGGGAGGGGGCCAATTAGATTAGGAATTAGACTGAACTACAGTTAACACGTGCTAATTAACACTTCATTAGCTAGATGGTAGCGCCGTTGGGGGGTGGCAGGCCCCCTCTAGCCATACCGTGGCTTCGCTACTGCCTGTACTGCTTGTTTTATTTTTACATATGTCTGTTCCCTCTCATGTTGTAGCGTAAGTTCAAACATGTTCATCATCCTAGCTTGTTCTACCTCTCATTCTGCATCTTGCTCTGCTTGGGATCTCTTTCGGCTCTTGTAACTGTCGATGACGCCTCAGGATCTATATTTCTAACCCATCACACCAATGCCTCGTCTGCAACCACCCTTCTCCTTGTTTCCCAGGGCCAAAGTGAGCTCGTTCCTATCCCTATCTGGCTTGAAAGAGCCTTATGCAGACTGCATGTGAGCGTCCGCAAGCTTTTTTGCAAGAGTTTGTGTCACTTTGTAGTCTTTGGAGGTTGTAAAGCATAAGTTTCCATCAGCCAAGTAAAAAGCACTCCTCCTACAAAAAAGCACATCGATCATTTTCTCTAGCCTTTCATCTCGTGTGTGACACCTCTCTCTCGTAGTTCATCTAGCTCTTATTGCCGCTTCCATTCTCTCCTCACATACCCATGACTACCGAATTTGTGGGGGGTAAAAGTTCTTCTTCGAGTTTGCTTTGTTCACCTCACTCAACTTCTATGCTTCTTCCGGTAACTTGTACTCCGCAAAGACTTGCCAATGATCTTGCAGTTGTGGTCATTTGCTGAAATATGGTGTTGTACCTTTCTACACATAGGTTCTGTTTAGTGTGCCCTTCAAATTCTTAAATGAAAGGCCCATAATTATTAGCGCCTTACGCTTAACTACTTCCATATCTGTCTCTTCAGGGAACTCGAACTTTCCTAATATGATGAGCCACAAAATATCATCCTTGATTGAATCAGGAACCACGTGTGGTTCACCTCATTCACCAGTCCACAATTTGTAGTTGATGGGTACGTGATCCTTAATAGCTATCCCACAAATTAACTTGTACGATCCTAAAATTTTCTCTGGTGCAGTTGGCTTCCCAGCTGGTGATATCTTCGTGATGTCAAATCGGCCCCCAGGTATCTTCGAGGGATCTTGGACATGATACCACTCCTGGGATTGATCATTGTTGTGACCCTTCGAAGCATCAGACATCTACATATAAGGGAAAAAAATATTGAGAACCTATACGATCATATGTACAACAGATGTATTTATCTACTTATGAATTACCTCATCGCCCCACTGGCGTCTGTTTGGTCCACATTAAGATATTTGCTCGGGCTACCTTCTTCAATTTTTGATGGCTGCACAACTCCTTCCGGCACCTAGGTCAGATCGGAGGAGCCACCTTCCTGAGTGTTCTGCATATGATGGCGACGAGCGGTTGGTGGTGGCATCCCTTTCTAAGAGTTCTGCATATGATGATGACGAGCAGTTGAGTGTTCTATAGAAAGAGAGCTGAGGAAGGAGGGAGGGAGAGAGGTTGTTGAAAGAGTGAGATAAGTAGGAGGGAGTCTATAGATAGAATGCATAGATATACAATATTGTAAATGAGTACATTATGAGCATATTTAACAAAAAAAGTACATTATCATTATAAGTTCAAGTGTCCAATCTAAATTTAAAGAGGAGAACTAATAATTAGCAAGTTTGAGAGCTCTCACATGAGTTAAACATAGATAAACATAACATGTTTGAAACCTAGCATTTTAACATAGAGTACACAGCGGAATATAGTGCACAAAATAAACAAAATGCCTGCCTTAATTACAACTCATGGTATAACCCCTTTGGCAAAAAAAGAGAGTACAATATTGTGATTACATAATTACAACTTACGGTATAACCCCTTTTCCAAAAAAAGTACTATATTCTCAAAATGAATAGCTTCTTTAGCTTCACCAGCTAATCAAGTGTCATGCACCTACACCTGTCATGATTTTCACTCTACCACATTTCGCTCGTAGTTTCTCATCTACAATAATAGGAGTAGAAAAGAAACATGGTCTCAGTGGCTCAAGCAAATGGCCTTATTAGGCACACATAATAGGGAAGATGAAGTGCATTGACTACAGTTTGGACAAATCCTTCTTCTTCCACTATTATATAAACCTAATAAGGCCATTTTCTAGCATCCTCGAGCCATATCATCATCGGAACTATTGTGTTGTATTTCAAAAGAAATGTTTACTTCTCCATAAAGAGCATTTAATGTAGGAGGCTAAGCATGGCAAATCCCTGAACCCAGCTATTCCCTAAATACCCTATGCATATTTAATTGTGACTATTAATTAGCTCACAACAAAATATACATCGCATTTTTAGAAAACATTCCAAAAACCCAAAAAATAATTTGCACAAAAGACAAATACATGTTTTTGTCTTTTACATAAAGGACCCAAATTTCTAAAAAGAACAAATCGACCATGCCAAGGGTCCTCATACAAATATTGATTGTTTGCCATGGGCCAAAATGCAAATATTCACATTTAAAACAAAGGAAATTATTCAGAAATTCCCTACATATAAATAGACTCCAATTTCCCTCTAGTTAAAAGTCTGCATCTGGCCAAGGACAAGTAAAGAAGCAGCTCAACTCAAGAGAGGAGTGGTAATCAGCCTGCACACACATACACAAGAGAAAAGAAGAAGAACCAAGGCAGCAACACTGTCATTGGCCAAGTCATAGTATCTGCTCTTATCTAGGTTAGAGAAACATTATAGAGGACTAGGCCATGTTATAGTATCTGCTCCTATCTAGGTCAAAGCATATAATTTGTTCTTATGAGGATTAGTCATAGGTGCCTACTGTTAAATATTTAGTAAGAAAGAAACAACAACATACAAGCTAAAAGACTATTGAATGTTTGCTTAATAACTTGAACCCAACATACTTAACAACTGAAACAAAAAAAGATCTTTCACACAAATAGGTAAGAAAATAGTAGTAATTTATGTGTCATGACCATAAGCAATAGAAACCACAACTGGACAGCATGATTTAATAATTCTTTTGCTCTTCGGTTGTTCATTTTAGTTGACCCCAGGGTTAAGATACCATGCTCCCTACTAAAGACCTTTTACACATCACGATATGCGCTACTGTACAGAACTGAATAACAAAACATATGAGTGACATATATCATAGTAATAGAAGATCTATAGCTACTGCCAACCAAAACTAAAACACATGCTCCATCCCAGATTACCAGCATATCCAGTAGCAGCAGTAAATAGCATAGTAACACATCAGTGCAAGTATTCCATGTGATTAGAGTATAGACAGTATACAATGTAGCTAAACAAAAGATTGAATTTAGAAACAAAACAAATGGATAGATCCTAGTACAACTGCATCCTTATAGTGCGCAGATTCAGTGTTCATCAATCATCACAGAGCAACTTGGCCTATCTCATCCATCTTATCATAGAGGACAATCTAGTCAATCACAGAAATGTAGCAGATGCTAGCACATGGCAAACACAGAAGCTAATCATCCATCTATTCACAAGATTATTTGATAGGAACTATAGAAGCTAATCATCCATCTATTCATGAGATCCATCATCTCATCCATCTCATCGCAGATGGGAAGATGACTCACCTCGTCGATGTGGAGGTGGGTGGCAAGGGAATGGGGTGTAGGATCATCGGCGTCAGGGCACTCGTTGGAGGGGAGGTGGCGGTCCCCTCAGTGTTGGGGTGGTATGTCATCCTCGGCGACATTGTTAGGATGGTGGTTGTCGGAGGATTAACTCCTATCGCAGGGATCCCGAGAGACCCCTTTTTAGAGATTCGGCCGGGGGGATGATCCTGAATAAGTTCATCGGAGAAATAAATGGAAACGGAAGTAAATACAACGGCCGGTGGTGAGGGATGATCGACCTAGTGCAAAGGGAAGTAAATGCACCGGAGTTTAGACAGGTTCGGGCCGCGCGGGGGCGTAATACCCTAATCCTGTATGGATGCAATAACTATCCTGAGGGTGATCCCTCAAGGATGTAGCTGGTTACAAGAATATTGTGTCTAACTAAGAACTTGAAGTCCCTTGCTCCTGGGCAGGGACTACGGTTTTTGTTCTCGGTGCTTACGGTCTCTTCTTCGTTGGTTGCGGCGCGGTCCACTGCCTGGGATTGTTGGTATCTTGGGTGGTTTGCTGGATGTATCCCGGATCTTCCTTTCTCTTCTGTGTTGCCGGTTCTTTTATGCACTCGCCGGCCGTGACATACCCCGAATGGGAAGGAAGGGGCACAAGTTCCAAGACGTCATGACTGAGAAAGGCGTCATCATTTCCTCTGGGCGAAGTGACTGGGGCGGTCGAAAAACGCGACGCGCGCCCGGTCACTTGTCACCGTGGACGCCCTGGCAACGGGCGCCGTTGAGAGGGCCCACCGAGCAGCCACAGAGCCACCCGGCGTGCCCGCACTGTCTTGTTCCTCTGCCACAGCAGGGCGGCAGGGGGAACGCCTTGATACTGACAACGTTATCCCGAGATACACCGGATAATACGGGACGGGACCCGTGCAATTAATAGCCCCACGCCCCTCTGCCAAAGCATGGAAGGAACTGACGCCGCGGCGGGAGCAGTTGGATATGTCAGACCACGCGCGCTCATTTAATGCGGCCTCGTACCTCTGACGGGCGGACACCTCATCTGTGGGCCCCTTGGGGGCCTTTCTGGGTCGTCGGGGCACCGAGTGCTCGGGGGTACTGTTCGCCTCCCCGAGCACTCTCTCCCGAGCGCTCTTGCACGCACCTTCGGGGAACCGAGTGCTCGGGGGCTGCCACGTGCAACCCCGAGCACTCTTGCACGAACCTTCGGGGAACCGAGTGCTCGGGGGCTGCCACGTGCAGCCCCGAGCACTCTTGTACGGAACTTCGGGGAACCGAACGCTCTGGAGCCGATGCACGCAGCCTCGAGCACTCTCTCTCGAAACTTGGCTCTTTTGATCGTCGGGGGACTAGGGTGCCGGGGGTGAGCGGACACCTCCCCGAGCACTTTCTTCTCGGTACTTAGACTCCGTGGATCATCGGGGAACGAGGGTGCTCGGGACCACTGACTGTGGCCCCGAGCACTTCTCCCGTGACTTGATCTCTTCTCATCCCGCAGGAGGGACCTCGCAGGATGGTGACACGTGGCGGACGGCTGGCCTGGCCTCGGGACTCAGGGACCCCCAGTTCCTGATACACCGACAGTGGTCCTCAGCGATAATGGGACGACGAGGTCGGCGGCATGGGTGGGCAAGGAGGACGGTGGAGCCCTACTTGTCCTTCTCCTCCGTCTGTTGGGTGATGACAACGACGGCGCGAGTGAGCGACGATGATGGTAGCACAGGCAAGCGAGGTGTAATATTATGAGTTTAGCATATTAGTTAATGACAATTTTTTCGTCAAATGAAAATCTTTTGTGATTAATTAGGCTAACTAAAATCAAGGAAATATGTATATGAATGTGTATATACACTAGTATGTATACATTCATATATATTAAATGTATTAAATCGACCAGGTATTCCAAAATGCACTAAAATTGTTTCCAAAATAACCCATGCATTAAATTGGTTCATATGTGTTGGTTTATGGATTTTATGGTTCTTTGTGTAGAGATTTGAAATTGAATATCTCTCAATTTCAAATCTATTCTTAGTTTCTATTCAACCAAATCCCAATTGAATTCAAATCCTCCCTCAAGAATCAAGATCCAAGTCCAAATCACAATTCAAATATTTTTATTTGAATTAATATTAATCCAAATTCAAATACCTTAATTTGAATTTAAACCTAATTCCTTATTCCATTTTCCTTTTTCTCTCTTCCCAGGCAAAACCTCTTTCCCTTCTCTCTCGCGTGGCCCACGACAACCAGCATGGCCTTCCTTTCTTTCCCCCTCTCCTTCCTTCCCCGTGCTGGGCCACAACTGCGCCGCTCAGTCCACTGGGCCTGCTTTCCCTCGCACTAGATAGCCCACCCGTGTGCACTCCCACGCGAGCGTGGCCGTCCACGTGTCGTACATCGGTTGGCTGCCCGCCCGACCTCCTCCTCCTCCTTCCTCCAGCGCGACACCGTGTCGGTCGCTGCTTTCCCCTCTAGGAAAATATCCTCGCCTGGCCTCTACGCCCTCGCTCTCTCTCCTCTCTCTTCTCTCTTCTCCCTTCTCTCTCCACCCATGCTCATGCGCCCATGCATCTGCGTCGCACGACTTTTGCGCCTGTGCACGCACACGGATGGCGCAGAGCGCCCGTACCACAAGAAAAGCAATGGACGCCGCCCCACCACCTCGCCGCTGCGCTGCCCACTAACATCCATCTGACATTCACGCATGCACCGCCTCTCTCTGCGACCCCTCCCATCTATAAATAGGGCTCCTGGTCTCCCTCTTTCTCTCTTTCTCCATTTTGCCATGCCACCTCGCCGCCATTGCCATTCACGCCACCACACCTCCTCCGTCACCAATCCTCCATTCACAAGCCATCGAGGAGCTCCAGGGAGTCACCGCCGTCTATTCGCTAGAAGCCCGATGGGAGGCCATTCGAGCCGAACCCGAGTGGTCCGTTGCTTCAATGCCATCGTTTCGATGTCCCGCTTCTTCCTGTCTCAGAGCTCGGTGACCCTTCTAGTCCCTCCTCGCATCCACGTAGATTGCATGTCGCTACCTGAGCTCTCTGTTAGCATGTAGCCATGTGCCGCCGTGCTTATTGCCTTCCGCCGCCATGTGGTGGTCGATGCCGGTGTGCTGATGTTTTGTGGGTGTGACCAACCATTGTGTCGTGATTCCTAGGGCCCCTTTCCCTTGTAGGTTGGCACCTCCCAGTGCAGGGGTGGTGCTACTGATTTTTCCCACACTGTTGCCCCCTCTCTGGACACTGTTTGGTATCGCTCTCGCCACCAACCACTGTCAATGAGCCCCTGGTTGAATTCCCTGTCCTCTATAGATCCTCGATGTGGACTTCCCGTTGTGAAACCCTGGACGGAGTGTGTCACCGGTGAGCATTCTGGTGTGGCTCCACTGTAATTCCTCACCGTCGGCCGCTTTCCCCCTCCCCTTCACCACTCACACGCATCCGTGTGCCCGTGCGGCCTGGCCACAGGCCATGGCTCGGCCTGGCCGAGTGGGCCACGGCTCGGCCTGATCGCGGTTGGCCGCAAGGCCGGCCCAGCCACCCGCTAGCCATGCCCCAATGGGCCAGCCCAGCTTCACAGCCCGCTAGCCACCAGCTCAAACCCGAGCAAGCCTGCACTATACGACCTAGTACTGTGCAACCCAAGCCTGACTCGGCCCATCCAAGCCCGGACCTGGCCCATCCAAGGCCACTTCGGCCCAACCAGTTCTATTCATGTGGGTCCAGGCTACTGTTCAGTGGGTTCCACACATCGCCCCCACTTGTGAATAGTGCAATTTCATAATGTCTCAATTTAATTTTAGATTAAATCTTCCATGAGTTATAACTTCTCCGTTCTGGCTCAAATTTTGGCGATTCTTTCGCCGAAATTCATCTAAATTCGATATCTACATATCCATCATAACGTGATATACATTAGGGATCATTTGATTTTTTATTTGGTGTTATTTGATTCTTCTCTAGTGTCATCATTATTTATCATAGAACCACCATAATTCTACGAGTGCTATGCCGGGAGCATCAGGAGCGAAGAAGATGCTAACTACAACTAAGACTTTGAAGAGAATCTTGGAGAAGGCAAGTACTATCTCCTTGATCATATTGAACCTATGTTTTCAACTAATCTACATGATCAACTAAAACTAGACTTATATCACATGTGTTATGTATTGCGCTTTCATAAACTGCTTGTAGTACTTAATCCTATTAAACACTTGCCATGCCATAAAGGTTATCGTCCAAAGTGCATATCACCCTAGAATTACCTATTGTTATCTATATTAATGACAGACGACGTCTTAATATCTAGCATACTTAGGATTGAATACGTCTCCTCGGAGATATCGCTTTTAAAACACCTCTCCTCGAAGATAAGAATTACTGTTGTCAATGTTAAACTCATATACCATAGATCTTTGATGATTATGAATTCCGTGATGGTTGTAAATCCTTGATGTCATGTGGGATATGATGGGAGGTGTGTAAAAATAGGTGAAAACTGATTGGTGTGGTTAGGTGGAGTAGTACTCTGGATGAGGATGCTCCGGGGGTTTGAGTCACATCTGTGGTGTTCATTGCGAGAAGATACCTACCCTGGCTGCTTAAGGACCGAGTCTTGCACCGTCATGCTTAGTCACCCCCGTGCAACCATGCATTCTGAATGGACAGGACTTGACTTTTCTTCACCGGACTGAGTTGGGCATCATACTAGGAGGTTGAGAGTAGCGAGCGGTCAAGTGTCCTTCTGTCCCTCTGTTTGAAGGTTGCTAGTACTGGCCTAGGCTCAAAAAGGGGGCTGGTCTTCAGTACATGGATTCTGGCGCTTGAGGGTAAATTTCATAGAAAAGCCTAGTAGAAAAGGTCATTGGAGTGTCTCGGTATGATTCGCTTCTCCGCTTGCAACTGTTGGAGGCTGAACATATCGCATGGGTAAAGCTGTACAACCTCTGTAAAGTGTAAACCTATTCGAATAGCCGTGTCCATGGTCATAGACATGCGAAGGTATGGTCACACTTGAATAGACTCTGGGTGCATATGTCTTGATGAGTGGGTGTGTGGACTAGATGTTTGTGTGATGAGGTTCCTAGCTTAATTCATCAGAAGCTATGGTACTAGAGGTATACCATATGTGATGATAGGGACCGCGGAGTGAGACATAGCCCCTCCTAGGACCGAAAAACCCCTATATATAGCTTGTTACCTAGTTTTGAACTATTCAAACAGTTTAAAGTAAATCATAGATGATACAATTGGATACCTGCATAAACTGCTTTACGCTTAAAACTAAATTGTAAAACCTTATCCTTGAATTATCCCCTTTATGCATCTATCAACACCTTGAAGTAGTATAAGGCTTGCTGAGTATCTTATGTACTCACTCTTGCTATCATTCAGATGAGAAAACCGATGCTGACTTCGCTGGAGATGAAGGCGAGGATGAAGAGTAGTCTTAGAAGTCGCATTCGCACCCTAGCTGCTTGTGGCTTTAGGTCTTTGCTTTTCGCTGTGCATTTTGTTGGCAGTTTAGCCAGGTTTGTAATATACAGTATGGTTTATAACCTTTTGTTCTGAACCCTAATACTTATGTAGGAAGTTTGACTATGATACTACAATTGTTATACTGTGTGTATCAGCTACTTGATCCAGGGACTGATATGGGTGGCACAAGAGATCCTGGGTTGGGGTCTTACATGAGGAAGCACGGGTGGCCTCAGGGACGGGGAGGGTAGGATGACGAGGTCAGTGATGTGGGTGGGCGAGGAGGACATCAGCGCCCTCTTGGACCTTCTCCTCTGTCGGGTGGGCGAGGACAACAGTAGTGCGGGCAGGTGAGGAGGCAGTGACAAGAAGGGGATCGTAAATTTTCTAAGTGTTAGCGAGGAGACGTAGGGTTTTTATAGGGTGTTCACTGCCTGCTCAAAGGGTGTACTGGCAGTGAAAGGGCGGCTTCACTGCCGATTGACTTTCACTACCGGACTAGGAAGTCAATCAGCAGTGAAAACCATTTCACTACCGGCTATGGGGTGGGGGAGCAAAAAAAAATTTGTGCTGCGCACAAGCGTCGAACCCACGACCTGTAGCCCCAAGTCCAAACCAACAAACCACTGCACTACTCAAGTGTGTTCAGTTGAGTTTGTACAATACATCTTTATTAACACTGTGTTAACCTCCAATTAATCAACAAGGCCCAATATTCATATTTATTTCAATTTCAAAACATATTTATTTTAATTTGAACTTGCTATATACCAAAATTACATACATAAAGTTTTCTCTTTACCTAAATTTCATGGTTAAATTTTCTAATTCATGAAAAGTAAAAAATAGATATGCTCATACTTATAGTTACTATATTGGAGTTTGCTAATTAATTAAAAAATATAATTGGAGCTTGCTATATACCTAAAGTTCATTGCTAAAATTTCTAATTAATTAAATTAAAAAATAAATATGCTCATACCTATAATTTCTATATTTGAGCTTGCTAATTAATTAAAAAAATATAATTGGAGCTTGCTATATACCTAAATTTCATGGCTAATGTAAATCAATAATAAAGACATCTTTCACCATAAACTACAAATTGAAGATTCCATAACATAAATGTGGTATAATTGCATCTAAAACAAATTCATACATATTAATTCATTTCATTAAGTAAACCAATCAAATTAGTCCTTCATTAATACATAGTAACTCATGTCCTTCATTAATATGTAAATAAAACTACTTAATCTAGCTTAATGATTCACCTTTCATTATGATCATGGTGTATATAGGGAGGTTTGTCAGTGTCTTCCATGAGACCTAAGTCGATGTCCTATTCAAAAAGAGGTAGCGCATTGAATTGATTGTAGTCTTTCTCATCGATGAAATTCTCTACTTCGATAATCCTTCTTTTTTCTTGAAGAACCACATGACGCTCCTCCTTGTTAGCCAGGTCCGGGTCCTTTACATAGAAGACTTGCATACCATCTTTCACAAGAACGAATGGTTATTCTCTATATCCAACGAGTTTTTAGTCCACTATAGTCATATCGTACTTGTCGATCTTTACACCTTCTAGGAGTCTGACCCACTAGCACCGTAAAAGGTGAACCTTTAACACTCCATAGTTGAGCTCCCGGATCTCCTCTATGAATCCATATTAGGTCTCCCTACTACCAGTCGTAAATATCTATATGGACACCGCTATTTTGATTGACGCTCTTTTTATCTTATGCTCTCGTATAAAATGTATAGCCATTTATGTCATATCCTTAGAATGTGAGGATTATAGTTGACAGTCCGTGAGCCAACACAATCAACTGAGTACACTCTATCTGCTTATTCATTACCTATCTACATAACGAGGCAAAAAAATGATATCGGTTCTCTCGCACTATCCAAACATCAGACTTCCCTAGGTTCTTGGTGTGTAGTATCTTTTGGTGTTCTTCAATATACAAGCCCACTACAACTCAGTGTTTCAGAATTGTGAAATATGCTTGCGTGAATGAAATGGGATCGTTAGTGCGGAATGAGTTTTCACCTATCGTCCCTTTTCTCTGTATCCTTCCCTCATGGTGAGATAAAGGCACACCAATCAATTTAAGATTCATGTAGTCAACGCAGAAATCAATGACCTCCTTGGTTCCCCAACCCTTGGCCATGCAACCTTTTGGCCGATTTTGATTACGAACATATTTCTTCAGAACTCCCATGAACCTCTCGAAAGGATACATCTGATGCAGAAACACGAGGTCAAGAATCTGTATCTCTTTCACAATGTGAACAATGAGATAAACCATGATATCAAAAAATTGATAGAGGGAAACATGCCTCAAGCTAGGATAGAGTCTTAACCATGTCTTCCCGCAGCTTATCTAGCTTGGTCGGATTGATGACATTCTGTGATATCGTGTTGAAGAATGAACATAGCTTTACAATTGGGTTTTGGATCTTCGACGGCAGAATACCTCTAATTGCAATTGGAAGCATCTGTGTCATCAACACATGCCAATCATGAGACTTCATGGCAGTTAATTTCAAATCCTTCATGTTTACTAGTCTCTTTATGTTGGCGGAGTAACCGGATGGAACTTTGATTCTATGCAAGCACTTACACATTGCAATTTTCTCCGCCTTTCTTAGACTGTAGCTAGCAGGACCAAAATATTTATCACATTCTTCCATATCTTTAGGATGTAGATCATGTTTGAGTTTCAAACGTTTTAGTCCTTCCATGCTTGGAGTGTATCATTTGTTTTACCAGGTAGTTCTAGTAACGTACCAATCAAGCTTATCATACACGTTCTTCTCAATGTGCATGACATCGATTGTGTGTCGAACCACCAAATTTAGCCAATAAACTAAGTCATAAAAACCAATTTTTTTTAGAACATAGGAGCTCTAAGATTATATTTCGAAACCGGTGTACTCCCATGTCCCTTACCAAGGATAACCTTAAGTCCCTTTACCATGGTATCAGTGATCAGTCGCTCTCCCTTCTAAGGTCTCGTTTGTGTTCGATCCTTCGCTTCCGCTTCAATGGAGATTAACCCGATCCTCCCTCCGTCCACTCTACCACCACCTCCCCTGATAGCACACCTCCCTCCTCGCCGAGGCACCTCCCCCTTGGCCTGCCACTCATGGCACTGCCCATGCCCCGGCTGGCACTGGCGCGTCCATCGCACCAGGCGCTCCTGCTGCCTCCGCCTCCAATGCCCCAACCGGCCCTGCATTAGTCGCACATGCCCCTCCTCTCCCAGGGGCGGTGGCTGGCAATGGAGACGCTCCTACTCCTCCTCTTCCCCCTCCCTTCGCCGGCGTGATCCAGATGGTGAACATCTGGACGCAATATTCCGGTCACCCTCGACCTCGCCGAGTCCAGCTACTCGACCTGGCGCCTCTTCTTTGACTTTGTCATCGGCAAATTCGGCCTCTACGATCACATCGCCTATGATTAAAGGCACAATGGAAGGCACAATAACCCCTCTCTCTCTCTCTCTATATATATATATATATATATATATATATGTATATATATATATATGTATATATATATATATGTATATATATATATATGTATATATATATATATATATATACCTACATATATATATATATATATATATATATATATATGTGTGTGTGTGTATATATATATATACCTACATATATATGTATATATATATGTACATATATATGTATGTATATATATATATGTATATGTATGTATGTATGTGTGTGTGTGTGTTCATCCAATGGAAGGCGCAATCTTAGACATTGATTGCCACATGGTTGGACACCACTGCGTTTATGTCGAGAAAACACTAAAGAATGTTTCGTGCGGAAGATCTTCTAACTGGAAAAATGACTTAATAATGGTGGGGACATGTTACAAGGTAAATCTTGAAAGTTTCATTCGAAAGATCTTGTAACTGGAAAAAGGACTTAATAATGGTGGGGACATGGTACAAGGCAAATCTTGAAAGTGTATAAGGTGGAGCATGTCAATCATTCAAATATTCTTGAATATCTTAAAAAAAGGATGATTTCACCTTGAGCATTAGGTGTGGTTCATGGTGCGAGTTAGTCCGAATTGTCTTTTAAAAGCTTTGCACTTATTCTATGTAACTATAATGGCTTTATCTACACAGTCAGAATTAGTCCAATCACGCTAAATAAGTGGGTGTAGAACTTTTTTTTTTTTGCTTCCGATAATTAGAGAACTTCTATGATTTTACTATATTGTATTTTATTTTTTTAAAGAAAAATTAGGATCATCGCAGTGCCCTGAATTAGTTCCATAGATATGTAGATAAAGAACTGCTGATGAAGAGTACATGCTAATAAGAGAATGGAATTCAGTAATTGCGACAACTGCTAAAAAGAAATGTTGATTTCCATTATCTGAAAAAGAAATATTCTTTAGTCCCAGTGCATGGTCTTTTCCCTTCATTTGACACCACATCCTCTTGAAGTACTCTCGAATTACAGCCTCATGAACCACTTGTCGAGTTGATATGCAGATCCTTCACAAAAAAAAGGTTGATGTGCAAATGATTTTTCCATATATGAATGAGGTTCAATTGATTACTCAGACTTGGAAGGAACCGTCCAAGTGGCGCAGGGAGTATGTGGTAATAAACGAAATGAGATAGAACGAGCAAATTATGGAAAAATCAAATGGCACATGCATGAGTATCTTGAAAATGAAACTCTCAACTTCTTCTGATATTACAATCATGTAAACGAAAATAACAGTCTTTCCTTATTTGTATGCACGATACCTCTCTATGCTCGTTCACTTTATTTCTATTACTTTCTTTGTCGACGTCTTGTAATTCACCTCTTCTTTGAAACCTTGCTCTTCTATCTTGAGGCAATGCTCACATGAAGTGCAAAAAAAAAAAAAAATGCCATTGTTCATCAACCCTTTAATTAGGTAGTAATTCATGCCAGCTTCTCAGAATGCAAAAGGTTGTATCCTTTTAGTGCTCGACAAGATTTGGCAAACTTTGTGTTTCTTTTTTTACGGGTGACCTTCCTAGGTAGGGCCCTAGACTCTCTACAGAAATTTTGCAAGATATATTCAGAAAGACATGTGCATTCTTAGTTCAGCATTGAGAGTTTAACTTTACACAAAAGTAAAAAAAGTTCCGCAAAATAATAGTACTATTATTTACACACTTCTGATGTAGAAGTTGTGCCATTGTAACTGCTAGAGTACTTTTTTATCCGCCACTTCGAGTTGATTAGTCCAAAAAAGATGAACAAACATCATAACCACCTAGCTAACTTCCCACCCACAGTATCTCTCAGCTCAACAATATTTTCCAAGTAAAGACATACATCTCTCTGCCACAACTAGTTAAGCACTATTATACTTTCCCTAGATCAAATTGTTTTCTCCCTTCATGGCAGCTTAACTAAGCAATGCACAATAGCTAGTTTTGATTAGTACGAAAACGTACGTCATGATCACTAATTCAAGTTCAATTGCTATTAAAAAGACACCAATTCGTGCATTGTCACTTGCAGCGGCTGTAACATCGTTTATTGGCTAGTGTCAACTTCACTTGATGGCCCTTTTGTTCTTTATTTTTTGTGTTGCTTCTGCTTTTCCATTTAACCCAATAACTTGATATATGATTGGCCCAGTGAGTAAAGTATTAGCTGCATGACCACTATATAGTCCACCTTGATTTTTTGGACATATTTATGAGGCTGCTAATTATTCCCTTTAGGAAACCCAACTTGCATGCATATCCCTTTCTCCACCCCCATTGTCTAATGTGGAATTGGACAACCAACAAGCCCTGTATTTGACATTTGGATAACATGCAATCAATCAAATTCACTTTAGTGTTCACACAAATGATGATGATGTATACCTCAAACAGTGATCCACACTCATGTTGAGCGCAGATATATGTTTACCATGAATATAAATGCCCAAAATTAAGCTACCTGTCATGCAATGTATAGTTGTTTAGCAAGGTTATTCAATTTTTGGAGTTGCTGTTGTGCTATATGCAACACCCCGGGATCACTGCAAGACCGAAGTGCTACAAACCTACCTACAGACCCGCCAAACAAGAAAATTTCGGCAGCACCTTCCCTGAAAATGGATAAAGCAGAAGCCATAAAATACAGATAGATATATAGATAGAAACAACACACTGTCAGTATATCAAACATCCTAGCAAAGAGAGGCATGCCTCTAACATACATAAGCACCATGATGGGACACTTAGACAACAAAAAAGCTACAAAACTGACATCACAATAGTTAAACAAAATACAGAGGTGATCGTGCAAAAGATGTGATGCTATGCATCCCATATGTTCGTCATCATGTCAAGGCGCACCTGGAAAGATAGTAAGAGAATTACTTTAACAAGCTATTTAGCTAAATTTGATTAGGCATTCCTCTTTAACATAGACAAGAAGTTGAACATGTTAATAACATCGGAAAAACCTAACAAGCATGATAATATGGAAAACAACGACATGTTATCATCCACTAGCTTTGGTTCACCATAACAATATCTTCCAAAACAATATTAAAGACTTCCTTGCAATACGAAGAACAACATCGATGCGATTAAATTAAAGATCACCATATGAATACGTATGTATGTACATGATATGCTCTTCCGCACCCTTATACCTTCTTGGATAACGTACGAGTGTGAATCGTACCCATTCTCGGATAACACACGATGTTATACCGGCATGGTCGTGAACGCTGCGCGATAAAAACTTTCAATGCATGAGATGTATGTGACATGTGTCATGCATAAATGAAAAAGATAATTTCCAACATATGTATATACTTCTGTATTGCATATGAAGAATATGAACAGGTACCAAAAAAATGACATATCCCACTTCATAATCTAAGAAAATCATCAAATCATCAGGAGGTAGAAAGTAAGTAATATACTCACATTCATTTTAATAGATTATTAGAAAGTGTTGCAATTAAAAAGATGAAGGTACTAAATAACAAGTTAAGGCGTAGCACTACTACTACATTCGCTTACCTTCACCGATGATAAAGACGGGCACTAGCTGCGTCCCGAAGTGGCACCACCAGAACAAATGTATAATTAGCACCAAAACACCGCAACAATAAAATCAAAAGAAGGCACATACTCCTACGCCTGATAACCCAGCATACAAGTCATCACTGAAGTTTACAGAAAAGTATCTACCACAATGCTTGCACGACATTGGGCGGGAATTTCCTATAACTAGGTCAAAGACGGGAGGACAACAACATCGTGCAGACTAACACTTATTGGGCAACAACACCGCTTTATCAATAAATCCTAAATCAGTTATCTAAAAAAAACGAGTCCAATGCCATTAGAAAGACATTAACGGGACCTATGACTTTTATTTTAGACTTATGGATGAATTTAACACCAACCAATCTTGTTTTCTTTTTTCAAAACTAAGTCTCTACACATCAATTGGATCAGTCAATCCTGAACTTCGGTTGGAAATCCTTCAATCCAACTTAAATTTTCATAATAGGGACTAATTAGATATCACCTTAGCAATGAAGTAGTTGAATCGATGAAGAATACCATTACATCTCTTTTTTTCCTCCTTTTTCTTCCTTGCTTCTCCCTTTCTTCTTCTTCTTTCTTCCTTGCTTCTCCTCTCCCTTCTCCCTGCTCCTTGGCTCTCTTCCCTCTGCCCTCATGGGCCAGTGGTGATGACACATGGTGAGCGGCTGGGCACGGTGCAGTGCGGAGGTAGAGGGTGGTAGCTATGTAGAGGACTAGGCAACAGCACGGCACAGTGGTGGTCGACGAACGAGCGACGGCTAGAGTTAGGGTGCAAGTGGGTGGCAGCATCATGCAATAGTGGATGAGATCGGGGTGGTGACTAATCTCGTACTGTTATATATGATTCTTTTTTTCTTTTCCATCCAACGATCTGATTTATTGGGCTCGCCACGGATTCACTGGGTGTTCAAACGGGACATTTAGATAGTAAAACGAAATCATCTCGACAAAATCTACATATCTACAGTCTCCAATTGTCCATCTGAGCAACGGATCTAAAAGTCAAAATTTTCACTCTCACATGTCCCATGACCAACATCTTATTTTTCGTGAATATTCGAGGTATTATATTGTCCCCTCCTTTAAAGGATTTGTCCCCGAATCTACCTGCTCTAAACCTATGGAAATAAAACATGACAATGCAAAGATACGATGATAAACAACAATTAACACTCACTAGCTTTAAAGAGCTGAGGGTACTTCTTTAGCATTTGATCCTCATGTTTCCCCATTGCCTCAAGCTCGGACTGATTCGACCAAAGGACATTCACATACTTGATAGTCCTCCTCCTCATGACTTGCTCGGGTGAGTCCAAGATGCACATCGGATGACACTCCATGGTCAGATCCTGCTCCACAGTGATGGAATCCAGGTCGATCTTATGCTCAGGGTCATGTAAATACTTCTGTAGTATAAAGACATGGAACACATTGTGAACTCCTCTCATCGAGTCTGGCAACTCCAGACGATATGCTAAACTACCAACATAGGCCACCACAAGAAATGGGCCAATATACCACGAGCTAAGCTTCTCGATGGTACCAAAATGAATGATGTCCTTAGTCGATCCCCAATAGTAAACTCTATTTCATTACGCCTAACATCAGCATAGCTCTTATGTCAGCTCTAAGTGGCTAACAGATTCTAGCGAATCCCTTGCACCTTCTTCATAGTCTGTCAAACAAAGGCTGGATCAAGCAAAGATCTCTCACCCATAATATCCTTACAAGGAGGAGAAACACACTTCTAGCCATAAAAACCTAAAAGGAGCCATCTTAATAGTCGTTTGAAAACTATTGTTATAGGCAAACTTAGCCAAAACTAGATGGTTCTTCCAACTACACTCCTAAGATAGAACATATGAACGCAACATATCCTCCAAAGTTTGAATAAGCTGTTCTGACTGATCCTCTGTCTGAGGATGAAAAGTTATACTAAGAGTGAGTTTAGTGCCCAAAGCACTTTTCAAGCTCTGCTGAAATTTAGACACAAACTTGGAATCCCGATCTGAAATGATTGACTTCGGCACTCCATGCAATCTTGCCAATTTCTTAATATATAAGGGAGTCAAATCCTATGCAGAGTTAGTCATCTTCATAAGAATAAAGTGTGTGGACTTGGTAAGCCTGTCCAAGACAACCCAAATAGCGTCTCAATCACAAGGAGAGCGAGGCAACCCAACCACAAAGTCCGTTGTGACATGCTCCCATCTCCACTTGGGCACCTCCAAAGGCTACAACAAATCGGCAGACTGCTTATGCTCGCCCTTCACCTGCTGGCACACACCACAAGAGGCAACGTACTTAGCGGCCTCCACCAGAAGATTTGCTTCAGATCATGGTGCATCTTAGGGCATATTTATTTCAGCTTTGGATTATAAAAAAATAACTTTTGAATTGTGGATTGTGAAAAACTGGATTGTAAAAAGTTGAAGGCTATTTGGCTACCTAGATTGTGAGAGGGTTTAATGATATCTTTTAATTTACAATGTATGTAATGCCCTTAACTTTTATAGTACATATTTCTCATGTTTATTCCTTTATAGATATTTTAGGAATACGAATTTGCAAGATAAAATAACAAATAAAACATAATTAATATCGTATTGTTTTTTAACTATCAAGTTGCTCATACAAAAATTAATCATACAAAAAATGTTAATCCATAAATTAGGAACTGTTAAATCATTCGTATCCTCACATGAACAATCTAGTTTCTCATTCATATCTCTTTTTTTTCTGTTCTTCGTATTTATCCTCAAAAATTCGTAGTGAACAGGATAGATCAAACTATCCCAGGTGAAAAGATATTTATAAACAAGCTAATATTATTATTACGAACACACAGATTCTTAAATACATGCATATTCTATACAAGAACAAAGAAAAATGTTGGGGACTCATCTAGAAGCCCATAGTCGCTTGAACAAATCCCACAAGTCTGTTTAGAAGAAAACCCTACGATCTTGTCTAATTCTTCCAGTAGCTCAATGTTTCATTAGAAACTGCCTTCCTCTGCTTCTCCTTTCTTGTTCTCCTTCGGTTCCAGATGTACACACGACCCCAACTATATGAAGCAAAGCCATCTCAAGAAGAAACAAGGATTTCCCCTGCTTCGGAGTTGCGCGCAGCAACCACAACCAGATCTACTGCCAACGTAAAGAAGAAGAAAAACAGATCGTCCAGAACTAGTAGTGCCAAGAAATAAAATAAGAAATGGTGAAATAAGAACCAGTAGTGCCAAGAGTCAAATCAAGATAAGCAAATTTTATAGTACTCGATCCTATAAAAAATCATCTCTCTTGTGATGATAAGTGTCCACTCTCTTTCTCTCCTCTTTAGCTCAGTTATTGGATCACGAGATGGATGATATGGATAGTATCTTAGGTTTTTTTAGACCGGGTCCTATAGAATTTGCTTCCCAAATTAAGAACCTAATCAATCGAGACAAAGAAAAATGAGATTTCGGAGGAGGGAGGAGAAAATGAAAATTAGATCGATTAAAGACTCCATGGGGGCAGCTTGGAGTAACACACATAAGGGATTTGGAGTCGCACTTTCACAGAGCAGAACGAGGTGCTGGCCACCAGATTTGGGGATGGAGGAAGCGATTTGGGGGAGACAAGATTTTGGGGAGGAGGAGGCGATTTAGGGGAGAACGAGGGTCGGACGAAGGCTGTTCTGGTCAGTACTACAAGGGTTTGAGGACTCTTCTGCGGGAAGCGGGGCTCTTCTGCGGATGTCGGTAGCAGGTGGAGCGGGGAACCGGTGGCTGCTCTGCATTCCTGGCGACTCTTCACTCCAGGTGGATGGCGGCAGGGGATGATGGGGCAAACTGCGGTGGGAAAGGAGGAGATCATGCCGGTGGTGAGGAAGGAGGAGATCATGTTGGCGGTGGGGATAGTAGAGAGGGTGGGATTAGAGCAGAGCGGCGTGGAGCAGCAATGGAGGTAGGGGTGGATTAGTGGTAATTGTAGATAATTTCTATCAATTTTGATGTCCGAATTTGTTCGTTCATCTCACGCAATTTAATAGAAGTTGGGAGGCCGGATTATGGATCGTGGCATAATTCGATCCTAGATTGTGGATTGTTGATTGCAAAATTGAATTGTTTGTTTCAACTTTTGGATTTTGCTACTAAAATCCAAAAGCAAAACTGGAAACAATCATAGCCTTATGGCATGTTTGTTTTAACTAAAGATTAGTAGCTTATAGATTATAAATTGTAAGATGTTAAATTGTAATAAATTGGACTGTGCAATCTGTAGAATTGAAGCTGATGGAATTAAGATGGTTGGATTGTTATCCCTAGCTAAAATAAATAGTGTCTGAGTCTCACTGGAAACACATAATATGGCATCCAATGAGCCTAAAGAACGATATTTGCCTACAGAAGGTTCGTAATTTCGTATCAGAAACCCTAGCACCGGAGACTATATTTCAAAAGATTGTATTAACAAATGTTGTTTTGAATCTAGTAGTTGGTAGGGTAACATCATCCTAATAGTAAACAATCATCTAAGTGTCCACAGAATGATTGAACAACGCATGGACACAGTTTGTTGTTGTGCCCGAAAAACTATTCATGCAAGTACACAAAATTAACCGAGTCACAGTTGTACTTCCTACAAGTACTACTAATACAACCAAAAAAGGGGAAAAATCCAAGAAAGTAACTGTTTATCAATTAAGTTGATCAACACATGTTATACTACACCATAGGAGCAGTAGGTGTAACATGTTTATATGACCTACCACTCCATTCATCCGTCCACAGTTACACTAAACCTTAAACCTTGCAAACAACTAACCACCAAACCACAACCACAAAACCTCTGTCTCTCTCTCTATCATGGACCGTTCCACACGTACGTACGATGTAAACAGCATATATACGTTTGTCTCTTGTGCCATGCATGCCTAGTTTATGTGTCATGCATTGTGCAACTAGACCCATAGGATGTACCATTCATGATTCTTCTCCCACTATACTCTCCTTCTCTTAGCATTTCCATGTTTCACATGCTTCATATATTATTATGTGCTCTAGAAGGGGGAAAAAAGAAAGGGTAGCTCAAACGGTTTCCATTGCACCTCCTCCTCCTCCCGCGCCACTTGTAACGCTCTTGTGCGCGCCGCCACCGTTGGACGCGGCCGCCACCTTGGCATCGCCTTCCTGCGTCTTCTGCTGCGTGCTGTACTCACCGTACAAGTAGGAGGAGAAGCCCCAGACGCAGAGCACGGTGGCAATGGCCTTCTCCCAGCCGAACGGGTCGTGGAACACGACCACGCCGCCGATCACGTTGGCGGTCAGCACGGCGGTCATGCACACGCCGCTGTGCAGCGACGACGTGAGGTACACCATCCCAGCGGTGCCCATGAAGCAGGTCTGCCACGTCACCACCAGCGCGGCGACCACCGCCCAGTACGCGGCCGGCGACAGGTGCCACCGCGCCAGCTCCTCCCGCCCCTCGCCGGCCGCGGCCAGCCCGGCCACCGCCAGCGCCGTCGCCGCGGCCTGCATGATCACCTGCACCTCCACCACCATGCGGAACCCCCCGGACACGGTCCTGCGGTACACCAGCTCCATCACCGGCAGGTAGGCGGCGAAGAGCCCCGCGGCGCCGAGCGTGACCGCGAAGCCCAAGAAGTACCTCGCCCTGCTCCCGCCATCGGGGCGCTCGCCCGAGTCGCACGAGCGGAGCGCGAGCAGCACGGCGCTGAGCGTGAGGAGCACGACGGCATTGATGTTGGAGAAGGTGAGCGGGTGGCGCACGATGACGGCGGCGAGCACGAGCGTGAAGGCCAGCTGCGTAGACAGCAACAGCGACGAGGTGGACACGGGCAGGTACGACGAGCTGTAGGAGATGAGCAGGTTGTTGACCCCCATGAGCACGCCGATGACCACGCACACCGCCAGCATCCGCCGAGTGAACCACGCGAACGGACGGGGCTGCGTGGCGGGGCGGCCGGCGTAGACGGGCACGATCAGAACCGGGAAGCCGACCGACTGTACTAGCGTGGCCACCCAGCGGTCGCGCCCGCCGTGCGCGAAGTAGTACCGGGACAGCAGGCTGGACGCCACTGAGCCGCCGAGCAGCGCGGCGTAGTTGGCGCACAGCAGCAGGCGCCGCCTCGCGCCATTGTTCGACAGCGGCATGTCGAGCAGCGGGGCCGGAGTGGTGGTGGCGGCGGTGGGCATTGGCGAGTCGAGTTGGTTGGGGGTAAGGTGAGGCGAGGCGAGGCGAGGAGGGAAGCTGGCTGATGGTGGTGGGGTGTATTTATGTGAGGTAAGGTCATCTTCAATTATATTTTTTTATTCTTATTTTTTATTTTTTTATTCTTATTTTTTTTATTTTTTTTAATCTTTAACAGCTTCCTTTTGAGAGGAATTGCGAAGGGAAAAAAGAAAATCTTGTTTTGTAAAGGAGAACTGTTGGAGCGTTAAATGAAACGAAAATCCGGTCGTGAAGAGAATTTGAACCTCAAAGGGAAATGATTGGACATAGTTTAAGTGCGGGTGATTTGCGTGAGATTAACTGCTTCTTTAAAGAGAAGGCGAGGGAATTACGACCTTTTCTTGTGATGGGAAGTAGAATAGTGGGAGCGGAATAAACGGCGAGTATTTTGTTTATTTTCTGGTGATTTGTTTTTATATTGCTCAACACATCCGTATATATCCTCCTTGGTAGTGCACTAGATCATTGCAGCTAGCTCAAAGCTTTATTCAGATGAGTGATGGCACAGAAAACTGATCACCATTCACCAATGGTAAGGAGTGTACGTGGTTATGGTCGTGCATCTTTAAATAATTTGTAACTTTCATTTTTGGTCCCCTAAGCTTTACTGTGAACTTCAATTGACCGTCGTTGCAACACATCGCGTGGAAACACTAGTTCAGAGAAAACTCCAAGGCCCTTACGATAAATATTCCCGGCGAAGAGATGGCTACGTACGACTCGCCCAGGCAGGCAGGCACCCTGGATCAGACTCAGATTTGTACATCATTTAAAAATTTATCTTCTATAATATTATTATAATATTTTTTTAATATTATTATACTATTTTTTATTTTTTTCATCTTCAACCACAACTCTATTTCCTACTTCTATTACTCTCTTCCTCCTATCAAACCTACATACATCATCATTAAAAAATATTACGGTCTCTTTTTTATTGGCAGATTTGCTACTGGCTGGAGCCAGCGGCATTACTGTGCCGCTTGTTGCCAATCCCGCTAGAGAGCTTCCGGTATCCCCATCGATAAAAAGTGATACATGGAAGCTGGCACAGTAATTTGAAGGAGCTGCTGGAGTCGGCATTAAAGAAACTAATGCTGAGGATGAACAGTCCTTAGTATTAGCTTCAATCCGAAGTGTTCATTTCGCGAGTGACAGGATAGATCAGTCGTTATAGTAGTGCTGCAACACATAACTAAGTAGTATACCGTAAATTGGAGAACTCTTTTTATAGTAACAGATGATTAATTAATACGGAATACTGTAGCATAAGACTTATTTTACTGTATAAACTATGATTCTCTGCATTGATACACCATTAATACAGACGATCTGAGTCCCCTGATCGCTCGATCCATATAGCTTTCACGGATTCATGACCCGCACATGCGCAAACGGTCGCACCAAAAGCGCATCCGCAGATAGGACGAGGAACAGGGGCGTCGTCTCGTCCCGGCTTCGAGGCTGCGCGGTCGCGGGGCGCGGATGGGAAAAGACACGGGTGAGGCATCAGATGACGCAGTCATCCTCATCCATGACCCGATCGAAATCGAGCGATCCCCGGTGTGTACCTTTGCTGGCCTGCTGCTGCATTGTTCGACGCCGTTGGACTTGAAGCCTGCCGAAAAGGGATCTAAATCCTCTTACTTCACAAAGTGACATCAGGGAGAAACAGTAATATGAGAGAAACGTTACCGTGGAACAACAACAATCCTCTGACTATATTAGTGTAGCATGAGTACTGTAGACAAAGTTAATGTCCGTAGTAATTATGTAGCATCCAGTCTTATCTATCTCAAATACAATAGCTCACAGCAGTTAGAAAATCTCATTTCGCTGAAAAGGGAGGGGCCGGGGGCATTGCGGCCTGCGGTTATACAGAAAGGAGCGTGTGTTGCAGCAGCAGCCACAGGAAATGGCTATAAAGGCGTGTGCCCTTCCGTAAGAAGGGGTCTGACCAACAAAATCCTCTTACTTCACAAAGTGACATCATGGAGAAACAGTAATCCGTAAGAAACATTATCATAGAACAACAATCCTCCGATTGTATTAGTATAGCACGAGTACTATAGATAAAATTAATATCTATAGTAATTATATAGCATCAAATCTTATCTATCTATATTGAATTTTAATAGCTCACGGCAGTTTAAAGTCACTCTGACTTTGCCTCTTGTGAATTTAGAAAATCTCATTCTGTTGAAAAAGGTGGGGCCGGAGGGGCGCTGTGGCCTACGGTTACAGAGAAAGGAGCGTGTGTTGCAGCTGCAGTTGCAGGAAATGGCTATAGAGGCGTGTGCCCTTCCGTAAGAACGAGCCTGACCAACAATGCATGCGTAGTAGTAGTAGCACCTTGAGAAATAATTTGAGATGGGGCGTACGTACATGTAGTCGTGGACATGATCCACTGCTCGACAGCAGTACGTACTCCCTTTGACCACAAGCTCAGTGCGGGCTTCCTGAAATGAGTTATCACGACGATGCTCCGATGGCTGGCAGTAGATCGAGCCTATCTCTGCATGCGCTGTCCACAGATCCGGTCAATCCTGCCAAACCGCTAGCCCTTGATATGGCAATGGCAGTTGCACATCAGCATCGGCGATTCTGCGTGCAGGACCACTGGCACAGATAGAAACCTAGTACTGCAGTGCAGACTCGGGATGGTCACCCACGGTAGGGGGACGGGCCAGCGTGGAGACTGGAGAGGCGAATTGGTGGGGAGTGCCCTTCGTTTGACACCTGGACAGGGACGGAATGGCACCAAGGTCTCGCAACATGACGGGTTGGGATTTGGTGCAGTAAGAACACATATGATCTAAAATCTAATTTGTATCTGATCTGCACTGAAATCCGATGGAGACCCAAAACACGATGAGAATCTCATGAGTAGGAGTGACAGCCTCGGGCGTGGGCGACGGGAGTGGTGCGGGTGGTGGCGGGAGAGGGGCGGCAGAGAGGTGTGCGGACGCAAGGCGCTAGCGACGGCGGCTGGGAGACGGGCGAACACGAGGCGTGCGATAGCGGCCGAGAGCGAACGTGGGGTGGCGGGCGGTAGGCGGTTGTGGCCGCGTGGGGTGGCCAACAGCGTGCACAAGCGAGCTACGATAACAAGGAGTCAGGTCCTTGCCGGGGGCCCGCGAGCGAATATCGGCCTCCGCCTCTGACCCAACCCGCAATCGGCCCCCAAACCGCGACCCCCGTGGATGAAAATCTAGCCCCACCCCTGTCGGTTGTAAAACCCGCGAGGACATGACTCGACCCGCCCTGTTGCCAACCCTAATCGCACCTACCGCATCAGACGACCTCACACCTGCATGTGACGTGCTCTTTCTGAAGGTTGTCATGTGTGGAGTGAAACGAAATTCTATAGCATCGGGTTCTTCGAAAGACCTCCTCTCACGATACGATATGTAACCCTTTTCTTTTTTTCTGCACACGTTAGTTATTGGATCAGAAAAAAAAAGTACAAATCATACTCTCGTGAGGATATTTATGTAAAGAGTCATGGACAGCGCCACGGTTTTCTGCCCCAACGCTGGGCGCGGCTGCGCCACCCGGGACCCGCAGGTGGTGCCCATCCCAATCTGGGAGAGCTGGGCTTTCTGCTTTTGGGCATCTGACTGCCTGTATTTGCGATGTGTGTGACTGCCTGCCTGCCTGAATGGCCCGCTTGGATGGACTTGCAGCAAAATGATTTGCATTTGAGATTGTATTTCGTCCTGTCTGTGGCAGGTAGGCTAAATCACAGATAGTTTGGTTTTTTGTGGAAAAAAATCCCTTTTTACAAAAAAGGCTTGCCGAGTCCGTATACATGCAGTGTACATACTGACAAAGAACGCGTCCGTGAAGGCTATATTTCACCATTCTATGCGAACGTTCATCGACAAGCAAGCTACTCTGTTTTTGAAAAGGTGCAGCGGATACATAGTCATCTTTGAGGCTCAAACCAAGAGATTGCGGAATTGAATTTATAAAAGTCAAGATCCTTCTCTTTCCAGACGAGGATGCATTTTCTGTACAGACACAAGCTTTTGAGGTTTTGGCGCGTACTGGGTTGGGCTGACAACTCCTTAGATTATCCTTTAACCATGGGCTGATTTCCGTTTAACAATCTTAGTTTTAACGACCCAACTTAAGTATTCTGTGTGTGTGTGTGTGTTTCGCGGCACCCAGCATGTTCAAATTGCCATTTAGCCCATATTGGGCTAACTCAGCCGAAAGAAACAGGGCATTTGTCTTTCCAACTCTGAATTGTGCTTTAATTCTCCAGTAAACTTTTAATCACAACTCGACTTGGAGGTATAATATCTAATTTTCAAACAAGAAAAAAAACTAGAGCAATTAAAGACTGTCACAAACAACAGATTTTGTTTTCAAAAAAAGGAATCATGTTAATATATTCTGCAATGGGAAAACATCATCGCAAATTACAAACTTTTTTCCACAATGTAAAACTTAAACTGCAGCTCCAAGCAACTGAGGCTTGCCACTTCACAAACCAACAAGAGACCAACAAATTGCAGGCTGCAAAACCGAAACTGTTTGTTTCTCACGGGAGACCAAACAACCAGCCGACTCACAAAAGCCGTCCTATCCCCATATCACATTTGGTTCATTAACAAAGGTCTTCCGAACATTTCAAAAGACAATAACACCAATAAAGTGATCTTTATACATACGCCATCTGTACGCAGAATCAGAAAGCAAACAGGTAAGACGTCCCTTTCGGAAAACACTGGATCACGTTCACAATCCATCGATACCATTCTGGAAAGTGCCGCACGGCCTTACACATATTCATCGCGACAAAGGCCAACCACACAGGTTCGAATCAAACACCCAATTCGGGCCAGAAAGAACCAAGCGAAAAGGAAAGGCTCATAGCAGGCTGCAAGACATATGGTATCTGTGAAGTACACATCAAAAGCTTTTCATTTTTTTCATTTTTTTGCTCCTTTTCTTCATAATGGAGAAACTGGAATACATGGTGAAGTTATTGTACACAATAATTCTAGAAATTCCTAATCCCTCACCATCATTTTTTTTTTCTTTTTCTTCTATGTCAGTTTCTAAAACAAGTGCGAGGACACCCACACATCAACAAACATTTCCTAAGAAACACCCAGCCATGAGGCAAACGGGCTTCTTTGGACCACAGCGCAAACTGCCTTGCAAAACCCCAGCAGCATAATTAGAAAAAAGAAAAAAAAATGCAACACTAGAAAAAAATCGACAAGTGGGTGCCTTAGCGCTAGAGGTAACAGATACATAATGGTAGGTCTCTACTTAAATGTGTCCTGGAACCTTTTTCCCAGTCATTGAAGGTTTCTCATGGGAACAGTTCCATGGCTTCACTTTTTTTTTTCCTTTCCGCTTTCATTAGAAAATGGAAGAGATCCCATGATGAATGATTGTTTCTCGACATTCCACACAGCAAACTTATCGTTTCAGGCTGAAGTCCACTTCAGAGACTATCTCATTTTTCCCAGTGCGAGTGCCCCAACTGACATCCTTCTGTTGCAACCTTGTTGGGTTGCTCCTCATTACTCTTGGCTGTTTAAAGTACTGTTGCAGTAACATTGTTGCTCTGCTCCTCATTTCTCTTGGCTGCACCAAGTACCATCACAACATTGTTGCCCTGCTCGTCATTACTCTTGGTTCTATCAAGCCCTATGGCACTTATGAATTGAGTTTGCTTCTTAATCTCAGCAGTTTTTTCAGCTTTTGGCTGCACGAAGAATTAACATCAGTGAGGAACAAATAACCACTATTTGTCAATGCTAATGCAAACGACAAATTACTAGCACAGACTAAATATGTGGAACTAAAATCTTCTATCATAACAAGCCAGCTAATCTTAGTTGCAATACCCTTTTCACCAAGCATAAGCCAAGAAGCATCCATAGCATTGCCATTTTATGGTATTTAAAGTTCTGAACAGGTAAAACTAGTTACTTTACATTCCAGAAATACAATGCCCAGAAAATAGAGCCATGTGTAATATTATTGTTATTGAAGAATTCCCAATGTTGCAAGTAAAAGTGCAAAACACGTAGGATAAATGTAGTGATAAATAAGGAGTTCAGACTGTTCAGTATATACCAATGGGTGATCAAATGATGTAGTAAGTGGCTTGCCTCTTCTGTCCTGCATTACTTTCTGCCTATTTTCGTAGAAGTCAAAGTCGTCCAATATTGATGTTTTACATGAGAAGTTCTTGAAAATGTTCAACATCTCTGTACCTTGTGGAAATTTGATCTGGATTGGCAATGCATTAGATCAGAGGTTGAAATAAACTGAAATATCATTTTTACAGTGCGAGAAAAGCATAACAACATATTCATACTAGAATTAAACATCTTGACTGATCAGTAAAACAGATAAAACAGGAGATTGGAACAGACAAGAATTTAAAATGGGTTGCCATGATTATAAAGATATTGGTATTCACTCCAAACAGAAGAGCAGAACCAGGAAACTCTAGTAAGATATTGGATGCAATACCTCTTGTGTGTCCCTGCTGTTTGTCACAGGCTTGTTCTCATTATTCTCCAAAATTATGTGGCGAAATTGTGGATTAGGCACATCCTTGATAATGTGCCATTTTACCGGGAAGAAACCATTCCACTTGTCCTGTTGCCAGAAGTTCATATTCCTGTTGAAATCTACTGGACCAACCATCTCAGCCACACCACAAAACTGACCACTTGCATTAACCTGACCATCATGGTGAAATAATTAATATAAAAGATCAAAAGAAAACTAATATTGTTACCCTTTCCATAAAATGGTACTCAGATATGGAACTTGTTAACTTGCTACAACATTTAAATGAAAGTTGTAAGGAAACAAAACAGCAAAGTATTATCAGACAGTTAAAAGTAAGTTGGAATTGCTGCATGTTGCCCTTAATGGCACAGCATGCTTAGAAGACTGAATTGATTACCGGAACAGAAGTCTAAAGTTACATGGACCAAAGAAATAATCAAATAGCATCTACTTGTGCAATATTATTAAATGCTCTGTTATTTTATATTAAATAGAAAAATCAGAAAATAATATGGCTTCCAGTTGCGCACTTCCTATGTGAAATTAAGCACTAAAAACAACAGTCAGCAACATTGAAAAAGAACAAATGTTTGGATACCGCAGGGACACACACTAATCTAACAATCAAGGTGATATTCGTGAGAAAATATTTCTCTAGGAGCAACTAGTAGTATTTAACTTACAGAGAAGAAAAGGAAAACATGACATTTGGTTCCTTTTTCTGCCATCCTTTCTTGTGCAAGTCTATAGGCATTGTCAAGCCTTTTATTTCCATTAGGAGTACTTGCCCAGACATTGTATTTGATACTCTTGTGAATATCATCTTCGCTGTAAGATTTAATCACAAAGAATAAAGCTTGCTCATACTTCGTAACAAAATCTAGAAGATTATATGCACTTTTGCTTATTGGGACAGGTGAAGGTATGCTATCATTAGCATCTCCTGAAGTTGACAATCCAACAAAATCAGCTTGAGGGCTCAAACTGTGTTTCGAGTTATCAGTGTGGTTATTCTCGTTAGTTATATCACAATTGCCATGTCCATTTAGCTTATTTCTCGCCTTAAGCTTCTCACTGTTGTTCCAGCTTCTACCACTTTCTTTCACATTGATGCCTTTACTTTGATAAACATTGTTTTTTTCCTTGGTTACTGTGCATCGCAAACTTGCTAGATGGAAGATTCCCTTTTGTTATGGATGCACCAGATGCCTACCATGAGGACAAGCGTGTCAACATAAGTTTCATACTCTATTGGTCAAATGTCGTGATCTATGCTTTACAGGAATTTCAAGTACCTTATTTGCACCCTTTGATGATGGGCTGCTATTATCAGAATTTGGTACAGTGTCTAGAGCTGATGATGATCCTTTGATAGTATCTGGTGCAGATTTTGCATTGCGGGTAGCTTTCCAAGAAGGAACAGCATGCTTATTGGAAGAGTATTTTGTTCTTGCAGGGTAATTTGTTTGATGAGCACCAACAGAATGTCCCTGAACCCCATCCAGAAGAACAAAAGAAGGGTCCCATGAGTATGCAGGGGTTAGTTCAGGTCCAAAAGCAACTGGTTGAGCAAAAATGCCAGGTGTGCTAGGATCCTGCATTGGAATTGCAGTGGAGCAATATGGCTCTTTGCTGACATATTGACCATCCACACCAGTAATGGCTCCAGGAACAACCGAACTATAAGAAGGATATCCATTTTCATACCCCGGAAGATACCACAAATATGACCCATTATCAGCTTGAACCACCTGAAATGGAACATAAAGCAGATATAAACACGGTTTTCTTGCAAATTGTCAGGTTTAATAGCTGCACCTTCAAGGAACAGTTCACCCAGAAATGATGGCACCAAAAAATAGATTATAAAGGGCTACAAAAAGGGCTGCACTTCAATCACCGATTTTGAAATTGAGTACTCCAAACAACTCTTCTGTAATTTACGCTTTATCAGGCAAGATTAGGACTGGAAGTATATATAAGGTGCTTGACCATAGATTCTTGTATATCATGCATGGGACTAAGAAGGCTGATTATCACTAAAACAGCACCGGCGATCATTCAGCTTTGTTTATCTGGGACACTACAATAGAATAGTCATGAGGCCATGACAGCATATTGTGTGATAACAACTGGCACAAGAAAAACAAAGATCATTTAATAAAGCTTGCAGAGAGACTTTTGACACAAGGACAACAATAGAAGAATAAAGAGTGACACTGAAAAAAGTTGGCCACTTTCCCAAACATAGCAAAGAAAAGATGACAGCAAGGTGAAAAGGTTGTTGGTACCACCATAATGCCACAGAGATGCACAAAGTGCACAGTTGTTTAGATTTTAGATAGGACCACTAGTGAGTACTGTAGGAAAGGCATGTATCATACTCGACGAAGTGCACTATTATTACAACTTACTGCTGGATGAGTCTCTAGGCCATTATATCCAACAAAGTAGCCATTCTCATCCCATCCTCCATATGAGCCTGCAATAAACAATAAAATCATCAAATGGATGAACAGCATTTTTAAATTTCAGGTCATAATCCTGACCTACCCACCTGGATAGTAATATCCGTAGTAGTACATCCCTTGGTCCCCAACGGAAGCTTCTTTGTTGATTTCACTTTCCTTCACAGTACTAGCTGCATCGCCCGAGGAAATGCAAGATATTGCATCAGAAGAACTTGCTTCTTTCTTAGCAGGCTACAAGGTCGAAGATGAAAGGCATCAAGGAGACGATAGATATAGTACAACCAACCAACCACAGTGCAAAGAAGGAAATAAAGGTGTTCCTTATACGCTAAGATAAGCAAGTTAGTATATTGTGTATAGGAATGAGAATCTTACAAAGTTGATTTTGCTTGCCTTTGAGTTAGCATCAATCTTCAAGCTGTCCATTGCTTCTTCAATAGCTGGATGATAGAAAAGTCAAGGCTTGCAAACGGAATATATACTTATAAGGGTCGTTGTCCACGAGTGACCAAAAAAATAAGCCAACCACGCCACAATGATCAATAAACATAGCATCAGCCTGATATTATGCAGCTAATAATTGCCTTTCATCAATTCATCAGACAGATCTAAAAACAAAGATATAGATCATTTGATTAAGTGCAGGCGATTTATTTCCATTTCAGAAACGAGGGCGGTCAAGGAGCCAGATTGAACTAGAATTAAGGGACTGAGACATGCAAAACTAAACTCCGGAATCCTTCAGTACATGCAACATATTATTGCCGTACCTGCCAAATAAATGGGAGTTGGCTCAGCTCTCATTATCTCTCAAATCCCAATAACGAAGGGCACCTAATAATAGTATATTACGGAATTTCTAATAGCAAAGGCATACCACGGTGGGACGGAACAACTCAATAATGTCAACTATCAAGATTAAAAAATTGACCAAATTGTACACAGTCCGTTCTTGAAAAGAAAAATCAACACAAACAATTCCTGGATAAATTGCATCTATCCTGCAAGAAGGAAGAAAATGATTCGGAAACAGGCACGCTCGAAAAGCTAAGAAATTTGATCGAGTAGAACCCGTGCTGATACTTGAAACCAAGAATCAAAACATGTTCAATTAGACAAAAAATTTATCCAATAGTGTATCGTTTCAATCAAAGATTTCTAAGAGGGTAACAATGGAGTTAAATAGCAACGGGAACGACAAATTTCGCCAGCACTTCACATCAAAATAGTTGCAGAAATTTGATTGATCCAACAGAAAGCTCGCAAAAACAGCAGCAGCAAACACAGGAACGCCAAGAATCCATCCATCAGATCCAAATCCAACTCTTGCCGGATGGAGAGAGAAATGAGTGGACTCAGCGCGCAACGTGCCCAGAGAAGGAAGGATACGCTTGTGGCCCAGCTCGCCCTTGGGCTCCATGAGGTCACACCACAGCTCGCCGCAGAAGAACCCGGGGCTGCTCCGCGTGTCCTCCAGCTCGACCGGGAAGGGGGCCTGGGACCGCTGGAACCCTAAGCCTGCTCCGGCCCGCCGCTGACGGAGGAGAAAAGGAGGCGTCAGTTAAACATGACACACGGTCCAGAGCGAGCGAACGAAGTGGTGAACGGCGAGGGAGGAGGAGGAGGAGGTGAGTACGGCGGAGGCGGGAAGCCAACAAGGGAGAGGAGGACGGTGGCCGCAGCGGCGAGGGCGTGGGCGAAGGACGAGGGAGGCAGCGCGCCGGTGCGGAGGCGAAAGGCGAGGAGGCGGCGGGGAGTTTTGGCGAGGCGGGTTAATGGTGTCGAAGCTTTTCTTTTCTGGTGGATGGCGATTTTTGGGATGTGGTTTTTGATTCAGGAGACGGCTGCGTGCATTCTATGCAACAGCTTTTCATTACTAGTGTTCAGCTGGTAATATATAGAGAATTTCTCCTGCGTTATTGAAAATTCAAACATTTTCTTATATATTATTAATGTGTCAATGATACGTAGCTCTTAAAAAATAGATACATTTTTAGGGTACCGGAGGAATTTATTCTAATATATACTCTATCCAATTATAAATAATGTAAAGACTAAATTTCGAACGTGTACACCCTCGTCGTGGCATGCACGCTCGGATCGGCCGACCATTCCACATCTAAGGTTCAGACAGTAGTGTACATTCTGCATATGTGTTCACACGACATCGCACTGAATCGTCAGCGAAGTAGAGAGACCAAGAAATTTTTCCGCACACGTTTGTCTCGCGTGCTTGTGGAACTGATGAGATAGCTTTTTAGAGGTCTTTTTCAAACATTAGGAACCTCACCTATCATTTCGTCACCCTCGTCTCTCTACAGGTTTGTTGCTCTCGTCATCTCTCTCGCACGTGATTTCCCCCTACAAATCCACGCTAACTAGGGTTTTCTGATTTGCACTTTGTTGATCCATTGCAAATCAGTAGCGCGGGGGAGGAGAGTGCACGGGAAGGTGAGTTCCCTCCCCCCAAATCCATCTGAATGTGCTATTTTCTTCCTTCTCTCGCATATTTTTTGCTTTTGAATCCGTATGATCCAATGCAAATCGCGTGTAGCCGTGTGTGGATTGCTCTTAATGTGCATATTTTGGTTCTCTTGCATGCAAATTCTCCCCAAATCATATGGCCTAGGGTTTTTGATTCGTGATTTGTATCGATCCATTGCAAATCGGTAGTGCAGGGGTGAGTTTCTCCCCAAAATCCATCCGACATTTTCTCTTCTATCACATATATTTTGCTCGCGGGTTGTTTGATCCAGTGCAAATTGCCATAGCCTTGCATGCATGCCTCTGAATGTGCATATTCGCTTCTCTCGCATGCATTTTTTCTCCTCAAATCAGTCACACCTAGGGGGTTTTCCGATTCGTGTTTTGATCTAGTGTAAATCGGTGCCGAGGGAGGAGGGTGCACAGGAAGTCGAGTTTCTTCACGCGTAGCACATTTTTTCATTTCCATTTTGTCTCCCACTATGAAATTGATTTGGGTTTTTTTTTCATATTTGTGCCCCCTCTCCGACTTTGATTTGGGGATTTATATTGTTTCAGTGTTTGATTCATTATGATTTTTTTGAACACAGCGGAGCATGAAGTTGGGGTGGGCCGACGGTCGTGCATTGAGGTGAGCGCATGTTTTTGCCCTAGTTTTTTGAGTTGTTTCTCTAATCGCGCACTTTTGATTTTTTTTTTGTGTGGTAGTAATCGTTTTCCCCTTTTTGTTTTTTGCAATCCATTTGGGATGGTGTTGGATCCAAGGGAGGACTTGATGTGGAGAGGAAGAAACTAGACCGTGTAGGGGGCAACGACGAAAGGTTAGTTTTTGCAGACTATTAGTTTTTTTTACTTTGTTCGTAATGTATCAGCAGTATGCTTAGTAGCATATTGAGATCCTAGTTTGTGTCTGACATCCCTCTCGTCTGCCCGATGCAGAGGGGATCAGAGAGGGAGGAAGAGAAGTGTAGGAGCGGGAACAGAGGGAGAGAGGAGAGAGAGAGGAGGAGGAGGAGATCCAGTTCGAGAGAGAGGGAGGGAGAGGCTTGTGGTGAGAAACAGATAAGGCTTTGGCACTCTATGGACATGAGGATTGAGCCGGACGTGACTCGTGAGGAAAGAGATAAGGCTCTGCGGATGCGGACGTGAGGACTAAGCCGTCGTGAGCCAAAATTGTATTGGATTATAAAATTGGGTATGGATAGACATCGGTGTCGGTTGTAGATGGAACTAGCACTGAAAAAGCACTATCATTGCCGGTTCTTAGCGGTTCACTTATTTTTCATGCGTGGAAGATTAAAAACTAGCACTGATATATTTTCAGTCACAATTTTTGCACAATCAACATGCCCGTTTTCATTTCGTGAAAGTCCCCGGCAGAGGAAAGGGCTGTAGGTGATGGCGCGTTCTGCTTCTTAGGGCGGGGCGCTATTTATGGCTTCTTCTGTAGTAGTGCTAGTTGACAATGAATACTGGATAATTACCATATCCAAACACCACAGGGTTTCTCTTAATTATAGGGGCATATCTCTATCTTTAGGAAAGGGATCCCTGAATAAAAGAAAACTAACCGTAAGTACCCAGGGTATCTTACAAATAGGAAGGTTTATCTCAAGAATAGGAAGAAATACTCAAGATGAGGTATGACGCCTCCATATATATACTGAGCTTAGGGCCCATGGGGAACACAAGTGTCATGAGAAGTCGAAGCAGTCACTCGAACCTTTCGACAAGCCAGAAGACACTCGAAGCTGAGCAAGGAAGTCGTCGACTAGATTTAGATCCATCTAGACCAACCACATACTGTAACACCTAGTTTTAAAGGAACAAAACCGAGCACAACACATGTATGCTAGGATCAAGCTTCATACATGCGTTTACATCATTAGTGTATCATCACAGTGCTATTATTACAATAACATAATTAACTTAATACAAAAGGACTCGATGGTCTAAAAGAAAACACAGTGGAACTAAAGATCTTAAGCGTCAGCGGAGCTTCCATCTTTGACAGGCATCAAATGGGGGCACTCCAACCTAGAACAGCAACTCCGAGTCGAAGCCGTCTTCATCAAAAGTTGCAGCTTCATTGACGGCTCCTAAATAGCGGTAGAATGCAAGAGAAGGGATAACATGTGTGAGTACAAAATGTAATCCGCAAGTGAAGGGAAAACATGCTATGGGGCTTAAGTCAAGGAAATGTTACATACGGTTAACTGCACTGAGCAAACTTTAACCTAATAACTCCAACAACAGGCATCTTATTTTCTAAGTGTGAAGACACCACTATAACAAAAATATTGACTTATCGAATTCCATCTAACTACCAAGACTCACCAGGTAATTTCATTACTCGGCTACCCAACCAACCATACCAACCCTGATCCACCTAATCCTGAAGAAGTCTAAGTCCACTCTTGTCCATGAGCACGGCTGATCGACTAGATTGATACTCTGCAGAGTTTGCACAGTTTTCCCCACGAGTCGTGATTCCCGTGCTACTTCACACTTCCGGGGTGTAGAGTCGGATCTCACTACAAGGCCTTTACAAATCTCCCGCCAACTTGCAGGCACCCACTGAGGTTTCACCTAACAGACAATTACATCATTGCAGAAGCCACCTCTTATGCCACTCAACCGTCCAACGATGCCCACAGAGTTAGAAAGGTGGCTAATTAGTTGGCCAGACCGTACCCATATAGGCCTGGTGGTTGTACGGATTCACTTGGTTACATGTTCAAGAACCGGTCCTTAGGACCCCACACAGGAACAAACTCAAGCCTATTGTATAGCAACACCTCAAAACAACCATCATGTTAGGATCCCTATACCATGTTTCTACAAAAGATTATCACTCCCAATTTATGTTTCATTGGCATTAGTCAAGATTAACATTTTCCCCAACTATGGATGCACTAGCATATACTACCCATTTTAACCATGGTTAAACAACGGTGATAAGAAATGATCATACAAAGCTAGTAAACTCTAACATAGGATTCTAATTTAGACAAGCATGCATAGAAGGAATAAAATAGCTACACATGATTCCTAGAACACAGGAAAAATTTTCGAGGACACTTGCCTTCAGTGGAGGGTTGCTCAAATTCCTCGAAAGCTTGATCTTGAAGATTCCTGAACTGCTTACCTCCTAAATGACATACTGGAGAAAGCACACAATAGAAATACTAAAAATAGTACACCAAACAGAACTAAAACTAAGTAAAACCCCTAAAAAGATTCTACATGACGCTACAAGAATTTGAGCGCGAAAATCGTCCAAATCGGAGCTACGAGCAAAAAGTTATAACCTTTTGAAGTTCTAGGGGCTTTTCTGCAAATTTTACTTAATTTCAGAGATTAAACCAATTATTTTTATACTGAAAATCTCTTTTACTATGAATGCTGGCGTCATAAAACAAATTTGAATTATTTTTATTAAACAAAAATGGCATGGACCGAGTCCACGCGTTTGTGAACCGAGGGAGGGGGGTCGGTCCACGAGTCCATCGAGGACCGGAGGCGCCGGCGGGCTATGCACGGCGGCGGGCGGCTGGAGAACGGCTAGAACGGCGCTCCGGTGGCTAGGGAGCTCCGACGAGTGGTAGAAAAGAGAGAGGGGAGGGTGGTGAGCTCACCCCGAGAGAGAACAGTGACGGAGTGAGGGCGTGGAAACCGGGCGACGGGAACGGCGGCGGTGGTGAATGGTGCGATGTTAGGGACGGGTTCCGGTAGCCGAATGACGACGACATGCCCCAGGTTCGACTTCGGAGGGTTCTGCAGAGCCAGAGAATGGATCAAATTGGTCGGAGATGGCACAATCGTGAAGAAAGGCAGCGGTGATGCAATCTCACCGGAGACGAAGAAGGAGCGAGCGGTGACGGCAAACCAAGAGGGAAAAGAGGGTGTGAGAGGGTGGAAAACGTGCGGAACTTCACCGTGTAGGTGGACGGCAACTTATATGGGCGTGAGGGAAAGTGTAGCGACCGGGGGGTGCGGAGAAACATCCGGCGGCGGCAATGGCCATTAAGGCGTTAGTTTCTTCAATAACTCGAGCAATAGAGGGGGAAATGAAAGGGGAAACGGGTAGCGCGACTTGATGAGGAGTTATGGCCTCGGATTTGGCCGTTTCGGGTAGGAGAGAGGGTGCGGGGAGGCGTATGAGGCGTTGGAGGGGATCAGAGCCTGTGGGGAAGGAAGAAGGTGAGTCGGCTCGGTCCGGCAAGGTGGCTCGGCTGCGGCTTGAGCTGGGCCCATGCGGCAAAGAGAGGGGCAGGAGGGGGAGGCCGGCTCGGTCGGTGGGCTCAGCCTAGGTGGGGGCACGGGGAAAGGCCGAGCCAAGGCCCAAACTAGGGAGAGGAGAGGGAGCCGGCCAGAGAGGGGGAAGGGAAAGGGAGAGATTTGTGTTTGGGCCGGGATTTTGAAGGAGATTTGGCCCGGAAGGGTTTAAGAATTTAGGAAATGTTTTTCTTTTGATTTTTGAACCATTTTTGCAAAGCGTTTTCAAACGAGCGCCTTCTAGCAATTTTTTTGCAAATCTTTTTCACGCATAGAAGTCTATTGCAACTATGACAACACAAATGCATCAAACTTATATAACCTATGTCAAATTTAAATTTAGAAATTAATTTCTTCTATTGAACGAAATTGCAACCCCTATTTAAAATTCTAGCAAAATTTTAAACTATTGCAACCCCTATTTACAAACCTATACCCCTTAGGTTGAATCTCACCCTCGAGGTTCAGAAGGATCGGAAAAGAGATTGGGAAACTCGGCCTTCAAATCATCTTCTCTTTCCCAAGTTACTTTCTCTTCTAAGTGATGCTTCCACTGCACCTTGCACATACGGACTCGCATGTTTCTAGTAACCCATTCTGACATGTCAAGAATCTTGACTGGATATTATGAGTAGGAGAGATCTTCTCGCACATCTAATTCTTCTACTGGTAGCTTCTCTTCGAGAACTCTCAAACACTTTTTCAACTGTGACACATGAAAAACATCATGTACTCCTGAGAGTTGAGCTGGCAACTCAAGCTGGTAAGCTACTTCTCCTTGTCTTCACAATATCTTGTACGGACCAATAAACTGAGGTGAAATCTTGCCTTTGACATTGATGATTGGTTACATCTAGAGTCTAGAAAAACTTGGTTTTCCCCTTAGCCCTGAGTTGGCTACAGATGTGATTCTCCAGTCGCTCTCTCTGAACTTTGAGTTGTTCATTTTGAATTTTCATATGAATAGCATAGAGAAGAGCATGGCTGAATTGCATGGGATGCTTAAGACTATTGAGGAAAGCATTAAGAAATGTTCTAGTCATATAATGATGGTTCAGAAGGATAGCAAGAAGAGAAAGTGCAAGACCAAGGCTAAAGCTTTAGATGAGATCTCGAGCTCAAATCCTAAACCTATTGGAAAGTTCAAGGCTGGCTCTGCTGCTTTTGCTGCTTACCACCACTGCCACAGGACTGACCATTGGCGGAGGAACTACAAGCTATACTTGAAAGAACTCAAGAAGAAGAAGGAAAGTAAGACTTCCACTTCAGATATAAATGTTATTGAAATTAATCTTGCTACTCTTCTTAATAATTCATGGGTATTTGATATGGGATCGATGGCTCATACTTGCAATTCATTGCAGGGACTGAAAAGGACTAGAAAGTGTGCGAGAGGCGAGATGGATGCTCGTGTCAACATTGGTGGAAAATTTGTTGTGTTGGTTGGTGTTTATCCTTTATCGCTACCCTTAGGATTAGTTTGGAATTAAATATTGTTATAACATTCCTGCCTTGGGCAAAAAACATTATCTCTTCTTCATGTTTGGAAGAAGATGGATATGAATTCATAATAAAGAACAAGTGTTGTTTGATTTATTTAAATAGTATTCTCTATGGTAATTGTCCATTGGTGAATGGATTATATATTCTAGATCTTGAGGATGTCCTTGTCTATAACATTAATACGAAAAGCCTCGACTTAATGATTTGAATCCCACCTTTATTTGGCATTGTCGCTTTGGTCATATAAATGGGAAGTGTATGGAGAGGCTCCATAAATATGGTCTTCTTGATTCATTTGATTTTGGATCATTTGATACATGCGAATCTTGTTTACTTGGCAAGATGACTAAGACGTCTTTCACCCGTCAAGGTGAGAGGTCGAGTGAGTTGTTGGCCCTTGTACATACGAATGTATGTGGACCAATGAGCTCTATTGCTAGAGGTTGTTTTCAGTAGTTCATTACTTTCACCGATGACTTTAGTAGATATGGTTATATCTATCTAATGAGGCACAAGTCTGAATCCTTCAAAAAGTTCAAGGAGTTTCGAAATGAAGTACAAAATCAACTTGGCAAGACAATTAAATTTCTGCGATCTGATAGTAGAGGTGAATATTTGAGCCATGAGTTTGGTGATCATCTAAAGCAATGTGGAATTGTTCCATAGTTGACTCCGTCGTGCATGCCTCAATGGAATGGGGTGTCCAAACGGAGGAACCGAACTTTTCTTGACATGGTCTGGTCCATGATGAGCCAATCTGTTCTTCCATTATCCTTTTGGGGATATGCTTTAAAAACGGTTACGTTCACTTTAAATAGGGTTCTATGTAAAGCTGTAGAGAAGACACCATATGAGATATGGACCGGGAAGCGTCTCGGGTTATCTTTCCTTAAGATCTGGGGTTGTGAGGCCTATGTAAAGCGTTTGATGTCTGATAAGTTCACTCCCAAATCTAATAAGTGTTTCTTTGTGGGGTATCCTAGGGAAACCAAAGGACACTATTTCTATAACTAGGAGAAAGCAAAGTGTTTGTCGCTCGGAATGGTGTCTTTTTGGAGAAAGAGTTTCTCTTAAGGAATATTAGTGGGAGCATGGTGCAACTCGAAGAGATTCGGGAACTATCAAAAAACATTTCAACTCCTACTGAACCACAGCTGGATGTTGCAAAACATGTTATGTTGACATTAGCCCCATGTCGGCCGGAAAGGATCAGTCGCGCACCTGAGACGTTTATATTCCTAACCACGAAGCAGCGATATATTATTGATGAACAATGATGGACCTAAGATCTACTCGGAAGCAGTTGTGGGATCGAACTCTAAGAGATGGCTTGGAGCCATGAGATCCAAGATAAAATCCATGCATGATAATCAAGTTTGGAATTTGGTTGATCCACCCGATGGTGTTGAAATAGTTGAGTGCAAATGGGTTTTTAAGAAGAAGATAGATGTTGATGGAAATGTTCATATTTATAAGGCATGATTTGTGGTGAAAGGTTTCAGGCAAATTCAAGGACTTGATTATGATGAAACATTTTCGCCCGTCGTTTCGCCCGTCGTAATGCTAAAGTCTATCTGGATTATTCTAGAAATTGTTGCATATTATGACTATGAGATATGGCAAATGGATGTCAAAATGGCATTCCTAAATGGAAACCTAAGTGAGGATGTGTACATGACACAGCCTGAAGGTTTTGTCGATCCAAGAAATGCTAGAAAGATATGCAAGCTGCAAAAGTCTATCTATGGGCTAAAGCAAGCTTCTCAGAATTGGAATCTTCATTTTGATGAAATGGTCAAAGGGTTTAGTTTCATCAAGAATAAAGAAGAGTCTTGTGTTTACAAAAAGGTTAGTAGGACCGCACTTGTGTTTTTGGTCTTATATGTAGATGACATATTGTTGATCTGGAATGATATTCCAATGCTTGATGCTATCAAATCTTCGTTGTGAAAGAGTTTCTCAATAAAAGTTATAGGAGAGGCAGCATGCATATTGGGCATAAAGATCTATAGAGATAGGTCGAGAGGCTAATAGGATAAGGTATTGAAAGTGTTTAATATGCAGGATTCCAAGAAAGGTTTCTTGCCAATGTCATATGGCATCACTCTCAACAAGAGTCAGTGTCCTTCGACCACTGATGAGCTCGAGAGGATGAGTGTGATCACGTATGCTTCTGCTATCGGGTACATCATGTATGCCATGCTTTGTACACACCTAAATGTTTCGTATGCTCTAAGTGTTACGATTAGATACCACCGGGGTGAAGGTCACTAGGTAATTGTAAAGAATATCCTCAAGTATTTAAGAAGAACTATGGATATGCTCCTAGTCTATGTAGGTGAGGAGGAGCTCATTGTAAATAGTTACACTGATGCTAGCTTCTAAACTAACAAGGATGATTTGAGATCGCAATCTGGTTTTGTGTTTTGCCTCAATGGATGAGCAATAAGTTGGAAGAGTTCCAAGCAAGAAATGGTGGCCGATTCCACGATGGAGGATGAGTATATCATAGCTTCTAAAGATGCAAAGGAGGTTGTTTGGATCAGAAAGTTTGTTTTTAATTAGGTGTGATGCCTAGTGCTTCTAGTCCAATGGATCTCTATTGTGATAATAGTGGTTTCATTGTGAAAGCCAAAGAACTTAGGTCACATCAGAAGTCCAAACATATACTGCGACGCTATCACCTCATTCAAGAGATCATTGATAGAGGTGATGTAAAGATATGCAAGGTACACACGGATTTAAATATTGCTGATCTGTTGACGAAGCCTCTCTCGCAGCCCAAGCATGAGGCGCACTTGGGCTCTATGGGTATTAGATACTTGCATGTTTGAGTCTAGTGCATGTGAGAGAATGTGCTATGTCTATGTTAATATACTTTTGGATAATTTTTTATCTGGTTCCTTGAATAATTATCATTTACATTGATCCGCAAGTATGTGACTTGTTTGTAAAACTCTTTAGTTTTATTGTCATATTATTCTAAATGATCCCTAATATCATATCATTATATGAGACAATAATGATTTATAGATTAGTATATTTGCTGATTGATGATCATGTTTCATGGATCATAGATATGGAGATATCAAATCAGTAATGTGGACATATATATTAGAGAATATGGTGTTGGATAGACCCACCTTAAGATACTACTACGGTTGTTATTTATAATGTGCCATCAGTTATTATCTTGAATGGTGTACTTGTAGAATCCTTTGACCTGAGATTGTCATTGATTCCAAAATGTGTAGTAACATACTTAGGGGCTTCCAAACGTTACTTTGTAACTGGGTAGTTATAAAGGTTGTTTTTGGGTCTGTTACGAAACATGTCGTGGAATGTGAGTTATCAAGATAGAATTTACCCTTCCTAGATAACAGGAGAAATATCTCTAGGCCCCTCGAGGAAATTGGATAGAGAAAGTGCATAGTCATACCAATATGATTAAAGAGCTAATCATGATGAATGCACTAATTGATCGAGTGAATGGTTGAGCTATCACAAGGGTGGCACGAATATCGCCTTGAGCTTGACTGGTATCGTGTGGTAAAAAGATTGGTGCATGAGTATATCAAGATTCAGTTGATATGTTTTTTGTATGTATTCAAGAGTCATTATGTCATGTTAGGTACCGCATTGACTTGCAATTCGGAAAAGGGTTTCCGGTTGTGGCCGTTTATAGATGAAACTAACGGGTCACACACTTAAGGGGATGTGATTTAAAACTTGCATGAATCGACTCTAGTGCAAGTGGGAGATTGTTAGTGATTTTCCCTAGAGGCGATCACATATCATATTGGATTTGCGAATGGGATTTGATGTGATTAAAGGTCCATTAGGGTTTAGAGTCATACTAGCTTTAATATGATTAAAGGTCCTCTAGCGTACTCTATATAAGATGAGGTAGGAGCCGTGGGTGCACAGGTTCTACCACCAAAAACCCTGGCCGCCACTTCTTTCACGAGCTCCATATGAAACCCTAGCCAAGTGCACGATGCTAGCACACTGGCGTACGATGTTCCATCCCTATACATGTGTATACCGTAGAGGCGCTGCTGCTATTACAGCGCTGATCTCCTCGGCATTAAGATCGAAATGCTGGTCATGCTCTGTTGCCGAGGGGCATGACGCACCCGCTTAAGGGTGGTCGATGAAGTGGTCAGTGTGATCGACTACTTCCTCTATTCGGTCACAGAGCTGGTCGAGATGATCGATTACTTCCCCTTCGCTGCTCAGAACTGGTCGAGGAACACGCTCTCACTGTTCGGAGTTGGTCGAGGAACACACGACGCTACTCCAAGCTGGTCGAGGAACACGCGACGCTACTCATAGCTGGTCGAGGACGTGCACAAAGTTGTATCAGTCTACTCCAACTTTTCTTCTGCTGCACTACGCGTCTTGTGGTAATAATCCATGATCCTCTACTCGCATGGTTTTCTGTTTGAACGCAGTAGAGAAAATTTTGTGCTAGTCATAGCCTACCCGTTCCCCAACAAATGATTCATATATGCAACCGCTAAGAGGATTCTTGTTCTACCAGAGACCCTCGTGTGTCCTCCGACCATAGATCTGGCGACCCTAGCTAGTAAGGATTGGATGAACTTGTTGATTGACTTAACAAAAGAGGTCATCATCTAGAACAAGAACTCTCGTCTGGCCCTACCCAGAAATAGTGCTAATTGTGGCAGATCACGCAATCCCTCGTTACGAGATGTATCAGACTCAGAGAGGTGAAACCCTTGGAACAAAACTTCCTAGGATGACAGTCGGGTGAATAACTACAGCCGAGGCTCACCAATCAAAGTTCATCCGATCAGTGACTTGCGTGAGGTCATCGACAACCGGTAATGGAGGCTGAGGGCCTCTGAAGGGGCTTCATCTACCCCTCAACAATCTAATCGGGGGACATCCCGATATCGATCCCCATGGGAAAAACTCCTGAGGCTGCTAGAACCAAGCAGGGTGTCATCAACGGAGGCATGGCTTTCTCTCTAGATTTACGGAACATAAGTTGATCGACAAGGTTCTGCCCCAAGACAATCAAAAAGTACAATGGAAGCACAAACCCCATTGAGTTTCTTTAGATCTATAGCACGGCCATCCAAGCGGCTAGTGGAGATGAGAAGGTAATTGTGAATTACCTCCCTATTGCCCTTAAAGGGCAGCCAAGACATGGTTGACCAACCTATCATCAGGAACAATCTACCCATGGGAGCATCTTTGTGATGTATTCCGAGCCAACTTCCAGGGTACATACGTTTGTCCTGGCTTGAAAAATGATCTCTACCATTGCAAGCAGATGGGGAATGAAAAAAATCTTATGCGAGTTCATGTGCCACTTCAGTAATATCCCGAACAATATCCCCAAGGTTAGCGACTACGATGTCATACAAGAGTTCACTTGAGGGGTCAATATCCAGAGATGCATTGAAGCCATCACCATCTAGGAGCCTGAGACAACCAGGGAGCTTATGGAAATCGTCGATGAGCCTGCCAAGGCTAAAGACGCGCTTCTCTTCATCAAGGAGAAGACTCATGGTGTCAAATGCCCTCAACCCGGGCTCAAGGGTGACAGGGTTAAGCGCAAGAAGAACATCAAGGGAGGTAAGGGCAAGAAAAATAATTCTGATGAAGTTTTTGTAGATCTGCCTGACACCCGTACCGACAAGTGTCCCGGTTCTTCTCGGGGTAAGAGCTCTACACCAAGCCCCGATGAACATGGCAATAAGCATCGATGTGACCTCCACCAGACTGACAACCACAACCTCCATGAGTGCCGCCTCTGGAATAGGATGGTTGAAGTGGAGGTCGAGAAAACAGCCAAAGGAAAGAAGACCCAGGTCATGGCTCAGAGTAGGGATTCCAAATTTAGCAGGAGTGAGGATGACATGGATTCGATATCTTTTTAGCCAGATGAGAGAACGATTGACCACATGTTCGGTGGTTCTGCATCCTACAATTTCAAAAGACAGTACAAGACGGTGGCCCAAGAAGTCTTATCTGCCATCCCCAATGGTCATTAGGTCATTAGATGGTTAAACATTGAGATCCCCTTCGGCCAAAAAGATTGCTCTAATAACTTTATACGACCAGGCCGCTTCCCGATAGTGGTCGAGCCTACAATAAATAACTATAGGGTTACACGAGTTCTTATCAATGGATGGAGTTCCCTAAACATCCTCTTCGCTAACACACTCAAAGAGATGCATATCTCCTAATCTTCTATCAAGCCGGTTACTCAAGCCTTCCATGGTATAGTACCCAAATCTTCACCCACCCCCATTTGCTAGATATTGCTCTCTGTTACCTTCAGTAAGCATGACAACTTCTAGACAAAAAAGATTATGTTCGACGTGGTTGACCTCGAGACAACATACAATGCCATCTTGGGAAGACCTTGTAAGACCCCGATCTCGGGTTCTCCTGTACCTCATGTATTAGTCCCTAGATTAAGTAGTTGATACACACAGAATTCAACAGAATGATATCAAAAACATACATTGAATAAAATAATTATTTAAAAAGAGTAACGATGATCTCATGGGCTAGAATCCATGGCAAACCAGTTAGGCAGAAGAACATATAGCGGAACGAAGCAGCATGAAGCGAAACAAGCCAATGCCACATGCAACTTGGGTGTGGACGCGACCTTAGACTTCTTTTCTTTAACTTCATCTGGGCTGAAAATGATCTCTATCTCAACAATCTGTAAGCAGCAAGACTGAGTATAGAAGGTACCCAATAAGTCCTAACACTTCTTCGGGAAGTTGAGTAGATGCATAAGGGAGGTAACCAAGGATAAAGCCATAGGGCTATAGTTTGGGCGTAAATCCAGTTTTACATGCAATGTGAACTCAAGTGAACAACTTGGTTTAAACTAGTTTAATCAAAAGACATGTTTGATTGATAAGAGCTGTTTGGCCCTAGGGAAAAGCTATCTGTTCCTTTGCAGTTCCCATTTTTTAGCTGGTTGACGCCTAGTCCAACTAGTTTCAATGGCATACAACCAACTTTCTCCAAAACACAGGCACACTGCCCACTCAGACATCAAGGGGTACACACAACAAAAAACTAACCATTGTGAATATGTAACTTCACATGTCCATGACCGTGGACACAGCTATTCAAATAGGTTTACACACTGCATAGGTTGTATACTGTACCCACACGATATGCTCAGTCTCCAACCGTTGCAAGCGGATGAGCGAATCATATCAAGATCACGTGCCCATCCAGCATGTGGCTACATGATCCATCCACAGGAAAAATAGGGGTTTGGAGCATTAGATTAATCGCTTCTCAAGTCCGGCTATTGCAATGTCACCAGCCAACCCTCATAGTACGCACAATAACGAGTCTTTTTCTAAGTTCATGTGGAACCCCTGCCTCCAGGGTGGGTACCAAGCTTAGCAAATGGGGTGTGAGATCAAGTCTTGCCCATAACATGATGCATGGTTTCACAGGAAGGCTTAGCACAGCAGCTCAACGATTCGGTCCTTATACGGCCGGGGCAAACATCTTCTTATTAGCAATCATCCTCTGAGGACTTGCTTACCAGGAGGCATCCTTCCACAAAGGAATACTCGTATGAGATAGCCTCCAACTTTTGGATGACTATCCTGCTTGCCCCCGCCAAAGCAATTTTTAGGGTTTTCTTAACACTGCACCATTTTCCACCACTCACACCATCAATCACCTTAACATATTTCACTCATTTGCAAAGCAAGTGATCATAATAAAAAGTGATTAAATACTCTCCAAGGAGAGAGCAAGCGTCTCCGAAGAGAGCAGAATAACCAACCCTAAGGATACTAATTGACAAGGTTTCATCCAACATCATTATATCAGGTATTGGGAGTATTCTAGGGTTAATATTTGAATATTACGAGTAGTGATTGTAGTATGGCTCAATAAATGGGCTATTATTAATACCAGCATTTAAAGAGAAACTATTATATATAGCATGCATGTATAACTATCAGGTTTTAGTTTGTCATTTTATTATATTACAAACATGGGATCAATATGATCAATTAGTTAGAAGTTGCCTTGATGAAGGTCAAATCTTGATTGGTTTTGTCATTCAAGTCTCCTGAGTTCTTCATCATCGGGTCTCACCTTTAGTTCCTTCCTTGCATCCTTGCTTAGATTCTTGGCTCCAAACATACGTAGATTAATGACAAAAAGTGCAGATCAACTAAGCAAAGGAACACCAGAACAAAACGGAACACTAAAGCGAAAGAAAAATGACTGGGAAAATGACAAAACCTAACCTAGTGGGAAGACGATTGGCAACTCTTAGCTATGCGAAACTAACATATGAAGTCTAGCGGGGTTATTTAGTGAAGCTATGTTAAGTTGTTAACTAGTTGTTGTATCAACTTTTAAGAGGAAGCCTAATCATGTCACGATCGACTAGGTAAGCATCTATTAGCTTAACTACCGAAAAGCGACAATTAGGGTTTCCACGTGTAGGTGAGTGCATATGTACAGACATATACGTATGTGTGATACTTACATAGAGATGTATGTGAGCAAGTATATATACGTAAGTATACCACTAGGCGGTTAAAACTATATGTGCTAAGTGTCATGATTAATTATTCTAATCTATACCACTAGTTTAAGGTTATCAAGTATTTATTCTTAATTTCTTAGTGTTACTTAATTGTCACTCTAATTAAGCTATAAACTATTGCTATTGCAAAAGTATACATGTAATTAATTAACTATGTTAAACTACTCTTATTAAAAGGTTAATTAATTAATTAATTACTAATATTAAACTATTCTATTAAGATTAATTATACTAAGATTAATCTATAGCATAGAGCATGGAATAACAATCTATTCTAAACATTAATTAAAATCAAACCTTTAGTTTATTCTAAATCCTATTCTAATTAGGAAAAAAGATTAAACCTACACTTGAACTAGGTTAACATATGCGACTAAACTACGATTTTAACCTAAACATAATTATTGTATTAGTATACATCATAATCTATTTTTCGGCTAGCTAAAAAGGCTATAAACAATTCTAGCTTCGCTACGACAAAAAAAAATCAAACGGGAATTAAAAGGGATCCAAAATTTACAAGATTTGGCAGGAAAATAGATTATGATTTTAGAGGAATATCAGCGAAAGAATCGTTGAAATTAGAGTTAAAATGGAGAAGATACGGTATGCGGAAGATTTGCTAGAAAGGATAATTCTGGAAAAATAATGGGGCCAACAGAGAAGATAAGGCCGGCGTTCCTTTTGGATGGGAGAGAGAGATCAAAGAGAGAGGTAAGGCACTGAAGAGGGGGAGGTGCACCAGAGAGGGAGATGGCCGGCCGGGAGAGGAGGCTCGCTATCGAGTGGTGGTGAGGAGGTTGGGTCAGCTAGGTAGCTCGGTGGGGAGGCCTAGGATAGCACACTCGCTACTGCAAGCGGCCGAGTTGTGGCGCGAAGCGCTCACTACTGCACATGATCAAGCGGCAGTGTGGCAAACTGGGCCAATTAGCTGGGCGGCTCGGTAGAGTTGTTGGCCTAAGCATGGCCGAGTGGCGCTCCGGTGATGGAGATGAGGAAAGGCGTGGCGGTGAAGAGGAGGCATGCCGGTTGGCAACCAGGTGGTGGAAGACTGCGCAGGAGGGGCCATAGAAGGGCTGCTAGTGCCCGAGCGTGGCCCAGCAATGAGAGGTGAGGTGCGGCAGTGGAACTACCGGCGCTCGTGCGTGGCCAGGCATTTAAAGGGCTTCGAGAATCTATTTTGCCAGACCCCATCATCGAACGATGGCTAGCATGTGCTCAGACATCGGCCGGAGGTGATGGCGGAGGAAGAAAAATGGTGCTCAACAAGGCAACACAAAGATCAAGGCATGGTGCCCTTCGACGTCGTTCACGCGGGGCGGCATGGATCTGCTGAGCGGTGCTTCAACAACGGTGGTGGGGAGAGCTAGGCTGTTGTAACAGCCCAAATGTTCAAAACCAAGAAAATTAAAACTTTTTCGAAGAAATAAAAGAGTCTTGCAAAAACTAAATTAAATTCCTAAGTGTGTATGTGTGCTTCTTATGCATGTACACATATATGTGAGTATGTGTGTTATATGCATAAATACATATATACATTGAGGGCTATTTTCCTATAAAAGAATGTTTGTAGATATATATGTGTATATATATTTGATTGCTTGATTGATTTATTGTTTCTGTGAGGCTAATATTATATATATGTGGTATGTATGCTATATGTATGAATTTACAAGTGTCTATACATGAGAGAAAATAGAATAGAAAAAGGAAAAGCTTTTAGAGTAAGAGGCTGAAACCCATCTCCTTTCCTCTTCTCTCCCTACTATCCGGCCCACCCGATCAAGCTATCCCGAGCTGGCCTTCGCTTTCCCCTCTCCTCGTCTGGGCTGGAGCCATCCATCACGCCCTTCTCTCTCTGGATCGCGCTCGCGCCTTGGCCAAGTGCTTCCACGCCCTTGCTGTTGTCCTCCCCGAGCCGCTGATGTGCGAGCCCCGCTGGTCGGATCCATCCCCAACCCGAAGACCTCCACATCATCGGAGTTCGACTCGAGCCGAGCGCCGCTGTGCAAATCCGTGCCCAATCCAGCCAAGAGACCATCTTGAAGCTCTCTGATTCGAATCCTTGTGAACCCTGCAATCTATTGCCAGCCCTATCTCTAAGCCCCCGTACGTTTAAACAAAGAGATCGAGTTCAGGATTGAGCTACCACTTCTCTTTTCAATCCGGGTAGAATAATAGATAAGGGAGCCGCCTGCCTATATATGTGTGACCCGACGCCCTCCGCAGAGTACCTCGAGCCTTTTCCCCAACATCCCATTGAGAAATCGATGTCGTAGCACCCTTACACCAAAGCTCCAAGCATTGTCATAGTTAGAGCTCACCGCCAGGTTGTTCCAGTGTTTTTTCACCCTACTGACGCCGAGCACGAGTCGTCTGAACCGACCAAACCTCCTCACCACTCTGTTCCGCCGCTCACCGTCAACCATAGCGCACCAGAGCGCCATCCCCACCGATGCCGATGAGTTGCCACCATGATTCATTGTCGTCAGGCCAACACGTCGCCTCCTCATAGATGTTGACACCCTAGGTGAGCTTGCCGCCCTCTTGTGAGCCTTTCCGCCGCTCATCGTCACCGCTAGCGAGTCAGAGCTCAAGTCCGGTGAGTTTCCAGCGGTGCCGCCGCCATACCCAAGCCCCTCTGTCATTGGTCGTCTTCTCTTCGGTCGCCATCAATCCAAGCCGTTAGATCAAAAACCAGTGGCCACGATTAGATCTCCTACTTACCCTTTCACTAGCCAATGTCGAGCCGTCACGTGGCATATATAATCCCAGTCAGCTCCTAAGCTATGTCATCACGCCACCTCACCTTGCCACATCAACAAATCAACTTATGTGTCATGCCAACTCAGCAAGAATGCCTAGTCAGCGTTTTTCTTTTCAATTGTTTTATCGCTATGATGGCATCATAATACATAAATATTATACAATAAATAGATTTCTAGTATGAAAATAATTCTAAAAATAAGAATAAATAGGAAATTAATTTCTAATAATGTTTTATAGGTATATCTAATTCTGTTTAATGGTTTTATATAGTATCATAATTCTATATAATGTTTCTTTAGTGGAATAATTCCAACAAACGTATTCTCCATAATAAAAATAATTTCATAAATAGGATAAAATCTGAAAATAGTTTTAGTAATGTTTCTATAATGTTATTTAATTATGTTTAATGTTTTTATATAGTTTAAGAATTATAGTAATGCTAATAAATTCAAGGAAAAATCCTAGAAAATAACAAAAAATCATAGATGACTTTGGAAAAATACTAGAAAATTCCTAACAACATAATTTCATCTTTATTTAATCTTTTTAGTCCTATTTTCATCTTCAGAAAATTCAAACTTGTCAATCGTAGCTCCATTTTGACCCGTTCTTTCGTTGGATTGTCCAGAAAAGCGTGATCATGTATGTGATGATGTTTGTTATATGATATTTGGTTGTTTTTGGATCTTGGTGTTTATGTGTTACCTTTTTGCTTATTTTCGTGAGTAGATACCAACATTCCGGAGGAGCTACGAGGAATTCAAGATCGAGACTTGAAAGACCCAACTAAGTGAAGGCAAGTTGTGTTTTTGATAATTTTTATCTTAATTTTTAAATATTTTATTTTACAAATATGCATGCTAATAATATGTTGGGAATCCCAAGGGTTAGATTTTATCCTAGTTTTTCTTTATCATCCTTGTCGCCATAGTATGATTTTGGGTTATGGAAGGGTAGATGATGCTTAGTCTTGCTTTGGGATGGTAATCACGATAATTGTTCCACAAACTTGATAATTATCCTATGCAACAATGATAAATATGATGGAATAATTTTTCGTAGCAACATGAAATAGGGATTTCAGGAAGTGGTATGATGAGATATATGGTTGAGAAAGTGGTAGTCTTGCTCAAATCTAAGGACCGATTCATGGGGTGATCATTCTGTGTTTATAGTGCAACCACAAGTCCGGCATGGGACAGGCCTAGTCAAGTAATTTGCTTACTCTCAGCATAGTATATACCAGGCAGAAGAGTGATGAATGGATGATGTCTTGGGATCCGAAAGGCACAAGAGAGGGCTTCCATTATTGAGGTGGAATCACGCGGCAGTGAAACCTTAGTGGTTAGACATGTGCTGAGAGAGACATGTGCTGGAGATGGTCATAAGTAAAAAAGAAATAAATATGACAACAATAAAATTCATTATAAACTTTATCACTCACCCCATTTCTGTGTTTCTCTCACTGCAGTAACAAAGAATGTGTCATGCACCCTTCTACTAGGAATACCTGAAGTATGAAAAAATTTGGACCATGCTAAACCAATAGCTGCCTTTGCATTTTTTTTCCTTCGCACTCTATGGCCCAGTGTCAATCCTCTAGTGCACAAGGGCTTTTGCTGCAGCAACATTGTAATCTCTGACATTTTGTGCCTCCCTAGTTGAAGATGCCCTCCTAAGCATCCTCTTCAAAACGTTGCCTCCTCTAGAACTTCCACTGCCACCTCCATGCTCATAGAAATCACTTGCCCTCCTCGTGAACTCTTCCTCTTCCCTATACTGAGCCATGACATGCTTCATCCATTCCTCTTTTGTCTCCTCATTATCGTTTGTCAAATCTATGTGGACAGTTACCTCTTGCCTCTGTAGCCTCTCCTCAGACCTTTCCTTCCTCTTCTCTCTTGTCCTATCAAGCTCACGCTTGAAGTAATCACGCACATCTGGAGGCACCCTATCGTAACTTATAATATTCGATCCGTGCCTTTCCAAATGTTCTTTCAACATTATGGCACCACCACCTTTCTTTTCCTTATGGTAACAATTGCACCTAAACCCCGGGCACAAGTTATCCCTGTGCTGCCACACCACATCTCTATCCACCATCGATTACTGCAAAACAACATATATCAACCTATTAGCACTCTACAAATTCTAACAGTGAGTAAACATTGAACAAAACCAAGTACAAGACACTAACCAACGCTATCGAACACTAACCAACACTAACAACCTAAAACGGACCCGTACCAACACTAACCAGTTTGTATTGCCTCTGTTGGAAGAATAAAGCTCAATTGTTATCCTATTGAATATACTCTATGAACGAAATATATTGATATATTTGAAAAGAACCTTCAAGCTAAATTAATTATGTCCATGCATGTTAAAATAATAAACATGTGCTGTCATGTTGCTAACTGAGCGCACAAGAGCTAAAACCGACCGCATCGAGCACTAAATTGTTCGGCTCCACCGAGTCGACCGCATTACACAAAAAAACACTCAGATTTAGGCGCTTACCGCTCGACTTGCATTGATATTCCCTCGATCGTTAGGCGCTCGCGACTCCCTCTGCAAATTGTGAAACCCGTGTCAATGCAGTCGGTAACCGCCTTGTACCGACTGACTTCTTCGCTTTCTCCACCGGATTTCTTTGGCTCCGCAGTGGATTTGGCTGGGCACACGGAGTTCGTGCGATTGTTTATGTTGGCTAACTCGAGGGCACTGAAGGAAGAGGATAAGGACCTTCTGCCCTTATCCCATTGAGCTGGGCTTAAACAACCCGTTTGCATTGTGTATTCGGTCCATTTCAGCCCTTTCTATATTTTTGGTCTTTTTTTTAACTTTCAATGTTAAACCACATATTTCCTGATACAGGCAACATTTTTTTTGAAAAAAAATTGTCACTGATATTCTTAGAATTGTCTCTAGTTTTTATGGAATTTTTTTAATTTTTTCAAATCTGATTTGAATTTTTTGAATTCCAAAATTGAATATCATTCGACTTCTAATTGTGGACCGCATAACATTGGCTGAATATCACGAATACCGAGCATTATTCAATGAATTTTCGAATCTTGGTGCCAAGCATGCAAATCATTGAAAACTCCATTACTCCGATGATTTGTATCTCCTTGCTAAGCATCTTCCTACGGCTAGAATTAGGAACGCAAGTGGTGACCCCTAGGGCTAGAAATGTGCCGAGCAGTCTGGCTTGGCTCGTGAAAGCTCGATGAAATGCTAGCTCGGCTCAGATTGGTTTGTAAACCGAGCTAAAATGCTAGCTCAGCTCAGCTCGATTGCTAGCTCAAGCCAGCTCATGAGCCTGCCAGATCATAGATTCACATCACAACATCATAGATTCACAACACAAGTGCCAAATCACATATTCGAGAAGGAGCGTGAAGGGGTGCGCGTGGATTTGTGCGACGTTGGGGTCCTCGTCCTCGATGTCGGTGGTGACCTGCAGGATCTGCTCGATGCTAGTGGTCTTCCCTAGGGAAGCTGTCACTGCGTTTGCCAGGCATGACCCCCTGCGGAGGTGGCTCCACCCCCGTGGAGGTGGTCCTGGTCACGCTTGAGCGCCATGAGACGACGCGCTCCCAGTTATCCGCCATTCTCTTAGGACCCCTGCCCTTGCTCGCGGTCGCCAGGCGCCATCCCACCAGGCCACCGCCACCGTCGGCACGCCGTAGACCCGCAATGTCGCACCCACATAGAGAGAGAGGGAGGAGATCAAGAGAGGAGTCATGTGGGAGTTTGGGACTTGGACTCGAGGCCTAGAGCAACGGACATGCTGCCGGCAGGCTGTGGTGTTGGCTGTTAGGCTAGGCCCGGGGTCTACGGGCTCGATCTGGCTCGGCTCGATTCAGAAAAGAGCCAATAAGGTGACTCGGACTCGGCTCATTTGGACAATGAGCCGAACTAAGGCTTTACGAGTTAGTTTGTGAGCCTCGAGTTTTTTTTTTCCTGCACTAGTGACTCCAGTTGGTATAGTCTGCCCAACTCTGGTTCTTTTATCATACAAATCTAAGCAAGAAAACAAACAGGCAATTTGGTAGAAATTAAATGTATTTTTAGTTGGCTGGATTAAGCTTTGGGTCGAGAAAAAATTGAACTGGCATCCTCGCCGGAATTCACGGTCTGATATCTCGGCAAGTTCGGCAGCGCTGCGAAGCGAAACCCAACAGGGGGAAGCCTAGGAGAATTTGGTGCCAAGCGTGCGTCGGCGGCGGTGCAACTTGCAGCGAGGATTGCCGGTGCGGGGGGGCAAGGGATAGGCTCGTAAGGCCAGAAAGAATCTTCGGCCTTTAGCAAGAGGAGAGGAGAGGAGAGGGAAGACCACGCCCGGCTGGGCTGGTGATCCTCTCCCAAAGAGATCAAGAAAGTGCGTTGAGCCCATACGGCTAGATGCTACGGTACGTGGCAAAGTGCTTCTCTTTCCTATCTACGTACTTGTGGTTACACGAGCGATAACCAATCACTGCCTGGTCACTTCGAGTAACGCCGTCTGTTGTTATTTTGTTGGCACAAGCCGACTGTAAAGTAGAGGACTGAAAGATGAGCTTGTAAATCTGAAAATAACTGCTGGCTTTTAAATTTGGAGCCATCAAATAGTATGACTTGCTGAAGTGAAAAGAGAGAAAAAAAGAGGTATATTCCCCAAAAATAAAGAGAGAAAAAGAGGTATATAAAATGGTCACCCACACTGCACTACCATTATAAAGGAGAGCTGTGCACCTTTCGATATCAGAAAACGCGCTAGTGACTAGACACGACACTACCATTTTATGTGATGCTCCACTAGTCGAGAGAGAGAGAGAGAAGGACAAAGAAAACTAAAGTGTTGCAGGCCATTATATTCTCTCCTATCTGATTTTGACACCTGCAAATGAAAATCAAACTTGCATATTTCCGGTTATGTTCTTTCCTCCCAGGCTCATAGAAATCATTTGTTCTTGAAACTTTGATCAGTTCTTAGTTCTTAATTACTTTATCATCCTCTCAAGTAAAACTATTCTTGGATGGCTAAAATTCAAAATTAGACAACATACCTGAGAGTATTTGCCGAAATAGATAATATGTAGTTGTATTTATTATTTTAGCATTCGTATTCGGCAGGCACACCGTGTGCTAAAAATGGCTTTTTCGGTACACGGTCATGTCGTGTCTGCTTTTTGATATACGGTTATGTCAGTACCGAAAAAGTGTTTTGGCCACACGATATGCTGAATACGGCAACAGTACCGTATTCGTTGCCGTATTCGACACACTGTATACCGAAAATAACTTTTTGATACACGGTGTATCGAAAATCTATTTTCAATACACGGTGCGTCGAATACGGATACTAAATTAATAAATACAACTACATATTATCTATTTCGGTAAATAAGCTCATATATATTGTCTAATTTTGGATTTTTTCCCCCTCTAAATAGACAGATTTATAACTTTCCCAAGGCATCTTTCTCTGGTGTGAAAAACAAAAAAGAAAAAGTCTCCCTCTTTTTTAAAAAAAATCAGAAATAGTGGAGAGGCATCTTCTCTACACATTGTTGTCCCGTCGGTCAAGCAGCGTACTACCATCATCGATGGATCACCTCTCCTTGGAGAAACTCCCCCTGTGAGAGAGATGTGGAATATATCTGTCTCCTTGGGACCTACATTGATCTGCTCATGTTGTTGTGATGTCACCACCATGTCACAGCAAAGGATACCCTACACCAGGTCATGGCAAACGCTGTTGTCCAAGTCCAACCATTGTTTCTGGGCGGCCTTTGAGCCTTTTTTTTGGGTCCCTTGTTTCGTCGGTTGATGCTTTGCATGTGTCGACCGCACAAACATACATAAGATCATCTCTAACAGCTACGTCAAATTTTCATTCTCAAAACCACTATTACAGTATCCTCTATAATTATTACAGTATTCCTTATTTTTTTTTATTTCCAATAGTTACCCATTTCTTACCTTCTACTACTATTTTCCTCTCTCCGGACTCACTGTTACCCTCTGTGAACAGTACTGCTACAGTAAACCCCGGCAATGTTTTCCTCCATCCGAGCCCACTGTCGGTCTCTGTGAACAGTACTGGTACAGTAAACCGCAAGTATTATAGCACTGGGCAGAGGATCTGATGGAGATGAATTTTCGGTGCTACAGTAGACCGTAAAGTACTGTAGCACTAGAATCTATAAATTTGAAGACTCCGTTGGAGTTGGCCTAAGAAGGTTCTTAAAACCGGCACAAAATCCATCATTCGTGGCAAGGCAAGGGAAGCACGAGTTTTTTTATTTTTATATTTTTTTATTAAAAATTTAAATAAATAGATTTTTCGTGAAAAAAATTACAAAACTAGACATCCACCGCCCTCTTATAGGATCGTTAGGCCCTTACCGCCATTTGAGAGAGCGGTAAGCAGTCCATAGACTCTTCCTCTGACCTTCTCATCTCATTACTGACTACGGATATATGACTCATTTTACTAATAAAAATAAGATAAAATCTAAATTCCAAGCTTGCATGATTTGTTGTTGTGGCACGCATGTCTATACTCATGTAACAACCCAAATTCTTAAAATCAAAAAAGGTAAAAAGCTTTTTCCAAAGGAATAAAAGAATTTGCAAAACTATATAATCCTAAGTGTATATATGTGTATATATTTGATTGCTTATTTAATTACTTGATTTTTTGAGCTAATATAAGTATATATAAAGTATGTACATTGTATGTATATATAAATACATGTGTATATACATAAGGGAATTAGGAAAAGCTTTTTTGCACTAAAAGGCCGAAGTCCACCTCTGTTTCCCTCTCTGCTCTCTGTTCGGCCCGACTCAGCCTGGCCTAGCTCCTCAGCCCAGCCCATCCATTTGTCCTCAACCTCCATCTTCCCCTCTCCTTCGCGCTCGCGTGCCACCGTGGAAGTTTGAGCCGGCCACGGGCCAAGGAGCAAGTCTGACGTACTTTCGATAGAGAAGGTCTTCTAGAAGCTCGCCAGCTTCGGATTAGCAAGAACCGCAGTTGAGGACGCCTTATCTCCAACAGATTTGAGTTTAAACCAAGTTTAAATCAAAGCTGTCGCCGTTCAAATTGAGTCCAAATTGCCCACGAGCTATATCTCCTCTGGGTATATAAAGCACCTGAGACCTCTTCACTAGAGCATCCCAAAGCAGCCATCGGTTTTAGAACCTGAGAGCCACCGTATAGCTTCATCCGTCACCATGCCGGTCTCAGTCGTCGTAGCCCAATCACCGTCGTTTAAGGGTTCGCTAGCACCGCAAGAGTGCAAGGAAGCTTCCAGAGGCAAGCCCGATCGCCGTTCGTCACCGGAGCTTCGTCCGCGACGACGATTGAGGAGAACCGTCGTCGTGCGCCATCCCGACCTAGCTAGAGGCTTCCCCGAGCTTCAACGAGTGTCTAGGTGAGTTCCCCGTGCGCATGTGCTTCTATTCCACCGCTCGCCGTCAACCATAGAGCACCGCAACGCTGTTTCGAAAAGGATCCGACGAAGCGCCGCTGCGGGAGCTGTCTATGCCGTCGTACCACCCGTTTAGATGAGAGCAGAGTGTTGTGAGCCGTCTGATCCAAAACGAACGGCCAGAATTAGATCTGTTTCATGCCTCTTTGCTAGCCAATCCAGTGTTGACATGTTGCATCCATAAACCCAATCAACCAGTCGGCCACTTCACTTGCCAAGTGAGATGCCATGTCAGCCGTTTCGCTGGCATTCATGCCACCTCAGCTTGCAGTGTCCCGTCAACAGCCCAGTCAGCTTTTGTTTCTTTTTAATTGTTTTAATTATTTTGCTGATATCATAAATACTAAATATTGCACAATAAATAGTTTTTTAGTAAAAATAATTCTAAAAAATAATAAATAGGAAATTTGTCGGTGATATGGGAACCGGGGGTCCTCGAGTCCCGAGACCAGGACAACAGAATGCCACGTGGTGCCTTCCCTCGGGGACCATCCCCCGAGGGCCGAGAAGAGCCAGTGCCGGGAGGGGTGCTCGAGGCCATGAACAGTGATCCTCGAGTACCCGTAGTTCCCCGAGGACCCGAGAAGAGCCAGTTCCGGGAGGGGTGCTTGGGGCCATGAACAGTGGTCCCCGAGTACCCGTAGTTCCCCGAGGACCTGAGAAGAGCCAGTTCCGGGAGGGGTGCTCGGGGCCACGAACAGTTGGTCTCCGAGTACTCAGAGTTCCCCAAGGACCCAAGAAGCCCCTTGCCAGTGGACCCCACAAGGGCTCAACGGTGAGTGTCAATTGGTGAGAGGCCCGATACTGCATTTAAGAGGAAGCGTGACCTGTCACTTCCAACCACTCCCCCCATGCCTGTCGTACTGAGTACGTCAGTCCTTGCCACCGCCTGGCAGGAAGGCATGAGGATATTTAATGCGACGGGTCCTATCTCACATCACCCTGCGGGGCCCATAAGGGAAACGGCTTGGAGATATCGTCGCTGGACTCGAGGCATATCGCCTGCCCCCTGCTGTGTCAGATCTGCTCTGACCGAGAGGGCATGCGGGGCAGTTCGGCGGCTGCCCGGTGGGCCCCCTGCATCTGCTAAAATTGGGCGTAATGGGCGACAAGACCGATCGAAGGTGCATTTTCAACCCCCTGTAACATCAAACTGTAGCCCCATGATGGTTGCTTTCCATTTATGGCTCGTGGGAATTTGTGCCCCAGTTCTGGGCACGCTGAGCCTCCCCCAACGGGATAAAAGGGAGGGTGCATTCCGTAGAAAAGAGGAGGTCGGAGAGCTTAACGAACAAGTCAGAGAAATCCAAGCCAAGTAGAAGCTCAGAGAGATCGGCACTTGAAGACCGAAGCTCAAGACTTAGACAAAAAACCTTGTACCACAAAAGATCCAGAGAAAGGTATTTCAAGAGCATTAATAGCATACTAGACACACAGGAGTAGGGTATTACGCTCCGTGCGGTCCGAACCTGTCTAAAATCCCTTGAGTATTTACTCTCACTAGCCGACGATCATCCGCCCCGCCTAGACCTCACATATCCGCATTAAATCCACGTATGAGGCAGATCCAGAATCAGCCCCCCGGCCGAATCTCAAACGGGGTCCCTTCGGATCCCCGCTTGCGGTGTTCACCCACCGATAAAATTAATTGATGATAATGTTTAATAATGCTTTATAGTTTTATTTACTTATGTTGAATAGTTTAAAATAGTTTTATAATTCAAATAAATGATAGAAAAATCCTAGAAATCATAGATAGCTTTGAAAAATTCTAGAAAATTCCTAATAACATAATTTCATCTGTAGATGATCTTTTTAATCCCGTTTGAATCTTTAGATAACCATAACTTGTTAACCATAGCTCCATTTTGACTCATTCTTTTGCTGAACTATCCAGAATAGCATGATCTTGTATGTAATGATGTTTGTTGTGTGATTTTGGTTCTTTTTTTTTATCTTGGTGTTTATATGTTATTCTTTTTTTGTGTTTGTTGTGTGTAGACGCCAACGTTTCCGAGGAGCTATAAGGATTGCAGAACCAGGATTTTGAAGACCCAATTAAGTTTAGTGAAGGCAAGTTGTATTGTTGATCAAATGTATCCTAGTTTTACAAATGTTTTATTTTACAAATATGCATGCTAATAATTTTGTTGGGAAACACAAGAGTTAGATTTTACCCTAGTTTCTCCTTATCATCCTTATCGTCATAGTATGGTTTTGGGTTATGGAAGGGTAGATGATGCTTAGCCTTACTTTAGGATGGTGATCATGATGCTCTACGAACTTGATAATGGTCCTGTGTGATGGAATAATTTCCGTAGTAACATGACATAGGAATTTGAGCAAGTGGTATGATGAGGCTAGTACGTGATGTACGGTTGGGAAAATGGTAATCTTGCTTAAATATAAGGATCGGTTTGTGGCGTGACCTTTCTATATTTATAGTATAATCATAAGCCTAGTATGGGACAGGCCTAGCCAAATAATTTGCTTTACTCTCAGTATAGTGTAGACTATCTAGTAGTACAGGGAATGGAAGGGATGGACTTCTTTTGATCTGAAAGGCGCAAGAGGGGCTTCCATTGTTGAGGTGGAATCACACGGCGGTGAAACCTTAGTAGTCAGACATGTGCTGAGAGGAGCATTGTAAAGGCTTTGTAGTGGATTTCTAGTGCACACCTCGGTAGTGTGTAAGAGTTTTCCGTCGGCCAACAGATGCATGGAAAAATGGGAAGAAACGTCTTGTGGGTAAAGTATAACCTCTGCAGACCATGAGCGGCACTAAAAACCTACCATGATTATTCAGCCGTGCTCACAGTCACGAGCGGCACTGAAAACCTACCATGATTATAACTTGATGTTTTGGTTAGTTGGTCAACTGTGATGGAGTGAATCATAGTTGAGGGTGGTCAATCATAGTGGTAGAAACTATGATTGAGGGTTCAAACTTAGTGGATGGAACTTTGGTTAAGGTATGGAAAGTTGGTTAGGTCAAGATGAATGGAATCTTGAGGTGGTTTGTTATTCACTTAATTATTATTACTTTTAAATGTTTTTACTTAAATGTTATTTTATACAAAAGAGCCATATTAGTCTTATTCTTGTTAAGCCTTCATGTACATACTATTTACTTCACAACTTACTGAGTACGACAAGTGCTCACTCTTGCTATTATCAATCAAACACTCAGTTGGAGAAGGTATCAAGGAGTATGCTGAAGATGGATCATTCTAAGATGCTTTCTACGTCGACAATGCTTATGGAAGAGTCGTAAAGGATTAGATTAGTATTAGTTCATTTAGTTCCGCTGCAATTTATTTGGTTATTCAATCCTTGAAGGTTACTATTGTAAGATGATTACACTACTACAGAACCGGCCATATATGCTGGCCCATCACTGTCGGTTTCTAATGAGCCAGCAGTGGTGGTGCTTTACTACTGGTCCATACGCCTCGCGAGAAAAATCAGCTAATATCAAACAATAATAAGGCGAATCATTGTCGGCTGATAAATTGAGCTGGCAGTGATGCCCTTCACTTCTGGTTTATAGTACTAACCGGCAGTGAAAGGGTGGCCGGACCCGAATTTCTATTCCAATCGTCTTTTGCTCGCAAAAGCTCACGTTCGCCCCCCTTCTCTTTCTCTCTCTTATCTCTCACATCCAGTTGCCTTATCCTCCCCACCGACCACATCCAGCTCTCTCTCTCCCTTATCCTCTCCCACCGGCCTCCTCCCCACCGGCCTCGCAATCCAATCCAAGGAGTCCACCGGCCTCGAGGCCATCTGCGAGCGCCTCAAGCTCAGCCTCTGCATGGAGTTCACCTACATCGTCTGCGAGGGGGACCCCATCGACGAGATGCTCCACATCATCCAGAACCGCCTCGAGAGCTCCGTCATCGATGACGGCTGCATGGGGTTCTACAACCAGGGCCTGCTCAAGGAAGGGGACTTCTGCAACGAGGAGCTACTCACGTGGGCGCTCGACCCCAAGGCCGGCGCCAACTTCCTGCTCTCCACGCACACCATCAAGGCCATCTATGAGGTTGAGGCCTTCACGCTGTGCGCCGAGGAGCTCAAGTTCATCACCGACCAGTTCCGACGATTGCACAACACGACAGCTTTAGCAGATGGCGGTGGGCTACCAAGCAGCTGTGATTGTTTTTCTTGATTTTTGTGAATGTTTGTTATTACCAAATGTGTGTGCGTGACAAACGTTTGTGTTTGTGTTGTTCTGTGAATTTGTGATTTTTAGTGATCTTCAGTGATTTTTGTGAATGTTGTGTGAATTTGTGAATGTTCTGTGGTTGTTTATGAGCAATACGGTGAGATCCGGTGGTGGTGAGCACGGTGAGGTCCAGTGGTGGCAGCGGTGAGCACGACGGCGAGCACAGCGAGGTCCGGTGGTGGCACGGCGGATGGATTTATTTTCTTTTTCTTTTTTGTGTGCTGGAAAAAGGCTTCACTGCCAGTCCAAAAACACCGGCAATGATGACATCCTAGGCTTCACTACCCATTATGTATTGCCGGCTAGAAAACTGACACTATAGCTGGTTTACCAACCGGCAGTGATGGGCTATTCTGTAGTAGTGTTAATTCAATTAAGTATGGATATTGTAATGATTATCATCAATGAAGTAACTATATGTTGAGTTTGATTCATGAGCTCAGCATATAGATGAGATTGGTTTGTTTCTTGAAACCGGTCTTGACACGCTAGTCGCCCGATCCACTCCTGCAGACGTCCAGCCACCCGATCTACTCTCACAAACATCCGATTTCCTCTCGTCTCGCTCGCGTTGTGGCTGAAGTAGGTGAAGTGAAACTGCTGGTATGTAACCAGCAAACCAGGGCCTATGCTTGAGCTCCCCGTCGGCAATCACCGCCTCTTTCGGCAATGGTGGCCCCTCCTCACGTGCCTTCCTTTCTCCTCCAGTGCCTTGCTTTTTCTCTCGCATCAAGGTGGATGGAGGCGAAGCAACCAGCACACCACACCATCTCCTCCATGTTAAAGTAACGGCTCACTCCTATCATCTCTCTATGCAGTTATCCTCTTGCTTGACCATGGCAACAGCCTGAGCTATTCTTCAGCTAGATCCTAGAGTTTAGGCTTGATCGATTTGTATCTCTGAGGAGCTCAAGTTCATCGGCCGACCTGCTAGGCATGAGACGCAGCCACATGTGTCCGATACGTGATGTGTCGTGTCGACGCGAATCGACGCGCAGATACACGTCGATACGCCAATTTTTTCAGACACCCATGTCCAGGTAGCACAGACCCAGAGTAAAGCTAGTGCAGCATCTAATTGGTACTTGATAATTTTTTACTTCTAGTGGAGTGAGGTATGTGATCCGTGTTTGCAATTAGCTAGGAAAACAGTCATCTACTTATGCACAAGATGTTGCTTGAGGTGTCAAAAGCAATTCTGCAGATATCTAGTATAGATAGAAACATAACTGTTCATCTTTCTTTGATTTGTCTTTTTTTTTTAATTTCTAAAATGAAGCATGTGATTTCTGCACACAATTGGATGTGATCTGTGTACAAGATCTGTTTGTATTTTTGTTGATCATGCAAATTTGCTAGTTCAAAAAATGGTGTCATGACAGCATGGTTCTATGGGGAAGCAAATTGGATTGAAAGCAATCCAAAAATAACGGGCAATTTATAATGTTGCTTCCTTTTTACAGTGATATGTAAACCATTTATTTCTTTGGTGTCATCATTTTTGTTGCATTTTCTGGTTCTGGGAGTGTAAGGGGAAAAGCCATCTGCTTCGGTGGTGAAGCTAACGTGGCCAGCTTGTGGGACTGCGCGTTGGATGCCCACTTCATGTGCGCTGCTCTCCTGTGCTCGCGCGACCAAAAAAAATAAGTGGCAGGACCCGATTGGGTGGGGTTACCAAAAGAGGATGTGCATCCTGCAAGACTAACGGATCACGTGCAGCCATTAGCATAGTCTAATACTAAAAATAAAAGAAAAAATATATTATCTTAATATTTAAGGTGTAAAAGGAGTCTCACGTTCGTTCTAAAAGCCATAAAATTATCACATTAATCTAAAAAGAAAAAGATCTTGACTACTCTTTATTATAAACATCTAACGGTTTAGATTTATCTAAAGAGTTCATATCTTTAGTTTAATCATGACAAAATATTGTAGTGAGATTAGTCACGCTATTAACATGGATAACGTTGCTAGTTAGAAGGAAAATTAAAGGATAATCTCCTCTTCTATTTTTAGATCCTATCTAAAATCAAACTACGGTATCGTTCTCAACGTATTCATTCGGCAGTGCTCACATAGCACATCCACGTCTCTATATTTTGAGTTTGTGATTGATGTTAGCACGTCTAATGTTTATTTTTTCGTTGCAACGTGTGTATACTTAGTGTAGCGAAAATAATCCTATTAGGCTATGACTGTGATTTTGGTGATTAATGATAACATAGTCATTGAGACTAATATGTTTATCAAGAATAGATATTAGTAGGTCTCAGGGATACAATACATCAAGAAGCCACCGCAGCTAGAACAAAGTTTGATTGAATTAGAGAAGTCTTAGAAGAATTGACCTCACTAGAAGGTCCGATGCAGAAGAGTTTACACTCACCGAAGTATTGTTTACAGAGGCTGATAGCCTCACCAAATAGTTCGGTGCTCTGCATGTTGAACACACCAAAGTATTTCTGACAAATTAGGAAAAGGCTGATGACCTCATCGGATAGTCCAGTGATCTGCACTGGGTAACACCGGATCATTTCTTGCAGAGAAGAATACAAGTGCAGAAGACTGAAGATCAACCCACCGGAAGGTCCGGTGCTTGGTTTGTGCACATCGGAGTATAGCACCGGAGCATTTCTTATAGATTAGAGAGTGTTTAGTGCTTATAGGCCTAGAGTGAGTTGTAGCTAAGTGTTGCAGCTTGAAGAAAGGATCAAGGAGTGATCTTAGCTTGTATCGAGTGGTACGTCAGCGTCTTAGAGTCTTGTTGACTCATCAACATCTTGGGCCTTGGTGGCCTAAGCTTGTTGACCCTTTGACTTGGTGTGGAGCGGCGGCAAGACACGTATACGGGGATGCAGACACCCTTGCCTTGGTGGCTTAAGTTTTGAAGTGATCACGACGGTAAGTGACTAGAAGAGAGACTAGTGGTGAGGCCTTTTCTTGTTGGTTTGGTGGCTAATCGTGTTTGAGACCATATCTTGGTGACTTGGTAGCTCAAGAACCGTGATCAGAAGAGACTTGGCGTCCGGAAGCATATCCTTTGTGGAGCTCCAACGTGGATTAGAGGTGGCATTCATGCCATCGATACCACGGGATAAAAATCCCTTAGGGTCGAGTTTGTCTCTCTATCTTATTTACATTTTTGTATTTACATACTTGTAATTTACCTTACTAGAGTAAGTTGTAATCCTTTTAAGCGGTAGAGTAGAGACACTAGATAAACCTATAGCACATTTAGATAGAAATTGATATAAGTTTATCTTATGAAATTTTTGGAGCTAATAAGTTTTAGTTTCTAAGTGTCCTAATTCACCCTCTCTTAGGACGTCACCGTTCCTCACAATTGGTATCAGAGTCTCATGGTCTTGATAAACTTAACATCCTAGAGTTGTGACGGTTGGGGTTGGGATGCATACCTATAGTGCTCCACATTTTGACAGCACTAATTTTCCCCGTTGGAAAATTATAATGTCTTGTTATTTGTAAGCTAAAGGCTTAGATGTTTGGAGAGTTACCGAGGAAGGAATGAGATCTCGCATCACCAACAAGGAGAGACAATTAGATGTATTGGCGAAGAGTATCATTTTATCATCTTTAAATGTTGATACATTTAATCCTATTTATCCTCTCACCAATGCACATGATATTTGGACTAGTCTCATTGAAATACATGAAGACACAAAGGATATGCGCAATGAGTAATATCATGTGTTTGTTACTAAGCTATTATCAAATAATTTGCCTATGAAAGTACTAATGACGTGTACTCACGTTTGAATATTCTTGTCAATAAGACAAATGTGTTAGGTTTGACGCCAATTGGCAATGATTAAGTGTGAGAAGAATACTTTAAGCTCTTCTTTTAAAGTACAAGTTGATAGTCTCCATCATCTACGAAAACAACGACATCAAGAAGATGATTTCAAATCAAGTGCTCGGCAAGATCACCGACTATGAGATAATTATGAACATGGGGGTGGAAGCCCCTTCCTCATCCGACGCCAAGAACTTTGCTCTCACAAGTAACAAAGCACCATACCCACACATGAAGGCGAAGATGAGGAGGCAAGAGCAAGAGTCAAGCTTAAGCGAAAATAATTGAGATAAAAGATAAAGATGAAGAGAGCAATGAAGATGATGAGCATATCAAATGATAAAGAAATAGATCTCAGAATCGTTAAGCTTATCTCTCAAGTGGAGAAAAACATCAAGAAGATCAATGCCATGATTGATCATCGAATCTCTATGAAAGACTTGGTCAAAACAATGATCACAGCAAGAAGGAGAAGAAGACTAAGAGCAAGAGGGAGACAAAGGGAAGAGCCAAAGCATTTGCAAGCATGAGAAGATAGGTGAGTGAAGATGAAGATTCAAACTCAGTGATGAGAGCTTCGCCACCCATTCTTCCAAGAGATGCTCAATAAGATGCCTTATGGTCAAAGGTATGAATAGCGATGTAAGTGATGATTAATTCGATAAGGATTCTCCCTTCAATGATGAACTACTTAATTTGATCAATAAGCAACAAAGGACCCTTAAGAAATGATCTAAGGAATTTAAGAAATTCAATGTACTGAATGACATTCACGTTACCTTTGTTTTTAATTATGAGCAATTATTGAGCAAATTCAATTTACTAAACAAAGAATCATTATGAGCTTAAGGCAAAATTTGAGTGCATTGAATCTCAATCTAAGACCCATTTGAAACAATCTACCTCTCTATTTAATTTCAATACTAAGATAGATGATTGCACTTCTTGTGATGATTTAATTGATCTATCTAGCTCATCACTTTGCAATGAGATATGTGTTGAGAATGTTCTTGTAGAACTATCTAATAAACTCATTACGCAAGAAAATGATGAGCTTAAGCAAAAGTCGAAAAGCTCAAAAAGGACTTGGCAAGATTAAAGGGCAATTACCATGCAACCATGGTGAAAAAGCTTACGGAGGGGTCCATTGTGATATGCTTCAAATATTATCAAGAAGGCCAAGTCCTTCCAATGCAAGCAAGTTAAGAAGAAAAAGAAAATAATAAACCTCTCTAATAAGATCTCCATCTTCTACACCAAGCCTAACTACAATACCAAAACCAAGAGCAATCACTACAAGCTCAAGAAGAAGAACAATGATAAAGTGGTTGCACATATAGTTTAGAGAAAGAATTAGGGGTGAAACCAACCCATTTGAGCGCATAAGAAAGTCATCACCAATATAAAGAGACCCCAATCAGTTTGGGTTTCAAAGAAGACTTAAAGCCCTAGGCGACTATGGAGATTTGGAGACTTGGCTCACAAAATAAAGTGAAGGTTCAAGCAAAGAAGATAAGTGTATAAGATTGGACGCTTTGATGTAAATCATGATCATCATATACCTAAATTCTCATCCAAAGTTAATGAGGTAATGGTAGCTAGACTTTTATTCATATTTTTTTAGTCTAACATGTATTGCTAGATGTATCTTTTGTAGTTTTATGGAGAAATCAACACGTCCCAAGAGATATGCAGTGCTTAAATGCTTCAATTGGTATTATTATCAATTTATTTCTACATTTAAGCTACCTCCATAAATGATATAACTTAAACTTCATACCTCTACTTATTATCTAGATGTGTATATATTGCTATATTCCTACAAGTGGTATTCACAAATTGGTCTCATTATATGTATGCACACATAAATGAGAGTTTAGATTATATCATATGAGTTTCATGAATTATGATCCTTGCTTATCTTTTTTTAATTGATATCAATGTCTCCTATCCTCACAATTGATTTTATAAATTATGTTCTTATAATTGGTATATTCTTTCAATTGATATCATTTCATTTGATCATAATTTATAAAGCTCTCTTACATTACTCTAACGTTTTTCTTTGAGTTCAACATATGTTTATAAGCCTTTTTTTTAGATTATTGACAAATAGTGAGAAGTTTGATGAACAAAACAAGATACAAGATGACTAGGAATGCCGACATTGACAAAAGGGGAGAAGATGAAGATACGAGAAGCAGCACGAGGCACCTAGGTTGACAAATAGGAAGAAGCTAGGAAGATGGTGGCAATGGAGAAAAAGAGAGTCACAACAAAGGGGACTAAATAGTAAGAACATGCATCTAAGCAATATGGTAAGACTTTGTGTTCTTTACGATTGATATCATTTATTATTTATCACTTGCTTTGGTTGTGTTATCATCAATCACCAAAAAGAAGGAGATTATAGCAAAAATGGTCTTATTAGGCCATGATTGTAATTTTAGTGATTAATGATAACATAGTCATTTGGACTAACATGTTTGTTAAGAATATATGTTAGTAGGTCTCATAGATGTAATACATCAAGAAGCCATCGCACCAAGGACAAAGTTTTGAATTGAAGAAGTCCAAAGAGAATTGACCTCACCGGAAGGTCCAGTGCAGAAGAGTTTGCACTCACCGAAGCATTGTGCATAGAGGCTGATAGCCTCACCTGATAGTCCAGTGCTCTGTGTGTTGAATACACCGGAGTATTTCTGACAAAGGGGGAGAAGGCTGATGACTTCACCAGATAGTTCGATGATCTGCACTGGGTAACACCAGAGCATTTTTTGCAGAGAAGAATGCAAGTGCAAAAGACTGAAGATCAACCCACTGGAAGGTTCGGTGTTTGATTTGTGCACACCAAAGTATAGCACTGGAACATTTCTTACAGAGGCGATTACAAGTGTTGAAAATGAAGATCAACTCACCGGATAGTTTGGTGATCACAGAGATCGTTGCACCAGAGCATTTCTAGGGAAAAGAAGAGAATGTTCAACTCACTGGATGGTCCGGTATGAATAGAATGAACACCAAATTAATGCACCAGAGCATTTTACACAGAGATGGTGCAAAGGCTCGAATGGCTCAAGATAACTCACCGGAAGGTTCGGTGATGGATTTGAAGACACAGTGGAGTGTCCGGTGTTCACATAGGCTTTGAGTGAATGTCCAACTGCTAGTTTTTGATGTTGTACTTACCAAATAATTTGGTGTTACTACTATTGTTCTCACCGAATCATCCGGTGTTAACAACTTTTTCTGAGTCGTTGAAAAAATGACTAGTTGGCGGGTTTTAGATTATAAAGATTATAAATACCCCTCCACTCAGTTATTTGAAGGTGTGGCATACTGTTGGAGTTTAGATGAAGCTCATATACACTTGAGAAGACATTCAAGCCATCAAAGTGCTTAAATTGATCATCCAAGTCAATTAAGTATAAGATTAAAGTATGTTTAGTGCTTATAGGCCTAGACTGAGTTGTAGCTAAGTGTTGCAGCTTAAAAAAGAGATAAATGAGTGATCCTAACTTGTACCGAGTGGTACGTCGGTACTTTGAGTCTTGGTGACTCGCCAACATCTTGGGCCTTGGGGGCTCAAGCTTGTTAACCCTTCGACTTGATGTGGAGCGGCGGTAAAACACATGTACGGGGGCGTGAATACCTTTGTCTTTCTAGCACAAGATTCAAAGTGATCATGCCGGCAAGTGACCGGAAGAGAGGCTAGTGGTGAGACATTATCTTGGTGGCTTGTTGGCTCATCGTGTTTGAGACCTTATCTTGATGATTTGGTAGCTCAAGAGCCGTAACCGGAAGAGACTTGGCGACTAGAAGCATATCTTTTATAGAGCTATAACGCGAACTAAGGATGATATTTATGTTATCGATACAACGGGATAAAAATCTCTTGTATCGAATTTATCTCTCTACCTTATTTATATTTTCACATTTATATATTTACAATTTACCTTATTAGAGTAGGTTGTAATCTTCTTTAACGGTAGAGTAGACATCCTAGATAAACCTATAGCACATTTAAATAAAAATTAATATAAATTTATTTTGTGAAGTTTTTAAACTAATTTATTTTAGATTTCTCAATTCACTCACTTTTAAAATATTACCGTCCCTCGTATTTAGCTATTAGTCTTAGATGTACGTGCACAAAGCATAGAAGAAGCTCAAAAACTGATGAAAGTTGGCCGTTGAGCACGCTTCGGCTTCTAGCAATGAACAAGCTCGGTGTTGTATTCTGAACATGTGGTCAGAACACTGCTGCCATAGGTCACCTGTCACCACCAGCTTATGAACACCACCAGATCAAGCAATCAGGCAGCACATTGTTTATCGGTGGCCTAGACGTCCACGATGTTCTGAGCGTCGCCGTCGTCGTTGCTCTCGATCGCCGTCATTACTCGAGAGGCCGGCCAGGTCACGGTGCTGTTCGATACGGCCAACGTGGCCGCGACGATGGTGCTCCAGGTTTTCGGTCTACCTTCTCTCCGTCGTTGGAGGCAGACAAGGATGGGAGAATTGGAGATGGAGAAAGCTAAAGCCGAAGCCAAGACGCCTGCAAATGGGCCGATTTGAGGGCCCATCCTTGGGCCGGATCAGAAGCTTTCAGGCTATTAGACGGCCCTGTGTGTACTTAAGCGATGGAGTATTTTGGCCCACAGAACTGTTCACTTGGCCCGGCCCGGCTCAAAGGCCCAAGCTTTACATCCGCGAAACCCTAGCCACGGTATATAACCTCCCTCTGTCGCTTCCCAGCCGAGGCCTCGCACGCGCGCCGCCGCCGCCACCCAGACCTCGCCGCCGCGCCGCAGACGCCCTCTACACGTCGCCGAGATGGTACGCCTCCGCATTCATACTTACTCGGCTCTTCCCTGTGACGAAGAGATTTACCCTCCGTGGATTGCCTGCGTAGATCTGTGAGATGTTTGAATGCGTTTTGGTGTTCGTAGGAGTCGATTCGTGTGTGTTATTCGTTGGAGGATGCGTAGTTCTCGGCGTTTTCGGTGGCCGGGGATGTATCTTGCGAGATCGTTGGGGAGCTAAGACATTGTAGGTTTGCTGCGATTTGATAGGCAGTGATTGGCTAGCTGTAGACTCCTTTTGGGGATTGGGGCGTGTGCTTTGATTTTTCGTCAAGCAAATATATTTCGGACGAGCCATTGTATTTCAGTTCTCTTAGGAACATGCAGGTGTTTAGGGTGGTTTGGCCTTTTTAGTGTTGTTAGTGTGCTAAATCACTGGAAGTCTGGAATAGTTTCTTCTCAGATGGATTTAGTCTAGCCCATTCCTAGGGGTAGAGGACGCACTTCGGGAGTGGGACACTGGGAGCTGAACGGATCACACCATGCTAGGAGAACGCTCAGAGGAGCTTCTGCATTTGCAAGCTCACACATTATCCAAATTTTTTGGTGTTTGTTTGACGCTCAATTGCGACACTTAAGGTTCTGCAGTGAGCTAAATGCCTCAAGAGTTGTCACATGCTTCAACCAAGCCATTCAGAACCAGGATGTGTCAACTGTCAATTTTGGAGTTGAGTATAAGCTTAGGCTGGACCCTGCAGTGCTGTTGGTAGTTTAATGTTAGTGAAGAAACCGGTTAGCTCTAGAAGGTGTCCTTACCTTTTAGTAACCTTTCTGAAGAAAAGTATCAGTTGACAAGGTAGTGAAAAGATACTCCTTCCGTTCTTAAGTACTTGCACCATTGATTTTGATGGTCTCAAAACTGCACATTTGATCACTATTGTCCAGGTTTTAAGTTTGACCGGTCAAAGTTAATGGTGACTAGTATTCATGAACGAAAGTTGTAATATATCAGCCTTTTGATGACCTGTTTGTATTGGAGGGTTTCATCCTAATTGTCCCGGCAAGTTCCAGGAAAATTGTAAGAACATTTCAAGCCAAAAGATAACCTTAGTCCTCTGAATCAACTACTTATTTCAGCCCAAATTGTATGAAAATTAAATGGACATATATGTATCTGTACTGGAGTTATCATGTTATGTTCTCCTTGTGCCACCCTACCCCATTGTGTAATGGAAGCTGTTGCCTCTGCGCTGCACTGGCTGTGTGACAGGTTTTTCCAGTGCTGAGTTCTAGCCATTGAAGTTCCTCAGTTATGAACACTTTCAATGTTTACTTGCAATAGCATGTGCTTTTATCTATTGGTCAGTTGCATTTTTTCCCTTTGGGATCTAAGTATTTAAATCGAGCTATTAGTAGTTTTATTCTTCAGTTGTCAGTTAGGTGATACTTGTACTATTACCAAAACATGTAGCTTGTGTTGTCTTGCCAGCTGTTTCTGAGGTTATTTTTGTGCTATTAAATTGGACTTCAAGTGATGGGATGAGTATGCTCTTGTTGCTAATTGAATGTTGTTAGTTACTAGTGACCAACACAACTTTATGATAATTAGGTTGCCAACATTGTCTATGATGTTGAGAAATTAGATTTTGTTCTTCTGGCTTGTCAACCTGAGTGCGTGCAACTCTTTATGTGAGAATAACATGAAACTGTTCTAACTATTGTTAAAGCTGCATTAGTAATTAACAGCTACACTTGAACCAATCATATTGTACTGAACAACTTTAGTAAGAATTGTGTAACTTGTTTATTTTTTCAATGTCTGTTCAGACGAAGCGCACGAAGAAGGCTGGAATCGTTGGCAAATACGGTACAGACTTTGAAGATATGCCCTATTTCCTTATTCATGTGTCCCATACTTTAAGTTTACCCTTACAAATTACAATGTTAAAGGCACTAGGTATGGTGCCAGCTTGCGGAAGCAAATCAAGAAGATGGAGGTGTCTCAGCACTCCAAGTACTTCTGTGAGTTCTGTGGGAAGGTGCGTCTTTTGTTAGCCTGCCTGATTAAGCATTTGCCTGGCTGCTTTGTGCTGCCTGTGGAACGTAATGCATGCTCCCTTTATGTACTTTATACTTGTTATCTCTATTATAAACTGTAGAGTATTCGAGTGCATGGAAGCTACTTGTCTTATTCTACGATGTAGTCTATTTTGTTTGCTTCAAATCTCTCGTATTTAAATGGGTGATAAGGTTTATGCATGTTGAGCGTTTTGTTTGTAAAATATGGATGCAAAAAGGCACGATACTTTCCCTTAATTCTTCCTTTGCTATGTATTATTTACAGTTTGCTGTGAAGAGGAAAGCAGTTGGAATTTGGGGATGCAAGGATTGCGGAAAGGTCAAGGCCGGTGGTGCTTATACCATGAAGTATGTCTTTGCTCACTCGCCTTATTTCTTCCAAAGCAACCCATTCTTTGTTAATTACTAACTTTGTTATGCATATTTGCAGCACTGCTAGTGCGGTCACAGTCAGGAGCACAATCCGTCGCTTGAGGGAGCAGACTGAAGCGTGATTGCAACTCTTTTGTCTCTTAGATGTTCTGGGGTTTTGTAGTTTTGAGTCAAGACTTGAAAGTCACTAAATTTTCATATATTTGGCCAAAGAATGTTCTTCAGTATTTTTTGGGTTCTGCTTTAGGATCTTTAAAATACGGTGGTGAAGTTTGTGCTCTGTTGATGTCTCAAGCTTGATCAGTGATTTGTGATCCTATGCCCAATTTCATGGTGTTGATTCCTTTGGTATTTACACAGCTGCATTTCTAGGTTGTAGTTCATCTCGCCTCTTACTGTTGAAAGTCCATGATGGTGTTATGTGTGCTTCAATTCAATGAGAATTAGGTTATTCTTGGTGTGGTAGTTCTGTGGTCGAGATCTTGGCTCAAGCATCCTGCTTAGCTTACGCTTCTTTGTAAGGGGTGTTTGTCAGAGTTTTAGCTTCGGATCTGTTCTAAAGATCCATACAGGAGCTGGTTGGCTCCAGATATATATGAATAAGGTTTAAGGTGAAGCGTCAATATTACTCTTTCTGTTTTCATAAGTAAGTTTTCAATATAACTATTGCAAGTAATTGTAGAAGGATAAAGAAGTAGAGAACAGAGAGAACGATTGCTTTATTGATTCATGGTGTTCTACATATTTATATATGTTGATAATACATGATGAAAGGATGTCTATTAAGGAGACATATTTTTCTAATAGATAATAGTTGATAGTTGACATCTAATTAATCATATAACTAATACCTAATCAGTTTAATATTTATAATATTTGATTATTCTAATTCTAAACTTTTTATTAAAAACTCCTTTTAAATCATGTGGGAAAATTGATAAGAAAATAATATATTGATATCCTATTAAAATCCTTTTAAAATTTAATGGAAAAATATAAGGAGAAAATAAGATGAGAAATAAATATTAATATGTCATTAAAAAATTTTTAAACTCAATGGGAAATTTTATTGAAGTTTGTATGAGAAAACTAGATACGAAAAACTGATTGGTGATCTTAGAGAATAATGATAATGATTTACATATCATATTAAAAATTTTGAAAATCTCTTAGAAAAATAGAATGAATAATGTAGATATTGTCTCATTAAAACTTAAATGAGAAAATCTTAAAAGGGAAAACCCAGAAGTGAGTTTAGATTATAATATGTATGATCTGTGGATCAAATATGTTTTTGATATCTTTTTAAAAACTCTGGTAGGAAAAATATAAAATATGATAAATATTTTTGTGTAGATATTGCATCGTTAAAACCTTTTATGAGAAACCTCATGAGTAAAACTCATATAGGAAAAAGAGCATAATATGATATATGAATAGGTTATTATTACGGGATCAATTTTCTCTAAACCTTGTAAATCTCATAGTCATCATATACCAATTTCATGAATATATTTTGAAATGTAGAAACTGATAAGGAATTAGTAAATAAATCAACGGGGGTTATCGCATGATTTAGTTTGCAAGATTTCTATCTCCCTGTTATTTTATAATTCATGAGGATAAAATAATTTAAGAGCATTATATTTAGTTATATTGCTTTTCATGTAACCTATTTGCATGTGAGCAACATAAATAGCATTATCTTTATAGATATGTTGATAATTCAATGGAACTAATACCACATAACTGTTGTATGTGGTTGATCATTCTGCGAAGCCATACATCTGTATATAATGTTTCAGAATGATATGTGAAAGTAGCCACTAGAATTTGTTTTGATGACTCCTATAAGAAAGCTATATCACCATGAAATCGGTCTGTGATTTGGCGTTATGGGGATAAATTATATAGCCAGTATCTAGATATCTCACTATGGTAATATCTCGATTTGTGTGATACAAAAATTTAGATCTTTGGTGTCATAAAGATATCTGTGAATATCCTCTTTGAGTCTGATCTAATGGTGTTGTTAGAGCTACGTTATTTAAGTTAGCAAGTTATCTGCAAATGCAATATCAGAATTGTTGCGGTTTGTAAGATATATGAGCGTTTTGATGGCACTAAGATATAGAACTTTAGATTCAATATCTTCTCATCGTTAACCCAATGTATGAATTGATCTTAATTTATATTTAGGGATTAAATAATCATAAGTATTTTAATGGATATGATTGTTTAATATCATTTGGATATTGGTGGATTGATGGATAAATATTTCTGAAAAAAATATCCACAAGTTGTAGACTTAAGCAAAATTTGGTTTTAACCAAATCATTTATCTCAAATTTTGTCATATGACGATTACATACTTTGTCGTGTGTGGTTTGGAGATGATATAGAATCCAATTGAAATTTTATTATGAACACACATATACAATTGTTGTATTTGGAGTAACCCTTTTGTGAAAGAAACTCATTTAGTTAGTTGTACCACAATCAACTTTACTATTTAAAGTTATGGAGTGACTTAAGCTGTACATAATATATATTTATATAGGTATTTAGATTCAGAGTACGAAGTCTATTAGGGACTTATATGTCTGAATCTATCCAATTCATTTGATATGCCAATAATATTGAATATGAGAACATAATTTTCACACATACCATGTGGTATGTAGCATCGTAATTGATGTCGGGTCTCTGTATGAACTCTTGTGCTACAAGCTTCGCTATTTCACCACCTTATGGGATGAAAATCTATTTTCCTTCTGTATAGAAGATATTGTGTTGTTGAGCGAAAGCAATTCTCCTTAATTACCTCCTTTGGTTTGACTAAGTTGAGTGTTGAAGCACTCTGTCTATGACTTTTGGTCTGAATTCCATTGAAGGTGTACGACCATTTTCAAGAAAAATATATATCAACAATTTATAGTCTTTAGTATCGACAATTTATACTCTTTAGTATTGATTGATTCTATGGAATCAATATAATTTGTGAAAATATTATCATGTTTAACTCTATGTATTCCCTAAAACAATAGAGTTGAGGGTGTTCCTATGACCCAACGTCTAAATTTGTGTACATATTTGTGCTTGACATTTGGATGTTGAACATACATAGGCGTTTGGATAGTGAATATCTATAATGTGTCTATCAACTTGATATTAATTTGCATTTACAGTCTTGGAAGATGTTCTCCTCCTGTTTCTAAGAATGTTTGCAAGAAGTTATATCCATTATGATCATACGTTTCCCCTCTTATTTTGGTTGTAAATACAAGATGTTCTGAATAAGGGTTCAAATTTCTAATACATGGAAATGAGGATTGAATATGAATGTGTGTGACATTCTGTTTTGATTCTTGGCATTCTTTGTGGTATTAATCTCCCTATAATACCTGAAATTGTCCTCAAAATATTTTGAGCATACTGATAATGAATAAGTACCGTGTGAGGAACTCGATGTATTATATAATTGACGAATAATTATACCTCACATGAACCCCAATGTTCTTTGATGTATGTTGTATGGTGGTGATATCGGTATGTGCAAAATGTAACCGATTTCTAGATGGGAAATATTTGGCCGAGGCCAAATTTTCACGTATTAACTGCAACGGAGTGAGCCGTATGATTGCAGTTGGATGAATCTGGTTTAATGATGCGGTATGTAAAGCCACATGTCACTAACTAGATGTTAGCAAATTGCAATTCTTTGATTAATCATGCAACTGATTTGATTCTTTTGATGAGAGATTCAATTAGACCATTATGAATATGCATATATGGTATTTAATGCAATAGTGTCTAAAACCGAACAATAATTGAATGCACGTTAAGGAATGACATTATCCATGTAAATGGATGTGATCCTGCGTTCAGGATAATTTACTTTAATTTTTTATTATTTGAACAATAAGTTTGGCGTAAGTGTGATATCTTATGTATAAGGGATACATATGGAACTATTTTATAGATGCATTAATCAGCATTGTATAGTACCTAGATGATCTATAACAAGTTTGAATGGAGTCACACATATGTTTTTGAATGCGTTCAAGAAAATAGGTGGTGCATTATAAATTTTAAGGTAAGAGGACCTTAAAATTAAATTCTCTATGACACATATGGCGTACACAAATCTGAAAATTTTAGAAATATTACGACTAATATAGTTATTAATAATCTTTCTCATCATCTCTAAGGTAAAGTGACTAAGGCAATTATGTCAAATCTTGATTTGATTAAGATAAAAAAAATTATTTTATACGTAATATGTGATATGGGTTTAATGTATGTATAGTATAATCTAGATGGTATATAGGGAAGTTTGTCGTATCCATTATTTTGATTAAGAGGAGAAATTTCTTTTTTGTTGTCATCATGAGTTTCAATATAGAAACTATTCTGATGGATATCTCTATAACTTAGTAAAGTCTTAGTTGAATCGGGATACAGTAAAGAATCAACGATTATGACTTGAGTATCCATAGGGAAAGTAATTATGACACGACTAGAGCCAAAAATAATTGTATCACGTCCAGGGATTATCAAAATATTTTCTTGTCTCTTAGTAAGAGTTTGAAAATAGTTTGGTTACCCTAAGTATAGAGTTTGTGGTGTATATATCTACTAGGCATATTTCTTCCTCTATCGGATTGACTCCTGTAAAGATCTATGTATAGAAATGAAGAATTTAATATGAAATTTTTATAAGATATATAGAATACTTACATGCTTTATTGAGTATCAATATGCTGATACATTATTGGTTTGTACAATATAGTATAAGATGACAACAATCTATTACAATACTATGTAAGACATAGATATAATAATATCTAATTAATTGGAAGACTAATTTAGATCTTCAAACAAGTCGTTGGAAGCCAATTCTACGATCATGTTTTCAGTGCTCTCAAGGTCTTGTTGTTGAAGAGTAATGTCATTGTCCGGTTATGTGCTTCAAATCTTTCGCCTTGAGCTGGTCGGCTTCGTCTAACGAACTTGAGGTAGAGATCAATCAAGTGTCTTGGGATATAATATTTCTTAGTTGTGTGGCTGTAACAATCACACTTATGACAAATTTCGGATTTGTCTTTATCGTTTTTGAAAATGACCTTCCCCTTGTTGGGTTTATGAGATTTCTGCTTTTTATTGCACTTCTTGTTGCCTTTTGAAGTTCTTGGGGCGACATATGTTGCTATTGAACTTTGTGGTATTCTGAATATTAGAATTAACTTCAGTAAAAGAGCAGTGCATGTAGGGCGCTAGTGATGTTATTTCAAAAGAAGTTCATCATGTTTTTTTGCCCTGAAGTAAAGTTTGAATTAATTCATAATACTGCTGATAATTCCAAGAACGGTATTTTTGTTGCAATACCCTATGGGCAGGAAGCATTGTGGACAAAGTTTTTTCAATTTTCTCCACATTTGTGGGAGCTTTGTCACAAGATAGCAACTTAGAGCAAATCTTGTGAACAACATGGTTGTATTCTCCGATAGACATAAAGTCCTGGAGGCAAATGTTGGACCACTCGCATTGTGCTTCAAGCAGAATGACTACCTTTTGCTATTTATAACGTTCTTTGAGCGAGTTCCATAAATCATATGGATTCTCATCCATCAAATATTCAAATTTTAAATCTAGATGAAGATGGTGCCTTATGAAATATAAAACCCCATATTTGATTTGATCTTGAAGAGGCGGGTCTTCTTCTTGAGGAGGATTAATCGTCATTATGAGTCAATGGGACGATAGACTTATTTTCGTGTTCATTGCCCAAGTTAGATAATTATAGCCATCTAACTCGAGTCTGTCGAACTCAGCATTGGACATTTCGTCCTACATAAATGACCAATGATTGAATGAATTTACACTTTGGGTAAATTAAAGAATCATGGTAATGTTGTAATAAATGATGCAAAATTTATAAAGTCAAGTTGAGATTTGAATTACATAGTGTAGACCTTAGAGTGTATAATTAACACGTTGAGGATAATCACCAAAAATGGTGTAGATCTCATAATAATAGGAGACATAATCTGGTATTTGTCAGTAGATGTCTATGTTCCTATTAACTTGTGTTATGCTAAGTAGAATATTTGGAAGAACACGTTGAAGGTAATCATTAAGTCAAGATGACAAAATGTAGAACTCACAGTAATAGTGGATAATCTGCAAATATACCGTATATGCTATAGTTACATTACCTTGTGTTTCACAAATATTTAATTGAGGTAATCACTGATTTGATTTTGCATTTTAATTCTACTTGAATTAAGCGCTATCAGGCACAAACGCCTTTTAGGCTTAATTAAGGTGAATTAATGTATAATCTTGCAAAAAAATGAATCTTTATTGCAAAATTAATATGGTTGTAAACATAATTGCATGTTATAGGGATTGCATGAGGTAAACACATTGAACATTACATAATATTCTAAAAAAATAGGGTCTGAAATATTAAATTAAAATAGTAAATAATACATGATGTAATTATAGTAAACTTCATGGGCCTAAACTTCCGGGGCTTAAATTACAACAGTTGCATATGTAAAATAGCCTTAGGACACAATTTACTATCATGTGGCAATTTAAATAGAAAATAGGGGTGTCCATGTAAAAAAGCATTGACCTCAGGTTTCCGGCCAAATGGGCCAAGGCAACTTGGGCTGAGGCATATCCGGCCTTTGGGCCCATTCAGCCGGGTGGGAATGCCACCCAATATAAAGGATGTAGGGGGCAGTTAGGGTTGCCACCCCCACCCGCGCTGGAGCCTCGCCATTCATGCCAGGCTTCCGCCATCGTGCTCCGGTCACCGGCTGGCAAGAATTCGGGCATGTCATAGTCACCGCCGAGCTATGAATGGGTAGAGCAAGCTGCTGCCGCCTGAGTGGCTGTATGAGCACCTGCCATTCGGGAGGAGGCCCGATGGACTAGCCTCCCCGTAGGGTGCTGCCGGCCATCCGTTGGATCTGGCACCACCGTCGGGTAGGTCGGGCTGCCATGGGCCATCGTTTGGAGGTTGAGGTCATTGACGCATGGTAGGACATCGGCGAACCACCGTTGGCAGTCCAATCGACGTTGTTGCAGTGCATCGCACGGTTGGTCGCTGCCGTAGTGGGCAGATCAGGTCGTAACCGCGATGAGGAACCGTCAAAGGGTTGGTGGCACCGCTGCAGCCGCAGCTTGGAGGACGGATAGTGCCGTCGGCCATGAGGAGCTACCGGATGTACTCTTCATGCAGCGTGCGCCGTCGGTGTGGGTCGACTCGGGCAGGCCGCCGCTCGAATGATATGTCGTCGCCGCTTGGGCAAGTAGCCACAGACCGGCGGATTGAGGCCGCGTCGCAGCCATGGGTGTGCGGTTGAAGTGGGCGTGTCACCACACCACGTTGAGCGTTGCCTCATGGAGGCTGCCGGTTGGCAGGAGACGGAGCGATTGAGTCCACCGGGACGGAGGTCGCGCTATTGTGGTGAGCGGCTCCAATGCGGGCACGTCGCCAGGCCGCTTTGGGGGCCATCGCTGGAGAGCCACCAGCCACCGATAGGGTAGCCAGCCATGCAGTGTTGTTCCCTTCCCCCTCTTGCATGCACAAAGAGACTTGAAGGCCCTTTTCCCCACGTATGCGCACGCACATTGGCGCACTTAGGCACCGTCGGAGGGGAGGTCGAGGGCCGCAGAGCCATTGATCATTGCCAGGATAGAGGTCACGCTGCGATGTGTGGTGCTGATGTGGGCGTGTCGTCACGAGTTCGAGGACGACATCAACACCGACGCCTCCAATGGCATCCAAACGATGTAGCACGTGAAAGTTACTAAAGAACAACGGCTTCCTCACGAGCAATCGAGGTATGTCCTCTGTATGCGCGATAAACATGTATGCCATGGTTGAGGCATTAGACTTACTTGATGATGACCTGAGTCTACTCTGTTGCCACCTTCGTGCGGTTGTCCAAAACGAATATCGTCGTCTCGTTTGTGCATTGATGGGCACCGCCTTCGTGCGGTCGCCGGAGAAGCACACGACTGTCGTATCCCTTCTATGTTGGACATGAAGCACCGCCGTCGTGTGTCTACCGAAATGATCAATCTTGTTGTCTTTTGTTCGTCCTTCTCTTGGCGTTTGTTGCTCGAATGGAGAGCGAACATGGCTGATAACATATTGCAAGTAATTGAAGAGACAAAAAAGTACAGAATAGAGAGAATGATTGCTTGTATTGATTCATGGGGGTGTTTATATATTTATACATGTTGACAAGATATGATGAGAGGACATGTCTATTGGGGAGACATCACTTCCTTATAGACACAACTCTTGGTAGTTGACACATAATTGATCACATGACTAACACCTAAAAAATGTCTATTCATATCAATAACACCATATCTGCACTAAAACATTACAATTGAGTAGGTAGCAGTGGACTCATCATATCACAAACATACCAGTCCTAAGCAAGAGTAATAGCTGTAGTCATCTCATTACGAAATGTATTCATAGGTATTATACTTGATTGTGTAGTTGACCTATTAGATACTACTTAAGAAATAGCATATATGTTATATCTTTTTGGAATGGTAAGAACATAATTCGGATAGGTAGAAAAAATGATACATCTCTAAATATTTCTCTTGGTTCAGTGAGCATGTCCCTGTCTCCTCGTCCTGGTCCACTCTGTCGAGCACCATGCCACCCATCCGAATTATGTTCTTACCATTCCAAAAAGATATAACATATATGCTATTTCTTAAGTAGTATCTAATAGGTCAACTACACAATCAAGTATAATACCTATGAATACATTTCGTAATGAGATGACTACAGCTATTACTCTTGCTTAGGACTGGTATGTTTGTGATATGATGAGTCCACTGCTACCTACTCAATTGTAATGTTTTAGTGCAGATATGGTGTTATTGATATGAATAGACATTTTTTAGGTGTTAGTCATGTGATCAATTATGTGTCAACTACCACAGAGTGGACCAGGACGAGGAGACAGGGACATGCTCACTGAACCAAGAGAAATATTTAGAGATGTATCATTTTTTCTACCTATTCAGTTTCACTGAACTGAATGAACGAAAGAACAAACAAGAACACAGGACAAACATCATTTTATATTGTGAGAAGAACCAGTTTTGCACTCATGTTAATTACTAAATTACAATATTCTACTGTGACAAGACATATCACTTCGGTTTTATATGATGAGAATTGTGAAAGTAGTAGCTACCATTTCTGGCATTTCTGGTAGTAGTCCAATAGAATTTCTAAGAATTGACTTGGAGCTCTGGTCTTCAGGCCGAGCAATATTACTGACAAGTAGCAAAAAAATAAAATAATAACACATAACAACAGCATGTAGATTACCGACATATATAACAACAACAACAACAAACCTGTGTCCTAAGCAAATTACGTGAACTAGAGATGAAATCCACAAGATCTAACTAAAAAGATGATAATAAAACAAAAATAGATATAGGTACTAAGTAATAGTAAAAAAAATAAAAGTAATAACGGTATAAGAAGACTGATAAATAAGTTATAGTTCTGACACGTAGATTGTTAATTTTCACGCGCTTCTATCCATAGATATTTCTCTGGAGATATTCTATTCCTTCAAGTCTATCTTTACAAACTCCTCACATGTTACGTTTGGTCAACCCATATCTCTCTTCATATTATCAGCGCGTCTTAGTATCCTACTATGTATGGATAACTCTAGAGAACTTCGTTAGATATGTCCAAACCATCTCAACTAATATTGAATAAGTTTTCTTCAATTAACGTTACCCTTATCCTATCACGTTTATCATTATTTCGAATCTGATCCTTTCTTATATCACTACAAATCCATCGCAACAAAGAAAATAACAAGTTCTCACCTAGCCCACAACTGCTGCTACTTTGCTTCACATACACAATGCTAATGAGGTCCAAATTCCGCATGTAGATTACTGACAAGTAGCAAAAATCGACTAAAGAAACAAAATGTATTGTATATGTGATCAATGGAAGAAAACCACTAAAGAAACAAACGTATCACATTGAAATGTATGTATATATATGGTCCTTTCATTTCCTTTCTGCACGTAGCAGATCGAAATTGCGAAGCGTGTGGTGTGAGAGATCTTATCTGATTGTAGGTGCATGCAGTACAGATACCAAACATACAAACACGTATGGTGCCAGAGATTAATAAACATTAAAACCCTACTAGAACACCGAAGCAACTACAATTCCCTGTAGCGCCAATCCGCGAATTACCAGCAATGAACCTATCTAATCCACTCTCAGCCCCGCACACTGCGAGTAACAGGCATGCATAAGAGAATTACAGGAAAGCACAGCAGGGCAGGGCAGGGCAGGGCAGAAGTTGATATCCTAACTACTGAACCAGCGTCAGATTGGTACGCGTCAGATCTGAAAAGTGGGATGGAACTCGCCGGGAAGTGGGATGGAACTCACCTTGCTGGCGAGGAGGACAACCTTCGGTGGCCGGGCGAGCTGGAGGAGGATCGATGGCCAGGCCGCAAACGAGCCTGAGGGACGGCAGCGGGCTCCGTTTTCCAGTGTCCTGGCAGCGGCAGCAGCTTGCTAGGGCTTCGCGGGAGGCCACCGCCAGAGCAGGAGAGAACAATGAGGGCTGATGGGAGACGAGTCAAGAGGGGGAGGGGCCAGCGAGGGAGGGGTATTATGTAGCAGTGGCGGGTAATTTCCTCCCAACTCAATAAGGATATTGTTAACTAGATTTTATAGAGCATTATTTTACCTGCTCTACAAATTTGCAGTTCGAGGGGAGCAACTATATGGATCAGGCTGCTCTAAGAAGATGTGAAGCCACCTAGGTTGGCGGAGCTTCACCCAGATCCAACATGAATCTTGGACCTGGAGTCCTGCCCAACACCCCCTAAAGCACCACTTCAATTGTGCATCTGCTCATCAGTTGGTATGAGATGCAAGAGCTCACGCGCATTCATCTATCAAAAATATGTAGTGTCTTGGAAATGAAATGTCTGTAGACGTAGAGGCTGAATGTTCAGCTGTATACATGTATGACAGTTCCTAAGAGATTATTGAACGTACAGGTTTCCCTCAAGTGATGAACAGAAGTTTGTGTTCAGGAAGTCAGGTGACCCACACATTGACTTACAGGTTTCCCTCAAGTGATGAACAGAAGTTTGTGTTCAGGAAGTCAGGTGACCCACACATTGACTGTCATCTTCAAATCTTTTTGAGAAGGGCCTTGAGATGTGGCTGTAGGCTAGTAGTGATTGTTGCCATCTGAACGACGTACGAGAGCTCCCCTTCTACCACTTGAAAAGCTCTTGTGATCTGCTTCACCTGCCAAAATTACGCAATATTAGTAGAAAAGACAACAGCTGACTCCATCTATCTCGTGGGTTCTAAGGTCATCAGAGCAGGTGAGATCCTATCCGGGCATCTGTATCTAAACTGTAGCAGCTGTAACAGATCTAGCTCAGGAGAACGTGTGAAGGCGATGCAATCAAACCACAGCAAGTTCAAAATAGCAATTCCAAGACGGACTGAACCTAGGGGGCAGCCAAAACTCAAATGTGAGAACCTACGAAAAAATTTATATAGGCTCCACCAGATGGACCAAGCTATGCTACTACCTACATAATTCGCGAACAGAAAAGCATATAAGAGTACAGTAATCTGAAAAGTAGACTTGTTCCTAAGCAAAGATGGATTTCTTGACGCAAAAATTCATTAGCTTGCTACAAGTATAGAAGCTCCATATATTCTGTATCACGATCTATTTTTTAGGGGATAAAATGCAGCAGAGAAGGCTTGAAATAAAAAATGATAACAGGGAACCATAGTTATCCGGTGAGCAGTACCTTTGATGCATTGCCTACAAGTTCGCTTTGGAGTGTCGCTGTTTTCTTTTCAGCATCATATGAACCCTTCTGCGATTTTATAAAAGCAAAGACATTATGCAATAAATCAAGCACTGTTACTGAAGGAATATGAATCATACAAATTTACAGAAAAAAATAACAGAGCTTTCAGCTAGCAACAAAAGAAACACTCTGTCTGATGGATCCTAATTCTAACACACTGAATCTGAGTTATGAGTACCTTTTAGCCCTGTGAGCAACATATTTAAACGATAACAACTATAATGTGAACCTATACTTTCCATTTATCAACAAGTTTCAAGAGGTCCATGGGATGATTATTAGCTAATAACTATGATGTACTTAATGTATCAGTTGTTTCTAAACATAGGAAGTAAAGGAACCACAAAGATCTAGACTGCCTGAACATTTGCTGTTGAATTCACTCATCTATTCTATTGCCTGGTAGCAATAGAGCATTTCCCGTGCATAAAACTTCAGTTAGCTGCTATGCTACAATGCTATTCCCACACATTTCCTTCAATCACTGATACAATTTAACATACTAAATACAAGAATAGAATAAAAATTCTGCAATGAAAACTGGGGCCTGATGCTAGTTTCAGGATGCTACTTTCCTGCATCTCTTGGTGCAGCAGCAAAAATCATTCTTTCCATACCAATGCAAGCAACGGAATGTGCAGTGATTCACCAGGCATACAATGGGTCGATGGCAATATCCACAACTAAAACAGTATACTACCTTCGATCCCAAATATAAGTCCAGTGATTCACTAGGCATGCGATGGATCGATGGAAATATCCACAACTAAAACAGTATACTACCTTCGATCCCAAATATAAGTCCACTTGGGTTTGTCCTAAGTCAAACATTTTTAGCTTTGACCATCAATAGCTCAAAAAACATATAGATTTATAACATAAGGTTGTTGTTACTAGATTCATTATGAAAAATACTTTCATAGTACATAACTCTTTCTATTTCTTCAGATATTATTAGTCAAAATATCATATTAAAGATCGATATTCTAATAGACTTATATTTGGGATCAGAGGGACTATCAATTTGCAATTGTCCCAGAAGTGCACATCCAGCAATACTTGAGGGAACCAATAAGCTTGAAGCTCACCTGGACCTCGGCAAGGCCTGTGCTCTGCGCGATGACCACCTCGACGGAACCGTCGGGGCGGGGCCGCCAGTACCCACTCTCGGCGTGCATCGGCTCGCCTGACGCCGCCTTCCACGTCCTCTGAGTGTACGAGATCATCGGCTGCGTTTCGCGCGCCCACCCCCAACCCGTCAAGTCAAGAAAAAGGCTCCACTTAAGCTTTGAGTAGCCAAAGGCAAAAAAAAAAATCGCATCACAGGCTAGAGGGTGTACCTTGGAGGGGTGGTGGGAGAAGAGGAGCTCCTCGCCGTAGCGGAAGGAGGAGATGGTGGGGAAGCTGCCCTCGCCTTCCCCGCGCCACTTGCCCAGTAGGAAGGCCAGCGGCTCCACCGCCGGGTGCGGCGCCGGAGGCGTGGCTGCGCCGGCGGCTTCCATTCCTCTTTGTTGTCTCCGGTTTTGACCCGTTGGGCTTTTGGATATTGCCAATTTATTGTGCTTCGAACGTAGCCTTCACGGAAAGATTCCTACAAAACTTTAATCCATATTGTACTTTTTTATCCAACAACTACCATATATAACTAAAAAAAAAGAAAAATACATGACATATATAATTTTTTTTACAAAACTAGATCTAGTAGAATTTCCTTCCTCGAACGCATGTGACATACTTCTTTTAGCCCAGCATTGTAACCATAAACAGCAGCAGACGTGTACTGATTTTTTTATTGGGGGGGTGGGGGGGGGGCAATCGTGTACTGAATTTAAAGTGGCTACATTTCGATCTAAAATTAAATCTTGCAAGGTCCATGAGCCATAGCCTGTCCACATGAGAAGACAACGAATGAGCTCTGAACATATATATTCACCGGAATGAGAAGAACACAAGGGTGGAAAAAGAAAAGGAAAACTGATTACACTTGTCACTTTTGCATTGTAAGAAGGTACATTTCTCATTGCATTAGTATCTGAACATTGGGTAAAGAAAGAGAAAAAGAATCAGCAAGACCAACACCACCGGGGGGGGGGGGGGGATGAAAGAAGTGGAGGGAAGAACGGTCGATCTCCGCCGCCCGCCCAATCATTGCGTGCACCGCGACCGCTTGAATCTGAGCTGTCGGTTCTTGAGATCGAACTCCCACAGGTGCTCCTGCTGCAGGATGTTGCCGATGACGGACACCCCGGGCCACTCCCCCTCCTGCACGCCGATGCACTTCACACCGGGCGCCGCGTCGATCACGTAGCTCTTCGCCGGCGGCTCCAGCCGCGCCGACCCCGCGAAGTGCACCGCCAGCTTCGGCATGGCCACCGCGAGGTCCTCGCCCGACGACGGGGACGTCCAGTTGTAGCAGTAGTCGAACGGATCCATGGTCACCCTCGGCAGCCTGGCGAGCTTCTTGCTCAGCGCCGCCACTACGGCGCGGTACGCCGGCCTGGCCAGCACCGTCAGGCTCGTCCCGGAGTCGACGATGGCGCCGCCGCCCCTCTCGACGTCCCAGAGGAGGCGCGGGATCTTGAGGAGCTCCCCGTCGACGGAGATGCCGTTGACGGTCACGGCGTAGAACGGGTGCATCCGGTGGTCGAGCAGCAGCGGCGTCTTTCGCGCGCCGGGAACCGCCGCGCCGCATGCGGCTTTGGAGGACGAGGAGAAGGCCGGGTTGGGGCCGAAGGTGAGGTAGCTGGTGGCGTTCCGCGGGGCGAGGTGGTCGACGAGGCAGTAGGAGAAGCGTCCGCCGAAGCGCGCCGCGGCGCGGGATGCGAAGGATATGTTGCTGTAGCCGAGGCTGAGCACGCCGTCGGAGGCCAGGAAGCTGTCGCCGTTGTAGGAGGCGGTGCAGCCCAGCACGACGCCCCGCAGCTTGGCCTTCCTCGCCGCGCGCCCCGACAGCACGATGGTCGCCGAGTCGGTGCCCACCGAGCCGCGCGCCGCCGACCCATCCTTGTACCTGCGCCGCGGATCAAGCAAAAAGTACGTGGCTGTTAGTCACCGTGTGCATGGGCACATGGCGCGATTCAAGGATCTCTTTAAACTAACCACATCGGGTAGTCATCGTCTACACTCCACTAATCAACAAAAAATATTGCAAACTGCAGCAAATTTTATGAATACTACCTACTTGCTTCAATAGCTTTTGCACTGTAATCAAAACATCTCCTGGATGCTACCGTGTTTGACCGAGAACGGAAACCGTATAACTTCCGTAACAAATAAGAGTGATTATTTTTCAGATGCCTGAAAACATAGATTCTTTCAGCGAAGAACAACAGTCATTTGATATCGATGTAACATCTATGACTTTGTCTTTTACTTCTAGTCATCGTCTTCCTATGTGTGTTGAACCTCGCCTCACCGCGCTCCCCTGGCCCCCGCCCACCTCAAGCCATCTCTGTGGCTCTCCTGCTATCGGATTTGTGCCCACTATCTGTGGTTGTGCTAACCCAACTCTGTCAGGTGCATCCTTACCTCCCCTATTGTCAGCATCACCCACCGTCCGTCATTCGCCACCCGCAGCCAGCAACATCCTTGCCGCCTCGCCGTTTGCCCCACAACACACCTTCTCCAGGTCAGCATACCTCCCAGAGCTTCTTCTAATCCCGAAATCCTCCTAAACCCAAACTTTGAAAGCCCCTCCTCCCTAACTCCGACGGGATCGCATCTCATAAATTTCAGACATTTAAAGTTTAGGATCAAATAAAGGCATACACGTGTACTTATCCATGCAGTATGCAGGTATGCTTGGGCACTTCCAACTTGCAAGCAACAGAAATGGCACGCCATGACTCCCTTGCAAGCTAACATGCTGCAAATGCAGCCCTCTTGAGCCCAATCATTGAGCAGCACCAACAAGGGGCAAGGCGCTCTCATGTCTTTTCATGAACTGTGTATCAACGGATCCAAGAAACGGACCTAACATGGCAGTACAGTGGCAACCTAGCTTAGGCCGTATTTACGGCCTCGGTGCCAACCTGATTAAGCAGCCCTACGTGTCTTGGCAAAAAGACGAGCGATCGCGATCATCGCAGCAGCTCAATGCCAAGTTATTTTTGTTCACCAGTACAGTGCATTCGAACTGGAGGATCAGCTAAACTAAGCCGATCAGAACGTGCTTTGACCATCGAGAACGTGGCCCTGGTATGGTCCAGGAGAACGAATACATACAGCCTTATTAAGAAACCATATGTGCCGGTAGGAAATCCATGGTATTTTGCCGAAACAGAGTACTAGTCACGAATGCAGAGCTACGAAGTAGGAGGTTTCTTCATCTTCCTCCTGCTCTCCTTCTCTTCGGCCGCTGAGTACTAGAGCTCAACCATCAAAATGTGCAGAAAAATAATAATTGTCCAGACAGAGCCCGGCACTCGATTGTTGATGATATTGTATATACTCGTACCTTGGAACGCACAGACAGGCAAAGGAACATGATGAGACTAGGATGTCCTTTTGGCCATGTAGCAAGACGTCTTGCTGTGCACTCCACAACGAACGCCAGAACTGCGCAAGTCCAATCGACCTCTTTGGAATCCCGATGAATTTTGTACCGTTGTCGTAGCCTTTGCTTGGCGTTTATTTGGAGCGGGGAAAAAGGAAAGAAAAGAGAAAAACATGCCTAGATATTTCCACTGAACCTTTTCCAAAGGAATACGCTGAACGTCCTGACAAGCCCACACGGCCACCGATGGAGATGGAGTCCAACCTAATTCACCGTGCACATGACGGAGCAGAGCGGCGCAGGGCAGGGCAGGGCAGGCAGTAGCTACCGCCACGTTCGGGGTGCAATTCTGCGACGCCGCTGTTGGCAGGCAGTACATGGCACCAGGACGCTGTTTTCCCACCCTCTTCCCGCTTTAGAAAACCAGGTAAAGAACAAGCGCCCAGGACATCGATGCCCGCCACGGGCGTACTTTTCTGCAGTCGGGATCCAATGCACATGCCGCGCGTGCACCAAGCGTGATGCTTATCGCCTTTGACGAGGGCGAGAGAGATCGGCATGGGCAGCGTCATTGTTTGCCCGGGGTCCTCCGCTTTGCTGGGCAGAGCGCATGATGGCCGTGACAGCTCTGGGGTGGGAGACGAGACGACTCGTAAAGCACATGAAAGGAAGGCAACAGATGTGGACGATGAATGATTGTGCGCGCGCGCGCGCAAGAGCAGAGCAAGCAGCGCGCCTCCTCTCACCGCCGAGAAAGCGACGATCCGATCGCCAAACGCGATCGTCGCCCGCAGAACCCAATCACGCGAATGCGTTTCGCAAACGAATACATGGCTCAAGTGCTGAACTGAACGATCAATGATGTGCTGCTCTACAGGTAGCTACTGGTGACACAGTGCTACAGTGGTTAAGTACTGCCGCGGCGATACGCAGGCCGGAGCTGCGCCGCATTAAACACGCACCCCCGATGCCCACCCCGCGCTGCTTCGCCGTTGCCGTCGCCACGGCCTTTGCATCGCATTGCATTGCGTTGCGAGATCCTACTCACCCACCAACCAACAAGGCAGCCACTAACTGCTGTCGCTGCTGCTGCTGCTGCTGGCATCTCATCAATGCAAGGACCGAATTAGCCACGCACGCCCCACACCCAGATCGATGGATCGGTCGAGCGCCATTACCGCACAGAGATTTATTAGTAACCGTACGGGTGGTGCTATAAGTAAAGCACGGGTTAAGGCTCTGGTTATGGAGGATGGAATGCGAATTGGTACGGAAGGTGGGCGGGGGGGGGGGGGTGGAGGTGGACTGACCGGTAGTCGTAGGCGCAGGGGCTGCCAGGCGTGGGGCAGGCGGCGAGGGAGAAGGGGAGGGACGCCGTGCAGGTGTCCGACGAGCACGGGATGGACGCCCACGTCCGGGACTTGTCCGGCCGGAACACGCGCCCGTGCGGGGAGGCCGACGAGTGCGAGGAGCCGTTCGCCGCGCCGTGGGCGGGAGCGGGGCGCCGGCACTTGACCCAGGTCAGGTCGCTGCCGGTGTCGGCCACGAGCAGGAACGGCTGCGCCGGGGTGCCCACGCGGAAGCGTACGAAGTACTGCCCCGTGCCCGTGTACGCCCCCGAGGAGAGCGGCATCGCGAAGGCCTCGGCCGCAGGCGCCGCCTTGGCCTTGGCCGTGGTCTTGGTCTTGGTCTTGGTCTCCGCCGCGCGGCGCCGCCTGCGCGCGGAGATAGACGCCGCGCGCGCCCGGTCCATGCGCGCCTGCTCGGCGAGGGACGCCGGCTTCCGGTGGAGCAGGTCGAACCGCACCGACTTGCTCCCGCCGGCCGGGGCGGCGGCCATGAACACGGCCACCGCTGCTGTCACCAGCAGCAGCATCAGGCGGCGACCCGCCATTCGCGAGGGGCGCCGCTTTTTTATGCTAGGTAGGCCGCCGAGCAACCCAACGCAATGGCCGGCGATCGGCGTCGGCGGTGTACGGCGCCGCCAATGCGCGCGTCTCCTCGCTCCTCGAAGCTTAAAGCAGCCGAGCTGCCATTGCAAGCGCTGCTGCTGCGGTGATAATGGCGCTGCTGCGCTTGTTTGCGCTCGCGTTTCGAGCTGTGCGTGTGTGTGCCGCCTCGGAGTGCGAATTTATCTTGCGAGGGGGAGGCAGTTTTCTACTCCAGCTTAGTTTAGTTTAGGTTACTAGTAATCTAATAGGGTGGTGGCTCCCTGTGCTGTGCAGTGCAGTGCAGTGCAGTGCGTCAGAGTAGGCGAGGGCGGCACCTGCCGCGCTTGGCGTTGTTGGCTCGTGAACTGATGGACAAGGGGGGGAGGTGGTAGCGTGGTGCTGTGTGCCTGTGGTGTGGTGTGGGTTGGGCGACGCGCTTCGTGCTTGTGCGCGCCCTGCTGGCTGCGTCAGGTGCTCGGAGCCGGTCAGAGCCTTCCCTCGCGGCGCCGGATTTCGGTTGGATCCGTCCGTCTACACGGATGCGTGCCTGTGGCCCGCGCTGAAAGGCTGGAACGGGCCGTCGTTTCATATCGGCTACAGTATTACGCTTCATGGTGCTCTTGGAAATGCAAATACACAAGATCACAGGTGTAGTGAACTAAGCAAAACTCCATGGATGCAGTCGCGCGCAAGTGAGTCGTATCGCTGGAAGTAAATTTTATAAGATATAAGTTTACACAAAGATTTTCTCTTATGTATGTCACGTGTTACCTTTTTTTCTCAGTTGCATATATCAGTCATTAAATCAATAAAGAACGGTATAGATCAGAATCTCATAGAGATCTTTCGGTAAAGGATCTTATAGATTTTTCTTCCTGTACTGCTTTCTTCGGAGCATGACTCACTCCCGGTGTACATGCTTTCTACCTAAAACAAAGGTGTCTTTGGGAACGTTGGAGTTTCTTACTATGGGGATTATATTTGTGTCTCTACAATATTAATAAGATTTTTTTGCATTCCAAACAGGGCCAAAGCTTGAGATGATCAAGGCGTGTAATGACAATTCTGATGTTTGAGTTCCGCAACATTCACGGTTTCTTTTTTTTTTCAGTAGGTTGGCTGGCTGTTTCTGAGAGCTTGAGATGATCAAGACGTATAATAACAAGAGATGATCGAGTGTACAAATCTGCAATCACCAATGGGCGTAATACACAAATATTGACAAGATCCGGGGCTTCGATCTCCGCTTTGGGTATTAGATTCAACGGCGCCCCTTGGCCGCGTGGAAGGAATAGAGAATCGTAACAGATTTTTTTTTTAAATTCAGATTTAGGACAACAATTTATGTGGCTACTATATATATGATTTTATATGGACCAAAAGCAATTATAGTCAAATAGAAAAAGCTGAGGTAAGTGGTATAGATATTGATGTTTAATTTTCAGTTCCTACTAGTTTTAAATAGATTAATTTCTTCAATTCTGGTACTTGCAGGACCTCCAGTTGGAAACAGGTATCCTCACGTCGCGAAGAATCAACGTAATTCAGGAACAACTCTGCGGGTTCATCAATGACCAAATCATTCCAGAGTTGTGGTGGTACCATGTTCCTAAATGGTGTATTGACGGATCCGATCCTTCAAAAGACCCGTAGAGTTCGTTACCTGATTCTTCGAAAGGCAAAAAAGTAGTTCAGGGTCCTCGGTCAACAAGAACAATTGAATAATATTGTTTCTTACCCTTGTCTTGTATACTTCTGTTAATTATGAACTATTGTTGTAAATTATTATTAGTTATGATCCGTAGTCAATGACATGTAAAATAACATGGTTACATATGCATGAATGAGATGAGAATGAATTATGTATATGTGTGATACATTATGTGTTGAGATTATTATATGTGCATGTGCTTTATGTGACATTTGCAATGACTATATTTTGAGGGATGGTCTATCAGTGCCGGCTTAACATAAAAAACCAGCACTGATATGTATAATATCAGTGCCGGCTTTTACTAAGAACCGGCACGGATATTCTTTGTATCAGTGCCGGATTTTATTCTTCAGCCGGCACTGCTAATCATTATCAGTGCCGGCTCAAAAACCGGCACTGATAGTCCATGACTATCAGTGCCGAGTAATCAGTACCAGTTAAAAACCGTTATTGATGTCACTTTTGAGCCGGTACTGATGACTATTTCTGTAGTGCGCGTTGAGATTCGCCGTAAGGACATTTTGGGGTTAACTTTTACCATTTTTGTAACGCGCCACGCTTTGTCTTAATTTTCTGGCAATGGTCTGACTGCGCGTGTGGTCATGCTGGATATGATCAACATGTGTAATAACAAGAGGAACAATAGTGTTGTTATGAGGCAACAAAGAGCCGGAAGTAGAGCAGATTGGGGCATTTCTGGTAATCACTGGTTATCTACACTGAACAGAGCAGGTGCTTCTGTTTCGGATCAAATTGCTTGTAGCTTATGACTTGCCACCAGTAGCTTGCTCGAGCCTTGCTGGGTTGTCTAATTTTAGTTACATCACTGTCCATGCTGGGCACTGTATGTTACGATGACATCTAGTCCAAACAGATGTGCGTAAGCATCTGGTCATGTGTTGATTCTGTCAGTATTCATAATTTTTGCAAATTGTGGCTAGTTACCAAGCATCCAAATGTCAAACCTGACCAGCTCAAAAACAAAATGTTGATCACATTCTTGCACCAACACAAAAGGTTGGGGATGGTCAAAGCTTCCAAGCAACTTCGCAGCTCACACTAATCAAAGCCATGCAGCCAGCACCTTCACATGTCCACACTCAACTGTAGGCGCCTGTGATATTCTTGTATATATCCTTTTGCTTTCATGGTCCAGTTGCCCGTGTAGGGATGTGTTCGCATTGTGCAACACCAGCACGCAACAAATGGAGGCCATGCGCGCCTGCTCGATCTCTTATTTGGATAACACCGGTTGCCAACGTGCTACGCATAGCTGGTAGAGTAGTGCTGGCATGCATGTGTCGTAACTCATAACGTGTACACACGCAGCTGCTTGTGGGTTTAGTTTGTGCCGTTATTTTGAATCAATCTTAGGTTAGCGCATTTGGGAGGAGAAGTTCATGCATCACAAATTGCACTCTCGTCTGTGCTCCTAATGTATAATATCATATTATTATATCAAGACTAACATGTCACACGGAGAACAATAATTCATGTGTCGAAACAACCTCTCTAATGTATAGCATCATATTGTTTTTTTTCTTAGGGGCTTCTAAGACAATTAATTATTGCATGTGTTTTCTCTATGACAGTGGACCAAAAATGTTGAATTTCGTGCTTTATTATTTAGTTCTCTACCAAATCAATGAAAAATCTTACGTGAGATCTATAAATTGCATGATACCACCCATTAAGAGTAGACTAAGTGTTGTCTTCGTACGTTTGATGATCAAAGGAAGAGGATTGTTTTCCTCACAATGAATCTCTACAGTATAAAACACGAGTTACCTTTCATATTATTTGTTCTTCCTACTCTTCTCTTATTTAATAAAAAATTCTAAATTCGAATAATTTATTTATTTTTGTCATTCATTCTCGTACTCTAGCCTCCGAGCCTTGTCATCGGCTATAGATATAGGACTCGTTTTAAAAAAAATTATGAGAAAAATTAGCAGATAATCTATTTCTCCTTTTTTAATCCTATCTAAAATCAAATTACAGCGTCGCTCCCGACGTATTTGTTCGGCGGCACGACACTTCCATGACACATTAACATCTACATACTTAAATTTGTGATTAATGTTACCACGTCTAATATTTGCATTTTTCTATAAAAGCACCCATATTTCCTGTAAAAGCACCTGAAGACACTTATCCTGCACATATATGTAGCTACTTGTATATTACTGCACACAGTAGACACCTGTAATTAAACAGGTGTTCCTAGTTCTCCCTTGTCTAGCTAGCCTCAAGCTGTATTCAACCGGCTCAAGCCCTCAACAGTTATACCCCGGCTTGGAATTTTGCCGTTGGCCATGTTCCGGAGACGTCGCGGCGCAGATAAGCAGCCGTCCGGCGGCGGCGCGCAATAATTCCACGCCTGTGCGCTGTACAGCAGCCGCTACGGATTGGATATAGTATAATCTGTTGGGTTTGCGTTGGTGCCGCGCCGGCCCCTAATGCCCGGCGCTAAAAGCGGCATCGCGCACGGCGCCCGTTTCTTCAATCGGGCATGCATGGTGCTGCAGGAGTACTTAATTTCTGCAGCACGTATCCATAGAATCCACCCCCCCCCCCACCACACCCAGCCACGAACTAGCCCCAGTGATCACCAGCAAAAATCGTCGTATTAAGCGTTTCTGTTTTGCACAAGGGCACCGGTTCTTGCGGTGATATAGCTAAAGTAACTAACTCTATCGCGTCAACGTGATCGAGCGCGTTTGGATACGTGACCTGTACGTAGAGCACCGGACATGGTTAACATGCCTAGCTCCCTCCGTTCCTTCGCCTAACGAATCATCAGTGTAATCATGACAGCACTTAGAGTGTTGATCTTGTTTGGATATATACGTGCCGTTGACCTCTATGGCTCGATATCACACTCTTGAAGTACAGTATCATATAACTTGTGCTAGTATAATCAAGGCACTTCCATGTCGATCATCTTAAATTGTAGGAGTCCAATGACGGAGTTGAGAAGTAGGAGCTCTCCATCTTTATCTTCATCTTTTCATCTTCTTTTTTTCTCTTATGTTCCTGTAAGGTAGGATGAAGCCCCCAGCACCCCCGATCTGTCCATGTTTAGGTTTTCAGTGAATTCTGTTTTTTATAAGTCAAAAGCTGAAATAATAATACGTTTTTTTTACTTCTCTAGCTATGATTTTTGAGAAATAAAAGTAGCCTTTAATACTATAAAAATCTCAGAAACTAAAAACAAGGCTGATATTCTTGTACTAAAAATAGGCTTGGGAAGAAACTAGCCATCCAGTGGAAGGCCGGACTGGGTGGGGCATGTCGCTGCTTCTTGCTAGCTCATCACATCACGGGCGCGCGCGCCTCGCGACTTGTGCTCTTCCTTGCGCAGAGCACCTCGGCCCTGCCTGCCTGGACCGGTAAGTTGTCTGGGCTTGCTAGCTACTACGTAGGAGTACTAGTAGTATGCTTGTACAGATAGTCAGATACAGTACTGAAGTTCTGAAGTGCGTTGCACTTTGCGGACATGTACATCGCGACGGCTCCTTGTGCAGCAGAATGCAGGAATCGGCGCATCCAACATTCAGCTCGTAACAATTCAGTAATTCACCTTTTATCAGATCATAATAATCTATAATTCAGTTTTTACAATACAGATTTTACAATTCAGCTTCTTACACACCACCATCAGCTAATATTTACGATTTTCAGCTGAAACAAACAAGCGATACAAATGGTTCGGTTTCACACTGCACGTCCGAAAACGCAACCTTTGTTTTCGTTCTTTCCTTGTAGACAAGCGGTAGCAGTTCTCATCCACATTGCCGCATGAATGGGCAGCTTCTGTTGAACATGACATTCTACGTACTGATAGAAATGATATTTTTCAGAAATATATAATCTAATCTTCTTTCAAACCCATCGATCCAGAAATCACGTTTTTTTCGAATGCGTGTCATTTAATAGAAAGAAAGACAAAAAATGGACCAAAAAGTACGATGCGCATTAGGCCGAACGCGGCAGGCCCAACAGTAAGTTGTAATTTGCTAGGAAACAAGAACAAGCGAGGGCATATGATGGAAACATGAAAATCAAGGCCACAATGCTTGGAGCCTGTGCCTGCCCGCTGCCATCCAGAGCTTGGCTTCATCCCTGATGCAGGAGAAGAGGCTGTCCGCCGTCCGAAAAGCAGAGCCAAACACTCTAGCATTCCGCTCTTTCCACAGCAACCAAGTGGCGAGGATGAATCGAGAAATCACATGATCACACTCTGGGGGAAAAAACTCAAATAAAAGGCGCACATCCAAGTTCTAACCAAATCTTAGGCATTACACAAAAATATCATGCCGATTGGAACAGCCATCGGTTGCTACATCCAAATCATTAGCTTGAATTCGTTTTGCCCAACAAACGTAGTCCATTTCTTTCTCTGGTAGATAACAACTGTGCTCAATGTTAGAAGAGTACATGAACGAAGCGGCGTCCGAATCCCATTTCCATGCAGATTTATGCTGGATCGATCAGGCACGATCTGATGACATTCATTGGCTACAATCAAATCAAACTTCCGAAAGCCCACATGCCCGGGCAAATTATTCTGTCACGTCACATGGCACTATACAAAGCCAGGGATCGAGAGCCATTGGTGCCTTGGCTCCTGTTCATCATCCATTGACTGCAGTGCTGCAGGGTAACACCACACCACATGTTTGGTAGGACTCCGTCGTAGCAACATAAAATAAAAATGTTCGATCAGGCCACAGATTAACAGACTACAAACAAAGCTCCACAGGTCAAGGGTCTGGTTTCCTGTAAATCCTGATCGGTTGCAGCCAATCAATAGGATCCCAGGGCAATCTCCGTTTTCTCTAATATGTATTTATAGGTTGGTAGCTGTAGATAATATATTACAGGAGGATGTCTGCCTCCGTGGCCGGTGGGTCAAACGTATATACATATCGTGGTAGCCTGGTGCCAAGTACTCTTAACATTGGGGATGCAGTAAAAATATTCATAGGAATCCCAGGTGATGCGGATCGTGCTATTTTAGTGAAGCTGACAATTCTGAAGCAAGTTGTTGTGTGCAAGGGTTGCTTGTATTGCAATGTAGCGAGCTGTCGAAGCAAGGCAGCCTTCCCTTCAAGCGATGTGAAACTTACCCAACCACCGCAAACACATGTATATTCAGAGGGAGATGCTCATCGTCTCATCGAGGGATTTTACAACTGCATACCACTTCACCGACTCCGGACTTGACTTTCCGAGTAGGAAATGTGAATTTTGCATGCACGCTTGGAAATACTAGCAATAATTCTCGAAAATTCTAGTTACTTCACGCGACTATATTAAATAGGTGTAACAAAAATCATTCTAATAGTGCTGTACACTTGAAGCTATATACTGCACAATATGTAATGGTCAGAGGATTAACGGTGATATAATCGTGAATGGAGGGAGTACTATGTTCATGGAGACAGAGGAAGCCCTGCCATAACAATTGTTATAAAGTCGATAAACACACATGGTGTCATGGACAACGAAAGGTGATTATCTGCTTGAGACTTTCAGAAGCCACTAGGAAACACCAGTCGTTACAAATCATCCAGCAGACACATGGGCACGACACATATATTTGGTGCACCGAAGGGCCAAATCCACAGCTGCTTCGATCCCCATTGTGTGATACGCGCGCTGGATTGGCGCGCGGAAACAATCATCATAGCTGCAAGTACGTACGGTATTTGCCTTGTACGCGGTCGCCGAAGACTCCCGACTTGTGTACAGCCTTTTCATGCTGTTGTTTACGTTGCCTGGACGTCGTCGAACATTCCTCCACATGGACAGAGCGAAGAATGGATGGATGAGCATTGCATTTTTTTCAATACGGAGGCTCACACCCATCCGGTAACAGAGGTGCTGAGCGAGCATTTTTGGAGATAATTGTCGAGAATCGAACTCGGATCGGCTGCCTGAGGAATAGCGCAAGGGACCAACTTGGATGATCATTGTATAGCTTCAATAGTAACATATTTGTTTCCAGCTATTGCAGTTGACCCAGAAGTGTATCTTAGCTGTAGTCTATAGGTGCTGGTACGCACATGGACGTCATACGGTAGTGCACGTCTCGCAGAAGTCCATGGCCGTACATGCATGCCTGCCTGCCTGCCTAGGACGCTGATGGCCGTTCCAAGTGGCGCAATACCCGAGTTCTTGCAACTTGCGATTATCCACCTGCCATCATCGGTGACACGCCAATAAGAGCAGAATTTGGTCGACATCCAAGCTAGTGAGTGGTGACACGGGATTGGAAAACAGAGGGTCGGCGGAAATGAAATTTGTGCTACCAATGCCCAGGGATCCGTGAAATTTGTGCATGCGAGCGAATGGTGATCCGGGTTCCAATCTCTAGACGTGTATTTCCATTTAAAACCTCCAATGTAGGTATCGGAAAGAGAATTCAGTTGTAAAAAAAAGAGACCAGAATGCCAATGGAACCAGAGTATTGCAATGAAACATATGCACGTGAAATGTGACAAGCAGTACAAAAGTTCGTCCGCCCTTGACTTCAAACTAAACAGTTCCGATTTTCATTTCCACCTTTCAAACAGGAAGCTAAGATGAGGCGAGGACTTGTCAAAGAACTGGCATGGGTTGGTGTAGGTTGCTACACTGAACAAACCTCTAATACCGAGGGGAACCACCACGCATTCATCCAAACACCAAGACATAACAATTTAGTGAAAAACTAAAAAACTTGAATGAATTAGCATTACCAAACGCACAGAAGAAATGTCGATACAAAAAAGGGAAAAGAAAAGAAATATCGATGGTCCTTAGCTGTGAAGGAGTCAACCGTATTCGATATGCCAAATACAATTGCTCAATTGGCTGAAATTAGTACCCTGGTCGCCTGAAGCGAGCATGGCACATTTACCAAATCGCCATTCATTTGTCCAATACGGAAGGCCCAACACAGCTCCGAACTCCATATGGTAAATTTCATTGTAATTGGCATCAGCAAGATACCGAAACGACACCATAATACATAATGCATAAATAAAGGCCCATCTGCAAAAAGGAAAGCTATGATATTCAGTCATCTAAGTTTACATAGTCCAATATTTACATTTAGGACGGACCAGCACCTGTTCCAGTGTTCTAAAAAATAATGGAACAGCATGAGGGACTCATCATGTCTAGTGAGAGCTAGGATCAAAATGTTCTTTCTGTTACGAAGCTTGGTTTCATCCTTTGAACCCTGAAATACATTGTATTTAAGCAGTGTATGAGGTACATTGTATTTAAGCAGTGTATGGGGTTCTGTGGCACATAGAAAGTCTGACATGCACTTCATTTTTGTTATCAACTAAACACTGGGAAGTTGAAAATTAAGACAAATCATGCCAAACTTTGAAGGTATGGATGCTGACTATAAACTGTAAAATTGACAAATCTACAGGCTGCTGTTCCATACCATATATCCAAATCTTAAATGATACTAACAAATCAAGCCAAACATTGCAGGTTCGGATCTGACTGAAAACAGTGGTAGTAAAATTGACAAATCTACAGGTCGCTATTCCATGCCATGTCCAAATTTTGAATCATACTAATTGTACCCGTTGGAATAAGATTGTGCATCCAATTGTTACTTCCCACTTAATACATTATTAGCTGAACAATTTTTTAAGAACAGTTTTTCTCCCTATATAAGAGGAAAGGAAATATTAATGTCGAACTGACTTTAACATCTGCTTAAGTGCTTATCTTCCTGCTCTGCCAATCAGGTGCTAAAGGGTACTAATGGGCCTGCGTAGTAAAGCTGGTAAGCGTCCTGCACATGCATTAAGCTGTCACTGGAATTTCTAGTCACCACTCACGAATGCTAAATCCAAATAGAGTCCAAAGCCCATGTTGTCATACCAAACTAGATTTTTTAGATTTTCCTCTAAGAGAAGTTCAGATGCTAATTTGGAGATAGAACAACCGATAAAGAGGAACACCAAATTCCACCTACCTTCAGAGAATTAGAAAAGACAAGGGGAATTATTCGTCTTTGATTTTATGAAGAATAGTGGGGACTTGGAAGAACTAACAGCTACTCACACTCCCCTTAAACTATCATTTCCCATCTTCTTTGCGGAATCACAACCTGAATTGAGATGCTCTATTGCCATGCCGCACGGTTATGATAAAATCAACAAAATCTAGTTGCTAGCTTAACTCTTACTAAAGAGCGGTGATGAAACAAGACTCAAGATACTGGTTTTGAGAAGTATAAAAGAAGACACTGATTTTGAGAAATCACCCAAAAAAATGATATTGGTTTTGAGAAAAAGTTGCAGCAATACTTAGTTTGAATGAAATCATTAACTTGTACAATCTGCTTGGTATCAGAAAGTTGAATTTTCATTAGTATATATGCAAAAAAAAATTCATCACCAAACATATGTTCCAATATATGGTTTCTCTGCTCGGGGCCTCTTTGCCTAAACCCTAAATCTGCCATTGCTTGTGACGAACTAATGAGAGGGACATCATGACCCCAATGAAACAGGCTTATGGAAATGTGTATCAGTAAAGAAACATAAAATACGCAATTGCCAAACGATTTGGCTTGAATCTTTGATGTATGCACTATGAACACACAAGGCATACAATTATCAGTCCGGAGGTACATCTTGAAAAGTAAAAGTAAGAGTAAACTGCAGCGGCACAACACAGTTCCTAAAACCACGGATACGTCACTTGTGCCACCAAACTTGAGAACTGCACATTTGTATAAGCATCAAAGGCAAGTATAAACCCAAAACTTAATTAGCAACAACTAATGCAATGGAATGATGATCTTGTGTAAGCTAGAGTTAATGCAGCTGGCCAAGAAATATCAAAAGAAAGGTTGTAAAATTTATTTAAACATGCATATAAAATACACAATATTCCATTGATTTGATTTGATCATGTAGTCAAACAACAAATCTGATTAGCCAAGGCATTATGTCATATCCAATTACCATTTTCCAATTAAAATTTTGACCTGAGTTGACCCACTTATAAAGTCAGGGATCTAAACAAGCAATTCTCAGGTTTAGGGACCCAAGTGACATAAACATGCGATGTGAGTCTCGAAACCTTCTGTGCTATTTACTCTCAATTAAAGAATATAACTTTAAGCAAGGCAAGTACTACAAGGGATTATTGCACTTGTGAAAGATCGTCACAACTAACCTCGAGTAGAAGTTCAGCCATGTAATTGAACATTTGGTGCAAATTTAAAGCAGCATGATAAAGATGATCGATGAACTGTTCCCGAAATGTATTTTTCACTCTCCACACAAAGAACTGTGTGTTTCCTGTTCCTGTTGCAGAATTGACTCTCTGCAAATATAATTAACTCATTGTCAGCAAAAACAGTTTTTTGTTGTGCCTAATTAGCGTACAAAGCAATATGCGTACAAATATTTATCTAACTACTACTCTACTACATATTCCTTGGACAAAACAATATGCGTCATAACTTTCAGAATACTTGGACCTGCAGCAATATTGCCAAATAGCGATAAGTGTAACAGTTCCGCGATTATCTTCAGTTCTTCACTGCTGAATCCAATAATCGAGTGGTCAATTCCTTGGCTTAGTCTGGCAATCAGGTCCAAGTATTCTGAAAGATTTGCTCCAGGAAAATAAAAGTTGAAGTTGACATAAAAATCATATCTCTATTTGGCAATATTGCTGCAGAACTCGGCACTGATGGTACGGCTCACATGTTTGCAAAAGGAATATCTTCTTTGTCACCTACTCTATTTCATTTAGAGCAAAACAAAAGCACAAAAAAAAAAGTGACAATAGAAGCATCTAACTTTTTCCTACTTCCAGCCTGCCAACTTTCAGCATTGAAAGTTGGGCAAAAAATCACTTTCACATAAATTGTTTTATGGAGTGTTTGTTCTTTAGCTCATTAATTAGCTAAATATAGTTGCTAGCAGAACACATTTAACTCTATCTATGCTATTGTGGAACTTTTGGGTGGAAGTTCTATGATTTCTCGGTGTTACCAACTTACAAGTCTTGGTTTAGATTAAGGAGCTTAAGGCTTTGAGTACTATTCACAGAAGTGAGCCTCATGGAGAAGCAATGGTTAGTCCATTGGGGCTGGTACTTCAGCACTTGGTACTTGGACACTGGCTCAAGGCATTTTCTCTACCCCTTCTGACCCTGAAAAACAGGATCACCTTGTGCCCTTAGATCTATAAATAACTTTCAGCTAGCCTAGCCTCCTCCATCCCTCCATGCCAACAATATGGAAGTACTAAGCAAATGAAAATGTGTCCACCTACTGGCACATGCACGTCTGGCACATGCATGTCAACACCATCCATTGTGCAATGCTTGTGTGCATTGTACTGTGGGATCTGGGATGTGTTCTACACCATTTTGAAATTTGAATGTACGTTGTACGCCTACGACTAGCGCTAGATGGACTATTAAAATGAAGCATAGAAATGGTGCCGATTAATAACAAAAAGTTCGAATGTTGAATAAAGATAAGGTGTAACAAACACTCCGATGCACAATGGATGGTGTAGAGGGGTGTACATACCACAGTACCACTAGGGGCACTGAACTCATTCCTGAAGTAACACGACAGTTCATAACACATTTCTAAGGATGATGAGGTCGTTAGTCTGGTTCAGAAATATAGAAAACTATCAAAGTAGATAAGTAGATGAATGGTTCAATGAACATGAAAGACAAAGCGGTTTGTCAGCTTTTCTTCATTCTAAACTATTCATTATATTTCACAATATTTGTCCACATCCGCTACACGCAAAGACCAAGGAGGCGCTAACTCTAAAAAAAGTTAATGAGAAATGAACACACATGCCCTATTAAATGACATACTCGACCACTTGACCTCTTTCACATCATTAAAGTAGGGGTAGAGAGTGGAAACATTGTGACAAATATTTGGAAGCAGCGACTCCAAAGTAAAGGGACATAAAATTGTAAGAAGGATGAAGTAGAGAAAGCTTGTCTAAGCAAGAAATGCTACATCTGTTGAGTTTATACAACAAACCTCTGAATCTATGTATTCATCCTTCCAAAGTTTGTATAAAGCTCCATGAATAATCTGCTTGTCTAGAATTGTCCTGTCAGTAATCTGTAAATTGAGATGGAAGTGCAGCATTATGCACTAAATTGTGCCGTCTAGTGAAAATAATAAAAACGTGACAAACCAGCATGTAATGGAGATGAAAGCATAACTGAGGCATAAAGTGAGAGTGAAAACATACAAAAGAGTGGATTACTAAAATTTCCTCAGTGTAGAAGATTACTTCATCTGTCTCCGCTGGACAACCTTGTTTGAGCAATAACCTAAAGATTGTATAAGCTTCTTGCCAGTGTTTCTTTTTCACAAGAGACTATCTATAACGCACAAAGAAGAGGAAGTAATATGGATCTGATTAAAGGATATCTATGCCGCCCTAAAAGAATAAATGATGAAACAGTAAAGCAATCATGTACCTCATCATTTCGACATGTCTCGACAAATTTGTTTAAGTCTACAAAGAGCATTACAAATGTCAATAACTTGCAATATCAAGGCTGACATGTGAAATTATGAATTCCGAATTACATCAGTGTTCAAGAAAAGCTATGTAGGCAAATAGGTTATTAAGTCATAAGTCATAACCACCAGGATCGGGAGCAGCAATCTCGCAAGATAGGTAATTTCGAGAGTAGGTTTAAGTTTGTTAGTACCACATAATGATACTAATGCGTCAAAGTTTTTGGCGAATAGGAATCAAATCAGCTAACCAGACTCAAGTTCATAACCAGACAATTCCTGCATACTGTGATACAACAGTCCCATCTCAAGTTTATCAAGTGCAACAAACTACTTGATTTATCAAGTGCCACCCTAATCCCCTCTATTTGGTTGATTTATGAGGTTTTAGTCACGAGTTTAGAGGGGATTTAGTAAGGGGTTTGGTCGAAATCAATTTCGTCCATATTCCGAAATCCGTCAGTTTGTGCAGTCTCTGTTCAACGTCGTTTTTGGACAAGTTAATGGCCGAAATAAATTTGTCCACCATAGACAAAGGTTAGAGGACTTTAATACCTTTGTTTTGGGACCAAGATCACCTTCATAACCCCTGTGGTTTGGGAGATATCGTTGGTACAACTTGGCTGTTTTTCTCTGACGAGAGCCTGGACAGTATAGATTGAAACAGTTTTTGGCCATCATAATGGGGTAATTTGAGGGTACGATATGAAGCGAAGTTGTAGGGGATTTAGAGATCTATATTATCATGAAATTTCATGATTTTATCCCAAGTGGATTAGGATTTATGGATTTTTTAAGTTGGCTATTGTGTTTTGACGACAAAAAATTCAGTCGAGGTTCAGTTATGCTTTATGCCATCTTAATGTCCTTTCCTGTGAAAATTTATTATACCAAGAATGTAGAGGATGAAAATTTATATGTCCAAATGAATTCTGAGTTTTTTTGGATTTATGGTGTGGAAGATATAAAAATGTGAAGCTTGCTGCATGAAATTTTAGATAGATTCTGAATTCTGTTTTTAGTTGCAGTTTAGACCACCTTAGTAGCAATATGAAAGCTGAGCATAAAAATCCTGCTGATTTATTGAAGCCTTTGGATATCCCATAGTAGAAATGGGAATATATCACTATGGACTTTGTGATTGGGTTACCTCGCTCACCTCGAGCGAGAGATGGTATATGGGTAGTTGTGGATAGACTCACTAAATCAGCGCATTTCATTCCAATGAAGATGACTATTTTGGCACCGGATTTGGTTCCTTTGTATATTAAGGAAGTAGTGAGGCTGCATGGTGTGCCCAACTCAATTGTTTCAGATCGGGGTCCCAAGTTCGTGTCTAATTTTTGGCAATGCTTGCAAAGTGCATTGGGTACAAAGCTTACTTTTAGTACAACCTTTCATCCTTAGACAAATGGTCAGTCAGAGCGGACCATTTAAATCTTGGAAGATATGTTACATGCTTGCGTCCTTTCCTGGAAGGGCAGCTGGGAGGATCATCTAGCGTCGGCTGAGTTTGCCTATAATAACAGTTACCAGACTAGTATCAAGATGGATCCGTTTAAGGCCTTGTATGATCGAAGGTGTGTTTCACCATTGTGCTATAATTTTGTTGGTGAGAGGTATTTATTTGGTTCGGACTGGGTTCAAGAGACATGAGAAGGTGCAAGAAATACACCAGAATCTGTTGGCTGCCCAGAGTTAGCAGAAGAGTTATGTAGATGTCAGAAGGCGGAATCTAGAGTTTGCAGTTGGTGACCAGGTTCTTCTTAGGGTATCGCCGACCAAAAGAGTTGTACCGTTTGATACCACAGAAAAGCTTAACTTGAGGTATATTGGGCCGTTCTTGATCATAGCTCGAGTTGGCAGTTTAGCGTATCGGTTATAGTTGCCAAATTCAATGCATGGAGTACATAATGTCTTTCATGTATCTATGTTAAGAAAGTATCTGAGAGACCCTGAACACAAGATTGACCTAGAGCTAATCACTATTGAGCATGACTTGACTATGGAATGTCACCTAGTGCGCATATTAGACTCTTTAGAGTGAGTCATGAGGAGGAGAACTATTAAGTGTGTGAAAGTTCAATGAACAAACCAAACCAAGCGAAAAGCAACTTGGGAGCTCAATGAGAAAATACGCAAGAAGTATCCAGAACTCTTTGAGACAGGTGAGTTTTATGCTTCGGTTTAAGTTGGTTCTTTTCTTCCCCCCCCCCCCCCGTAGTTTCCTTGGAATGGTTGAATTCGGGGATGAATTCTTTAAAGGAGGGAAGAATGTAATAAAAAAAATGAAGGATCTGTGGGCCACCTGGGCCGACCCAAAAGGCCCAGCTGACCCCACACACACCTTACCTCCTTATCCTCTTACTGTTGTTGCCTGTGGTTGCTGCAGGCCTGTTGCTTTCCCCTTTCTCTTGCTGCAGTCCAAAGGAGAGGAGGAGAGGGAGGGGAAGATAAGGTGCAACAAGGAAGAAGGGGAGAGGTGGGAATCACTAGGTTCTCATCGTCTTGTTCATGGTTGCTCTAGATGAGGAATCGCTACCTTAATCTCCTCCGTTTGGTTGATTTATGAGGTTTTAATCACGAGTTTAGAGGAGATTTAGTTAGGGGTTTAGTCGAAATCAATTTCGTCCACCTTCTGAAATCCGTCAGTTTATGCAGTCTTTGTTCAATGTCGTTTTTGCGCAAGTTAATGGTCGAAATAAATTTGTCCACTATGGACAAAGTGGTAGAGGACTTTAATACCTTTCTTTTGGAACCAAAATCACCTTCATAGACCATGTGGTTTGGGAGATATCATTACTACAAGTTGGTTGTTTTTCTCTGATGAGAGCCTGGACAGTATAGATCAAAACATTTTTTGGCCATCATAATGGGTAATTTGAGGGTACGATTTGAAGCAAAGTTGTAGGGGATTTAGATCTATATATGCTCGTGAAATTTCATGATTTTATCCTAAGTGGATTAGGAGTTATGGATTTTTGAGTTGGCTGTTGTGTTTTGCTGATAGAAAATTCAGTTGAGGTTCAGTTATGCTTTATGCCATCTTAATGATCTTTTCTGAAAAAAAAAATATATATATATACTAATAATGTAGAGGATGCAAAGTTCTATATCCTAATGAATTTTGAGTCTTTTTGTATGGTGTCGAAGATATAAAAATGTGAAGCTTGCTGCCTGAAATTCTAGACAAATTCTGAATTATATTTTCAGTTGCAGTTTAGGCCACCTTAGTAGCACTATATGAATAAGGTTTCTCTACGGAAGTTGTAGGTCTTGTTTTGTATAAAATGTATATTTTTGCTATCATATCTTATGCAGATTAAAAGATTAAAAAAAGAAGCAGCATTGTGCAGTTAGCCGAGAGTGGCATTCGCCGTATTCACTTGATTGTTGGGTTGGGCCGTAGGAGTGGTTAATCTTCTATACGTGTATGTTTGTTTGCATTGTATTATGAGCTTATGTTGTTAAAGCAGGTGGTAGTGCTTCAGATCGCGCCTAGAGTGGTTGTCGTCTTTGTTAGAGGCAAGTAAACATAGTGATAGTTTTGCTATACGTTTTAACTTGTTATTTATTCTATCTCTATTTTAATTATAGTACTTTAACCAACTCAACATGACCTATTGAAATGAAGCTCTAATTTAATTGAAGTATTGAAATAAATTTCTTTCTTTGATTAAAATATTCTCTATGTGTGGCTTTATGTTATCTCCCATGAAGAATATCATATGTGATATAATATAAGAAGATCATGTTCTATGAGGTGCTCATTGCTATTGCATCATGTCATTTGCATTGCATTGCATTTGCACTTGAAGTGGTATCGTGAACCTATGGTTGCGATCGTACCAATACAACATCGTATATTGCCGTAATACGATGCAACTTCATACTTTGTTGGGTATGAAGATAGTGGACATGTCATTTGCATTGCATAAGCAATCATGAATATTGTTGAAATTAAAGTACTCAGTTGTTGGATGCTGGCATGATTTGAAACAAGGGAAGTGAGGCTTCACTATGGCTTTATGCAGTGGTGATTGAACTTTCCTTATACGAGGTTCCATTACTTTAAATATTATTGTTCATGTTTTTATGGAATTAGACCATTAACCTGCTATCAATTTGCTTTATTTTTCCGTCTTAATACCTCTCATGCTTAAATCATTGCTTAGAGAACTTGTAGATTGAATAAGTCGTTATAGAAGTCTGTTTGCTGAGATTTTATATCTCACTCTTCTTTCTTTATTTTCTCTTTCAAGTGTTTGAGAGGTGTGTTTGGCTTGAGGGTTGGAAGTAGCTACATGTCTTGCATTATTTTGCCACTAACTATATATGCTGTGATGTAATAATAGGAATCTAGATTTAAAGTTTCTTGCATTGTTTGTGTATTCTGGAATGATAGCTCGGTTTATATCCCTATCCTGCTAGTATGTTTAGTTATGTGTTAGCGTGCTTGTTTAGTCCTATTTATATATATGTTTGCTTCTGCGTTGTCGCTATTTAAAAGGAGGTGCTACCGAAATACTTTCTTAGTTTCGCCTAGTTTTGAAGGGTAGTTGGTGGCATCTCAGGCGTTTGGGGGGACCTGGTGTGTTACAATAGGGGTCAGGATAAGGGCCATGGTAGGGGTCATACGTTATCTGTTTTACTTGTATGTTTAGTTAATGTATTTTGTTTAGACTGTTACATAACTAATTATTTTGTTTAGCTTTCCATTTCATTAGTTTAGATAGTTTCTGTATGAAGAAAAAAGAACCACTCTATATTGCTAATAATCGGTGAATCAATCAGGGAAGATGCTAGAGCACATGATTCATCAAATCCATAACACTAGCCGTTACAACCGGCTTATACCTATAGTGTGTGAATCATGGCTTTAATGGCATGCACAATGACCAATCACTCGGTCCATGCTTCGCCACTCGAAAACTACGCATCCGTGATGTGTCGCGCCTCTTTCTCTCTCTATTGACTTCATACCATAGATTCGAACACATGGCAGGATCTCGTGAGATCTCTAACACATGCCACAACCACCTACTCTATATAAGGGTAACCCCAAGGGTGAATGCGTTTTAGTGCATATAAACCGACTACTTCATCTCCACCATAATCCCATTCATGACTTTCAGTTCGGGTCCGGATTCGGGTCCAACAAGAGTAAAAGCAAGATGAGCCCCTATAAGCTATGATGTGACATCCTTGATAGACTCAAGCGCGAGGATGAATAACAAAAAAGAAATGAAGACCCATAGCAGAAGAAAAGTGAGATGGAGCTGCAGAAAGAAGCGAACAAGTCACACATGCCATGGTGCGACTATGATAAAATATCACGTCAGAAACCATTCCCGCTTGTATTTTTGGTAAACTATTTGCATCACCAAATAGCGAAAAATTTTATTTTCGATTTTCATTATGCGAAAATATTTTTGCACAACCCATCTTAGAAAAGAAAATTTTTGCAGGCCTGAAATTTTCGCTCTTTCATTCATATAATTTTTTTCTTCTATATTTCATTTAGCGAAAAATTTCAATTTTTCGCTAATCCAACATGCGAAAATCCAGTTTTCACTAGTTGATTGTACGAAAACTAGATTTTGTAAAACCATTTGTTATTTTTGTAATTTTTTGAATTTACGCAATATTTTTTAAACTGCCGAAAAAATAATATTAAAAAAACCATGAGTTGCCTTGCGCCGCCGATCGATGTACGTTATTGGCAGAGTCATCAGAGGCTAGACTTTCTGCTCCGTGCATGGCGCGCGACTCTGTGTTCATGAGCCTTTGATCGATTTGGCCCGCCGTGACCTTTGGCCAAGAACCGGTGGACGGCCGCTGTTCTGCACCACCGTCCCGCGGCAGGTGGACGAGTCAAGAGAAACTGAACGTGGTGGCAACTACTCGCCACACCATTAGTCGACGTAGGTAGTGCTTAGTTTTGCCGTTTAGTTTGCTGGGATTTTAGGCTACCGTCCACAGGCTGCCGGCTGTTACGCCACTCATCAGCAATCTCCCCGGATCACTCCACTGGCAATTGTAAATTGTTCACATCGTGTCGTCCAGCGGAGCTTAGAAGAAGGTGGCGTAAGATACATGCCATTGCAGTTTAGCCAGATTGAAAATATGGCACTACTCCTTCCCGGCTTCGAAAAATGCCACTGCTCACTGCTCTGGGTTATCTGATTAGGCCATCTTCAGCGGAGTAGTTTTTTGACTGCTACAGTAGCAGCACAGGGATGCAGCCGGACTCGTGCGCTCGGAAAGTGCTCCAGCAGAAACAGTTTCGGCTGCGATAGTGATGCGGGAACGGTAGATTTACGGGAGACGAACGGTAAATTTGCTGGAGATCGGGAGATGCAGCAATACTGTTTATAGTGTATGTATGTGGGTTCGAAGAGAGATAGATAGTAATAAAAGGAAGGAAATAAATAGTTGTTAGAGATAAAAAAAATAGAGAATACTGTAATAGTATTAAAGAATACTGTAATAATATTATAAAAATAAATTTTTAAAGTATCTACTGAAGATGATTTTAAATTTCTAGCAACTTTAGGAATCAACATACATGAATAAAACGAGAGCAACAACTCTGAGAATATATGACCCCTGCTGATTCCTCGGCGACATTACACCAATACAAAAACCTACGGATATACCGGTACTACTACTTCTCTAGTAGTATTAGTTGCTGGCATTTCCTATTTGCTACCTACTCAACGTGTAATCATCTTCGTTAGTTAATTTATAACAGAAAGGAATACTCGTCAACCACTGCCATTGCGACACACAAGAAACCACAGCAGGCAGGAACATGCATTCCCTATCCATTCATGCTTTGATTATTGAGCTAGAGATTTTTTATCTATCTATCTTGTAAACCGGCTGTTAGAGTGCCAATTTGCCGCGCCATTTTATATCGAGAACTGCCATTTGAAGGGATTTGGCATCTCCTACGCTAGGGAAATTTAGACATATTCCACTCCATATAGCTTCAAAATAATTCCAACGACCGTGTCTCTTATATGTGAGCTGCACCTACTAGTTCTAGTTACTACGTCCTTGACTTGCTTGGTTTAAGTTATTCTAGATCTCTTAAGGACATAATAATTGCGGCGTGTTTGTATATGGCCATTGACGAAGTCCAACTATGGCATGTAACCATTGCCAAGGACCCTTGTATAAAGCTACCTATAGGTGAAGAGGCCTTTGGCAGAGCTTAATTTCAGACACATATGCGAACAACCAACTAGTAATAACCAAGTAGTATCCAGAGAATAAATCTCAGCGTGACGATGAAGGTTAGCATCTCGAGTTTCTTTCATCCGTTTATATGTTCTCAATTCTTCCCTAGCATGTGAATTTCTGTCGGTTAGTCACTGTTGTTCTGCATCATCAGATAGTGCTTAAAGTGGCGATCACCTGCAAGAAGTGCAAGACCTGCGTCCTGGGGATCACCTCAAAAGTTAAAGGTAATTATCTTTCTCCCTGTATGTATTCTAATTCTTAGTCATTTAGTCATCATTCATGTGTGTTTGTGTCTGGTAATGCCAGGGATCAAGTCGCTGACATACGACGAGGAGAAGAGCACGCTGACGGTGGTGGGGGAGGTGGACGTGGTGAAGGTCGTGGCAGAGCTGCGCAAGGCGAAGCACCAGGTGGAGGTGATGTCGGTGAGCGATGAGAAGAAGGAGGCCGAGGAAAAGAAGAAGAAGGAGGAGGAAGAGAAGAAGAAGGAGAAGGAGGAAGAGGAGAAGAAGAAGAAACTGTGCGCCCAGATGCAGCTGTGCCCCAAGCTGTGTCCCATGCCGTGCCCATCGCCGTGCCCCATGCCGTGCCCACCGCCGTGCCCCAAGCCGTGCCCACCGTGCCCCCCGCCGTACCCACCGTACTGCATCGCCGTCGACGACCACCCCGGCCCCTGCACCATCGTCTGAGAGTGAAGGTCAACAGGGCCCTCTATACCAGTTTGCTGCTGATGCAAAGCCACGCACTCTTCCAGGCCCTTAAAATTTCATCTGTAACTCGTGTCAATCGGTTGAAACGATTTTATTTCGATGCACATTCTCGTTCTGAATCTTTTCGTTCTCCTGTGGTCTTCATCCAGATAGATAGGTGCATGTATGATGTATTGGCAAGTACATGCAGGTAGTGCAAACAGTAGCTTTGTAACAAGCATCCAATTGAATGCCAAGTTAAGATACCTCGCAAGAAATTCCAAGCATCTCAAGTCCTTTAAGCAATAATTAAAGGTTCAAACTTTTTCTTGACAAGTTGTGGATGTAACACAATTGCTTGATTAGTTCATGAAAATGGAACCTGGATAAGAGAAAGTATATTTAGGCCTCTTAATGGGTTTTGCTAATTGAATGATAAAATAATTGAAGGACTAATAAATTTATTAAGTTTGAATATGTTTTTACATGCAAATGATAAAGTCAAGCTCATGTCATATAAAGTATATAAGAGTAAATAAATGATGAGCAAAGATTAAAAAGTACAAAAGAGATAAGGATGCAAGTGCAATTGTATAATCTCATTGGTTGTTTGCTTGCATAATTAAAGAAAAATAAAAGTGTATAAAGATTGATCAATATTACAACACTAAGAAGAAATATGATCAAGGGCTTAGTATTTTAAGAGCTTTTTAAATCAAGGAAGATTTAGTTAAGAACTTGTTTGGTCACAAAATTAGTATTTTGATTAAGAAAGAAGACAAGTGATTAAAGACTTAGTTGATCAAGAAGAGTTTATAAGGAAGCTTGTTTGGTCATAATATCAATACGAAGAAACATACTGAAATAAATATTAAGTTGAAAAAATAGAATACATGAGTGTATATTGATGATGAATAGATATGTGATCAAGAACAATGGTAAATTAAAGAGAATTGCAATAATAGGTTGCTTGGTCACATGAATGATATTCTTAATCAAGAAAGAAGAAAGTCGATCAAAGGCTTAGCAAATTCAGGGGAAGTTAACATGGAAGCTTGTTTAATCACAAGATTTATATAAAAGTAAATATTCAAGCAAAGATCATATTATTGAAGAAATAGAATTCAATAAATGCTTATTGTTGATGTGTGACTCAAGATGAAAAGATGGTATAAGGGTGACAAATAGCTTGGCTACGAAGGACCATGCAAGTGGAAAAGGGCAAGCAAAATGCTTGGTGCCGAGAGACCCATGCGATGGAGAAAAAAGCAAGTATTGGCCACCGAGGCACCGATCAAGGCCATAAGTGGTCATACATTGTCAAATATTAAATCATTGTTGAATCATAAGCTTTAAGGTGGCTTGAGGATGTCAAGTTGATTCTTGACCATATGTGTTTAAGAATCCCAAGTCATAAGCTTAAGAAGGATATGTTCAAGAAGAAGAGACAAGAAAAGGTTGCACCATCGTAAAGTAAAATTGAAAAGAAGTGACAAGTTTAAGTTTATCAGGCTCAAGAGGTTGAAATAGATTTCATATTTGATCTTAAGTATAGGTATGCCACTCTATCAAGATAGATGTGACATAGAATGGTTTGACAAGTCTAGGTGCTCAAACTAACCAAACCCAAGTACTAACTTAAGAGAAACATATGTCACAACACTTGCACCTGGTGGCCTTAGAGTTTGTTTTTAGTTGGGATGGATAGCCCTTCGAATAAGTTTTCCGTAGAGTCTAAGATCATCGAAATCGGAGTTCATAACAAAAAGTTATGGCATTTTCACTATGGTGACCTATGCTGTTTTGTTAAACCGTGGAGTACCCGTATATTTTTGTGGATAATCCGCACTTTTATGAAGGGTCTGTAAATTCTAGTTCTAATGGCTAGTTTGTTTTTTTTTTTAAAAACAACAGCTAGTTGTGTTAAAATCTAGAGTGTCCGTAATTTTTTTGCGGAGACTCCGTACCTTTCTGACTGTAACGTCTAGTTTTTGTGTGTGTGGTATTTATATCCCCTCCCCTTCATTTAGAGGTAATGCTGATGCTAGTGCTGGTGTTCCTCACGTCCACAACTATAGCAAAAGCTTGTAGAGCTCTTCCCAACCCCTCTTTGTGAGGTGTGTGCGTGAGCGGGAAGAACTTGGCTGGTCGGAGGCGGGGCGAGGAGCATGCCACGCCCTGGCCTCCGCAGCCTTGGCGCACTTATCGGTCAGTGCGAAGAGTTCCGCAGTGGTCTCGATCTCGTGCGTACCTAGCTTTTCGAGCATCCGCTCGTCACGGACGCCCTGCCGGAAAGCAACAATAATAGCATGGGGGGCCACTCGCAGAATAGTATTGCGAACCTGGCTAAAGCGTTGTATAAAGCGCCGTAGCGTCTCCCCTTCCTGCTGTTGGACGGCATGGAGGTCGCACTCCAAACCGTCGAGGAGGTGGCGCCGGGAGACCGGGGAAAGCGTCCCCGGGCCCTGATTCTAGTGCCGGATTCTCCGCCGTCGCCAACGGCAGCGGCGGCATTCCCGGTGCTGGAGCCGCGGCTGGTGCGGATGGGGCCTGCACCGGCGCCCGTGACCCACACGGCGGAACCCGAGACCCGCGTAGCGGCACCTGAGGCCCGCGCAGCGGTCCTGCCGAGCCCCCAGCGGAAGAGGCGACGGGAGGGGTCCGAACCGACGGGGCCGGACCCGGACATCAGGCTCCCAGCGGCCAAATGGCAGTATCGGTGAGTCTCCTTTCTTGCTTTTTCCTGGGCATTTCTGGCCCGAACTAAGCTTTGACATTTTTCATCTGTCTCCCGTAGGCCGGCCGCAGGTGCCACTGCGACGGAGAAGGCGCGGGCGCCGAGGCCAGAGCCGAGCCCGCCGGCTGCGCCGACGGAGGCGGGCACAGGAACGGCGGAGGCGCCAATTGTCGTGGCGGCCACTGGGAGAGAGGCAGAGGCGGCGGCCGAGAGGAGGACGGAGCAACCGTCCGGATCCTTGGCGTCGACGGAACCTACCCCGGGCGCGGAGAGCCCGGGGCGGATGACGGTGGAGGTGGATGCTTTGCCGGGGCCGGCGGACAGGGCGGCCGATGCGGGAATGCGGCCGCCGTCCGAGTCTTCGGTGCCGGCGGAGCCTACCCCGGGCAGGCAGAGCCCGGGGCGGATGGCGGTGCAGGGCCCTGCAGAGAGCTCGGACCCCCTGGAGGCACTCTGCGGAGAGGCCTGGGCCCCACCGGCGCCCGGCCAGCCCGACGACCCCTTCCTGGCCGCCATTGAAGGCGTCCAGGTAGCGGTCGGGCGGCTGGGCGCAGCGGTGAACGCCAAGGAGGGGGAGCTCGAGGCCAAAAGCGCCCGCCTGGCATTGGAAAAGGCGCAGCTGGCGGGCGCCCAGGAGGAGGCCCGTGCGGCGGCCGCGCGGGAGCAGAAGCTCCTAGAAGACATCCGCGCGGAAGCCGCGCGGGAACAAGAAATTTTGAAGACCGTGCAAGCAGAAGCCGCGCGGGAACGAGAAGGCGCCGCCCGCCTGGCTGAGGCGTCGAAGCAGCAAGCTGGCGAGGCCCTTGCCAGGATGGGGCAGGCGCAGGAGAGGGAGGTAGCAGGCTGGGGACCAGGGACTCGAGGCGCAGCTACGGGCTGCCAAGGAGAAGCTCGAGACCGCTTTTGTCTCACGGGTCAACCTGCAGCATATGCTGGAAGACATACTCCGGCGGATGCGGCGGGCCGTAGAGAAGGGTGGTCTTGGGCGGCTTGTTGAAGATCAGAAGAGCGACAGCCCCGCACGACAAGTGTTGGGGCTTCAGCAGGTCTGCGAGCGCCTTGAGGCCCTGCCTTGGGCGGTTCTGGAACTTGCCGCCCGGGAGGGACGTGGCTTGGCACATGCAGTGGCCGAGCACGTCCTGGCCTGCTACCGAAGCAGGGACCCGAACTTCCCGCTGGAGCCGGCGCGGGAGGGAGTGGTCAAGGCTGAGGGAGAGGCCGCCCGGGTAGCGGTCCGGAGTACCGCCGCTGTGGTGGCGGCCGGCTTTAGGCGAGAGGTGCCGCTGCCGCCAGCCCCCGGGGACGACTCAGAGGATTCAGCCGACGCCTCCGCCGCCGACTAGATCTTTTGTAGCTTTTTTCTTTCTTTTGTTGTCTTGATGAATGTAAATATAGGAGTGAACCCTTGAAAAATGCCTTGTATATGTCTTGTGAATATAATGGCAACTCTTCCTTGGGCTCGCAACTCTAATTTCTCTGAGTGCTTGATGTTTCTTCTGATGCTCTGCCTGGAAGTCCCGGGGAGTACTCAGTCGGGCCGTTCCCGACCTTCCCATCCCCGAGAACGAAGTTGTCCCGATCGCTATTGCTGGCGTAGTCGGCCTTCGAGCTCTCGCGAGTCCGCATTGCCTAAGTTAAGAAACAAAGACACAGACTTCCTTGCCCGGGAGATAGATCGATCCCGCTCGGAACACGCCGTGCCTAATGAACACTTTTTCACTTTGCGACCACTCAGTTAGTAGAAGGGAGACGCGTGCGGGCGAGAATGTGACCAAGAGTCCTCGTGGTCCGGTGGTGCCCGGGCTTAAAACGGGCCGGACCGAGCACTGACAGCCCGCCTCCGAGGCCTGAGCTCTGGACTACTCGAGCAGCTCGAGCGATAGGATTACCCAGGGCACCCGAGGACTCGGTAGTGCTTGGGGTCCTTAAAAGCGGACCGAACACCACGACCACCACGAAGGGCTTCGGTCAGACATTACCGCACGCGCGGTACTCCTTTCTACAAACCGCTCTATCGTTCTGGGAAAAAGTAGACACGCGGCAGGGTTTTTGCGTGCGAGGAGACCACCTCGCCGAACAGATTAAAGCGCGAGAGCCCCCGAGAATGACTCGAGAACATAAATTTACTGAAAGCAGACTTGTCTGAATATAACCACTCACCGGACAGCTGCCGGCCTTCCGGCCAACCGATCCAGGAGGGGTGTGCTTCCGAGCTCGGGTGCTCGGGAACTTGATTCTTTCAACGGAGCGCCTGAGTGCTCAGAGGCATACGAGGCTCCTGGGATCGGGTGATCTCGACCACCCATGCCTAAGTGGTAGGACCACCCGAGGACCCTTGGGGTCGACCAGAGACCGGGGCATTGAAGCCCTCGCGGCCGAACTGCTCGTGATTGCCAGCCTGTGACTTAAGAGAGAATATAGAATTTCTTTGTCTGGTGCGTTCTGTTAGTGCGGTACTTGCTATAGACTGCTCTCGTTTTCGACCCGAGACCTCTCGAATACCCAAACCGGCGGACAAGAGCGGACAGAGGCATAACCCAGAGGTCCTATGGTTCGGTGGCGCCCGGGTATGACAGACCAAACCGAGCACCGACAGCCCGCTCCGGGGGGCCCGAGCTCCGGACTACTCGAGCAGCTCGAGCGATGGGATTACCCAGAGCACCCTGAAACTTGGTAGTGCCCAGGAGCCTGTCACGACACCGAACACCACAGCCTACCATGCCGGACGTAAGTCAGCGACGATTGCTCGCATGCATACCGATTGGGATTCTTTTATCAGCGGGGAAAAGGAGAGAGCGAACTTTTTCTCGCACAACCGAGCACCTCACCAGACAGATTAAACATACGGAATCCAGAAAAAATATTTTGACACAGCGATTGCTTATTGAAATACTGAATGTACAACATTTACAAGGTGGGGCGACAGCGACTTACCCAAGGGGCGGAGCCCTCGGACTGCTTGGGCGGGGAGAAGCCCCCGGCCTTGCTGACCTGGGCCGCGAGCACAACCATCTACGGGTAGAAGCGTCGGAGATGCTCGATGTTCCACGGATTCGGGAGTGACTGTCCTTCCTCCGTCGCCAACCTGAAAGAACCTGTCCGCGGGACCGCGATCACGGTGAAGAGACCTTCCCACACAGGGGATAGCTTATTCATTCCTTCGCGCGACTGGACGTGTCGGAGAACTAGGTCCCCCACCTCGAGAGTCCGGGCTCGGACATGGCGCAGATGATAACGCCGCAGATTCTGCTGGTATCGAGCCGCCCGGACGGCGGCACGTCGCCGGCGCTCTTCCAGGTAGTCCACGTCGTCGCGCCTTTGTTGCTCCTGCTCACCCTCAGAATACGCATGCACTCGAGGGGAGCCCAGAGTGAGCTCGGAGGGGAGGACCGCCTCAGCGCCATAGACGAGGAAGAACGGAGTCTCCCCGGTGGCGCGGCTTGGCGTAGTCCGATTAGCCCACAGCACGGCTGGCAGCTCGTCCACCCATCCCTTCCCGTGCCTAGCGAGCACGTTATAGGTCCGGGTTTTGAGGCCCTTCAGTATCTCCACGTTGGCACGCTCGACCTGCCCGTTACTCCGAGGATGAGCGACGGAAGCGAAGCAGAGCTTGATGCCGAGGTCTTCGCAATAGTCCCCGAACAAGGCACTTGTGAACTGGGTGCCGTTGTCGGTGATGATCCAGTTCGGGACGCCAAAGCGGCTGGTGATGCCGCGAATAAACTGGAGCGCCGTGTTTTTGGTCACCTTGATGACTGGGACCGCCTCCGGCCACTTGGTGAACTTGTCGATAGCGACATATAGGTATGCATAGCCCCCTATTGCTCGGGGGAATGGACCCAGAATGTCTAAACCTCAGACCGCGAAAGGCCATGACAGGGGAATGGTATGAAGAGCCTGAGCTGGCTGGTGAATCTGCTTTGCATGGAACTGGCACGCTCTGCAGCGCCGAACCAGCTCGGAAGCATCCTGGAGAGCTGTAGGCCAGTAGAAACCTTGCCGGAAGGCCTTCCCGACCAGCGTGCGGAACGATGAATGGCCACCGCACTCGCCCTCGTGGACCTCAGCGAGAAGATCGCCGCCTTCTGCCCGGGAGATACATTTCAGGAGGACACCTCCTGCGCCACGTCGGTAGAGATCCCCATCTACTATGGCATAGCGTCTGGACTGCCGAGCAACTCTTTCGGCAGACGCCTCATCCCCGGGTAGGAACTTTTCTTTCAAGTACCCTCGGATGTCGGACATCCACGAGGCATCTTGAGAACATTCGGCGAGCGCAGCACACTCACCGGACGGCGGCGCCCTGACGGGGCCTCCCACTGAGGGCACCGCCGGGGTCCCCTGAATTGAGTTCGAGGTTTCCCCTTCATCCTGTTCGGCAGGCAGGACGGAAGGCCGTGCGAGTCTTTCTTCAAAGACTCCGGCAGGGACGCGCGCACGTGAGGAGGCCAGGCGAGAGAGCTCGTCGGCCAGAGCGTTGTCGCGGCGAGGGATGTGCCGCAACTCGAGGCCATCGAAGCGTCTCTCGAGCTTCCTGACCGCAGCCACGTACGCCGCCATTTGAGGATCCGTGCACTGGTACTCCTTGGATACCTGGTTGACGACCAGTTGGGAGTCCCCTTTGACCAGGAGGGGATGAATCCCAAGCCCCACCGCAGCTCGGAGGCCAGCGATGAGACCTTCATACTCCGCCATGTTGTTGGATGCGCGGAACTGCAACTGCACGACGTACCGGAGCTCTTCACCTGTTGGGGAGGTGAGAACCACTCCGGCCCCTGCGCCTTTAAGCGAGAGGGAGCCGTCGAAGTGCATGACCCAGTACCCGGGCGCGTCGTGCCCGGGATAGGCAGAGATCTCTTCTGGGACGACGTAGGGGACGGGCGTCCATTCTGCCAAGAAGTCGGAGAGCGCCTGGCTTTTGATTGCCTGGCAACTGACGAAGTGTAGGTCGAACTCTGCCATTTCTACTGCCCATTTGACAACGCGCCCGGTGCCCTCCCGGTTCCGGAGAATGGGCCCCAGTGGATACGTGGTAACCACCGAGATCTTGTGCGCCTGAAAGTAGTGGCGCAGCTTCCGGGAAGCGACGAGCACGGCATAGAGCAGCTTCTGCGCCTGGGGATACCTTGTCTTGGCTTCCCGGAGGACTTCACTGACAAAGTACACCGGTCGCTGCACCCGGCGGGCCCGGACGGCGGCTTCACCCGGGGGGCTGCTGCAGCCCCCAGGCTCGGCGGCACGGTCGGGGCTGGCCGGGCACGCGGGCTCGACTCCCTGGCTGGGAGGAGCAGCGTGCTCGGGCTCGACCCCTTGCCCAGGGGGAGCCGCGAGGGCGGGTGAGTGGTCAGGGGCCTCTGGGAGCTGGGACCCAGCACCCGACCCTGAACACTCGTCGCGCTCCACCACCAGCACTATGCTCACGACCTGAGGAGTGGCCGAAACGTAGAGCAGTAGGGGCTCACCTTGAGAGGGAGCCACCAGCACGGGTGGTGAAGTAAGGTACTTCTTTAAGTCGCGGAAGGCCTGCTCGGCCTCCGGCGTCCAGTCAAAACGACCGGATTTCTTCAGAAGCTTGAAGAGGGGGAGCCCTCGCTCCCCGAGCTTGGAGATGAAGCGCCCGAGGGCTGCCATGCAGCCGGCGAGACGCTGGACCTCCTTGAGTCGAACTGGGGGTCGCATTTGCTCGATGGCCCGAATCTTCTCTGGGTTGACCTCGATTCCTCGGCCAGAGACCAAGAAACCAAGGAGCTTGCCCGCCGGTACCCCGAAGACACACTTCTCCGGGTTGAGCTTGAGGCGGGTAGAGCGGAGACTGTTGAAAGTCTCGGTAAGGTCCTCGAGCAGGGTGGCGCGGTCTCGGGTTTTGACCACGAGATCGTCGATGTAAGCTTCGACGTTGCGGCCAACCTGCGAGTTAAGGGTAATACGAATAGCGCGCTGGAAGGAAGACCCAGCATTGCGCAGGCCAAAAGGTATTGATATGTAGCAATAAGTCTCCACCGGAGTGGTAAAAGCAGTTTTTTCCTCGTCCCCTATGGCCATGCGAATCTGGTGATACCCAGAGTTTGCATCTAAAAAGCACAAAAGATCGCATCCCGTGGTTGCATCTATAATTTGATCAATGCGAGGTAAGGGGAAGGGATCTTTAGGGCAAGCCTTATTTAGGTCGGTGTAGTCCACGCACATGCGGAGCTTGCCGTTGGCCTTCGGGACGATGACTGGGTTTGCGAGCCAGTCGGGGTGAAGGACTTCTCGGATAAATCCGGCATCGAGGAGCTTGCTGACCTGCTCGCGGATAAACTCCTGGCGCTCAGGCGCCTGCCGCCGGACCTTCTGCTTCACCGGGCGGGCGTCCGGACGCACCGCCAAGTGATGCTCGATCACCTCCCTAGGGATCCCGGGCATGTTGGACGGTTGCCAGGCAAATACGTCTGCGTTAGCCCGGAGGAAGGCGACGAGCGCGTTTTCCTATTTGCTGCCCAGGTCACCGCCGATACGGATGATCTGGGTAGCGTCTTCGCCCACCACGACCTCTTTCGTTGGAACAGAGGTGTCGGCGGCGAGTCGGGGTTTGGATGAAGAGGGTCCCGAGCCCCCTGTAGAGCCATCGACCTCGGCCTGCGCTGAGACCAGAGCCATGTATGACTGCTCAGCGCAGGAGACGGCGCCGCCAGAGTCGGCGATCACGGAGATGGAGCCTACGGGGCCGGGCATCTTAACCGTAAGGTATGCATAATGCACGGCCATCATAAACTTAGCGAGCGCCGGACGCCCGAGGATGGTGTTGTAGGGGAGAGGGAGCTCCGCGACGTCGAAGAGGACGCACTCCGTGCGGAAGTTGTCCCGGCTCCCGAACGTCACGGGCAACTCGACCTGCCCGAGGTGCAGGGAGTGCCCGGGGGTCACTCCGCAGAAGGGGAGCGATGGCTTTAGGCTTCGGGAGGACACCTGCAGCTTCTCGAAAGCCTCCTTAGAGAGGAGGTTGAGGCCGGCACCACCGTCGATCAGCACTCTACCGACCTTAACATTGCAGATAGTGGGAGACATTACCAAAGGTAGCCGCCCCACGGCTGCAGTACTGGCGGGGTGATCAGCCATGCTGAACGTGATCGGAGCATCCGACCACCTCAGGGGCCTTGCGGCCTCCTCGCTCGGGGTTGCCGAGCACACCTCGCGTCGCATGACCTTGATGCCACGGCGTGAGCAAGGTGTGTAGGCGCCTCCGTCGATGAAGGCGACGGCGTGCTCGGGCTCCTGGAAGCCGAGCTCAGCGTTGTCGGGGGCGACCTCAGCATCGCCTCCTCTGTGGGACTCGTCGCTCTCCCTCTGGCGCTGCTCCACGAGTCCTTTGACCGTACGACATTCCGTGAGGTCGTGCCATCTGGTCTGGTGTATGGGACACCATTTACCTGGCTCGGGCCCCGCGGGAGCGGGGGCCCTCGCTGGAGCAGGAGCTCGGCCGGGGGCCGGGGCTCTTGCTGGAGCCGGTGCCCTAGCTGGTGCCGGGGCCCTCGTGGGCACGGAGGCCCGAGGAGGAGCCCGAGGAGGGGCTCTGACGGGACGTCGGTCGGCGCCCGGCCGGTGCTCTTGCCGGCGGTCGGGCTCTTGCGGCACCCTGTGAGCGGGGACCTGGGTCGGCTCAACGGGAGCGGCCTCGCGCTTCCTTCTCTTCTTCTTTTCCCGCTTGTCGGAGCGGGAAGAACTTGGCTGGTCGGAGGCGAGGCGAGGAGCATGCCACGCCCTGGCCTCCGCAGCCTTGGCGCACTTATCGACCAGTGCGAAGAGTTCCGCAGTGGTCTCGATCTCGTGCGTACCTAGCTTTTCGAGCATCCGCTCGTCACGGACGCCCTGCCGGAAAGCAACAATAATAGCATGGGGGGCCACTCGCAGAATAGTGTTGCGAACCTGGCTGAAGCGTTGTATAAAGCGCCGTAGCGTCTCCCTTTCCTGCTGTTGGACGGCGTGGAGGTCGCACTCCAAACCGGGGCGCGTAAACGTGCCCTGAAAGTTGGCCACAAACTGGTGGCACAGGTCATCCCAGGAGCTAATAGACCCTGGGGGTAAGTTCATAAGCCAAGAGCGGGCGGAGCCCCTCAAGGCAACATGAAAATAGTTTGCCATCACCTTTTCGCTGCCTCCAGCCGCTTGGACGGCCGTTGTGTAGATCTGGAGGAACTCGACGGGGTCGATGGATCCGTCGTACTTCTCCGGCATCTCGGGGCGGAACTTGGAAGGCCACCTGACCCGACGGAGCTCGGTGGTGAAGGCACGGCAGCCGGTGCCGTACCCCGCAGCACGAGTAGGGGTCCTTGGTGGCGAGTGGCGGCGAGCCGGGGATCCCCGGTGGCCTTGGGCCGGGAGAGAGGAAGCCTGGTCCTCTGCCCCGACCCCCTGCCGGGTCTCCCGCTGGCGCTCGAGAGTAACTCGGGCATCCTCGTGGCCCCTCCGCTCGTCAAGGCGCAAGCGAAGGTCCCGGGCTTCGGACACGGCCAGGGGGACGACACTCCGCCTGGAGGCCCCTCGGCCCGTGCGGGCGTTGCCCGTTGAGGAGCCGGCTCTGGCGGCACCACGCTGAGAGGTGGTGCGAGGACTCCCGGCCTGCACCTGGCGACGGGCAGTGCCGACCAAAGCGACGACATCTTGGATCCACCGGTCTTCTGGAGTATTCGGCGTGGCCTGAACGGGCGGGTGCCTGAGGAGAGCATGCGCTGCAAGCAGCGCGCTCCCTAGGCCGGCCTCGCTGAATGCGAGCCTGCGCCGAGGTGGCACCCGACGTGGTCCAGAGGCGGACCTAGCGGCCGGGGTCCCGACCACCTGCTGGGGGTCGGAAAGTGCGTCGGCAGCGGCGGCGGCGGCCCTGATGGGCCCAGCGCCTTGATCCCCTTGAGCGGGAAAAACCGCGCATGTGGATGGCGGCTGCTGCCGGTACGCAGCAGCGACTGGGCTTTCTCTGGCGTCGGGCAGCGCTCCGTCACTGGAAGTGGAGTCGGAACGCTGGAGACGGTGCCCACCAGCCATCTTTTCCTGTGGAAAAAAGCGAAACAAACAAATCCAGGGATATTCCCCCCTACCTGGCGCGCCAGCTGTCGGAGGATGAACTCCTGTCGCAGGGATCCCGAGAGACCCCTTTTTAGAGATTCGGCCGGGGGGATGATCCTGAACGAGCTTGTCTGGGAAATAAATGGAAACGGAAATAAATGCAGTGGCTAGTGGGAGATGATCGTCCTAGTGCGAGAAAGATGGGTGCACCGGGGTTTAGACAGGTTCGGGCCGCACAGAGGCGTAACACCCTACTCCTGTGTGAGTGCTATATCTATCCTTGAGGGGAATTCTTCAAGGATGTATCTGGTTACAGGGGTGAGCTGTCTACAGAGAGCTTGAGGCTCTCGTGTTCTAGCTTGGCTTGAGCTTGTTTGTGATGTTCTTCGTCTTTTGATCTGGGCTTCGGGTGCTTCTTGAGGGCTTCCGGATCTGAGGCGGAATTCTTCAAGGATGAGTCGTGAGTCGTGTGTTGTGTGTCGTGAGCTGTGAGCTGTGAGCGTCGTTTTATGTATTCTCCATCCTTTTCTTTTATAGGCGCGCCGACCTCGACTTATCCTGAATGGGAAAGAGGGGGCGCACGTGCCAAGGTGCCACGGAGAAAGGCGTCATCATTCCGTCTTGGCGAAGTGACAGGGGCGGTGGAAAATTGCGGCGTGCATCCGACCACCCGCCACTGTGGAGGTCCTCCGGCGCCATTAAGAGGACCCACCGGGCAGCCGCAGAGGTGCCCGGTGCGCCCACCCTGTCTTGTTCTTCTGCCGGGGCAGGGTGGCAGGCGGAGCGCTTCGATTCTGGCAACGTTATCCCGAGGCACCCGGGTGAAACGGGACGGGACCCGTGCATTTAATGGACCCACGCCCCCCTGCCAAAGCATGGCAGGGTCTGACACTAGGGCGTGGGCAACTGAGAATGTCAGGATATCAGGATGTCAGGCCGCGCGTGCCTATTAAATGCGGCATTCGTGTCTTTGACTGGCTGACACCTCGGCGAGGGGACCCTTTGGGTCGTCGAACGATCTTGCGCGAACCTTCGGGGAACCGAGTCCTCGGGGGCTGCCACGTGCAGCCCCGAGCACTCTCTCCCGAGCACTGGGGGAAACCTTCGGGGAACCGAGTCCTCGGGGGCTGCCACGTGTAGCCCCGAGCACTCTCTCCCGAGCACTGGGGGAACCCTTCGGGGAACCGAGTCCTCGGGGGCTGCCACGTGCAGCCCCGAGCACTCTCTCCCGAGCACTGGGGGAACCCTTCGGGGAACCGAGTCCTCGGGGGCTGCCACGTGCAGCCCCGAGCACTCTCTCCCGAGCACTTCCTTCCCGGTACTTGGACTCCGCGGATCATCGGGGAACTGGGGTGCTCGGGAACCAGAGGCGGCGGCCCCGAGCACCTTCTCCCGGGACTTAGCTTCTTCTTATCTCGCAGGGCGGACCTCGCGGGATGGTGACGCGTGGCGGATGGTCGGCTCGGTCTCGGGACTCAGGGACCCCTGGTTCCTGATACACCGACAGTGTCGTCCGACGAGCTCCCGTGTTTATGGTGAGCCATGGGAAAGTTTGTGAAGGTTTAATTTGTGCTTTCCACTAGATCTATGTACTTATGAGTATTTGTAAGTACATATGCTTTGTGTATCTGCTAGTGGACACCTCAGGATACATATCTCCTTATTTGATTTGAGTTAGAATTTATTAGACGTAATTTACATGCAAGCTGTCTCTATTTTTTAAAGGTCCATAAAAGTACAGAGACTTTGTAAAATTTGTAGAAATTCCGTTTTTAACTAATCTATTACAAATTTATTTAAATTATAAAAAATGATTATTCATCTTTCTGACATGTAAATTCTTTTAATAAGTAGGTCTTATGATGGGTTTTCTAGTTCCCCTAGACAGACACGTAGGCTAGTCAAGCTTTCTGCAATGTCTTGCAATTGTGCTGTTGACTGGTCTTCTTTTGGAGACAAACTGTTCGTACAAAAATGATTGAATGTCAAGTCAGGTGCAAACGTTAGTACAACAGAAATAGGAGCTGAAATAAGGAAAATTTGATCAATAAACTCCATTATATAACTTTTGAATTTACAGAAAGCACCTTCTGTGCTTGGGGTAAACAGAATAAGCAGCTCTTGTGCTGGTTTGTAAAAAAAAAACCGCACAACCAGAGGGAGTTGCTTGTGTTTGTTTTTGGTGCTAGCGCATGACCGAGTTAACATAACACCTACATTTTCGATACTTCGACAACGGACTCGTTGTGCGAAAATTATTCAAATTTTTCTAGTACTTCTTTGATGAAACTTTCTAAGTAACTTTTTACCGAAAACTTTTTAAGTATACCATTGATGTTTCCCTATTCGACGTGATATAGGGGAAACACCTATGGTACATTATTCTAGAGCCATAGGGAGTTATATGTTTCTATATATTGCTACATTTCTCTACTGGCTGAGGTTTTAAAAATCAAGACATATATGCAAATATAGCTAATCATAGTGTGCCGCCAGCTAGATATATTTGAGTATTTCTAAGTATAAATAACTATTTTCCATTGTAATTTAATATGGGAGGTCTACGTGGTGAACGTTTACTATATTTTTATCTACTGAACTACCCACTCAACATTTCTGAAACCTATCGATGATTTTTAAAACCAGGTTGAACAATTTTTAAACCCGCAACAATTTTGGAATCTAGTTCAACAATTTCTGAAACATGCCAACAATTTTTGAAACCTAGCTCAACAATTTTTAAAACATGTCAACAATTTGGAAACATAGTTCAATTATTTTTAAAACTAGTTCAATATTTTTTGAAAGCTATCAACAATTTTCCAAACCTAATTAAATAAATTTTAAAAATAGTTCAATATTTTTTGAAAGCTATCAACAATTTTCCAGACCTAATTCAACAATTTCTAAAACCGGTCAACAATTTTTTAGCAAAAAGAGAAAGTGGCCAATTAGCCAAAAGAAGGAAAACAGTCTAAAAAGGAAAATAACATGTTAGCCAAAAGTAGAAAGTTAACAAAAAAGTAGATAAAGATCTAATGAATGTTCACTATACTTAGAAATCTCCAATTAATATACTTGGGGAGGAATTTTTTTTTTAACTGGCTACTAGGACATGCAGAAGAGGAGAAGCATAGATCGATTACAATTAACACAACTTTGATCAACGGCCAGATGGGAACGGTGGCTGTCCATCTCGAATCTCGATCTTTGGACTGCCGTACGAGTCCTTTTGTTGATAGCGCTCTCGCTCCATCCAAGGCAGTGTCGCAGACTCGCAAACCCACTTTACTCTCTCTTCCCCCCTCGGGACGGCGCAAGGCAATGGCGCCCCCCTGCGGTGATGCTGCTTCCGCCGCCGCCGCCGCCGATCTGACTAGCGTGCTCAGTCGCGAGGGCGCCAGGCTCCCTCCGCTTCCCGGACGGTACCAACCATCCTGTCCCGCACTTTCGACTCTTCACCAAATTTCGTGTCAGCCTTCAAGCGAGGGTTTTCTGGTTTGGGCTTGCTGATGCAGCGTCGGCGGCAATGCGGCCGAGAGGGGGGAGGATGGTGACAAGAACAAGAAGGCGAAGAAGGAAAATACGCAGCGGATCACCGGGTGGGGGCTCCGCGAGTACAGCAAGATAGGTCAGACGGCATGGCTTGCTGAAAGCTCGAGTCTTTACTGATATATTAGCATGGTTAATCGCTTAAATGTGTGCATATAACTAGGGCTCTGATGGCATTGCCGAGTTAGCGGCAAAATGTGCCTTTTTTTTTTGGGACGAAACGGATTGGGCGATTTCATGTGTGGCTTAGCCTGTTCTTGATAGAGGGCGTGTGGGTGTGACCTTGAGCAGTAGAAAGGACCGGTGGGGAGCATTTTTTTTGGGTCCGATTTTGATCTGGTAGTATAGAATTTGTGTGTAGTTTCCATTCGTTGGGGGCTTGGGTATGGTCCAGGTGAATGTGCTCTGCTTACCTTTTGATTAAATAAAAAATAAATAAAAGCACGGGTTAGAAAGTTTTCGCTGTGACTGAATGAGGCACTCTTCCTGTGGATTTTGATCTGAAAGATAGGGAATTTATACGAGTTTGAAATTGATTATATTAGCTGAAAATACTATTGTTAGTGTGGTGCAATGGTTGCATTTGGAGCATTCTATGTTGGGTGATGCAGGTATCTTTTGGTGTACATGAGGTTACCTTTTGGTTTACAATTTACACATGCTGGCATGGGGGTAGGGCAATAGATTTCTATGCGATAAACATTAAGCAAACAAAGATATTTTGTGTTTAAAACTTGTGTAGATCGTTTCCTTTCATGATGTAAACTGAAGTTGCTAACCTGCTACTGTGATTTAATCAGCATTTGACTTGACATTGCAGTTTCTAAGAAAGTTGAGACCAAAGGACGAACAACTTATAATGAGGTACTCTCCTTATGTGTATCCCTCAGAGGCTCAGACCCTCACTAATAGACCATGATACATAACGGAGGCTATATCTGGAATATTTATATAGTTTATGTGACATTATCTTACTTTATGTTGCTTCTTCCAACCTGTAACCAAGATGAACTTCATATAAGCTCACAATCATATGAGGCATCCTAAATGCCCAATTTAAATTATTATACTGTTTTATAAATGTCGAAAGGCATCTATCCAGGTTGCAGATGAAATTTTTGCGGAGCTAACCATGGCGCTTAATGGTCAAGAGGTGACTACTATTAAATTGTATAAAATTCACCTGCATGTTCACTTTCCAAAAAAAGAAAAGCTGATCTAAAAGAAAATAAAATTGTCTTTGTAGTTTGATGAGAGGAATATTAGGCGGAGAGTGTACGATTCTTTCAATGTGCTAATCGCACTACGTATTATCGCAAAAGACAAAAAGGAGATAAAGTGGATGGGCCTGTCTAATTTCAGATCTGAAAAGATAAAGAAGTTGGAGGTCAGTATTTTGCTTTGCAGGCAGATGAATAATAATTGAGGATTATTGTCTTGTGATTCCTGTCATGTTCTATTTCAAAGGAAGCTCGTAAAGAACTTATGACCAAGATTAAGAACAAGAAGAAACTTCTTCAGGAAATTGAAAAACAGGTAAGTTGTTTGCGAATCTAGCACAACTCTTCTTTGCTTTCATATATATAGCTACTGCTTAATAACTGGTGCAGTTATTATTATCTGATGATTCTTTCTTGTCTATTTGAAGTTTGATGACCTCCATTATATCAAGTTACGCAACCAGGTACTACAGAGGCCAGCAGAGAGTGCCAATGGTATCCACCTTCCATTCTTATTGGTCAAGGTATTTTTCTTGATCTACACTGTTGAAAATACTTATACACCAGCCACGTGCGACTCAGCTGTAACATCTGGCTGTACCTAGCTAAATTGGCCTTGTACATGTTTTGAATGTTCAATTAACTATGATTGACTTATACCGTCTGGTCTAGACTTATTTTAATGGCTCAAAAGGCATTCCTGTGTTTATAGCTGCAAAGACGCTACCAGCTATCTACTTTATAATGCAGATTCTAACAAGCGCTAGTGATTAGGCACTACTTTAGATAGTACAATTATCCAATATCATGGTAGGAATATCTTACATGGGCAACAGTAAAAAATACTAGCTTGTTGTATACCACGGTTGTAACTTTTGCCGGGGATCATCTTACATAGTCCAGTATCTCGTAACATTTATCTTCAAGCAGGCGTCCAGAAAAGCAAGGGTGGAAATTGAGATTTCAGAAGACTCAAAGTTTGCGTGTTTCGACTTCAGTTGGTATGTCTCTGTTTGCTACCAAAATTTTGCCTTCAAAATTGATGCTCCCTCCAAATTAGTACCATGTCTTGCTCCTAACCAAATGTTCTCCACTCCCTTTTTTAGTACACCATTCACCTTGCATGATGATGTCTCAATCCTTGATGGGATCAGGCGTAACAGCATAAGGAGAGCTGGCTTTGCTACTCTTCATTAGATGCTCAAGAAACATGATCAGTCAATTGAAAGTGACAAAACTGGCACAACCAGTTTCTTTTGCAAAGCTATGTAGTATGTATAGCTATATATATAGTATGAAAACTTGCCCTAGTCTTTAGGGCAGCCTCTCGCACTTATGAAGATTTAACCTGCAAATTTTGCCTCTTTTTTGTCTCGCGGGTTATCAGGTCTGAGTATTCTCCTATATGATGCTATGTATTAACTTGATAATGGCTCCAATTCGAAAGCTTGTTTACAAGCTTTCTTGATCATCATGATGTTTTGGCCTTTTGCACTTGGCAACTATGTATTTTACTACTGCAGTGCTATGTGAGTCTCACTTCGATCATTCAATGAATGCCTCCTGCCTGAGCAACCTTGTGAAACATTATGAGTTTTGAGTCCTTTTCTGGATAGCTTATTTCATTAGCAAAATTTTCGTTTATAATGGAAACATTCTTGTAAATCTATCCATTTTCCCTCCCATTTAACTGGAACGCAAGCAACCGGCAGAAAAATAGCCGCTGACATATTCAGAGTTCAGAACATATAGTTAAAGAAATGTTTGATATCTATTCATTGTGTTAGTCTGGATGATGATAGACTCGTAAGAATCATATCAGCACTGCTCTTATGGCAATTTCTTGAACGAGAAACTCCTGTCGGTTGATGTCAATGTTAAAATTTCCTGGTAGGAGCCAGCCAGTGTCTTGAGAGCACCGGGTTCTTGAGAGCAGTGGAGAGAACAAGTTGGGGTATTCGAGGTGTTAGGGGGGCGGTTGGCGCCGGAATTCTCCCACTATTTGTGCGTGAGGTTTAGGCTTTTGAGGAAGGTGTTTCGCGACAGCAGGTGAGATCATTCTGACTGATCTGCTGGAGTGGTAAGCCACGCTGAGATCCTCGGCGTCAGGCTGGTGGCGCTGCAGGTGACCCCTACCAGGGGCAGAAGTTCACGTTGCTCAGCGTGCCCAGGTGATCCGAAAGCGCGGCCTTAAAGGCGAGCAACGCCTTCTGGTCGGTTCGAATCGCCAGAGATGATAGCATCGGCAGGCAGTATTCAACGATGCAGCAGCATAAAGATACTCGTATCCTTGGGTGTTTTAGTTGATTTGTTCAATTAAAAGGAAGGCCTACATATATACAGATATGCAAGAAAAACATGGCAAATGGTTCAGCGCAGTGATGCCCAAAAACCTGCACGCACCTTCCCCTCTCTTTTTCCCTTCTTTTGTCCAGCCTCATACTTTTTTCCATTGCACAACAAAAGTTAACCATTTGAACAATGGGAGGGTGACAATAGAGAGAACATTTATACTGAACATATTACCTCTAGCTGAAGAAATCTGGATACACCATAGGACATATATATTTCAAATTTCCAGTCTGAAGTTTTACAACAGTGATGTGAAGAACAGAAATCAGGGAGAAGAAATGGGCCAACTCTACGTCAAGGCTTCTATTACAAAGACCACTTGCAATGGAGAGAATTTGGCAAGCTATCGACTTTTTAAACAACATATGATGTCCAAAACTGATGAGGTTTGATGAAAACAAAGCTGCCACAAATTCATGATGATTTCTCAAGAAACTAGGCGGCAGCAGCAGGCTCAGCATTTGGAACGTACCAACCACGGAGTATTTCAATAGCCTTCTTCCTCCTTGCAAGCCTGGACTTGCGATGGTTCCCAGTGTTCCTGTGCATGGCGCCGACCTTCACTGTCTTGTCGATAGCTTTGTATGCCTCAGAGATCATTTTCTCTATTTCAATGATTTCTTCAGGTTGGGCATCAGCTTTCTTCCTAAGCTTCTCGAGTGCTCTGAAGACCTAACGAATTCAAAAAAAACAGCTTAATATGCTTTTTTTAGGAGAACAGCAGCATATGCAATTTCATCCAAAAGGGTTGATGTTTATATATTGCTGCATCAATAAGGTGATTTTTTTGAACAAACGAACCTTTCTTATACACAGTATTTTTCATGCCATATAATTCATTACAATAACACAAAACAACTATAGTTCACGTGATAGATAACTATGAAAATAAATGCAATCAACTAGTTCTCTCCTTTTTCTTCGGTTGATTTTTCTATGGGGGCAACGATGCACACGCTATTTACCAATGTGATGGAATGATAACCGTATTTCTTGTCTGCGTCTGTAGTGTTTAAATAATCACCTGCCATTTACCGTCAAATATAATCCATTTGCAACTAAACATTACATCAAATCCATGTACGTTTATCAGACAGCTTTATCGTCAAGAAACTTTGCAAAGACTCCATGCACTTCTCAATGCCCCTCAATCCATAGACATCGAAACATCATATATATCCAGGCTAAGAAAAGCAACCAGACAAAGTATAAAGTGATTCCCATTTACTTAAAAAAACTAATCAAGCTCAATTCAGAAGCTGCTTCTTTTTTCGATAACAAAATTCAGAAATTGCTTCACATATTTATCTCAACACAAAGCTAATTCGATAAGATTTTCGAATGTCTCGGCACAGATCTTCCAAAAACTTATTGACCGCACAATTTTTTAATGCTCAGCGCCACTTATGTATTTCTCTCTCGCAATGCGGTGGAATTACTGGCGAAATAATAAGCAAGGAGAGCGGAATGCACAGCACCGGCCGCCATGAGGAGTTATCTCTATACCTTCTTCATCCTGGTGCGCATCTCGGCCTTGCGCGCATGGTTTCGGATGCGGTGCCTGTCGTTCTGGCGCTCCCTCTTCTTAACCGAGTCCGGCCGCCGCCCCGTCGTGGCCTCGCACACCACCTCCAGCCCCCGCTTCCTCCACCTCCCCGCCGACGATGTCGACGCCCAATTCCCAAATCCACCTAAAAACACTCACAACACGAGCATCGATGAATAAGCACAGGCATTCTCAAGGAAGGGAAACCTGATGTGCCAGAGAGCCGTACCGAGGGGGGAGGCGAACGGGAGGGAGGCCGAGAGGCAGGCACGGGGGGAGAGGGAGCGGATGGGGAGGGAGGAGGGGGGTCGTGTGGGAGAAGGGAGGGAGGCGGAGAGGGAGGACAGGGAGAAGAGCGGGGAGGTGGCGGTGGTGGCCATGGCTGTGGGGTGGGAGGAGGCGCTCGAGCTGCTGCTCGTGCCCGAGCAGGTGGTGTTATCTTATCCGGCCGGATGAGAAGGGTGCTTCGGCCTTCGGGTGGCGAAAATCCTGTTTAGAGCGTGCGCCCTTGCTCACGCGTGGCCCACGACAGGGTTCACAAATGCCTTGGTTACGCTCGAAAATCACGGTAACTGAGTTTACTGTTTCGTACCGATAATAAAAACCGTTTGATAATTAAATTTAAATTTAAAATTTTTTAAAAATAAAAAATCCTAGAAAACTAGAGATAATTTTAAAATTTCTGTGATTTTTTTCAAAAATAATGTCGTTTGTATCATATTCTATAGGGAGGAAGTTTAAAAAAAAGAAAAAAGTTGAAATGCGCAGCTCATTTATTAATTTATGTTAAGAAAAAACTTAACATGTAAACACATATTTTTTAGACGTATCTTAAGAGGATCTTTAAAATTGGTTTCACTTCATTTAGAGTTTTATTAATTTCTCCATGATTAAAACAAAGTTCATATAAATATGTTAAGAAATATCATTATAATTAACTTTTTCGGATAAGATTCTCCATGATTTTTTGAATAAGATTCGATCAAAACTTTAAAACTTTTTCGGATAAGATTCTCCATGATTTTTTTATAAGATTCGGTCAAAACTTGAAAACAAAGTTCACAAGCATAAAGTTCTCCATGATTTTTTGATAAGATTTGGTCAAAATTTTAAAACTTTGACTATCAATAACTTTTAAATTATTTAGGGTGAAAACATAAAAAATAATATATATGTATATTTTTCTTGAAAAATATTTCCATAATATCATAAATTTACTAGATTTTATAAATATTTTTGTCGAATATCTAACTATAGGGTATATGCGCATAAAGAGTATATTATATATGGATAGAGTATACCATATACTTGATAGACAACTCTGAATATTACAGATCCAAATCTGCGGGACCTGATATAATCGGGGATCACGAATATATGTACTAGGAAGGTCTCAATCGGGTTAATCGACTCGAGTACGACTAATATCCAAGCTGGATTCGATTGACTGATCAACAAGATGAATGACTCACTATCGACTATAACAGGGACTAAGGTGGTGCCAGGATCCCTTTATAAGGCGAGAACCAGACCCTCGAAAGGACGACTCGCAACTCAGAACAAATCCACGCCTACACAACTCGACATAAGCATCATGACCTTAGTTTTGGAGATACTAGGTAGATTAGTTTAGATTCGATCTACTCTATTGTAGATGTAGCCATCTTATTTGTACTCAAGACAATCTATATACAACATCATCCACACAAAACGTAGGGTATTACTCAACTTTGGGGCCCCGAACCTGTATACATTGCGTGTCTTGCTTCCTGTTCAATCCTTGATCTCGAGGTACCCTAGTTCAATTATGGATACATTGTCAGAAACTAATCTTTAATAATTTTAGTAGAAAATAGTGGTAAATGTCCACATTAGAGACTATATCATGTCTAAAATATAAGTATTTTTTTACAGGAGAGAGTATCAACTCTGTTTCGATATTTTTATGATCGTGCACATGTATAAATAGGAAATAATCGGACTGCGTAGGGCTCAATTTGTTTATCGGTCAATAGTAGAATGACCTTTATATTGAGTTGAGTTTATTGGTGTGACTATGGGCTAGTGGAAGTTTTCTTGATGGTTTCATTCGTAGATAAGGTAGGTTAAAGGTAAGTCAATTATATTTTGATCAGACTGACTACCTTTATTATATATTTTTTCTGACTTGTATAGCTAGTGCAAAGTTGACGGAAAGGATTTTCTTAACTGTCGCAAATAGTGAAGATCTACCACATCTAAGAGTTCAGAAGTATGTGGACCCCTACTTGCCCTCGAATGAGTTGAGGAACCTCTTCTGCTCCTCCTTAGAGGTGGTAGATCAGAGAGAGTGGCCGAGGTTTAGACCTTGCTGGAGTTGCTGACCGTGCTTTCTTTACCACCAGAGGCTCAGGGGCTCCATCGCCGAAGACCTCATCAGTGACATGGTCGATGATCTCGTCAAGATCACCACCATCTTCATCTCCTCCTTGTGTAGCTCGCGTCGCTGACCCTTGCGCTGTTCACTCCACATTGTCAGCATCGAGGAGGCACCGGAGTTGACGAGTGAAGGGTCGACGACCTTTGACGGACTTTTTATTCCCTCTCATCCTATGCCTCTCACTCGATTCCTGCTCATCGGAGGAAACAATGATGACTCCCGACGGAACAATGGCAAGAGGCTTTAGGATGAGAGATCCCACCTTTTTATCGTCACATCGAATTTATTTTGGGCACTTCTCACAAATTTCTTGAATATGACATGTGTTTCATTCTTATCATGCAAAAAGAATACCCAAGTGAAACGAGAATAATCATCAACAATAATCAAACCATATTTGTTATCACCATTGCTTATGTAGGCGATTGATCCAAATAAATCCATGTGAAGAAGCTCCAACGGCCTTGTAGTTGTCATCACATTCTTGGCGAGATGAGGAGTTTCAATTTGCTTGCCTGCTTGACATGCACTATAAACATTTGTTAGTCAAGTTCCTAGGATGTCCCCGCTTGCTTGCTCGTCATCACATTCTATCTTTCTCAAACAAAACATTTGTTAGTCTTAGGATGTGCTCTTCCTTTAGAAGTATAGACAAGTTTCTCTTGCCAACATGGGCTAGTCGGCAGTGTCATAGCCAACTCATGCTAGACTTAGCAATCAAACAAGTCTTATGCCTCACTTCATCTGTTGAAAAGTCAACAACATAAAGCTTACCCTTCAAATGAACGGTAAAATCTATTGAGTAGTCTTCCCTTCTAGAGATGGTCACACCCTCATTTATAAAAAGATAATTGTAGCCCATTTCACAAAGTTGTGATATAGACAATAAATTGTAACTAAGAGATTTGACTAACAACACATTTGAGATAGAATGATCATTAGAGATAGCAATTTTACCTAAACCAATTACCTCTCTTTTCCCATCATCACAAAAAATGATATTTTCATGAGATCCTCCATTTTCTTCAAATGATGAGAACATTCACTTCTCTCTGGTCATATGATTTGTGCATCCGCTATCAAACACCCAACTTGATCCACTAGAGGAGTATGCCTACAAAATAAGTTAAGCTTTTGTTTTAAGTACTCAAATTTGTTTGGGTCCTTTCATATTGGTCACAAGAACTTTTGGCATCCACATATTTCTTTTGACAACTCGATCCTTTGTGCAGGCACAAATATATAGAGCAACCACTTTATTATGGTGGTTTCTTTTCAAAACATAAGATACATAAAAAAGTAGATAGAGGTGCATGACCCTTGGGTTGTTTGACTTGTGTGGTGAGATCACTTTGCTTGCCTCCCTTGATGAACTTAAGGTACTTCTTGCCATTTATCACCACATGCTCACTTGGCTTGCTTGTATGCATATCAAACCCAAGACATCTCTTTTGCTTGTTATCCTTAGTCTCAATGGTCTTGTATAGTACATCCTTTAATTTGTATGTCTTGATACACCCATAATTAACCAAGGCATTTAGCCTCTCATTCTCCTTTTTTAATGCTTGCAAGGATTGAATATTGATAGCTCAAATATTTATATCAACATTGTAACAACGAGAGCGACCTTGACTAGTGGAAGCATTAGAGAGTAAGGTTGCATCATTAGAGGAAGAAGAGCTACTCCTAAGAGCATCAATTTGCACTTCAAAATTTTTATGAGTTTCATCTAAACATTTGAATTTTTCTTGACGTGTAGGATTGCTACCCTCTAGACTAGTAATTGAGACATTGGCCAAATTAAGATCTTTGGTCAATTTCTCAACTTTCTCCTTCTCTTTAGCAAGGAGCTCCTCGGGTTTAAGGTTTCTCTCCTTTTCAACGATGAGCAAGTCCTCTTGCTTCTCAAGAATATCCTTTTGACTCTCTATTATTTCTGTTAGCTCCTTTATTTTAAACATGACATTTTTACTTAAACCTTTAATCAAAGATTCACAATCATTATCATTTTCACTATCTAGGAGCTTGTGTTGTGATTTTACCTTACACCCTTTTTCCATGAGACACTTGGGACTTGGGAGTGTTGTCTTCGTCGCTCATGTCACCAAAAAGTGACATTATCGGTGTAGAGGAGTAGATGGCGATGGTGGCGATCCCTTCATCATCAGAGTCAGAATCGGAGTCAGAGTTGGAGTTAGAGTCTCACTCCTCGTCAATGTGTGCTTGACCTGAATATTTTTTCTTATAGGTCTTGTACTTATCCTTATTAAAGGACTTGCTCTTCTTTTATTCTTTATCCTTGCTCTTCTTCTTGTTGGGACATTCGACGATGAAGTGGCCAACTTCGTCATACTCATAGCAAACTCTCTTGAATGTTCTTCTTTTGGGCATGTCTCTCTTGTGCCTACTATAGTCACCCTTCTTTATGAATTTCTTGAATTTCCTTACAAAGAAAGCAATCTCTTCATCATCAGAGCTCTCACCTTCACTTGAGCTCAATTATTCAACTTGCTTGCTCTTGCTTGCTTTGAATGCTACTTCTTTGTTCTTAAAGGTTGAGCTTTGCTTTACTAGGTTCTTGACTTCATTGGCTTCCTCCTCCATGAGTTCATGAGTAAGAATTCTATTGAGCACATCACTTGATGTGAGCCTCTTATAGTCTCTTCTTTCTAGGATGAGAGTGACCAAGGTGGGTTTTTTTTATGCAAAAGCTCTTAGCAATCTTCGCACTATCTTGTGATCATCTAGCTCTTCACCTCCAAGTCTTCTAATCTTGTTCACTAGCACCATCATGCGGTCATACATTGCTTGTGGGTTTCATCATCTTTCATAATAAATCTTCCTAATTTGCCTTCAAGCAATTCTATCTTGGACTCTCTCACACTCGTGGTGCATTCATGTTCGTGGTGCATTCATGTGCGATTTGGAGTGTATCTGTTGGAGGGTGAACTCCTCAAGCGGGGATCCGGAGGGACCCCCTTTGAGATTCGGCTGGGGTGATGTTTCTGAATCTGCTTTGCATGTGAAATAAATGGGTGTAAAATGAGATGCAGGTGGAATGGAAGGATCGGATGCAGGAAGTAGTAAATGCTCCGAGGATTTTTAGACAGGTTCGGGCCGTACTGAGCGTAACACCCTACTCCTGTGTGTATGCTATAAATGCTCTGAGAATGTCTCTCTGAGTGTTTGCTAGGTTATAAGAATATTTTTCTAGTCTAGAGCTTCGTGCTCCTTGTTCTTCGGTGCTCGTCCTCAGCTTGTATTCAACTTGTCGCCGGTTGTCGAGAGTTCGATCCGGTCTTGACTGGTTCGTCTTGCACTTAGCTCGTCTTCCTCTTCTCTTCTCCGGGGAGCCTGCCCCGCCTATATACTCGCCGGGGTGGTAGCGTGCCCAGAAAGGGTGGTGCGAGTTCCAAGGTGCCATAAATGGAAAGCAACCATCATGGGCTGCTACGCGAGGTGGCTGGGAGAGTTGAAAACGCACTCCCGTCCAGTCTTGTTCGTCATCATGCCGTTTTTCAATGGGCACCGTGGGGAGGGCCCACCGGGCAGCCATAGAGCAGCCCAGCGTGCCGGCCCGGTCAGAGCAAACCTGACACAGCAGGGCAGCAGGCGGGGCGCGCTGGATGTCGCGCGATGGGACCTGTGCATTAAATGTCCACACGCCTCCCTGTCAGGCCGTGACAGGGACTGACAGCAAGCGTGGGGGGAGCAGTTAGAAGTGACAGGCCACGCACCCTCTTAAATGCAGCATCGGGCCTCTCACTAGCTGACACCTCACCGCTAGGCCTCTGTGGGGGCCACTAGCGAAGGACTTTCTCAGGCCCTCGGGGAACCAAGTGCTCGGGGGCCACTGTTCACAGCCTCGAGCACTCTCTCTCGTATATGCCCTTTCTTGGTCCTCGGGGAACCGAGTGCTTGGGGGCCACTGCTCACGGCCCCGAGCACTCTCTCCCGGAACTGGCTGTTCGGGTCCTCGGAGAACCGAGTGCTCGGGGGCCACTGTTCACGGTCCCGAGCACTCTCTCCCAGAACTGACTTCCCTTGGGTCCTCGGGGGACTCGGGTGCTCGGGAACCACTGTTCGCAGCCCCGAGCACCCTCTTCCCGGTACTTGGCTTTTCTTGTCGTCGGGGGACTTGAGTGCTCGGAGGCCACTGTTCGTAGCCCCGAGCACTCTCTTCCCGGTACTTGGTCTTCTCGGGTCATCGGGAAACTCGGGTACTCGGGGACCACTGTTCATAGCCCCGAGTACCCTCTCCCGGAACTTGATCTTCTCGTACCTCGAGGAGATAACCCCCGCTGGAGGGCGCAACGTGGCACTCTGCTGTTCTGACCTTGGGACTCGGGGACCCCTGGTTCCTGTGTCACCGACAATATCCCATATCACTTTGGCTTCCTCAAGCCTATCCACCTTGTTAAACTCTTTAAGGCTCAAGGCACCAAGCATTGCGGTGAAGATTTTGTTCTTGCTCGGAAGTAAGCTCTTTATCCTCATCTAATAGCTCAAAACCTGTGCACATAATCTTCCAAATACTTGGATGAAAAGATATCAGATGCAATTTCATTTTGTGCCTCCAAGCGGCATAGTGTGTGCCATCAAAATATGGAGTACGCCTAGATGTCACAGATATATAAGAATTATATGCATTTAATTTATCATAATTGAATTCAATTGCAACTCCCTTACTTTTACTGTTACATGAAGTTGAAAGATCATACTTTGGACTCTTTGGGCTTTTTAGACTTTTCTTTGGATGCTGACATCCTCAATTTCTCCAAGTAGTGAAGCCTTGTATGAGATAAGGCTATGATACCAATTGAATGTACGTGATGTTGCCTAGATAGGGGGGGGGGTGAATAGGCGTTTCTTAAAAATTAAAACTTCACATCGGATTACAGACCCAGATACTTTGGGTCAATCCAGAGACTTCGGGGTTCGAAGGTTCCGAGCTTAACCTGGATAGTCCGAATTGAAGAGGAAATCAAAAAATAAGATCACGAAGATCGAGCTTGGACTTACTCAAAGCTTCCTCTTCCCTTGCGGAGGCGAGGATGACCTTCACAAACTTCCCGGGGCACTCCAAAAGCTTGGGTGCTCTTCGAGTGACGCCTAGCCATTTAGGAGCTCCAAACTCCAAGAGTAGCGAACGTGAATCGACGGCTTGATGACAAACTCAAGTGCTCAAAAGACGGATTTATGCTCACTAGTACTCAATCTCACTTTTCCAACCTAGCTCTCAAACCCTTGCAAGATTTGATGCACTAGAGGAGTTAGGAAGGCTATTGAATGGCTATGAATGTGTTTGTCTCGAGTTGGTTCAGCAACAACGACACTTAAAGGGAGGTGGAGAGGGGGTATTTATGCCATTCCCTTAAAAAACTAGTCGTTACAATATTTTTTTACTAACCCGAAGTATCCAGGGTTAACTTAGAGACTCCGGGTTGGCACTTTAACGTGTAACCAAAAGCCTTGTCTGGAACCCAACTCGGAGGGTCCGGATGACTAACAGATTCCGGAGTATCCGGGTCAACCTGGAGACTCTAGGTAAAACACAAAAGCCCTGACCGAACACCCCTTGCCGGAGCTGTACTCGGAGACCCCGGCTGACACACCAGAATCCAGAGTATCTAGGTCAGCCCGGAGACTCTGGGTACAGACTAAGACTTAGAACTTCCTGATGTTCGTGAGGTGATTTGTGTTTATCTTCTTTGGTCTAAATTGGTACTTTGAGCACTGAGACATCTTCAAGTCTATCTATACGTATCCCTCTTGATAGTACGTCATACCTATACTCAAATTCAAAAATAAAATTAATTTAAATCTATTGATTGATCACATACCGCTTTTCTTTTCTTTTTGAGAGACGCCAACGTCATTTAACTTCTTTTTTGGGACTAAAATTGTTCATAACTTTAATAAACTCATTAGTCCCTTAATCGTTTGTCATCAATTATCCAAAACCCAAATAGGGGCCTAGATGTACTTTCAAGCATATGGTGTTTGATATGAGTTTTGTGTCACATTAGTTATAATAGCATAAGATGGAACATGATTAGGTGCAATACTACCCATGTAATTTTAGCCATCATGAGGAATTGAAGCACTAGGTAATGTATTAACAACAACAATAATAATTGGAGTGCTAACATTACTAGTAAAAGGATTTTTTGAATTTTATTCCTCATGAATTTGTAAAACTAAAGGCCAAATCTTTTCAGCCTATGTATCATCAACCATCTTTTGAACACTATTAGCCATAGTTGCACCAATAGATTGATCAATCATACTAGCAACTTTTTCATACGATAGAGAGGGTTGAACACTTACATTGGTTGGTACCTTATGGGTTTGGTCGGTGGGCGGTGGAGAATCTTCTTTCTTGAACACACATTTTCGAGTCTTCATATAACGCGAGAGCAACTGTTGCCGATGCTGTTCCAAGTCGGCTTCGATTGCCAAACACGCTTCTTCCAACAACTCGTCATAGAATGCCATGATGATGTTGTCTTTATCGATTTCCGAAGTAGACATGCCTTGGGTTTTAGAATTCGGCCAAGAGATAGCTGACAAACTTCATCCCTAGTAGAGTCGCTGTCGGAGGATGAACTCCTCAAGCGGGGATCTTGGGGGACCCCCTTTGAGATTCGGCTGGGGGGCTAATTCTGGATCTACCTCGTACGTAGATTTAATGCGAATATGTGAGATGTAGGCGGGACGGATGATCGTCTACTAGTGGGAGTAAATGCTCGAGGGATTTTAGACAGGTTTGGGCCGCATGGAGCGTAATACCCTACTCACCGGGTAGCCGTCAGCCTTCCGACCGACTGGTCCAGGAAAGGGTAGATGCCCTAAGCTCAGGGCGCCCGGGAACATGGGTTCCCTTGTGCAGAGCGCCTAAGCCCCCAGGACTTTTTTTTAGCACCCGAGCACTGGAAACCCGGAAATGGAACCAGGGCCTAGGCGGTCCCGATCACTCATGCCCGAGCGGTAGGATTACCCGAGGACCCTAGAGACTCGAGCAACGCCCTGGGCACTGAGGCCCTTGCGGTCGAGCTGCTTGATTCTCGAGCATTGATCTGTAAGTTTGGAAAATAGGCAAAAAGTTCTTTACTTGGTGCGCTCTGTTAGTGCGGTACTCATTATAGAATGCTCTCGTTTTTGACCCGAGACCTCTCGGATGCCCAGACCGGCGAAGTGTACAGACAAAGGCATGACCGAGAGGTCCAATGGTTCGGTGGTGCCCGGGATAGGACTGACCAGATCGAGCACCGACAGCCCGCCCCTGGGGTCTAGGCGGTCCCGTCCACTCATATTCGAGCGGTAGGATTACCCGAGAACCCCAGAGGCTCGGTAGTGCTCGGGGTACTGCCATGCAGCCGGGCACCACAACCTACCACAACAGACTTAAGTCAGCAGTCGCTGCTTGCACGCATACCGACCGGGATTCGTTTTTATCAGTGGGAAAAATGAGAGAGCGTGTTTTTCTCGCATCTCACCAAACAGATTAAACATATGGATTCCAGAGGAAAAACTGAGTAATATGAGCGTATATTGATAATTTGTACAGAAGTGCTAACTTACATGGTTGGTGGCAGCCCTCGGCCAACTTGGGCAGGGGGAGGCCTCTGTCCTGGTTGGCTTGAGCACAAACGAGCTCACCTAGGGATAAAACTTACGCAGATACTCGATGTTCCACGCGTTTGGGAGAGGCCGCCCGTCCTCTGTGCCCGTCCTCTGTGGCCAGCCGAAACGAGACTTGCCACGGGGCGCCGGTCACGATGAAGGGGCCTTCCCTTATAGGGGAGAGTTTATTCTTTCCTTCGTGCGTCTGGGCGCGTCGGAGAACTAGATCCCCAACCTTGAGTGACCGGGTCTGGATGTGGCGCTGGTGGTAGTGCCGCAAGCTCTGCTAATATCTGGCGGCTCGGATGGCGGCTCGTCGCCGACACTCCTCCAGGTGATCGACGTCGTCGCGTCTTCGTTGTTCCTGTTCACCTTCTGAATAAGCATTCACCCGAGGGGAGCCGAGCGTGAGCTCGGAGGAGAGGACCGCCTCGGCGCCGTAGACGAGGAAGAATGGTGTCTCCCCGGTGGCCCGGCTTGGCGTGGTCTGGTTGGCTCATAACACGGCAAGCAGCTCGTCGATTCACCCTTTCCCATGCTTTGCCAACACGTCATAGGTCCGGGTTTTGAGCCCCTTAAGTATCTCGGCATTGGCGCACTCGACTTGCGTGTTGCTCCGAGGATGAGCGACAGAGGCGAAGCAAAGCTTGATCCTGAGGTCCTCACAGTATTCCCCGAACATGGCACTTGTGAACTGGGTGCCATTATCGGTGATGATCCTGTTCGGGACGCCGAAGCGACTTGTGATACCGCGGATGAATTGGATTGCCGTGTTCTTGGTAACCTTGACAACTGGGACCGCCTCCGGCCACTTGGTGAACTTGTCGATGACGACGTAGAGGTACTCATAGCCCCCGATTGCTCAGGGGAATGGACCCAAAATGTCCAGCTCCCAGACCGCGAAGGGCCAAGACAGGGGGATGGTATGAAGAGCCTGAGCTGGCTGGTGAATCTGCTTTGAATGGAACTGGCGTACCCTGCAGCGTCGAACCAACTCGGAAGCGTCCTGGAGAGTTGTAGGCCAGTAGAAGCCTTGCCGAAAGGCCTTCCCGAGCAGCGTGCGGAACGATGCATGGCCACCGCACTCGCCCTCATGGATCTCAGTGAGGAGCTCACTGCATTCTGCTCGGGTAATGCATTTCAGGAGGACACCGTCCGTGCCACACCGGTAGAGATCCCCATCTACTTTGGCATAGCGTTTGGACTGCCATGCAATCCTCTCCGCAGAGGCATCATCCCCGGGAAGGATGTTTTCTTTCAAGTACCCTCAGATCTCATCGATCCACGAGGCATCTTGAGAACTACCGGCAAGCACAGCGCACTCACCGGGCGGCGGCACCCTGATGGGACCTCCCACTGAGGGTGCTGCCTGGGTTCCCCCAACTAGGCTCGAGGGTTCCCCTTCACCCTGGTCGGCAGGCAGGACGGATGGCCGTGTGAGCCTTTCTTCAAAGGTTCCAGCCGGGACGAGCACCCGGGCGGAGGCCAGGCGGGAGAGGTCATCGGCCAGAGTGTTGTCGCAGTGAGGTATGTGCCGCAGCTCCAGGCTGTCAAAGTGCTGCTCCAGCCTCCTGACTTCCGCCACGTACGCCGCCATCTGTGGGTCTGCACACTGGTATTCCTTGGATACTTGGTTGACCACCAGTTGGAAGTCTCTCTTAACAAGCAGCCACCGAATCCCGAGGCCCACCGCTGCCCGGAGGCCAGCGATGAGGTCCTCATATTCCACCATATTGTTGGTTACTCGGAAATACAACTGCGCGACATACTGGAGTACTTCACCCGTTGGGGAGGTGAGCACCACTCCAGCCCCCGCTCCTTTCAGCGTGAGGGAGCCGTCAAAGTGCATGACCCAGTACCCGGGCCCATCTTGCCCGGGGTACGCGGACAACTCTTCATTGTCGATCTCGGGGACCGGCGCCCACTCTGCCACGAAGTCGGACAGAGCCTGTCTTTTGATTGCTTGGCGGTTGACGAAGTACAGATTGAATTTTGCAAGCTTGACCGCCCACTTAACGATGCGCCCAGTGCCTTCTCGGTTCCGGAGGATTGGCCCCAGTGGGTATGTGCTTACCACCAAGACCTTGTGCGCCTGAAAGTAGTGGCGTAGCTTCCTGGAAGCGATGAGCACTGCATAAAGCATCTTCTGGGCTTGAGGGTATCTTGTCTTGGCGTCTCGGAGGACTTCACTGACGAAGTACACCAGTCGCTGTATCCGGCGGACTCGGACAGTGGCCTCGCTCGAGGACTTATCACAGCCCCTGAGCTCGGCGCAGTGGTCGGGGCCGGCCGAGGTCTCGGGCTCGATTCTCTGGTCGGGAGGAGCCGATGTCTCAGGCTCGACTCCCTGGTTGGGAGGAACCCCGAGACCTGTAGGCTGCTCGGGGGCGGCCGGGAGCTTGAACCCAGCATCTTGCCCCGAGCACTCATCACGCTCCACCACCAGCACCATGCTCACGACTTGAGGAGTGACCGAGACGTAGAGCAGTAAAGGCTCACCCTCGGAGGGGGCCACCAGTACGGGTGGTGAGGTGAGATACTTCTTCAAGTCCTGGAAGGCTTGCTCGGCCTCCGGTGTCCAGTCGAAATGACCGATCTTCTTCAGCAGTTTGAAGAGTGGGAGCCTCCGCTCCCTGAGCTTGGAGATGAAGCGCCCCAGGGCCGCCATGCACCCAGTGAGGCACTGGACCTCTTTTAGCCGGGCTGGGGGCTGGGGGACGCATCTGTTCGATGGCACAGATCTTCTCCGGATTGGCCTCGATTCCTCGGCTGGAAACTAAGAAACCGAGGAGCTTGCCTACGGGTACCCCGAAGACGCACTTCTCGGGGTTGAGCTTCAGGCGGGTGGTGCGGAGACTATTGAAAGTCTCGGCCAAATCTTCCAGCAGGGTGGCCCGATCTCGGGACTTGACCACGAGGTCGTCGACATAAGCTTCGACGTTGCGGCCAACCTGTGTATTAAGGGTAATGCGCACGGCCCGCTGGAATGAAGATCCAGCGTTGCGCAAACTAAAAGGCATTGACACATAGCAATAGGTCCCCACCGGGAAAATAAAAGATATTTTTTCTTCGTCCTGTTTGGCCATACGGATTTGGTGATAACCCGAGTTTGCATCTAGAAAACATAAAAGATCGCACCCCGCAGTAGAATCGACTATGTGGTCTATGCGGGGTAAAGGAAAAGGATCTTTTGGACAAGCCTTGTTTAGGTCGGTGTAGTCGACGCACATCCGCAGCTTACCGTTGGCCTTCGGGACGACGACTGGGTTGGCCAGCCACTCCGAGTGGAGAACCTATCGGATGAATCCGGCGTTGAGGAGCTTACTGACTTGCTCCCGGATGAACTCCTGGCGCTCAGGCACCTGCCGCCGGATCTTCTACCTCACCGGTCGTGCGTCTGGTCGCACAGCAAGGTGGTGCTCGATCACTTCCCTAGGTATCCCGGGCATATCTGACGGCTGACATGCAAACACTTCAACGTTAGCCCAGAGAAAGGCGACTAGCGCGCTTTCCTATTTGTCGCCCAGGTCACTACCGATTCGGATGACCTGGGACGAGTCTTCACCCACCACGACCTCCTTCGTGGGGATGGAGGCGTCGGCAGCGAGTTGGGGTTTGGATGAAGAGGGTCCCGGGCCCCCTGGGTGTCCTTCGACCTCGGCCCGAGCAGAGAGCAACGCCGAGTATAGCTGCTCAGCGCAGGAGACGGCTCTGCCGGTCTCGGCGGGCATGGAGATGGGGTCGGCAGGGCCCAGTATCTTGACCGTGAGGTAGGCGTAGTGCATCACCACCATGAACGGGGCGAGCGCCGGGCGCCCGAGGATTGTGTTGTAGGGGAGAGGGACTTCCGCGACATCGAAGATGACGTTCTCCGTCCGGAAATTGTCCCGGCTCCCGAAGGTAACGGGCAGCTCGACCTGCCCGAGGGGTAATATGTGCCCTGGTGTCACCCCATAAAAGGGGAGGGACGGCTTTAGGTGCCTCGGAGGCACATGCAGCTTCTTGAATGCCTCCTGGGATAGGAGGTTCAGGCCTGCGCCCCCATCGATCAGCACTCGGCTGACCTTCACATTGCAGATGGTGGGGGACACTACCATAGGTAGTCGCCATACCCCTGCAGTACTCGCGGGGTGGTCCGCCTGACTGATGGTGATCGGGGTCTCCGACCACTTCAGAAGCCTTGCAGCCGCAACGCCTGGGGTCGCTGAGCACACCTCACGCCGCATTGTCTTGACGCATCGACGAGAGGAGGGCGTGTACGCGCCTCCGTCGATGAAAGCGACGGTGTGCTCGGGCTCTTGGAACCCGAGTTCTTGATTTTCGGGGGCGGCTCTGTCGTCGCCACCCCTGCGGCGCTCATCGCGCTCCTTCTAGCGCTGCTCGATGAGGCCCTTGACCGACCGGCACTCAGTGAGGTCATGCCAGTCGGTTTGGTGGATTTCACACCATTTTCCTGGCTCAGGCTTCGCAGGAGGGGGCTTCTTGTCGACAGCCGCCCGGCGTGCCAGCCTACGGGCAGCGCCCTCTGCCGGCATGACAGGAGCATCGTCGCGCTTCTTTATTTTTTTCTTTTCCCACTTGTCGGAATGGGAAGAACCTGCCTTGTCGGCAACGGGTTGCTCAGGGTGCGGGACGTGCCACGTTTGAGCCTCCGCCGCCTTGGCGCACTTATCGGCCAACGTGAAAAGTTCTGCGGTGGTTTCGATCTCGTGCGTACCTAGCTTTTCAAGCATCCGCTCGTCGCGGACACCCTGCCGGAAGGCGACAATGATGGCATGAGGGGTGATCTGCGGAATGGTGTTGCGGACCTGGCTGAAACGCTGTATGAAGTGCCTCAGTGTCTCCCCCTCTTGTTGCTTAACGGCATGGAGGTCCCATTCCAAGCCGGGGCGTGTGAAAGTACCCTGAAAATTAGCCACAAATTGGTGGCACAGATCATCCCAGGAGCTAATAGATCCTGAGGGTAAATTCATAAGCCAAGAGCGGGCAGAGCCCCTCAAGGCTACATGGAAGTAATTGGCCATAATCTTTTCATTTCCACCCGCCGCTTGGACGGCGGTGGTACAGATTTGGAGGAACTCAATGGGGTCGATGGACCCGTCGTACTTCACCGGTAGCTCTGGCCGGAACTTCGTGGGCCAATTGACCCGGCGGAGCTCACTGGTGAATGCGTGGCAGCCCGTGCCATAACCCACGGCACCAGCAGCGCCCTTGGGGGGCGAACACCAACGCGCCGGGGAACCCCGGCGGTCAGGGGCTGGCATAGAGGAAGCCTGGTCCTCTGCCTCGGCCTCGCGCCGGGACTCCCGGTGGCGCTCGAGAGTGACACGCGCATCCTCGACATCCCTCCGCTCATTGAGGTGCAAGCGGAGATCCTGAGCTCCTGTTGTGACCAGGGGGGCGGCGCTCCGCCTGGAGCCCCCTCGGTTGGTTCTGCCGCCACCCGAAGATGGTCCGGCTCTTGTTGCACGGGAACTTTCGGCCAGAACCTGCCGGTGAGCTGTGCCCACCAAGGCGGCCATCTCCTGCAGCCAACGGCCTTCCGGGGTTTCCCCCGCTGCCTGGACAGGCGGGTGCCTGAGGAGTGGTTGCGCTGCAAGCAAAGCACTCCCTGGGCTGGCGTCACCGAAGGTGAGCCTACGCCGTAAAGGCGCCAGGCGCTGTCCGGACGTCGACCTTGTGGCAGGGATGTCTGCCGCTTGTTGAGGGTTGGGTGGCCCGCCTGCGGCGACGGCGGCGGCCCTGCTGGGCCCAGCGCCGTTGTCCCCAAGGGAGGGGTGCCGTACGGGCCTACTGCTGCTGCTGCTGAGGAACAGCAGGAGCCGGGGCCTCCTGGGTCACGTGCTCCACTTCTTCGCTCAAGTTTGAGCCAGTGCGCTGAAGACGATGTCCGCCCGCCATTCTTCCTGCAGAAAACAAGATGGATTCAGGGATGCAACCCCCCTATTTGGCGCGCCAGTTGTCGGAGGATGAACTCCTCAAGCGAGGATCCTGGGGGACCCCCTTTGAGATTCGGTCGGGGGGCTAATTCTGGATCTACCTCATACGTGGATTTAATGCGAATATGTGAGATGTAGGCAGGATGGATGATCGTCTACTAGTGGGAGTAAATGCTCGAGGGATTTTAGACAGGTTCGGGCCGCACGGAGCATAATACCCTACTCCTGTGTGTGTGTGCTATTAATGCTCCAGGAATGCCTTTATCTGGATCTCTGTGTTACAAGGTTTTTTTGTCTAAGTCTAGAGTTTCGGTCTTGCTTCGAGCTTGGTGAATCTCTGCTCAGCTTCTCAGACTTGTGTGCCGTATTCTTCGGCTTGTTATGGTGTGTTAAAACTTGTCCTTCTTCGGAGTGCACCCCCCTTTTATCCTGTTGGGGGAGGCTTAGCATGCCTAGGAAGGAGGGCACGAGTTCCCATGAGCTATAAATAGAAAACAGCCATCATAGACTGCAGCTTGATGTTATAGGGGGTTGAAAAACCGCCTCCGGCCGGTCCCGTCGCCCATTATGCCCAGCTGCAACGGGTGCAGGGGGGCCCACCGGGCAGCCGCCGAACAATCCCGCATGCCCGCTCGGTCAGAGCAGGTCTGACACAGCAGGGGGCAGGCGATAAGCCTCGAGCCCAGCGACGACATCTCCAAGCCGCGCAGGGTGACGTGCGATGGGACCCGTCGCATTAAATGCCCCCACGCCTCCCTGCCAGGCGGTGGTAGGGACTGACGTACTCAGTACGACAAGCGTGGGAGGAGTGGTTGGAAACGACAGGCCACACCCCCTCTTAAATGCAGCATCGGGCCTCTCACCGATTAACACATCACCGCTGAGCCCTTGTGGGGTCCACCGGCAAGGGGCTTCTCAGGTCCTCGGGGAACTCTGGGTGCTCGAGGACTACTGTTTATAGCCCCGAGCGCCCTCTCCCGGATATGTCTCTTCTCGGTCCTCGGGGAACTCCGGGTACTCGGGAACGACTGTTCATGGCCCCGAGCACCCCTCCCGGAACTATGTCTTCTCGGGCTTCGGGGAGATAGTCCCCGAGGGAAGGCGCCACGTGGCATTTTGCTGTCGTGGCCTCGGGACTCGGGGACCCCTGATTCTCATGTCACCGATAGTTGCCAAAAAATGTGTTGATGCGAAAAGTGGTCACACCAAACACCTCGTGTGCAAATCGAACAAAAACTTTCTTGGAAGGGCTGGAAGTTCCGGCCTTCCTGATCGGAAGTTCTGGCCTGTCTACTCAACGAGCAGCATGGTCGCCATGGCACCACACCGTTGAGCCTTCATCATCACCCACGCTCGTGAGGGATCCCATTAGAGTGCAGTTGCCCGACGGCTTGTCCTTGGTCGTGGAGATCAATAACGAGAAGCAAAATAGGTTAGAAAAACGAATTAGGGCAAAAGGATAATAAAAGAGATAAAAGTAAATTGTATTGATTTGATTGGATGATGGTCCTCTTCAATTAGCTGCGGCCCTTCATATTTATAGGGAGGGATGCCCTATTTCTGAGTTGGAATTTATCAAAACTCCCATTCAAATCTGACTCCATCTCTTTCCAAAATCTCGGATCCGAGTTCGATCGGATGTTCCAATTAGGAACATCAGAAGTTCGGATTGTATCGGAACATCCGGGTTTCCAAACATGATGCTCTTGGTTTGGTTTTAAATATTTAATCGGATATTCCGATCCTACGATCGGATGTTCCAATATAGCTGGAAAGATCGGTTTTGCTCAAACATTGGCCTCTCGATTTGGCCAAAAATATTTACTCGGAAGTTTTGATTAAAAAATCGGAAGTTCTGATCGGCCGGAATGTCCGATTTCATCCAGACATAGGGTTCTCGGGTTGGACAAAAATATATAACCGGAAGTTCCGATCCATAAACCGGATGTTCCGATAAAAACTCCGGTGACAACAAATTTCTAAACGCCAGATCATCCATTGTTAAAAAAACCGAAAATTCTGATATTATAATCGGATGTTCCGACCCGTTGAATTCCTCATCTCCAAAATTCTTTACAGTAGATCAATTTTAGTCATCAACCGCCTTTAAACCATAAAAAAATTATGTCAGAATCGCTAAGGACAAGAACATTCATTCTTATTATAGACTTTTATAGACTTGCTACGCCTACGAAGTTCTTTGTGAAGAAAGAAACTTCGGTTACTGTCCTGGATCCTTTCCAAGTGAAAGAAGCCAACTTGAAAACATGCACTTGATTTATTAAGGAATATAAGGAGAAAGCATGCATCCCCTTAAGCAGACACGTCATGAAAAGTGTGCAATTGATCAGAAGATCCCTTGACATCATCTCACGTAGTTCCTATGGTAGGGTTTGCATCTCACATTAGTTTGTTCATGTTATCTTCTAGATCTAGAGCAGAAGCACATAGATTCGAGTTCATATGATGCCATGTAACATTAAAATGCAGAATTTGGCGTTTTCTATGGTTACGAGCGTGGGAGGCGATTGATCTGAGACGCGCCACGACGCCAGATTGAAGAGGCAATGAGATATTGCGAGAACACGAACGGATAAGGTGAAGAGAGACTCCAGAAGTGGATGTTAGACTATCTCCAACTATATTTCTTTCATTTCGTTTTCTTCTCGATTTCCTTCCCCGTTCTCATTCCTTTTATTTTTTCTTATTTCTAACAGCTTCCCTTTCGAAGGGAATTGTGAAGAAAAAGGAGAGAGAATCTCGACCTAGAGGGAATGATCCTGGAAATCTCTTCGCGACGGAAACTGTGAAAAAAAACCGTTAGAGCGCTGAAAGAAATAAAAATTCCGTTGTGAAAGTATTTTAGATCTAAAGGGAAACGTTGAACACGATCTTAGAACCATGAGCCCAATCATCATCAAGTGGTCTCGACTCTCGAGTCGGGTTTTCTCTGGTTCACGCTTCTTAGCAGGACCCATAAGCTTAAGTAGTCACACACTTTGAGAAACTTGAGACGGGATATTTATTCTAGAAAATCATCAACGAGAATCGGGCCGTGTGTTTGTAATTCAGAATTCAAACCTGGAAAAGCTTTTGCAAATCTGTAAGCAGAGAAGGACAAGCACGCAAATATCCAATTCTTGGCCACGCTGTCCACGCGGATATACCATCGTGATCCCATCCTATCCTACCCCATCTGCTCCGAAAGCAACCCGTCTCGACCGCCATGTTGTCTTGCGCGTACACGCGTCTTACGCACATAGACTTAGTTAAGAAAAAACAGGTTGAATATAATTATATTGTAAAAAAGTATTTGATTAATTCTATCTGTTTGATAGGTTAAATTGAGTTTTTTTAGTTAATTGAATATAAGTCTGTTTGAGATAGAGTTGATATTATAATTAATTACCTGTATTAGATGATTTTATGATACTGATAAATAAGACCGGTTATCTTTCACTAATATTTCTCTAATGTGATGCACTAATTTTTAAAATTATCTTTTATCTTAGATTATAAGACGAAAAAGTGAGTTTTTTAATGCCCATTTATTAGTGCTAATAATCATTTATATAAATAAATAGGCATTACAGATAAACTCACTTTTTCACTTAAGGTGAAAAATAATTTTAAAAATTAGTATATCATATTAGAGGAATATTAGTAAAATTTTTCAGATTTTTAAAATTTTTGTGAGGCCTTAAAAATTTCTATAAGTTGCAAAAGTAGTATCTTTTGAGAAATTTTAGTTTGAATTCTATACAAGATTTGTAGGTTAATCTAGTTAAAATGGGTTGCTTATGAATTATAGATCATGTAAAAAATCGACATATATTTTAGTATTTTTTAATTTGAATTGCATAAGTTTTAGTTTGAATTGCAAATTTTTTCTTGCTCTATAACGGCTAACTGCCAGCGGACCCGGATGACATTTGGGAGTTGAATTTTGGTAGTGTGTCGTTTGGGAGTGAGCCATCCCGTAGGATGACAAATAATCAATTGCCCCGCTCCGCTCCGCGCTGACCGCCACATGTCTGTAAACGTGATCGGCTACTAACTGAGCACGATAGCATCGGATTATTTAATCCCACTCCCACCATCGCACAGCGAAACCACTTCCGCTTCCGGTCTCGTCGTTCCAGATCTCCCCGCGTCTCAGCGTACGTCTCCGTCGGCGGAGAGATGCTAGAAGCGGAGGTGCCGCTCATCACCGAGGATGTGGGGGGCGAGGGGCGCGGCTCCGAGCCTGCCGGGGGCCGCTCCGCTGGCGGCGGCGCGCGGAGCGCGAGGCAGTACCACCGGCGGTCGGACGCGCTCGCCTACGGCGACCGGTACCAGAAGGCGGCCGCACTCGTCGACCTCGTCGGTTCCTGCTCCACATCTCTCGCTCTCTCTCTGTTCTGCTTCGTTAGACGAAGGAGCTGCTCTGCTCGCTACATCTCAGAATTGAGGTTCCCGTGAGTTGTCGGTGCGGCTGGCTGTTGGTTGAGGTGGTGGGTTGTCGGAGCGGGCGAGTGGTGTTTGACGAATTGCCTGTTCGAGTTCTGCATGCTTACGTAGTGTAACGCTGAGCTCTGCTGTTAGGAGTTTATGCTCTGTTTAGAGTGGCGAGATGAAGCTGAGGTGCTGCTTCATGCGTTGTTTGTGCGAGTTTCGGGTGGCTTGGAGTGTTGGATCCTCTGGCGTTGCTGATTTTTTTTTTTGTGCATTTGGAGCAACATTTACGTGCCAGTGCTTGTGGAGTTGACTAGTTGAGTGCTGATCCGAGTGGTTTCCATACATTTGAATACTTGATGCTTGTTTGGAAATGTGGTAGTTGCGCTATGTTGTAGGAGTTGTGATATCTGTGATGCTATATTTCACAAGTTCTATCACAATTTAGTGTGAAAAGATGTTAATAATTGATCCAAAATTTAGTTAATGAGAATTTACATTTGACTAGAAGTCTAGAATGGCCATGGCTTTTCATTTCTAAGTTTTGATCGGTAGCAAAAAATAAGGTTATTGGTGGGAGCTGGGCTGTAATTATAGATGTGAAAGCTTAATTGGCAATCTGAAATTGCATTTTCTTTGTCATTTTCTTTCGCATATTTTGAAATCTCATTACAGTTGTCCTGTCAAAAAAAAAAATCTCATTACAATTGATTGACAGGCAGAAGATGGCGTTGGTATCCCTGAAGATATCTTGAATGACACAAGGTTTGAGAGGGCCATGCGGTTTTATTTCGTGTATCTCCGATTGGATTGGCTGTGGTCACTTAACCTGTTTGCTCTGATTCTATTGAATTTTCTCGAGGTTAGTTCCAAAAAACTGTTGTCTCCATTTATTATATTGTATAGGTTCTTAGATCAAGATTGACCTTATGTTACTCTTAACTGAAACTAGGCATCTTAAGTGCACCAAGTTTGTTTTGTCCAAAAAATGACACATCATCGCAACGACGATTACAGCAGTGATATTGAAATATTTCATTGCATTTTCAGAAGCCTCTCTGGTGCCGGAAATATGACCCACATGGTTGTGACCAAAGGGATCTTTACTTTCTTGGGCAGTTGCCATACTTAAGCAAAACAGAATCACTAATATATGAGGTAAGGCTTACTTGACATGAGTATTGCTTCTATGCTCTAGCAAGAACTTAATTACACAAATCTTAAAGCAGTATGGTTAGTAGTGGAGTAGTGGATAGTTTGTGTCAGACCATGTGTATTTACATTCAATTATCTGAAGTACTCACTCCGTATCTTTTTATAGGGCACATTAGGATTTGAAAAGGTCTTTAAAAGCATACTTTGACCATCAATTTCTATTACAATATATTATCAGTTGCTACAAAATCAATATTGTACTAAAAAATCTGTGAAATACAAATTTATTGATACAACTTTGTATACTAAACATGAATATAATTTGACTAATTGTTAGTCAAAACTTACAAAGTTTAACTTTTTTCAAATCCTAATACGCCTTATAAAAAGAAACAGAGAGTACTATTCTAAACTACTCCCTCTATCCCAAAATATAGGGCGTATTAGGATTTGAAAAAGTCTTTGAAAGTATACTTTGACCATTAATTTATTTTGTAATATATTATCGATTTCTACAAAATCAATATCATATTAAAAGATTTATAAAATACAGATCTATTGATACAACCTTTGTTCATTAAAACATGCGTATAATTTGACTAATTGTTGGTTAAAATTTACGAAGTTTGACTTTTTCAAATCCTAATACATCCTATATTTTAGGACAGAGGGAGTACTATTTTACAATTTGTTTCAGTTGGAGCTATCATAAATTGAAACTGCATATGTGAACATGTAGTGATTTATAAGGAGTCTGAAAATAAGAGCTCGAAGTATTGATGTTTACATGCTTTCTCTGAATTTCAGGGGCTTACACTTGTCATTCTTGTATTGGATATCTTCTATCCACTTTCCTATGAAGGTTTAAATCTTTTCTGCAAGAACTCCATGAATAAATTAAAGGTAACACATCTGTCTTTACTTATATCTTCTTGGGTACATTTCAAAAAGAGTACATTTCGCAAAACTACATATATTTTGACAAAATTATCGCAAAACTACAGATTTAAGCAATAGTTTCACAAAACTACAGATTTAGTGCTAATTTTATTTCAAAACTACAGATACTTTGACAAAATTATCGCAAAACTACAGATTTAAACAATGATTTCACAAAACTACAGATTTAGTGCTGATTTTATTGCAAAACTACAGATACTTTGGTAAAATTATCTCAAGACTACAGATTTAAGTAACAATTTTACAAAACTATAGATTTCTGATTTTATCGCAAAACTACAGATTCTAGAGGAGCTGCTTCCAGCCCTATTACCATGACGATCAACCCCCGCTTATAGTCTCACATCAGCTGCCAGCTTATTAAACTGACCGTCTGGGAGCTCATGTGACTGCAAGCGGGGCTCATTCGTCAGGTGAACAGGTCTGCGATAGAACCTATAGTTCTACGATAAAATCGACGCTAAATTTGTAGTTTTGTGAAACTGTTGCTTAAATTTGTAATTTTGCGATTTGCGATAATTTTACCAAAGTATCTTTAGTTTCCTTCTAGACGGTCTGTTTCATGAGCTGGCAGCTGCTGTGAGATTGCAAGAGGGGCCCGTGTCATGGTAACGAGGCTGGGAATAACTCATAGAATCTGTAGTTTTGTGATAAAATCTAAATCTATAGTTATGTGAAATTATTGTTTAAATCTCTAGTTTTACGATAATTTTGCCAAAATATCTGTAGTTTTGCAATAAAATCGACACTAAATTTATAGGTTTGTGAAACTTGCTTAAATATGTAGTTTTGCGATAATTTTATCAAAGTATCTGTAGTTTTATGATAAAATTGGCACTAAATCTGTATTTTTGTGAAACTATTGCTTAAATCTGTAGTTTTGCGATAAGTTTGTCAAAGTATCTATAGTTTTGTGAAATTTACTCTTTTGGAAAAGATATGAGACCTTGAATATTAAGTAACGCATAGATGATTAGGAATAGTAAATAGAGGCCAGTAGAGCATGCATTAGAGAACTCAAATATTTGGTAATGCATAGATGTTGATTTGAGATAGTTATAGTAGCTTCTAACTTGAAATAGTTATAGTAGCTTCTATACATTGCGATATAAGTATAAATTGTTACAGATAGAAAGTAGATATCAGTGTTTTACTTTTCAGCCAAACCAAGTTTGAAGAGAAAGGTCACTTCAAAAGGTAATGGAGAACAGGAAAACATTCAAGCAAAATGATCTGGAACAGTTCTGTCCCTTGTCCGCCACAACACAGTTTGGTTTTTGGCGCAATAGAAAATCATTACTGAGAAATAGTAGATATAGGAGTGTATGCTTGGTTTTGTGTCAACTTAATAATTTTGTAAAAAAAAAGTATATGTTGGTACTGTTAGCCAAAGTTTTTTTTGAATCCTTCCCCTCAGGAGCAACGACCCGACTCTATTCCTGGACCAAATCTTACACCTCTGCTGCAACAAACCAGTGCAACTCTTGGGTCAGCGGCTTCACCTCCGCAGCATCAGCCCGATGATGCTCCTGGCCTGGCTTCTTCACCTCCACTGCAGCGACATGGCGCCGCAGCTGGGCTGACTTCTTCACCTCCAAAGCAGCGGCTTCGCGCCACGGCAAGGCTGGCTACTGCCTCTGCTCCCTTTACGCTGACGGCGTTCTCTCCTTTGTCGGCAGTGCAAGTTGAGCGAACCAACTTCATCGCCAAAGTTTCTAAAACAACTGCAAGCCTGCTCCCTGTATCGCATATCCAAGAAGGGAGAAAGGAAACTATGCTGTTGGGCACAACACTTCGCCATAGCAGGAGGATTGATGGTGCTGGTGTTGAATTCTCCGGCCTCCACCTGTGACCAAGCAAGCCAAAAGGGCTATGCGTTCGCTGGGAATTATTGATGATGAACAGGAACATATCAATCAGAAGGCCATGAATGATTACGCCAAAATGTTCGAACAACCTCTCTCGGTGGCACACGTTCAAGCCCTTGTTGCCCTCTCTGGTTGGGCTCCACCAGACGAGCCAACAATCGAGGAGATGGTCTAGAGCTCACTTGAGGTTTGGTAAAGGTCGTTTATTTCTCATCGGACATGAATCCTTCAAATATATTAGTGTGGAATGTAAGGGGGTTGAACTCAATAGCATGGAAAGATTCGGTTCGTTTCATGGTGGACATGGCAAGGGTGGATATCGTGTGTATTTAGGAAACTAAAATGGAGGTGATCTCTCAATTTTTAATTAGCTCTATGCTGGTCTCAGATTTCAGCAGTAACTACATGATATCACTCTGTTGGAGCTAGTGGAGGAATTCTTATTACTTGGAGAGATCGTATTAGGTCGGCTATCTCGTCGCGTATTGATGAATTTTCAGCTTTAGTTCAGTTTTCTTTAGCTGATGGTCAGGATTGGTGGCTAACTTGTGTCTATGGTCCACAAGATAATGATCAGAAGACTTTATTTATTCAGGAACTGAGAAACATCAGACACCAGTGCCAAGGTTCTAGGGTGGTCGCGGGAGATTTCAATCTCATTTATAGAGCCGAGGATAAAAATAATCTAAACCTCAATAGTGCATTGCTGGGTCGATTTCGCCGGTGTCTTGATGATCTCACGCTTAAGGAGATACCGCTTTTGGGGCGAAAATATACTTGATCCAACGAGAGGGATTCTCCTACTCTAGTTAAATTGGATCGAGTATTCTGCACTGCAGATTGGGAATCCCTATTTCCATATTGTTTGCTCCAGAGTGCAGCCACTGAAGACTCTGATCATCATCCTCTCTTACTTGGACTACATGACAGCATCCCTGGAAAACGACGGTTTCATTTTGAAGCTTTTTGGCCAAGAATCGATGAATTTCTTGAGGAGGTGTTCTGTGCTTGGAATGCGGTGGCACGAAGAAGATGTCCAATAGAGACCCTCTGTGTCATATTCAAGGCCTTAGCTCGGGCCTTGCAAAGTTGGAGTCAAAAGAAAGTTGGTCATGTGAAATCGCAACTCCTCCTTGCCAAGGAAATAGTTTACCGGTTGGAAATTGCTCAAGATTCCCAACCTTTGTCAAGTGATGAAGCTTGGCTATGCTGTAACCTCAGAAAGCACAGCTCGACTTATCAGCTTTGTTGCGTACTATTGCTAGATTGAGATCATGAATCGATTGGATTAAAGACGGGGATGCCAATTCCAAGTTATTTAGCCTTCATGCTTTGCACCGCAAGAGGAAAAACTTCATCACCAAACTAGTCTCTAATGATCAAATATTAATAAGTCATGAGGGTAAGTCACAGGCAGTCCTTGAGTTCTATGATAGCCTCCTTGGATCAGCTGAGTAGAGATCCATGTCTATTAATCTTGAAGCCTTGCAGGTGCAATCTCACGATTTAGCTGATCTTGAGTACCCGTTTATTGAGGAAGAGGTGTGGGAGACCATCAAACAAATGCCTTCTAATAAGGCCCTAGGCCTTGATGGCTTTACTGGAAGATTCTATAGGGTATGCTGACCGATCATTAAGAACGATGTGATGGCAGCTCTCTTGGTTATAGAGGGAGGCAATTTCAGAAATTTAAGGCTTCTCAACTCGGCCTTCATAACCTTAATACCAAAGAAAGATGGTGCAGTACATGTGAAAGATTTTAGACCTATTAGTTTGATTCACAATTTTGCTAAACTTGTGACCAAACTAATGGCAAATCGGCTTTCAAGGAACCTCCACGACATGGTCTCTACGAATCAAAGTGCTTTTTTGAAAGGGAGATGCATACAAGATAATTTTCTTTTGGTGCAGCAGACTGCTCATTTTCTCCATCAACAAAAACAGCCCCGAGTATTGTTGAAACTCGACATCAGTAAGGCCTTTGATTCGGTACCTTGGTCCTTTCTTTTGGAGGTATTGCAGAGCCTTGGTTTTGGTCAGCGGTGGCGTAATTTGGTCAGTGCTTTATTGAATACTTCCACCACAAATATTCTTTTGAATGGTATTCCGGGTGATGAGATTCAGCATAAGAGAGAACCCCGCCAGGTGACCCTCTCTGTCCAATGTTATTCATTCTTGTCATGGATGTTTTCAACACTCTAATTCAGAGGGCAAGTGATGAAGGCTTGCTACATCCTCTCTCAAACCGACCCCTTCGCCATCGGGTGTCTCTTTATGCTGATGATGTGGTTCTTTTCATTAGACCGGTTATCTCAGATTTGGAGCTGATCCAAGATATCATGCACTTATTTGGGGCTGCTTCTGGTCTTAAGATGAATATTCAAAAAAGCAGTGTTGTTCCAATTCAATGTTTGAAAGAGGATCTTGCGGTGGTGCAACATCTTTTGCCTTGTGAATTGATTGAATTTTCGTGCAAATATCTTGGTCTTCCTTTATCCATCAGAAAATTGACCAAAGACCAAATCCAACCAATTATTGCTAAAATTGCAGACCAACTTCCAGGCTGGAAAGCTGAACTCATGACATAGGTTGGCGAACTGTTATGGTGAAGGTCGTGCTTACCTCTATGGTGGTCTATTTAGCCATGGCTATGGACCTCCCTCCATGGGCCTTGAAAGCGATTGATAAAATTAGAAGAGGGTTCATGTGGCAAGGAAAAAAAGAGGCAAAAGGAGGACATTGCTTGATAGCTTGGCCAAAGGTATGTCAGTCTAAATAACTTGGAGGTCTCGGTATACAGGACTTAGAAACATTTGGTTGGGCCCTGCGAATGAGGTGGCTTTGGTTACATAAAACCCAGCCAGACAAGCCTTGGGCCTTGTTTACTTTGCAAGTTCATCCTTGTGTTAAGGCTTTTTTTCTCTATTGCAATAATTACGGTGGTTGGAGATGGCTGCAACACTCTCTTTTGGAGAGAAGTGGTTGGAAGGACAGTCCATTGCTGATCTTGCCCCACTTTTGTTTGCCCTCGTTATTAAACGCAAAGCCAATCGGCGCACAGTACAAGAAGCTTTGGTTGATCATTGCTGGGTCCAAGACATACAGGGAGCCCTTTCGGTGGCTGTCCTGTCCAAGTATCTAGTAATTTGGGATTTAGTGACAGGTGTGGAGCTCTAACACGAGACACAAGATGAATATAGGTGGAGAGTTGCTGGGGATGTAAAGTATTTAGCCAGGACTGCTTATCAAGCATTTTTTATTGGATCCATTACCCTGGAGCCATGGAAATTGATTTGAAAATCATGGGCTCCTAGAAATGTCACTTCTACCTTTAGTTGGTGGCCCATAATCGGTGTTGGACCGCTAATCGCCTAGTACGATGGGGGCTTCCACATCCAGATCGATGCCCGCTTTGTGACCAAGAGGATGAGACAATCATCACATTTTAGTTTCTTGTGTTTTCTCAAGAGAAGTTTGGTCACTCTTGTTTAGGCTATATGGGCTACCAGATCTATCGGCCCAATCGCTCACCACACATTTCTTCGATTGGTGGTCTGGTGCTATTAAGTTGGTGACAAGTTCTACGAGGGCTAGTCTGAACTCCTTGATCACCTTGGGGGCTTGGACAATTTGGAAACATCGGAATGATTGCGTCTTCAACGGGGCTTCACCTAGCTCCCAACGAGTGCTGCAGCTCATTAGGGATGAGACTCAACTTTGGGTCATGACCGGTGTCAAAGATTTAGCACCGCTGACCATGGTTGAGATTTAAGTCCGGATGGTTGAGTCGTTGGTCGTTTTGATTGTTTAAGTGGCGTGTTTGTTTTGAAGTAAACTCTGTGGGGGGGGGGGGGTGTTGTACTCTATGTACATTTCTTCTTCTTCATGCAATGATGCACAACTCTCCTGCGTATTCGAGAGGAAAAAAATATGTATTTGATCATATAAACTACTTGTAGTCAGTCAGTAGTATATTAACTTATGCACAGGTCTAGTTCCTTTTGAGTTTCACATTTAAGATAGATTCTATCTTCAAGCTAAATGTTTTTTAACCAACTTTGTTGTGTTGGGTTTGGGTATCTGGATTTGCTGCTCCACTCACTGTAATTTGTCCATGGTTCTGCTTTGTATTGTAGGTTCTTCTTCTCTTCATCTTAGCATGTGACATACTGGTGTTTATGTTTAGTCCCGGACCTTTCAGAGTAGCTCCGTACATCCGTGTTGTGTTTCTAATCATGACTATCAGGTATGTGTTTTATCTGCCTGAGCTGATGCTGCTTCTGCTACCATAATGAACATAGTAGGAGGGCTTCCAACTGAATCCATTTATAACTAATGTGTAATAGAAAGGCCCAGATAAGAGTCATACTGTTTAGAAGCAAGAAAATTACACGCCCACACACACACAAAGGGCATATAATTCGTTGTAAGTTAAGGACTGTTGCGTATTTGACATATTGATTAAATTTTCCTTTTTGCAACAGGGAACTGCGAATGTGTGCTGTTACACTGGTTGGTATTGTTGGGACATATCTTAATGTTTTGGTAAGGTTTTGTTTGTTATGCCACTTATGCTGTCATACGACTATAAGTAACAAGTTCCCTTCAGAATAAACCACAGTTTTTTCCAATGCCTACAAAACGTAACTCGCAAGGACCAATCATTAATTATTGTTTAATGCTATGGAGTAAAAGTTACATGTGGAGTAGCTACTTAAGCTTTGGGGTGGGTACCATCTTATGAATAGGGTGGGTGGTTAGCTCAGTAACCTATTATATCCTTCAACATAGAAGAAAGAGAGAAGGGTAGCAATATAAAAATCATTCTTCCCGTGATACCAAGATCCCCTGTTGACATCATTTCTAACCTTAAATTTGAATCATGGTGAGATGCATTCCTTGCATCACATTGAATATTTGCTTTGCATACCAGGAAAGCACAATATGTGTTTACGGCTATTGTCATCTAAACAATTAAAGCCAGGCAAGTCAAAAATCATCTTATTAACAGTGCATGATTGCATGCACTTGACATTAATGATAATTCTGTTCAAAAAGATGCATATGATCCAACAAGTGCATGAAAGAGACCTCACTTGGCATCCAGAAGATCAATTTTGCAATTACTAATCACTATACATATTGGCAAAATCATGGGTTGAAGGAAGGGAAGGAGAGGAGTACTAGGAGTTGTGCGTTGGAGTGGGATGTGCAAAGACGTATGCTCGTGAGTGAAAGATTGATAATTGAGAGGAGAATAAGATTGTGGAGTTGAATGGTTTTCTTAGATGGCTAACCATTACTAAAGCACCTAGAGTTACAATCCCATACCTAACATACTTCGTCAATTAATGTTTCTTTGTTCACTTTTATTGGATTAGTTGAACCTCTAGGACCTCCAAAGCACAATAAAAGGATAGATGCATGGTTGAATGGATTACCATCTTAATCTTCAACTAAGAGCAGATGCCAATCTTATCGTTCAAAACAAAAATGAATATTGAATAACCTGTATCCGGGACAAATATTGGATTACCTTTACTAAAAGTAATTCAAAGAACTACTAAAAGTGAACTCCACTGATAAAGGCTTATATGCTTATAGCTGTTTCATCTGAGAATGCCATGAAACCTGTCAGACACAATAGAATCTACAGAAGCACGGTGGGACATTTCAATTACACATATATTTGTTTATAGTTCTTTGTCCATAGTTAACCATGCACTTAATACTTTTTGAGGTGTGGTGATGCTGATAGCTAAGATGTTCATCTTGTTAGGAATAACAACTTGTATTTAATGGTAGCTCCATTGAGCAATATATGAAGTACGAGGGAAACCTTAGGACTAGGAGATTACCATAATACCCTTGACTGCTATACCCTTAACACCCTCTCAAATGTAAGACATATGCCACACTAAGTACGAAACTTAGACAAAATAAAACTAATTTATCCAAAAATTGCCTTTTCAAAGCCGTCGTAGAGTGGAGCCTTGATAATCCTGTTGAATCAAGATGAAGAAGTGCAAAGCGAAGCACATGATTAGAGTCGTGATGATGACAACAAAATAATGCTCTTAGTCAAGAATTGCAACAAAGTGACGACGAGTAGCAAGACAACAAACGAAATTGTCACTAAAACTACAGAAAGACCAAGATGACAAAAGAATACATTAGATCAAGAATTGCAAATAAAGCAATGATGAGTAGCAAGACAACAAATGAAGTTGTCATTAAAGCTATGGAAAGACCTAGATGGCATTGTTGCTGCAATAATGATGGGAAAGAAGTAGCCAAACAAAGATGAATATGTCGCTAACCACAAAAGAAAACAACTAATTGACGAAGGAATATGTGGACTCACACGACATATATGAGCTCAAAGAGAGACCGAGACTTGGATGTGGACGCAACGAACAAAAAACTAAAGCTAGATGCAAATAAAGTTACTAGTAGATACTAGCAGCACAAAAGCTATTCATAACCAAAGAATCGAAGCAGCAAGCACCAGCGAGATCATGCCGAAGCTAAAGAACTAGCACCATAAGCCTCCGAATGAAGCATACCATAGCATAGAGGCCCATTGACTGTAGCAACCCAACACTAAGAGCTCATACTAGCACCAGCAGGCAGCAGCCCACCAAAGCATCTGCTAGCTCTTGCTGCACCATGAACCGAAACAGAGAAAGCAACAGAGCAGAGTAGCAACACAGATGGAATGACAACAAGAGCACAGTGAGATCAAGAGCCAAGCCGGTGGCAGGGGATAAGTGGCTGGCATTGAGAGACAAAAGAGTTGGTTGATGAAGTTCGTGGCAGCAGAGGCGAGTTTCGGTGGTGGTGGCTAATCGAAGCCGTGTTAGGCTAGAGATGAAGACGATGCCCCCTTGCTGGAGCCACTAGACGATGAGTTGCACGGGGTGACGAGCTAGGGAGCCAGGGTGAATCCTGATTGAATTGAAGTAGATCTTAGCCACTTCGAGTGGAGCCGGGCGGACACGCGACAATTCCCGTCGAGCGACCACGTGACAGACGAGCATAGGCGGGCGCGCGACGGACAAGCACGAGTGACATCGACAAGCCAGCAATGCTCGAATTGATGGTGGCGGAGCCAACGAAGGGCGAGCAAGGCTGAGGTCGGCGGCGGAGGAGCTGGCATTGGGCGACGCTCGACTGTCGGGCTAGAGGTAGACCTTATCGAGGAAGACAAGCGGAGCCGGCGGCGGGTTGAACGACCTGGCAGTGGGACAGAGACGCAGGGGTGAGAAGACCTGGCGTCGAGACGAATCAGTGACAGAATCAGCCATGAGAGGGCAAGTTTAGGGGCACGTCCACAACCAAGAACTCGGATGATGGATCTTGGCGAACAGCGGATCTCGGCGGTGAAGGAACCCAGAGGAGCCATCATCGAGCAGCAGGATCTGACCTCGAAGACAGTGAAGCGAACGACGAGCCGCGTGCCCGATGGATGACAAGCGGTAGTGGCTGGATAAGGAGCAAGACGACGGCGATTGGAAGCACATGACAATTTTTTAGGGCTTTGGCTAGTTGTGGCGCCCTGAGGAGAAAAACCTAGCTGTGATAAGATGTTAGGAATAACTACTTGCATTCAATGGTAGCCATATGAGGGCAATATATAGAGTACATGTGGGAAACCCTAGAACTAGGAGATTACAGTAATACCCTTGACTATTATACCCTTAATACATCTCTTATGTGTGTTTATCATGCACCAGCTATGCGCTTCTTCATGTTGACATTCTTGTTTGCATTAGTGCCCTGCGCGCATTATATTTTCAGTTCATCATATAATTTTGTCACCTTGGTTATATAGGCTCTTTCGCTGTTGTTCCTATTATTTGCAAGCTGGCTAGCTTATGTAATATTTGAGGACACACCGCAAGGAAAGACCATTTTCTCATCATATAGTGCAACGTTATATCAGATGTTTGTCCTCTTCACCACATCCAATAATCCTGACGTATGGGTCCCTGCTTACAAGTAAGTTGGACATCACTATTCCTGAAGTGTTTATGATAATTCCTTCAGATGCACTCATATACGCTGGCACTTATTTGAGCAGGAGCTCTCGTTGGTACTCCCTGTTTATTGTTGTCTACGTGCTGTTAGGAGTTTACTTCCTAACAAATCTAATTCTTGCTGTCATTTATGATAGCTTTAAAGAGCAGGTAGATTCCTTCATTGGGTCATAATTCTCTTGATCATTAGTATGTTCGTGCCTTCTGAATTCTGGCGTGTTCTTGCTATGCCAAATAGTAACTTGATGCATACATGTCATATTTTTTGTGATCCAGCTCGCAAAGCAACTTGCTCGGATGGACTCTATAAGGAAAAGTATTCTACAGAAAGCATTTGATCTGATCGATACTAACGTGAGTGCTTTCTGTTTCTGTTCCCTTGTGTACCTATGCACTATTTTACCTAGCTGTAATACCAAGTTAGATTCACTGTTTTGCTGTTGATCTTGCTTTCTTGCCTTTTTGTATGCATCAGGGTCAGGGATATCTCAACAAAGAACAGTGCATATCATTACTTGATGAGCTAAACAAGTACAGGTAGCCAAAGCGTCTCCTTTCACCCTCTGGGACATCACAGTGTCAAATAATCTTCTAGCATCATATTGTCTCTTGCTATAGAGAACTGTCCTATTCATATCCGAAATAGTTTTTATTTTTTAGTAATAATATTGCTTATCACTTTATCAGTGTATTTTATTTTGACAGTTCAATGTTATTTCAGATTACACAATTCAAATTTTCCTTCATTGTTTTGACATAGCGTACTTAAGAACTGATTGTGTTATGGTCTTGTGGGTCATGTTATGGTTACCTCGTTGTAGGTCGTTGCCCAAGACCTCAAGGGAGGATTTTGAATTAATCTTCACTGAGCTTGATCAGAGTGGTGATTTCAAGGTATGCTATATGCTTATATTATAACATCCCCCAAAAAAGGTTGTTGCTATAATATTTTAAAACATAAATTTTCATCACCCCCCTAAACTTTGGCGATTCTTCTAGATGCTAAAAGCCTTATTGGAATTTCAGAATTAAAAATTAATTGTGAGTATTCAAAATTTATCTTGAGCTTGAAATATTTTATTGAGCTCCACAACTGTTGTGATCTTTTTTTTTGAGTGAATTGCACAAAACAACAACTATCATACCATTTGTAACATAAAACTATAACTATTGTGCCTAGTAACACAAAACTACAAGTTGTGTACAACAATTTCACACACAACCCGATTTCAGTTATCTCTATCGTTGAAATTCACTGTTCACATATATTGTTCACCAATGCAAAAATCAGTGATATTATGTTTCTCTAAAAATTCAACAACTTCTTGTACATATTCTATAATCCATGTACAATCTATTTTAATTGGATTTACCCAAAAAACCTGTATAGAATTTAAACTAAAATTCTCTAAAAAAGGCTACTTTTATAACATCTAACAATTTTTAGGGATTCAAATAAAATCCCAAAAATCTGAAAAAATTCACTAATATTCTTCTTATATGATTGCCTAATTTCTAAAATTATTTCCAGCTCTAGGTTATATGATGAAAAAGTGAGTTCATTTGTAATGCTCCATTTGCATAAAATGGGTTGCATATGGATTATGGAACACGTAAAAAAAAATTCTAGGATTTTTGAAGAAACATATCGGTGAACAACACTTGTGAACAGTGAATTTCGGGAGATAAGGAAATCGGGTTACGTGTGAAATTGACAAAACTTGTAGTTTTGTATTAATAGGCACAATAGTTGTAGTTTTATGTTACAAATGACACAATAGTTGTAGTTTTGTGCAATTCACTCTTTTTTTTTAATCTATTTGGTGTTTTCGGGTTCATTTGAATTTCTAAAATTTATAAATAAAAATAAATTATTCTACGGAGGTCATTAGCATCATGATGCAGAAAAAGAAGGCCTTAGTGAGTACTTTATGTGATCAAACAAACGCCAGTGTACAAGTTCTTTTGCTGCATCTTTATATTTAAGAGTTGGTGCAGCATCTGAATTTGAGATTTGCTTTTGTACATCCTGAATTTTCAAGTTTTTGGACAGTACTTTAAAAAGTTCAAAGAAATATAATAAAATATATGTACAAACAAAAGTGCTGCTAGTTTCCCAGGCTGGTTATCTATCACTTCTATAACATTTTTTTTTTCAAAGCATAAACACGTCCTGGTGAGTTATTAATTTTTATGTTAACTGATTTCATTTGGTGATATTATACATCAGCATTGATGCTTCTAAATTGTATACCCTTGTACAGGTCACCTCCGAGGAATTTGCTGACCTATGCAATACTATTGCAATAAAATTCCAGAAGGAGCCACCAGTATGTTGACTTCTTCAGATGCTCATAATTCTGTACTTATTCTATATCATGAAAATTATGCTCATATTTGGATTAGGCTCGTTATCCCATGTCTAACATGAAATTTTGACTGTTAATTTTTTGTTGTAATATAAGCCAAAGCTATAATACAATGAAAGCATATTTGAACTAATAATATTATGAAAGCATATTTTTATGACAAAGAATTATGTCATTTCTTATGGCCAATTGTAATATCCCGACCCATTAGTGTTTTTGGTTTCGGCCCGTGTGGCCCCAAGTGTTATGGTGTGGTGGGATTAATCTCACCTTGGTAGTCTAGATAGGTTGGGCCAGGTTATAAGCTTGCACAGTTCAAACATAGCACCTCTAGGATAATCCTTTTATATGAAGCGAGAACAAAAGTGTAAGAGAGGTGATATGCATATGTGGGCCCGTCCCATGTGGGTCTGGGTTAAAAAAGGATTTTGGAAGCGGGGTGTTGTATGTGGTATTAGAGCATCAACCATCGCTCCACAAGCGCGTGCATGTCGGCCTATGGAGGGGGCATGACACAACTGTAGTACTGAGGGGAGATCCTTGGTATTCCGCCGTGTATGCGGTAAGCTGCCGAGGGTGTCAGACCTGAAGGGGAGGGGGGATGTAATACCTAGGCACATTAGTGTTTATTGTTTGGCCCGTGTGGCCCATGTGTCCTGGTGTAGTGAGAGTAGTCCCGCGTTGGTAGTTTAGATAAGTTGAGCCAGCTTATAAGCTTGCGTATTCCAATCATAGCACCACCGGGTTAACTCTTTTACACGAAATGAGGACAAAAGTGTAAGAGAGGTGCTATGCATACGTGGGGTTGGAATAAAAGCATATTTGGAAGCAGGGTGTTACACCAGTACCAATACATGCAATTTATGAGCAGTAGTGTTATTCTCTACCAAAAAGGAGAGGTGCAAGTTTGAAAGTGCATTGAGGGTCTGATTTGCAGCGATGCACTGTTCCGCTACTAACAACAATGCTTTAGGACTCGTGCAATTTACATTTTGGGTTAATATAAAAGCATTAATCATTAGCACTAGTCAGAGTTGCAAAAAACATTAGTCACTACCACTGATAAGAACGTGAATACGTGATGTTCTTTTCGCATCGAAAATATTAATACTTTGAATTGTTTTCTTTATTGTTGATCTCATGCTGTTGCAACCACATTTTGACTTGTTTGACTTAATGTTGTACACTTCTTTGCAGCCTTCTTATCTGGAGAAGTACCCATCGTTCTACCACTCGCCACAATGTGAAAGGTTGAAATCGTTTGTGCGGAGTCGCCTGTTTGAGTATATTGTTGTCTTTATTCTTCTGGTGAACCTAATCGCTGTCATCATCGAAACAACGGTATGACAGTGGCAGCATTATTTCTTTTTTGTTCACATTTTGCATTTGACTCAATCTCATAGTCGACAGTAATGTTTTGTTAATATTTACTTGGCGGGGTAAAATGATGACTTGACCAATAAATATGGTTTATGATCTATAACATATGTGGCTCTGTGCTTCTGAGAAGTCAAATGTTTTGGATCCTCAGAATCCATGCAGCAAAACTATAAATTATCACTGTTCTTTTTACGAATTAAAAAAAACTTTGTATTAGGTGGAAGGTAAACTAACAGGATTTGTGTTCAAATGGTAAATATCACTGTGTAATCATGTGTTCAAATGGTAAATATGTGGATATATTTTGTCTGAAATGAGGAACTTCAGGCACAAAGTTTGGCTTATTAATGTTCATGTTTATACGCTATACAATAGGATTCCTCTTCTAATACAAGTATATACATTAACAGTTATATTAGTAAGAGTTTAGATGAGTTTCATTAGTTAGGTGTTGAGGGGATTTTAGTAGTTTGAGGCAAAGCAATTTTGAAGCAGAAGCATGAAGTATCTAACTTTCTTTATTTCTCACATTCCCTGCAACCAATCCACAGTGTGCAGCATGTTTTCTAAGTGGTGGCTACCATGCTACCACTGTACCACAACCATCATTGCTTTTCTTAGTTTTAGGTCATCATCAGGGCACTGGCACGAGAATGCACATAAAACAGAAATACATGAAATATATGCACTCTTGGCATTTGTTCCGTCTCGAGTTTGACAACTCTGCCAGAACATTAATTGTTACAACATTTTGTAAGGTTTCCCCACCATATATACTCGTACCAGCAAATTTAGTGAAGTTCATGGCGAAATGAGCAACCTATGTTTTATTTAATTGAAAGCCATGATTATTCTATTTCTCATTTCTTTTGAAACAAAACATATATTAGGTAAGTTAACCTGCCTTTCTTTTACAAACTTGTACAGTGCACGCTGAGACAAATCATATGTAATTTCTTGACTGTGATCTTTGCAGCTAGATATAGAAAACAGCTCATCACAGAAAGTATGGCAAGAAGTTGAGCTTGTCTTTGGTGAGTATATTGTGGTGAACAAGTCCTCAACATACTGTTTAACAAATATAAAAATTATCTCTGATAAAGTTTCTGTCTCTTATCTTTCAAACTTAAAGTCGGTCCTTGTCTGTTAATTCACAGTGCCACATTATAATCTTTTGAACTTAATTTTGTCAAAAGGATATTTACTTCTTTTTTTCCTGTTGTAGCATTATAGGTTGCCATACAGCCACGTGCTGTAGCAAATATATGAGTCAATGCAATGGTCTGTAACATGTAAAAACAACAGAACACGCTCAAGGTACACATTAAACTTTAAGTTTTTAAACGAATAAACATCTACATCATTTCATAAATAAGTTACATAAGACGAACTGGTTTTAATGCCACCTTTTTTTAACAAGAATCTCGAGGGATGTCAATACCTTAGTGTCCAAAACATGCCAACATTGGTCTAAATTGGGTATCTTGGTCCAGTTTCTACGTATTGGGCTAAACCAGTTTCTAAAGTATAGTAAATCACATGCCTACAAAATTTCCACTTGGTGCATATGGTGCATGACAACACATGGGCTTCACTCTTATCTCTGCCGCACCGGTGTGCAAACTTCACATTGTGGTCCAAGGACTAGTGTGACTGCTAAATATATCCTGAAAATGGTTTTATTTCTTGTCAGTTGACTAAAGTCTCATCTGGATGATCAGGTTATGAGTGTGTTTTCATTTATCATATGGGATTGTAGATTTTGCAAATTGCAATGCTTCTGCAAATTAAGCACTACCACAGTAAATAGTTACAAACTACACCCATTTTGTAATTTGTGAAGTTCATGCGAAAGATATCATAAAGATACAAGTACCTGATTGGCTATTTCTGGACTAGTTGGTGGTACTGAAAATAGTGAACTAATGTGCTAGACTACTAGTGTTACCACCACATAAATTGGATGTTCTACATTTCTTCCTTCATCACCTGCCATCTTCCCTTTGGCACCTTACTGAGCATTTGAAGTGTTTTTCTGGGTGCTATTTCATCCTGGAAGTGGAAGACATAATTCCTAGAGCATTTATTTAACCAGATATGGCATTTCCCATATTTGTCATGAATATTAATACAAATGTTATGTTGCAGGATGGATCTATGTTGTGGAGATGGCACTGAAAATATTTTCATTAGGATTTGGCACTTATTGGATGGAAGGTCAAAACAAGTTTGATTTTGCGATTACATGGACTATATGTAAGTCTAATCAAAAGAAAAATTCCATCTTTACAACAAAACCTGTAAATTCATTCAATAATGTATTACAGTGATATCTTATAAAAACATAAATTTATATATATTACATAATAATGGTATACATGTTTATAGAAAAAGTATAGAGTACCAGGTCAGTCTTAATCTGATTTGAGTGGTAATCAACTTTCCTAGCCATGTTTTCTTACGGAAGAAATTTTATCATGCCAGATGCATGATACTTGCTAAAGTTTTTTCTCTATACCTCTTTTTTAGAACACACAGGAGAGCTGTGTACCCTTGAATTAAGAGGGTAACAAAGAGTCCAGAAACAATTTAAGCGAAAATAAAGAACAGAAACAATAAGCTAGAAAATGATTATCTAGTTCGTCTATAAAGCCATCTGAGCTACAAAGAAACCTTTTTCTCTATATTTTGGAACTTTGCATTCCATCTCCTATAGTCCTCACTGAAAACAGTTAATGGCTACTAGCTCTACGTCTTGAATAATTTCTGAGCACCGTCTGAAGCGAAATTGATTTTTATTATAAATTATATATTACTAAATGAACTTTTGTAGCATCTAACATGATAACATCCCATTTCCCTGTAGTTATTGGAGAGACCCTGACATTCGCCTTCCCTTCAAAGCTTTCTTTTCTTTCAAATGGAGAATGGTAACTTCACTGTTTTGGATGCATTACTTTCCAAAATTTACTCAATTCGTTGTAAATTTATATTATTCTTACAGTATGGTACCATGCCTTTTTTAAAAAAAAATTGCTGAAAACTGAATGTACAACATACTACCTTATAAAAGGTCAGAACCCAGCCCTACCCTAACAGTCTTTATTTTTTGAAGTCTATAAAACAGCATAACTAAATGGACTTCAGTAAGCTTGCGAAGAAATCTATATTACGCTATTATTCAGTTCCTTTATATTGTAAATGCAAGAACCTGCCACTGTCACAATTATGTTGAGCTATATGTGGTGATGAGTCAGGCTGTACTTCAGAGTTCAGAGGTGTCCTGTGCTGGATTTCTAAGAATTAAAAATTCAACATGTTGTCACTTAAACATGTTTCGAGAGGATATGGTGCTGAGAAAAATCTGTGACAACTTTTTCTTGTTGCTTGCTGTAACAGTCGTGTTATCAAATATTTTATCTGTTTTCTTTTATTTTTCCCCTCACAGGATCCGATATCTTCTCCTGGGAAGGATGTTGCGTTTAACAAGAATTTTGTTGCAAGTTCGGCGTTTCAGAGCATTTGTTGCGACATTCTTTACTCTGATGTCTAGCTTGTTGCCATACTTAGGGATTGTATTTTGTATACTTTGTGTATACTGCTCCATTGGTTTGCAGGTCTGAATATACTAGTTTGCCTGAAAGCTTAATTATTATTAAAGATGTAGCATTTATGGTTATTCAACACTTATTTTCATGTGTAGGCTTTTAACTAAATCTACAGCGTGGAAAAGATGTGCAACTACCTGATTCAATTTCTTTAGTTGAACACATGTCCGCCTCCATACAACAACCTGTTGTTTTAGCCATATATCTTTGTCTTCTTTGTTCACAAATTACTCGTGACACTTGTTGCTTGAGCTTTTCTTGTGCTGAACTGCATGCGTTACATGTCGAAATATCATAGGCGTTTTTGGGATCTCTCTGTTTTTCATAAGATGATAGTCGAAGCTCTTTTGTTTGCAGATTTTTGGGGGCATTGTGTATACAGGAAACCCAAAGTTGGAAGAAACAGATCTCTTCAGTAACGAGTATCCGCTTTTATTCTTAATCGCCACATGTGATTCTACAGTTTATCATGGCTTGCGTAACTTTTATACTAAAACTTCAACCATGCAATCAAAATGTACTTTTCCCCATCATTCTCAATTTTTTCCCTTGACATATTCAGTTATCTTCTTTTTAACTTCAATGATTATCCAAGTGGTATGGTTACTCTGTTCAATTTGTTAGTGATGGGAAATTGGCAAGTCTGGATGGAGGTAAGGATCTCGCAAGCACCCTTAAGCTGCAATCTGTTTTCTTTTTTGTCCCATCTTTTATTAGGGGTCTGATATGTATCCAGTTGCTTATGTTTATTCTTTTATTGTCTTCACTTGTCTTTTTGAAATCTAAGAAACTAACTTGAAATACTGAAGTCTATGACCCTAAATCTATTAAATGGGAGGAGGGAACGAGCTTCATTTGTCCCCTCAATTTTTCTGCTCATGGGTTCCGGATTGTCTACCTAAACAAATTTGAGTGGATTTCTGCCTAGAAGTATTAAAGGAATTATTGTATTGGGTAACATTTTTTTCTTTACCTTTCCCATTCTTTCAGAGCTACGCGCACCTAACTGGAAGTTCATGGAGCCTGATTTATTTTGTCAGCTTTTACCTTATTTCAGTATTGCTGCTACTTAATCTGGTAAGATATTTGAATATCCCCCCCCCCCCCCCATCCAGGGACATGCATGGTAGAAAATTTCTGAATTTCCATAGTAGAAACTTTGTTCATATGATTGATTTGCCCTTGGCTTTAGACTTCATTGAGAAATGGATATTTCCGAGTATGTTTTTTACCTATAGCCTTTTGTCTTCTCAGATTATGGCATTTGTGTTGGAGGCATTTTTTGCTGAGATGGAACTGGAGAAAGCTGGAGAAGCTGATATGCAGGTTAGACTAATATTTGTGCTCAAAACAAATTATCATTATACTCAGAAAACCAGCGGTAAGTCAATAACTAACTGGGCATTGCTGGTACTGGTACCGTATTTGCTAATGAGGCCAGAAATGCTATCCAGTTTTGATTTTTTTTACATTGTCCTTTGACTACTTTGATGTACACTATATATCACAATTTCACAATATTGTTTGGAAAGTTGGAAAAATGATATCTTACTACTACTCTCAAGTTTTCCTTGCTTACCACTAGTTTAACTAGGGAGCTCTACTAGACTACCAACACCACATTTGGCACACTAACACGGCTTCTGCAAGTTTTAGTACACAAACACTTACTGGGAAACAAGTTTGACATGCTTAGACTTAATTTTTACAGTGTTATAAATTTTTAATCATTTTTCCACTAATATTTCATCATAAGAAATTATATGGATCAAAAGAGCTAATGTCTTGAGGGCATTTTCCCATCCTTGCAGGATCCTACTCCCCAAGGAAGAAACAAACGGCGATCTATGCGGTAATCCACTGTTATTATGTGCTATTTTTTCTATACCTTACTGTTGGCAGCCTTTACTTACTCAGCGTTGACGTGCTGTAGTGCGAGGACAAAGGGTACAATGGTTGATATTCTTCTGCACCATATGTTGAGCAATGAACTTGATGGATCTCAAAACTCAGAGCAATAGCCTATCTTCGTGGTGCTGCCTGCTTCTTTCTTTAACTTCAATAGCATTACAACTTCCGTTGAATTTTGTTTATCCGAGCATATAGTCATGTATTGCATGTAAAAGTAGCGATAAATTTTGGAGAGTAGTGCTGAAATGAACCGTAGTTATCTTACAGCGTCAAGAGACACATCGATTGGAGATATACTATTTGTATAGCCTAAAAATGATACTACTGATTCTGACAGATGTTTATGTGTCTGCTATTCCGGTCGCAAAATATATACCCCACATTTGCTTGTATATCTAGAAGCCTTTCTGATGTCTGACAGTATTGGACAGGCAGTAAGAAAGAGGAGCTCTAGTGATTACTCTGTATTTAGCAACTCGTATGAAACAGAAGGATCGGTTCAGGAAATCAAACGTACCCAATCTACCCCATTCCAAGAATTGTTAATGAGGCATACGACGGGCGATTCTTGCTTCTTCGGAAAAGAAATGAAAAGGTACAGACCAGCTACGGAGTCTGACAGCAGCATCCACTACTCTACGATCGATTGCCTTCACGGCTCCTTGCTAAGAGCTAACCGTGGAGAATGGAGAGTCCTGCTCCTCACCTACCCACTGCTGCAAGAACAGCAGCAGCGCCTGCGACGCCGCTCTGCATTGGACGACGTCCCACGCGACACCGGAGAGAGCATCGCTTGGACTCGCGTACATGTAGGATGGCTTCATGCTCGGCACGTAGCTCTGAGCCCTGACCACATCATACACAGGGGTGTTACCGACCTTACGCCGGCGAGGAGGTTTACTTGCAGGAGAAGAAGAAGTCGCCGAGGGAGAAAAGGAGAAAGAGAGCCGGTAGGAGGGAGGAACATGGCCATCCGTTATGTTATCTGTCCAAGCTTGCCCAGACACGGGAGGGGGGGGGGGGGGGGGGGCAACTTTATACTTACAGCTGGGCCCTAAGACCATCTCCAGCAGCTACCTCAAATTTTTATCCCAAAAACACTATTACAGCCTCCCCTATCACTATTACAGCATCCCTCAATATATCCATCTCTAGCAGATACTCTATATCTCATCCACTATCTTCTCTCCCCTCTATTAAAATTATTATTTCCCAACCACCATAACCGTCTGAGGGGCAATGTTTTGTCGCGTGATCCCGTTGCAGCAGGTATTGAAACGCACGTTAAAAATTAGTGTGTCGAATTATAATTTGTTAGAAAATAAATTCGGGGACAATATATTTCCATTAAATTTTGAGGGATAAATCTGTATCGCTGCACCTGCACGTGAGCATTCGAACGTGACCTGGTGAAATGTATCCTGGAAGCTTGTGGCGAGTCTTCCCCTAGAAGGCTCATGAGAAGTGGCTTGTCGGGGAAGGAGGGGCGGTGTCTTCCGTTAGAAGGCTCATGAGGTCCCTATATATACACGGGTGAGGTCCTCACAATTGGCAAGCCACCAACAAATGGATCGTCGCGAAGCTTGGAAGGAGACCGTGAGGGAGTTGTGTTTCGGAAATGACTCTTCCGATGAGGAAGATAATTTGTTCCTTGCCACTGTGAGCGCCTTGCATGAGTCGGAGGCATCACAGCGGGGACCTTGGCCACCCCCAGGAGCGACATCTCCAGTAGGCTCCCCACTCTGGACATCCACCGCGGGGATCTGGCTACCGAATATGCTGTCTTGGGTTAGCGGCGTAACATCGGCCCAATTCATGTCTTCGCTGTCGCCACGAAGGAACCTGGCATACTCCATCGCTTCCCTGCACACAACAACAATAGCAAATGGAGATGCATTGTAATGAAATCAGTATGGTCCAACAGATTTCCAAAGGTACATTGACACAAAACGTAGCACATAAGGAGTTCACACACAAATTGGTACATGGACACATAACGTAGCTCATTAGTTCACACACAAATTGCTACAAGGACACATAACGTAGCTCATGAGTTCACACACAAATTGTTTAGCCTAGGGCAATCACACATGCATAACACATTACTATTGGAACACATACTTTGCAAACCATCCCCGACTAAATGCTACCAGAACGATCGGATTCGTAGGGCATGCTATCATCCGAACAAAGTAACTCATCCGGGCTCCAGTCAACGGGAACCACGTCATCGTCGTCAACGTCCAATGATGCAGAACCTTCCTGCACCTCGTCGTCGGTCCCATTGTCGGCGTGCCCAACACGGTTCAGTGCATCTTCTACTTCGAACCCAAGTTGTTGAAGGTCCGCCGCAATGGTGTCGACCTGTAGCAGTGCCATGTTCAGGTCCACGGCACCAGGGGTGCTATCCAGGCTTAGGTTATCGGTAACCACCTTCTGCAAAGCATCAGCCGCCACCTGCACACGGCCTTGCATCTTCGTCACAAGATCGGCTAGCTCGGCGGTGTCCATCTACAACCAATGAGAGGGAAGACTAAAGCGACAAACTACAAATGTCATGAAGGTAGGATACATAAAAAGAACATACTTCTAGTCTATGGTCCACTTTCAGTACTGTCCCCCCTTGGGTAAAGCTCTCACTACCATCAAGACTTCAACACATTAATTGCAGTTAAGTCAGCAGAACCTATTATTTCATTTGCATCACCCTCAATGCCAATGTCTCAGTGAATTGCACTTTCACTGATCCTACAAGTATGAAGCATCAGGTGCATCAACATTGGACACAAAAACATGTATGAACACAGCATTGTCAGCATAATTGTCCATTCATAACAAAGACTTGCACAAGGTTTCATGCCTCCCCTGTCAAATGACCCCTTATTTCACATTATGCATACATGAACTCAACCTTTACTACCAGGTTTTGCTACCAGTACCTCAAAACAAAAACATTCCAATTATTTAAGTGAGATGCACTTCCACTGAATTTGCATGTATTTAAGTGAGATGCACTTCCACTGAATTAGGTTATCAATTTGGCACCATTCCATTTACCCAGAGTTCAGCTACTTCAAATTTACAACTCCCAGCACTGCCTATAGACCCAATCAAATGTAAGAAACCCACCAACCTGCAGCTACCAATTTGTCACCTCATTTGCAGGATCACTACCTGATGCTTCTCCTTCATTTGCACTCAAGGGTCCTACATTCGACCACCAAATTTTAGGTGAACCTGCATTTTGATTTCCTCACGGCAGCAGGCAACAGACCTCAAACATACAACACCACACCACTATGAACCAACAAGTGCAGGTACACAAATCCTAGGCACATACACACCATGAACAAATGGGATTTGGCATGCCCAAACCATATCAGAGCACCCCATAAACGCTACAAACAGCAAATGAACTCTATTCACTCTAATGATGCAACCCGAGTTGGTACAAAATCCTTCCACCCTACCATTTTTCAGCAAATCTTCAGTTCGGTTTCAATGCACAGAAAGAAATTGCTTGCTACATCAGATTTTTCCAAGTGCCACCCCCCAGATCCGTTCACCTCCCCAAACAATTTCAGAAATCCACCGAGGAAGAATCCCTACACCATTGCAAATCGCAGGAACTTCACCTACACCGGAGGATTTGGTACCAACTCGGAGGAAGAATTGCACATCGGAGGAAGAATCCCTACACCGGCTACATCCGCCTATCCCCGCCATTGCCCACGGCAGCCCACCGCAGCACCAGCCCAACCGCGATGACTACCCATGGATCTCGGTGATTGAGGCTTACCACAGGTTGGGGGGCGACCACGGTGTCGCTAGGGCGCCGGCGGCCGAGCAGACCGAAGGTGGGGAAGCCGCCGATGCCGCGTCGTTGCCCGGGTCGCCGGAGGCAGCACGCTTGCGATGGCCCCCAACCGTCCCCGCCTCGTCGCCGCAACCACTCGCCAGCTCAACTTCCTTCTCTCCACGGGAGCAACGGCCGCTGCGGGATTCCGCTCGCGCGCAGTGATGCGGCGCCCGCATCTCCCCGCAGTTTTGCCGACGCGAAGAGCCGCCCCGCTTCCCTGTTCACCCGGATGCGGTACCCGCTGGAGATGGATGCGGCCGGCCTCGGGGGATTTTTCTGGACCTACAGTGCTTTGCGGCTGGGATACGGGCGCCGCTGGAGATGGTCTAAGCCCCACACACGCACCTCTAGCGCTGGCTTACATCATACCGGTGTAGCACAACGACTCGCTAGTGCGTTACCACTCAACTCGACAAGCCTGCTCACGCACTGCGGTCTGATGGCCTGATGTCATTGCCGGATACACAGCAGTCCATAACATCCCCCTTTCCTTCGGAGACGGCTTGTCCCCAAGCCGGTGAATCGGGAAAATGGCGCTGCATGTCATCCAGATCCTCCCAGGTGGCCATGTTCGCGTCCAAATCGTGCCACTTGATCAGCACACGAGCAATTGTAGAACGGCCATGCTTGATCAACTTGCTTTACAGAATGGCTTCCGGTACTATAGGTTAGGCGAAACTGAAGAAACTGGAAGCTGCTTACTGACGATCGTACCTGGTGTTATGGCCCATTTCAGTTGTGAAATGTGGACAGCGGGATGAATCTGACTTGAGCTTGGAAGATCCAACTTATAAGCCACTGATCCCACTTTAGAGAGCACTGTGAAAGGGCCATAATACCTGATAGACTATTTTTTTATGGCCTCCGCGCGACTGATGACTGGATGTATAGCTGTAATTTCAGATACACTTGATCTCCAATTTGGAATTCCTTTGTTGTACGACGTTTATCAACTTGTTGTTGCATACGATTCTGAGCATGGTTCAGATGATGGTGAAGAAGATCCCTCATTATCTTTCTTTCCTTCAGCCAAGAAGCCAAGTCGGGGACATTACATTCAGCTATTGCCGGTATGCCAAAATCTCTCGGTTTGTACCCATATAGGGCTTCAAAAGGTGTAACTCCAAGAGATGTATGGTATGACGTATTGTACCAATACTCAGCGAGGGAAAGCCATTGCGACTAGTTCTTAGGACATGCATGAACAGTACATCAAAGATAATTCTCCAAACATTGATTTACACGTTCGGTTTGACCGTCGGATTGGGGATGATAAGATGAACTCATGCGTAATTCAGTTTGGGACAATCTGAAAAGCTCTTGTCATAAGGTGCTTGTGAAAATGCGATCTCAAACAGACACTGCCTTGGGGAAGGCCATGTAACTTAAAAGATGTGATTCATATTGGCCACTTGTAATGATGTAAACGTGTGAGAGGGAGGAAGTGTGCATACTTACTGAACTTATCCACGACCACCAGTATAGTATCGTAATAAAGAGACCGAGGTAATACCTCAATAAAGTCCATTGTGACCATAGTCCATGCCTGATCAGGGATGTTAACGGTTTGCAAAAGACCTGCTGGAGCTGACCTCTTCGTTTTTGCCTGTTGACATACTGCACAAGCTTGATGTTAAGGGTTTGCAAAAGACCTGCTGGAGCTGACCTCTTCGTTTTTGCCTGTTGACATACTGCACAAGCTTGAACATATTTCTTCATAGCTTGTTCCATGTTAGTCCAAGCAAACAAACATTTAATACAATGATAGGTTGCAAAGAAACCTAAATGCCCCCTAAGAGCGTTGTCATGCAAGGCTGCAATGATATGTGTCTGAACTTCACTATCGGCCCCAACCCATATTCTTCCTCTGAACCTGATGACACCATCTTTGAGACTATAGTCAGCTTGAGTAGTACCTGGGAGGGAAAGTTCCACTGGAAGTTGTTTTGTAACTGGATCATCCATGTAACTGGTAATGATGGTCTCTAACCAAGCAAACCGGCAAACTAAAATGGGCAGTGTCTCGTCCGACAATGGATGAGAGCACTAGGGAAGGACATTGGCAACTCAATTAAACTGACCTCTGGATTTGGTAAGTTAACCCCATGAATTTCATGAGTGCTCGTTGTTGAATAGGCGTGTGTATCCTTTGCTCGGCCAAATGAGTGAGACTCCTATCATCGGTAAGAATAATAAACTCTGAATGTTGCAAGTAGGGCCGCCAGTGATCCACCACCAAAATCATGGCAAGGAATTCTTTTTCGTAAGTGGCCAACTCATGTGCTCTGTGCTTAAGGTATAAAAGTTGCCAATTGAGTTTTATGGACTTACCCATGTGCTTTGTGATTGAAAGTGAATTGGGGTTATGATCTATAAGAAAGCATGAGTTGAGTTGAGATATTCTATATACCAAAAGTGAAGAACAAGATTGGACTCCATATATGATAAAGTGAATTTATTGAAGATGTCGAATACAAAGTGGTTTTCTAAGGCAAGATAGTGAAGTGCAAGTAAGACTCGGTTGCGATGAACCATTCGGTGGTGAAGGGCAAGCAAATGGCTTGACACCGAAGGACCAAGGCGGTGGTTAAGAGCGAGTAAAGGCTTTGCGCCTATACTGTGCGAGGTCATGTGAATCTACCAGTGATTCACATTAATCACATGAAGAATCAAGAAGAGATGATGATATAAAAGTTAGCAACCCTCTAAGTTTGAAGGAAAGAAACGGTACTTAAAGGTATTCAAAGGCTCAATATGATTCAAACGTGTTTTATCTTTGAAATTGAGTATAGGTATGCCGCACTATTAAAAGAGATACAACGTGAGCTATTTGTCGTGTCTCGGTGCTCAAGAGTTTTCTAACTAACCCAAAGTAAGAGTTAGCTTAAGGAGCCTGGTGCGAAAAGTGTGGAAGTGTTAGAATTTAGTTTCAGAGTGTTCCTGATTTGATCCAATGTGTTTGAGGTTATGAATTCAGTTGGGATGTGTATCCCTCTGAATAATCTTTCCATTGAGTCCAAAATCGTTGAAATCGGAATTCGGATTAAAAGTTATCGCTGTTTTTCAGAGGGCCAATTATACTGAACTCGGATACTCCGGGTTATCCGGAGTCTCCCGGTGAGATTCCGAGCTAAGTGGTCTGTTAGGGACTAAGTGTTTCACTCGGATACTCTGGGTTGACCCGGAGACTTCGGGTTCCGGACCCTTCGAGTTGTACTCCAGCCAGGGCTCTCAGTTACGCATTCTAGTGCCAACCCAGAGACTCTGGATCAGTACAAAAAGGTATGTAACAGCTAGTTTTTGAGGGCTAAGTATATATACCCTATCACCCCCATTCTTTGTTGCTACTGCTTGAGCACGAAAGAAAACCGCTCTATAGCCAAAAGAACTCTTTCTCACTCTATTTTAGTGAGAGATTTGAGAAGAAAAGTGAGTTGGGTTGAGAGATTGAAAGATTGAGTGCAAGTGAGCTAAAATCCATTCTTTAGCACTCAAGTTCATCAACAAAGAAGTTCATTATCGTGTTTATTACTCTTGGAGCTTTGAGCTCCTAGGCGGCTAGGTGTCACCGGCGAGCACCTAAGGTTGTGGTGTGCCGCGGAAAGTTTATAAAGGTTTTGATTTCGCCTCTGCAAGGGAAGAAATCAAAAGTAGAAGCTAAGCTCGAGTGTGATCGAGCTTGAAGAGAAAAATGGTTGAAAGAGATCTGGCTCAAGTGTGACCGAGCCCTTCAACGGAGACGTAATAACCTGTAGAGGATGTGTTCAAACTTCGGGAAACAAATCTTGTGTCTCCTCTCTTGTTTCCTTGTTATTGTGTTATTGCTTAATATTTGTGAATTTTGCTTGATCTACTTGTTCATGTGCATTTGATTGTAGGTTCTCCGTGAATCTACTTGGAATCATCACTTGAAACACGCGATTTCACTTGGTTTGAGCTAGAACCCTTTATGCGCTATTTAATTTCAATTCCGAGTTCATTCTCTGTTGAACCTGGATGTTCTGGATTTTACCCTGAAACTCTGGATATTGTACAATCAGCTCTGAACTTGAAGTATCCGGATCAACCAGAGTCTCCAGTGAACAGTGTTTTCATGATTTTTTAATTAACATTTTCTTGCATGTCTTTTGCTAGATTTGAGTAATCTTTTTCACCCCAGGATTGTAACCTCCACGCTTATTTAGAGTGATTGTGCACTAGTTGAGCCTAGCATATTTAGAATTTTTACTTGTGAAAAATCTGTTATTTTATTTTTCGCTACAAGTTAGGCCAACGGTAAAAGAGGACGAATTTTTGTAAAAAATACCTATTCACCCCCTCTATGCGACATCATTGTCCTTTCAGGGGCTAGGTCGGGTCAAAGTTGGGGCTCTATGAGGCAGGACTAGGCAAAAAAAAAAAAATCACCTAATCTCAGGTCGGGGCGGGGCGGGGCGGAGCGAGGTAGGGTGGGGGACATGCAGTTAGGGGGCATGTGAAGGCAAAACCCGTCCCGCCCCGCTCAATCTAGATCTCTATGGGTGAGCCTATCTGCGTGCGCACAGAAGGCGAAATTGAGGAAACAACACTGTTTGTAGTGTGTAGCAAATAGCACTCCAAACTCAAATGTTCAACAAATAGCACTTAAGAACCACTTCAATTCAGAAAATAGCAATTCTCCTTCTTTTTCTCTTCTCTCATTTTTTTCCCTCTTTCCATTTGTGAATGACCCAAATATTCTTGCTGCTCATCAAACAGACAAATATACGTACAAATAGAGTCACAAGACATTTTTATAGAGAAATGGACATTTAGGAATTCCATTTTTAAAATTAGTACATAACAGAACCACTTTGACAATCTAACCGTATAAACAGACATGGTTCTGTTATGTCCTAAATTTTAAATTAACTATGTTATGTACTAAATCTTAAAATGAAACTTCTAAATGTTCATTTCTCTATTTGAAATGTCTTATAGCTCTATTTTGTACTGTTGTTTATATATATTTGTCTGTTTGATGAGCAACAAAGGCATTTGGGTCATTCGCAAATGGAAAAAGGGCCACAAAAATGGGAGAAGAGAAGGAAGGAGTGCTATTTTTTGAATTGAAGTGGTACTTAGAATGCTATTAACTGAACATTTAAGTTTGGAGTGCTATTTGCTAAACACGGCTCCAAAGAAGTTTTGTTTCCTCAATTTCTCTGCACCCAGAGAGGGAAGGAGATTTTGCAAAGTAGGAAAGCGGTATGGGGAGAGAGAATCTGTTTAACAGAGCTTCAAGATCAGCTCATAGAGTGGAATCAGAGGATCTCTATTAGATGATAGTTTTTAGTTCTTACAGTGATTTTTTATAATGAACTAAATGTTGGGGTCTGAAAACCCCAACTTCTCCTAATTTATTTTCATCACATAATCACTTCCTCTATAAAGTTTACCTAAAAAATCATTAAAGAATTACTTTCAGGTACAAAATCATTTCTAAAAAAATTAGATAAAAACTCTACCAAATTTTGGCATTTGCAGCTTTGCGCTTTAGTATGTGGGATGACCTAGGGAATTTTGGCATTTGCAGCTTTGCGCTTTAGTATGTGGGATGACCTAGGGAAGGGCGGGCCGATGTGTTATGGGGCCAGGTGTGCTAGTGACTGACGAGGCTAGGGATGGATAACGAACCAGCTCAGCTCGTTTAATATAACAAGTAGAAAAGCCAGCTCGACTCGACTTGTTTGGCTCACGAGCCAGCTTGTTACTTTTTTTTTAAGTGAGCAGCTAATTATTGGGATGAAAATAATATAAATATCCACTAAAAAATGCATCGATAAAATTAATAGCAATGACATCTATAAGTATTATACTTCTTTGTATGGTTTAATCAGTGGTATAATTATTGTAAGTTGAATCTTTTCTGAACGTTTTTCAAACCTGTATACAGCATAACAACAGACAGATCTACCTATATATGTTCTGCTACTGAAACAAAATATTTCTAAAAAAATGAAACAACGTTCTCCACACATCCGTCTATACGTGCAAAGCCTGAAGGAATAATCGATGAGAGAAGAAAAAAGATAAGAGTTACATCGTAACGAGAAGCTAATCAATATAAAGCTAAGTAGGCTGACGAGAGGAGACTCTCTATCAAAGATGAAGATAACTAATGAGTAAACTAATGATTATAATGAAAATGAGCGATATAATACAGGTAAAACTCTAGCTCGCTACATTAGATTTTAGAACGAGCTGAACTGAGTCAAACACGAGCTGCGCTAGTTCGTGAGTTTTGAGATTTTCTTCTAGCCCTGACGTGGCTGTGGCTTATGTGGGCGTGAGGAGTACACCTGTCGCTCGGGCGGATAGAGCTCTTCGTGGACGCGGTGAGGCTGGCCGCTGGCACAGTGCACCTAGTTGTGTTGGCGGGAACGGATCATCTGGCGTTGGCTTAGCTACGTCAGAGTGCAGTCCGCGCATACTGTATCTGCCCACAAGCATAGCCTTATGCTGCCCAATAACACGGCACAGTGCAGCCCAATTACATGGGACGTGCCTAACAGAAACCGGAGGGAAAGTTAGCGTTGTAGCAGTCGGCTTGGAGGGAAAAAAGCAATCACCGATAAGTTTACGCGCGAGAAAAGAGTAGGGCGATCCTTTAGGTTCCCTTTTCACTTCCAAAGGAAAGGAAATATACCGATGGAAAGGCATGGAAGGAGCAATTGATTGAAGATCTAGTTCCCTGCTGCCATCAAAACAAATTCTCCACTCCTGAGATGGAAGAAGAGGGTAACCCAGTGCGCCATGGATCCAATAACTCCATGTTTGTTCTTTTTTATGTGAGATCACATGAATTTTTGTTGTTCCTAAGTAATACTACTCCATGCTTGTTCTTTCTGGTATGAGAACAAACAAATTGTGGCTATTTATGCATAATGATACTTCATCCTTGTTCTTTCTAATATGAGATCACACGAATTTTTAGTTGTTCCTTTTCAAATTCTTTTCCAGTATTATTGATGCCAATATTTTCTCTGCACTTAGAAAAGTCTCTTGCTCATATCTTTTTTTTCCTTTGCAAAGAGAGCGTGGTGCCTAGTTTGGTACTCGCATTGGCATGTAATTCAGAAATTCAGATGAGGCTTGGATGTTTTGGGTTAGCTATGGAGGTCAAATATGTTTTGAGATCAGAAAAAGGTACACAAATAAAAGGAAGTCCAATGGAAAGGTTACATCATGTAGATATGTTCGTTCAAATAAGGGAAATCGATCACAAGACCAAAGAGAACATCTAACAAAGTGTCCTCGAGCTGGAATTAGAATAGATTGTCAGGTCTGCATGGGTGTTGTAATGAACCGAAAGAAGGTAAATTATAAAGTGACCGAGCTAGTTCTGGAACACAATTACTTTTATTTTGGGCAATCATGTACTCTAAGCTCAATTGTTATTACTATTCCCTGTATTTTCATGACTGTTAGTGAATATTCCTGTGATTTGGTATATTTTTGGAGTCCAGTTCACTATGAATTAATTATAGTATGTTAAGAAGGTTCAGTTTAGTCTAAGCTTCTCAGCTGTGCAGAACTGCATATTGTTTCTGAAACTGTCGTTCTTTCTTCAGACTTCAGTAGCAGTCTGGTTCGTTCTCTTCAGGCTTCAGTAGCAGTCTCGTTCGTTCTTGCAGGCTTCAGGCCTTTTGGTTTTTGAGATGGAGGTTTCAATGGGTTTGTATTTGTCGGGCTTCGGCCTTGCAATAGAAGCTGCATGCTGGGAACCGAAGGAAGCATCGAGCTTATGGCCAGCTTCGGTGGGAGGCTTTCGATCCAGCGCGGACGGTGGATACAACGCGGACAGCACGCTCTGGTAGCTAAGCAAACGTCAGAGGATCTGGTTCCTGTTGGCGCTGGACTTGGGTGATTCCCGTGGTTATTTTTGGTACTCTGCTGGATTTTGCTATGATTCAAGTCTTTATCAGTAGTAGTCATCAATAGTTGCCACTTTTAGATGATTTTGTAAACATCCGTAGTTCAGTGTTTTTGGCATTTCGGGTTTCTCTTGAAAAGCATGGCCTAGAAGTGTTTATCTATTGGTAGCAAAACTAGTCGTGGTGATGGTTTCTTTTACCTGTGTCTTTTTATCATTGTTGTCTGAAGAGGATATTGATTTTAGGAAAAATTACGTGGATAACTGGATACCATTGCAAAGATGTCTATATTGAAAAATGACATGTGAGCCTGAGATTTTATCTATGTCTAACCTTCGTCCTTCATGCCATCATATTAAGGATGAAAACAGACCAAATACAAATAGTATAGTAGTCGAACCATGTATGAATGAATCGTACTGAACAGATACAATTTGACTGTATTTTGATATGGATCCGGAGGGATGTGTATTTCAGAGTCTCAGATGTGTTGTAGCAAAGCCTCTTTTCTTATGGGTAATTGCATTTTTCATGGTATTATTTTATTGTTACCAGAAGTATCACTAACGTGATTAGAATAGATCTTACCAGTTGCGATTAATCATGCTGAATCAGGGAGTTCTTTTCTTTTGGGTAATCCATTTAGAAGTTATTTAGAGCGTCTGCATATCCTCTCTGGTCGCAACTTGCAGAAAGGCTTGACGCATACAACAACTCTCGAGCATGTGATTGCATAGGTCTTATAACATGACAAGTCCATGAACATAAAAATAGAGCGTCCGCGGTTCTGAACTGATTTTTGCATTGTCGCAGGAATACAACCTTCATTCATTCACACAACACAATTTTCAGTCTCTAGTTTTGCATTGACAAACTAGACTTCATTCAGCGCTGTCTGGCAGATGAGATTGCTGTTGATCCAGTATAATCCATATGCTCTCCTTTTCTATATATGTACATTTTCCTGTCATTCGGGATTTAAAAAAAAACAGAACTCTGAGATGGAAAGAGGTGGTTCATTGTCGAAGAAGTGAATCTCTGATTGTCAGTCCATGGAAATCGTCGACTCTTTCCTAGGAAATACTAGCAAGTATTTCTCTGTCCAACTCAACTGTTTTGCGTCAACTTTGTAATGAGCCAGTTGGTCGATGTGATCTTCTGAATCTCGGTTTCAGAACTACACCTGGTTGTCCTTGTCCAGCTGAAACTTCGAAGATCCACCGGCAGGAGAAACCGTCCGGCTAGGATTCTGAACCAGCACCAGCAATGGTTGCGCAGAGCAACCTGAACCAGTCCGCTGCAACATTGCAAGGCGTCAGATGGATATGCAGTGATACCGGCACTGCAACCATATGTAACAACATGAATACATTTTTTGAGAGTTCACTTGTGCTTACCACTCCGACATGCCACTGGTCCGAGACGAGGCCTTTGAAATCTGCTGCGTCCATTTCCTGTTCCGTTTGCCAGAATGAACGGTGTGAGATTTTTCAGTCTTGTTTTGCAGAATGGACAGTGAGATTTGGAGAGCTGGATCGAACTTACCACACTGTAAATAGGAGGCATGGCGATCTCCCAGGCTGATTTCATAAGGGGTATTACCGGCAGATGAAGCGATGCTTCAGGGATTCTGAAGTTCCACCTGAAAAAATTGGGAACCAAGCTGAATTTACATCCCTTCTGAGCTCAAGAGGGTGTTTTGCCTACTGTTAGCCCATGATTTTTGACTCACCCAATGTACATGAAGATGCAGAACTGCACCCATTCACGCACCAACACGCGAAACCAGTAGTTATCCGGTGTATCATCAGCCCTCATGTACACCTGAAATCACACTGTCAGAAGCATAGCCAAACTGAACTGATCGTACCAGAAGACATTGTTGTGTGATAAGTCATACCATGATGAATGCCACTGCGGCTACCTGCATAGTGCCCTGAAATCTCCTGAAGGAAGAGAAGAGGAGGCAAAGCGCATAGCCGTTTTAAGAGTTTTGGTACCAAAAAATAAAATAAAATCAAGAGTAGAGTTCTTCAGGAATAAAAGAGTTGGGAAGAACCGCGTACTTGAACATTGTGTACTTTGTGTTCAGTGTCACGTGCAATGAATGGATGCCTTCTTCCTCTATGAAGCTGAGCTGCTCCTGTAGGACTATCAGATTCTGGGATGTGCGCCGGAATATGATGTAAAATGACGCGAAATAGTTTATCAGAAGAAAGACCTGTTCCAAGTCGCAAGAGAATTTCAGAACACAGCTGCTGCTTAGACGTAGCTAATTCCAACACATAAGTTCCGACAAAGTGTTGCAATATTGGAGCAGAAGGTACTATTGTTTGATGAAATTTTACATCGCTTCAGATTCAGGGATGAGGACTTACTGTGAAATAAGGGACCGCAGCCTTGTAGCCGATGAGGCTCAGGTACAGCAGACACCCCAGAACGGCCGTCGTTCGCCTCTCCCGGATCGACAGGCGCTCGCACATGATGCAGTAACCGTGTGAGATGAGCATGAACGAGACGAAGGAGGCCGTCTGGAAGAGGATCCCCGTCACGTACGCGCCGAACGACATCCACAGCGAGCATGTCTGAAGGTGTACGCACGAGTACCTGCGCGGAATCTTGATTCAGCACTCGCTAAGATTTCACAAAACAAAAAAAAAAAAAAAGATCTGGCTAAGCAGCTACAACTAGCTAGCAGGACTAGTTTGCAGGTGTTCAGGGACAGATATGCCAAACTGAAAGGCATCAGACTGCTCACCAGAACAGAAACGAGAGTGCCATTTGGAGAGCTTTGATCAATGGGACCAGAGCCAGGATCCACTGAAGGTTATTCGCCTGCCCAAAGGAAACAGAATTACTACGTAAGAACCAGAGTATCTGACTCTGACAATTTAGTCAGACGTTCCCAATTCCTCTGCATCAAGTTTCTATAGTTCGTCAGAACAAACAAAAAATTCTGGAACTTTGTTGAATCTAGCAAGCAGGAAACCACAAACAAAACAAAGGACGCGCATCAAACATGCTGCTTCAGAACCACAATGGTCATCAGAGCATGCCGTAAGCAGCAAAAGAGCTACAATCAAATCGCTGAAAGAAACCCCCGAACAAGTGAAGAGAGAAACCGAATGGAAACTCATGGGCAACAGGACAGTACCTGGAAATGCCGGTTTCTCCAGGAGCTGAAGGCCCATGAGAAGCCGGAGGCCGCCCATATGGCCAAGAACCCCAGGTAGAGCGACGGGAGAGGCTGGTAGCCGTTGCTCAGCGCCGGGAGAGGAGACGACGCATCCTGCATCTTTTCTTCTTGCGCAGGTGTTCCAACCTCCTCGCAATGCACTGATGAACAGGTCCTCCCCGGTGATTCAGAAAGGAATCAGAACTCAACAGAGGGGCTTTATCGGATTAACAGGACATGCGTGCATGCATCGATGCAGGAAGACACGAGATCGTGGAGCAGTAGCGGTGAGCGTGCATGCATATAAAGAGGTCGGACTCCTGTTCTTATTTTATCTTTGTGCGATGGTTGTACTGTGGGGAGTAGAGTACGTGCGCCCCTTTTTTTCTCACCAGAAGGGTCATGGGAGTGTAGGAGTGGTTAGGGTTGGTTGCTTCTTGGAGGGAAAATACTAAAGGCAACGGCTCTACGTGTCTTGACTCATGAATCAAAATATTTATAAAAAAAAAGAGGGGAGAAATCCGTCGCTGTTCGCCTCGTGTTCCTTTTGACTCGTGCCTGAGACAGACGGCAGCATGTCACGTACATACGTGGATTCTACGTACTCCTGGCCATGAAGAAAATAGAACTGATTACCACATGGATTAAGGCATCATAGGATGGTAACAGCACACTACTAGTACACAGTATGCACCAGATTAACCTACCGTAGAAAAATACGATATAACATGATCGTGGGCGCATATCTTGCAATTAGATTAGGCCGAGTCAGCACATTATTAACTTTGGCATATATACTGCCATGGGCGGACCCAGAGGAGCCCAGAGAGGGGCCAGGTCCTCCCTCAAAATTTGGAAAACAAAGCTATTTCGTAGGTGCCTCTGCTCAAACATTTTTCACCATAGTGCACCATAGGCGTCATTTTTCACCAATGACGTTCAGCCCAGGACACCATGAGCTTGGCCCATTTCTGACTCGTTACGCCTGCACGTAATTTTATTTGATAGAAGAAGAAGAATTCCCTAAAAAGAAGATGAATTCCCGAAAAAGAAGAACGTCCGTCCGTCCGTCCGTGCATGCTCGGCTATTCACCTTAGTATTCGTGTAGCAGCATGTAATCCTTTTTATTTGTTGTCGTTGTTGTTGCAACTGGCAGGAGTGCGCGGTAAGATCGATCGATCGATCGATCCTCATCCATCCATCCATTCCACTCCTCGGTGAAGGTTGGTTTACCTAATGCTCGAGCCCTGCACCTAAATCTCAAGCAGCGCCTCTCCTCCCGCAACGCCAACTGTTCCAGTCAAAGCGGCCTTCTTGAGATGCATGTGGAATCAGTGAGCAGCTGCCACTGCACACCAACTGCCCCTCCCTCAATTCGCTTAACGCATCTCCGACGCTTCTACAATCCCGGTCGGTGTCGGGCTCTGCTACGTACGAGTGATCTAGAGAGTTTCAGATCCTTGCAACAGACACCGCCGTATTTACGAAAATAGACAGCATGTTGACGTTATAATGTGATATACTAATTTATAAAAATATTTTCATCCCTATGTTATTTGGTGAAAAAGTGAGTTCCTTTGTAATGCTTCGTTTATATGCATTTTTATCATTTCATGTGATATTCTCTTTTTAATTCAATTTGAATAAAAATAATGCAACATGCACAAAATTTTGGTTCTCATATTAATATTAAGCCTTTGTAATGCTCCATTTATATTTTTTTTATCATTTCATGCCAAATTATCTTTTTAATTCAATTTAAATAAAAAATTATTACATCAAAGGATGGATTGTGTAAACAAATGTGACAAGTTATGCTTGAAGGACAGCACATTAAGTTATATTAAGTGTTAGCTGCAATGGAACTGTTTGGACATTAATACAAATGAAATAGTTACAGAAGTTAGTTTTCCCATGACGTATGTTAAACACAAAAGGTAGTAGCACAAACTATCTTAAGAATGAAGTGATAGCCTAGTGAGAAGTAGGTGCTTGAATACTGCGAATCGTAGAGCAGATAATAATTGTATGCTCATTTAATAAGATTTGCACAGGCTGAATTAATTATAAAAATGGATAAACAAACAAAATTGTCATCATAAATGTCCATCACAAAATGTGACAGAAGCAGTCTACCTCCATGCGATATCCCGCTCTTGATGCACACATTGCATGGTAATAAGTACAGCATTTCCAGCACTGGGTGCAGGCACCATGCATCTGCTTGCATATAACGCATGTCTGGAGTTGACATGAAAGCATCACGTTAACAAAGATTAAGTGAGATTTGAATAAATAAGCACAGACAATAAATATCTTGCACAAAATTGAGAAAATACCAAATCAAAGTATTAACCTTCTTAAAGTACTCTACAGGGATGCTCAGTATGCCCATTGCTGGCTCCATTGTCGCATCAACTAGAAAAGAGACTTTAGGTTGAAACCAGGCGCATGTAACATGAACCCACAGTTGGTTAACATCTGTTGGCTTGAGAGCACCACCTGTGGCAATGCAAAAAGGTGGTAAAAGTTTAATAGCATGGAACAGGGTAACAAACCAGACTGGTGAAAAAAAACAGATACCATCAAGCACTAGTAGAATATATCTAATAAAAGAACACAACTTGAGCATGGTGTGAGCAACAGCAATAATATGAAATATCATTTGAAGATCCTACTGGTTGATGAAACTATGGAGCAAGTGAACAAAGAAGGTAACACATCAAAATAAAAAAATAATACCTTTGACAGGACATGAAATGATAAAAAATGCATATAAATAGAGTATTACAAATGCTTTAATATTAATCTGAGAACCAAAATTTTGTGCATGTTTGAATTTTTTATTCAAATTGAATTAAAAAGATAATTTGGCATGAAATGATAAAAAAAAATATAAATGGAGCATTACAAAGGCTTAATATTAATATGAGAACCAAAATTTTGTGCATGTTGCATTATTTTTATTCAAATTGAATTAAAAAGAGAATATCACATGAAATGATAAAAATACATATAAACGAAGCATTACAAAGGAACTCACTTTTTCACCAAATAACATAGGGATGAAAATATTTTTATAAATTAGTATATCACATTATAACAATATTAGTGAATTTTTCTAGATTTTTAGAAATTATTTGAGGCATTAAATATTGCTAGAATTTATAAAAGTTGACTTATTTGGAGAATTTTAATTAAATATTGGCTCAGGCTTTTTGGACCAAACTAATTAAAATGGGTTGCTGGTGATCTCTAGTTTGATCATGAAAACATTTAGAATTTTTGGACTATTTTTGTATTTTCAAAAAAAATCGTGAATTAAATAAAAAACATGCACTTTTATACACTTTTGCTTGCTAGCTTCTTCCGGGCGCCGGCGCATGCAGAGGCCGTATTCGGCAACTACGGTGAACAGTGCCGTATTCGGCAACTGAATTGCCGAAAATTGTGGGGTCGGGCTGTTTTCGGATTCTGAGTTACCGAAACTCAGTTTTTGGCGTTTGAGGTTCCGAATACGGATGCTAAATTTGTAAATATGTCAACATGTTATCTATTTTCGCAAATACGGCGGTGTCTGTTGTCTAAAATCCCAAAAATCCGGGCATACATCGAGAAGGGCAAAAGAAATTAGCACGCTTGTACGTATGGAATTTTTTTAATAATATTAATTTTTAAAAAATTGTAAAAATAATATTCAAAAAATTATAAGAATAGTTCTGTCGGTATACGGAGTACCGACAAGTGTTCTATCGGTACTGCGCATACCGACAATCTATGTGCCAGTGGGTCCGAGGGTTTATTGGTACGTATATTGTGCCGAAAAGGTCTGTCGGCACTCCGCATACTGACAAGTCTCCGGGTAGACACCGATATAGATATTGCGCTACTTGATAGCCGACAGACCTGTGAGCACTCTATTTGCTGATATACTTATCGATAAGGGTGCAATCGGATTGAATATGGACGGATATCGCTGATCCTATATCATATTCCATATCTTTTTCTCGAAGTCGGATCAGACACGGATAGTGTCGGACACGAATATCGACCATCCCATATTTGCATCGGACCCATTCGGGTGGTCGGATAGATAGAAAATTTTCACTTCATTTGTATCCCCACACATCACATTAAACAGTATAGCGGTGCAATCAAAGTGAGCACAATGAGAGAGTGATCGGTGAGATTTGAAAACAAGAGCATTCGGTATTATCTGTCTACGGATATGTAACAATCTATCTATATATTATCATCTTTTTAAGTGAAATCATAATAAATTTTCTCGTAACACCTAACATCCGGATACTTTGGATATCAGATCGGATACGGATAAATAGTGTCGAACAGTGTTGTACACGAATATCGGCCAACCTATATTTGCTTCGAACCCCTTTGGGCTGTTAGACGGTCGAGAAATATCCATCCCGTTTGCACCCGTACTTGTCGACACTCCGTTTGCCGATAGGTAAGGCCTGTCGGCACTCCGTTTGCTGACATGTAACATCTTTTTTTATTTTCTATTAGTAATTTGGGAATAACCATGTATTTAACGAGGCACTGCCAAAGCTTAGTGTATATCCACGTAACATCCTATAGAAGAATTCAAACTCTTTCAAAAATATCAACTATGGCTATATGGAGGTTGAGGCAACGAGGTGCGCAGATGTTGAGCAGGCGAAAATGTTTGTTGTGCAAATAGTTATCCAAACGGCATCACAGAGTTGTTTATTTTTTCCTTAAATATGGTTTGTTGTAATTTTGTCAACATTTCTTTATTTAGTTGATGTAAAATTTTGTGAGTAATTTTTTTAGTGAAGTAACGTTGGGAGGATACAAAATCTAATTTTTTGAAGAATACTAGTTATGAAGCATAATTATCATAGAACTCGGCACGAATGTTACATACGTTGATAAGCATTACATGGGATATGGGGTTTATCGTTGTTGCACGAATGGTCCGTAACCATAAAGAGATGATGACAACAAACGTTGGCATGTACGATACGCCTAAAGACTAACCTAATAGCGTGACGATGCTAAACCTAACATACTTTAGGGAATTAAAATAAGTTAGGTTACAATAGATGCTCTCTACTGAGTGTATCTAGGATATTTACCCTTTCTCAGGGTATCATCTCCGCTTCCTTTCCCTCTCTGCTACGCGTGCTTCATCCACGGCACGCTCCTTCGCTGTCTTCCACATGCGCTCCTCCTACTGACGCTTCAGTCCTAGTGCCTCTTGCTATTGCTCGTACTCCTTCCATTCGTAAGCTTCCCTCCTCCACTGCATCTCCATATCGACTCACCGCTTCTGGTGCTCATTTTGCTCGATATTCAGCCATTCCATAAAGTCCTAGATAGGTGGAGGAGACTAGACAAATAAAATAAGATGTGAGATTAATAAGTAAATACATGGAATCATATGAAAAGTATCACATGAGTGATCTATGTTGCTATACCAGTGGGTACTCATACGGTCCATATCGAGGTGGGTCGCACTGGTAGTTAGCACACATGAAGAAGCGTCTGTCATAGATGCAAGAGATGTCCTGTGACTTGTGAAGCCTACAAGGGTCGCCACAGAAGCACATCGGCGATTCTACCCCTGGAGGATGAAAATACCCCAATGTTTATTGGGTGGGCTTAGTGGAGTTGAGGAAGATATTGCAGTTGAGAGAACTGAGGAATGAGTGATCTATCTATGGTTGAGGGTGGGGTTATTTATGGTGGTTGGAGGCTAGTGCATGAATTGAGTGCATAGGCATGGCTAGGGGTTGGAGCATAGGAGTATTGTGCACAAGGACAAATGAGTAAGGATTCCTTGTGAAAGTTGTGGCAATGATGCTTGGAAGATAATCCCTGTGAAAGCTACTGCTTGATGTGGTTATTTCATTCTGCAAAAGTTCTTGGAAGGCAGGGAATCCTATGAATGTGTTGGGCTTAGAAAAAAATATATTGGTAGAATGATAAATCCCGGACATTTCATTAATGAAAGTAAAGTACATCACATATAAAAATTATCGTAAGCACTCATTGCCTGTATGTGGCTACAGTACATAAGTCAATATGCACCGAATCGTACCCTATTTGTACACAATCTACAATAAGTTACAATGGTATATAATACTCTATCGCTAAAATGAAGCATTCCTTATGGAAAGACATATTACCGGGTGCAAGATAATATCTACTGAGCTGGTGGAAAATATGGAGGTTTCTCATCTAGATATTCCTAGCGAATCCCTTAAAAGTTGCATCCATGGGGGTAGGGCTTGTTGCACACGTACCCTTGTGTCTGTCCACGTGCCACAGGCCCCGGCACAGCCAGTAGGCCACACACATTATGGAGGTATATGCATGTTATCGCATGTAGCGAGGTAGTTATCCCACCACTCTTCATTGAGCTCTTGTAGCCTCATCTTCAGACGTTCAACATCCACATGCCTCATTGTCTCAGCCTGATCGTAGTCGTAGTTGATATCGCGTACCCTTCTTCGTTCATGTACCATTCGTACTTGCACCTGGGCTTGTCGTACTGTTGGTGGGAAGCAGATGAATTAGATGAAATTCATAGCACGGTAGGATGTCATGCACACTAACCCCATATCGGTATCAAATAACCGTGGCAAGCAGGAACAGTTTCAGACGTGCTGTTTTACCACAGTTGCATCGTGGAATGTGTGCCTTGTGTGTTTCTATTTGCTGCTTGATCTCCCTCTTCTTCTGCTCTGGGTCTTCATTTCTATTCACTTTTTGTCTTCACGCTTGAGTCTATCAAGGATATCACGCCATAGCTCGTACGGGCCCATCTTGCCCTTAACCTTGTTGGACCCGGATCCGCTTGCGATGGAAGAGGTTGTGTTAGACTGTGTTGGAGATGAAGTACCCATGTATAGGTTATCCTTATATACACAAGGGGGAATACTGCCATAAACTGTTCACTATGTTCGAGGGAGAGTTATTGTGATGTCAAGGTAGGTCTCAGGGAATGCTGTCACGCATCTATCGAAAGCATCCGCTGATAGAGAGAGAAAGAGGCGCGGTACTATAGAAGAAGGAATGAGATCACAAGCGAGTGCCTAAGCTACAGGTGTAGGCTAGCTGTAGCTGCAAGTGTATGAATTTGATGCATCGCGTTCTCGAGCATATTCTTTGACAATATGGAGTGATTCTTTTACATCATGCAAGAACAATCTCAACTAATGGTCAATGATAGAAGGGAAACATGGATGGGTTGCCCTTATATAGACAAGGTGGTTGTAGGCTATTTTAGAGATCAATGATACAAGGGGAATATTGCTACACCGTGTGATGCTTTAGCAATAGGGATAAGGTCACGGGCCCATACATCATCGCCAATTTTGTGAAGTAAAAAGGTGTGTAGAATAACGGCCGGTAATAATTCATTCGAGTACGGTTACATAACACTGTATTACATCCATACGGCACACACATAGGAAATTTACAATTTTTTGTGGCATTAGGTATCATGGTCGATACAAAATGTAAACATAACATGTAGACATGCCTTAGGGAAAATAAATAACCGGCCTATAGTGGGGTCGCACCAGAGTGAATACTCCTCACTTGATGCTTCTTTCTTACACGCTTGTGCACGAGCTTCTTTCTCATGCCTCCAATTCAACTCGTTCTCGTCCCACTTATTCCTTTGACCCACCCATTCCTGATCCTTAGGGGATATGAAGTCATTGATCCATTAGTGAAATGTAAACAACCCAGTTGGTAGCTGGACGTGATTTGTTGCGTACGGACGAGAAGTGTTAGTACATGAAGTGAATGGAAAATTATGTTTTCTCAAATTAATTACCTAAGAAGATTCTCTCTTTGGAAAGCTCGACCACGCCACGCGGCCTGGCCGAATGGACCATAGCTTAGCCACAGGTGGGCCGGTCTAAGGCCAGCCCAACCGCCTCAGGTTGTGCCCTAGTGGGCTGGCCCAGCTCCTGTAGCCCACAACTAGCCAGCTCGACCTGAGTGAGCTAGATACTGAGCAACCCAGGCCCAAGTCTGGTCTAATCCGAGCACATTTTGGCCCAACCAGGGTACTGTGCATGTTGGCCCCACCGGTTACTATTGAGTGAGCTCTAGTTGCTGTTTAGTGGATCCCACCTATGAATAGTACATTTTCATATTTTTCTGATTTAATTTTAGATTAAATCTTCCTGAAGTTGTAACTTATCCGTTCGGGTTTCGATTTCGGTGATTCTTTTACCAAAATTTATCTAAATTTGAAATCTACCAATCTATCATTGTGTGATGTCCATTAGGGCTCATTTAGTTTTTCATTTGGTATTATTTGATTCTTCTCTAGTATAGTTCGTTATTGATCGTAGTCGCATTTGTAGAATCATCAGAGTTCTGTGAGCGTTGTGCAGGAAGCATCAGGAGCCCGAAGGATCCTAATTATGACCAAGGCTTAGAGGAGAACTTCAAAGAAGGCAAGTCCTATCTTCTTGATCATATTGAACCTATATTTTCAAATAATCCGCATGATCAACTAAAACTTGACTGATTATTGCATGTGCTATTATTGCGCTTTTACAAATTACTTATGGTAGTTACTCCTATCAAACACTTGTCATGCAATAAATGTTATCATCTAGAATATATATCACCCTAGGATTTACCTATCATTATCTATATAAACGTTGGACGATACCATGATATCTAGCATGCTTAGGATTGAATACGTCTCCTCGAAGACGTCGCCTTGAAATGTATCTCTTCAGAGATATCGCTTCACTATTTATCAAATTAACTCATATACCATGAATCCTTGGTAGTTGTGAATTCCGTGATGGTTGTGAAATCATTGATGTCGTGTGGGATATGGAGGGTGATGTGTAAAAATAGGTGAAAACTGTTTTGGTGGTGGCAGGTAAAATAGTACTCTAGATGAGGATGCTCTTGGGAGCTTGAGTTACCTTTGTGATATTCATTGACAAAAGATGTCTATCCTGACCGCTTAAGGACCGAGTCATTACGTGCTTAGCTACCTTAGTGCAACCATGCGTCCTATATATGCATGTCTTTCACCGGACTAGGTTAGGCATCATACTAGGAGGTTGGGGAGCAGTGAGGGGTCAAGCGACCATTTGTCCCTCTGTTTGAACATTTCAAGAACTGGCCAACGGCATGAAAAGGGGACTGACATTCAGGACAAGACCTCTAGTACTTGGGGTATCTCATAGAAAACCCTGGCATAAAAGGTGATTGAAGTGTCTCGGTATGATTTGCTCCTCCACTCGCAGCGGATGGAGGCTGAGCATATCATGTGGGTACAGTGTACAACATTTGTAGAGTATAAAACTATTCGAATAGTCGTGTCCACGGTCATGGACATGTGAAAGTAGTAACCATCTTGATTAGATTCTGGGTGAGTGTGTCTTGATGAGTGAGTATGTGGACTAGATGTTCATGTGACGAGGCTGCTAGCTTAATCTGCTAGAATCTGTGTGGTACTAGAGGTACACCAAATGTGATGATAGGGATTGCGGAGTGAGGTGTAGCCCTTCGTAGGACCAAAAACCCCAGATACGACTTATTATCAAGTTTTGAATTATTTCAAACTGTTTTAAAGTTAAAAATAGAGTATACAACTAAATCCCGGCATAAACTATTTTGCGCTTAAAACTAAGCTGTAAAGTCGTACCCCCTTTATGCATCTATCAACCATTTGAAGTAGTATACGGCTTGCTGAGTACCTTCCGTACTCACTCTTGTTATCATTTAGATGAGAAAACTGAAGCCGACTTCACTGCTGGAGAAGACGAGGATGAAGAGTAGATTTAAAAGTCATGTTCACACCCTAGCTGCTTGTGGCTTAGGGTCTTTGTCTTCCACTGTATTTTTATTGGTCGTTAGGCCAGGTTTATAATTTACCATATGGTTTGTAACCTTTTGTGCTCTGAACCTTAATACTTATGTTTGAAGTTTGACTGTGATACTACAACAGTTATACTATGAGTATCAATTACTTAATCTAGGGACTGATACAAGATGCCTAAGAAATTCTGGGTTCATGGTCTTACATCTGCCCTTCGCGTAACAAGCTAGCACATGAGAGCAAGGCAAATGCATTGTGCCTTGTGGAAAATGCATTCGCACTTGTTGTCCGCTGGCTACAACATGCATTCCATTGTAATTTCATGCCTTGCGATACCCAGTCCACCCATGTCACACAACATCACCTCAAAGACGTGCTAATGGTTACCAACAACATGAACTATGTGAGACTAGCCCTTCTAGCTATTCTCTTCCATGTAAGATGTTATCCTCTCCGTATACACCCTTTGCGGGTTGCCCATATGTAGTGTAGCCTTACTGTAATGCTCTCAGATATACCTTTGTGTTCTACAAGTGACTCCCTCCACAATTGCCATCAATGACAGTGACATATTCCCCTTCACCAATTGTAAACATCGGCTAGGTTAGTTGCCATAATTCCTTAACGTAAACCATCAGTGTCCGCAATGAGTGTCCCCTTCTCCAATGATTTGTGTTTGATCTAGTTGGAGAAACACTTAACTCTCCTTTCACCCTTCCTTCTCATGGTGACACTCTGTGGCTCAAGTGGTAAAGGCTCTAGGCCCTCGGGCTCCTCCTCTCTTGGTACAATTGGTTTCTTCAAAACTTCATCCATGTGCTTACCATTTAGTTTATTTAGCTCTTTCCACAGAGCATCAAACTTCCTCTTTTGGTTCTGTTTGCACAACTTCTTAAAAAGATCCATCAACCTCTTCACTACAATAGAAGTGATCATCCACGCCAAATCATTAGTGCCGGTTAGGTTAGAGCCAACACTGATACGATTATCATTGCCAGTTCGGTGCTGGTTTAAAAAACAACTGAAACTAATAAGTTATGATCAGTGCCAATTCATACTAAAACTTGACACTAATACTATCAATGTGAGTTTTTAATTTGAACCGGCATTGCTGAGAGAGACTGACCCAAAAATTTTATTGAATCACTTTCTGGCTCACCTCACATCCACGGCTTAGCTCTCTCCACCTTATCTCCCCGCATGTTCGATCCTAGCCCTCTCTCCCTCACCTCCTCTCTCTCTCTCCACCTTACCTCTTCCCACACCGTCATCCTCCTCCTACCCCACTAGCCTCTCTCTCCTCCTCATCCCCTCACCAGCCTCCTCCTCCCAGGCTCCCCACTGGCTAGCAACTCCGCCCCTTACGAGATCCACGGCGAGATCCAGCCATGGATCTCACTAGGGTTGGAGATCCACGGTGGGATCCACAGTGGTGAGCGGTGGGATCCATGGTGGTGAACGGTGGGGTCCATGGCAAGATTCACGGTGATGAGTGGCGGGATCCACAGTGGTGAGCAGTGGGATCCACAGAGATCCTTCGTGCCCCATGGTTTTTATGGCGGCGACGACCTTTGTGCCCCCCGGTTTTTGTGGTGGTGGCCTTTTTGCCCTGCGATTTCTTTGTACAGGACGGAGCAAGGCTCCACCTGAGAGACGAGCGACCGCGACAGCAGCGGCAAACAAGCCAACTCAATTGGGTCGGCTCATTTACTCTTTTTTTGCTCTCAGGAACTACTTTCAGTGCTGGTTGTACAACCAACATTGATTGGGGGTGACTTTCAGTGCCGATCAATCACTATCAGTTGGAAAACTAGCATTGAAGGGCCCTTTTGAGCCGACACTAAAGGGCTTTTCTGTTGTAGTGCTTGATCCTGAATTGTTTGTAGAAGTTTGCTCCAAGATGTCGCATGCACCAACCACTATGCAAATCTGGCCACTGCAATACACCGCCTGCACCACTCTGCAATGTGTTGATAGCGTTCAACAAGTCTGCATGGTGATCATGGAGGACACACATGTTAGGCCTGTTACCAACAACACCTCTCTTAACCCACTGCAGAACCACAACCAACTATCCGTAGACTCTTGTTCAACGAATGCAAAAGCCAAAGTCACAACCTGGTTCTCACCATCTACTCCGATAGTTGTGAGTATATATATTTGCCTGTGAGGAATGTCCCGTCCACACATATCACCAGTCGACAATGTCGAAATGCCTCGATCATACAACCAAACGACCAGAACGTCTGCTGAAGACTCGATCTCCATCCTAATTGACGAAATCATAAGTAGCAATGCAGGTGCCTGGGTTTCTCCCCTGAATAACCTCTAGCAATGAAGGTAGATTGTGGTATGAGTCTTTAAATATGTCAAACCTCTTCTCTAACACCTTATGTTTTGCTCTCTATGCCATGTGATACGAAATCTCGTACCCAAATCTATTATCAATAACATTCATAATTCCAAGCGGGAACATACTAGTCTTCTTCACAATCACTGGGTACATCAATGGTCATGTTCTTGTGTGTGCGTAGAGGTCGACTCAAGTTGCAAGTATGCGGCTCAACAATAGACACTACCCATACAGTGTCACACATCGGCAAGAATCCATGGACTCGCCATGTGCAACCTTCACCTAAACATTTTATGTCGTATGTCCGAGGATTAGAAATTACCACCTTGAACTCTCTTTGCTCTGAGAAACACCATCTCTTCACTGCATGCTACAAATAGACCTTGTCATGAAACATCTAGCCTTTGGTCAACACGATGAAATCATACTCCCATGCCGACTCATATCCATCGCTCACTGTCAACTTCTCCAATGCAAAATTCGATCATTCCTCCGGGATTCCTGTACCTGAGTCCACAAATGTACGGAACTCATCGTCATCTGCCTTCATCTAGTCCATAAGTGTCTCGTCCCGCTCCCCCTGATCAGCATGCATCGTGGCTTGATTATCTTCCCTATCGTTACATTCTTCTCTTGCCATCTGTATCTCAGCAGGTGCACTAGTCCGTAGGGGTACCTCCGGAACCACACTCTCCTGCATCTTCTCATGGAAAACATTTTCACCTACAACTTCTACGGTGCTAGGCTCGGCTTCTATCAAACCAAGATCGCTCGCTTCTACAAGCATGCAATGGAAAAATCCCCGTCTCAATCCTAGTGACACATATTGCTTGTATTGCTTCAAACATGTAACCTCCCAAAGCTCCCACTATCAGCTAGTTTCTCGACGTCTAGGAATCAGAACCTTCACCGTCAACTACTGATGTGCCGAACTAAGTTGCAGCAGATTATGCAGCCAACCTAACACTTGGGCCCTCCACAACTCTCCTGGACTATGCAATTCTGTATCCACATACTGAAAGTTACTCAAATCCACCCCACTATCATAATGCATGACATATCCAGTGCCATAAAAAACCCTAAACCCCACTACAATTGACATCACTGATTCAATAAATATATTATACTCCGTCAGATTAAAAAATTATAACCAACATACAACAGCTAAGACCACAAAATCTATTCAACCTCAACACTTGTATTCTAAATACCATCAAATATCACAACTAATATACCATTTCTGTTCACACTATACCATTCTAAATGTATTATTGCCAAAAAAATTACTTTATTTATATTCTAAATATCCTACAACTATGAAATATTTTTACTACATATTCATAACAATTCGTCCTCAAAATAGTCTAGATTATCTAACTATTGAAAAATTCAAAACTATGTATGCTCTATACTAAATTATCTATTCTACACATATCTAAATACAATATTGTGAAAATCCTCAACAATTCAAATGATCAATTCCTACATTGACGAAAAATGTGTTCTTCTAACAATATCAAATTTTCAAATCTAGACTATACTATATTTCCTAAATAACTATACTATATTTTCTACCTATAGCTAATTTCCAAACCATACATATTCTATTCTAAATTTCATTTCCTTATGTTTCTAAATTATCTACTCTACTCAACAATTGTCTAATATTCTCTAACTATTTTCCTACTATTTTTCTAAGTATTTCTAATTGTTCTAACTATTTTAATAAAAAAAATCATATTTGACATATACCAAAATTTTCTAAATAATAGACCTAAACTATTTACTACTCTAAATTTTCTATTTATACTACGGAGATCCTAATCTAACAATTCTAGACACTCTTGACTGTCCTAATCAAAATATACCAGAAAATCCTAAATTTCTAAACACTCTAAATATACCGTGCAAATCGTACTCTAAATTTTCTATCTATTATTCTACGAAACTAGCTCTCTAACCTAATTTATTCTACTGAATTTATCTGAAAATCTACCTAGATTTTTTCCTATACTACCCTGTCAGTGAATCAGGAACCAGGGGTCCTCGAATCCCGAGGCCAGACCAACAGGTTGCCACGTGGCGACCTCCCGCAGGGATGATCTCCCCGAAGTGCGAGAAGACTAAGTCCCGGGAGAGGGCGCTCGAGGCCATGAACAGTGGTCCCCGAGTATCTGAGTTCCCCGATGATCTGCGAAGACCAAGTGCCGGGAAGAGAGTGCTTGGGTCATGAACAGTGGCCCCCGAGCACTCTAGTCCCCCAGCGATTAGAAAAGCCAAATACCGGGAAGGGTGTGCTCGGGGCGGCGAACAGTGGCCCCCGAGCACCTGAGTACCCCGAGAACCCAAGGAAGGTAGTTCCGGGAGAGAGTGCTCGGGGCTGCGAACAGTGGCCCCCGAGCACTCGGTTCCCCGAGGACCTGAGCAATCAATTCCGGGAGAGAGTGCTCGGGGCCATGAACAGTAGCCCCCAAGCACTCAGTTCCCCGAGGACCAAGAGAGGGCGTTTCCGGGAAAGTGCTCGGGGATATGAACAGTGACCCCCGAGCACTCGGTTCCCTGACGGCCCAAGAAGTCCTTTACCGGTGGCCCCCACAAGGGTCCAGCGGTGAGGTTTCAGCCTGTGAAAGGCCCGATGCCGCATTTAAGAGGGTGCGTGGCCTGTCACTTCCAACTGCTCCTGCCACACTCGGTGTCAGTCCCTGCCACATCCTGGCAGAAGGGCATGGGGACATTTAATGCACGGGTCCCATCCCGCGTCATCCGGCGCGCCTCAGGATAGCATCGCAGGGCCAAAGGCGCCCCGCCTGCCGACCTGCTGTGTCAGACGAACAAGACCGGGCGGGCACGCCGGGCTGCTCTGTGGCTGCCCGGTGGGCCCTCTCCGCGGCGCCTGTTGCCAACGCCATCATGACGACTGAGACCGGCGGGCACGGACAAAAGAAGACACTCTCAGAGATTGAGGAACTATGGAACACAGACGCCAAGACTCGAAGAACACTCAGTACAAGCATAGAAGCTGAGATCGCCGAAAAACAAGGAGCCCGAAGCTCTATGATAGACAAACATTATTGTAACCAGCAACATCCCTGAGGGACATTCTCAGGGCATTTATAGCATCCACACAGGAGTAGGGTATTACGCTCAGTGCGGTCCGAACCTGTCTAAAAATCTCCCGTGCATTTACTGCATTCTGCATTAGATCATTCCATCCCACCTGTCATCGCATTTACACCCATTTATTTCTCCCGCAAACATATTCAGAATCATCCCCCGGCCAAATCTCAAAAAGGGGTACCTCCGGATCCCTGCGATAGGAGTTCACCCTCCGACATACCCACTACTATTCCTATTGTAACCTAAATATAAAAGAAAAAAAATAAAAAACAACTTACCGGCGATTGTAAGGTGCCACTGGTTCTTCCTTCGCACCCCACCGGCCGTCGCTCAATCTCCTCCACGCCTGCCACTCGCTCTACTCCGCATGCGCTATTGCTCTCGATCAGTCGTACGGTGAGTGTTCGGGGAAGAAGCCGAACCAGTCAGCGACCGTGTAAATAGTATAAGCATGTCAGTACACTGTGTGCCGAAAGGCCTGAGCTGACACTTATCGGCGCGCGGCGTGCCAACAGGCCATGATGTGGCACCTGTCGTCACTCCTTGTGCTAACAGATCTCTTAGGTGCGCTAAAAGCCTCCGTGATACTCCCATTTCGCCGAGTCCACACCCTGTCGAGTACCGACATGTCCCTAGATTCACTTTCATGTAGTAAGTCAGCACGCAAAGTACCGACATATACATATTTTTGTAATTTTATAAATTTGATTATTTTTTACAATTTTCTAATAAATAATAATATTTTAAAAATCCGTACGTACGTACGTAGCACGCGTGGGTGATGCGTTAAGCGAATTGAGGGAGGGGCAGCTGGTGTGCAGTGGTAGCTGCTCACTGATTCCACATGCACCTCAAGAAGGCCGCTTTGACTGGAACAGTTGGCGTTGCGGGAGGAGAGGCGCTGCTTGAGATTTAGGTGCAGGGCTCGAGCATTAGGTAAACCAACCTTCACCGAGGAGTGGAATGGATGGATGGATGAGGATCGATCGATCGATCTTACCGTGCACTCCTGCCAGTTGCACCAACAATGACAACAAATAAAAAAGATTACATACTGCTACACGAATACTAAGGTGAATAGCCGAGCAAGGACGGACGGACGGACGGACGTTCTTCTTTTTCGGGAATTCATCTTCTTTTTAGGGAATTCTTCTTCTTCTAACAAATAAAATTACGTGCAGGCGTAACGAGTCAGAAATAGGCTAAGCTTATGGCCCCATGCCCCAAGCTGGGCTTGGGTATCCTGGGCTGAACGTCATTGATTGTTTTTCTAATTTCTGATGGAGGCTTTGATTCTAGGCCCAAGGTTGACCAATGCTAGTCTCTCTCTTCCTCGGTCCTCCCACATCTTATGGTGCATCCAAGTGTCATGCACAAAATCCCGTGGGAATTCTACGAAACCCCCATGTTTTCAGATAAAAAGCTGATCGATAAGTTGTTATGCACATGTCAGTTTGCCTTGCTGTGAATTTGTAGTAGGAAAAGAATGTTGCAACACCCTTTCGGAAGAGTGCTTGTCTGAGCCCTGATAGTAGTATTTAAGATCATTTTTAATTGTATTCTCTTTATTTTATTTTTTTTTTGATTCATTTTTTCGTTTTTATTCTCTTTATTTTTTCTTATCTTCAATAACTTTCTTTTGAGAGAATCGCGAAGGAAAGAAAGAGAGAATCTCGTCTTAAAAAGAATGACTCTGTGAATCTCTTCGTGACAGAAACCGTAAAGAAAAAATATTAGAGCGCTGAAGGAAATAAAAATCCTTTCACGATAAAATTTTCACTCCCGAGGAGAATCCCTTATATAGTTTAACTAGTTTCCGTGCTCCTGACCCCTTGATGAGGAGCATGTTTGCCGGAGGCTACGAGCAGTAGGATCGATCCTGACAACTTTACCGGCCAATGCAAAAGCACTTTACACTAGCACACTTAATTGTGACCTTAACCTCAGTGTTCTTTCGCATCGCCACGCCGATCGAACAGTGATTTTCTAATGCCACCGCACACACTTGCTTATTGGTAGCAAGTCAAATCATCACTCAGGACTAGCTCTATTTGTAGGGGCCTCTTATCTTCGCATAAACACAAAGCACTGGACCTCTGCACCCACATAAACATAGACTAGAAGCTGATAGACGGGTAATCGATTCATCTATCCATTATTTTTCTCCATCATGATATTTTTCCTTCTTGCCCGATAATCTTGCAATGACCTCTCCTTCTTGTTTTTTCTGTAGAAGCTAGAACATTTTTAAGGTGACAAATCAGCTACCTTTTACAAACTCTTAGAGGCGAACAAAGTGGCAGAAATGGAACCTGCCGTGGAGCTGCCGCAGTACATCTTCTTCGACATATCCGGCACGGGCCTCGTATCACTGCTACAGAACGGGTTAAGAGGAACATCTTATTAATATCGGTTCAACAATAATTATGATAGAAAGTGTATCAGTACAAGTTCTTAATCTTATACGCGTAAATAATGAGAAAGACGCTGAGAATCGGTACTGATAGTTACTATCAGTACCGGTTCGTAGTTAGAACCGATACTAATACCGATCATCAGTGCCGGTTGCAGCTCTCAACTGTCGCTAAAACACAACCAGACCCTAAATTGCCATTCAATGCAATTTTGTTTCTCCGGTCAGTCCTCACGTCCGGTGCTATTCTTATTTCTTTCTCATCGGTGCTCTCTCTCCTGTTCATACCACACAAAATAACCTTATCTGTTCTCCACTGATGCTACAGGCAGAGTCTGAGAGAGAGGTTGCTACGTGGCACCTTGAGGAAGAGGTGTAAGCTGGAGGAGACCTACGCATGAGGGAACGAGCTCTGAAGCACGGCCTTGAGGTCCCAGATGAAGGCATCGGCAACGAGCATGATGGTCGTGACCACCAGTCGAGGGCCCAGAATTGGAGATGTGCTCGCAGGAGGGGCGCATGGGGAGGGTGGTGGACGGGGGCATGTATATGTAGAGGTGTGGCGAAACGAGCTTGAGCGCGTGGAGCTCCTTCACCTCATTCTGCAGCTATCAGTTCTCCTCCGATAACATGTGAGTACCCAATGTCTCTCTCCCTATCGTCTCCTAGAAATTCATTAGACTGGGTTGGATTGGATTGGATTTGCTGCTGCTGGTAATGGTATGCCTTGATTTGATCTCATCCCATCCCATCCTCTTCTATGTGCTATGCAGGCTAGATGTGTACATCTACTACTACTGATCCCGTCGCCATCGCCAACCGGGATGAGGTGCCAGGCGGCTCGCAAGGAGCGGAGGGAGCTCAGGCTCAGCTCGCTACGGGATCCTAGGCGCGGGGATCTATGGCGGCGGCTTTCAAGCCGCATCATTTTTCTCTGCAGGGCGCATGTGGCGAAGCGGCTGTGGTGACGAGCGGGTGTGGGGGCGCCGCGCCTACAGATCATCTTTTTTTTTTTTGCAAAAGTACAATCAATGTCGGTTCATAGCTCGAAGCGGCACTGATGTTAAGTTACTGTATTGGCACTGATGTTGAGTTACTATACTGATTTTAGACTCGATACTGATAGTGAGTGATTATTAATGTCGAATAATCAGTACCGGTTAAAAATCAATAGTGAAACTATTTTTCAACCGACACTTGTATGTTTTTTAAGCAGCGGATGTTTGGGTACAGCTCCGGCCGTGGAGCACATCGGCGTTCCGTTTGACACCCAGGTCTTGGGGTTGGAGGCGCTTCACCGGACGCGGCTGTGTCGCGCCGACCTCGCAACTCACCGGCCGGTGGTCATCCAAGTTGGCACGGCGATGACCACTTGTGATCATGTGCGAACCACTGACCCCGACGCCATATCGGACGCAGGCACGTCGGGGGTTCAGGCTGCCATGGAGTCCGAGGACGAACTGGATAGTTTAGGTGAGCTTTTCTTCGACGAGAGCTTTGCAGAGAAGATCGATGCGTTGGGTGAGCTGGTGGGTATGAAGGGCACCTACGAGCCTGCGGCTGTGCCGGGTGAAGTTGTCAGGGTGCTCCAGGAGATGAATCGGAAGACGGAGCGTTCTGTATGCACAACGAGGGCCGTCTGATATTGATCAGACAGTTGTAATCTAAATGCTCTTTTTTTTGTTTTCTTTTCAAAATGGAGGATGTAGCTTTTTAGAAGGGCCTGGCTATCGGGCACTAGGGTGACTAGGACGACCGGTGCGCTTCGCCACGCCCGTTTAGTCTTGCTGCTACCTGATTGCCTGGCTGTGTGGCGTCGGACTAGTCATTTTTTTTGGATGAGTTGCTCGTTTTTTAAGTACGAACATTTTTCAGAAAAAAAAGTATGGTGCTTACAGTGCTATTCCTTGTAGATTTTGAATGAACTATACAGGAGAATAGAAAGCGAATTAGGCATCACATATAACGGTTGCAGCCATAGTGACTGATTTCATACAGGAAACACATCTCTGCCCGGCAAAAGCATCCTAACCATTGACAACTATATTGAATATGTGTATAAATCTATATTTCTATAAAATACATGAGTTATAATAGAACTGAATGATCTCCATCATGCACCTAAGCTGATTAAATAGTCACCATATAAAAATTCTCTCCGTTCCTTATTCCAAAAATATATTTAGTCATATATTAATTATCTTTTATATCTAGACGTCCAATATTTATATTTTATACATTCTAAAAATACATTCAATCTCTTATTATTTATTTTTCATATCTAGACATCTAATATTTACCTATCATATATTTTTATATCCTGAATTAATTCTAAGTATATGTAACATATGTGCAGTTGCAAGTAATTAAAAAAAAGATGGCGTACGCACAAACTTGGAAACATATATTGTGCCTGTACAAATGGATGATAAAAGGATAGTGCCCAGGATCGCACATCTTTTTTCGAGAACACAAAAATCATGCATCTTGAATAAAGTACTGTTTCTAGTTATAAATACATAACGTTTTGAATAAGTTTTGGTTAAACTTTGAAACTTTGATCATCAATAGCTTTTCAAATATTTAATTTTAAAATATGAAAATTATATGTATTGATTTGTCTTAAAAATAATATCATAACCTTATTGAATTATGTAAATATATTCTAGTTGAAAATAATATTCAAAGATGTACAACCGTACTATATTTAAAACGTCAAATATTTTTAATGGAAGGAAGTATCTAGCATCTTCAAAAGTCAACATTCTTAACTTGCTAAGTAAAAAAAAATCTTAACTTGCCAGCCGGCAGGAACAACTCATTCCTTTCACTTTTTCTATTTTTTTAAAAAAAATCTTTTTAACCTAACCTGCTTTAGAGGCTTTTTTTTTTCGCCAGGGTTTGAGCCCCGGCCTGCCTGTTTCTTCCATGAGCTTTTACCGACTGATCTACGATTAGTTATAAATAAATAAATAAATAAACTCATTTCTTTCACTTGCAGCATAAACAAACGAAATAAAGACGGAAAAGAAATATGAACAAAATAATCACACCATATCCTTACGTAGAACATTCTCCTGTAATTGTAGTTTGATATGATACCTCTATGTCTTGGTTCCAATCATCTGGGAATAAACACGAGTGCAAATGCATGGCTTAAAAGTAGATCTAAAAGATGCATCTACTGAAAAATTAAGTGCATGCATATGTCGATTGACAAAACCAAACTTCAGTTAAAATAAATCAATGCAACAAAGAGTTCACTTAAATTTATCAACCATCAACAGAGTCAGGAAACAGACATGCATACGATAGGATTATGAACTGCACATGATATTTCTTATTACGTATGTTCTTTATACTTTCATATATTTTAATGGAACTATTTTAAATATCATATACATTGATGAGAGAATAAACATGATTAATTACATCAACACATATAGATGATAAAATGATATTCTTTGTCAATACATCTAATTGACTCTCCTTGGTGATGCGTTGCATCATCCCTTACTCGATGACTCTCCAAACATCTAAGCTAGAGCTTACAAATAACAAGACATTAGAATTTTTTAACACGAAAAATTTGTGCCATAAAAAAGTGGAGCACTATAGGAATCCATCCTAACCCCGAACGTCACAACTCTAAGATGTTAAACTTATCGAGAGCATGAGACTCCGATACCACTTGTAGGGGTCGGTGACGTCCTAAGAGAGGGGGTGAATTATGACACTTAGAACTATATTAGCTCTAAAAACAACACAAGGTAAACCTATATCAATTTCTATCTAAATGTGCTCTAGATTTATCTAGTGTGTCTACTTTACCGATTAAAACGTTTGCAACATATCTAAGAAGGTAAATTATAAGTAAGTAATGCAGAAACGTAAATAAGGTAGAGAGAGTAAACTCGGCACAAAGATTTTTTTTTTGTTTGTATCGAAGGCATGAATGCCACCCCTAATCCACGTCGGAGCTCTATAAAGGACATACTCCCGATCGGCACCCGGTCACGGCTCTTGAGCCACCGAGTCACAAAGACAATGCCTCCACCTGGATGAGCCACCAAGCCACAAAGACAGGGTCTCACCACTAGCCTCTCTTTCAGTTCCTTACAGCCGTGATTACTTCGGAGCTTGAGCCACTAAGGTAAGGGTCTTCGCGTCCCCGTACACGCTTCTCGTTGCCGCTCCACACCAAGTCGGAGGGTCAACAAGATTGAGCAACTCCGGCTCAAGTTGCCGGCTAGTCACCAAGACTCTAAGGTGCTGACGTACCAAGAGGTACAAGCTTGGATCACTCCTTGATCCACTCTCTAGGCAGCAATCACCTAGCAACACATTCTCTAGGCCTAAAAGCACTAATCACTCTATAATCTTGTGCTGAATTTGTCTTGGATGATCACTTTAAGCACTTTGGTGGCTTAGATGTCTTGTCAGGTGTATATGAACTTTTCTGGACTTCAGCTGCACGCCACACCTTCAAATGACTGAGTAAAGAGGTATTTATAGCCTCAAATCCGCGCAATAGTCGTTAACCCAACGGCTCTGAAAATCTGTTAACATCGAATAAACCAGTGAGAATAATAGTACTAACACCGGATCATCCGGTGAGTACACTCTCACAAACTAGCCATTGGAACTCCATTCAAGCCTCTGTGAACACCGGATACTCCAGTGTATACTCCATCTTCATCACCAGACTTTTCGGTGAGTAATCCTCAGTCAACTGAGCCAATGCAACCCTTTGTGAAAAATATGCTTCGGTGTACACATCTTTAGAGCACCGGACCTTACGGTGAGGTTACTGCATTCTCCCCTTTGTCAACAATGCTCCGGTGCTTTCCTCCGGTATGTTCAAATCAATCACCGGACTATACGGCGAGTTTTTTTTTGCTTTTTCTTCATCTTTGCATTGTTCATTGTCCGGTGCACTTATCTTCATCACCGGACCTTTCACCGTGTTGACCTTCGATCTTCAACGGCTGCAACCTTTTCTGGTGGAAATGCTCCGGTGTGTATCCTCCTCTGAGCATCAGACCATCCAGTGAGGTCAAATGCCTCTGGATACAATGCTCCGGTATGTTCAACCATGTGAACACCGGACCATCCGGTGAAGTCATTTTTCCTTTGACTTCTCCAATTCAACCAAACTTTTTCCTGGTTTCGGTGGCTTCTTCATATATTGCATCCATGAGACCTACTAATATATATTCTTAACAAATATGTTAGTCTCCTTGACTATATTGTCATTAATCACCAAAATCACAATCATACCCTAATAAGGCCATTTTAGCTACAACGACGTGTTGATAAAAGTCAAGTGAAACAGATGATGGTGCAAGTAACAAGTTGACCGAGGGATCAGGAGCGAAAGAGACTTGCTAGCGGCTAGGATCACAAGACGGAGTATATGTGTCGATATCGGAGCGCTTGCTTAAGCAAGTGGCGAGTCATACTTTAAAAAGCGTGCTAGGGTTTCACGGTTTGTCCTCAAAACCGTGGAAATGATGAAAGTGCATGTGACATCGTCGCGAAGGTTGCATCGAGGCGAAGCTAAGTTATGAATGGGCCACAGTCATTCGATAGATGAAGGAGAAAATATACCAAAATACCATCGGTGGTAGATAAGAGTGTACTACAAAAGATTAGTATTTTAGGAAAAACTAGGAAACTTAGAGGTTAAGGAATCTAGGCTATAAATAAATAGTAGAGCTATGTGGGAGAGGAGAACCAACCCTTTATGTCACATAAATGAGAGTCTTGTGCTAGAGTTTTAGAGGAGAGAGAAGTGTGCTTAGCCTATATATGAGGTGTAAGCTTTTGTATGCAACCTATATATGAGGTGTAAGCTTTTGTATGCAAAAACTCAGTAATCCACTTAAAATAGGGCTGACATCTACAAGCAATAAAATTTATGTTTACTCTTGTGCTTGAATTCATCTCCTTCTAATTTCTCTCTATTGGTTCACTTAAAGTTTGCAAGTTTTTCGTTTTCGTGCTGAAGCTGAAATTCCTCACATTGTTGGAGTGGTCCTTCTCGTTACTAGAGACATAAAATTCACGTATAAATATAAATAATTGGATATTGAGTTCCACTATCTCCTGTCTATCAACTTGGAGACTTTCTTCACCCGGTGTTCATCTTTTGATCTTCAGGTGATTCTTCTGAAGTTTCAAGATTTATGTCGGGATAAGTCATAGATTAGTTTACTATCGAACCTAGTGTTTGATTCTAACCATAAGACATATTTTTGTTAGATTTGCAAGTGTGGATTTAAATTTTGAGTTGATGTTGTGTCCAAGCCAAAACTTCCCCAAACCGATGTCCATCCGGATACCGGAACTTTCAAATTCAATTTAGAACTTTCAAGTTGAACAGTGAATTTTTTGCTGTGTTTTAATATTTTGTCGGCGCTCTCGGTCCTGCGTAAGAAGTTCTGTAGCAAAAAAGACTGCATCGCCTGTGAACTTGCAGATTTGAGCCACCAACTACCATGTCTAGCAAGTAGCTAGAATCTTGAAGGCTTTCCTTTTTTTTAGAGAGAGAGAGAACTTGAAGGCTTTTCTTTCTCTCTCGTTATCAGCGTCAGTAATAAAATAAAAAAAATAGGAGCCTGGGAAAGGGGAGATGCAAGTAAAATATTTCATCAGGGCAAGAATATTTGCTGTAAATTCCATTTGTGTGTTGAGAAGTACAAATATAACTATATCTGCCTCCAAAATGCTAGTTCTGAGGAAAAAATGCTGAATAATATCGTTGTATGTAACTGCACTCAACAGGAATGCTAAAAACCAAGATTCACTAAGCAGTTGAAATTGCTAATCTGCACAAGCTAAGATCCTGATTCTAGCTGCTAATTCGCATAAGGTAGATATATATTTAGAACTTGAATGCACATAACACAATATATATTGACTTGAGAGGTAGGCGTGAGATTCGAGGTCTCTTCACTTTGGGTAAGCAAATAACACCGTAGGGCTGGCACAATGTTCTCACTATGGTGATAAGTATTAGCAAAACACAAACAGTACCAGAAATTGTAGAAACACAGCAAACCTTATATTGCTTTTTTTATTTACTTGGACGACATGTTCGTTTTTACTACTTCGGCTTGTTTCTCAGGTAATCAAGTCTATTTTGCAGGTCTATTTCAGTGTGCATCATCAAGCCTACTGCGTTTTTGCAACCATTTTCAATGATGAGAAAATTTCTGAAAGGGCACATGGTCACTTAACTATGTCGCAAAACAACATGCAATGCATTGTCTGCATATTTCTGCGATATAATATAATGGATGCAAATCTGAGCCGCATATAGTTTGATAGAGCAAGAATTATGAGTATTCACAAACTTGTCCTTTTTCTAACCAACATGATTCAACCATAACAATGTGCTTGTACACCGCGGGAGCTGAAACCCCCTCCTTCGCCGCCACCACCATCGGCGCCGCCCTTGATGTCAGATTCATTAGAGTGCTAACCCTGTTAGAATGGGGAAGTCGACCCCGTACGTCCCCGACCTTTGATTCAGAACGGCGTCCTGGGGTTGGGAAACTCGAGGTTGACCCCGTTCCCTGTGACTATGCTCAATTATTTTTGGAATATTGTTCAGCTTCGTAAGTTCTATGTGTAAGTTTGGTCAGTTAGTAAGGTTGATCGGTTCTATTTTATGAATTTTCCAAAATAATTTAGCTGACATGATTGTCTGAAATATATTGCTTCATTGAACATTTCTTTTTTTTTCCTGATAACCGTCATATGAAACTCAAAGTCGAGATAATTTCTGACTTGGTAGATCTTTATCGAGTATATACTACTCGATGGTCTTTAATCTTATTCTGAGTGAACATGGGTGCAAGTCAGGGAAAGTTGTTCTTTAAGTAATGATTATGAATAAGATAATTGTATCTGATTTTTCAGTCTGTCAGTTTAAAAAAGGAAGAAAAGTTTGTCTAAATTACCTAAACAAGGGATTAATCACTTCCTTGACTATGACTGCCTGCTTGGAAGTTTTTTCTTCCCTATGAAACAGTTAGGGGCTAGGGAAGGAACGAAATATTTATGACACTCCAATCTTCTCATTTATAATTGTATTTAGCTTGTCAAAGAGAGAGATTTGATAAGGAGTATGTAAGCACTTGACGACAGGCTAGGTTCTTAATATATCCGAGTACACAAAGACCAAAGCGTTTGTAACACTTAGATTTTTTTTTTAACTCAATCTAAATATTCACAGATGAATTGTTAAGTTTTTCTTCTCTGATTGCTCAAATACTTGTGCTTACCAGAAGCTTATCATGTCTTTAAGTACTATTCGATGTCCATCCCTATTGGCAATGCTTGATCTAGCAGATGGGCAGCCAGTGGTGCCCGATTCGGTAGTAGAGAGGTGAACGGAGGAGAGAACGACAATGCAGGAGGGTATTTCTTTTCTTTTTTACATTTTTCTTCAAAGGCGTTTCTTTTCTTTTACATTTTTCTTCAAAGGCTCGGTTGATTACGTAAGTCATTATTAAGAGTTTAAAACTTTGCAGCACATAGGCCACAGAATGGAATCCAGAAAACTTTACAACAAATCCAGGAAACATTCAGTTAGTAGACTGATCAAACTGTTAGTTACAAGACATTGGTGCCATACTACCATGTAAAAAGACTGCAACACTGTTTCCTTATACTACTAAAATGTTTGCAAAATAAAAAAAGTCCATCTGAAATCCAGATTTTTCTTTTTTTTTTCTCATGTGAATTCTCACTCTTGTCGTACGAGAGGAAAAAAATGGCGTGTCTGTAGACCAGCCGGTACATAACAAAATAACAGCAGATACATCCTCTCTTCATCTCTGTTCTCCTGTAAAAAAAAAAGAAACCCCAGAAGTTGCCACCATTTTGATTGGCTAAACTTGGCAGATACAGAATGCCCCACAAATGTTAGGGGAAACCTTACTGTGTGATACAAAATTCACGGGGAAAACAAACCAAAAAATGATCTTTATCTAAAAAACCAAAAATTGATGCACAGGCATGCCTGGTGTGCCACGACATACGCGTGCCCCTGCCATGCATTCTCCTTCTGTGCAGGCGTGGACATGCATCTCCGAGTCGGACGCCTTCTTACTTGTGTATCTTCACCCACGCGGCATTGCTCGGCACCCCCTTCGCCACGACGTACACAAGGTAGTAGCCGGGCGGTGCGAGCTCCGGCGTCGCCGGAGCGTCGACTGTTACCGTGTATCTCTGCCCGTTGGCCGCGAACGCGGTGACGGACAGTACCAGCAGCCTCTGGTTCATGGAGTACCCGTGCGTCGTGAAGGGAGGCGCGTACATGGTCACCTTCACGTCTCCCTCGGCCACGGCCTGCAAAGGCGTCGAGAACTGGAACGTGAACTTGGCCCCGTACAGCATCCCGTCTCCGGGGACGGACGCCACGTCGATTGCGGGCCGGTTGGCGGCGCGTTCCGGGGCGAGGTACGGCGGGGAGAACCGCTCGACCCGCACCTCGGTCGGGAAGTCGACGCCGCTAAAGTTGTAGGCCGAGTTGGTGTTGCTGCCGGCCACGAGCACGGTGGCGTCGGGCAGCACCGCGCTGGAGGCGTGGTACATGCGCGGGATGGTCGTCGCGGCCAGAGTGCGAAACCGCGAGCCCCGAGGCTGCCGCGGCGAATAGAGGAGCGGGCTCAGCACCGGCTGTCGGCCGAAGCCCCACCCGGAGCAGCCCTTGGCCGCGCCGTTGAGCATGAGCAGGTCGCCGGTGGGCAGGATCAGCAAGTCGCCCATGACGCGGCTGACGGGCATCAGGTCGATCGCCCACCGCGCATCGGGCTTGGACGGATTGATGCGCGCGCAGTCCCGGAGCGCGCCCGGGAACGTGTTGCTCTCACCGAGCTTGAAGGCCGCCTTGGGGGCGCCGCCGCAGACGATGACCTCGGGCGTGAGCACATCGCCGCGGCGGAGGTCGAGGGGGAGAAGCGCGGACATGCCGGAAGCAGGGTAGTTCCGGCCTCCCCCAGGGAGGATCGGGAGCTCGCGGAGGACCTGGCCGGTGCGCGGGTCGAACACGACTGAGCGGTCGTTGGCGAAAATGAAGAGGTTCCCGTCGGGGAGAAGGTGGACGAACGGGTACAGGTTGTTCTCCACGTCGTCGGTGGTTTCACGAAGGAACGGGAGGGGACCGGCGTTGGGATTCGACTGGCCGGCCGCCGGGACGAACTCGTAGCTGAACGCGCGCCGGCCACCAATCACGATGAAGCGGCCGTCCGGGAGCACCTGCTGCGTCGCGTACCTGCCCACGCACGCATGTAATGCATGCATGCCACTGTAAGCACTCCTGATTTGCAAGGATGAATTAATAACGTTTTTGCAATATGTGATATGCACCATCTTCCTTCGGCCAAGCTCCCGGGGAACTCCCTCCAGTCGCAGTTGCCGCACGGGCTCAGGTATCTCACAACCTTCTCCCCTTCGAAGTAGCCGCCGGTCTGCACCAGGTTGCCGTCCACGTCGAACGCGCCGGACGAGCACCACGTGTCTGTTACGATCTGCAGCACGCGCCAAACGGTCGTCGCGGCTCGTGACATTGTCTTGTCAAAAGAAATCACCAGCAACCAAATTGACGGAAATAATTGTTAAGCAAACCAACCTTGAGGGACCTGACTGCGCCAGTGCTGTAATCAAACTCGACGGCGTGCGCGGAGCAGTCCACGGCGCCAGGCTGCTTGCTCCGCAGGTCCGGGCGGCAGTTCTTTTTGGGTAGCCTCATCAGCGACGGCCCCGTCGTAACCGTGTCGAACATGATGGCCTTGCCGTGCCGCATGACCACCATGTGCATCGCGGACACGCCCGCGTTCTCGCTCACGGTGGACCACGCGCCGGGGAACCCCGCGGCGTTGTCCACGGGGAGCACCACCCTGTCCTGCGCCACCGCGGTGAGCGGAGACCGGGTCGGCACCCTCATGAGACCGTTCCCGCCCGCCGCCGGCACGGCTATGAGTTGCTGCTGGTCGCTGCCGCGAGGGGTCGTCTGCTCCTGCTTCCCATGGAGCGCGTGGTGGAAGTTGTGGAAATAGTCTTTCTCGGAGCGCGGCTTGAAGATGTTGCGGAAATCGTTGAAGGCGTGCGCATCGCCGACGGCGGCCAGGGCGAGGAGAGTGGCGGAGAGGAAGGCGGCGCAGAGGAGAGGCCCCATTGCCAGAGAGAATTGAAGATGCTTCGTGTTGTTACCGGTCTCCTATAAGGTGGAGGAGCACCTCCTTGCATGATCGCCTTTGTTCATTTCAAGCATCTAATTCTACGGTGGCTGTGTCCTTGTTTGGGTACGGAGAAGCATGAGAAACGGGCGTTCAAATATAGCTAACGGTATTTTGCGGTTCGCGCGAACAGCAGGCAAGCTTCTCTAGTCCACTCTCAGTCCTAGGCCATCGTGTAGTTGCAGGCGAAATCATTAGATTTGTTCAGTTCGTCAAATTCTACCTACATTTAAGACATGACCAGAGAACAAAACCTCGATTACGATTTAAAAACGTACCAACGGTTGAGTGTATCTTTGAAAATGCAATGAATTTAGAAGTGATGTGATGTGATGTGGCAGAGTGCATACGAAATGCTGCTATTGATGTTGTCTATGCAGGTTCACTTTTGAAAATAAGTTTTGGGCAGAGTGCATACGAAATGAATTTTTTGAGAGGATGATCAAGGAAGAAGAACTCATTGTGCAGCGACCGCAGGGGCATGAGGCCCATCCATACTCTCGCTAGGCCCGCACGGCCGCACCCAACAGAAAAAAATGGAGAGATTCGCCTAGGCCCTCCAGCGTCTATCCAGCCCAAACCCTGGCCCGCATCTAGCCCCCGCCGCACGAGGCGCCATCCCGATTAGGTCCGAGTAATGCGAAACGGCAGTCCATCACGCCGTCTCGCACCCGCGCCGTGCGATGCATTGTTCGGCCATCACAGGACACGAGCCCACGACCCGCCCGGGCCGATGGAAATCCCGAGCACCATCCGCTCCATCCCATGCCCCATCGCGATCACGGCGATGCACGCGCAACCGTCGTCTATCTCGCGCGGAGTGGCACGGCGGCGGCGCCCTATAGGGACGCGCGTTGGCGATCGGGTAGAGCACGGTGAGGCACACGGCGCAACACGCGCGCGGCGGGGTGCGGCTCACGGGCTCACCGCCGTGCGTGCAGAGGTACGCACGCTCGCTCGCTCGCTATTCCCGTGTGAAGATACAAATGCTACTTTGAAGATCAAGTTGGGCAGTAGATTACCATGGGCAACAAATTCCGTACGATACGTGTGTCCCAGTGCCTGGTGCGCTAACAGGAGCGGGGCTACGGGACGCTGCTAATTCCTTCGCGTGAGCTTGTAAACTCTTCCCTTCCGGTAGCCTACTCTTTTCTTTTTTGAAAAATTTTTCCCCTCCGCGTCTTTTTATTTTAGGAAACTTTTCTAAAACATAGTTTCTGTTTGTTAAAAATTTTGAGAAAAAAATTAGCACAGGTTTTTGAGAAAAAACCTTTTTAGAAAAAGTTTAGCTTAAAACTTTTGAGAAAAAAATTAACGAGAAAAAGTTTTGAGAAAAAATTAATAAGAAAAGTTTTGTATCGAGATATTAATGGGCTTTGTGGGCCGTCTCACTCGGACGCGTGACTTGGGCTGCTAGCGTGCACCCGCAGAATAGGATTTTCGGGGGCTATATGAAGCCAAGGGGGTGCACACTCCCTTAAATCCAAAGTTGTCCACAATGAAACAACCATAATCAACAATTTTGCTTTAAAATTGTACATGTTTCTATACATCTACATCTATATCTATACTCGTATAAAATAGACAAGTTGTAACAGATCTAATTGATCTTTACCGTCTAGCCGAGTTGATCAAATGATCACGGTGCAAATTTGGACTATGTTTCTCATTCCAAAAATATATTTAATCTCATATTATTTGTCTTCCATATCTAGACGCATTTCATACATTCTAAAAATATATTCAATCTCCTATTGCTTATCTTCCATGCCTAGACGTCTAATATTTATCTTTCATACGTTCACCATCGAGTTTCTCTAAAGAATACGCCGCCTCCCGCATTTTGCCTATAGCGTCAGGTTTTCTCCAGAGATTTTTTTACCTAAATGCACCTTCCACCTCCTTGCCATGTTATGATCTCTCAAAGTTTGATGGCTAATCCTAGCGAAGGAAATTTCACCAAGGCAGAGGGAAAAGGAAGGTGGCATCAAAACTAATACACCTTCCTCTCCCCTACCAAGGAGTAATCGACCCTGATATGGTCTCTCAACGGTGGCCATCAAATCTACTTCAAAGCATCATTAGTGAAACCATGTATTAGATAAAAGCAACATAAGATATGACACCTCAATGACAACTATCAACATGGGTAGCTATTGCTCTCATTGGCTCGCGTAAAAAGGTCTCAGCTCAGAGGCACAAGTCATAAAAGCTGCAACACATGGACTGTCACATTACACACTTTATTGTTCCACACCTCACATAATATGACAGAGATTGAATAAGAAGATGCGTAATTATGACAGTCAAGCTACTATCCCTTTAACCATATAAGTGCACAATTATCACGGATCTATGCATGCTATTGTGTACTTTAGTCATAAAAAATAAAAGCAAGTTATTGCGCTAAGGAATAACAAAAAAAAAACTATTCATTTATGACTCAGTTGTATGTTCCAAAATTCGAATGTGATGTTATGAATACCAAGGTTTAGGTAATTTAACCGACCTAAACCCTGATACCACACAATATTATATTGAAACTTAATTTTACACGATATCATTATTAACAAACTGCATTTGGCTATCCAATATTGTCATTAATTTTGTAATATTTGGCCTCATATCTTTGGTGTATTTCATCATTGAGATGATAAATAGAGCTAAAATTTAACTAAATTTCTATAAAAGAAAACTAATCCATTGACATCCTAAAATACACCTAAAATTAATATATAATTGATCTAAAATAAACTAAAATTGATCTAAATCATTTACTATGTACCTACAATCCTCTAAAATTCAACTAAAAATATCTCATTGTGGAGGAGGACTATGGTGCCGAGGTGGAGGAGGCCAACAGCTCATGGTGAAGGAGGTCGAACTGAGGCAGCGACATCGGGGTGGAGTACGCTAGGGAGGGCGCGGCGACAATGGTGTCATGGAGGATGACATCAGTGCGAGACAGGACCCGATGTGTCGGTGTGGAGAAGGCCAGTGAGGTGCGGCGGTGTCGATGTCGTGGAGGACGATGGTGGCGCGGGAGCCCATGCTTTGTTGTGGAGGAGGTCACGGAGGTGTGGTGTCTTTGTTGTCGTGGAGGCCGACGGTGGGGCGAGGCGGTAGCCGAGGCGTTGGTGTGAAGGAGGCTGGCACCGGGGTCAATGAGGAGGCGACATCAGCTCTAATATGTCTAGGAGGTTGCTCAATGAAGGAGGTCATGCAGTGTAGGGCAGGAGCTGAGGCATGTTAAAGAAGTGGAGAGAAGAAAGGTTATATATGACAATGGTACTATCACTGCCGGATCAAGTAACTAACATGGAGTAATTGACTTTAACTATCGGTTCACAATTACGATTGGTAAAGATAGTATCATTACGTGGGGTGCGAGAGCTGAGGCTTCAGCAATAGTCTATCATTGCCAGTTGATAACTAGAATTGATAGTGATACTATCGACATAAAAAAAAGTGCTTGAGCTATAGGGCCAAGAAAGCCACTCGTACGTTTCTAGCCACTTCAAGCTCAATGCAACCCTTAGTTTATACAAGCCAGAGCAGAGGATTATAAAGCATGCAAGTCGTTCCTTGATAGTGAAGGTTTATCTAGCCCATACGTGTGGTTTTGGTAATTAATGATAATACCTATGGACTAATAATTTCATTGAGAATTATTTGTAGTATGTTCCATAGGTGATGCATGATTGATAGAGTATGGATTCATTGAGAAATATCGTGTGATCAAGAGAGATGTATTGAGATAAATGAGATCTGGGTGATGCTCATGAGATGAAGGAAATGCTCAAGAATATTGACAATAAGCATGAAACCTAGGTTATTTGTGGAGATCAAGTAACTAAATGTATGATATTGTCAATTGAGTTTTATGGACTAACGCATGTGCTATGTGCTTGAGAGTGAGTGAGGTTAGGTTCCATATGAAGATTGATAATAAGAGTGAATGCGAAGTTACTTGTGTAGAATAAGTGACTTAAGGTATAAAGTTATAGATTATTTTTTTATGGACTAACTCATGTGCTTTGTACTTGAAAGTGAGTTGGAGTTAAGTTCCATAAGAAGGTATGAGTTGAATTGAGATATTCAGTATGCTGAGTTGGAAGAGCAAGATCAAGATAATTTTAGTGGACAACTTATATGCTTGATGCTTATGGTTCATGCCTTAGTGGTGAACCAAATGAAGATAATGTGAAAAGAGAAGTCGCACATACTTGGTGCGTGAGAAGCAATCAAGTGAATTTCATCGAGCTTCCAGAAGATCAAGAGAGGTTCAAGATGGAAGCGAGGATGATCATTGTCATCAAGAGAAGATGAGTTGATGAAGATCCTTGAAGAGCTATGAAAAGCATCGGGGCTTGGATGATATGTTCATCAAGTCCAAATGGGATTGCTCAAGGCGAAGGTATAACTAAAATAGGTTTTCTAGTTTTACTAGTCTCAAAGAATTTGGTGGGAGACTGGATTATAGGATCGATAACCGTACTATCAAGAGGGGATGCCGAAAGCGTTGCTCGATTGTTGTGTCGAGTGCTCAAACTATATACTTAGTACGGGATGGGTTTGTGTTGATAGTTCATTTTATGAGTCCAAGGTATCTAAAAGATGTTTTAAATTTAACCCTTTGTTGTTGTCAGCCTTAGTGGTAAAAAGTGGTTGTGGCTAATCCTTAGTGATGTTTAGCATGTTCCATGTGGTACCCAGTTTAATCTTGAAGGATTAAGCTTTATACAATAGGTGGAAGTGTCCGAATTGACTTTCGAAGTATTTCTAGTTTTGATCCAATGTGGTTTAGATCGTGAATTCTGTAGAGACGTGTAGCCCTCTAAAAACTTTTCATAGAGTCTGAGATCACCAAAATCAGACATAAGGATCAAAAGTTATTTTCGTTTTTTAGAGTGTCAGTTGTGCTAATTTTGGAAGTTCCGATGGGTAGATCAAAAGTTCCGATGGGTTGGAAACTCCGATTTTCAAATACATGGGGTTCGGAATTGAGTTATTTTTTGGATCGGATGTTACGATCCAAACATCTAAAGTTCTGATGTGTTGTTTTTCCCAGGTTCGGAATTGAGTTTCGTCTGATTTCAACCGTTAGGATACATGAGATTGGAAATTCCGATCGGAGTATCGGATGTTCTGATATGTGCAGTTTGAGTCCAATGGCTAGTTTTTCAGAGTGGAGTATAAATACCCCTTTGCCTCCTTGTGTGAGGGCATGTCTTTTACTAGTTGCTTGGTTGCCTTTGTGGTGCTTGTGAGAGGTGTAGAACTTGGTGTTCCACCTTTTAGTGTTTCCCTCCCCTCTTTATCAAGAATTTGTGAGAATCAATTCTTTATGGTTTAGTGAGGATAGAGTGAGGTGTGTGGAGCTTGGGTTGCTCGCACGTGTTGCATTAGTTGTGTGTGTTTGAGCACTCAGAGTTGATTGTGCGTGAATCTAAGAGTTTGTTACTCTTGGAGACTACTGTCTCCTAGACGTCTTGGTGGTGGATTACCAGCGATCTCCTCAAGTGAAGACTGTGAGGAGGCCTAGAAGTAATAGCGAAACTCACCATCTCCGCAGTGACGGAAGAGTTAGCCATAGTGGAAACAATGAGTGCAGTTGTGTAACCTCGTGAGAAAAATGATTGAAAGAGACCTGACTCAAGTGTGACTAAGCTTCCTCGACGGAGATGTAGGCTATCGGTGGATATCCGAACTTCGGTAATAAATCATTTATCTTTGTATTTCCTTACTCTTGTGCATTACATTGATTTAATTACGTGTATGCTTATTTTTATGCGTATTGAGATAGTTTTGTGAGGTTCAATATAGCTATTTTTACCTGCATCGGAACATTCGATGAACAATGCCGGATCATCCTATGAATAGTAGAATTGGAACATCCGATAAATAGTGTCAGACATTCCGATTACAGCTTCTTGCATATCTTGATAGAATTATTCCCCTCTAGGATTGTAACCTTCGCATTTGTTTAGGATGATTGTGCACTAATTAAGCATAGTATATTTAGATTTTTTACTTGTGAAAAAATCCGTTAGTTTATTTTCCCTATGAGTTTATGCCAACTATTGAACAAGGGAACGAAGTTTTCAAAAATACATATTCACCTCCATCTAGGCGACATCATTGCCCTTTCAGATAAGTGGTGTGGTATTAAAAGATCAAAGGTAGCATGTTGCAACGAGTAGGGATGCAAATTATGAATAACTAATAGTCAGACCTAATATTAAATACAAACCATATTAGATAAGTTCATTACAATATTAGTTACAAACTAAATATAAAATAGTTATGATTTAAACAACTCTCCTAAGGATTAAATTACGTGCAGGTAACTCCAACTGGTAGTGATAGCTCAACTAACCACTTCATGACTCTCTCGTGCCCCTTCGTCATTCGTGCCATTAAGCTTGTGCACCACCTCTTCTTCTTCCACAAAAGGCTATTACAACTGCTCGCTCCTCCTCCACCACCTCAAAAAGTTCCTAGCTGGTTTATACCACCATCGTCATCATGGCCTCTCGTCCTCCATCGCGGCCACCCGTCACTCCTCCTCCACCTCCGACCTGTCCTTCGCCGCCGCCACCACCACCATTGGAGGAGGAGGAGGCAATGCTGACCTCTCCTTCTCCTCCAATGCCCTCTGCCCCTGTACCACCCGGTGACAAGCTCAGAGGAGGACGAACATCCTCTAAGGAGGAGGAGGATGCGGCCGGTTCCAAGGATACCTCCACTGAGGAGGAGAAGGAGGATGAAGATGACATGTTCAACCTCCAGGGCTCGACCTATGAAGAGGAGGTCGGCGCCGAGGCCTCTGATGATGATGATGAGGAGGAGGCCATTGTTGCCAGCGATGATGACAATGACGACATATTTGACTAGGATGAGCTCAAGAAGATGAGCTCCGAGGAGGAGGAGGCCTCCATTGCCTATGAAGGTCCCAACGACCCCTACATCATTGACAATGATGATGATGCTGGGGAGGAGAAGGAGAAGGAGGAGAAGACCGACGCGTTACCACCGAAGGTCCTGTCGACAACGACGATGATGATAGCATTGACTGGATGAGCTCATGAAATCATCATCATATGTTGATGTCCCACCGGTGAAGAAGCATAAGCTAGCACAGGAGTATGCTAGCTATAGAATAGGCTTAGTCGATCTTTTGCAATTCAGATGTTGGTTTTTGTATAATCCAAACACTAATAGGTGATTGTTGATTGGGATTTTTTAGTAGTGGAAACAAATAGTATGCGCCATCAAGGACTCAAACTCACAACCCCATGCCAGTGACCCAACTCTTCTATCACCTGAGCTAGTGCGTGTTTCATGCCAGGGATTCAGGATATATTCCTTTTAACCTATAAATAATGTATTTAAATCATACATTCACTTAGCAATTTAAATCATACATTCACTTAGAAATTTAAATCGTGCATTCCTTTTTAACCTTGCTTGTAGTTTTTTATCGATTCGGAGTATTTAACATATTTAAGAGTGGTTAGGAGAGAGACAATTATCACTAGTCATTCCATCTCTCGCGGGAAGAGTGGTCAAATGTCAAAGAAAATGGCAATTCATTCTTGCCGATAAATTCATAAACGCATAAGAACATGAAAGAGAATTTAAAAACAAGAAAATTTAGGCTAAGAAGTTAACTTATCTTTTGATTAAGATCAGTTTCACACTAAGACTAACATTAAGCCTACACCATTGGTGGGCAACCGAGGGTAACTGATCTTTTCACATAAACGAAAATATTAGCTACTACAAAATAAGATATGGATTACAATCACACAAACAACCCCAATCTGAATCAAAAAATGCCGCTAAATCAGAAAATGCTAAATTTGAACTAGCATGCATGCATCACCTACACACTAACAATAAGCCTATGCCTTTTCGTCGCCGGGCCACTGAGGTTGGCAGCATGGTTGATGGAGATGAAAATGCCGACGACACTGCTGTTGTAACACCTTGAGTTTTGAGCATTAGAGAATAGCAAAATTCACTCTTTTTTTAAAAAAGATCCTCATTAATTAAATCACTTTGAAATCCAGGGAGTGCAATATACTATAAGCATATATGTGTGTGTGTATATATATACACATTTTATAAATATGGACCTGTATATTTAACTATTCATATATATATATATATATATATATATATATATATATATATATATGGATGACCAAATATACATTTGCATAGTTATAAATGTGTATATGTATATGTGTATATATTTATATTCAGATACTATTATTTGGCTAAGTACTCCAAAATACATTGAGTTACTTTCTAAATTTAAACTCTGGATCGTGATGATCATCTGCATCTTGGTTTATTGGTTTTTCTTTGTTCTTTGAGTGGAGATTTTATTTTGAATGCCTCTCAAATTCAAATCTACTCCTTAGATTCAAATTCCACAGAATCCAAATCCTTCTCGAATTCAAATCCCTAAATCAAGTGATCATTGGGCTATCCTGTTAAATCCTCTCCAAATTCTGACTTTTTTCTTTTTCCTTGCGCTGCAGCCCAACTCATCTAGTAGTCGAACCCATTCCTCACCCCTTAGCCCATCTTCCCATCAGTCCCATGCCTATTCCATCGGCGAGTTTTTTTATTTTTATATTTTTTAACATAAAAATTTATTTAAATATACTCCAAATGAAAAGATTTACGAAAATAGACGCCTACCGCCCTCTCAGAGGGCGGTTAGGCCCTCGGTAAGCAGTCGGCCCGCAGCTTACCACCCTCTCAGGGGGTGGGTAGGCCTTACAGTCCTCTGAAGGGGCGGTAAGCCCCCTGCATGAACAGTACCGCTGTGAACAGTACTCTGAATTTCAGCTTCCTTCATATTTTATCCGTTCAAAATAGTGATGTTCTGTTGCTAAAAAATTCTAAAATGTTTTGTACGTGTTACATAATTTATATGCAACCCATTTTAATTGAATTTACCCAAAAATCATATGTAGAATTTAAACTAAAATTCTCCAAAAAAGACTATTTTTATAACTTCTAACAATTGTTAGTGCCTCAAATAAATTTATAAAAATCTAGTAAAATTCACTAATATTCTTCTTATATGATGTGATAATTTCTAAAATTATTTTTAGCACTAGGTTTATATATGTTTGAATTCAAATTAAGTTAAAAGAATAATATCATATGAAATTATAAAAATACATATAAATGGTGAATTACAAAGGAACTCACTTTTTTACCACATAATATAGGGCTGAAAATAATTTTAGAAATTATCACATCACATAAGAAGAATATTAGTGAATTTTACTAGATTTTTAGAAATTTATTTGAGGCACTAACAATTGTTAGAAGTTATAAAAGTAGCCTTTTTTGGAGAATTTTAGTTTAAATTCTACACATGATTTTTGGGTAAATTAAATTAAAATGGGTTGCATATAGATTATGTAACACGTACAAAAAGTTTTAGAATTTTTTAGCAACAGAACATTACTATTTTGAACAGATAAAATAGGAGAAAAATTGAAATTCGTAGTACTGTTCACCGCGATATTGTTCATGCAGCTGTACTGTTAATGCAGGGGCTTACCGCCCCTTCAGAGGGCTGTAAGGCCTATCCGCCCCTGAGAGGGCGGTAAGTTATGCATCGACTCCTTACCGCTCTCTGAAAGGGCGGTAGCTGTTTATTTTTGTAAATCTTTTCATCCAGAGTATATTTAAATAAATTTTTGTGTTAAAAATATAAAAAAAAACTCTTCCATCGGCCTCTATACACTGAGAACACAAGCTAGCCAATAGGCCTAGCTGATCCATCAGGGCGACGCAGCCCAAACACAACCAACTGTCCTGCCCAACTTTTCCTCACATGGCCCAACCGCGCCTATCGATCCAGCCAAGCCATCTTCCACATTCAGCCCACTCGAGACCTTGTCGTCTACCTCATGGCATCTTCTTCCTCTATGATTAATGCTTTTATCGTTTCTCTGCTCTTTTGACTTGGCTGGTCGACCTTGGTTGTTAAATACCATAAGACTTGAAAGATCCCTGTAATCATATAAACTATGTTTAGTATGTATCAACTATTTAATTTAGTGATTGATACTGGAGTCATAGGTGATCTCAAGCCAAGGTCTTACGGCTATCGTCAGAGTTAGCCCCCCGCCCCCCACGCGCTGGCATCCTCATCATCTTCTCTTCCAACCTACTCCTCGGCGACTCCGCCCTCCTCTTCCTCTTTCTCCTCCTCTGAGCCTGATGGTGACAGAGTGTCATCCCACCACCAGAGATCGTCATCATCGTTGTCGGCCTCCCCACCGAATGAGAGGTTGAAAATGGTTTCCTTGAAGGAGATCGCCATTGTCTCCTCCTCCGACAATAGCCAACTGATTGTCGACCATGCCTGGTGCAGAGCAAGCAGAGACGGTGGAGTGGGTACTAGAGTGGGCAAAGCGGGCACCAAAGTGGCAGCCATCAATGGTGATTGGAGCTATGGAGGAGCGGTTGGAGGTAAATGGTGAGGAGAAATGAGGAATGCAGATGGGGTTTTAGGGGAGGAGAGAGGGCTGAGCCGGCCAAGGTGGAATAATGAAGCCGGCATAAGAGACGAAGTGTGTATTTATTTATACAGGTGGTAAGTGGAGTGGAACTGTATGGGATATAATATCATCATAAACGGCTTCTTGTTAAAACCGTGTAGAATACTTGCTTATCTTAATCGGCTTCAACCGTCTGGCTTGTCTCGTCCCAGACGGCTTCCAACTCGGATTATTATCTCAGACGTAAGAGACAAGCCATCTAATATGTTCATTATTGCAGTAGCGTGGGACGCCAAGTATAAGCAATGAACAATCCTGAAACATGCATCACATGATGAGCCTGTTGCACTTGAATATATGTTAACCCATCCTCTGCATTATCGCGAAACCTAATCCCGGTGGCTGGCCTTGAGTGCCCACGCCCTTTGCTGTGTCAAGTTGACCGCCACATCGATCTCCGACAACCAGCTTTGAAATATGCATGAATAATCATGCAATAATGGGCACGCGTGTACAGTGATCTTACTACCTAGGCCAGTAGTGATGCTGACAGGACTAACTAGCTGCAAGCCTGCAGCAACCCACACGCTCTGTGTATAAAATGGCACGAGTGATCGAACCTAGCTACACAAAAGAGAGAATTTCTTATCCACTTTTCGCCAACATTAGGTGTACCCACGTAGGTTAGGCCTGTCTGGTTGCCGTTTCTTATATACAGTACCAATATGTTATTTTTTTAGATAAAAAGATGTTTTATTATTCTGGATTCTGCACAAGTCCTATACAACCATTTATTATTATATAGTTTTAGTTGTGGAATGCAAATAAAAGGCCAACAAATGACAAAAGATAGTACAAATTCGATCATAAATATGATGAAAACCCAACTTTAAAGGCTGAGCTTTCTAGTAAACATCCACCCATATTTCGCAAATATCTTTATTATTTTGATCTTCAGGACACGGCACACCCATTTCATTCGATGTCTTGCCTCCAATACGTTCTCATGAAGATCACTACATGTAAATATTTGGTTTTGATTTGTCAAAAACAATTCCATTCCTTAGTTAGCCATATGACCCAATATAATGCACTTACCCCAACCAAAACTTGTGATTTCAGATTTGGATCCATATTGCATAACCAATCATCAAAAACATGTGAAAACACTTTTTCAGAGGTGTAGTACCGAAAGCAATCTGCACCGATCTCCAAATAAGCTTAGCAAACTACCAATAAAAAAACAGATGTTGGACAGTCTCTTTGCTATTAAAAAATAACATTGGACACTACCATGCCAGTTTCGCTTAAGTAAATTGTCTTTTGTGAGAGTGGTTCCTCTAATTAACCATAAGAAAACCTTGATTTTTAAAGGCATTTTTAACTTCCACAAGAAACGGTATATACTAGTGAAACCATGATTCATCATATTGTTGTACATAGACTATATAATAAATGTTCCAGTAGCATGTAAAGATCATTTGAAAACATCTTCTTGACCATTAATTTACACAAATGTCATCTTTACTACCAAATCATTTCAGTCCTACAAATTTCACCCTATTAGAGCCTTACGAAAGAAGACATTAAGGGGTTTTGAGTACCAATATGTTTTAGGTACTACATACAGTACCACGTATTGTACCATCAACTGTGCATATGCATCGCTTGGTAAATAAGCAACTGGTCAAGATAATTGCTCAACATTACGAAACATGCACCATGTTGCAACGTAGCATTAACCGAGCTGTGGATTATTGCACCTAGTTTGGCATATGTAGTTTATCAATATATGATCATTTGCTGGCTAGTTTTTCGTGTGGTCGCTAGTAGATGTCTTACTTCTAGTAGATGAGGCGGTGGTTCGTGTGGTCGGAGGCGATTCGCGTGGCTTGTCGGAGGCGATCTGTCACCTGATCGGTGGGGGAAGAATGGTGATTTGTCTGCAACAGCAAGAGGCCAGGCTGCTCTTTCATGAGCGGTCGAGGAGTGGGTGGTCGACTTCCGCCCTCCGAAGGTGCTGGGAGCTGCTCAGGTTTGGCTGGAGATACCTACGCCTTCCCGCTCCAACTCTGAGAGGCTGCCTGCTTCCTCACCGAGCAGTGATGCACTAACGGCAGGACACTCGGTGAGGTCTCCTAGGATACATTCGTTCGCTGATGTGGAGCAGTCCTCTCGAGTAGGTGCTGTGAGTCAACGTCCTACACTTGCCATTCTTGTTGACGAGCCTGTCCTTGCTGCTGGTCCTGCCCGCAGAAAGGCTACGTCTACAGGCAAAGGCTCATTGACGACGACTCGCATAATCGACGAGGCAGTAGCTCGGCGCAAATGCCCTTGGCGTTCGGCAGACAAGCCGTGGCAAGGTCCTCTCTCAAAGCCACACACCTCGCCGAGGATCACCCTTGGGCACGTCCTGGGCAACAAGCTCTAGCACCTTGGTTCACCACACCAGGGTAGAGATTCTGGTGAGGGCGATTCAAGAGCAGTGAATGCTGATCCAAAAATCATGCTCGTTCAAAATTCAAAATCCTCTTCTGGGCCAGGCTCGATGGGCCTTGGACCCGAGGAGTTAGACCTGAACTCCGCATGGCAAAGGCAAAATCCTGGGATCGGCTGGCTTATCTCACATCGCTGGAGCCCTAGCTAGTGTGGCACCATCTTTGGAGATCGACGTTCTTTCACTGAGGTCCTAATAGCGAGCGGTGGGATTGGGGACAGCATGGGTGGGAAGGGCAATGGTGGCAGGGGAGCAGGCAATGTTAGAGGCGATGGTGTTAGTAGGGGCTCGGATCGAAACGTCACAAGTCGCAGGCATCCGCGGTTCAACAACCATCCGGGATATCGCTACCACTTTGATGGTGGTCACGGTGGAGGCGGGGATCGGTACAACCCTCTGCGACGGGACTACATGCTTTCTCATGTCGATGGAAATGGCTGCCGCGATCGTGGGAGAGGCCGTGAGGATCAAGTCCATAATGACAACAAAATGCATGGCGTTAGTCAAGGTAATCAACATGGCACATCTCAGGGCAACACACTTGAGAACACATCAGCTAATCAAGATAAAGGCCAACAATACCCAAATGCCGCGCAAGTGAATGGTGAGTCCTCTTGTGTTTTGGTTGATGAAAAAAACAAGGATGCTGAGGGATTGCCAAGGGCAAGAAGCGGAAGACAACGTGTTTGTGTTGTGAGATTTGCGAGGAGGATCATCTTACTCCTACATGTCCACTTCTAAGAGTGCCCAAGCCAACTGCTACCTTTTTTGGTTTTGCTGGTGAAAACTGGGTTTTTTTCATATTCTCTCTCTCTCTCTCTCTCTCTCTCTCTCTCTCTCTCTCTCTCTCTCTCTCTCTCTCTTTCTCTCTCTCGTGCTACCAAAGCTCCGAAGCATGAGGTTGCAATAGCTTTGATTAGTATCATGAAAGGTCATGTACCAGCAGAACTAATTAAATTGGAGCTCACAAGGTTGATCCCAATCAAGTGACAGTGGCAAGTTTAGGATCAAGGAACCAATAAATTCATTGTTCTATTTCCATGCAAGGTGGAGCTCCAACGGGTGATCGCTATAAAGGAGATCAAGACCGACAAGGGAGAGGGTGTGATAGTGTTCGAGGAGTGGGATCAATAGATTAAACCAAAGGAATACCTTCAGAAGGTATGGGTGGATGTGTATGACGTTCCTTATGAAATTCAATCTTACTTACCTTTGTGGGTTGTCGGCTCCATCCTCGATGCTACACAAAAGGTGGATATGGTTACAACAAGGAACTCGGGTGCAATTCGGCTCCAGGTTGGTGTCACGGATGTCAAGGGAATTCCAGACGCTACTAATATAGTAGTGGGCAATGGGATTTATGGAATATTTTTCAAAGTTATTGGCAATTCTATTTATTTAAGCAAAGCCACCAATGTGGGGACTGATCAAGATGCAGACCATCACAAGAGGGAGGGTGATGAAGATTTTAATGATTATGAGACTAGGAGAGGAAAAGGAGAACCATCCAAATAACAATCGAACATGTCTAATGAGAATACGGGGTGGTGCAGATAAGATTGCAGAGGAGGTTGAGCAGCCTCAAATGAATGGGGATGTTGATGCTGTGAACAAGGGACCTACAAATCAAAGTTTGGGATGGGAGCACCAACATGAAGTGGTACATCAAGCTATTAACATGGCAGTTGATCGGTTGCTCTCTGAAATTGTTGACAAGGTTGCACTAGAGGATGATGTTGGAAGAAATTACACTGTCTAGGCGAGCGAGAATGAAGATGCTGCTTTGCCTCTAGACTTGCTCGCAAGTGAGGTTGATGGGATGTTGCTAGACACAATGCTCAAGATGACTGTAGGTGCTCTAGTGGGCTTGACATCAACTTTGTGGCATCCTTCCTTTTTAGGGAGGCATGCCTCTTCAAAAGAAGCTGGACGTGTGCTGGCCGATGATATGGGTGTGGCAGGTGCGCTACTTACAAGACTTTTTCAGGTGGTTGTGGCACGTTTCCTCCTTGCAACGCTGCTGTGCAAGCCTCGCAGTTTGACTTCTGCGGTGATGTCTGTCAACGCTGCTTCTACCTCGGCTATTATACTTCATGCTGGTGATGTCGTCTACAACCTTAACAATGATGCAAAGGCCAGGGTTGGTCTGGCTTCCGTGCCAGATGTGGGTGGCAAACCCGCTGTCGTGCGCGGGGCAACTGATGTGGCATTTGAGCTGCGATCGTGGGAGGATTCGGGGACAGCAAAAACTCACTCGCCGAACAACAGCCATTATGGTTTTGCGGTTGCTCCCGTTCCCATTTCTGAAGTGGACGTCAACATGCCAACGGAGGGAGACAGATTGGAGGTGGTGTTGCCGCTCAACCCCGATGCTGACGATGTCATCGACGTGCCGGCGGAGGGGACCGGACCTGATACTGTGCTGCTGCCCGATGATGTCACAACCTTTGAGAAGGGCACAAATTCCCATTATTTCGCTGCTCTACCCATGGCGACTCAGATTTTGGTGCCTGTGGTGGAGATACAAGTTGATGTGGCCGATGCTCATAACCAATGGTTGCACACACTTCATAGGCACAACCTGCATATGTTGTGCAAAAGGAATGACTTCAAAGCAAATATATCAAATGTGGCCATGCTAGAATTGTTGTCATCCTGTGAAACAATTGTTTTGACTTGGAGGATGTTTAGTAGGAGTTAACCACAGATGACATCTTCACTGTGCCTAGGGGTGTGGTGGGAGTTTGGCGCACAAGTAACAAGCTTTCTGCATCCTTCGACGAGGATACAATTACGAAGGTGAAGCATATGCAGCAAAGAACAACTTAGAACAAGGTATGAATAATGCATCATTTATTTCTTTTTCCAACAGGAAAGTTTCTTCTAATATCAAGAGCTTAGGTGTTGTTATGGGTAGAGATGAGAGATATATAAATAATTTGATTATTTCTATTAAGAATATTGAGATTGATAGGTTAAGTGTTACCACTAAGTCTCTTAATAATAATATTAGCAAGATACTTAGTAACAAAACTTCCAAGTCAAATATGCATGAAGATGAGGAACATATGGATGGGATTGACAAGCACCTCAGTCACATATTCCGTGATTTAACTGAGGTCCTCAATGAAGAGAATTTTGATCAAATATGTTGTGATCTTAATGTTGTCCCGAGAAGTAAAAAGTCTAGTTCTAGAGGTAGGGATAAAAGCCTGCCTAAAAAACCAAATACGCAATCCAAAATTAATCTCTAATGAAAGGGATCTTTTGGAATAGCATAGGCCCGGGGGACTTGGCTAAACACAACTATGTTTGGGACGTAGTGAAGGAAGATAGTTGGATTTTGTAGCCCTCATTGAAACAGGAAGAAGCACATGCCCTGATTCGCTTCTATGACACCTGTACGGTGGCTTAAATTTCATGTGGCATATTATGCCGCCCTGTGGTAGGTCTAAAGGAATTATCCTTGGTGTGAATATGACAGTTTTCCATATTGGGTCAATTGTAGAAGGATATTATTATACAAAATTTCTTCTTAAGAATAAAGAAGATGGCTTTATGTGGGCATTATATGTTGTTTATGGGCCGGTCCAAGATAAACACAAATTAGCTTTCTGAACTGAAATGGCCAATGCATGTAACAAAGAAGAGAACATGATACTAATGGGGGGAGACTTCAGTATTATGAGAAAACCTGAGGATAAAAGTAGTGGATCCTTTGATTACAGATGGCCTCGATTGTTAAATGTTGTTATTGAAACATTAGACTTTCGAGAACTAGAGTTATCTGGACACCAATATACCTGGGCAAATGAAAGAGATTCACCAACGTTTGAGAAACTAGATAGAGTTCTGATGAGTACAGAGTGGGAGTTAAAATACCCCAAGGCATCAGTTCAGGCTTTGGATAGGTTAAGATCCGACTACACCGCTCTCTTACTTGACACTGGCTCATCTTCCTCTTGTGGTCAACAACCTTTATTAAATTTCAAAATAGGTTGGCTTATCCGCGATGGCTTCTATGATATGGTTGCCGACATATGGCAAAAGGAACAGCAAGGCACTAATGCTATGCAAAAATAGCAAAATAAAATATGTGCCTTGCGACGATATTTAAGGGGCTGGGCCAAGCATGTTAGCGGAATAAACCGGAAAGAAAAGAATATTCTAATATCCAAAATTGATACCCTGGACAAAAAAAAGCTGAACATACACATTTATCAGCATATGAAATTGGGTTCAAGCATTACCTCAATGAGAGATTGGCCCATCTCTTAAGAGAGGGAGACATTAAATGGTACCAAAGAGCTAAAGTAAAGGATTTACTAGAAGGAGATAATAATACTAAATATTTTCAACTAGTAGCCAATGGGAGACATAGGAGAAAACGAATATACAAGCTGGAACAAGAAGAAGGTACGATATTGGGGAGACTTAACTTAAGAAGTATATCACCAAATACTACAAAGGGCTCTTTGGAACTCCTGAGATAAACAACTTCTCAATTGATGAGGCACGTCGTGATGACATTCCTCAAGTGAGCATACAAGAAAATGAATTCTTGATAGCTCCTTTTACAGAGGATGAAGTTCAAAGGGCTATTATCCAAATGGAACATAACAAAACCCCTGGGCCTGATGGTTTTCCACTGAATTTTATCAAGTATTTTGGGAGGTGATCAAGGCCGATTTAATGTCTTTGTTTGCTGATTTCCATCATGGCTCCTTACAACTATTCAGTCTTAACTTTGGAGTAATTACATTACTTCCAAAATCGGACACCGCCTAAAAAAATACAAGAATATTGTCCAAATATGTTTGCTTAATGTCAGCTTCAAAAAATTTACTAAATTTGGCACTAACATGATAAGTGGGGTGGCAAAACATGTGATCCGTCCAACACGGACTGCATTCATACCTAATCTAAATATTATGGAAGGATTTATAATCCTACACGAGGCTATCCATGAGTTGCATAAGAAACATTTAAACGGAGTAATATTGAAGATTGACTTCGAGAAGTCCTATGATAAAGTCAAATGGCCATTTTTTGCAACAAACTCTAAGAATGAAGGGATTTTCATATAAGTGGTGCCGATGGATCCAAAATTTTGTATCTGGCGGGAATGTAGGTATCAATGTCAATGATGACATTGGACCTTACTTTCAAATCCACAAAGGTTTACGACAAGGAGACCCCCTTTCTCCAATCCTCTTTAATATTCTGGCGGATATGTTGACAATTATGATAGCTAGAGCCAAAGAGGATGGACAAATCTCAGAAGTTGTACCACATTTGGTGGATGACGGATTGCCAATCCTGCAATATGCGGATGACACCATCATCTTCATGGAACACAACTTGGAGCAAGCCAACAATATGAAACTTATGTTATTGTTTTTGAACCACTATCTGGACTTAAGTTCAACTTTCACAAAAGTGAAATATTTTGTTATGGAAGGGCAATGGAGATGGAAGATCAGTTGCACTGCTATTTGAATGTGATACTTGATCATATCCTTTCAGATATATTGGCATTTCCATGCACCATCGAAAGCTTCGTAATAGTGATTGGAGAAAGGTTGAGGAAATATTTGAGCGACGACTGAGTAGTTGGAAGGGCAAACACTTGTCAACGGGAGGCCGATTAGTATTGATTAATTTGGTTCTCTCTAGTCTGCCAATGTTCATGATGTATTCCTTCAAAATTCCACGAGGTGTTCTCAAAAGATTGGATTATTTACGATCTAGGTTCTTTTGGCAGTACGATAGTAACAAAAGAAAATATAGACTTGCCAAGTGAAAAATCTTATGTCGACCTAGAGACCAAGGAGGGTTAGGAATTCTAGATCTTTCAATCCAAAATAAATGACTTCTCAATAAATGGTTATTTAAGCTTCTGAGAGAGGTTGGAGTATGAAAACAATTGCTCAAAAGCAAATACCTTGGGAGTAAAGCCCTCACACAAGTCGAAGGAAAACCCGAGGATTCACATTTCTTGAGTAGACTAATGAAAATCAAATAGAAATTTCTTAAAGGGGGCACATTCAATGTACAGGATGGCACCTAGATAAGATTTTGGGAAGATAGGTGGTTAGGTAATACATCTCTTAGCGAACAATATCCGTCGCTCTTTGCTATTTTGAGGCATAGAAATACTACGGTGGCGGAGGTGATGAGTACTTTACCGCTCAATATATCATTCCGCAGATCAATTATTGGAGACAGATTAACAACTTGGCATAATTTAGGGCTCAAGCTAGTTAACATATAATTGACATAGGAAAGAGATACTTTTAGATAGAACCTTGATAAAAAAAAAAGTAGACATTTTACTATCCAGTCCATGTATAGGCATATGGCAAACAGAGACCTTTCTTTCTCCAATAATTTTTTGTGGCGTTTAAGACTCCCTTTGAAGATAAAGATCTTCATGTGGTATGTAGGACGAGGGGTCATATTGACTGAAGATAATTTAGCAAAATGCAAATGGAATGTAGATCTTAAGTGTAGCTAAATCAATTTGGCGTGTTATTAAAATTTCCCTTGGGATTGACACACCAAGAAACATCAGTCATATGCTGGACGGATGGGTTAGAGGTGTTGGGCAAATTAATAAGAACAAGATCTTTGTCAGTGTAGCAGCCTTATGTTGGGCTATTTGACTATGTCATAATGAGATTAGTTTGAGAAAAAAAAAACCAATCACAACTTTCATGCAGGTACTTTTTAGGGGCACATACTGGCTAAGGTTTCAGAGTCTATTGCAGAAGGAGGAGGACAAGGGTGTCGTCTACAAGGCGTGCTAAGCTTTGGAGATCGTGACAATGGATATCTTCGCTAAGAATAGATAACGCTTTAGTAATAGACTTGCTAGGAGTTGATTGGTTTTTATAGAGTTTGTGAACTATATTTTGGTCCCATTTTGAATGTTTGAAGTTTGCAACACTTTTGTAATAAGGAACCAGGTTGTGTACACTAAGTAGTGCAGAGGTGGAAAACTCTCTTTCATTATCAAAAAAAAATTAGTCCTAATTATACCTATGCATTGCTGTACGGTAAAGAGCCGGCGCATGATTTTGGAATATATTTAAACACACATAGACACAACAACTGGCATGCATATATACATCACCAATTGCATGATCAAGTAGCACTGTTCCAAGGCAAGCTAGTGTTCCACGTTGGTGCTTGGTAGTACTAGAGGAGCGCGGTTGTGCAAATGGCCACGCCCTCCCAAACTAATACTAAAAGGCCCTTTAGGAAGGTGAGCAGGTGATGATTATCGGCAGTTCAGCTCAGCTCCATGATCGGATTGCAGTTTGCAGCGGTCGTAACGTGCATCCATGCATGCCTCTTGCATGCCCTGTGGGTGGTACACGTATAAAATATACCGTGCATCTCTACGTAGCAAGTTGCATGTTTGCAACAAGGCGTTTTCTTTTCCTCTCTGAACGATTGTGTGTGCAGGCGGGCGGCATATGTGTATAAAAAAACGCGCGACACATATGCATGCGATGATGAACTGAAAAGGTTTGATTAAAAAAGTACCATTTGGGATTTGGTTCAACTCGCATCCGATCCAAGCCGATATGATACGCCTGTGGGGGGACAGCCAGGCCTCATCATATGACAGTATGAGTAGGATATAACTTTCCAGGAAGATTCGTCGTCCAACATGCACGCTAGCTTATAGATGATGGAGATTGAGAGGATGATATGGTTTCGTTATTATGTCGATACTTGATTGTATTTTACTGATTAATCTGTCATGTATTCTTGGCAGAAAGGCGTGCATATAATGTGTGTGAAATTAATCTATGTAGCAAATAAAGATTAGCACGAATCATGTATTGTGGGAATCTAAAGTCTTGGTGTACTGCTAATAATTGAAAAGCATTCTTCTCACGCCTAATTCTTTGTTCACAAAAGATGCTACGTAATTATGCTCTTCGGTGACATGTGTACAGTAATATTATATATTACATGCATTAGTTTCATGGCTATTTACGGTCTCCAAAAGAAAGCAAGGGTATGAGTTTCGTGATAGCAGTCTGCCAAACTTTAGATAAAATAGCCACTGCAGATATAAAATAGTCTGAACTTTTTTTTTTGTGACGAAAGGAAACCTGAAAATGTTATTGGTATCATATCAGTTTAGTAATGTGTGCTTATGTGTGAGTTTCTACGTACGCTCGCTAGCTAGATCATTCAGGGGTACACTTGGCTTATTATTTTAATGTAAGAAAGTACCTGCTGGTCACAAGTAAATCCTACAAAATTTGTTTTGTATTATGATAGTTTTTTCCTCTAATTTTGGTTTTTCAAGGGACGACCCCTAATTCTGGTTAAGAAAATTCCATACTATGCACAGATATATGTAACCTAAGAAACTAGATAGTACAAAATTATGTGGCGGTGTTGCGTAGAATCGAAAAGATACTACATTATTCAGATCATATATAGACTTATAGTCGTCCAATATGTATGCATTCAAATACCGAATTGCTACAAGGTAAACTAGCACGCATGCACATTTATCTCAAGGTTACTGGAGTTAAATAAATCATGCATTAACACACACATGTATATGAAAAACGAGTGCTGGTATTCATATTGTGCATACTAATATATACTGACGTGGTTGGTCAACATTAATACATATATAATCACTTACACTTCAGCATGATCAGTATAGTTCTACATGTATATATCGTGTATTTACATTATATAGCTAGCATTATTACACTGCCAGTTCATTTTTTCTATTGATGCTATAATTTCGCACATACAGTAGCTGAGTTGCACTAGAATGCCGTTAAGTAGATCAACTAGCATGATACTCTAGAATTTGAACCTGAGCAAATTATACCTCTTATTGTAGAGTAGAAGATCTGTGGGCTAGCTGATCGATCCAGCTTGCCGGCCGATCTCCCTTGTAATGCATTACTGAGAATATATATATTTGAAATCTCCGTAAGTTTGACAATGTAATAACTATAATAACTCCGTAGGTTAAATATAAAAGCATCACTTAGCTACGATCAATATGAAAGCCCTTGGGGCGTATCTCTTTCTTGCCTAAAGCATGTATGCCGCTGCATACACTGCACGGACATGATCAACAAATAACGCATTCTGATATATAAGTATATAGGCTCAAGATAGATCAGGTAGAAACTCGATCTTGAGTCTGCTTTAACTTGGTAGGGATGGAGATCAGATGATTATACAAACATCAAGAAACTAATAATAGAACGACTGAGACAAGCTGCATTAGAAGTAGTACGAAAGGCAGCTGTGTTGAGATCATGCAAATAAAGTTATTACTATTCTATTTCCATCATGTGCTTCTGGGCCAAAATATTATGGCATGCATGCAAGTGCTCATGCACATAAGAACATTCTCTCTGATCTCAGCAATGATGAAAATTGTGTTGCATAAATTAATAACAATCATGTACCAACTGTGTCAGTGTATGCTTGCAGTTGCAGGCAAGAGTCAACACATCTATGCTTCACCGTACAATCAGAACAACTGTTAGATATCCACAAGATCCCATACACATGTACACAACACATGTCTTGATGGGGGAAAAAAAAGAAATGCGCCTTACTATTCATCTCTTGTAAGCATCACAGAAGATGGCAAATCCTTTGGTCCTAGTTAGTGGTACCAATTCAGAAACTTATTGCACCACAAGGGTAAAAACCCATCAAGACCAAATTGATCAGGACCACATCACACTAGAGGAAAGAAAAAAGGAAGAGCATTTCTGGATCATAGCTTGAGCTCAAGGTCCACATCTTGTGGATCATCCGAGTTCATAATTGTTGAATCCGCCGACCGGCTTCTATCATGGTGTCCCTTCAAGCGAGCGGATTCCTACCAAAATGTTAAAAGCACACATGTTAATCAGTAAACTGCAGAGATCCTAAAGGTAGCATAACATACATCTAGGTGATAATGATTTGTGCTTTCTGATCATAACTAGCTAGTGTATATGCAGTCGCTTCAGGAAGCCATTATTGAACTCTACATCACTCTTAAGGTTTACGTACCTCTGGTGCAAAGAGCGGCAATGTGACGCTAGGATGCGCATAATGTGGGGTGCCATAGATAGCACTGCTGCTCGGTGATCTGTGGTTGGCACGTAAATACAAATGTTGCAATGTTAGTTGGAGTTTGATGACTTGATCACAAGTGACTGAATTTTGTATATTGCTGAAATTCAGCATATATACGTGCAATACCTAATAATGGGTGTTTGGAAGTCACTGTATCGTGCGTCTCCTCTCTCTCCATATGTCATCTACATGATAAAGTCGGAAATACAACATAAGAAAGATGTCTTGGTGTGCACAATAATTCGTATGCTATCTACGGTCTGATACTGCAGCAAGCTCACAAGAAGATATAGCACATACGAATTTTGATCGGGTACATATCTTTTATAATCAAATAGTATTTGGTGAAGAATTATGAGAGAGAGAGAACACAGGCAAAAGAGACACATGATGATCCAAGATGTCAGAGATGAACAAGAAAGAAGTACAAAGAAATAACAATCAAGAAGAAAGAAAACATTTAGAGACAGCTAGCTAACTAGAAACATATCATGCAAGTCACGGGAAAGACAACTCCACAAGAGGATACAAAGTTATCTCGTCTATCCATTCTTTCCGTCTGATATCTATCCACCCATTAATTCTCTTACATATTCTATGATTTTTTTCACCTATCTCAACATAAATGAACAGTCATAATAAAATATGCGTCTGTATACCCTAGTGAAAATTTCTCTTCCTGCAAGTCAGCTCATGCTCATAGAAGATCAATGACTACAGATCAACAAATGAAAGACTTATCTGTTCACTGCTGGTCACAGATAATTAGGCTTTAAATCCCTTCTTTTGTGTCCAAAAAAGGGCTAATTGCTACTGTCTTCACAGCATATGCATGTGTCACCAAATTAATAAGTATATATACACGCACACAGCCATCCAATCATCCAAAGAAATTTTCATTGCGATTTTCTTTCTCGTATCTTAGCTATATCTCAAGTTTTCATAGTTTCTTCCTAAATAAACTTGTAATCGCTCCAGGGGAAAAGAAACTGTCCATGTACCACAAAATTTGGATGGATCGGGAATGGCGATGAGACGGCGGTAGCATGGAGGGAGGACGATGGGGACGACGACAGTGAGGACGTCGGCGCCCGTGCATCCTCCTGCTCAATCGATCCATTCCGAAAGCACAAGAAATTAGGAACGTCTAATCTTTGTATAATGGCATGGAGACTGCACAGAAAGGATGCATATGTATGTGTAGTGTGTAGAGACGCTAGCTTATCACTTACCAAGTTGAGACTGCCCGTTCTTTGGATCAAGATGGGCGGCTGGCCGAGAGGATGGAAGTATTCGGCCATTTCGCTTTGTAACCTAATCTTCTCCAGCTGCGCCACGCCGAGCCCCCGCTGCGGCTGCTTGGGCTTGTCGGCACCGCCGCTGCCGCAGCCTCTTTTGCCCTTTCTGGAGCCAGAGGATCTCCCATTATTGCTCCACCCCATGCTGTATCCAAAGTTGCTCATATCCAAGCGGAAGAACGAAGACCTAGCTAGAAGGAAGACTTGAAACAAAAAGATGAACAAAGCTAGGTGGAGGAGGAGAGGCAGAGAGAGAGTTGATTCGATGATGCACAAAACCCTTTTTAAATGAAAGGGAGAGATCCTCATGCCTCGACTTTTAAGTTGCATCTAGTGGCATGGCCATCTTTAGATTATAGTTAATACCATGTGCCCCAAAACCCTATCGTTTTCCAGAAAAATCTCCTAGGATCATTGCCATCGAAACGCCCCTTGGTTAGTTAGCCTAGGAGTACTAGTTACACTACCAAAAAGGATTTTCACTATCGATTATAAAACCCTATAACTACCAATTTTAAAACCGGTAGTGATCATTTGGCAGTGAAAATCGGCACTATCACTGCTGGATCTAGAACTGACAATGATAGTGTTCTGAGGAACAAAAAAATTAATCAAGCCAGCTCGATGTCGAGTCGGTCAAGCCAGATCCGACGATTGGATCCCGTCGTCGTAGCGTGCGCTCCGCCACCATGCTTGCTTAGCTGCCGCAGCCATGCCCCTTGCCTGGATCCCGCCACCGCTATCGCACGCGCTCTGCCACCACGCCCACTCAGCCACCGTCGACATGCCCCTAGCCTGGATCCACCCGCCACCATGCCCCTCGCCTGGATCCCACCTTACACAAGAAAATGCAGCGGCCCTTGTGCCGCCACCACAACACACACGAGGGTTGACGACAAGCTCTCCGATGCAACAGCAGCACCCTTGGCCCCTCCAGCTCACGCCCTCCGCCTCCTTCTCACGCTCGTCGCCTTAGCGAGATCCATGGCCGGATCCCTACGTGGATCTCGCTGTGGATCTCACAAGGGGAGTTGGCCGGTGGGGAGGGGCGAGGGGAGTTGGCCGATGGTGGGGGTGAGGGAGAAGGGGATGGGCTATGACAGGGGGAGGAGAAGGGCGTGGCAGTGGAGGAGCAGCGCGGTAGAGAGAGAGAGGGGGGTCACGAACTTCGGCGGTAGGGATGGCAGAGAGTGAGAGAGAGCGAGAGAGGGCGGGGGAGGGGGAATGAAGAGAGAGGGAGAGAGCCGGATGCGGATGAACGTGAACCACAACAAGATTCAAGTGGAATTTCGGGTTTGTCTGGTTTTGCTACGAACCAATAATGATACCCTATTATTGTCGGTTTTAGCCGATCTAACATTGATGAGCTGACACGTATGACTAGTTTTGTAATAGTGTTATTTATGTGTAGATACTCTCAATTACTCAGTGGACATTACTAGCATATATATAGAACAAGAAATTTTAAGTAATTAATTAGGTTCTTGATAAGTTTGCTAGCGAACCTCTTATGATCCCGGCTGATTACCAAAAAGACGCGAAAGTCTACGAGGAACTAGACATCATTTTTTCGAAAGAAAAGAAAGGCACCCAAATTCAAGACAGAGAAGACTCGAACTTAGGTCTCGTATCAACTAAGTTTGGCTCAATGTCTTTTATGGCCCCTATTACTTAATCCGGAAGATTTATTGACCAGTAATATGTCAATTTTAAGGTACAACTTAAAAGAAAAATACAGCACCATTTGGGGTCGACGGTTTGAATTATGAGTAAATGACATCATTTTCGTTTAGAGAATTACTTCCCCACTGTGCTTACATTTCAGAGGACAAAAACAAATTAAAGAAAAGGGGGAGAGGTCATGGGGCCTTTTTTGTTCGTGCAGGTGGGGAGCAAACTCTGGTGGGATCTAAGAAATGAAAAGGACGGCTTATGCGAATTTGACAGTGAACCGTGCCTTTGTCACTTAGTGATCAGGTCACTCTGCCCACGTTAGCTCTATTGTCATTAAGCAAATAATATCTTGTTAATAAGGCGTTACAATTAGAATAATCGTTTTACATGTAGTACACCCAGCTAGCTAGAAGCGGTGGACTTGCGCGGGTAAATGCAATCAATGAGGTGGCGGTTGTCACGAAATTATTAAGATCATCTTCAATAGATACTTAAAAATTTATCTCATATAATATTATTACAGCATCTTCTAATACTATTACAGTATTTTTTATTTTTTTATCTCCAACAGTTATCCTATTTTATACCTTCCATTACTCTCCTTCTCCCTTAGGACCCACAGACATACTCAGAGAACAGTGATACGGATCCTCAAAACCTTCGGCAAATTTACCGACCGCTAGCCCCAAAATGCAGATGCCTGCAACAATGTAGGGCTGGATACCGGCTTCGTTGGAGCCTAGGCGATCGGCAAATCCTCAGCATAGTAGCCAGCAACAATGATGTGGATGGAGATGCCGATGCTCTTGGAGATGGCCTAAGAAGACTGATTTTCTTCATCTTCTTTCTCCTCTACTTTATTATCCTCTTCTTCTCCTTCTCTTGCAAAAAATGAAAAGTGCTTCCGGAGCTATATGGGAGTGGCAGTCGGTAGGGAGGCTTGAGCCCCTCCCTTCCAAGATCCACCGTTGGTCGAAGGGCTAGGTAGCTAGGAAGAAGTGGGAGATGTGTGCCACACCATGCATGCTAGCTTTCAAGAGAATCGATTCTACTACACGACCCGCCAAGTGGCTGATCTATATATCATGGGCGTAAGAAGAAAGTGTACTTTTCAATAAATATATGTAGTATTTTCTTTGAAAACTATTTTTTAAATAAACTGTAGAACACAATAGCTTCATTCCCTAGGACTACCATCACATGATCTAACAGATCATAATCTTCGCTGGACAATATGATACTTTGTACCTGAGATTCTTGGCTTGCCATTCTCACACTGACCACGATGATCTTGTGTGCTCTTTGCCTGCAAACGGTGGATCAAAACTTGGAGATCCTATCTGCCGTTCGTGGTGCGGTTCGGGTTGGCCTTCGTGTTGGAGCCTAAAGCTGAACCTCGGGTCCCTGGTGGATTCGCTCGCCAGGGTGCACGGGCTATGTAGCTGGTGGTAGGGTTCCTGCCAGCAAGGCGTGTGCCAACGGCGGCTGGGTGCCTTCTAGACACAATCAGAATTCGTCCTTTCCTGCCCGGCTTGTGCGTGCCGTTGTGGCTACCGGTCCCCTCGCAGAGCGGTCATCACCAGCTGTCTGGCGTGAGGTCTCCTCCCCATGTCAAATCCGTCTATCTCCCTTTAGATCTGGCTTGTGGAGAGACCTTTAGTCCCTGTTGTTGAATTTGTTAGTAAGTTGTTTCATAGGTGATGTATAGAGGAAACATATGTATCAAGATGAATGAGCTTTTAGTGATGCTCATAAGAAAAAAAGAAAAGCTCGTATAAGATTGGCGATAAGCATGAATGCTAAGTTACTTGTGGAGATAGTGTAACTAAAGATATGCCATTGTCAATAGAGTTTTATGAACTAACATGTGTGCTTTATGCTTAAGAGTGAATTGCGGTTAGAATACATAAGAAGGCATACATTGAATTGAAATCCAATATGCCAAGAGTGAATAACAAGATTAGACTCCATATATGATAAAGTGAATTTATTGAAAATATCGGATACAAAATGATTTTCTATGGCAAAATGGTGAAGGGCAAGCAAGACTTGGTTGCGATGGACCATCTGGTGGTGAAGGGCAAGCAAATGACTTGACACTGAAGGACAAAGGCAGTGGTGAAGACGAGTGAAGGGTTTGCACCAGTACCATGAGAGGCCATAGGAAGCAATGGGTGATTCTCATCAATCACATGAAGAATCAATAAGAGATAGAGTGACGATATAGAAGTTGGCAATCCTCAAGGTTTGAAAGAAAGAAGCAGTACTTGAAGGTATTCAAAGGCTCAAATTGGTTCAAACGAGTTTTACTTTTGAATTTGAGTATATGTATGCTGCACTATAAGAGGGATGCAACATGAGCTAATTGTCGTGTCTCAGTGCTCAAGAGTTTCTAATCAACCCAAAGTGAGAGTTCGCTTTAGGAATCCATGTGCGGAAAGTATGGAAGTGTCCAATTGGGTTTTAAAGTGTTACTAGTTTGATCAAATGTGTTTTGGATCATGAATTCAGTCGGGTTGTGTAGCCCTCTGAATAAGCTTTTCGTAGAGTCCAAAATCGTCAAAATCGGACTTTGAGATCAAAAGTTATCGCCGTTTTCAAATGACCAGTTGGCTGAACTCGAATGTTTTGGGCTGACATGGATACTCCAGGTTGGCCAGAGTCTCTAGGTTTAACTCTGAGCCGGATGATCTGTTAGGGCCTAAGTATTTTATCCGGATGCTCTGGGTTGATCTGGATACTCCTGGTTGCTGGAGTCTCCAGACTTTGCTCCGAGCAGCGATGCTTGGTTAAGTTCTAAATATTTGACGAGGGGTTCCGAATTGAACCCGGAGTATCCGGGTTAGACCAGAAAAGCCTGTAATGTCTAGTTTTTGAGGGAATGGTATAAATACCTTCTCACCCCTACCCTTGTTTGTTGTTTCTTGGGTACGAAAAAAAAACATTCTAGAGCAAAAAGAACTTCTCCCCACTCTATTTTAGTGTGACATTTGAGAAGTAAAGTGAGTTGGGTTCGGAGATTAAAAGATTGAGTGCTAGTGAACTAAATCCTATCTTGAACACTCAAGTTTATCGGCAAGAAGTCCGTGAAATATTTGTTACTCTTGGGGATTCAATCCCCTAGGCAGCTAGGCGTCGCCAGCGAGCACCAAGATTGTGGTGTGCTGCGAGAAGTTTGTGAAGGCTTCGATTTTGCTTCTAGGAGGAAAGAAACCAAGAGTAGAAACTCAAGCTCAAGTGTGACCGATCTTAGAGAGGAAAAGGGTTGAGAGATACCCCTCTCAAGTGTGACTGAGCCCCTCAATGGAGACGTATGAACTTCTAGAGGAAGTGTCCGAACTTTAGGAAATAAATCTTGTGTCTCCTCTCTTGTATCCTTGTTCCTGAGTTCTTGCTTGATATTTATGCATATTGCTCGATCTACTTACTCGTGTGAAATTGATTATAGGCTCACCGTGGATCTACTTGGAAGCATCATTTAGAACATACGACTTTATACGGTTTAAGCTAGAACTTCTTAGGTGCCCTTTAATTCCAATTTCGAGTTCATTCTCTGTTGAACCCGGAAGTTCAGGATTTAACCTGAAAGGTCCGGATTCTGTATAATCACATCTGAACCCGGAGGTTCCGCATTCAACTCATAACCTCTGGTGAACAGTGTTTTCAGGATTTTCAACTAGAGTTTTTTACATATGTTTTGCTAGTTTTGAATAATCTTTGTAACCCTAGTATTATAACTTTTACACTTAATTAGTGTAATTATACACTAGTTGAGCCTAGCATATTTAGGATTTTCACTTGTGAAAAATCCATTAGTTTATAGGTTTATAGTTTGCTTCAAGTTTAGACCAACGGTAAAAGAGGATAATTTTTTGTAAAAACACCTATTCACCCCTCCCCCCTCTAGACGACATCATTATCCTTTCATGCGCCCGTGAGGACGATGGTCGTTGCAGAGGCGGAATGGTCAAGGTCAGGTTGCCTTCATAGTAGGTGGATCGGTAGAAGTCGGGTGAAAGCCTTGCCTAGCTTTTGCTGGTGCTGATGACGACGACGCCCTTGGGTGCTATTCCCCTCCATGGAGGCGTTTGTCGAAGTGCCTCCCCTTTCCACCCAGTTGGATTTTCTCGGTGGAAACCCAGTCTGGTTCCTAGACCAGCGATGATGGCGCCATTAGCGTCGTGTCCTTCCTAGAGCCGTCACCGTGAAAATCCTTCATTGTGGTCCAGTAGCTACAAGCTGGGGTGTTGTGTGGTTCCGATCAGCAGCGACCATGTGCACACATGCCGCCAGTCGGGTAGGGGCGTGTTGCGGTGAGGCTTCTACCCCTTTGGAGATGTGCATATTGCTCATGGCAAACAACGGGGATGCGCTTGGTTGAATAGGCTGCAAAGGAGTCAGACACTACGTGAAAAAAAGTTATTACGGGTCATGTACCTGTCACTCTTATCGTGTCACTAATGATAGGTCATTAGTGACAGATGATGACCCATCACTAATGAGGTCACTAGTGACGGATCATAACCATGATCAGTCACTAATGTTCAGTCAAGTGACGGGTCGTAACCACGACCCGTCACTAATGACTAAACATTAGTGACAGGTTGTAATCTTGACCCGTCACTAATGACCGATGAATATTTTTCGTATTTTTTGGACACAAAAAAATCAAAAAAAAATATTTTTCATCCGAGCCATCCCAACGCAGGCTCATCTCATATGTCTCACAAGCCACGCTTTTTTCATATTATTTTCAAGTTTGTATTCCATGGGAATCGAATCCATGACCTCTTACTCGCGCGTGTAGCCACCTTACCACCTCTGCTATCACGTAGTTGTGATAGAAACCGGATATTTTATCCTTTTAACCTTCTTTGCCGAAAGTCATTAGTGACGTGTCATAACCATGATCCATCACTAATGACTAATTTTACCAAATTTCGTCGAGGGTTATAATTTGATAGGTGACCCGGAGTGCATTCGGTAAAACGGGTATAACTTTTGCATACAGACTTCGATTTTGACATTTTTTTGACTCTATGGACATCTAAAAAAAGTTATATCCGTTTCTCTCCGACTTTGTCAGGTTTGGAGAATTTTTCAAGGCCAAAAATGGCTTGAAAGATTGAGTTCTCGCTCCCGAAAGTTTCTATACTATTTTTGGAACGCGCTCTTGTGTCCATAGCCGCCACACCTTATATCAAACTTGAGCAGAAATATACAATGATTACTATTCTAGTTCTGCTAAGGTGAGAAAAAAATAAGAGAAAATTAAAATTAAAATAAAAAATATTTGTGAATACCGTCATTAGTGACTAGAGTTGGTCAATAGTGACGGGTTACAAGTTGACCCGTCACTAATGTCGGGCATAGGACGACCCGTCACTAATGATTGGCCTAGGATGATCCGTCACTGATGATCTTATCATTAGTGATGGGTTACAAATTGAACTATCACTATTGACTGACCTAGGACGACCCATCACTAATGATCTAGTCATCAGTGACAGGTCACAACTTGACCCGTCACTATTACCATCAGTGACAGGTCATATCACAACCTGTCACTAATGACCAATCATTAGGGACGGGTCTATATCTGATCCCGATCAGAAGGGACATTAGTGACGCATCTTTATTGGACCTGTCACTAATAGGATATTAGTGACGCGTGTTGAACAGCCGTCACTAATGTAGTGTCTTCTTTGCTGGTTTCTTACGTAGTGAGAGCTGTTGTGTCGAGTTTCAACAAGCTCGACAAGTATGATAGAAGCTGTGTTTTCTCTCGTATCCCGATGTTGGTCTTGGGTGGAGTTGTACAACATTGAGGTAGAGGTTGACATCTACCGTGAGAAATCGGAGCTGTTACGCTAGTAGTACGGCAAGTTCAGCAACGATGACTCACGTCGGACTCGCGTTAGTTGGTGTTTGCTTATGGTATGTAGTAGCGGGCATTTGTAGTTTTTTCAGTTATCGACATGTTCCCCTAGTTATGGGTTTTTGTTGGTTTCCTACAAATTAATCCATCGTGTTGTATTGTTTTTATCGTGCTGTATGATCTCCTTTATAAATTGAGTCAATTCTCTTTTTCTAATATAAAATCAGCAGTATTTTTGAAAAATAAAACTTACAGTCCTATAGTCCTCGAAGGACGCGTGCCGTTATTGCGGCTCTGTGACTTTCACTGCTAGTACTAGCTAGCTAGCCGCCAGTCGTGTCACGCTCACCAACTCCTTGGGTCTACAGTAAACCAGGACACGACATCGGTTCCCTCCGACACGATAGAGGGGCTATGCATGAGTCGCTCTGACATGACGGGGTAAAGAAACCACGCAACGTGAGCCATAAAGCCGAGCACTTTTATACACTAAATAAAGCGCAAGGAATAGAATAAACTCTAGTCTTATGAGAAGAGGTGAGAACAGGGCTTGAACTCCGGTTGGCCAGCACTTTTATACACTAAAAGCTGTCGGAGTGGATCGGCTTCTGTCGGTGTATCAGGAACCGGGGGTCCCTTAATCCCGAGGCCAGGCCAGCAATCCGCCACATGGCGCCATCCCGCGGAGTCTCTCCCGCAAGGTGAAAAAGATCAAGTCCCGGGAGAGGGCGCTCGGGGCCACAGTCGGTGGCCCCCGAAGTGCCCCAGTTCCCGATGATCCACGAAATCTAAGTACCGGGAAGAAAGTGCTCGGGAAGGTGTATGGTGACCTCCGAGCACCCAAGTCCCCCGACGATCAGGAAAGCTAAGTACCGGGAGAAACGTGCCCGGGGTCGCTAGCGGTGGCCCCCTGGGCATCAAGTATCCCGAGGACCCACAGAAGGAAGTTCCGGGAGAGAGTGCTCGGGGCTGCTTGTAGCAGCCCCCGAGCACTCGGTTCCCCGAGGATCCGTACAAGTGTGCCTGAGAGAGAGTGCTCGGGGAGGTGAACAGTACCCCCGAGCACTCGGTACCCCGACGACAAGAAAGGGCATTCTCGGAAGAGAGTGTTCGGGGAGGTGAACGGCGACCCCCGAGCACTCGGTACCCCGACGACCCAGGGAGCCCCCTAGCAGTGGCCCCCGAGGAGCCCACCGATGAGGTGTCAGCCAGTCAAAGGCCCAAGGCCGCATTTAAAGAGCATGCGTAGCCTGTCACCTCCAATTGCTCCCGCCGCGCTCAGCGTCAGTTCCTGCCACGTTCTGGCAGAGGGGCGTGGGGTTATTAATTGCACGGGTCCCATCCCGTGCCATCCGGCCCGTCTCAGGATAACGTCGTAAGGGCTGAGACGTTCCATCTGCCGCGCTGCTGTGGTAGGGGAACAAGACAGGACAGGCACGCCGGGCCGCTCTGCGGCTGCCCGGTGGGCCCTCTCCACGACACCCGTTGCCAGTGCATTTATGGTGACGGATGATCGGGCGTGCGAAGCATTTTCCGCCCCCGGTCACTTCGTCCAGAGCAAATGATGATGCCCTTTCTATTTATGGTGTCTCGGAACTCGTACTCTCCCTCCCGTTCGGGGCACGCTGCTACCGACGAGTATTTAAAGCAACCGGCGGCACAGATGGAAAGGGGGTCAGAAGAGCTCAGTAGTGTGGGAAAATACAGCACAAGAGAAACAACGGTTGAGAAGTGAACAACACGAGACAGGTCGAAGAACAAAGAGCCCCAGGCTCTAAGATAGACCAACATTCTTGTAACCAGCAACATCCTTGAGGGACTTCCTCAGGGCATTTATAGTATCCATACAGGAGTAGGGTGTTACGCCCCGTGCGGCCCGAACCTGTCTAAACACCAGTGCATTTACTCCTTTCCGTATTAGATCATTCTGCACCGCCGGCCATCGCATTCATACCCATTTATTTCTCAAGCGAACATATTCAGGATCATCCCCCGACCGAATCTCTAAAAAGGGGTTCCCCAGGATCCCTGCGACAAGAGTTCACCCTCCAACAACTTCGGCACGTACAACTCAGAGGCGATCTACCTGGAGATCTGGGCGCGACTTATTAGCCAGCGTCGGAAAGCTAGCGCCGATCCCCCCGCGATTCAGTCCATGATCACAGGCTTCGCTGGTGGTGTGCGCAGTGGGTGGAATTAGGGGTGGAAATGGATGGCTGTGTATCCGAATTATCCGATATCCGTATCCGTTAAAACACGAATATGGATATTCGTATCCGTATTCGTTTCTGAAATGGATACTAAAATGGATACATCCGAATTCGTTTTCGAGATTTAGATTCAAATATGGATATCCGAATTCGAAATATATCCAATTCGTATCCGTATCCGCCAACCAGAGAACCAAATTTTGCTGAAGTTTTAGGAATTTTAGAGGTAAGTAAAATTCCGGCCCAATCAAATTGGAACAAATTTCGGTCATATTTGATCAAATTCCAGTCAAATTTGGCCAAAAGTTTAAATTTTCGACATGAATTCCGAACCAAATTTCTAAAATTCTATCCCAATCAAATTAGAATGAATTTTAGTTAAGTTTTACCAAATTTCATTCAAATTTTATCAAAAATTTAAATTCCAGATATGAATTTTGAAGATTGAGTAGATATCCGAATGCGAATTCAAATTCGGACTATCTATTTTGTATTCGCATCCGAAGTATCCGGATCCATATTCATATTTAGATTAAAATATAATAAATTGTTCTATCCAAATTCAATTATATACGTGTTGGATCTATTTCCACCCCTAGTGGAATGGTCGATCGATCGGGCACTGCGGATGATGCCGATCGAGGACATGCGGCGTGGGCGGAAAGATCGCGCGCAACCGAGCGATCTCGCCTACTCGCTCTGCGATGTCACGGGGATCCAGCTTGGCTGGCTAGCTAGCCGGGGGTTGTCTCGGCTTTTTTGCGGGTATTGGCTTCACGTGCGACCTGGACCACGGCTAGATATGCCAGCACGGGCAGAGCGAGACTTCGGCGGCATGCGATGTGCCGGAGCGTGGTTGGTTTGGTTGGCTCCGTACCTGTGGACTTTCGTGGCCTTGTGGCCTGTGGCTGGCTGCCAGTTGGTGATCATGACACACGTCGCCGATCGAGGACGTGTGTTTCGGCTCTAAGAGCATCCCTATGTTCGATTTTCCACCACATCGGAGCGGCTATAAATTTTAGGTGAATTGACGAGGAGGTGACTGGGCTCAAACCGGGTGACCACGGTGAGAGCAGGTGAGAATATTGCAGTTCAGACAGCTAACTAGCACCTGGGATATGCTGGTACAGTTTACTTGTCACTGTTTTTTTATTGTAGTAATCTGACTATACGTTTTTTAAAATTATAGATATTTAAAACTTTTATATTATTAGGTAAGTAAATGGAAATGGAGAGAGTACCGTAAGTTTGGTTTTCTGTGAAATATGTCTTCTCGTTCCACGATCGTAGGTGATCCATCTTGAACCTTGATTTTCACGAACAAACTAGCCTTTGAAATGGACGACTGACTTTTAATCTTAAGGGATAAGCTCGAAATTTCGAAAAATCTCATTTGGAAAATAGAAATTTAATTAAAAATGATATCCAAACTGAGTGAGGCCTCACAAAGCAGAGCACAGAAAGATTGAATCGGGTTAAACCATTTAGACAATAATGAGAAAACGCATGAGTTAGTGTAGGTTCGTGAGTCAGTCATTGAGACATTTGCTTGGTATATGTCAACTTTGAAATTCTTCTTCGCGTCTAGATATGAGAAAGACGATACTGAAAACTCTTCTATTCAACACAACGATTGCGATGTACACATTGAGTATATATAGCGTTTACACATGAATCGGTCAGCTATCTATCCAACTAACTAGCCTAAGCCTTGCCCAAGCTTGAGGATTAGCCAGGAAACTCGGCGTCAGCACGTGGATCCGACAGAAGCAAAGGGAGGTTGAGCACGTTCTGAGCGATGCATAGACTAGATCGGAGTTCCTGAAATTGATTGGTGTCAAGCCCCTTTGTCATCACGTCGATGAATTGTTGATCAGTGGGCACATGAAGAACACGTACAGTGTCCAGAGCCACCTTCTCTCGAACAAAATGGATGTCAAGTTTGATGGGCTTCATTCGATGATGATGCACAGTGTTGGAAACCATGTAGACTGATGAAATGTTGTTGCAGTACATGATCGCAGCCTTCTCAATTGGATAGTGCAGCTCTTGGAGAAGTTGCCACAGCCAGACGCATTCGGCGATGGTGTTGGCCACGCCGTGATATTCTGCTTCGGCACTTGAACACGACACTGTCGTCTATTGTTTCGATGACCAGGAGATGAGGGAGCTAGCGAGGAAGACATAGTATCCTGACATAGATCGCCTAGTGTCCGAACAGCCTGCCCAATCAGCGTCCGAATAGGTGGTAATGTTGAGCTCCGAGGAGCCGCTGATGTGGATGCTAAGGGAAGTTGTGCCTTTGACGTAGCGCAGAATCCATTTAATGAAGGCCATGTGACAATCCCGTGGCTCGTGCATATGTAGACAAGCTTGTTGCACGGTGTACGTGATGTCCAGACGCGTCATCGTGAGATACTACAATGCACCGGTGAAACTCCTGCAATGCAACGCATCGTGGTAGAGAACACCTTCCTCACTGGAGCTCTTCAATTTGGTGTCGATCGGCGTGGTGATTGGATTCCAGGTTGACATCCCGGTGCATTGCAGCAAATCGTCTGCATATTGTGCCTAAGATAGGAAGAATCCACGACGGGAACGAGTGACCTGGATGCTGAGGAAGAAGTGCATAGGACCCATGTCTTTGATCATGAACGCCTTGCGAAGTTGCTATTAGGATCATGTCATCGATATACAACAAGATGGTGGACCGCGTTGTTGCCACTCCAACGAACAAAAAGCGATGATCGGACCGCGTCAGAGAGAAACTGGTGGTGGCAATGAACTTGACGAAGCGTGTGTATCAGGCACGCGACACTTGATGAAGGCTGTATAGGGATTTGAAGAGGAGGCAGACGTCTTTAGGGCACAAGGGATCAATAAACCCTGTGGGATGTTGACAATAGACACAGTCAAGGAGCGAGCCATGTAGGAACACGTTGGAGATGTTGAGCAGGTTTGCCAACCAGTCACGTGACGCAATGATTGTGAGCATTGTTTGTATGGTCGTTGGCTTGACTATCGGACTAAAGGTGTCCGTGAAATCGATCCTCCATCGTTATGAAAACTCACGAACCACCAATCTAGCTTTGCAATGGTTGAGAATTCCATTGGGTTTCAGTTATGTCGGAAGACCCACTTTCCAAAGATGATATAGGCATTGGGTGTCAAGGAACCAGCTCCCAGGTATTGTTGGATTGCAAAGCATCGTATTCTTGGTGCATAGCATGAAGCCAATTGGGATTGCACAATGCAGACCACACATACTTGGGAATTGGGGATAATGAGGGCACAGTGGACATGGAGCGTGCACATTTGGGATTTGGTTTGATAATGTTGGCTCTTGCATGAGTGATCATAGGGTGGGTAGGGCGCGAGGAGCTATGAAGGTGATTGTCAAAGACGGTATGTGAGCCTAGAGTGGATTGTGGCAGCGAAGGAGTAGCAGAAGGGGATATTGTGTTGTCGGACATGACAAAAGGAGTTTTTGACGGTGGGTGCTATACCTGAACTGACACATGAGAGTGATGGTGCGGCGATGGAGTGTTGGTCCGTGGTGCAAAAACGGGCACAAGACTGACAAGTGGAAGAGAATCAATTGGATCAGGCGCTGCTAGTGGTGAATAAGGTGTGGTATTGGGCGTGGATGGTTGCTGAAACAGGAAGATAGACTCCTCGAAATGTACATGACATGAGACAAGGACACGTTGAGTGGAGAAATCAAAGCAGCGATAGACTCGGTGATCAATAGGGTACCTGAGAAATACACACGGGAGTGTGCCTGGTACTAGCTTGTGATCGGACTATGATGACAGATATGGAAAGCAAAGGTAACCGAAAACCCTCAAGTGATCATACGACAGTTTGGATTCAAGAAGGAGTTCATGAGGTGTGAGTGGTCTTGTGGCAGAACACGGCCTGAGATTCAGAAGGTAGGTGGCGTGCATCAACGCTTCCACCTAGAATGAGAGTGGTATCGACGACTGATATAAGAATGTTCACATGTAGTTGTTTATTGTGCGAATGATGCGCCTGTCTATCCCATTTTTCTTGGAAGTGTAAGGATAGGAGAGCCAAAGAGAAATGCCATGCGTGGAGAAGAATGACCATAGAGCGTTGTTGTCAATTAAATTCATGCCCGTTGTTGGTCTATGGAGCTAGAATAGGCATCGGAAGTTGAGTTCGGATGTGGGCATGAAAATCAAGAAATGTGGGTAGAACTTTAGATTTAAGGCACAATGGAAACATCCAAGTAAAGTGAGAGAATTGTCCAAGATTTCAAGTCATACTGGAAACCACTATTGCTAAGAATCGGTGAAGTCCGTACATCAACATGTAAAAGTTAGAAGGAAAATGACTGACAGTAATAGAAGGACTGAATGGTAGGTTTATTTACTTGCCCAATTGGCAAGCGTGACAAAGATGAGTGCTAGACTTATTACAAGAGAATTCAAAAGATTGCAAAATGGCACTAATAGAAGAGCGGTCAGGATGTCCCAACTGCTGATGCTAAAGATCAGGCAAAGACCAAGCAACGTGCAGACATGATAGCGATGTTGGGCGCACTAGGTAGAGGTCACCAGTGCTGTCATATCAGAGAATCACTGCCCAGATGTGAAGATCCTTGATAGAAAACCAAATTTGTCAAATTCAATAGTAATTGGGTTGTCTCGAGTTAAGGCATGAATAGATAACGGATTCTTGATGAAATATGGGGAATAATGAACATTACGTGGATAGAAGGGAGAAGAGAGAGTGGGACCTCATTTTCTTCTACTTGGAATGCTAGCCGCTAAGAGCATTTGCTGGATCAGCTACAATAGAAATAGATCGACCCGCAAGGAGCGCCTGTTGAGTGATCTGTTCTCCGACTGATTGCTTTAAAGTTTTTCAAGGAGAAGCATGGAGCAAACTGATAGCAAGGAAGGAATGCGATCTTTGCCTGTTATTACCGGGTTGACATGGCAAAATTTTGGATTCATGCCCCGAAGCAGGTTCAGAACCTGATTCTCCTCCCAGACGGGCTGACTGACATTGCGAAGTGCATCCACCAAGGTCTTGATCTTGGAGCAAGGTCTTGGAGCAATATTGCATCACAGATAGATTACCTAGATAAATGCTCTAGAACTCAGCTTCCATGTAGACGACACACGTGAGGCGATTATCATAGAACGGACCATCAATTGTGTGCCATACAACATGAGCTCAGGCGTTTGGCTTCATGACGAGATCCAAGACTTCTTTGGGTACTGTAGTATACATCCAATTAATGATTGTGAAGTCTATAATAAGTCAGTTCGCGTCGTGATGCGCGTTTACCCGATCTTCCAAAAAGTAATATGATAAGTCGATTAGTGGAGTTTCGACATTGATGATCGAAAGGCTTTGAACAGAATAGATCGAGAACCCTCGCAACCATTACACCACTACTCCATGGTTATCAACCGTGCCAAGACGTGGTTGACCTCTCCAAGAAGGTTTTTCCTGCAAGTGAATTGAGAACACAAGCAAGAACACGTAGATGCAATCTGAATATTGCTAATTACCAATAAAGTACTCAAGTTGAGATACTACAAACCGAACAAGCGGCGAAACTGTATAAAACAGAATAATCTAAGCAAAACCCCCAACCTAAACTACGATGGCTAGTGTGTATATATAGGAGGGACGTGAGGAGGTCGACCTAGGGTTATGCAACCGTAGAAAGAGGCGTGCACAACCTGGACTTCGACCCCGACACGATTACAAGACCTAACAAGGTCCAAAACGGTGATGTAGCAGATTATTTAATGACTTTGATTAATCTATAAGGGATCTAAGGGTGAGATCAGATCCATTGAAAATGTCTCATCAATAGCTTTCCAAAGAGTCCAAGAACGCCTCAATTGGACTCCGTATGCAAGAGTTATGTCTGTTTTATTGACGTACTATCCTGAAACTCGACCACGACCACGACCATGACTTCGACCACGACTAGAGCTCAGCCTCGAGTCCGAGTAGACTTGGCCTTCGAGGGGTAACGTCCGGGTAAGATTGTGGTGCTTCTCCCACATTTCTAAGCAATAAAACATCACAAGAATTTAGTAGTAACTCATCTAAGAAAGCATGAACAGTGAGAAACGAGTTCACTTGGTAGTCTCATTGTCGTGCACATGCTCTTGTAATTGGACCTTGTATAATTTGAGGAATATTAGTAGTATTCATCATATCTGAAGGAGCTATGGGCTCATCAGGTCATTAGGAGATTGCTCAAGCGGGGTGTTGATGTGGGCAGCCAGAGAAAATTTGCCAAAAATAGTGTCAAAGAGAAGGCACCATTGATTGTAGTTGGAGTCTACAAGATCAAGAGTGACAAGAATGTGGGACTTGATGTTCACCATCTGGATCGCGGAGGCTTGCGCGAGCAAAGGAGGAAGGGATTGTTGGGCACTCACACTATGGCAGACAAGGGAGGAGGGTGGGGAAGAAGTAGCACTGGAGGAGTTTGATGCTTTGGACATCATGGCAGCGGAAGGTTGTGGAGCAAGCAGGCTATCGATGGCAGACTGAACCCGCTCGCACACCATGAAAACACTTGTATTGAACACAACGATTGTGATGTACATGTTGAGTGTATGTAGCGTTTACACATGAATCGGTCAGCTATCTATCCAATGAACTAGCCTAAGACTAGCCGAAGCTTGAGGATCAGCCAGGAAACTCGGCGTCAGCATATGGATCTGGCAAAAGCGGAGGGAGATTGAGCATGTTCTGGATGAGTGCTGTCGATGATTGATGAGCCGCCGATCTAACAAACTTGTTGAAGAATTAGATGATGCTTTAAATAGACAAATCACAATGGAAGCACACAGTGATTTTTAGATAGGTTCAGACCTCCTTGGGGATAATAACCCTACATCATGTTTGTATTGTATTGATATGAGCTTGTTACAAATAGGGTGTGGCTAGCCTAGGTAAATCTAAACCTAGTTGGTGACTTCCTTCCTGACTTCTGTTGCTTGAGGTGCTCTCTAATGACTTGTTTCGGCTCCCCTCGTAGGACTCCTCAGCTCCATATATATATAGGGGTGTCGTACGTCCTTTGAACTCCTTTTGATTCTTAAAGATATACCTTCCTGGTTACAGAATGCTTGGGTATCTACAGGTGGTTTTCTTTCTTCCGGGTATCTCTTTATTAGAGATAAAGATATGCTCCGAGAATTATGAAAAACCCTAGGGTACCCACATACAGTAACTATCCATTATTCATGGTCAATTGCATAATTGTCACTAACTAATACCTCACCAAAAAGAAAAGGAGGAACTATACAACATGTGACTGAATTTTGACAACAATACAATCGATGACCGGCAGCCCTTGGATGTTCATCCAACCATCCATAGTAGACTTGGCACGGCTCATTTTCTTCTTCAGGTCGCTGCTCGTCACCCAAGCATCCAGCACACCGCGCCTTGCTCTGGCCTCGCTCTCCTCCTCTATCTCCGATGGCTCCCGTCACCGGATCCACGGCTGCCGCTCTTGCCTCGCTAACCCCGCGGTGCCAGGCAGTCCCTTTACCTCCCCAACGCCGACACCATCCACCACTCTCTTGCTGCCGCGACATGTTGTCCCCCCGGCCTCTCTCTAAGCCTAACGGCCTTCAAAACCCCCTCCACTAATCTTGCCAGCATTTTTGACGTTTTCAGTCACCTGAATCTCGTGGGAAACCCAAAAAAGAAAAGTCTAAACATAGAATATAACTGTGAATAGTAGCAGGTTGCTTCAGTCAACAATTGTACGCGACAACCAAATAAATCTACAAATTATCAATCAGAATCCTGAAAGAATAAGAGGGTAAAAATTAGACGATAGGTCAACCCTAAACAAGTGATAACCTCGGTTACTGCTATTTAATCAACATCGAGATATGAGTTTAGTTCAATACTTCGATCACTATGCATGTTTGCCAAATATGCAGAAACTTCGCAAAGTTCTTGGATGTTGGGGCTAATAATTTAGTACAGTCCTGAGTATTATTTCAGGTGTTAATGCAAAATAATCTTCAGCCAGTTTGTACTGAAGAACAACAAAGCATGGATTTTTTGGTAAGTGTAACAGTACTGACAATGCAAGACTTGCATATACTACTAGTGCATAACAGACTGAGCAATATTCCTCCAAATCAGCATGAATAGATTTGATTTGATCATGACTCATGCGATCAAAGGGACGAATAATAAATTAACAAGACAAGAGCGTTGCTTCGACTCCAGCCTGGTCATCCAAGACTTGTCAGGTCAAATCAGGGGCGGATCCATCGCTAGGGCGAGCCCGGGCGGCCGCCCGAGCTCCCCGGCGGCGGATTCCCCCTCCCCCTCATGGATTTTCAGAGGATTTATCGATTTCCGGCGGTGCGACTGCGTGAGGCTATGTCGCTGTGAGGAATCGAGGAAGAAGAAGACCTATTTGGGGCTTTGGGCAGTTGGAGTGTGAGGCCGACACCCGCACCTTTCTATCCGCACGGCCCAGTGACCCAGTTGGATTCCAATCGGCCCAGTTGGATTGCCTCCTCTTCGCCCTTTCCCGTTTCCCCCAAATCAGACTCCTAATCTTCACCACAACTCCAATCAGCCCCTGCCAACCGTAACTCCCAGGCTCCCAGCGGCGGTGGCCTGCGGGCAAGGAGCAAGGAGTCAACTGTCAAGGACACCATCGGCTTCGGCCGGCCCACACAGCCACACAGCGGCACAGCCCCCGGGGAGCTACAAGGAGCCTGGCGTCGAGACGTCGGGTGGATGACTGGATTCCTCCTCGCCATTAGCTTCGTGGGGCTTCTCAACTTGCTCCCGCTCAGAAAGGTGCCTCTTTTGTCTATTTTCACAAATTGTCTCGAATTAATGGAGCATTAGGATAGCATGCAGTATTTTTCCCCGAAACCAACAACATGCAATTTTGAAGTAGTATATTGGCAATCTTTTTCTAGCTAGCTCAACTGCTTAAGCCTTTTGATATCAGTTCTCCAAAACTGCTAAATGGGACACCCTTGCGTGTTTCAGTACCTTTTAAGCTATTACAGGTTTGAAGATATATGCATCAACACCTATTTTCTTTCATTTATATGTCGCACCTGATGATTTACATAACATTTTCAGGCTTTGGTCATAGACTATAAATTGACTTGGATTGTGAAGTGGCACTGCTGCACAGGGCACTCCGCCACTCCGGCACTGGCTGCCGCCGTGAGCCACAAATTCATTCGAGGTAAGGTACTAAACTGGTTAGCTATCAAACTGATTTTGCTTGTTCAGTTGAGTTGTCTGTGTTAGAGTGTGTGTGTGTGTGTGAGAGACTGTGTGAGACAATTATTGATTGATTGATTGATTTAGGACATCAATTGTTGATTGATTCCAATTGTGAGTGTGACTGTGTGAGACATTCAGATTCAGGATTTGAGTACCGGTGATGAGCAATTGAGAACTCTTTGCTTTGTGCAAGTGCAAAATATGCAATTTGCATTGTGCAATGAATGAATCATGAATGAAGAGATTTCTTACCGTGTGTTGTGTGCTTTGTAGGATATCAATTATTAGATCATCAAGATATCAATAATAAAGAGATTTTTCAAACCAACATCTTTGGATACCCGAAGTACGAGGGAGAGTGGAGTTGGTGATAGACGTGATGCAGAAAAAAACAGTAATCCCCACTCGACCACTCCTGCTCCTGCAACTACTCGTATAGAATACAAAGATATTAAGGATTTTGTTAGCTTCGCTTAATTATTGGAGACTTATTCGCTTCGCTTAATTATTGTCTTAATTAAGATATTTTTCTTTAATCTTATTTTAAAGTTCGTCCTAACTGTTTTGCCCGGCTGGATCCGCCACTGGGTCAAATAATGTGCAAACAGACGAACTAAAGAATATATTTCGCAGATGCATTGATGATCTCAGAGAAAAGGTTGTGCTGAGAGATTATGAGCTGATAGATGAACCAGAACTGGAACAACATGGGAGAGGAGTGGAGTGGAGTACACCTTGTCGATCAGAACCAATTGATGGCTGCTACGTAGCTATATAAATTTGGGGCTAAATAAATACGAGAATCTTTGAGCCTCCGTCCCCATCGAACTCCTTAAAGCAGACAACATCTACCCCGCATGGCCCTTTTTATAATCTGAATTAATCAAGAAGGGGTTAGTGAGCAATCAGATTAAAATAATGCATCACGCCTCGCATGTCTCCAGTATTTAATTTTATCCCTGTTTATCTTTTCAAGATCAATTGCGGCTAGCTAGTGGTTTGCATTCCTTAGTCACATTTGTGAACATTATTTAGTGCCACAGATGCCTGGACTTTTCCATGGATTTAGTTAATAGTTTCAGAAAAAAATATTGATCCAATGCTTATTGCTGATTCCACTTAACTTGGAGGCCTGAAAAATGGAACTAAAGAGAGAAATTCAGTATATTTTTCAGTAAAAATAGTGCAACATGGATACATCGAGCCATCCTGCAGCTTGCAACTGCTTAGTGCAGGAAACACTTGCTATCAGTAAGACTGAAAGCCTGAAACCCTGTTCGTTCTTCTTCTTGGCGATATGCATACGCCGCGAGGCGCCAGCACGCACGTGTGTGTGTCGTGTGACACGACAGGAGAGCGTGCACTTGAGCAAAGGAGAGATCAAGTCAGTGAAAAGCAAGGCATCTTCGGAAAAAAAAATCGAGGCAAAATCGGATCTAATCTAGCTGGGAAGGCACCACTCGTGAAACTCGCTAGATTTCAGCGTCACACTAGACACAGCTAGCGTGGCCAGCCAAGCCTAGCCCGTGCGTATAGCAGCTGAAAATTAGTACTGGTGATTATCAGCACGTCAAGATCCAATTCGTACTTGACTAATTTACCAAATTATTGCCTTTTTTTTCCTTTACCTTTGTTCCTGACCAACAACTCCTCCTTTCCCTGTCTTCTTTTCTTTTTTCACCAACCTCCGATATACTTTTTCCTCAAAAGAAACTTCAATCCGCCCTATGGGCAGAAGTATTATAATTCGAAGGGGTCACTGAAGCTCGTGGCCATGGATTAGCCAAGTAGCCTCTACCTGCTCCTTTGCCTCCAGATATCATCACAGCCACTAGTTACTGGCTTCCTGACCGCATGGACACCATACATGTAAAAGCTTTCCAACCTTTCTGCACTAATTATATGTAGTGATGTATCATCTAGAACCACCACGACGTAAGGGGCTCATTCTTTTCTTCTAACTCATTTCTTTCCTTTTTTATCTTTTTCCTCTTCCTTATCTTTTCTTCGTCTTTCTTTGTTATGCTAAAAAATTCTAGGGGAGAGAGGCTGGGGGCTCTTAACTACGTCTGAAGGATTATTCCTCGTGGATCTACCGCTCTGTCACATCACACGACCATTTGGCTACACGCTTGGCATGAGACCGACTTTTCTTTAGAAACGAAATTTGGGGATAAAGAAATGAGGGAACTCGAGAGAAGCCAATTCCCTGAAACAAAAAAGAAATTTGGAGAATAGGAGTCGCGGCCAGAGGGGGTATTTCACAAACACTAAACTTCCATTTCCATGGGTCTACATATAAAAATATTGTATGATTGGATAGAGCCATCTGTTTATGATATGCAGGAAAAAAACAAGCTAACGACACTTTCGTGAATGTTGAAGAACAACCCGGCCGTTTCATCTATCACTACGTGCAATTTCAATCTGTTGGACATCGATCTGTGGGCTTTCGAAGAGCAGAGAACAAATCTTGCGAGAAATTACTGTGGATTCGTACAGTCGCAAACAGAGATGCAGTTTGATATGCACGGCACACGTTTCAACGAATTACGTACGCGGATTAGAAGTTACTGTGATGCGCGGGACACATGGCGAGGGTGAAATTTCCTTAACGCGCATGCATAGAAAACTACTCGAGCTTTCTTTTTCTTTTCTTTCTTTCCTTTCTTTGAAAGGTTCCTTCTTTCAATTTTATTCAACTGTGTTACATTAAATTTTTAAACTTTGCTAAAATCATCCGATCTCATGGGCCTCGAACCTGGAACCAAAAATTAGATGGAACTTGCTGAAACTTGAAAGTTGCTACTCGCTTTTTCTAAAATAGAGGCCCTGGTTTTCTGCATTTGTTCTCCAAGGCCCACACTTGTTTGTCATTGAAACATGTTAAAACGCTGGCCAGAGTCCGTCCGTAGAGTTGAAACAAACCCCCACTCGCCCACCAAGCCCAACTGACCAAGACTGCAAGATAAAAGCCCGTGACCGATGTGGTCTACTCGGCTCGGACCGGGAGGGCCGTATTTTGCTTTGCGCGCGGAGAGCGAAAGGAAGGGGATTCGGGGCACTCCCTTCGAATTACTGCTGAAATCGACCGAGTCCAGGTTTTTGTCTTCTGTTAGCATCAGTAGCAGCCCCGCAGAATAATGGCGCATTGCTTTGTCCAGCAGGGTGAAAAGCAATACGATAACACTCTTGAGAAAATGCCATGGCGAAGCTGACGGTTTGAACTGCGCTTCTGTTTGATGAGAAGCATCAGTTCCAACTTCTTCGTCTGCACTGCACTGACGCCGGCGAGCTACGTTGGAGGCAGCACGTCCTGCACATGTCTGCGTCTACCACGGCATCATCACCTTCTCAGTTAGCGGGACATTCAGAATTCAGCACGCAGCAAGATCGATTTCCTGTGACTGAATAAGCCAATAATTACTACTAACGCTATTCTCGCTTGCTTCTTGCTGTAAGAATCTTGCACCGTCTAGGTACAAATGCGTATAGACTCTCTCTTGCGTCCTGCCATCAGAGCAGAGTACGCGCGTCACAGCGAGAGGGCGGCGAGGATGGCCAGGCGGCACCGCGCGCGCGCCGTCTCCACGCGCTCCTTGACGGTCTCCTCCTTGACGGCGGCCTTGACCATCTCCACGTCCATCTCCACCAGCCGGAGCACGCGGAAGAGCTCTGTGACGACGCGCTCCTCCACGCCGCCCTCGGCCACCAGGACCTCCGCCTCCTCCCGCGCGCGCTCCGTCACCACGCCCGCCACGGTGCCCAGCAGCTAGCTGCCCGGACCCGTACAGCCCGCGCGCCATGAGCTCCTCCAGCTTCTCCAAAAAGTTGGCGATGGCCCACCCCTTGGGCCTCCAGGGGCAGCTTCTTGGTGCGCTTCCACCCGATCTCGTAGTTGGGCGGCTCCTCCTGCGTCAGCGCCGTCCGCCGGCGGCGGTCGGGGGTGATGGCGGAAGGCAACCTCCGGGCCGATGGTGGGGTCTCGTCGTCGGAGATGACGTGGGGGTTAGCGTTGGCCCCGTCCGTAGTGGCGGTGCTGGGTTCTTGTTGTTCTCGGTTATTGGTCTCTTCTTGGCCGGGTCTTGGCGTAGAGGTGGTCGGTTTGGGCGTGGCGGTGCAGCGCATTGTGGTGGTGGTGGCCGGAATAGCAGGGAAATGAGGTTTGCAGGCCGAGAGGAAAGGTTTGGGAGGGAGGAGGCCGCCATGGCGGATGAGTGGTGGAAATAGGCCTAGAAATGGACTCTGTCGCCGCGCGGGAAGGGACGTCCACCGCAACGTTGGTCTAGGCACAACCAAACTGAACCTGAATGATGCTAGAGGTGGAAAAATTGTCAGTTAGTTAATTAAACTACACATTGGTGCTCTATCCTCATCCCTAATTAGATGTTTGTTGGTTCAGTATGTTGTCCTCTGCTTCATGATCCGGTCGGCACAAACGCCCCATGTGACCATGTTGATGGACTGTTCGATTAAACTTAAAGGTCATCGAGATTCGAGAGCGTAAACGCTAGTGTTACTATGTTAGTAGGAGCAGTAATTTAGAGGAATACGTTTCATGGATCGAATTTCATATTTTATTTAATAAATAAACTAAAAATAAATTTTGAAATCGATTTACATATACATCATATTGGAGCTTCAGATTGGAGACTCTGTGTATGATCTTTTCTCTCTTTTAGTGTACGAATTTGTAATACAATTCTAGCTTGTATGATTAAATGCAAGCTTATAACTAATATACGATCCTAAAGTCTATAATTAAAAAAATAGTTGTATGCTACACAATTGTAACAACTCTAATTAATATGCATGGCTATAATATAGCAGTATATCTTTTTTTTTACTTAGAGAGCATCAAGGTCGCTCTATTTTAGTATTTTCATTTAAGGATTTTCTAGGTGCTCACTGGCTCTTGCAATTATATGTCTAATTTTTATATGATTTTCTATATTATTGAAAATCCTAAGGTTTTCTTTTTTCTCCTATTTTATCTATTTTAAAAGGAGGGCTGAGGTGTTTCAACCTTTATATATGAGGATTTTTCTAGTTGTCTAGCCTGCACAATCATACAACACAAACAACTATCACCCGCCAATGAGGGTCTAGATCTAGCCGGCAACACAAACAACTCATCACCCGCCAATGAGGATCTGATCTAGCCAGCATAAGGTCACACAAGGTCCAAGTTGCACCCTAGTCGTTGATCTAGAAGGTCATGGATGAGACCATCAATTCAGAGGAGGGGGACTTCATGTATATTTGGGTTTCCATGCCCCATCTGCCACCAAATATAGCAAGGGCAAGCCCAAAGCTGACAGAAGAGAGTGAAAGGGAGGATATTGAGTAGGAGTGAAGTGGAGAGAGAAAGGAAGGATGTGAGGTGGAGAGGGCCCGACCGCCACCACCATAGAGGTGATGACTGCAGCCAGGAGATAAATCGGGCAACTTAGGGTTTTTACTACTGACACTTTAGCTTATGAGTTCATTTCCTAATTTTGAATTTGAAACCATCCACTCATTTCATGTAAATTTCAATATCTCGTTACGACCACTATTTTTCAACTAAATTATTGAAAACAATCAAATTCGAAATCAAAATATTGGCAAACTATGTTTGATTATTTTCATGCCACTTTTGAACTCGAATTCACGCACTAACTTCAATTTGTCATTTCCAAGATAACATTGAATTCAAATTTGAGGTTAATGTGCAATAAACCCAGCTGGGACCACGAATAATTATCCACGTCTACACCACAACATGGCGGCGGCAATGCACGATCCGGTGGTGGCTTCGGCTTTCTCACCAGCGGTCGTCGTGTGGTGCTGACAAAGGGAGAGAGGGGTGATCAAGAATGGGGAAGAAAACGTGACGCGGAGCCGGGTCAAAGCACACGACTCACGCAGCAGAGCTGGACTTGACTACCTCCCGAGTTGTGCTTGTTAGATAGAATAGAATCTCCTAATTATGTAACCATGGGATATGTAAAGATAGATTTCCTTAGAGATAGATTTGTAAATCAGTCTTGTAACCTGCTGTATAGCTTTGATGCTTGGCCATATATTAACACGAAGGACGGCACAGACGAGGTGCACATTTCCAATCTATTCTCATATGGTAATCAGAGCCATCTCCTCCAAACGCATCTAAGGTTTTTTGACAATGTCATCTTCCTCGACCTCTTCCCTAGGTGCATCGGCCTTCAGCCATCCTGTCTCGGAGAAACTCGGCCGAGACAACTTCTTGGTTTGGAAAGCTCAGGTTATGCCGACAATGCGAAGAGTGTAGCTGACCAGCTATCTAAACAGCTCCAAGGTGATGCCGTCGAAGAAGCTTACTGTCTCAAAGACAGACAAAGGAACTAAGGAGGAAGTCGACAATCGCGCCTACGCGCTGTGGATCACCCAAGACCAGCAGGTGCTTGGGTACCTTCTCTCGACCTTGTCGCGAGAAGTGCTTGTGCAGGTGGCGCAACTGGAAACCGCCGCTAACGTGTGGAAAGCAATCGGCGAGATGTATTCATCGCAGTCCAAGTCGTGGATCATCCAAATCTGCACGCAACTCTCAAGGGAGTAGAAGGGCGACATGACGGCAGCCGCCTACTTCACTAAGATGAAGAGTCTTGCCGATGAGATGGTAGCAGCTGGGAAGAAGCTCGACGACAATGATGTTGTGTCTTACATCCTTGCCAGACTGGATGCAGACTACAACCCATTTGTCTCCTCAATCACTAGAAAGGATGAGATTTCCTTGAGTGATTTGTATGCGCAATTTCTTCTGTATGAAGCTTGACTCAATCTATAGGCCGATGGTCATCAGTACCATTCATCGACCAATGTTGTAGTGCATGGTGGGCGGGGCCATGGCCGTGGTGGTCATGGTGACACAGGAGGACAAGGTGGACGTGGACGCAGTGACTGAAAGATTGTGTGCCAGCTATGCGGCAAGACTAGACACACAGTACACAAGTGCTGGAAGCACTTTGATCGGAATTTCTCTGGTGAAGACATTGTTTTTCATAAATTAGCACAATCAGTCGTGATGTCCTACGGACTCGACACAAAATGGTACACAGACACTGGGGCCACGAATCATATCACGGGTGAGCTTGATAAGCTCATCACTCGTGAGAAGTACAATGGGGCTGAGCAGGTTCACACCGCCAATGGCGCAGGTATGTGCATTAGTCCCGTTGGTCAAACTACTTTTCATACCCCTGTTAGAAATCTTCATCTTAACAACGTTCTTCATGTTCCTAAATCCATGAAAAATTTGGTTTATGTCCATCGTTTTACCTCTGACAATGATGCTTTCCTTGAGTTTCACCCTAACTCTTTTTATGTAAAGGACCGAGCAACGAAGAGAATTCTTCTTCAAGGTAGATGTCGAGGTGGTCTTTATCCTATTCCTTTGAAGAACTCTACACATCAAGTCCTTATTATTATCAAGCCCTTGTCATTCAGATGGCATAGTCGCTTAGGTCATCCTTCATCTATCATTGTTCACAAGGTCCTTACAAATAATAGTCTTCCTTTTGTTCTAGAGTCCAATAAAGAGTCTATCTGTGATGCTTGTCAGAAGGCAAAAGGTCATCAGTTGTTGTATCCTAAGTCTACTAGTGTGTCCACTGCCCCACTTGAGTTGGTTTTCTCTAATGTCGGGGGGCCAACACCTCCATCAATAGGAAGGTATCAATATTATGTAAGCTTCATCGATGATTTTAGTAAATTTGTTTGGGTCTATCTTCTGAAGAATCGATCTGAAGTATTTCAAGTTTTCCTCAATTTTCAGCAACATGTTGAAAGCTTTTTCAATAAAAAGATAGTGACTATGCAAACTGATTGGGGTGGTGAGTATCAAAAGCTTAATTCCTTTTTTCATAAGATTGGAATTGCACACCATGTTTGTTGTCCTCATGCACATCAGCAAAATGGGCCTGCTAAAAGAAAACATCGTCACATTGTTGAAGTTGGGTTGTCTCTTCTTGCACATGCATCTATGCCCTTAAAGTTTTGGGATGAGGCTTTTCTTACAGCTGCTTATCTTATTAATCGCTTGCCCAACAAAGTGATTAATTTTACTACACCTCTAGAACGTCTCTTTCATGAACAACCTAACTACTCCTTTCTTCGTGTGTTTGGATGTGCATGTTGGTCCAATCTCCGCCCCTATAATGCTCATAAACTTCAATTCTACTCGAAATAATGTGCCTTTCTTGAATATAGTGTCATGCACAAAGGATACAAGTGCCTCGATATTTCTACTGGACGTGTGTATATTTCTCGGGATGTCATATTTGATGAATCGGTTTTTCCCTTTACTCATTTGCACGCCAATGCTGGTGCTTAATTGCGCTCAGACATTCTTCTTCTACCACCAGATCTTCTAAATCCTTCTTCTTTTTCCAGGGATATGAATAGTAGTTTTCCATCTGACACTAATGCTACTAATGATTTATTGGTTGAGTTATATGATGACCAGCAGCAGGGAAACTCTAATCAGCCAGAGTCCTACATGCATGATACTGTGGATGTGCATGACGACACAAGTTTTGACATTGAATCCTCTCCCACTAGCGATTCTGGTCTGGACACAGACGCTTCCACCCAGTCTGTGCTACTAGCCGATGGCTCACGCGTCTCTTCCCAGGCAGATTCTCCCAGGCAGTCTGGGCGTACTGCTCCTACACCTCTGGCTGTTAGGAATGGACCTTTTGTGTTGCATTAGAGTCAGCTGCTAACAGTGGCGCTGGTTCTTCTACGAAAGTTGTACCAGCTTCTTGCCCGCGAACTCGGTTGCAGAACAACATTCGCAAGCCCAAAATTTATACAGATGGTACAATTCCATATGGATTGAGTTTAACACGGGAACCTGGTACGTTAGAAGAGGCACTTAGTGATGACAGATGGAGAGCAACCATGGATGAAGAATTTGCAGCACTAATGAGGAATAATACATGGTATCTTGTACCACATCACAATGGTACCAATATCATTGATTGCAAATGGGTGTATAAAATTAAGAAGTGGTCAGATGGGACAATAAACAGGTTCAAAGCAAGATTGGTGGCAAAAGGTTTTCGACAACAGTATGGTATTGACTATGATGACACTTTTATTCCTGTTGTTAAAGTTGCTACTATCCATCTTGTGCTAACCTTTGCAATATCAAACAATAGAGTATACGTCAACTAGATGTGCAGAACGTGTTTCTTCATGGTGTTCTGGAGGAGGATGTTTATATGAGGCGATCACCGGGATACAAGGATAAGAGGTTCCCAACTCATGTGTATAAGCTTGATAAGGCTTTGTATGGCTTGAAACAGGCACCAAGAGTATGGTATTCTCGTCTCAATAGTAAGTTGCAATAGCTAGGATTTATGCCATCTAAAGCCGATACTTCTCTATTCTTCTTCAAGAGGAGCAATAATACTATATTTTTTTAGTATATATTGATGATATTATTGTGGTGAGTTCTCATGATCAAGCAATTTCTGCACTCCTTCAAGATCTCAGCTGTGACTTTGCTCTAAAGTATTTAGGGGAGTTACATTATTTTTTAGGCATTGAAGCTACTCGTCGACAAGCTGACTTGGTTCTGTCGCAAGGGAAGTATGTAGCTGAGTTGATTACATGAGCTGGTATGAAGAATTGCAAACTGGTCAGTACCCCTCTGTCAACTTTCGAGAAGCTCTCAGCCATGGTGGGTGATCCTTTGGGCAGTGAAGAAGCTACTCGGTATCGAAGTATCATAGGTGGGTTACAATACTTGACTTTAACCCATCCTGATATTGCGTACTCGATGAACAAAATGTATCAGTACCTTCATGCACCCACTACAGATCATTTAACTGCAATTAAAAGGATTCTGAGATATATTAGTGGTACCCTGGGGTATGGACTTCGAATTGTGAAGTCCTCATCTAATGTGATTAGTGCATTTTCAGATGCAGACTGGACTGGATGTTTAGATGATAGAAGATCCACAGGAAGCTTTGCGGTGTTTTTAGGTTCTACTCTTATATCATGGAGTGCACGCAAACATGCAACGGTATCAAGGTCCAGTACTGAGGCAGAGTATTAGTCGTTGGCCAATGCAACAGCTGAAGTTATATGGGTACAGACATTGCTTCGTGAGCTTGGTATTCCTCAACCAAAAGCAGACATTCTTTGGTGTGATAACATTGGTGCTATTTACCTTTCAGCTAATCGTGTGTTTCATGCGAGGACAAAACATATTAAAGTTGATTCACTTTGTTAGAGAAAGGGTAGCACAAAAATTTCTGGATATTCGGTTTATATCATCCGGTAATTAAGTGGCTGACAGTTTTACCAAGGCATTGCCAATGTGGAAGTTTAAAGATTTTCAGAACAATCTTAACTTATGTAAGTTGTGATTGAGAGGGAATATTAGATAGAATAGAATCTCCTGATTATGTAACCATGGGATATATAAAGATAGATTTTCTTAGGGATAGATCTGTAAATCAATCTTGTAACCTGTCGTATAGCTTTGATGCTTGTCCATATATTAACATGAAGGACGGCACGGACGAGGTGCTTCCATATATTAACCTGCCGATCTATTCTCATCGTGCTACCCTTTTTATGTGCCTGATCGAATTAGGACTCCCGTCGGATTCCCTGTTTCCAAAAGGGGAGAGGGGAAAAATAGTCGAGTCGGATTCGGATTCTGAGAAGAAGAAAAAAGTTTTAAGCCGGACTCGGAACCGCCTGGCAGTAGGGCTCGTTATCGCGATAATATACATCAGACGCGGCTCATTATCTCCTGGAAGCATCACAATTTTCACTCAAAGTCATGGTTGCGACGCGCTCCAAAACGGCGCCGCAGCCGGGCCATGACTTCCTCTCCCACCCTTCCGAGGACGAGCTCATCACATCGTTTCTCCGCCCCCGGGTCGCCTCCGCCGACTGGTCGTGTAAGCTCATCCACGACGCCGACGTCTACTCCGCCGGCCCCGCCAGCCTCACGAACGAGTTCGCCCCGGCGATCGCGAGCAACGGCGACAAGGCGTGGTACTTCTTCTCCGCCGTCAGGGCCAAGAGCCGCTGCGGCCAGCGCAAGGCGCGCACGGTGGACACGGGGGAAGGGTGCTGGCACTCGGAGGCCGGCGCGAAGCCCGTGGTCGAGCAGCCCTGCCGACGCCTAGGGCATCGGCAGAGCTTTTCGTTCGTGACGATGGTGGACGGCCGGCGTGTCCGGTCGGGGTGGCTGATGGTGGAGGTCGGCATCGACGACGCCGAAGACATGGTCCTATGCAAGATATACTTCAGCCCGCGCGCGCACCCCGCCGGGAGAACCGCCGTGGCGTTGTCGGCCGGGCGCAAGAGGAAGGCCGCCGTCGCCGACAAGAACCCAGCCCCGGTGCCCCAACGACGCCGTGTCCGTCCGACCGAGGAAGCCGTTGCCGAAGAGAAAGACAACACCCAAGGTGGCGGGCTCGTTGGCGACAACTCGGTGGCCGACGATCCGGAAGCGCTCTGGACAGACGACTCGAGCTTCTCTCGGTACATGAGGAACAAGGATCGGGTTCTCGCGGAGGCCGACCACGTCGACCGGCCTGACGCAGAACTCCAAGCAGACCTCGGGCTCGGGGATTTCATGCGATTGTTGAATAGTCCTGGGAAGGACCGCTATGAGCTGCCGCCGCCGAGCCCTTCCTCGACCGTCGGCGACAGGGGCTACCCAGCGTGCTTGTCGCTGGAAGAGCTGATCGCGCCCAGCTCGCGCTGGTGTTGGTTCGGTGGTTGAAGCGCGCGATCTGAACCCTCCACGACTTCGCGGTTCCGCGCGCACAGACAAGTTCCTTGATTCTGGCCGTCAATTCCTGGAGTCCTTCTTGATCATTGCAGTGGAGCGCGACTCCTTGTGTAGCTCAGTCCAAGTTCAGCCATCTCAGGTATTAGGCAGTGCAAATGTGCAATCCAGGGTGTTTTTTTACCAGTAAATACCAGACGATTTCAGTCACGTTAGCTTCGTTCATATATGCAGATTTTTTTTTTTTTTTCATGGTGCAATCCCTAGTATGTAAGCGGACGTTTCATTGCAACGTGACTGAAATCAATAAGAATACAAACATGTTTTTGAAAGAATGCGAGGATGTAAACATTGAACGCTATATTGGATTTGGACGCTGGACATGAATGTGAAATACAGTACTTGTTTTGGAAGGAAAAGTGCTGGAAACCAATCGAAAAATTAAGCCTAGGAATTTGCTTAAAAATCAGTAAGCCTAGCATGCAAGGGGAAGATGAGTAGGAACACGTGCCAAAGGACAACGAACTACCAAATCACAAAAAAGAGAAGGCCAAAGTTGCCTGAGGGCTTCATTGTGAAACAAAGCTAACAAACTATATAAATTATGAGTTGAATTTTACGTCATCTTTTATACTATTTTTCTATTATCTAATAAAAACTCTTAAAATTTAAATAATTTATCTACTTTTATTATCCACGTTAGCTCTGCTTCTGCAACACATTCACATCCTTATACATACTTGATATTACTATATCTAATATTTATATTTATATTACAACACACAGATATAGCTAGTATTATTTGTTTAGAAGATCTAACGAGAAATAGAAAACGACGCTCTATCAGAACAGGCCTGCTTTATACCCAAGGGCAAATCCGGGTTTTCCTGCTCTTCCGACCTGGAGTCGGACTCGAATCGGAGCACGGCTCTTCTCAACCGCCCCCTGGCCTACATGTCTCGCACGCTTCGCTGCTCCACTCCAATTCGGACTCCGACCCACGCGGAAAAGATCAAAGGATTCCGTGTTTCCGACTTGTGATCAGATTATAAAGCCGCCGCCGCGTCAGGTTCCCAACCATTCTATATCTTCGCCGACTCCGCCGCCGCGGCCGCGCCGCCCTCCTCCATGGCCCGCTCACCGTCGCCGCCCAACAAGCCGCCGTGCGCAGCCTTCGACTCCCACCCCTCCGATGCGGTGCTCGTCAGATCGCACCTCCGCCCCTGGATCGCCTCCGAGCTCAAGGCCGGCACGTTCATCCACGAGGCCGACGTCTACTCCGTGGACCCCGCCGACCTGACCCGGGAGTTCCCGCCAGCGGTCGCCCAGGACGGCGAGCGGGCGTGGTACTTCTTCACCCCGCTGCACCGCAAGAGCGGCCGTGGGGAGCGGAAGGCGCGCACCGTCGCCACTGGGGACGGGTGGTGGCACAACGAGGCGAAATCGAAGCCCGTCGTCGACGGCCTCGAGGGGGGGCAACAGATTGGGCACCGCCAGAGCTTCTCCTTCATGAAGAAGGAGGGCGGTGTGCGGGTCAGGACGGGGTGGCTCATGATGGAGATCCGCCTCGAACGCGACCACGGGCACGAAGCTCAGGAAGAGGACTCGTTGGGAAATCGCGTCCTGTGCAAGGTGTACCGCAGCCCGCGTAACCCCGAGCCCAGCGACAGCAAACCCACGGCGGCGGCGGCGGCGCCTGGACTCAAGGCGGAGGCCGACGACGACGAATCTAGTGCGGCAACGGCGTCTGGACCCAAGGGGAAGGCGGACAACGACGACAGCTCCGATGCATCGCTAGCGGCGGCGGCATCTGGGCGCAAGAGGAAATCCGGCAACGAGGAATCCAGTGCGGCCACGGCCACGGCGGCGACGCCTGGCCGCAAGGAGAAGGCGGCGGACGACGAGCACTCCGTCGAGACATCGGCGGCGGCGCCTGCACGCAACAGGAAGGAGGCGGACGACGACGAGAGCTCGGGCGCGGCATCGGCGGCGGCGTCTCCGCGCAAGAGGCAGGCCGACGGCAACAGCTCTGGCGCTCCCGTGACCGAGTTGCAGGTGCGGTGCCCTAACTGCGGGTGCGGGTTCCATCTCGATGTAGCTGAGGCAGTCGTGGCCGCAGCAAAATCCAAAGTGGGGACCAAAATGGAGGCGGGGATTGCTCAGGTCGACCGCCCGTTCATCAAGTTCCTGTGAGATTCAGTGTGAGATCCCAAACAACTGTTGAGCCGTGATCGCGAGCAACCCGGACACCTCCTCTGTGAGCTGAGCCATCATCGGCACTGAATGTCGCTTCCCATGTAGTAAAAGAGTCGTCATCTAAAAAAATGAAGCAAAAAAGAGTACATCTACGAGGTTCAGGATGGATAATTAGGATAGCTTCTTGATATGCTTCCCTCGAACTATTTCAGCCTCCAACATCACCTCATGCCTAGCTTGGATGTGTCTTCCGTAAGTGCAGACGAAGGTCAATCTTGTTTGTTCTGACCTTTCTGCTTTGCTCATCTTGGAGCTGCAGGCAGATGAATATCCAAATTCAGATGAAAGCATACTTGCTAGCCAAAGATGCGGCAGAATGATATAACGCACTCAATGTTAGAATACGAAGTTCTCAGAAATGTTCAGAATAAGGCATCTGAAACCAGAAGTGCTAGTTTCAGATATAAAAAAAAAAAGCACAGCACATTTCAAGCTGAAGTTTCAGATCCAAAACAGCAAGATACTGTCTGTTCCAATCAGCAATTTATCATGAAAGCATTACACGAGCTATAGATTTTTGGTGGCAACCAGGATACGATTACAGCTAACACTTAATACGACTTTGGTCTGATTAATTTAAAAAGTTCTTCACAAAAAATAATTGATGACAATTGCTACATATCTGACGAAGGGGAGAAATGGTACGCCTGCAACTTTCCGACTCCAACTCGGCCCTGCCAAAGAGAAAGGGGTTCCGACGCGTAACCGCCACCCCGATTGGCCATACAAACCGCCGCCGTGCCTCGTGATCACCTAGCCTCCGGACTCGACGTCAGCCACCGCGCCATGCCTCCCTCCCCGTCCGAGCGGCCGCGCGCGGCCTTCTTCCGCCACCCCACCGATCTGGGTCTGCTCACTGAGTACCTCCGCCCTTGGCTCGCTTCCTGTCTCAAGGTGGGCAAGGGCAACTTCATCCACGAGGTCGATGTCTACGCCCCCGACCCCGCTGACCTCACCAGGGAGTTCCCGCCGGCCATTGCGAAGGATGGGGAGAGCGCGTGGTACTTCTTCACGCCGTTGTAGTCCGAGAACAGCTGTCGGGAGCCAAACGCGCGCACCGAGGAGGGGCGCTGGCGCAGCCAAGCCAAACCAAGGTCCGTGTTCTCCAGCATTAGCGATCGCCCCCAGATAGGGCACCATCACCGCTTCGCCTTCATGAAGGAGGGCGGCACATGGTCACGAGGGAATTAATTTTTCCGCAGGGTGGCTCATGGCAAAGCACCACCTCAGCCCCAACAACGGACCTGAGACAACGGCGGACGACGAGAGATTGGATGCCGACACGACGGCGCCTCCTGGACGCGAGAAGGCGGACGGCAAGAGTTCTGACGCGGCCGCGGCGCCTAGACACGGGAAGGCGGACAACAAGATCCCTGATGCGTCTGCTGCAGAGGCACCTGGGTGCGGGAGGAAGGCGAACGACAAGATCTCTGCTGCGGAGACAGCCCCGTCGCCTAGATGCAAGGGAAAGGTTGACGGCGAGAGCGCTGGTGCTCCAAGGACCGAGGAGAAACTCTTGATGCTTCGGATGAAGTCGAGGAGCCCAGCAATGCGAGGCATTGTGCATAGGGCCACAAACAGCCACCGCCGGTTGTATCACTCCGTGTGAGCTTCGGAGATCCCTTAAAAATGGTGAGCCGTGACAAACCCAAAACTCAAACTCTAGTTCTGTAAAATGCGCCGTCAGTACTGGGTACCAATGTGGTAGCAAGCAGAGTGCTACCAATTTCCCTTGTAAAAGAACACAATTGCGAGGTTCCAACTGAACAATTAGGGCAGCTTTCTCGATATTACGCACCATCAGCTCTTGTGACATGATGGATGATTTCAGAATGTAACATATTTCTGGTACAACTCTTTAACAAGAATGTAGGAAATCAAGCGCACAGGAAGGCAGAGTGATGCCTGAACTTCAAAGTTCAGAAGAGGGCACCCCATATTGCGCGATCTAAAGGATCATATCACAGACATACAAATGCATACGTCTAAGAAATACAAGAAACTACAGTACTAACATCTGAGAAATGAGATACTTCCCTCCTTCCTTCAGCATCATCTCACAGCTACCTCAGTGTCCGCTTCAAAGCGCAGTCGGAGGTCAAGCTTATTTGTTCTGACTTGTCAGCTCTAGTGATCTTGGAGCTGCAGATATGTGGACATAGTTCAGATCAAAGCATACTTGATAGCCAAAATTACTGACAGCTGAACAACACAATGCACCCAATGTTCAGAATAGGACATCAGATTCAGTGGTCAATTGTGCCAGTTGCAGGTCACAAAAGCACATTCAAGCTACTGTTTGTTCTAATCATCATTTAATCACAATTCACAATATTGCCGAGCGAAATGATTTCTACATAAAAGCGCTATACAAGTTATAATTTGGTAGCAGCCACAATTTAGTTTCAGGTAACACTTTAACACTGTCCTAATTTATTTACAGAGACCAGCATTCCTGCGAAACATTTGGAAATAAAGCGATTGCATAATTTTACTGACAGTGTAAATCTTAGTGCTTGAGAATAAAATTAGCCCGGCGAAGCATATAAATCAAATACTGGCACATTATACAGTTCTATTGTTATGCGCTACTAGTACCTATTCCAGCAGCATCAGATCCTCTCATTATTTTCAATTTTCGGCAGATAGTGGTAAATAAACTGCAAAGGAATAAATCAGGTCAGCACTCTGAAAAAATTAGTCTTGAGTGACAGCTACAGCATAATCAATTTAGTAAACTAATATAGGAGATATTAAGGAACTTCAATAATCAATTGAATACCAAGGAGCATATACATTTGTTTCTGAGAAGTCCAAAGGGAAGGGGAGCGTACATCGAAGTAAATACATCATCATACTGTATCTTCAAATAATGTTGTTCTGTCATTCCGTGGAAAATCCAGTTTCTAGCTAAAAACTCAAAGGATGTGAAACAAAAGTTTATAGTATGGACACAGCACATTCATATTTCCTGTCACTCTTTTGTTGTTTGTATAAACTATTACAGGTTAAGGAACAATCAACACTGGTATTGAGATGGAATTAAGAATAAGAACTCTCAGTATCCTAACTGAACTACTGATGATATTGGGTAATGCATTCAGAAAAGGGAAAAGGTGGTGGGTCAATAGTAAATCAGATGTTTTGATATCACAGTATTTTCTTTATGAGGTCCAGAACAACATAGCACTAACTAGACCAAGCTGTAGTCTATACTGCAAACATTAAAGATCTATGAGACTTGCATTTAGATCACCCAAATAACCTCATGGAACTTGGTAAAATGGGTGCGAAGGAACAACAGCAACATTATATAAACAAAACATGGCACATGTGATGATTGTGAAATTAATTTTTCTGAATAGGGCAGCATATGGATATCACAATGTACTAAGAAACTTACTCCCAAGGAAGATCACCAACAAGCATCCAGTCAGCGTCCTTATCTTCATATGTAAGGACGTACTCTTGGTCTTGGAGGGCATCCGCCTTTGAACCATCAGTAAGCCTGTCTTTGCTTGATGATTTGCGTAGACCGCTTTGACCTTTAAAATCGCAAGATAATTAAATATCCTCATGAAAAAAAAACTCTATGGAAGAATTGTTTGACAACCTGTATGGTATTGTTTGCATGTTTACATATTAATCGTTGTTGGGAGATAGCCCAAACAACCCAGGAATAGGCTCATGTAAAGAATCAGCCCAATCCATGTAATGGCATCGGTTGTAAATCATGTACCTCACCGAGGGTAGAAGGAGAATTTATCCCCTCCCCATTCATATATATAAGACCCCAGGGGGTCATGAGCTCTTAGGCTCATTTCAGAACCACTCCATTCACTCTCCTGTTTGGAAGTTTTCCCCAACATTGGCGCCGTTCGTGGGGATCAAACCCACGACCACATGGTAAGCTTCATTGAGTGAAAGCTTCACCGAAGGGCAGCTTCGAGCAAAGCGTATCTATCATATCCGAGCGAGCACACTCCTAACCGAAGAAAACGAAGCAAACACATAGAGCTTCTCTTCCTTGCGAAGGGACCGTTCGTCGCAGGCACTGTGTAGCGGAACCGTGTAGCAGAAGCTAGGCCGACCTAGATAGACCCAAGGAAGCATCTAGCGGAGCGCGTGACCGCGGACCTTTGCATCACGCCAGCATTTATTATATAACTAACTATGACGAAGGGTCCTCCTGCTTGGATCTCTTGCTTCGAGCAAAATAATCAAGCGAGACGAAATATGTAGCAAGTTGCCAAAACTTTATTGAACAAAGTATAGAAAACACAAATTATAAGAAAAGCAGATGTTGTCTGTTTAACCCAAAGGGTCTCTCGCAAACATCTTCCTATAACAACAGTTTCGCACCAATTAAAATATAAAGACATATCTAGCATCAAAAGGTGCTTCAGGATCTACTTCCTCATCAGACCGATCTTCGGGGTGCAACGGTCCTAAGGATGAGGCTTCCACAAATACATCAAGCATAGTATATTCGAGTTCTTCAGTAGGCTCCTCCTTTGGAATAGGAGTTCCGCCTCAGTTAAAGGTCGTGCGCCCCTTCGCTCCATCAAAGACTCTAGCATAGAGCTATCGAAGTTCTCCCAGAACTAGCAAACCTCAATATTATAAGCACCTTGAATAGCCCTATGCTTATAGGCATGGTCTTCGAAATCCCCATTGGGATGTCGGCACAAAAACCTTCGTTAGGCCACGCCAAGCATATAAAGACCATTGTAGTTCATCCCTAGCAGGAATCCATCCAGTGATGACCTCTTTGGTCCAGGATCCAAAGAAAAAGCCTTTCCTTGCACTTCGCCGCCGAAGACAGGCCAAAGCCTTAGAGCTCCCCACAAAGAAGACTCCGAGCGCGCCTCCATCGACTTTAGAGCACCGGAGGGAGTGCTTCGTCGACTTTGGCTCCGAGCGCGCCTTTGTCAATTTCGAGGCATCAAAGGAGTGCCCCGTCAACTTTGATTCCGCACAGGCCTCCATTAACGGCATTGAAGTTAATTAATTGTAGTTGTAAGTCCTATTCCTAAGAGGCTAAGACCATCCTTAATTGTAGTTGTAGGTCCCCTCATGCCTATGAGCCTACACCTGGGGGTACTGTTGGGGGATAGCCTAAACAACCCAGGAATCGGCCCAATACATGTAATGCCATGTGTTGTAAATCATGTACCTCACCGAAGGCAGAAGGGGAATTTATCCCGTTCTCGTTCATATATATAAGACCCCAAGGGGGTCATGAGCTCTGAGGCTCATTTTAGAACCACTCCATTCTAAAAATGTACACAATAGTAATTATTTCCCTATACCTAACGACTATTGTGTACATTTTTTGTTACATATGCATAAAAAGCATTCAGGTGGCTGTTAGTGTTGGCAAATAATTACTCGAGCTCCTTTCCTCTAATTTTTCCAAGTAAATCTACCACATTAAGCACGCATGTCAATGGATCCCATCAATAAGCTCCTTAAAATGGCAGAGGCATACTTACCAACACTTGTAACAGCTAACCTTACGTAGTCACATGAGCAAACCGCATCAGAAAGAAGCTTAGACAACCTGGAACTCACCAGTAATGAAGCAGCTGAACATCTTCTGGAGCGCCATGGAGAGGTCCTCGTAGCTGGAGTACATCTTGAGGTCGACCTTCCTGAGGTACGGGGCGCCATCCATGCTCACCTTCACATACATCGGCCCACCTCCGGACGCGCCCTCCTCCACCGCCCCTTTGCTCTTGGAGACGGTCGCGGCGAGGGTGTTCTTCCGATAGTTCCGCACTGGCGGCCATCCCACCACCTGCGCCCTGCACGGTCCCACAGCACCGCATCGATCAGCCCACCGGCGTCCAATTTCAGGCCAAAGCAATCACCTTAGCGCGAATCGAAGCGGTCGTACTTGGCGGCCGGCGGCGCTGCGGGGGGCGCCTTGTCCTCGCCGGTCCTGGCGGCGGCGCCCGCAACTGATGAGCCGGCGTGGTGGGCGGAGGAGTCAGGGTAGGAGCGCTTGGAGGTGGCGGCGGTCTTGGGGGGAGCCGGTAGGGGGCCGAGGGTGAGAGTGGCGGCGACGTCCTCGGAGCAGTCGCGGCCGCGGTCAGGGGACTCGAAGCCCGGGAGGCCGAGGCGGAGGGTGAGGCGGGGCGCGGGGGAGGACGAGGAGGAGGAGGAGGAGGAGGTCGGGGTCGGCGGCGCGGCGGCGGAGAGGCCGATGTAGTCGTGGGGCTCGAGGGGCGGCGACATTGGGGCGGGTGGGGAAGAGACAGAGCTGGGGCAGGGGAGGTGCGGTGGGTTTTCTCACCCCCTTTGTTTGGAGGTGAGTGGAGTGGGGAGGGAGAGCGACGACTAGCTCTTGTTAATAAAAGTGGCCGACCGGGAGGATTTTTAACGAATTTTTCTCGCTTTTTTCCCCCTGGGGTTTCTTTTTTCGGGGGCTTGTCCTCTTGTCGTGCGGTGTTTGTGTTTTTTTATACATACACACTCTACCTACCTACCGGGAAAATCCCCTCACGCACACCCGCGTCCGTTCGAAAACTTCGAACGCGGGCGGGCTGGGAGCCGTGGCAGCTCCCGGCCAACGTGTTTCGGTTGCTTGTCTCCGAGTCTGCTCTGGTGCTGCGTCCACTCCAGGTGGACGACTCCGAGTCAGCTGTAATCGACCATGCTCCGCAGGGCACGTCAAAACGAAAGGTAGTTTGGGTGCTATTTTGTTGGGATAACGTGGCAAACAACAAGATGATATAGTGCTTGGGAAATTACGCATCAACTGTAAAAGAAACTTTTACAATCAACCTCGGCTAATCACATGCACTGAACGAGTCAGTTTGCACCACGCCTCACAAGAATTGTTACTGCTTGTCCAGCTAGGAGATGCCAGCCACCATGGCCGAAAATATTGCTACAAGGGAACAACTAGGCCGATGGAAATGGAAAGCTCAGTCTGAGCATTGGTACGAGAGTTAGGACGTCACGACACACGGCTTAGGGTAATGGACGTGAGGATTTGGCAGCCAGGTACCCATGGGATCACCGTCTACCAAGTTTGCTTCAACCAGTTGCTTGCCCTGTTTATGGTCTCCTACACTGCTTGTCGTGGCCTGGTGCATGGGTACGAGTCTACGAGCGGCGTGGATAGTAGGTGGAGCTCGAGGTGGCCCGGTGTGGCTCCGAGAACTTGACGAGCGTGGACTAGGAATTAAGGCGCAGAGAGGAAAACCTCCCCCGACAGCGCCCGCGGACACGTCGCTCTCCCCCCGCACGGCACACGGCACACGGCCACCCGCTCCACCCAACCCGTTCCGGTGCTCCCTGCCGTGGCCGGGCCTGCCGCGCTGCTCCCCGTGCAGGGGCCACGGCTACGCTCGCACAGCCAGCACGAGCCATGAACCCCATCGCATTAACAAGCCTACATCGCTAGCTGTACGGAGTACTGCGTACTGGCTAGTTTAGGGTTTAGAGTTTAAGATCGTATATATCTACTGGATTAGATTAGGACAAATTTGGGCAACCAACCACACAAACCAATCTGATCTGCCTTGCATAGCTTGCAGCTGCCGTACGACCTTCCGTTCATAAATCGATCGGACTTCCGTCAACGATCAACTGTGTTTTAGTTTAGTCTTTGCGGTTGCAGGAAAAATCGCCAAATGAGAGAAGTAACGCATGAGCGGACAGATTGATCATAGAATCTGTTATGACATAAATCTTAATAATTAATTAGACATATATGGGAGAGTGATGTATCATAAAAACACTTATTAGAAAGAGATGTCTTATCGAAGGGATATGAATGTCCTTTAATTCTATATAAATCAACATGAGTGCAATGAATGAAAGAAACAAAATTCATTCTCTATTCTATTATCCACTATCAATTACATTCTATTCTCGATATGTTATTAGTCACTATTACTCTACGTGTTAATTAGCCAATCGATCACGAGAGCAGGATGGGCACCATGTCCTCTTCGGCCATGCGAGATCATCGAGCACCATGACTCGTACATCATCTTCTTGCTGGAGACCAATCCATCGCCGGTGACTATCAACATGAATTCACGATTGAGACGGATCTTCTCATGATTGCAGCCGATGACCAACTGCATGGCCATCTCCAGCGACGACATCAACCTGGTGCAAATCCTCCGTTTTTTCCTCAATCACGGCATGACCGACCTCTGCTCCGCCGTCATCATCGAGGTCATCATCGTCAACACATGCATCGTCGTTGTGGCACCAAATCTTAAGGATTCCACGGTGTCTCGCTTCCCCTATCCGGTGCCACGGCCAGCACGCATCCGGCAGCCACACGCAGATGACATGGCGGCGCTCGTCCATCAGGCGACCAGCCAGCGATCTCCCATCTCCGGCGACGCAGGTACGGACCGCGCGATGACGGCGTCCTTGGTTATGTTCGTGTCGGCCAACCCGTGCCACCGGCTGACCAAACGGCGGCGACGGCAGCCAAATCGAACAGCGGCCGCTCAGCCCAACGGGCAACAGCGCTAGCCCATCTGGTGGCGCCCGGCAGCACTCCTCCAGGTGATGCTCGTCCTCGATCGGTGGATCCAGGTCAAAAATTGTATAAGATCTTCAATTGTATCCAGCCTAAAGATCATGGTCATGGCAAGATGCCACAAGCACTTTGATTAGACAAAAAGAAGGAAATATTTGAGGCAAAATTACGCTTGCGCAATAAAAAAAATAGGTGTTTATCATAATAATACATACTTCTCAAAATATCCTCCATATGATATTGAAATAGGTTTTTATCTGCAAACAGATTGAAAACAATGAGATAAAGAGATGCAAAGCGAGGTTTGTAGCAACGGTTCACATAGAGATCTAAAATCAATTTTTGATGAAATATACTCTCCAGTTATAAATGAAATAATATTCTGATATTTAATATTATTAGTAGAATCTGGCAGTTTGATTCGGAAATCTATGCGAAAGTCTTTGGAGGGCTTAAAATTCTGAATAAAAAAAATCGTAACATATATTGTATAAAGTCACTACATAGCTTAAAACAGTCAGAAAATTATGGTACAAACCGACTGAATGAATTCCTTCTTTAGAAGAATTACTCAAATAATGATGATTGATCACATATACTTATAAAGAAATCCTCAAAAGGATTTTGTATCATCTCAGTGTATATAGATGATCTCAATATCATCGGAAATACATAAAAAAACACGTAATCATCTTAAGATAGAATTTGAGATGAATAATTTGGATAAAACTAAATTTTACTTCAGTTTACAACTTGAATATATTCACAAGAATACTTATATACTAGTATACATGCATTCAAAAGATACTAAAGAAATTCAATATGGATGTATCATTCAAATACTTACCGTTGTTCAATCCTTTAAAATAGATAAGGATCCATTCAAATCTCGCGATGATAAAGAGATATTAGTGCATCTAGTTACATATCTCAGTACCTTTGTAGCACTAATAGAACTTGCAAATTGCAAAAGACCTGGTATTGTATTTGCAAATAATTTAAAAGCTAAACTAGAGCAACTCCAATAAGCACCATTGTGTAGGAGTAAAGAATATCCTCAAATATTTTCAAGATACAAAGGATCTTGATTTATTCTATTAGAAACCCAAGACATGACTATGATTAGATATACAGATACTGGCTATTTATCTAATCCCTATAATGTCATATCACAGACAAACTTTGTATTCTTGTATACTTTGCATTCCTGTATGGTGGAAAAGTCTTCTAATAGAAATCATCAAAATCAGACTATCGTGACTACTTCTACTGATTATTCTGAAATAATTACAATTATATAAAACATCATATGAATATATATGGCTTCACATAATGATTAATCACATAGAAGAGTTACTCAGAAACATCTACCATTATCTATGAAGATAATGATGCTTGTATTACTCAAATACATACTAGTGATATAAAGTACAATATCACATAGCATATTGCCTAAAATATTTTTATCCTCGTAAATTAAAAAAAAATTAGGGAGACAAATACATTGCAAATAATATCATGTGATAAATCTTATAGATTTATTCATAAACTCTTTACTAATATATTTATTACATTAATAGAATTGGTAAGAGACGATTTCTAAGATATGCAAAGTTCAGAGAAAGTAAATCTCTACTATTTAACATGTTATGATCCTCAAATCATAAATATTACGCTCTTTTTTTTTCTTTATGAGTTTTTTTAATATAGTTTCTTATATAAGTTTTTTAATAAAGCAGCATGAATACAAGCAGACATGTAATATTATTTTCTCCTAATTTTTTCATTGGGTTTTTTAAGAGTTTTCGATGGTATATTAGGATTATTTCTTCTTATATTTTTTTTCCACAGAGTTTTAGAAGGAGATTTCATTGTGTTATATACAGATAACCAAACTAATTAAGAGGTAGTGTTATGGTACAAATCTTAATGATCAATTAAACATCTATTGGTGAAGGATGTCACCCAAAGGAACATTCATTGGAGAGAGATATCTCTTCGAAGAAATATGAACTTATCCCTACATTCTATTATCATGAGTGCAATAAAAGAAACAACAAGAATTCATTCTCTATTCTATTATCCATTCATCGATTACATTCGGTTCTCAATAGAATCCATTTCCATGGTGCTCAAACTGGTTACAAAAGAAAAGGGTGGGTTGATGACAAGTGGGCCCACTGTAGCAGTCAGTCCAGCTGCCCAATAGAGGAGCGCCAGACTGGTAGCCTGCCACAAGCCACAGCAACTCAAGTGAAGTTGCATGGGATACCTGAAACGCAGTGGGTGGTCTCGCTGTTCTTGGCTTCTTGCGCTGCCGAACCGCTTCCGTTTGTGTGCATCCCACGCATATGAGAAAGTCAACACAGTACGTCCTTGGATGCCTACCCTCTGCTGCCAGTCGGATGCTCTGGGCTGCACTGCACGTCCCCTGGCGCTGCCGCTGCCGCTGCCATTTCCCACAACAATGCCTGTGCACCGCGCGCGCGGGCAGAGCCCGGCCGGCCACATGCGCGCAGGCAGGACAGGAGTAGTAGGTGGCTGCCGCTGCGTGCCGCGCCTTAATGAGGCCGGCTAGCTACCAGTAGGCTGCTCCCCAGTCCATGCGCGCATCATCGCCTCGCCGGCCATCATGCCTACTCACTCCCGCGGGTGCTCGACAGCTCGAGAGCGCTCGCGTCCGTGACTCCGTCTCCAGTCTCCACCGTGCCTGCCGCCTCGGCTCGTTGCGTTCATTGCGAACGAGAATTTTTCTCCTGCCAAGCACAAATCAAGAGCCGCCAGCTGCCGATACTTGGGCAGTTGGGTTACAGCACTGGAAGAACCTCGTGGCCAAGCCATTGGCTAAGAGCAGCTCCAGCAGGATTGGTATCCCGCCCGCCATGTCAAATTTACCGAGCGGGCGAAAAAACACCGCTCCAACGGACTAGCAATAGCTCTCGTTACTCCGTGACACTAGCTATCCATCCGCCTCTCCAGCCACTGTAGACAGAACTTTATGTGATCTTTTATTACTTCAAAAATCTTAAAAAATTCGTACATGTTCTATAATCCATATGCAATTTTTTTAATTTGATTCCTCTATAAAGCATGTGTAGAATTCAAACTAAAATTCTCCAAAAAAATACTATTTTTATAACTTGTAACAATTGTTAGTGCCTTAAATAAATTTTCAAAAATCTAGAAAAATTGATTAATATTTTTCTTATGTGATAGATTAATTTTTAAAATTATTTTTAGCCCTATGTTATATGGTGAAAAAGTGAGTTTCTTTCTGTTGCTTTATTTATACATATTTTTATCATTTCACATGATATTCTTCTTTTAATTTAAACATATATAAAATTTATCCAAATATCCATGAATGCTTATGAAATGCATGTGAGTATGAAGGTGTGCAATTTTAAAGCTACATATATTACCATACAATATTAAAATTGCATACATTACCACACAATATTAGAGCATTTCAATTCCAAAAATTACAAAAAAATCATGAATATTCATCTAAACTAATGCTAATTTATAGCCATTGAAAAGAAAAAAATAGCAGTTTAAAAAAATAACGGTTATGAATAATATATATATAAACGAGATATATAGAATGAGATTTTACTAGTTTACTAGAGTGTATGGTAAAAGAATATTTTTGAAGTGGATAGCTAAATAGAGATATAGAGAGTGAAATTTATCTAGTGTGTTGAAAATGCTCTAATGACGCGAGTTGCATAATGCATGTTCGTTTTGTTCGCCACTAGCTACCCCGCCACACCCATCAACGAAATTAAACTTTCGCGTAGACTAATGATTTTTATCTCTTATGAATCGGTAGTGGTAGAGACGCATGAGCATGATGCATGGAGAGAGTACTTGCTTTATGTTGAGTGGCTAATGGCTAGTGTTGCAAGTTTAACGACTCACACGTAACACATCTAGTAGGATCACCATTGCACGAGAAAAGCGTGACACAGTAGCTACCTTTCCTATGGATGTAAAACTCGCTACTACTTCTAATTAATCTCAATGTCTTTTGCACCATAGACTAATTGTAGGTCCAAAATTATAGTTTACAGGAGGTGAATAGACGTCTTAATAAATTTTTTTTAAAATTGATGTTATTTTCATATTTGATCACCCAATATATTTAAAACCACAGCGAAAATAAAAACACTAGAAAGTTTATTTAAAAAGTGGCCTCAATTACTCTGAATCTAGTCTCCGAACTTCATTTTCTTCTTGTACTTAGTTCGTCGATCTGTTATCGATCACGTTCGTCTTCGAGCAATACCTGCATATAAATCAAACAAAAATCGAGTACGAGCACAAGTCTTTCCTAACTTGACTCAAGATCAGTTCACGCAACACCACGCAAACTCCAAACAAAAACAGCACGCTAATATAAACATATCCAACTAATGATATCGCATCAAACTAACTATACTATCCAAACATATCTTAGCAACTCATAAATATCAACTAAATATCATTATTTTAAATCACTTTGCTCTGCCAATTTCATCAATCAAACTAATTTTTCATCACATGATCTTGCAATACCCCTCGCTTACAATGGTCTTCTACCTACTATTGAGGTTTTTTTGGTCCATTTTCCGCTCCGTCAATCGAACGGTCATGACAACTTCACGACGTAGCTTCTTCTTGATGCTTTCTTCGCTATGATGCAACGTGCACTTCATCCCTCTATAGTTTTGAGGCCAAACCGCAAAACAATCTCGCACGCTTCTTAAAGCATGACTCATTGATGCTTGCTTTAACCCTAAGCAAGCATCCCGATATCGACACGTGTATTCCATCTTACGATATTAACCACCGAAAAGTCTCTCTCTCTCCTTATTACTCAGGCCATCTTGTCACTTGCACCGATATCCTCTTTGCTTGACTTTATCACCACATCGTCTTCATCATTCCTTCTATACTTTGCTTGACTTGCTTGTACACAACTAGTATCACCCTTGACTCTGCACCACCTCCTTGATCATCCAACACCAAACTCCCGACTTGGCCTTAATCATCTTGCTGTCGACTGCCAAGTTGCATCCATTATATGCATAATATTAGACAAACAAACATATTTATCTAAACCTCCAAAAACATATCCAATTAGCCACACATCAAAATCTCTATCGAAGGACCAAAATCATGAGAAATTATAAACAACAATCTATCGTCATGATCATGTTCAACGGGTTCTCTGAGCTTGCGATGACCATCATAGAAGTTTCGATATGTGTAGCCTCTGAACACCAGACTATTCCGTGGGTATAACGATTTCTTCTCTAGAAATCTCTTGTAAAACCCCTGGTGAGTACAAGATTCATCACCGAATCATCAGGTGAGTATAACTGTATTAGATCTTATTTTATAATATCTCTGTTAAATGATCCGATGAAGCATCCGGTGCTTACACATCTCATCATCGGACTATCCGGTGTGCATCTTCTCTCTGGCACTAAAATAGATTTCTCGAAAAAATTGTCCGGTGTTCACATCCCTGAACACCGGGTCATCTGGTACAATATTCAAATTTTACCGCTAAAGAAAGAATACTTCGACGTGCACTGCCTCTGATCATCAGACTATCCAGTGCATACAGTTTCCTACACACCGGACCATCCGATGAATATAATTTCGTTGACTCAGAGATAAAAATATAAACTTTATTTTCTTTTCGCTTTAGGTCAGACATGATTATATTTATAATATATAGACATACTTAAATAATTCTAAATCATCAAATCAAAATCACAAACTTTTCGATCACTCCTTATATATAAATCAAATCATATTTCAATTTATCTCTCACTAATATAACAACTTAAGGACTACCCGAGCGAGCGAGCGAGCGTACGAGCTTAACATTGGGACCCAAGCACCTGCGTTTCACGCAAAGGTAAAGCTCGCCGCATGTGGATTTTACTTGCTCCGATCAGACAGGCAGGCCTATGCCGACGAGAGAGAGAGAGAGAGAGAGAGAGGAGCGCCCGGACAAGAGGCCGTGCATGAGCCAGCGCTGGCATGGCATGGCAGCGGGGTCATGATGAGCTGCTTTTCTCCTTGTCCCTTTTGCCCAGCGCCCGCGCGTGTCCCCTGTCTTGCCCGCTGGCCGTGGCCGATGCACACCAAACACAAGGAAAAGGCAGCAAAGCGTCACGGTTTTGTTTGTTTGTTTGTTTGTTTCTCCGGGTGGGGGCAGCAGCTGCTGCCTGCGAGCCGTGCGCAGCCAGTCGTACGTGCGTGAGAATATGGCGAAAAGGCGCGCCGACGCCTGGCCGCTGGAGTACGTACGAGCTGGTGGTTCTTGGACGCACCCTGCACGAATCCGTTTTTTTCAAGCGTGCTGCGGGGACGCCCGGGCAGTTTCGGTAGGCTGGTAAACTCAAAGTCAACTCGTGTCTATCTGCTGCTATGGGTCGGTGATTTGGCCACAAATAGTAGCGAGCTGCTCAGCTCCAAGCTTTAATCATGTCTGTTCCTCTGCGTTCAGCCTGTCCTCTTTGCCGGAGCAGTGAGCACTGTTAAGATAGAAACTAATCTCGTATATGTCTATAGATAGAAATAGATAGAATTGGATCCGTGTAGCCGAATCTTTCTACTTTGCCTTGGGTCTTAAGTTTCTTGTCTTCCAAGGATGTAAATCACGTAATTACGTATATATCTATCAGAACAATATATACAAATGTGCCTTCACTCGGAGTAATATATGCTTCCATTCACTTTCACATGGTAATCAGAGCCATCTCCTCCACCAAACGCATTTAGGGTTCCATGGCGACGACATTCGCTCCGAGCAACTCCTCCATGGGCGCTTCCACCCTCGGCCATCTGATTTCAAAGAAGCTTACCGGAGACAATTTTTTGGTATGGAGAGCGCAAGTCTTGCTGACCATCTGAGGGGCGCAATTGACCGGCTATCTTGATGGCTCCAAGGCGATGCCGCTTGAGAAGATCACCGTCACGAAGGCGGACAAAACTACGAAGGAGGTCGAGAACCCTTCATACGTACAGTGGATTGCCCAGAATCAACAAGTTCTTGGGTATCTTCTCTTGACTTTGTCGAAGGAGGTGCTAGTCCACGTGGTGCATCTTGAAAGTGCCGTGGCGGGGTGGAAGGCGATCAGCGAGATGTACTCGTCGCAATCAAAGTCGCGGATAGTTCAAATCCACACTCAGCTCTCAAGGGAGCAGAAGGGAAATATGACGGTGGCTGCTTACTTCACCAAGATGAGGAGTCTTGCAGATGAGATGGCAGCCGCTGGGAAGAAGCTTGAGGACGACGATGTTGTGTCATATATCCTGACTAGACTGGGTGCCGACTACGATCCTTTTGTCTCCTCGATCACTGCCAAGGATGATAGTTCCTTGAGTGATTTATATGTGCAGCTCCTTGCAAATGAATCTCGAATGAATTTGCAGGCTAACGAACATCAGTATCAATTGTCGATCAATGTGGCATCATGAGGTGGTCGTGGCCGTGGAGACGCAGGCGGCCAAGGTGGGTGCGGACATGCAGATGCCAAGGTGTTGTGCCAGCTATGTGGCAAGGCTGGACACACGGTCCATAGGTGCTGAAAGCGCTTTGATCGGAAATTTTTCGGTGATGACATCACATTCCAGAATGCGGCCCAATTTGCTATCACATCCTATGCGGTGGACGCAAGCTGGTACACGGATACCGGGGCAACAGATCACATCACCAGCGAGCTTGAGAAGCACACGTTTTGTGAGAAATACATGGGGCCAGATCAAGTGCATACCGCCAATGGCGCAGGTATGGACATTAGTCATGTTGGAAAAGCTATTTTTCGTACCCCTACTCGAGATCTTTATCTTAAACATGTTCTTCATGTTCCCAAAGCCATGAAAAATTTGGTTTCCGTTCATCGTTTTGCCTTTAACAATAATGCATTCTTTGAGTTTCATCCTGATTTTTTGTGTGTAAAGGACCAAGCAACGAAGAAAACTCTTCTTTGCGGTAGATGTCAAGGCAGCCTCTATCCTATTCCCTTGAAGAACACTTCATCTCACGTCCTCAGTGCCATCAAGCCTTCGTCGTCTCGGTGGCATAGTCATCTAGGTTATCCTTCATCTCCCGTTGTCCACAAGGTCCTAAAGATCATAATCTACCTTTTGAGTCCAATAATGAGTCAGTTTGTGATGCTTATCAGAAGGCAAAAGAGTCATTAGTTGCCCTACCCCAAGTCTACTAGTGTGTCTAGTGCTCCTCTGGAATTAGTTTTTTTTTATGTTTCGGGACCTGCACCAAAATCTGTTGGGAGGTATCAATATTATGTAAGCTTTATTGATAATTTTAGTAAATTCACATGGGTTTATCTCTAAAAAACAAATCTAACATGTTTCAAGTTTTCCTCAATTTCCAGCAGTATGTTGAGCACCTTTTTAATAGAAAAATTCTCACCATGCAAATAGATTAGGGTGGTGAGTATCAAAAGCTTAATTCCTTCTTTCAGAAAATTGGAATTACTCATCATGTTTCTTGTCCCCATTCTCATCAACAGAATGGCTTCGCAAACACAGACATTATTGAGGTTGGCTTAGCACTGCTTGCACATGCATCTATGCCCTTAAAGTTTGGGATGAGGCTTTTCTAACGGCCGCATATCTCATTAATTGAATTTCTAGCTGAGTGATAAACTTTTTCACTCATTCGGAACCATTGTTTCATGAAAAACCCAACTACAATTTTCTTCATATTTTTGGGTGCGCATGCTGGCCCAACCTTCGTCCATATAATGACCGAAAATTTTAGTTTCGGTCAAAATAATGTGCCTTTCTTGGTTATAGTATCATGCACAAGGGATACAAGTGTCTAGATATTTCAACCGGGCGTGTCTATATTTCTAGGGATGTTATATTTGATGAGTCTGTGTTTCCGTTTACTCATCTACATCCTAATGCTGGAGCATAGTTACCTTCTAAAATCTTTCTTCTACCATCATCCTTGTTAAATCCTTTGTCTTTTCCTTCTGAGGTACGGATAATAATTCCTGCATACTAATGATCCGACTAATATTTTGATTGAGTCACATGATGTACAAAACCAGGAAAATTCTATCGAAGAACTAATGCATGGGGTGCCTTCCGTTAATGTGCATGGCAGCACAGATTTTGGGGGTGATTTGCACCCCACGCACAGCATTGGATCCCAGGCGGACCTCATGCGGTCTCCCCTGGTCGGGTTGAAGATGCGCATACTGTGCGTGGGGACGACGCATCGGCCTCAAGAGCAAGTGGAGCAAGCAATGCGCGCGCTGCTGAAGCTGGAACTTCTACGACCACTACATTGGTTGTGCCACATGTTCCTGCTGTTGCTGTTCCAGAACATCGATTGCCTATTGTTGCTGCTGAACCTTCCAGACCTCGAACCAGGTTGCAAAATAATATTTGCAAACCCAGTTTGAGCTTAACCAGGGAACCTGGGAATCTAGAGGAGGCACTGGATGATGAACGGTGGAAAGCAGTCATGGATGAAGAGTTTGTAGCATTGATGATGAATAAAACATGGCACCTTGTGCCAAACAATGCTAGGAACAACATCATTGATTGCAAGCGGGTATATAAAATAAAGAAAAAGTCAGATGACACGATAGACATGTACAAGATCAGGTTAGTTGTCAAAGGTTTTCAGCAACAATATGAGCTTGATTATGAGGATACTTTTAGTCCTGTTGTCAAACCTGCTACTATCAGACTTGTACTATCTCTTATAGTCACAAATAACTAGAGTATGCATCAACTAGATGTGCAGAACGTGTTCCTTCATGGTGTTCTGGAGGAGGATGTGTATATGAGACAATCACCATATTATGAAGATAAGCAATTTCCACATCATGTATGCAAGCTTGATAAGGTGTTGTCTCGTCTCAGCAGTAAGTTACAACAGCTTGGTTTCATACCCCTCTCAGGCTGATACTTCCTTGTTCTTCTTTAAGAAGAAAGATATTATTATATATTTCTTGATCTATGTTGATGATATTATTGTGGTAAGCTTGTGTGATTAAGCAATTTCAGCACTTCTTCTAGATCTTTGATGTGAGTTTGCTCTTAAGGATTCGGGCAACTTGCATTATTTTTTAGGCATTGAAGTTGTTCATCGAGAAGATGGTCTAGTACTATCACAAACAAAGTAAGCTACGGAATTGCTCACTCGAGCTGGCTTGAAGCATTGTAAGGCTATGGGTACTCCTTTGTCGGTTTTAGAAAAACTTTCAGCCACAATTGGTGATCCTTTAGACAGTGAGGCTACTACACAGTATAGGAGCATTATAGGAGGTCTACAATATTTGACATTGATACGTCCTGGTATTGCGTACTCTGTGAACAAGGTTTGTCAATATTTGTATACACCTACTACACTCCATTGTACTGCAGTAAAAAGAGTCTTGAGGTATATTTGTGGTACCTTGGAGTATGGATTAAGAATAATGAAGTCATCATCAACTGTGGTAAATGACTTTTCAGATGCTGATCGGGTAGGATGCTCAGATGACAGAAGACCTATAGGAGGTTTTACTGTGTTTTTGGCTCTAATCTTATATCATGGAGTGTACGTAAACAAGCACCAGTCTTAAGATCAAGTACTGAGGCAGAATACAAGGCATTGGCTAATGCAACAGCTGAAGTAATATAGATACAGACATTGCTTAGTGAACTTGGTGTATCTCAGCCAAAAGTCACGATTCTTTGGTGTAATAATATTGGTGCTACTTATCTTTCAACTAATCCAATACACATTGAAGTTGACTGTCACTTTGTAAGAGAAAAGGTAGCACAAAAAATTCTAGAGATCCGTTTCATATCTTCTGGAGATTAAGTGACGGATGGTTTCACCAAGACATTGTCAACACAAAGCTGAAGGATTTCAAAAACAATCTCAACATGTGTAAGTTGTGATTGAGGGGATGTTAAGATAGAAACTAATCTCGTGTATGTCTATAGATAGAAATAGATAGAATTGGATCAGTGTAGCCAAATCTTTTTGCTTTGCCTTGGGTCTTAAGTTGCTTGGCTCCTAAGTATGTAAATCACGTAACTCTGTATATGTCTAACAGATCAATATATATAGACGCAGCCCCCACCCGAGGGTAATATATGCTTCCATCCACTTTCACAAGCACCAACACCATCGTCTTCAGCAATTATCGCTGTCGCGGCCGAGTATACTCACTTCACACCCCGTAAAAAAGGTCAGAACGTTGTGTCTGCTCATGTTGAACTTTGCGCTTGGATGGTTAGTGCCTTCGCATTTCGGCCTTATTACGGTGCTGCAAGTGTAATCGAATCAACTGGTGGTCCAAGCAAGACTTGTTTGGCGTGGACGTTCCGGATTAAACCTCTTTCTAATTTGTATTTAGAGTCTGCAAGTGGACGGAGTGCTCCGTAACTGCAATATGTACTGTAGAGAGACAATGTAGTGTGAAACTGAGAGATATTGCAGTCGTTGGTGTTCATTCTTTATCCCGTGTGCAGCGAAGTACTGCAACTTGATCCAGATTTGAATAATTTCATTAGCAGTTAGCATAAGAACTTCTAATTTACATAGTTTTTATTGAGGACGGTCATAGGAGGATCAGTAATTTCCCATGCATCATGCCTTGCAAAAATTTGAGTTTACCAATTTTATTTGAGATACTGAATAAATAAATTGCATTTTGACAGAAGTATTTTTTGTTTATCTTCCTTAGCAGACTAAAGAAGCCTAGGAAGGAGGGGAGAGTACATCAAGCCAGCAAATATTTTGGTTTCATTGTCAATGGCTCCTTGTGCTGATGGTCACGGCCGCTGCAGGATCAAAAATTGATGCAGCTTTGCATGGAGGAAAACTGCTGCTTGAGGATGAATTCAGAGAATTCAAAAGCTTGATCACTGGATACTCTGTACTACCTTTTGTACTCCATATGTAGTAACCTTTTCTTTACTTTGTCGCAAGTGTTGAATGTACTAATAATGTCCAGACAAAAGATATTGGTCGTACTATGTTCTGTACTTTTTTTTAATGGATGCTTATTTTGTATGGGTAAACAGACATATATGATCTGAATTAACATTTCGAAAGCGAGACCTTGAATGATCCATATGTAGCCTTTGTAGAATGTGTACTCATCTCTATGCCATATTGATACAGTAAGTCTACATTCATGAAAGCAAACACTTTTTTGGCCGAGAAAAAAATATCTAAGTATATTAGGCCGTGACGGGTTTATTGGAAATATGGCCCGATGCGTTGTATCGTGTGAGGGTACTATGCGGCTAGCACGGGAATCACCAATTAATTAGCACAGTTTACTGGGTCGAGAGATTTTGTTTGGGCTTACAGATGGGCTTCAAAGTAAGAGAAATGAGCCCAATGTTAAATTTGGGTTTATTTTGAGATTGGACAGAGTTTTGAATCACAAGTTTTAAATTTTGATTGAAATTTATACAAAATTAACATACTTCTCAATGTTCATTTTTTTAAAACAAACAAAAAACAGTGTGCGCATATCCAACAACTGAGAACTTGTTATGGATTTGGGCTACATATCCAACAATTGAGAGTTCCTCTAGGATTAAAGATATGTAAATCAATATGTTTATATCTTGAAAAATACTAGTATTATGTCTAACATTATAAAATAAGACTAGTCTATAATATCATGCACATAGTGTCACAATAGCTGAGTACTTAGGAGTCGATCTATGATGGGCTTACTATTAGAAACTGATAAAAGGCAAATAAAGTTACCAAAACATAAAATTTTACTTTAGTGCTTGATCCTTAATCTTTAGCTCTTCAAATCTATCTTTAAGCAATGTACTCCCTCCGTTTTTTAAATAATCTTCTATTTTTTATTTTCCTGTTTAAACTTTGTTTGACATTTACATATAGCATTCTTAAAGTACCATTGATGAAAAAACAGACATTATTGTTATCAGTTTGGTTGAAAAATATTTTAAAAAATATTAGTGGTCAAAGCTTTAATATGAAAGTGAATATTTGACAAAGATTTAAAAATGAGAATCTATAAATTGAAAAAACATGTTATCCTTAACATATTAATACTACTGCTCTAGTGGAAAAGCTCCAAGGTTACAAAGATGAGACAATGTCTTCGAAACTTTCCTTCGTGCTGCATTTCTTTTATTTATTTATTTTTACCTTCATGGTGCATTTTGTTTTTCGCCACTAGTAGCATTGGGCATGACGTGTTACGAAGCTTTACAAGTTCCTTTTAGTATGTACGGTCACTACTATAGAAACCCCTTTTATTGTCGGCTGTAAAACCCACTTTACTGTTGGTTTCGAGGCCGGTTATGATAGTTAGGGACTATCACCATTGATGACCCACTGCCGGCTGGAGGTTATCACTGCCGGCTTGAGATTTTAATTGACAATGAGGAATCACTGATGGCTGGTAGTTTCAGTCGACAGTGATATTGGTGGAATCACTGCCGGCTGAACCCTTGAGTTGGCAGTGTTTTGTCCCCCCCCCCCTCTCTCTTTCCAAGATGAGCTACAGAAGAGGAACCTTAGGGAGGAGATTGAGGAATGTGAACACAAGCATTGCTCTTCCCTCTTTTTTTCCCCCCTTTAGATGGTCATGCAATCGGTATGTACAATCTCTAACAATGCATGTTCTTGCTTGCAGAAGAGAGAGACTTACCGGCGGAAAAGTTCAAGTCAGCTGCTCTTAGAAGGTTAGTGGTGCTAATGCTGCATGGATATCTGTTTATGTTGTGGCTTAGTGATGATTTATTCTTTCTTGTTATAAACTGTAGGTTCAAAGAAAGAGGTTGAGGATAAGATAGTTCCACGAGAAATTGATGCAGATCACTCTGACGTGGAGCCTAGAAGTGATGATGAAAGGTCGGATCTGTCTCCTTCTCGGTGATTTATAAACCTTGCTCTTGCGAAATGCCGCTGACATTCTTATTTTTTTTCTACATCAGTATGATGAACTGAACCTACAACTATGTTACCTGCTTTGTAGGATAGAATTTAATTAATTTTTCTGTGTCATCTACAACAAAATTTAGTATCAGCCAGAAGGCTATTCACTAGTGGTCTATACTCATTCTTGTACATTGTTTGGCATGTCTAGTTGGTTGCGGTTAGGCTGTCTACATACCAAATGGCATCTCAGCAACTTTCTTTTAGGACTAATTGTTCATGGTGGTTCATGTTCTTGTAACATAGTTTACCTTCACAATGTATTATTGCTCTTACACATTCAATCACAAATTCTATTCAGCGATGAAGATGATGACGACGATGACGGCACCGAGGCTCTAATGGCTGAGCTTGAGAGGATTAAGAAAGAAAGAGCCGAGGACAAGCTTAGAAAGGTTTGTTATTTTTGTATCTCTATCATGATTTGAAGGTGATGTTTATTAAGGTTTTGGAAACATAATGGAAGTTGTTTCGTTGCAGGACCGTCAACAAGTAGAAGAGGAGGCCAAGATGAAGGAGACTGAACTGATGAGAGGAAACCCATTGATCAATATTAACAATCCTGGCTCCTTCAGTATTAATAGAAGGTGAGATGCTGATGTTTGCTTACATCTTACTGTCTAATAGAACCAAATGGCTAATGGTGACTCTAATCTTTTTTTTACGTGTTCTGCAGGTGGGATGATGATGTTGTATTCAAGAACCAGGTACGTAGAGAGACCAAGACACCCAAACGGTTCATCAATGACACCATCAGAAGTGATTTCCACCGCAAGTTTTTGCAGAGGTACATGAAGTGATGCTGTTGCTGTGTACAAGCTTTATGTGGTCTGGCTGCGTATGTCATGCCTCCTGGCCTGAGTTTGTGATGTTTCTATATGAGTGGAAGACCAACCTGTATGACATAATTGTAACTTCTGACTTATTTCGACGATACTTTGCCCTGTTTACGAAAGAAAGTTGAATGTCCTTTGTATAACTGAAAATATTTTTAAGTATATATTGTTTGAATGCATTCTCAAAGTTGAATGTGGAATTATAAGAATGATGAATTTACCCGAGATTCTCATTATCAAAAATAGAAACAGAAGCAAGATTGACGAAACAAAAAAGACAAAACGTCCATGCCCATCCAGATCAACGAGAGCGAGTTGACGGCGCCGGGATACATCCACGACTACAAGACGACGGTGTCCAAGGCGACCACCTCCAGCAACTCAAGGTCCATGCACTCAGGATCGAAGGATTCCAACACGTTCAGCACGGTTGTTCCACCAATGTTGTCTGAGATGAGCCCCAGGTGAAGCAACACCAGGCAGATCAGCAGATGTAATACTTGCGTTGTGAACTGCCAACTATGTAGAGTGAAGGACCTGACGGTACATAGAGCGCTTGTGTGTAGTGGTGTTTTCTTCTTCAAGTGCGGCAACTAGATCTTGTAAATACAGATTAGTGATTCGTGCCATAGCAATGCAATGCAAGATTGCTACTTGTTGCACAGTTTGAGGTAATTCAACAGCTTCTGCAGATATCGCACAACTGCGGTAGTATGTCATCCATCATTCAGTCTAGAAGTTAATATCTCGGTTTTATGATACTAACAAGTGAACCCAACTGTATAAACGAACATAGAAACTGCATCTGCTCATCCAGGACGATGAGTAAGTTTAAATTGAGCTTCACTCAGCCAGACTGAGACCATACATTCGTAATTTTACATGAGTAGATATATACAAGAATAGTAGATACATGCAACTAAATACTTTTTTTTAATTATACGTATCCGCTTATGTAAACCGAGGCTCATTTAGGGAACCAAAGTGACCCTAAGATCTGCCACATCCAAGAGAGGTCAGTGGGCTTGCCAGGCTTAGGGCCTTGAATAACTGTGATGGATGGCTCTTCTTGTCCGAGTTTTTTTATTTTATATTTTCTAACTTAAATTTAATTAAATATATCCCGGATGAAAAAATTTAAAAAATAGACGCCTACCGTCCTTTCATGAGACGGTAAGTAGCTCAAAGACTCTTACTGCCATCTCATGGGGCGGGTAGGCAGAAGTGGGCGGAGGTAAGCCCTGAATAGTAACCTGTGGTGAACAGTAATTTGAAGTTGAATTTCCTCTACTATCTTCTGTATTCAAAATAGTGATGTTCTGTTGCTTAAAAAATTCTAAAACTTTTTGTACGTGTTCTATAATACATGTGCAACCCATTTTAATTGAATTCACACAAAAATAATGTGTATAATTTAAACTAAAATTCTCCAAAAAAGGCTACTTTTATAACTTTTAGCAATTGTTAGGGCCTCAAATAAATTTCTAAAAATCTGGTAAAATTCACTAATATTCTTTTTATGTGATGTGATAATTTCTAAAATTATTTTCAGAAATATATTATGTGGTAAAAAAGTGAGTTCCTTTGTAATGCAACATTTATATGTATTTTTATAATTTCATGTGATATTCTTCTTTTAACTTAATTTGAATTCAAAAATATATAAACCTAGTGCTAAAAATAATTTTAGAAATTATCAAATCATATAAAAAGAATATTAGTGAATTTTACCAGATTTTTAGAAATTTATTTGAGGCACTAACAATTGCTAGAAGTTATAAAAGTAGCATTATTTGGAGAATTTTAGTTTAAGTTCTACACAAGATTTTTGGGTGAATTCAATTAAAATGGGTTGTACATTGATTATGAAACACATACAAAAATTTTAGGATTTTTGGAGCAACAAAACATAAATATTTTGAACAGATAAGGTAGTAGGAAAATTGAACTTCGGAGTACTGTTCACCGTGTGTTACTGTTCATGCCGCCACTCATGCACTGGCTTACCGCCACTCAGAGGCTGTTCACCGCGGTAAGAGTCTGTAGTTCTGGTGGACTGTTTACCATCTGGGATGATAAAAGGTTTAACTGTCTCATGATAGAGTGGTAAGCGTTTATTTTTGTAAATTTTTTAATCTGTATATATTTAAATAATTTTTTATGGTAAAAAAATATAAAAATAAAAAAACTCCTTCTTATCCTTATCTTTCTTTCCCCGCTTCTCAATAGTGGCTATTTCATGTGGGATGAGCTCCAAAATCGATTTCCAGTACTGCTTGTCTGCGTTAACATGAAATTTCTCCTGGCCGGCTATGAAAATCTGCAGCATACCACAAAAGCCTTTAGTAATCAATATAGATTAGCTTACAAACACAGGCAAATACACTAGTAACTCAAAACTGCTTAGATACCTTCTCCCTCTGTGTGTTGTGGACCTTATTTGTCTCAGTTCTGTATTTTCTTCTAAAGCTATCTTAAATTCTTCAGCTTCAATAATTATTTGGACCCATAGGTATTAAATGTTGTCAATATCCTATCTTATTCAGTATTTATCCGCGGGTAACCGAGTAATCGGATAAATTGTCATTCTTATCTTCTACCGATACCATATTTAAATACGAGAGAAGGAATTTCAGTGGAACGGAACTTTCAATTTGAAACTCCTACACAAAAACAACAACAACAATTTGAAACTCCTACACAGTTTAACAAAAAGATTGTGATCCAAATGGTTCATAAAAGACAGGAACTCAGAATTTACTAGTATAAGGAATACAGTACGAGTACGGGAGCGCATTTCGATGCAGTTTCTCAGGAACCCAAGTTGTTGGTTGTTTAAATCACCAAAGAAAGCAAAGCCGTGTCTGAACAGAAACCAAATCTGCATCAAGAAATATCATTCAGCAGAGCTCACTGTAGCCGAGCAGGACACTGGACACGGTTGAGGGGGATCCGGATCCTCTGCCTTAATTGTGATTAATGCAGAGAATCACTGTATAAACAGTGTAATTAGTCAACAGCTACAGTACCCTGCATTAGTTAATTAATATTACTGTAGAGGATCTCAGTCCGGTTGAGGGAGGGAGGCGAAGACTGAGCAGGAAAAGGCGTATCTCCTGCTGCTGCCGGCGCCGTGAACACGGACACCACCGCCGTCTTCCGGCTCTTACGGAAGCACGTCGTCCATGCGCGCGTACCTGGTCTTCCTCCCCAAGAAACTCGGCAGGCTGCCGCCCCCTCGGCGGCCTGAACCCCCATGATACCTGTCTGGTTCTCTACCTTACTCGGCCTCTCCTCTTCCTCTGCCTCGGCTTGTGAATGGGCAAAGTAGTAATGGATCTGAGGAAGGAAGGAAAAGAGATGGAGGAGGAAAAAGGCGGGATTTCAGCTCAGGCGATGTGGTTTCTGCTCATTTGCTTAACTCAAAAGAAGCCAGGAATCTGCAGTTCTGCACTCGTTTTCAGATGAAAGTTTTCCCTACTGTCCGGGAGTTTTGGTGGCTGGTGTGTTGCCGTGAAATCACATGAACTCAGTCATGTACGAACAATGAAATTAGATCTAATAAATGGGTTTGGGAATTGGGAGAAGAAGGAGAACCTGGATGAGTGGATGGCAGCCGCGGCATATTTTTTATGGATTCATACTAATTGGTTTATTATATGCTAGGGTTTTTCCTCAGATCGGCAGCATACGAAACTACGTGAAACTACGTGAAACTACATAAAACCCTCGGCAGCATACGAAGAACTAGCATGAGAAAGAAACCTAACATATAATAAACCAATTAATATGAATCCAAAACGATTCAAAATTATAATTACTACTTTATCCTATTTAAATCCAATTATTTACAAATTTACTACTCATTCTATTTTCAATAATATCTTTATAATACTCCTAGATAATATCATGATACAAGAGACGATGGTAAGTATCATTAGACCGTTCTAAACTGTCTAATCTAACTAGAAATTAAATAATTTATATTAATTATTGTCCGACGTAAAAGTTCTAAATTATTTTTCTGGCAAGTGCTTTCTTTTGCACGTTTATTGTTGCGCTCTTATACATGTACCATTTTATGTACGACACCTACACAAGTCTGTCAGTCAGAATCAGATAGCTCAAATCACTTGGTGGCTCACACTTGAATCAGATACGATTAATTTCCACGACGCAGCGTAGCAGCAACAAACGTGCATAAAACGCACCACATGGAGTCCTGCACAGTCTGAATGGCTGAATTTGTTGAGCCGTAGCGTTGCTATGCAGTGCGGCCAGGTTAGGTCAGGTGACAAAACCAGGAAAAAAGTACACCATCTTGTCGATAAAAAGCACGGGGGTGGGTTTGGTACTCGATCGATACTGAGATCCGAAAAGGGACGCAACGCCACCATCTTCACGCGAGTTGCGAAATGCCAAACTTTAAAAGAGACACAGTACCAAATCGGCTTAGATTTGTCAAATTATTTCGGTCTCAGTCCTGGACTTTCTATGCTGTTTCCAGGGTTAGCCCCGTTCCACGCATCCAACGTAGCGGTTGGGAGGGAGACACTCGCGCTATGCATGCAGACAGATACATCTATGCCTAGATGTCAAGGAAAATGATCGAGCAAATGCAAAGCAGTAGTTGTTCGAGAAACAAAAATGCAAAGCAGCGTTAGGAACAAGGCAAAAATACCTGACAGTAAGGCGCTTTTTGATGTAATTTTATTGGTGAATGCTGGTCACGTCGATCGGCGGAAATTAGCTACCAGCAATTTGGGCATTCAGATACAGATAGTCTATATTTTATCTGTAGTCGTGGTTCGAAATGTAGTCGTGGTTCGAAAAATGTGAAACGTAGCTATAACATGTACTATACTATCAATACGAAACTCGTGCATTTGCGCAGGTAGCTGTGTTACAGTGTATATTTTTTATACTCCCATCAAATACAAATTGACATTTATATGATCAATCAATAATCTATTATCAAATTTTCGAATTTCTCTACTGTTTTGATCAAACATAGTTATATAGACATATCTTAATCATACAAAGACACAAACTATAGTTTTCATCCGCTTACCGCCACAACTGCAAGCTACCTGGCCTAAGCCCAGCTCTTGTTGGTTGCATCAAGCATTGTAAATCATCAGCTTCGTCAGTGTCCCTTTCCACTGTCATATAAGTCACGACTCCACCATATACAACTTGTGGTTGTGCCTTGCCCTACCGTTTACTTGACACCACTATCTTGTGCTGCGTAACAACAAATTTATTGTCAGATTTTTTTTTACTTCCTCAATGAATTAAGTCAAATATACCTCATCACCACCTTGTGGCCCCAACCGCGAGATACGCGGCCCAAGTCTAACTCTAGTGTCCTCGGTGTCTCTTATCGCACTACGTGAAAAACAGATAAAGAAGGCATAATTTAGTGACGGATCCTTCTACGACCTGTCACTTATATAGCCTTGGATCAAGACTGGACCATGAACTGTCACTGATGGCAGGTCATTAGTGACATATCATAAAGTTAACCATCACTGATGATATTAGTGATGGGTCATAAGTATACCTATCACTAATATATAATACATTAGTGACATGTCTCCCTGCACCACCCGTCACTTATCACCTAACATTAGTGATAGGTTTTCCTGGGCCAGTCATCAGTGATGGGTTGTAATATCACCCGTCACTTATAACCTGGCATTAGTAATGGGTGATGTTACGATCCGTCATTGATGACTCAGCTCTGTTATTACAGCTGGCCAACTACTGCACCCCCAATAGTTATAAAGCTAGGACTTGATGCCAACTTCTGTCGATTTTCTTTGGTTCCGTTAGAGACTCTCTAATATCTTGTTGATTTAAAGTTTGAATTGTTACTAGGTCTTTGAAGGTTTGCATCTTCCACTTTCTTTCTCCTATAACCCCTATGTGGTAGATTTTTATGCTTTGAGTTATAATAAAATATTTTGTATTTTTATCCAAAATCTTAGTACAAGTGAGTGGTATTTATGTTAGATTTGATACTAGGTTTGCTCGATCTACCGCGAGATGTCACATATCTAGTGTAATTGTATGTAATTTTTAATTGCATATTTAATCATGCAATTAAGGTAATTGTTAATGAAGAATGAATGTTTTTACACAATAGATGGTGGACAGAAGTTGGATGTACCTTGAGACCCAGACTTATCCGGAGTATCTAAGCAGGGTGAAGTATTTCATAAGTGCTGCATTGATGGATATGAAATATCAGGCTAAAATGGTAATGTATTATCCAACCTCCTAGACTTCTGTCCGGCGTGATCTTTGGTGCTCACTTGTGTTTTCAGTGGATCATCTGACGTTCAGTCATAGGTGACGGGTGATAGTTTTCACCCATCACCTTTTACTATCTTCACCCGTCTTTTATTACAAGTCATAGGTGACAGGTAAGGTGACACTCTTCACCCATCACCTATAACTTATAATAAGTGACGGGTGGTGATCATAGGTGACGGGTGAAAAGACTGTCACCCGTCACCTATGATCATATAACTGTATATATAGGTTGAGTCCCTGTCCTCCTTCGTGTCATTTTGCCTAGCCCTAATTGGCACCGCTGTCTTCAGCCTCCTTGTCCCTAAGCCGCCTCCGAGCACCAGGCCGTCGGCCTTCACCCTCCCCCCTCACGCCACCACCCTCCACCACACTCCTCCATCGCGTCGAGTCGTGCCTCCTCCCATGCTGCTACCACACCGAGGAGGAAGACGACTGCCGCCAACCTCCTCATCCCCGAGATGCTTCCGAGCATCGAGCCACCGGCCTCCGCCCCCCCACGCCGCCGTAGATTGGAGCCGAGGACGTCACCACCAGAAGCTCTGCCGACCACCATCACGTCATCCACCGAGATGAAGACCGTCATCATCGACCACCTCAGTGGTAGAACCTTCATCATCGAGGACCACGTCCACAACGCCAACATCGTCACCAATGACCACTCTGCCTCCGCGCATTTGTTCATCCCCACCTTCAATCTAAAGGTCAGTGAGTCCTTGAACCAAAGCTGTCTTCAATTCGTCGCCATTGACCACCTACCCACCGAGTCTTACATCGATTTCAGCTGCTAATATATAGTTTCAAAGTTCTTGAGATTACTTTCCTGAACTCAAAAGGCATCTTATAGTTAGAGTCGGTAAGAATGTATGTGATATGCAATAGTAGATTTCTTCTCGAGGCATCTCATTATCCTTGTACATAATAAACATCAATGGAAGAAATTATTTAGTTACTACGCTTTGCTAAAATAGCGAGAAGTTGCCATGTGAAATAGAATAGGAACACACACAAAGCATATGCCTGGAATGTACATATAAGGAGCTTTGTGGATAGTTAATGAAAGTAGTATGGTAGTATGTACTGTTGGAGCTGGAGAGATATAATTGTTACTTACATAGGCCGGTTTGACTTTTAACAATCTCTAAGGAAAAAAAAGTTTTGGTACTTAAGGCCATGATTCTTTTTTTTAAGATAAGAATATCTAAGTACAAGATTTGAAAGATTGGTGCAGACGAAAAGATAGATTGTGTGAAATTACTAGAACATATTCCAAATGAAACAGCACAAGGTTATACATGATGAGGATGCTCTATATTTCAATCATGAGGATGCTCTATATTTCAAGGACTTAAAAATGATGGGCATGAATATGTGAGAATTTATTGATTGTAGTTAAAGCATGCAGATATGGGAATCCATTTAGCCAGATTGTTTATAAATTCTCGATTTTTTCTAAGCAAACAATAACCTTATGGTCGATTAAGTACCATAGGGAAGAAGAGGACATGTACCCTTAAGAAACCACAAGCACAAAGGATGTTCACACTAGAGAGCACCCTGCCACAAGATGAGGCGGATGCAAGCAGGAGGTCGGATTGGAGCCCAAGCCCGCACCTGTCATCCTCCTCCGATAGCAGTGAAAGCGAGCGGTTGTGGCATAGCCTAAGTCCTGTTCTGTGGGGGATAGCCAACGTCGGGCAAGTAGCCCTGACTACGATCCTGCTGAAGAGATATTGAGATGAGTCAATGCTTTCAAATTAAGATGTCTCATGTGGAAGATGCAACCATTGTTAGCATGCTTTCCTCATATGAGCAAGCAACATTCCATCCCATCTTCGTTGCGTGTCCCATATTTTATGTTTCTTTACATTTTGGTGCTATGACGTTGTTGCAATTTGAATAATTCCTATTCTATTGCACTCTTGGCATCATTTACTCCTTATCTACTAATTTGCATGGCATACTATTCTAGCTATATCCTTATCTCTTTTCTCTCTCTTTCTTTTTTTTATATGTCTACCAACACATCTTCGATAGCATCCTCTGACCCGTCACATGGCTGTGAGGAAGTGCACTCTCCAAGTTAGACAGCCGGTAGTGGTGCATGAGCCTAAAAGCTAAGGATACAAACACAGTGGCCAACGAACAAGGTTACCATCATGGGAATTGATGCAGAAGGGTTGTGTACGGATAAAAAGGCATTGAATAGATTTCGGAGGGTCGCATGGCTCATTACTCGGGAGAGGGTGCCAATAACGACTAAGCTCGATGACCTCAGTGATGAAGCGAAGAGGGACTTGTTTGATACTGTTGTCAAGGAGTATTTGGAGTACCCTGAAAACATGAATAAGCATCATATGAATGTCGCGTTGAAGGCAGTAATGAAAGTGATAGTGAAGCTTCACCGAAGCTTTAAGAGAAAGCTTGTTAATTTGTACTTGGCTAAATGGGTGGTACCCTTCGAGAGCTACAAGCACTTGAAAAAGGAATATTGGGAAGATTTTGTGCAGATGAAGAACTCAGAGCCGTTCAAAATAGAGAGTGAGGAGAAGAAGCAGATTTGGGTTAGGAACAAACACAACCAAATGACCGACACAACTAGGTACATGGGGAAAAAGAGCAAAATCATAGGCGGATGATGAAAAGTTAGCCAAAGAAGGCCGCATGAATCTTTCGTTGCAATTTCCGAGACGATCACAATCATATTTACATGCAAGGGGTGAGCTGTCTGAAAGCGAATAAATCACATTTAGAAACAACAAAAATCAATAAATTACAGAAAAATTAAAAGAAAAGGCAACTGAAGCTAGCCAAGGTTCTTTCACCGAGGTCAGGGAACATTATGTTCTCTCAGCGGCACTGGGAACCTCGAAGCACATTTGTCGAGTGTGATGTGTATCCAGTTTCCAGGGCTAGAAATATGGCTTACCCGAAGATCTCAAAATGTACAAGAAGAGGAAGAGCTCGGGTGTAGTGGACATGGATGCATTGTCACAGGACATCACCCAAAAAGTTCATGCAAACATCATGCAAACACTTGTAGCATGGGGAATAGAGATTTCCATCCGAGAGGCATCTAGCCCCAGAACTGCACAGAAGAGTAGCTGTGCCTCTAAGGAGGTCGATCAACTACTAGCCAACGTGACTAATCTAGATACGATTGACCTACTAGAAGGGCCCATGCCTTGTAGCCTTGTAATCAGGCATGGTGGGTATCAAATGGAGTTTGCAAGGGGTCAGGTGCTTCCAGATGTCCATATCTTACATACGGTCCCAATACATACTAGCTATACTGTGGTTATTGTGGACATGGTACATAGCAATACCACCAATCACGTGTTGGAGCTCCCCCAATGATGAAGTCACAACTCTAGGTGAAGCTCTCCATCAAAGGATCCAGTTGAAGAGGGGTGACATCATGGTCTCCTGTGCATCTCAATCTGGACGAGCTTCAAGTGTATCGTCGTCGTTCCCCTCACTTCTAGAGAAGATAGATTCAATGCCTTCTCCTCCTCCATAGAAGCTAGCTTCATTGCCTTCTCCTCTGTATTCGGTAGCCTCGCTTCTAGCTCAAATGTTGTCTCCCCCAAAGAGCCCAAAGAAGGAGGAAAAAGGAGCCAGAAAGAAATGCTCTAAGAAGCACCCACTGAAGAAGTCAAATAACATTATACCGGCAAAGAAGTCCACGGACATTGAAGAAACGTGAACTAGTGCCCACACAAAATTCCAATATGGGAAGCCCTTGATGATGGTAGATGACCTAACAAGGGCGGAATAAGCATGTGTCGATCTGCATAGTTACTACATGCAGACTTGTAGAGATATCAAGGCTTAATCCATAGTCGTACATTACAAATGATGTCACTTCTTAACTGAAGACAACTCCTTTCTTGTGAATTTTAATGACTTATATGATCTCTTCAACCTTGATGCCATAGACGTATTGCTATTACGGATCTTCATATTGTAAGTCCATTGAAACTAAACATTAATTAATTAACATCACTAAGTCTTAAATCTAACTATTTTCTTATATGTAGACACTTGATCAAAGAAACAAAGAAGAAGGAGCCCATCAGATTTATTGACCATGAGGCCATTTCAGTCCCAGTCATCAAAGCGCATGGTGACTACGCTTTGGATTATGTAGCTAGGACAATGCAACTCTATTCCAAAATGGAATACCTGTTGGGCGCCCAGAACATCGGTGGCTATTAGATCTTACTGGTCATTTACCTCAAGTAGAACTTGGTGTGATACCTCGACTCATCAAGACCAGTAGGATCAAAAGGCAAACCTTGAGAGTGTGATTCTAGTACGATAAAAGGACTTCTTGATGCGTAAGTTCTGCCTAGCTTATTTTACATATTTAACTTTTCTAACATTCAAATGTTCCCTAATCGATCCCCCTTTATGTAGGGCTTTTGACAAGTACCTTCGAGTTGATCCTGACTACAACGCAAAAGACGGCCACAGACTGACACACAAGACCAGGTTCGAGGTAAATGCTACCAAACATATTACTAAATGATCTCTATTGCTCTTTTTTCCTTTTAATTTAATAATAAATTTTCTTTTCCGAAGTGCTACCAACAACCACTGGGCGACGCCTGCGGATTCTATATTGTGTACAACATGCTCCTAATAATGATCCGATCAAAGGATATTAAATCCCCTGATGTAAGTTCAATATAGGATTATTCATAACTAATTTCAGTAATTAGTTTAATTCCATGATAACATGATATTGATTACACGTCAAATTATGCAGGATTATGAGGCTCGTGTTTTCAACGATGCTGCACTCCTGAGGATTCGATAACGGATCATCGAGTTCATAATGTATGAAGTCATCAACCCACACAGCGAGTACCATTGTAGAAATCCTAGGCCACGAGGTCTTATGTAATATGGAGTGATTATAACTTTATAACTTGTCATCCTGTTATGAATTGATTAGAACTTTATAACCTTTGTGATTCTATGATGAAGTGAATTCTTATATAAGTGTGTTTGTATGGATATGGATGCATTGTAATTGTTTACAGGAAGAAGATGGCTACCAAATACTGGCTATGCACCAGGATGCAACCAAAAAATAGTAGAAACCTGCAGGGGGTGAGGTCAGTAGTGACGGGTAAAGACCATTACTAATCATTTATGACCTACATATAAGTGAAAGGTAACCTCATCACCCGTCACTGATGTGTTTCTCCCCAGCACATAAGAGACACACATTGGTGATGGATGAAGACTATTAACCATCACTTATGACCTACACATAAGTGATGAGTAACCTCTTTACCCATGACTTATGTGTTCACATAAGTGACAGGTAACACGATAACCCGTCACCTTTGTGTTTACATCAGTGACAGGTAACGCCATAACCCACCACTGATGTGTTTCTGCCCAGCACATGATAGACGCACGTCAGTGACGGGTCACTATTATGACCCATCACTAATATGGTCATTAGTGATACGTTCAGAGTGACTGATGCATTATCCGTCACTAATAATAGCTACCACTCGTCTTTGATGTGCTTTTTTCACGTAGTGTCGCCATCATAGGTCGCTACCTGATCATCTGCAATTTGTAGGTTGTGGCTTGCCTCGCCTCTCACCAAGATCTTGTGCAACACGACAACAAATCTATTATGCGATGTTTAAATTCCCCAATGAATTCAGTCAAATTCAGTCAAATGCATCAGCTAACAGTTTATTGGTGGCTCCTGAAATCTAAAAGGACATTGTTAAATATTTTGCAAAGGAAGTGCTACATACTATTTTATAAGAAATTGGGCATGATGTTTTTTGCTTGCTAGTTGAAGAGTTTAGAGATGTTTCTTGCAAAGAACAAATGGTTGTGGTTTTGAGATATGTTGATAAATGTGTAATTGTGAAAGAGAGATTTATTGATCTTGTTCATGTGAGAGAAACAACTTCTGCCTACCTCAAGTCTTCTATTGACGCTCTATTTGCAAAGCTTAAGCTAAGCTTAAAGCAAGTTATGGGCCAAGACTATGATGGTTCTAGCAATATGAGAGGCGAGTTTAATGGATTGCAATCATTGATCATGAGAGAAAGTCCTACAACTTCTTATGTTCTTTGTTACGCTCACCAGCTCCAATTAGTCTTTGTGGCCATTGTGAGAAAGCATAAAGGCATTAGTGATTTCTTTACTAGGATTTCTAACTTGTTGACTGTTGTGGGTGGATCATCTAAGAGAAGGGACTTGATTAGAGATATCAATCATGAACATGTGAGTAAGACTTTAGGTTATAGGCAACATGAAACTAGGACATGATTAAATCAAGAGCAATGTCTTCAAAGACCCGAAGATACTCGTTGGAGTTCCTATTATAAATCTCTCAAAAGTTTAGTTGACATGTTTACTATAATAGATATCAAGCATCGAATCTTCTAGAGTACTTCCAACCTTTTAACTTTATCTTTTATTTGCATCTCATATTGACTATATTAACAATCACAAACACCTTGTAACTAGCATTGAAATGGAAGGACCAAAACATTGTGAATGCCATAAAATGTGTGAAATCAACTATATGCTATTTGGATGAACTTAGAAGATATATGTGGGAAAAAGCATTAGATGCTGCATTTGACTTCAGTGAAAAGCATGATATTATCAAGTTGGAAATGGAAGATGCATATATTGATCCCAAGAAGCGTAGGGAAAAAAAATCTGTCATTACAAATAAGTATCACTATAAAGTGGATTGCTTTAATGATGTTCTTGACTAGATACTTCAAGAGCTTGACAACCACTTCAATGAGACTAGCTCTCAATTGCTTGTTTGCTCAGCCGCTTTCAATCCAAGAGACTCATTTCATGATTTCAATATAGAGAATTTGACAAGCCTAGCAAAATTGTATCCTAATGATTTTAATTATGGGGATTTGAGGGATCTTAGCCACCGACTTTGCCTCGACATCTTTGATGTATGAGAAGATGACAGATTCTCCAACATACAAAGTACTGTTGAGCTTTCTCAAAAAATGGTAGAGACAAGGAAGCGTATTTGTTATCACTTGGTTTATCGACTTTTGAAGCTTGTACTAGTATTTCCTTTCGCTACTACTACTGTTGAGAGGTGTTTTTTAGCCATGAAGATTGTGAAAACTTATTTGTGCAATCACATCAGTGATAATTACTTGAGGGAATAATCCCTTATTTGCCATTGAAAACATCCGATATCCCAGATATGCTACTGAAAACACTCATTTCCCTCCAGTGCCACCAAGCTTAAATTATATGTGCCTAAATGCCACTGCCATCAAATTTGTTGGATTTGACCACGAGTCGAACTTTGAAGTGCACATCCTACCCCTCTCTTTTTTTTTCTCCTTCCATATTCTCCTTCTACTCCTTCCCTATGACTCCACAGGCACCACCGCCATTCGAAGCCACTAGACGGTGTGGCCGGTGAGCCACCATCATCCTCGTCAGTCAAGTGGAGGGAGCCGAGCGCCTTACCCCCTCACTCCCCTCCATTTTCCTCTCTCGGCCAAGACCAGAGCACAGCACAGCCGAGCTCCACCTCCTCTACTTAGTGCCACCGTCGGCAAATCTTGAGCCGCAGAGCGCAGATCCACCTCCACCAACCCTAAGGAGCAAGAGGAGGGACTCCAAGGTCATCCCTAAGCCTTCTCGTGTGGATCCTATCATTTTCCCACCGAACCGATCGTCTCGTTCACCTTCTTCCCCAAGTCCGGCTACATCCCCGCCCCTCATTGTCGCACCACCTCCCCACTACTTAGTTGCTCAATCCTACCCGCAATGAGTTCCCCTGTGATTTGTGTTTACTTGAGCACACGTTGTTCTCTGTTGAACCGATCATCGGTGTGGATTGCAGCGTCAGTTGAGGACCACCGTGCCTAGGCGCTCGACTCCGATCACCTCCAGTCGAGCTAGTCAGACGTGACCTGCACCAATGTGCTCTCCATCACATGCTCATCCTTCTGCCACTTTTCTCAGCTGACGTGCTATGCCCTTGCCGTCAGTGAGCTCATGTCGTGTTGGTCGTGCGGCTGCCCTGTTCGGACTCGTCCACATGCCTCAAACCTTTGAAGCGACGAGGTTGGCTGTGAACCTGCGACACAATGAGGTTGGCCTCGAACCTGTGCCATGTGCCCAATTCCAGCGTGGGCGGCTTGATCACGTCGGCCACGGCAAGTCTGTAGCATCTAGGACCGTTGCAGAGCCCTATAGGAACGAGATTGTCGACTAGAGGGGGAGGGGTGAATAGGCGTCTTAACAAATTTCTTACGGAATCGATGACCTTCTCCTATTTGGATCACCTAGTGCAACCCAAAACTCAAACGGAAGCAAAAATAGGGAGAAGTTTTAACAAAAGAAAATTGAGACAATACGACTCTATGGATGATATATGAACCATATGTTACATTTAAGATCAATCCATGCGTATTAACACTCGAAAGAGCACAACTTGCAAAGAAACAAGAAAAGATGAACATCGAGCAACAAAATAATCCAAGTTGATTATCTAGAGGCAAGGGAATTCAATACCACATCACATAAGCATGTGTATCCAAATTTTATGCCTCTAGCAACAAGAAAAATGACCTCACAGGGTGCTAAAATTTTAGCCCAAAAAACAAAACGAAATCAAATCCGGAAACCGAAAAACTTGTAAACTTGCAAGGAAACCAATAGAGGGAAACTAGAATGAGGTGATCACAATAACGTGAAGAAAAATAAACTTTATTGCAGCAGAGGTTAACCCTATTTTAGACAAATTACAAAGATTTTTTCTCATAAAGCTCTCACCTAATACATAGGCTAAGTAATCTTCTTTCTCTCCTCTGAAACCCTAGCATAAGACTCTCATATGGATGGCACAAGGGGCTCAAAATGGATGGTTCCACTCCTCTCATAGCCCTACCCCTCTATTTATAAGCCTAAAAAACTTGTCCCCTATGTTTTCTAGCCTTTTCCCAAAATACTCCTTTTTTTAGTATACTTTTACCTACCACCGAGAGTATTTTGATCCATATTCTTCTCAACTCATCGGACGACTATGGTGCTTCACAACTTAGCTTCACCTTGATGCAAGCTTTGCAATGGTGCCATGTACTCTTCCAGTCCTCCTACGGTTTTGAGACCAAACCGCTAAACTCTAGCATGCTTATCAAAGCGTGACTTTCCACTTGCTTATACCTTAAGCAAGCGCTCTGATGTCGACGCTTGTACAACGTCTTGCGATCCTGACCGTCGGCAAGTCTCTTCCACTCTCGATTCCTCAGGTCACCTTGTCATTTGCACCAGCATCCCCTTTGTTTGACTTTGTCAACATGTCATCTTCATCCGCCTTCCATGTTTTCCTGACCTCCACGTGTTCAGCCAAGTTGCATCTATCACCTACACATCATGAGATAAGCAAACACATATCTCCAACTCCAATCCCCTACACATCATGAGACAAAACAACATATATCTCCAACTCCAATTCCAATTAATCCATAATCAATATGCTCAAATGAAATCTCAAATCAATTCAAATCACATCAAAGCTCATGCAAAATCGAAGATCATCAAACTAAATAAATACCAATATCAATCACTCATCATAAGTAAACTAAGTCATATTTCAACTTGATTACTCAATCTCCCGCTTAATGAGTGCATTGACAACCCTCAAAATATAAAGATTTTGGTTTCAAAAAATTTAAACAAGATAAGCTCATACAAGTGATAAAAACTCGATAAAGAGAAAAATATATCACTTGGCATAATAAAGGTTGCAAAAATACTCAGAGAGTCAAATATAAGCTAGAAACCTCAAAAGGGCAAAAAAAAAAAAAAACTCAAAAACTCCAAAACACATGTTCCTCCTTGATAATACATTTTCTATTTTTCCCCTTTTCATTTCTAGATAAATACAATTTCCTTCCCCTTTGTTGAATATTTGTGCATAATATATTTGGGCATATTTTCTCCTCCTTTAGCAATGCAAACATCAAGGATACAAGACAATGCTAAAGATGTGCAAATGAAATATAAACCTACAAAGGTTCACATATAGATCAGAAAGTACTTGCAAGAACTGGAGATGTCAAAGCACTATGAGAAGTAAACAATATAACTCAAAGGCGCACAAAATCTCAAAGTGAGTTCATGTCACAAGCACCGGGAGTGAAGCAAGTTTTGATCATGTTGTTTAATTATCCAAAAGATGTCACCACAAAAGCATCCATAATTTCATGATCAGTACAAAGATTAGAGAAACTAGTGCTATGTCAAGTTCAAACTAGGCAACCAAGTTTAACCCGACGGGCTATGTAAATAACCACATATCAATCCAAGCCTTAGTTTGACAACATGAAAAAGAACATTATTAGCAGATTAAAAAGCACAAGTTAACTTTCTTATTTGATCATTTAACTATCCTTAAGTGAGCTTTAAGCAATTGTGGGTTCACTTGTTTGGCAAACCACATGAAGCCTTAAGCCACCATATTGGATTCAATTTTAGCTCAAAACTTTATCATTCATTTTATTAACTCAACATAGGATTCAAGATATGTAATTTTTCACAAAGCCAAAACAAGTTGTGCCTTTGCGATACAAAGAGTACATACTCTCCCAAGGATTAATCATGGACTAAACATTTACATAGACAAAGGTTAGAAACCTCCAATCCGCTAAACTGAACAAAGCGACTTAGTATAAGCTTTTCAAAGAACTAGCCCTAATTTAAACACTGATCAAGCTAAAGCAAATACTCAAGGGTGACCAGAGATTATGTTCACATTTCAAGTTCATTCTTAGAAAAAACAAGTTTGCTCAATAAATTTTATACCATATTTCAATAAGAGCCTAAGCTTACACAAATTGTTATACATCCACTACACTTAGCACAAATTCACAACTAGTACAAAAAAGTGCAAAGAACATATAAGTGAAGCTTGTTAACATGATTATCTTACAAAAATACTACGCAATGCAAATGCAACAAAAGTAAGATAGAGTATGTACAAAGGTAACTCCCTCTCATACAAAGACATAGGGATGCCACACACCAAGCTCTCCCATCAGAAAGGCAAACCTTGTTGCATCTATAGGCTTGGTAAAGATGTCGGCTAGCTGGAGTTGTGTATCTACGCAGCTCAACTCAATGTCTCTCTTCTTATTGTGGTCTCTCAGGAAGGGGAATCTCACATCTATATGTTTGGTTCTGGAGTGTTGAACTGGGTTATTGGCTAAGCTTATGGCACTGGTGTTGTCATACAAAAGTAGCACACTCCTGAGATCTAACCCAAAGTCCCTCAAGGTAGTAACCATCCACAAAATCTGTGAGCAACAGCTAGCAGCAACTATATATTCAGCTTTAGCAGTAGACTGCGCAACGCTAGAATGCTTGCGAGAAAACCAACACACACGAGAAGTACCCAAGAAATAACAAATGTCAGAGGTACTCTTCCTATCAATTCTACAACCAGCAAAATCCGTATATGAAAAGCCACGAAGAGAAAGCAAAGAGGATGCAGAAAACCAAAGGCCATACTCGAGAGTGTGCTTGAGATAATTCAGAATGTATTTCACCTCTTGACGGTAAGACGTCCTCGATGAAGCATGGAAGCGAGCAAACAAAAAGACGATGAAGTGAATGTCGGGTCTTGTCGCTATCAGGTAAAGGAGGGAGCCGATCATGCTCCTGTACTCCCGCTGGTCCATCTCCTCACCATCTTCATTCGGATCAAGCATGGTCGAGGTATCCATCGGTGCCGCGATTGGCTTTGCATCGCTCATGTCGAACTTCTTTAGTAGATCATTGGTGTACTTTGACTGGTGGACGAAGGTGCCTTGCTTGCACTACTTGATTTGAAGTTCAAGAAAGAAGTTGAGCTCGTCCATCATCGACATCTCGAACTCCCTGCTAATATTTATGAAAACTTGGCCACAAGTGCATGAGAAGAACCACCAAAATGATATCATCTACATAAATCTGAACAAGTAAGAAATCATTACCATGCCTGAGAGTGAACAAAGTTTTATCAGCGGACCCTATCACATACCCATGCCCTATCTAGAAAGACTTAACCCTATCATACCAAGCTCTATATGCTTGCTTAAGTCCATACAAAGTTTTTTAAAGCTTATATACTTTATGAGGGTATTTGGGATGCTCAAAGCCTAAGGATTGCTTGACATAGACCTCTTCCTCTATGAAACCATTTAGGAAATCACTTTTGACATCCATTTTATATAACTTAAAACCTTATGATACCATAAATGTAAGGAGGATCCTAATGGCTTCTAGCCTAGCTACTGATGCAAAGGTCTCTTCAAAGTGTATCCCTTCTACCTGAGTGAAATCCTGAGCTACCAGTCTAGCCTTGTTTCTTACTACAGACCCAACCCCTCATGTTTGTTTTTGAAAACTGATTTGGTGTCTATGGTGTAAACATTTGGAGGTGACTCTACAAAGATCCAAAGTTGGTTTCTCTTATAGTTTTCTAGCTCTTCATGCATGGCATTGATCCAACTCGAATTAGATAAAGCATGTCCAACATCATGGGGCTCAAAGGAAGCAAGAAATGAAGAATTAGTGAAATGAGCATAATGAGCAGATTTGGACCTCGTTACCTTTTCATTTATGTCGCTGATCATCATCTGTGTAGGGTGTTACCGTTGAATGTGTTGAGGAGCTTCGCGCTGTGAGATGATATCACACTCAAACACTGCTGGTTCAGGCTCGAAAGCAACTAAAGTAGAAGTAGAGGCTGCAAGACCCTCTACCGGTGTAGAAGAGACAAGAACGAGCTCGGGAGCAAGTGTGGTAGTAGAAAGTAGTGGATCATCCTCGTCATCCCTGAAAGCTGAAAGGTCGCCATTTATAAAGATGCTTTCGCTCATCTCCTGGTCACCTGCACACTCAAAGATAGAGCTAGCACAAGGGGTTTATTCATCAAAGGTCACATCACAGGACTCCATGATGGTGTTAGTGTCAAGATTAAAGATCCTGTAAGAATGACCATGAAGAGAATACCCCAAGAAAACTTCCTAGAAGTCCTATGCTCATCAAGTATCGTCCTAGCCATCTCCACCAAAGTTTGATTCTTCCTCTCAACCATGCCATTCTGCTGAGGAACACGTTGTGCAGAAAATTTATGCTCAATGCTATGCTCAAGACAGAAAGCATCAAAGAGATAGTTCTTGAATTCGGTACCATTATCACTGCGAATTACTTTCAATGCATCAGACAGTTCTTTAAACAATCTCAAAATGAAGCTTCAAAAGTGTGAAAACACTTCATCCTTGTTCACAAGAAAGAAGACCCAAGAGTAGCGAGAGAAGTCATCAACAATGTCAAGAACATACCACTTCCCGTCCGCCGAATGAACCTAGGAATGACCAACAGTGTCCATATAAAGAAGTTTTTCTGGTCATTTAGTCATCACCAGATTGACTGGTGGGTGAGCAGTAGCAACCATCTTACCATGCCGGCAAGGAGCACAAATAAGGTTCTTCTCAAACTTGAGCTCGAGCAATCCTCGGATCAAACCTAGGGCACTCAAACGTGTGAGCAAATCAAAGCTCATGTGCCCTAGCCTCATATGACACATCCAAAGCTCAGAAGAAGACTGTGCAATCAAACAACGAGAAGAACCAAGAGACTTAGAAAAATTAGCTCCAAAAACTATCTCAACTCTGAAAATTCAGCAAATTAAAGCTCCAGAAGAATCAAGAACTTGAGAAGTATTGTATTTAAAATGGACTTCTAAGTTCTCATCTAACAACTGAGATACAAAGAGAAGATTATATCCCATATGCTCCACCAAAGTCACATCTTTTAGAGTGAAACTCTCATTCACCTTTACCATATCTTTGGCCTTCACTCTTCCTTTTCGATCATCCCCGAAAGTGATGTACTCATTCCGCTTCATCGGGGTGAGGCTGAAGAACCATGATGCATCTTCGGTCATATGGTGCGAACAACCAGAGTCGATGAGCCACATGTTCTCCAGGCCTCGACCTGCCACCTACATATGAGAAGAATAGTAGGTGGATGGCTTAGTACTGGGGTTAGACGGAAATCCCTTGGGAATCCAGTACTGGTTCATCCGCCCTGAAGCAGTGAAACCAGGTGAATACAGATAAACACTAGCATGCTGGGTGTGAGAATAACGATGAGGAAAATATGGTCCGCCAAAGTGCTGAGACTCAAAGCCTCTTACACGTGGATCAAAACCTTATGAGTTATGGTAAAATCCATGTCGGGCGAAGCCTCTGGAAGAAAACTGATGAGCATCTAAGACTCATGGGAGAGAGTGAGAAAAAGGCTCATGTACACTAACAGAGGGGCGGTACATGTCCTAGGTACTCCACTCCCACTCACGTCGTTCATCTTTCTCACTACAAAAGCAAAATCCAACAAAGTGACCCTCTCTCTGGCAGTAGGTGCAGTGATAGCGTCTCTTAGAAACTCGACTGTCGGTCACTCTAGGCTCTCTCACTGGGGCTCTCACCTTAGGTTGTGGAGCTTTCTTTATTGTGGTGCTGGATTCTTCTTGGTAGACTATGGTGTGGGTTTCTTCTTTATGGGTTGTGATGTGACATTAATTTTGGACTGCTCAACTTCTAGGGTAGTAGGTGTGGTAAAAACAGTCTTACTATCCTTACTGTAAGCAACCCTCTCAAATCCTAACCTAAGAGCCAAACCCGCCTTGTCGGAGAGTGAACTCCTGTCGCAGGGATCCCGAGAGACCCCTTTTTAGAGATTCGGCCGGGGGGATGATCCTGAAAAAACTTGTTTGGGAAATAAGCGGGAACGGAAATAAATGCGATGGCTGGCGGGAGACGATCACCCTAATGCAAGAAAAAGTGGGTACGCCGGGTTTTAGACAGGTTCGGGCCGCACGGAGGCGTAACACCCTACTCCTGTATGAACACTATATTTATCCTTGAAGAGAATTCTTCAAGGAGGTATCTGGTTCTAAGGGGAGAGCTGTTTACAAAGAGCTTGAGGCTCTTATGTTCTAGCTTAACTCGAGCTGGTTCGAGTGTCTGTCGATCTATCTTTGGCCTGGTTCGTCGGAGATTGTTGGTCGTCTGGTGGTCGAAGGCTTTCTCTCCTTTTCTAGTGTTCTCCATCCTTTCCTTTTATAGGCGCGCCGACCTCAACATATCCTGAATGGGAAAGAGGTGACGCGAATGCCAAGGTGCCACGGAGAAAAAGGCGTAATCATTTCATCTTGGCGAAGTGACAGGGGCGGTGGAGAAATGCGGCGCGCATTCGACCACCAGCCGCTGCGGAAGCCTCGGGGCGCCATGAAAAGGGCCCACCGGGCAGCCTCAGAGGTGCCCGGTGCGCCCACCCTGTCTTGTTCTTCTGCCAGGGCAGGGTGGCAGGCCGAGCGCTTTGATTCTGGCAACGTTATCCCGAGGCACCTGGATGAAACGGGACGGGACCCGTGCATTTAATGGACCCACGCCCCCCTGCCAGTGCATGGCAGGGTCTGACACTGGGGCGTGGGCAGCTGAGAATGTCAGGATGTCAGGATGTCAGACCGCGCGTGACTATTAAATGCGGCATTGGGCCTTTGACTGGATGACACCCTGACGACGGGACCCTTCGGGTCGTTGAATGATCTTGCGCGAACCTTCGGGGAACCGAGTCCTCGGGGGCTACCACGTGCAGCCCCGAGCACTCTCTCCCGAGCACTCGAGTGAGACCTTCGGGGAACCGAGTCCTCGAGGGCTGCCACGTGCAGCCCCGAGCACTCTCTCCCGAGCACTCGAGTGAGACCTTCGGGGAACCGAGTCCTCGGGGGCTGCCACGTGCAGCCCCGAGCACTCTCTCCCGAGCACTTCGGTGGGACCTTCGGGGCATGAGTCCTCGGGGGCTGCCACGTGCAGCCCCGAGCACTCTCTCCCGAGTACTGCGGTGGGACCTTCGGGGCACCGAGTCCTCGGGGGCTGCCACGTGCAGCCCCGAGCACTCTCTCCCGAGCACTTTGGTGGGGCCTTCGGGGCACTGGGTCCTCGGGGGCTGCCATGTGCAGCCCCGAGCACTCTCTCCCGAGCACTTTGGTGGGACCTTCGGGGCACCGAGTCCTCGGGGGCCGCCACGTGCAGCCCCGAGCACTCTCTCCCGAGCACTTCGGTGGGGCCTTCGGGGCACTGGGTCCTCGGGGGCTGCCACGTGCAGTCCCGAGCACTCTCTCCCGAGCACTTTGGTCTTAGTATTTGGACCCTGCAGATCATCGGGGAACTAGGGTGCTCGGGAACTAGAGGCGGCGGCCCCGAGCACATTCTCCCGGGACTTAGCTTTTTCTTACCTCGCCAGGTGGTGACATGTGGTGGATAGCCGGCCTGGCCTCGGGACTTAGGGACCCCTAGTTCTGAATACACCGACAGTAGCCCCCGGGCCCGTTGGTAGCCGACGGGACGGAGACTGCGAATGGGCCCTTCGTCGCGACCGAGGCCAAGGCTAGCGCGGACGCCATGTGGCAAGCTTTCGAGAGGTGGCCCTTGCGGACCTAGACCTTAAGTACGTTCCAACGGGAAAATGAGTGGACGCGTGTCCACACAACTTCCGAAGGGTATGATAACCATACGGGTGGCACGCGCGGTCGCCGCGCAGATCGAGGAAAATACGCCTGGCAACTGCTGACATCGCGCGATCGGCGGGAGATTCGCCTGACAGTCGCGCCGATTGAGGCGACGCTTCGCCGAGCGAACCGTTCGGGCGGCAGTTTTCGAATTTTGAGATATAAAAGGGGGAACGGATCGGTCCGTTCCCCTTTTTACGCTCTCTTGCACTTGCGCTCCTGCCTTCTTTGTGCTCTGAAGCCCTCAGGAAACTCCCAGGCGACCGGAGCATTCTCCCTTCTCTCTCTTTTCACCACCAGAAAACATCCCCCATCTTGCCGAAATGACGAGGGTTGGAGGAGGACGCCGGGACAAGACTTCGGACAGCATCTTGCCGGAGTCTCGCCTGAGGAACGAGGAGGCGGCGGACAAGATTAGGAAGCTGCTGGTGCCGGAGGGTCAGGAGGGTGCTGTGGCGGTGAGGCCGGCGACTCTGACGCCGGCGACGACCGTCCCTGGGCGGACCGTCCTCTTCACCTCCTTCGTGGCAGCGGGGCTAGTGCCGCCGTTCTCCGCCTTTTTTCTGCAAGTGCTGGAGACGTACGGCATTTAAATGGTGCACCTAAGCCCCAATTCCGTCGTGGCGTTGGCGGTCTTCGCGCATCTCTGCGAAATGTTCGTGGGGGTGATGCCGTCGGCGACGCTGCTCCGCCATTTCTTCGTTCTCCGGCCGGTGGGGAAGAAGAGGGGGTACTGCACGGCGGACGTCGCGGGGTGCTGCAACCTTCGGCTCCGGGAAGGCCTGGGGGATCATTATATTCCCCAGGTTCTGCGCAGCAAGTGGGAGGAGTGGCGGCGGGACTGGTTCTTCGTCGACATCGACCCCCACGAGCGCCTCGAATTGCCAGAGAGGGCGGCGGAACCTCGGCGGTCGACGTGGGAGGCGCCGCCGCCAGAAGATGCGAGACTGAAGCCGGTGCTAGAGCGCATCTTGGAACTGCGCGAGGGCGGGCTGACCTCAGTCATGGTGGTCGTGGACTTTCTGCGTCGTCGGTTGGCACCCTTGCGAGAGCGGGCCCGACCAAGCTGGTTCTACACCGGGCCGGAGGACATCACCAGGACCCAGATTGGCGCGAGCTGGGATCTGGGGCAGGCGGAGCTGCGAGGGATGACCCGAGTGATCACCGGGACGGAAGACATGAGCCGGGCGGAGCTCCCGTGGCCGGAGATGGCGCTCTGCGCCAATCCCAACCGGGTGGCCATTATGGCGGGGCTGCCGGAGTTCGATGCCCAGGGGCCCGTGGACCGGCCACGAAGCCGGAGTCCCGAGGCCTCCGACCTCCCCGGGCTGGAGGAACTTCTTGGCGAGGAGGTCGCAGGTAGTTCGGCGCGGGCTGGCGACGGGGCCGCCGCAAGCAGCAGCCGCCGTGCCGGAGAGGAGGGCGCCACTGAAGTTGTTGAAGAGTTGGCGCCGGGAGACCGGGGAAAGCGACCCCGGGCCTTGATCCTAGTGCCGGATTCTCCGCCGTCGCTGACGGCAGCGGCGGCATTTCCGGTGCTGGAGCCGCGCCTGGTGCGGATGGGGCCTGCATCGACGCCTGCGACCTGCACGGCGGAGACCGAGACCCGTCCGGCGGCACCCGAGGTTCGCACGACGGCGCCCGTGGCCTGCGTAGTGGCTCAGCCGAGCCCCCAGCGGAAGAGGCGGCGGGAGGAGTCCGGACCGACGGCACCGGACCCGGACATCAGACTCCCAGCGGCCAAATGGCGGTATCGGTGAGTCTTCTTTCTTGCTTTTCCATGGGCATTTTCGGCCCGAACTAAGTTTTGGCAACTTTCACTTGTCTCCCGCAGGCCAGCTGCAGGCGCTGTTGTGACAGAGAGAGAGAGGGCGCCGGAGCCAGAGCCGAGCCTGCCCGCTGCGACGGCGGAGGCCGGCATAGGATCGGCGGAGGTGCCAATCGACGTGGCGGCCCCTGGGAGAGAGGCGGAGGTGGCAGCTGAAAGAAGGGTGCTGGCGGAACCTACCCCGGGCGCGGAGAGCCCGGGGCGGATAACGGTGGAGGCGGATGTTCTGCCGGGGCCGGTGGACAGGGCGGCCGATGCGGGAACGCGGCCGCCGTCCGAGACCTTGGCTCCGACGGAGCCTACCCCGGGGAGGCAGAGCCCGGGGCGGATGGCGGCGCAAGGCCCGGCGGAGAGCTCGGCCCCCCTGGAGGCATCGCGCGGAGAAGCCTGGGCGCCCGCAGTGCCCGGTCGGCCTGTCGATCCCTTCCTGGCCGCCATTAAAGGCGTCCAAGCAGCAGTCGGGCAACTGGGCGCAGTGGTGAAGGCCAAGGAGGGGGAGCTCGAAGCCGAGTGCGCCCGCCTGGCACTGGAGAAGGCGCAGCTGGCGGGCGCCCAGGAGGAGGCCCGTGCAGCAGCCGCGCGGGAGCAGAAACTCCTAGAAGACATCCGCGCAGAAGCCGCGCGGGAACGAGAAACTTTGAAGACCGCGCGGGCAGAGGCCGCGCGGGAACGAGAAGACGCCGCCCGCTTGGCCGAGGCGTCGAGGCAGCAAGCTGCCGAGGCCCTTGCCAGGATGGCGCAGGCGCAGGAGAGGGAGGTGGCAGTCAAAGCCCGGGAGCAGGCTGCGGAGGAGCGGCAAGCCGAGCTGACCCGCCGGGAGGGCGCGGCCGAGAAGACGCACGCCGACCTCCGGCGCTGGGAAGACAACCTCCGGCAGATCAGAGAAGAAATCAAGCGCTGGGAAGAGGAAGTCTCCATCCGGGAAGTAGACAACGAGCTATCAGCGTCCGAACTCGGTGCCCGGGAGGATTCGGTGGTCCAGCAGGAGGATGTGCTGGCCCGGTGGGAGAATGAGCTGAGTCGTCGAGAAGGCGAACTGAGTCGCCGAGAGGGCGAAGCTGCTGCTGCGGTGGCCGCCGCGGCTACCAGGGCGGAAGAGAATGCGAAGCACGAGGCGGAACTGGCCACCCGTGAGCGCGCCTTGTCCGAGATGGTGGCCAAGGCGAAGCAGGCTGCCGTCCCCGCCGCAGCTGGCGGTTCTTCTGGTCCGGCCAGGGACCAGGGACTCGAGGCACAGCTGCGGGCCGCCAAGGAGAAGCTCGAGACCGCCTTTGTCTCGCGGGTCAACCTTGAGCATATGCTGGAGGACATCCTCCGGCGGATGCGACGGGCCGTGGAGAAGGGTGGTCTCGGACGGCTTGTCGACGACAAGAAGGGCGACGGCCCCGCACGACAAGTGTTGGGGCTGCAGCAGGTCTGCGAGCGCCTCGAGACCCTGCCCTGGGCAGTTTAGGAACTTGCCGCCCGGGAGGGACGTGGCTTGGCACGTGCCGTGGCCGAGCACGTCTTGGCCTGCTACCGAAGCAGGGACCCGAACTTCCCGTTGGAGCCAGCGCGGGAGGGAGTAGTCGAGGCTGAGGAGGAGGCCGCCCGGGCAGCGGTTAGGAGTACCGCCTCCGTGGTGGCGGCCGGCTTCAGGCGAGAAGTGCCACCGCCGCCAGCCCCCGGGGACGACTCGGAGGATTCAGCCGACGCCTCTGCCGCCGACTAGGCCTTCTGTGCCCTCTCTTCTTTTGTTGTAGATGTAGGAGTGAATATTAGGAGTGAACCTTTAGAAAACGCCTTGTATATGTCTTGTGAATATAATGGCAGCTTTTCCTTGGGCTCGCAACTCCAATTTCTCTGTGTGTTTGATGTTTCTTCTGGTGCTCTGCCTGGAAGTCCCGGGGAGTACTCAGTCGGGCCGTTCCCGACCTTCCCATCCCCGAGAAATGAAGTTGTTCCGGTCGCTGGCGTTGGCGCAGCCAGCCCTCAAGCTCTCGCGAGTCCGCACTACCTAGGTTAAGAAACGAAGACACAGACTCCCTTGCACGGGAGATAGATCGATCCTGCTCGGAACACGCCGTGCCTAATGAACACTTTTTCACTTTGCGACCACTCAGTTAGTAGAAGGGAGACGCGTGCGGGCGAGAATGTGACCAAAAGTCCTCGCGGTCCGGTGGTGCCCGGGCTCAAAACGGGCCGGACCGAGCACTGACAGCCCGCCCCCAAGGCCGGAGCTCCGGACTACTCGAGCAGCTCGAGCGATAGGATTACCCAGGGCACCCGAGGACTCGGTAGTGATCGGGGTCCATAAAAGCAGACCGAACACCACGATGACCACGAAGGGCTTCGGTCAGACATTATCGTAAGCACGGTACTCCTTTCTACAAACCGCTATGTCGTTCTGGGAAAAAGTAGACACGCGGCAGGGTTTTTGCGTGCAAGGAGACCACCTCGCCGAACAGATTAAAGCGCGAGAGCCCCCGAGAATGACTCGGGAACATAAATTTACTGAAAGCAGACTTGTCTGAATATAACCACTCACCGGACAGCTGTCGTCCTTCCGGCCAACCGATCCAGGAGGGGTGTGCCTCCGAGCTCGGGGGCCTGGGGACTTGATTCTTCCAACGGAGCGCCCGAGGGCCCAGAGGCATACGAGGCTTCTAGGGTCGGGTGGCCTCGACCACCCAAGCCTAAGTGGTAGGACCACCCGAAGACCCTTGGGGCCGACCAGAGACCGGGGCATTGAAGCCCTTGCGGCCGAACTGCTTGTGATTGCCAGCCTGTGACTTGAAAGAGAATATAGAATTTCTTTGTCTGGTGCGCTCTATTAGTGCGGTACTTGCTATAGACTGTTCTCGTTTTTGACCCGAGACCTCTTGAATACCCAAACCGGCGAACAAGAGCGGACAGAGGCATAACCTAGAGGTCCTATGGTTCGGTGGCGTCCGGGTATGACAGACCAGACCGAGCACCGACAGCCCGCTCCGAGGGCCCGAGCTCCGGACTACTCGAGCAGCTCGAGCGATTGGATTACCCAGAGCACCCCGAAACTTGGTAGTGCCCGGGAGCCTGCCATGACACCGAACACCACAGCCTACCATGCCGGACGTGGGTCAGCGGCGACTGCTCGCATGCATACCGATCGGGATTCTTTTGTCAAAGGGAAAAAAGAGAGAGCGAACTTTTTCTCGCACAACCGAGCTCCTCACCAGACATATTAAACATACGGAATCCAGAAAAAGTATTTTGATACAGCGATTGCTTATTGAAAAACTTAATGTGCAATATTTACAAGGTTGGGTGACATCGACTTACCCCACGGGGCGAAGCCTTCAGACTGCTCGGGCGGGGAGAAGCCCCCGGCCTTACTAACCTGAACCGCGAGCACGGCCATCTACGGGTAGAAGCGTCGAAGATGCTCGATGTTCCACGGATTCGGGAGTGGCTGTCCTTCCTCCGTCGCCAACCTGAAAGAACCTGCCCGGGGGACCGCGATCACGGTGAAGGGACCTTCCCACACAGGGGACAACTTATTCATTCCTTCGCGCGACTGGATGCGTCGGAGAACTAGGTCCCCCACCTCGAGAGACCGGGCCCGGACATGGCGCAGATGATAACGCCGCAGACTCTGCTGGTACCGAGCCGCCCGGACAGCAGCACGCCGCCGGCGCTCCTCCAGGTAGTCTACGTCGTCGCGCCTTTGATGCTCCTGCTCACCCTCAGAGTATGCATGCACTCGAGGGGAGCCCAGAGTGAGCTCGGAGGGGAGGACTGCTTCGGCGCCGTAGACGAGGAAGAAAGGAGTCTCCCCGGTAGCGCGGCTTGGCGTAGTCCGATTGGCCCATAGCACGGCTGGCAGCTCGTCCACCCATCCCTTCCCGTGCTTAGCGAGCACGTTATAGGTCCGGGTTTTGAGGCCTTTTAGTATCTCCGCGTTGGCGCGCTCGACCTGCCCGTTACTCCGAGGATGAGCGACGGAAGCGAAGCAGAGCTTGATGCCGAGATCTTCGCAATAGTCCCCGAACAAGGCACTTGTGAACTGGGTGCCGTTGTCGGTGATGATCCGATTGGGGACACCAAAGCGGCTAGTGATGCCACGGATAAACTGGAGCGCCGTGTTTTTGGTCACCTTGATGACTGGGACCGCCTCCGGCCACTTGGTGAATTTGTCGATAGCGACATATAGGTATGCATAGCCCCCGACTGCTCGGGGGAATGGACCCAGAATGTCCAAACCCCAGACCGCGAAAGGCCATGACAGGGGAATGGTATGGAGAGCCTGAGCTGGCTGGTGAATCTGCTTTGCATGGAACTGGCATGCCCTGCAGCGCCGAACCAGCTCGGAAGCATCCTGGAGAGCTGTAGGCCAGTAGAAACCTTGCCGGAAGGCTTTCCCGACCAGCGTGCGGAACGATGAATGGCCACCGCACTCGCCCTCGTGGACCTTAGCGAGAAGATCGCCGCCTTCTGCCCGAGAGATGCATTTCAGGAGGATACCTCCTGCGCTACGTCGGTAGAGATCCCCATCTACAATGGCATAGCGTTTGGACTGCCGAGCAACCCTTTCGGCAGACGCCTCATCCTCGGGTAGGAACTTTTCTTTCAAGTACCCTCGGATGTCAGACATCCACGAGGCATCTTGAGAACATTCGGCGAGCACAGCGCACTCGTCGGACGGCGGCGCCCTGACGGGGCTTCCCACTGAGGGCACCGCCGGGGTTTCCTGAATTGAGTTCGAGGTTTCCCCTTCATCCTGTTCGGCAGGCAGGACGGAAGGCCGTGCGAGTCTTTCTTCAAAGACTCCGGCAGGGACGCGCGCACGTGATGAGGCCAGGCGAGAGAGCTCGTCGGCCGGAGCATTGTTGCGGCGAGAGATATGCCGCAACTCGAGGCCGTCGAAGCGTCGCTCGAGCTTTCTGACTGCAGCCACGTACGCCGCCATTTGTGGATCCGTGCACTGGTACTCCTTGGACACCTGGTTGACGACCAGTTGGGAGTCCCCTTTGACCAGGAGGCGACGAATCCCGAGCCCCACCGCAGCTCGGAGGCCGGCGATGAGACCTTCATACTCCGCCATGTTGTTGGATGCGCGGAATTGCAACTGTACGACGTACCGGAGCTCTTCACCCGTTGGGGACGTGAGAACCACTCCGGCCCCTGCGCCTTTCAGCGAGAGGGAGCCGTCGAAGTGCATGACCCAGTACCCGGGCGCGTCGTGCCCGGGATAGGCAGAAACCTCTTCTGGGACGACGCAGGGGACGGGCGTCCACTCCGCCAAGAAGTCGGAGAGTGCCTGGCTTTTAATTGCCTGGCGACTGACGAAGTGTAGGTCGAACTCCGCCAGCTCTACTGCCCATTTGAAAACGCGCCCGGTGCCTTCCCGGTTCCGGAGAATAGGTCCCAGTGGATAAGTGGTAACCACCGAGACTTTGTGCGCCTGGAAGTAGTGGCGCAGCTTCCGGGAGGCGATGAGCACGGCATAGAGCAGCTTCTGAGCTTGGGGATACCTTGTCTTGGCCTCCCGGAGGACCTCGCTGACGAAGTACACCGGTCGCTGTACCCGGCGGGCCCGGATGGTGGCCCCACCCGGGGGGCTGCCACAGCCCCCAGGGTCGGCGGTATGGTCGGGGTTGGCCGAGCATTCGAGCTCGATTCCTTGGCTGGGAAGAGCAGTGTGCTCGGGCTCGACCCCTCGCTCCGGGGGGGCCACGAGGACAGGTGAGTGGTCGGGGGCCTCTGGGAGCTGGGACCCAGCACCCGGCCCCGAACACTCGTCTCGCTCCACCACCAATACTACGCTCACAACCTGAGGAGTGGCTGAAACGTAAAGCAGCAGGGGCTCACCTTGAGGAGGAACCACCAACACGGGTGGCGAAGTAAGGTACTTCTTTAAGTCGCGGAAGGCCTGCTCGGCCTCCGGCGTCCAGTTAAAATGACCGGATTTTTTCAGAAGCTTGAAGAGGGGGAGCCCTCGTTCCCCGAGCTTGGAGATGAAGCGCCCGAGGGCGGCCATGCAGCCGGCGAGGCGCTGGACTTCCTTGAGTCGAACCGGGGGTCGCATCTGCTCGATGGCCCGGATCTTCTCCGGATTGACCTCGATTCCTCGGCCAGAGACCAAGAAACCAAGGAGCTTGCCCGCCGGGACCCCGAAGACACATTTCTCCGGGTTGAGCTTGAGGCGGGTAGAGCGGAGACTGTTGAAAGTCTCGGCAAGGTCCTCGAGCAGGGTGGCGCGATCGTCGATGTAGGCTTCGACGTTGCGGCCAACCTGCGAGTTAAGAGTGATACGAATGGCGCGCTGGAAGGATGATCCAGCGTTGCGCAGGCCGAAAGGCATTGACATGTAGCAATAAGTCCCCACTGGGGTAGTAAAAGCAGTTTTTTCCTCGTCCCCTACGGCCATGCGAATCTGGTGATACCCAGAGTTTGCATCTAGGAAGCACAAAAGATCACATCCCGCAGTTGAATCTACGATTTGATCAATGCGAGGTAAGGGGAAGGGATCTTTAGGACAAGCCTTGTTAAGGTCGGTGTAGTCCACGCACATGCGAAGCTTGCCGTTGGCCTTCGGGACGATGATTGGATTTGCGAGCCAGTCGGGGTGGAGGACTTCTCGGATGAATCCGGCGTCGAGGAGCTTGCGGACCAGCTCGCGGATAAACTCCTGGCGCTCTGGCGCCTGCCGCCGGACCTTCTGCTTCACCGGGCGGGCGTCCGGACGCACGGCCAAGTGATACTCGATCACCTCCCTAGGGATCCCGGGCATGTCGGACGGTTGCCAGGCAAACACGTCCACGTTAGCCCGGAGGAAGGCGACGAGCGCGCTTTCCTATTTGCTGCCCAGGTCGCTGCCGATTCGGACAACCTGGGTAGCGCCTTCGCCCACCTCGACCTCCTTCGTTGGAACAGAGGTGTCGGCGGCGAGTCGGGGTCTGGATGAAGGGGGTCCCGGGCCCCCTGAAGAGCCATCAACCTCGGCCTGTGCTGAGACCAGAGCCATGTATGATTGTTCGGCGCAGGAGACGGCGCCGCGGGAGTCGGCGACCACGGAGGTAGAGCCTGCGGGGCCGGGCATCTTAACCGTAAGGTATGCGTAATGCACGGCCATCATGAACTTGGCAAGCGCCGGACGCCGAGGATGGCGTTGTAGGGGAGAGGGAGCTCCGCAACATCGAAGAGGACGCACTCCGTGCGGAAGTTGTCCCGGCTCCCAAATGTGACAAGCAACTCAACCTGCCCGAGGGGCAGGGAGTGCCCAGGAGTTACTCCACAGAAAGGGAGTGACGGCTTTAAGCGTCGGGAAGATACTTGCAGCTTCTCAAAAGCCTCCTTGGAAAGGAGGTTGAGGCCGGCACCACCGTCGATCAGCACTCTGCCGACCTTAACATTGCAGATAGTGGGAGACACAACCAGAGGTAGCCGTCCCACGGCTGCGGTGCTGACGGGGTGATCTGCCATGCTGAACGTGATCGGAGCATCCGACCACCTCAGGGGTCTTGTGGCCTCCTCGTTCGGGGTTGCCGAGCACACTTCGCGCCGCATGACCCTGATGCCACGGCGCGAGCAGGGTGTGTAAGCGCCCCCGTCGATGAAGACAACCGCATGCTCGGGCTCCTGGAAGCCGAGCTCGGTGTTGTTGGGGACGACCTCGGCATTGCCTCCTCCGTGGGACTCGTCGCGCTCCCTCTGGCGCTGCTCCACGAGTCCTTTGACCGTACGACACTCCGTGAGGTCGTGCCATCTGGTCAGGTGTATGGGACACCATTTACCTGGCTCGGGCCCCGCGGGAGCGGGGACCCTCGCTGGAATAGGAGCTCGGCTAGGGGCCGGGGCTCTTGCTGGAGCTGACGCCCTAGCCGGTGCCGGGGCCCTCGCGGGCACAGAGGCCCGAGGAGGAGCCCGAGCAGGGGCCCTGACGGGGCGCCGATCGGCACCCGGCTGACGCTCTTGCCGGCGATCGGGCTCTTGCGGCTCCCTGTGAGCGGGGACTTGGGCTGGCTCAACGGGAGCGGCCTCGCGCTTCCTTCTCTTTTTCTTTTCCCGCTTATCAGAGCAGGAAGAACTTGGCTGGTCGGAAACGGGGCGAGGAGCATGCCATGCCCTGGCCTCCGCAGCCTTGGCGCACTTATCGGCCAGTGCGAAAAGCTCCGCAGGGGTCTCGATCTCGTGCGTACCTAGCTTCTCGAGCATCCGCTCATCACGGACGCCCTGCCGAAAAGCAACAATAACAGCATGGGGGGCCACTCGCTGAATAGTGTTGCGAACCTGGCTGAAACGCTGTATAAATCGCCGTAGCGTCTCCCCTTCCTGCTGTTGGACGGCGTGGAGGTCGCACTCCAGACCGGGACGTGCGAACGTGCCCTGAAAGTTGGCCACGAATTGGTGGCACAGGTCATCCCAGGAGCTGATAGATCCTGGGGGTAAGTTCATAAGCCAAGAGCGGGCGGAACCCCTCAAGGCAACATGAAAATAGTTTACCATCACCTTTTCGCTGCCTCCGGCCGCTTGGACGGCCGTCGTGTAGATCTGGAGGAACTCGACGGGATCGATGGACCCGTCGTACTTCTCCGGCAGCTCGGGGCGGAACTTGGAAGGCCACCTCACCCGGCGGAGCTCGGTGGTGAAGGCACGGCAACCGGTGCCGTACCCCGCAGCACGAGCGGGGGTTCTTGGTGGCGAGAAGCGGCGAGCCGGGGATCCCCGGTGGTCATGGGCCGGGAGAGAGGAAGCCTGGTCCTCTGCCCCAACCCCCTGCCGGGTCTCCCGCTGACGTTCGAGAGTGACTCGAGCATCTTCGTGGCCCCTCCGCTCGTCAAGGTGCAAACGAAGGTCCCGGGCTCCGGACATGGCCAGGGGGACGGCACTCCGCCTGGAGACCCCTCGGCCCGTGCGGGCGTTGCCCGCTGAGGAGCCGGCTCTGGCGGCACCGTGCTGAGAAGTGGTGCGAGGACTCCCGGCCTGCACCTGGCGACGAGCAGTGCCGACCAAAGCGACGACGTCTTGCATCCACCGGCCTTCTGGAGTGTTTGGCGTGGCCTGAATGGGCGGGTGTCTGAGGAGAGCTTGTGCTGCAAGCAACGCGCTCCCTGGGCTGGCCTCACTGAAAGCGAGCCTGCACCGAGGCGGCACCCGACGTGGTCCAGAGGCAGACCTGGCGGCCGGGGTCCCGACCACCTGCTGGGGGTCGGAAAGTACGTTGGCAGCGGCGGCGGCGCTGATGGGCCCAGCGCCTTGATCCCCTTGGGCGGGAAAAACCGCACGCGTGGATGGCGGCTGCCGCGGGTACGCAGCAGTGACGGGGCTTTCTTCGTGGGACAGCGTTCCGTTACTGGAAGTGGAGCCGGAACGCTGGAGACGGTGCCCACCTACCATCTTTTCCTGTGGAGAAAAAAGTGAAACAAACAATCCAGGGATATTCGCCCCTACCTGGCGCGCCAGCTGTCGGAGAGTGAACTCCTGTCGCAGGGATCCCGAGAGACCCCTTTTTAGAGATTCGGTCGGGGGGATGATCCTGAAAAAACTTGTTTGGGAAATAAGCGGGAACGGAAATAAATGCGATGGCTGGCGGGAGACGATCACCCTAATGCAAGAAAAAGTGGGTACGCCGGGTTTTAGACAGGTTCGGGCCACACGGAGGCGTAACACCCTACTCCTGTATGAACACTATATTTATCCTTGAAGAGAATTCTTCAAGGAGGTATCTGGTTCTAAGGGGAGAGCTATTTACAAAGAGCTTGAGGCTCTTATGTTCTAGCTTAACTCGAGCTGGTTCGAGTGTCTGTCGATCTATCTTTGGCCTGGTTCGTCGGAGATTGTTGGTCGTCTGGTGGTCGAAGGCTTTCTCTCCTTTTCTAGTGTTCTCCATCCTTTCCTTTTATAGGCGCGCCGACCTCAACATATCCTGAATGGGAAAGAGGTGACGCGAATGCCAAGGTGCCACGGAGAAAAAGGCGTAATCATTTCATCTTGGCGAAGTGACAGGGGCGGTGGAGAAATGCGGCGCGCATTCGACCACCAGCCGCTGCGGAAGCCTCGGGGCGCCATGAAAAGGGCCCACCGGGCAGCCTCAGAGGTGCCCGGTGCGCCCACCCTGTCTTGTTCTTCTGCCAGGGCAGGGTGGCAGGCCGAGCGCTTCGATTCTGGCAACGTTATCCCGAGGCACCTGGATGAAACGGGACGGGACCCGTGCATTTAATGGACCCACGCCCCCCTGCCAGTGCATGGCAGGGTCTGACACTAGGGCGTGGGTAGCTGAGAATGTCAGGATGTCAGGATGTTAGACCGCGCGTGCCTATTAAATGCGGCATTGGGCCTTTGACTGGATGACACCCTGACGACGGGACCCTTCGGGTCGTTGAATGATCTTGCGCGAACCTTCGGGGAACCGAGTCCTCGGGGGCTACCACGTGCAGCCCCGAGCACTCTCTCCCGAGCACTCGAGTGAGACCTTCGGGGAACCGAGTCCTCGGGGGCTGCCACGTGCAGCCCCGAGCACTCTCTCCCGAGCACTCGAGTGAGACCTTCGGGGAACCGACTCCTCGGGGGCTGCCACGTGCAGCCCCGAGCACTCTCTCCCGAGCATTCGAGTGAGACCTTCGGGGAACCGAGTCCTCGGGGGCTGCCACGTGCAGCCCCGAGCACTCTCTCCCGAGCACTTCGGTGGGACCTTCGGGGCATGAGTCCTCGGGGGCTGCCACGTGCAGCCCCGAGCACTCTCTCCCAAGTACTGCGGTGGGACCTTCGGGGCACCGAGTCCTCGGGGGCTGCCACGTGCAGCCCCGAGCACTCTCTCCCGAGCACTTTGGTGGGGCCTTCGGGGCACTGGGTCCTCGGGGGCTGCCATGTGCAGCCCCGAGCACTCTCTCCCGAGCACTTTGGTGGGACCTTCGGGGCACCGAGTCCTCGGGGGCCGCCACGTGCAGCCCCGAGCACTCTCTCCCGAGCACTTCGGTGGGGCCTTCGGGGCACTGGGTCCTCGGGGGCTGCCACGTGCAGTCCCGAGCACTCTCTCCCGAGCACTTTGGTCTTAGTATTTGGACCCTGCAGATCATCGGGGAACTAGGGTGCTCGGGAACCAGAGGCGGCGGCCCCGAGCACCTTCTCCCGGGACTTAGCTTTTTCTTACCTCGCCGGGTGGTGACATGTGGTGGATAGCCGGCCTGGCCTCGGGACTTAGGGACCCCTAGTTCTGAATACACCGACACGCCTTATCAGCACATATCTTGGTCTTTGTCAAGATCAAATTCATTTTTCCCTTGCCCTCTAAGTACTTCTCCACTAGAGAAGGGAGATACTCATTCTCATCCAAGAGTTTCTGAACTAGCCCTCTAACCTAGCCGAACTTGTCCTGAAATACTATGCAAGTGAAACAATTCAGTTGCATATCCTTTGAACACCCAACACTCACCAATCTAGATTCTAGCCCTTTAAGGCATCTGTCTTTCAATTCAACATCCTTTGCAAGCAAAGGGTAATTCTTGCAATCACCTAAGAGAGTAGACCTAGACTCCTCCTCAAAGAGCTTCTTGTCGGCACTCTCAAGCCAACTGGCGACTTGAGCATGCACATTCTGAAGCTCAGGAAGTTCAGCCATGACAATCAAATAACTCTCACACTCCTTAACATCAGGTCTAGACCTAAGCAATGTAAGTTCAGTAGACACAGACTCATACTTAGGTCTAAGATCCTTCAACTCACGAACAACTTTCTTAAGTAACATATGCTGGCTAACAAGAGTATCATTCAAGGTATCGACTTGGATGAATAGCTAGTCGTAGGAAGACAATACCTCGGAAGGATCAAGCTCGGGATCGTTGTTGTTGTCATTGTCCTTAGCCTTCTTCTTTCTCTTCACTTGTGGTTTCTCCTCCTCCGAGCTCTCCTCTGAGATTGAAGAGGTGTCAATGTCGCTGAGAGCCTCCACGAAAGCCCTAGAAGCTGCCTTGGTCACCTTCTTGGTTATCTTGTCATGTTTCTTTTTAAAGAAGGGCTTCTTGTTCTTCTTTTTTTGCTTGTTGTAGTCGTGGTCACTATCCTCCTTCTTCTTAAGCTTGGGGCACTCCACCTTGAAGTGAGTGGTTTCACCACACTCAAAATAAGCACGAGAACCTCCACTCCTTCGGTCTCTTCTATTGTTGTAGAAGCGAGTAAATTTCTTCATAATGAGCGCAAGGTCCTTATCATCCAGTGCGTCCACCTGCTTCTCTGTGATAGAAACCAAAGAAGACAAAACAAATCCACTCTGTGAAGTGTTATCATAAGAAAAACTAGCTCTAACCTGATTGCCATCACTAGGTTCGGAAACCAATACCATGTTCTGAGACAGGGGGGTTTCGAGACTGATCCGAGCCGCCTTGGCTATCTCGCTGGACTTGAGCTTGCTGAAGAGTTCATCATAAGTTAACGTGTTATAACTTTGTGACTCTTCAATGCTCGAGATCTTCACTTCTCTCATGGTATGATCAAGAGCATAGAGAATCTTGATTGCTCTCTTGTGGTCAGAATAGGGTAAAACAACAGTGAATCTAAGGTTGCTAACAATTCCATCAAAACGAGCAAACATAGCATCCAAAGACTCTCCAAGGTTCTGTACGAACATCTGGTATTCCTGGTTGTACGTGCTTTGGCGTCTAGTCTTGATCTGGTTAGTGCCCTCATGAAAGACACTAAGAGTCGATCAGATCTCACGAGCAGTACGGAGGTGCTGAACTCTGTCAAACTCATTACGACTCTGGCTAGTGAACAATATATTATGAGTCTTGTTGTTGGCCTCATATTGTTTAATATGGACTGGAGAAGAACGAGAAACAAGAATCACATAGTTAGAGTCCATAATCTCTCATATTGCACTTCATTGGCTTAGGAGATAAACCTCCATACGCACCTTCTAGTACGAAAAATCTCGACCATCGAAGAACGAGAATTTTTCACTTCTCTCCATTGTTGTCTAAAGATCACAAAGCCGATTAAGGTCAATAAGTGATCAAACCGGCTCTGATACCAATTGTAGGAACGGGATTGACGACTATAGGGGGTTAAATAGGGACCTTAATAAATTTATTGCGAAATCGATGACCTTCTCCTATTTGGATCTCCCAACACACTTCAAAACTCAAGCGGAAGAAAAAAAATAGAGAAAAGTTTTAATAAGAGAAAATTGAGACAAAACGACTCCACATATGATATATAAACCATATGTTCTATTTAAGATCAATACATGTGTCTTAGCACTCGAAAGGACTTACAAAGAAATAAGAAAAGATGAATACCGAGCAACAAAACTCTCCAAATTGATTGTCTAGATAAAAGAGAATTCAAGACCCTATCACATAAGCGTGTATATGTGAATTTTATGTCTCTGGCAATAAGAAGAATGACCTCACAATATGCTGAAATTTCAGCCAAAAAAAAAATCAAATCCGGAAACAAAAAACTTTCAAACTTGCAAAGAAATCAATAGAGAGAAACTAGAAGAAGTTGAGCATAATAATATGAAGAAAATAAGTTTCATTGTAGCAGAGGTTAGCACTATTTTAGACAGATTACAAAAATTCTTCCTCACAAAACTCTCACATAATATATAGGCTAAGTACTACTATTTCTCTCCTCTAAAACTTTAGCACAAGACTCTCATATGGATTGCACAAGAGGCTCAAAATGGTTGGTTTCTCTCCTTCTATAGCCATACCCCTCTATTTATAAGTTTAAGAAACTTGACTCCTAAGTTTCCTAGCTTTTTTTCCAAAATATTCCTCTCTTGTAGTACACTCCTATCTACCACCGAGGGTATTTTAGTCTATTTTATTCTTGATTCATCGGACGGTTGCGACACCTTCACAACTTAGCTTTATCTCGACGCAAGCTTCGCAATGGTGCAATATACTCTTCCAGTCCTCCCACGATTTTGAGGCAAAACCACGAAACCCTAGCACATTTCTCAAAGCGTGACTCCTCACATGCTTACACATTAAGCAAGCACTCTGATGTCGACATGTGTATTCTGTCTTGCGATCCTGATCGCCGGCAAGTCTCTCCCACTCCCGATCTCTCAGGCTGCCTTGTCACTTGCACCAGCATCCCCTTCGTTTTACTTTGTCAACACGCCGTCTCCATCCATCTCCTATGCTTTGCTTAACCTCCACGTGTTCAGCTAGGATCACCCTTGACTCCATCTAGCCTCTTTGATCGTCTGACACCAAGCACTCCGCTTAGCTCCGATCAGTATGCCGTCGACCGTCAAGTTGCATCCATCACTTGCACACTATGAGACAATCAAACACATATCTCTAACTCCAATTCTAGTTAGTCTATAATCAATATACTCAAATGAAATCCTAAATCAATTCAAATCACATCAAAGCTCATGCAAAATCGAAGATCATCAAACCAAATAAATACCAATATCAATCACTCATCACAAGTAAACTAAGACATATTTCAACTTGGTTTCTCAAGCCCTGTCCAGACAGTGAAGGATGAGAGGAGGAAGAAGAAGTTGCTGACATGCGGGCAACAAGGTCAAAATGGTATTTTTACAAGTCCGTAAGTTGAAATCTGGTTAAAAGTGGCATTTCTAAGCATATAATTTAAGAACAATGGCACTAAAGGGACAAGCTAGTTTTTATGACATACTTGGGATTAGACAAATTTTCAATGGCATATAAAATTGATCCCCTACTCGAGTCATAACTTTATTTATTATGTGGAGAAAGAAGAGATGAGAAAAGTTACTAACAAGACTGTGGTTCATCATTTCATGACAATGAGCCGACATAGATAATAGTATATTATATTTATTTTTATTGAGTCATTCCTTTTTTAATTAAAAAATTGAATCATTTGTTCTTTTTTTAAGGCCGTCGAGGATCTTTAAGATCTAATGACATATTTTGCCGATACCGACTATCTTTTGTTTATTACTATGCTAGCTAGCTAACTAACTAACCAATCTTATTTATGGATTTCTTCATTTTGCTAAACCCTTTTACCATTTCTTTATTGTCGTTGTGCATTGCTATTATTTATATTGAATTACAGATGTTAAAAATTATCGATTGCATTATTATTTAAATAATTTTACTTAAAATTATAAATATTATTGTGGTTATGTTAAAATCTTACACCTCCTCTATTTTGCTTTAGCCTTCACCACTGACCCGTAACCAAACACTACCTAGTTTGCCGGATAACAGAAGCAAACCGGAGCACGCATGGCTGTTAACACAACCCGATCAGGGTTTGTTTGCACCATGTGTCTCCACGTTCTCGCAGAGCCTTCGACACATTCACACGCTGCGCGGCTGCGTACTCGACTGTTGTTGACCACTCCCAAGTCCTACCGTAACTTGCGTTCAAGCTTACGTCACCGGGCACAGCGCCCTACGGCCAAAAGCGACCGACTGCCAACGAGCACGCGTCAGCTGAGCATACGTGGCAGCCGCCTCGGCCCCTTACGCGTCCGCCAGCTGGATGCCCGGCCCCCACGTGCTAGCGTCCCCGGAGGGCTTCAGAGGAATGCGCGCCGTACGATCAGCGAAGTGGTGGCTCGGATGAGAGCCACGTGGTCGCAAACCGGCGGCGGGTGGCGCGTCGCTCGTGGCTCCTCCAGCCCCCAGTTTGAAGCGTGCGCGGTTTTTCACATAGGACCCCGCGGTTAAGTTTATTCTCGAGCAATTAAATAAAGACTTTGCCGGGAAGCCTTTCGGTTATTTCTTAGAGCACACTTAAAAGCAACGTTCTGTGAGAGGGACACAAATTTGGGTATCTTTAAGAATCCCGCATTGGATGCGTGTAGCACATGACATGGATGGCTGGATGGTGGTTGTCATGTGCACATATATTCTAGGTGTCCAAACAAGGAGGTATGTTGTATATTGGTGCATCTTGACATGGATGAAGAATTCTTTTTCATATTTGTCAATGGGATGTTCCAAAGGAGTGTGAACACGGAAGAAGTCATAAATAGGGATGTAGGTTTTGTATTTTTTAGTTATTAGGTCGATTTTAAATTTAAAAAATAAATTAAAGATTCATCCACACTCAATTAAGTAAAAAAAAACTAAATATTGACACAAAACTACTCATTGAGTATCTACTTGCATTCCAAGTCATAAATAATTGGTCCTTATGAATTGAGATTGTAACTTTACTTTTCTCGAAAAAAATATTGTACCTTTAATATAAAAAGGATGGATAAAATGCTTGAATATAGTGAACTTTACTTTTCACAATTATACACTAGATTCAATCCAAATTATTGTAGCGTCGTTGGTAAAATTGGAAAGAAAACTAGTGCCAGAGACTCGAGGATTTTTAGCGCTACCAGCTTTACCAAATGACTGCAAAATCACGTGCCCGCGTTTTTAGTTGGGGTGAAACAAAGACAATAGGCTTTCTTCTTCTTTGTCGTCGTTAATTGTTACTAGTTTGGACACCCTGTTACTGCTGTGCTGGTCGTCCTGTATTGTCCACTCTCTAAGCATCATATAACATATGTAATACTCTATAATTCAAATCAAATTGATTTAAACATGTACAGTACATATTTAATTTCAAATCAAATTGTTCGCTTTCAAGACATTATTATTATTCTAAAGAAATCAAGGGAGCAGTCTCTAGCCTTTGCCATGCGGCCGCATTGAACGCGTCCAGCACTGCCCACCCTTCGGCTACCAATGATTAATGTTCTAAAATGCCGGGATCTCAGGGTCTTAAATGCAACGGGGGTCTCGTCTCCCTCACCTTCCCGACGGCGACCGGGCCGCCATATCCTCCTACTCCCTCCTCTCCTGCTCTATCTCCTGTCTCTACCCTCACCAACTCCACCTCCCGAGGAGAGTTCAGAAGCCCGAGGCAAGGACAAGGAGGGAGGGGGGAGAGGGAGGGACGGGGGCGTGGGAATTGTCTCGTGAGGTGGTCCGACATGCGCACGCTCCCCGGGCTGGGATTCTAGACCCAACATCGTCCGAGCCGGCCGGACGCGCAGCCACTAAGAACAGGCGCGCCCTTGCGCCGCCGACTCTACCTCTCGTCGTCCCCGCCTGGGCTGCCGTGGAGTGGAGATCCGCCGGGTTCTGGATTGTTTTCTACTCTTTGTTGGTAAGGAAGCTGTACCTAGCCTTTGCTTTGATGGATTGTTCGTTTTTGTTCTGCGGAATCCAAAGCTTTTTTTGTTTTCTTTCCGGGATGGATGCTCCAATCCTTGCATTTTGTTGCGGATGCTAACAGCAGTTAATCCCCCCCCCCCCCCCCCGGCACACACACACGTTAGGTGCGCCGCTGAACTCCGGTGCTGAGTTCCTGCAATGGCCCGAAGGAATGCCGGCGCAATACAGCGGGAGGGGTCTGTTAAGGACTGGGCGGAATTCGACCCCACGCCGTCCCCTAAGCTGGCGTACTCGCAGACCTATGTCGCGATGAGGGGGCTGTTGACGTCGGTGGCCTCCCTGGACCCTGTCCTGATGTCGAGCAGCCTCAAGTCTGCGTGGGCAGCCATATCGTCACACAAGCACGCTCGGTCCTTGGAGAGGCCAAAGTCAAAGGGGATGAACTGGAAGAAGGCCATGTTCCATCTGCTTGTGTGCTTCTTGGTGGGAATTTTCATCGGATTCACGCCGCCCTTCTCGCTTGATTTATCCAAGAGAATAGCTTCTGAAAACGAGAGGCTTCCGTTAGATGGGGATTTGATCAATAGACAATCAGAAGAATTTAGTGGTACGAAGTTGGAGCCGTTTGCAGTGGAGGCTGAAGCGACCGAAGACCCACAGGTTGACAAGAGTCTTCCAGTTCCTGCAATGCTGGATGATGAAGCGGACTTTATTGAAGCCTCACATATCGAACCTTCTGTTAATGACTCTGGCATTGTTGTGAGGAAGCAGCTGATAGTTGTGACAGCAACTTCTGTTCGACCACACCAGGCGTATTACTTAAATCGTTTGGCTCATGTGTTGAAAAATGTACAGCCTTCTCTTCTCTGGATAGTTGCGGAATGGCCATATCAGTCCCATGAAACAGCAGAGATCCTGAGGTCTTCTGGGGTTATGTACAGACATCTTATCTGTAATCGGAATACTACAAATATAAGGAAGATTATTGTCTGCCAAAAGAACAATGCAATTTTTCATATAAAGAAGCACCATCTAGATGGTATAGTGCATTTTGCTGATGAGGAGCAAACATATTCAGTTGATTTATTTGAAGAAATGCGCAAAATCAGGTGACAATTCTGTGCTAACACTTTCTTTGTGTTACTGGAATTTATAACAGTCCTAGTTATCACAAATTCATTTGTGGTACAAATTTGGATGGACTCTCTTAACCTAGTCCACTAGGAATTTGCACGCTGCTTACCTTTGTGATGCATATTGTGTGTCGATGTTCTAAAATCTTTAACTGCTTGTTGCTTATGAAAACATAAAGTCCTTGGTTGCTAGTTGGTACTAAATATGTGTTTGCTTCTGAAATCTCCTGATTCGGAGTAGTGTTTTAAATGGTACAATCAACTCAACCAAAAATATATTTTCCTTGAAGCTAACAGTATGCAATTTATTGGTTTGTATGGAGATATGAATGCATTTATAGGTGGAGCTTGATGCAAGGATCCACTTCTCCTCTTTCGCCTTTTATTTCACTTTTGTCTTCTTTCTTTCCAGTAGCTTTGATTTCGTTTTCTGTGTGCTCCAGTGCTCGCTAGAGCTATAAAATGCCCCACCATACTAAAACATAGATTCTTTTCAGCATTATAGTAGGAAGCAGGGCTTTATCATTTTCTTTCTCCACTAAATAAAAAGCTGTATTGATGTTTACTTTATACCCCTTTGAAAGATATCCTTGAAAGTGTATTGATTTCTTAGTCATTTAGCTAACTGCCTTTTTGTTTGAAGATGCGATGTAGTAGAACCTCCTGGCCTATTAGTTAGTAGTTACTGAAAATTATACTGGCTGTGCAACAACTGCTGCATTAGAGTTCACAGCAATAATGTTGCCTTGAGTCCTAGCATGGCAAGGGACTTACAAACTCCTACTCCATTATATAGGTCCCATGCTGTGACATCCAATAATACTAAATGAGCTATGATTTGCATTATTAGTCACGAGTCCTGATGAATTTCCACTTTTTGCTATTTTGGTTGGCAGTAAATAAAACGTTCTTATGACTTATTTTTTTTATTAAATTTAAAGATGCACCGATTTTAGGTATCAGGATGTGTGGTTATATGATCGTAGTTCATTGATTATAAAAGTATAGATAATGCCGGTAAATGGGGTGCCACGGGAAAAATATAGTTTGTTACCATGTGCAACCAAGAGAGCTCCTATAGTATCTTCTTAAATGTTTACATGAAAATATCTGTTATTTGTAACACAGTAATATTCATTGTCAACAATGTTTTCTCTCAATGTGGCAATGAGAATGTTCCTCATGATTTGGTGCTATGTTCTTCAGGCGCTTTGGTACATGGCCCGTAGCAGTACATGTTGAGACCAAGTATAGGGTGGTTTTAGAAGGGCCCCTTTGTAGGGGTAATCAAGTCACTGGATGGCATACAAACCAGAGAAGGGGTGTAGCTCGTCGATTTCCAATTGGTTTCTCTGGGTTTGCTTTTAACAGCACTATACTTTGGGATCCCCAGAGATGGAATAGCCCCACATTAGAGTCTATTATACTCCATTCAGGTGGCAGAGGTGGCTTGCAGGTGAGTTTACATTTTAGCGAATTTCAAAACGAAGAAAATACAAAGCAGACGATTATATGTTTTCACTTAGCTGTGGAACTTTGGTATTCCTGGTGGAAACAAATCTACTTTGTTAATGATTGATCTTAATTTCTGCTTAGCTAAGCTTCATCCGGCAGAGCATGCTATAATTTTAAATCTCTGTTGTCATCCTTGTTGAATAAAACTGTAATATTCACTAGGTTCAGTGAACTAAAGATACAATCTATTGAGGGAACCACGAACCAAATGTAATCATTGTACCATACATGAAAGCAAGTACAAGAGTACAATGCTGTTAAAAACTAGGAGGTCACATGGTCATTCGTTATAATATATCATGCAGCTATGAAATAGAACCTACTATGGATAAAGAGCAACACTTACTAAAGCTCATCAAGAAAGCATTCATAAACTGAGACATTGTGGGCATTGCAGGAGTCAAGATTTATTGAGAAGCTTGTTGCGGATGAGAGTCAAATGGAAGGCCTTGCAAACAATTGTACTCAGATTATGGTCTGGAATTTTGATTTGGAACCTCCTCAACTCAACTACCCTACTGGCTGGTTGCTGCAGAAGAACCTAGATGCTGTTGTGCCTATAACATAAACGTCTTGCTGCTCCTCTTTTTGTTTTGCCCCTCTAGTGTGAATGATGCCTTCCTGAACTTGGTAGCATCCAGGATCATGCGAAGCTGCTCTGCCAAGATCTGGTTCAAATTATGTCATACTTAACAGTTGAAAGCAAGAAGCCTGACAAAAGAAAATTCTCTCTCCCTGCTGCATTCTTTTCTATGCTCATTCTTTCCCCCATGTTTGTCAAGCTAGATATAGGCTTGTACATTTATTTTTTTCGCTTCAGTTTGTTACATACACACACACATATATTGCTTTACAGATGTGAAAGTCTGCATCCGTTGCACCTGTTGAAGGTCACAGAAAGATACTCTCTTGATACATGAACAAAAGCTAAATCAAAATCATAGATTGGAGTTGATAACAGTGTTATATGGTTGGTCGCCATTCGTTAGTTCATTCTTCACTATTTGTGTTGTACTTTTATGATATTTTATGAATTTTCTTTGGGTTAAGATCTCATGTATGCTTGCTTGGCTCCTCTGGCTTAGCCTCTTTGCACGCACTTTGTTCTGCTCTTCCTCTAGTGATTACTGGCTACTCGTTTGGCAAGTCCGGTGTTGTATTTGAGTTGAAGCTTTCTGTAACCTTAACTTTCAAACCGTTGGATACTTCATGCACTGTCAAACTTTCAACAACAAATTTCAGCACAATTCGAACTTTCAAATGCAATAAGTGAACATATCCAGTCGCATCGCATCCATCCAGCTTTCAACTACAAATTTTGAACAAATCTAAATGAAACTTAACCTTCCAACTATATATAAAAAATACTTTAAACTATGAGGTCTAAGTTCAAACACAAATTTAAACACCTTTGATCAAAACTCAAACTTCCAGCCATAAACTTTTAGGGCCATTTGCATTTTGCCATCGATATGTTTTCTATTAACAAACTAAGCTGGCGACAATGCCACGTAATCCTGATCAGCACGTCAAGCATGCCACTGAAGAGCAACGGAGGACAAGCACCATTTAAACTCACGTATAAAGGCACATGCTTTATACGTTGGGCCCGAAATCTGAGTCGTGGGGGCCCAGGACTTCGGCCCGGCTTCCCTGCCCAGAGCGGCAGAGCTGGCCCTGGACTCGTGTTATAATTCCGAGTTCTTTTTTCGGGGGAGGACGTGACTTGGCGGGCGAATTTGAGTCGGTGCCCCTCCTCAAAACTCGAGTCAGTGTTGGATCCGGACATCTACGAGCCTGTCAGAGCTCTATAGGTAAGAATCCTTTAAGGCCTCAACCATTTTTAGTTCATTTCCTTGTCTTCTTAATTTCTTTTTTAGTTTTTTTTCATTTTTAATAGTTTTTCTTCCAAATAATTCGTGAAGAAAAAAGTGAGAAAATCCTATGATAAAAGAAAGGATCTTGATAATCTCTTTATAAAGTGAATCGTAAAGAGAAATCGTTGAAGCATTGAAGGAAATATAAACTTCTTCATAAATTTTTTTTATTAAAAATAGTCTTAGAGTTAATTATTACAACAAAAAATATGTTTGGAACGCGCGCCAGGATAACAACTCACGTACTACATGGACGACCCAAATCGCGCGAGAGGGCCCAAGCAACGTGGACAGTCCATGACGGTCAAAGCCCACACGTGCGCGCGCTCATGATCAGACAGCCCGTGACGGTTCGCAAATGTTTGCCGAGAAAAATTTTGAGAAAAAATTAAGAGCAAGTAGTGCCACGTAAATTTTTTCTAAAATTTTTTCTCAAAAACTTTTAAGCAAAATTTTTCTAGTTAATTTTTTTCAAACTTTTTGTGAAAAACTTTTCTCGTTAATTTTTTCTCAAAACTTTTCTCGTGCAAAAAAATTTCTCAAAATTTTTGAGCCAAAATTTCCTGTTGCAAATTTTTTCAAAAAAGAAAAGATGCGAGAGAAAAAAATTCTGAAAAAGAAAAGAGTAGAGGCTATCGGGAGATTCGCGAGGAAGCTTGCTCGCGCGCGTGCTAAATAACAGTACTCTTATTACATATTTTTATGAGCTATTTTATTTTGATTTTAGTTTAAAAGTAGAAGATTAAATTATTCTATAAATTCAACACCTCATGTGAACCTAGAACTGAACTCCTTCCAAACATGATGAATTGGATTCGGTGTGTGCCCTCAGTACCTGAATCGAACTCAAGCTCACTCCGTGAGGCAGCACGCGCATGGCCAGTTGCCCGCTCGATACATAGCGCGGCGGCGGGGCAGCGACGCCTTCTCCTCATTCGATTCCGCCTCATTATCGCGAATTCGCGAAACGAGCTGACGATGGCGCCGTGCTTCGCCGGTTCCAAGCTCCCTCTCGCGATGGTCCTCTACGACCCCGCCGCCGCGCAGCAGCGCGACGGGAAGCGGGCGCGGCATGAGGAGGCCTCCACGTCGTCCTCTAAGACTGGCATGACAATCCTGTTATCCACATCTCCCCTCGTCTTTGAAAGTCGTCGTGAGCGTTTAGGACCATGCTCAAGGGTACGCAGCATGCGCGTGCAACAAGCGGGTTCCATTGCCATTCTTCGATTGATATGTGCCCGACTTGGTACTTTAACAAAATAATTGAATTGGAAATACTAATTATAATTTTGTAACGAAACTAAACAATTCCTTTCAGAAATTCAGCTTACTAGTCTAAAGACATGCTTGTTTTAGCTTTAAATCGTGAGAATTCAGTCTATTTCGTAAAATTCGTAAAAGCTCTTTCCTATCAGATTATGGATTATAGAATTTCGTAGTATAACTTGATTATAAATTATATGAATCGGTTTTTATTGGTGGAATAAGTTTCTTATAAAATACGACGAGGGTCATCCTTACTAGAGCGAGTTAAGTTTGAAGAAGCAACAGAGAGGAAGATAATAGCTATAATAGTTCACAGAAATCTTGTCCCCGACACCATATATCTATAATCAGTACTTATATTGCTTTCCTAAGTGTAAGATTGTAGACAAACCCCCCTCAGTGGTAGACACTCTTATGCTTATACTGCATAAGAGTATTTTTCGGTACGCAAATTTTACCAAAAAACAGGGAGTATGTGTTTATAGCAAAAAATGCATGACCTAGGTTTTTTTAACCCTGGATAGTCCGATGTGGAGAACTGTAGTAACCGGACTATCCAATGAGTTAAGTCAATTATTGCTGAAAAAACATGCTTCTCTGGAAAATAGTCCGGTGAGCATGAAGGTAACACCGAACTATTTGGTTGATATAGCTCTAGTTTGTGCCGAAAACATACTCTCTGGACAAATTAGTCCGGCGATACATCCGACGGATGCTGGACTATCCAGTGGTCATAGCTTAATCCTCGCTGAAAATATGCTCTCTACAAGAATTAGTCTGGTAAGATATGTAGTAAATGTCGGATTATCCGGTGAGCATATGGACGATTTCTGAGATAGAACTGCTCTTTGGTAAAATCAGTCTGGTGCATGTTCTGATGAATACAACATATTATCCAGTGAATGTAAAGACGATTTTGTGCAGAGAAGTTTGCTCTCTAGAAAAATTATTCTGGTGTGTTATCCGGGGTAGCACCATACCATCCGATGAGGTTAATCAATTTCTTGCAGAGAGTTTGCTCTTTAGAAAATATAGTCCAGCTAGAGACTCCGGCGAGTACAATTCACATGTCGGAACATCCGATGCAGATTAAGAAAGAGTCTAGGGTTCCAGCCAATTGAACTAGTCGGATGGTCCGATGTTAACATTTTTGTTCTCACCGGATCATCCGGTGTTCAGTCCGAAACCGAATCAAGTTAGATTTGTAGATCTATTCAGATTCTTTTCGTGTTTTTGACCGAGCAAGACATGTTTGAATAGTTTCGTGTTTTTGACCGAGCAAGACATGTTTGAATAGGTTTTAGGGTTGAGAGTCCTATTTCCATAATGACAAAGCCTAAGCTACCCTATATATAGTTGAGGGCATAGAGACCAATTGCAACAACTTAGTCAATCGCAACTATTGCATCTACTTTTCGTTCTACTTTATTTTTCTAAACTTTAGGGTAGTTTTAGAGTAGTTCTTTGCCACTACTTTGAATCCCCGCTATTTGGGTGATAGTTCTTTGTCGATTTGCTCATAAATCGTTCGGGCGATGATCCGCAAGGTTGCCGGTCGAAATCCTTTGCTTGTTTGCTGTCGCTGCAAAAAATGATAGTTATCCAGGATGGATCTATTTGTTGCGTGGGATTACCAAATTCCTCACCCAACACACCTCCATTGCTTCCTGCATAGCATCACCCTCATTGGCTGCCCTAGAAGCATTTGACGTGCTCCTCTAATCGCCATTACTTTTTGGTCGCTTATTGTCATGATCTTCTGGTTCTTTCTCCTCTCCTTCTTGTAGATTGTCGGTCTTAGGGTCATGATCACGATCATTGTCATCTCCCTCTTCATTGTCATCATCATCAGTCGATTTTTTAAGTGGTAGCACCTCTTCCACCCTACAGAAGATCTCGTATATCCCATCATCTACTACGATGTCAGTAGTATACGGGATTTGATTAACATCAGCCACTGCCACACACATCCTAACGACCCTGGTCTTTTTTAGGTAGCCCATGTCCACCTTTTGGGTGGCACCAATTATAGTGCTCACAGCCCATAGTATCAGGAAAGACCTTATTTCATATGGAACACCATACACATTGACCCAGACATGCCATAGATATTGATGTGGTTCAATCTTCTGGTTCCATTCTTCAACTATCATCACCCCCTCCTCATTGCGGGTCTTGATCTCCTTTATTGCTTCCATATACTGTAACTTAACTTTACATGGAAAAGGAACGATATATACACTTTTACCATGCTCTTGTACCATCCATAGCCATTTCACGGGAATGAGTCGGGCCATCTCTACCTTAGCAAGCTCAGCTGGCACATTGTCTTGCTTGATTCGGATGGGCGATGTCGATGTTTCTTTCTTGTGTAGTTTAATGGAGCCATCATATGGGATTTGAAAAAACCAAGGCCATCATTGGCAAAACCGCAGAAAGTCACTTTTAGTTTCTAGGAATGAAGCAATGGACACGGAGTAAAGTGTTCCTCCTCACAAATTGTGAAGCAGATCACCATCTTCTTCTTACCCTTGTCCACTCCCGAACCTTCGCCCATCTCCATGAACCGCTTTTTGCCCTGATTCGTGGCGCCTTGAGCATGTGATTGATCCGCATCATTGGTTTGATTGGGCTGCTGGTTCACGTTGCCGTATTATTATGGTGCTACGCATTTGGAGGCGGGGCCTGATTGCCCCGACAAAAGCCCTAGCCGATCACCACGGCCACTCCTATTCTCTGAACAACCCTCACCATCATGGTGTCCCCGTACCTAGAGGAAGGAGAATCGGGGAGGCCTCAATCTGCCGCCCCCGCCACGACCTGTGATATAGCCACCATAGCCGCCAACACTGCCACCAACATCTCCCCATGACTGATTCTCGTAGCCATCGCCTCCTGCTCCACCATGGCCCCCATTGGATCGTCCACCGGCCATTGCGCCTTTCCTGAGAGCTCGTGCGTAAGAGCGACGATCCCAGTGACGGTGCCCATTTAGACGGCGGTACAGCAGAGGCTAGAGCAAAGCCAATCCTGGGATTTTCCTACCCCAATGGGAGGTCATTGACGAGTTTTTTTTATTTATATTTTTTCGATTAAAAATTTAAATAAATAGATTCCTCGTGAAAAAAATTACAAAACTAGACGTCGGCAGCCCCCTAAGAGGGCTGCAGCCCTCTGAGAGGGCGGGTGGCCTAACCGCCCCCTCAGAGGGCGGCAAGGGGGTGCCCACCAGTGCCCGCTCCTTACCGCCCCCTGAGAGGGCGGGTACGGCTCCTTGCCGCCCTCTCAGGGGGCGGTAAGGGGGGCTGCCCGCCCGCACCCGCCAGCCTCCACCCCTCCACCCTCCTCTATAAAAGAGGCTAAAAATAGCCAAAAATCACATTTTATTCAGAAAAAAGAAAAAACTGTGAAGAGGGAGGAGAGGAGAGGAGAGGAAGAGAGCCCAGAGAAGCCCTGCTGCATTTGATCCGCAGATTTGAAGATCACTTTCCGGTAAGTCCTTTTTTCTTTTTATTGTTGTTAATTAGTGCAGTAGTAGTATATGACAGGTTTTAGACATGTATGACCTAGGGTTTAGAAAATATTATGTTTAGTAGAAAATTGTCAAATTTACTTAGGACATGGTAGGATAGCAGTGAAATATAGAATATTATTTGTACTATGTTAGTTTTGAATATGTAGATTTTATAGAATAATAATTGTAGGATTGTATTGTGTGACATAGGAGCTAGCACTATATGATAATAGGCGAACCTAGGATGTAGCGTTTAGAAAATGGTAGTATACTGTGAATATTAATTCCGATATGTTAGAATAGCTATTAAATGTAGATTGTATAGTGTAATATTTGTAGGTAAGTTTAGGTAGGACTATTATTGAAAACCTATTGTTATGTATGAATCGGTGTCGGTAAATTATTTTCTCCGATACTGAGAAATATAGTTCATCGGTCTTAACATTGGTTATGTTTGCGGGTGTTTCCAGGGACGACAGATAAATTAATTTTTTAGATATATTATGGTGAGGGTGAAATTAGGTACAGTCATAACGGTGTAGATCTGTCTGAATTTCGTCATGTCATGAAGGGTCTTAGTAAAGCTAATGAGAGGACCATTATGGGTGTGTGCAAATGGCTCATGCGGTTTTTCCAACTGGATCTACAGCAACATGAGCTGAAGCTGAAAGCTGTCCTCAGCCATGTTAGTCATGGATACTTTGGCGAGCTTGTTCCGATCGAAGCCGCATCAACTTGGAGGCAGTATATAGATATATCTTGTGAACGTGGCCTGCCTCTAGTTTTGTTAGCTGAGGCGTACCTGAAAGATCAAACGGAGGTGAACTCTGTGGAAGCAGTAGCAGGACCAAGCGAGGCAGTGGAAGATGAATTGGACCAGGTTAATGTCGGGACCAGGGCAGATGTTGGAGATATTCCAGAGATGCAACCGATGGGTGTAGCCGATGAAGGGGAGCATATCCCTAGCATCATTGAAGAGATGAAATTGGAGGATCAAGAGTTGGAGGAAGGCCTTGCCGATGGAGATTCATCTGACGAGGAGGGTAATGCTCCAGTGCCTGCAGAGTGGAGGGATCATGAATTTTTAAAGCTGGTGGTTAGCGAGGCTGATCGGACACCATGGCAATACCATGAGAACGAGGTGTCTCAGAGTGCTATGTACCCTATAAAGGAGGCAGTTATTGATGCAGTTAAATTCTGGTCGCTGTCTCTTCGGAGGCAGTTCAAGGTTGTTAAATCCAGTAAAAGAGAGTATGATGTGAAGTGTTTGGTGCCTCAATGTCCTTGGCGGGTGCACGCATTCAGAGGGAAATGAGTAGACTACTGGTAGTGCTCAATAGTCAAGGAACATAATTGTCACATTGAGGAAATAGAGTTCGCCCACCGAAACCTGTCATCTGCCTTTATTGCTAATGTTATGTACGGAGAGATTGTGGACAACCTAAGGTATGAGCCACGATCAATAATCCTTGCTATTGAGCAAAGGTTCCAGTACACAATAAACTATGCGAAGGCATGGAGGGCGAAACAAAAGGCTATTGAGATGAGATTCGGAACATATGAAGATTCATATCACAATCTACCTCGTCAATAAGCCACAATTTGTGGAAGGAACCCAGGCAGCTACTATGATATCAAGCATTACACCTCAACTGATGCGGAGTACAGCGGGAAACGAGTATTGCAGCGTGCTTTCTTTGCATTCGCTGCAACCATCAAAGCATTTCGGTATTGTCGACCCATCATATGCCTGGATGGAACATTACTGACTGGGAAGTACAAAGGACAGATATTATCTGCAATTAGGGTCGATGGTAACAACCAAGTCCTGCCACTAGGGTTTGCTTTCGTGGAGAGTGAGAACGGGGACAGCTGGTATTGGTTCCTTGAGCGGGTGAAATATGCTATTGTTCTTGACCGACCAGATGTGTGTCTGATTCATGATAGACATGCAGGGTTGTTGCAGGCTTTGCTGGATATGCAACATGGCAGTGTTCGACGGGGTGTAGCAGCATAGTGGCCCAACTTAAAGAGCAGCTGTTGCATACGCCATATGGGTGCGAACTTCTACAGATAGTTTAAAAACAAAGAGTTGATGAAGCTTTTCAAAAAGTTGTGCAGTCAAAACCAGCAACGGAAGTTCGATGCCCTATGGGCAAGACTTGATGAACTAACTCTAAAAGAGACAGCGGAGGCTGCACCAACTGGTGATGAACCAATAGCTCTTGGACCTCTCCCAACAGATACTCCGCGGATAGTAAGGAGGTCAAGGTCAGCTATTAGGAGCTTCTCACAGTGGATACGTAATGAGCCAAATAAAAAATAGGCTTTGCTGTACGACAGTAGTGGTGCAAGGTATAGAGTAATAACAACAAATCTTGCAGAGGTTTATAACTGGGTCATGCGAGGAATGAGATTTCTCCCACTTGTTGGAATTATAGAAGGTATTTTGCATGGGACTTGTAAGTATTTTATTGATCGGTACGTAGCTACTAAAAATGTAATGGAGGACAGTCGTATGTTGTATTGACGGATGCTATGTGAGTATATAGAGAAGGCCACTACGAAGGCCCACATGCGTCGCGTAAATCAAGAGGGGACTGCGGAGCACAGATTCAGTGTTCTGTGCCCGGATAAGGGTCGGAGGGGTGGAAGACGTGAGCGGCATGTTCAGGAGTGTGTGCTAAGGAGTGGGACATGCGGTTGGGGTCATCGATATGGATGCTGACTGGATCAACGTCATGCATCAACGTTTTGGCCCGGTTGAGCGGAAGGCAGACGCACCCACCTACGTACCTGAGTTCTTGTCCGATACACGAGGGCCAACAAAGAAGTGGATCCTATAGTTTCAGGTTCGATATAATACAACCTCTCATTTACTATTTGAGTATCTAGTTATGATCATTATTGACACATGTCATATTTGCAGTCGGCGTACATACACCCCAGGCCAATGCAAACTCGGTCTCCAGGCATTTGGAGGCCTATCTGCTTTGGCTGTTTGGGTGGGTTATGTTCACCAGCGGCCAAGGCCACCTGGTTGCAAGGACGCTTGTGTCGTACGCTAGGTTGATAGCGGATGCTGGTGGCGAGGAGGTACCACAGTTCAGTTGGGCATCTGTTGTCCTTGCTACGACATATCAGGCGCTCTGCGACGCGTGCACAAAGAAGGAGGCACTAGCCACTTTTGCCGGGTGTCCACTTCTTCTGCAGCTGTGGTTCTACGAGCGGTTCGCCATAGGCATGCCAGTGGTGGACCGCTCCCCGTACCCAGAGGAATAGTACGGCGAGCCAGAGGAGGATGCGCCTACCATGGCCTCGATGTGGTGTCGTCGTCGGGTACGTACTTTTTGTTAACACTTTCATTGGCACGCATGTTATTTCTAATGATTTCTAACAATGTTTCTCACACAGCCACACTGGGCGCATGAGCAGCCTCGCAGCGCTTACGAGCATTTTCGGTCCCAGTTCGACAGGCTACATCCGGACGACGTGGTATGGCAGCCGTACAACATCTTGGCCGTACAAGGCCATGCGGGTTTGGGTTTGTCGCCGTTGTGTACCCGCGACGAGGATTACTAGCTTACGAAGGCACCGCTTGTCTTCGACATCTACGTCGAGGAGTACTCACCGCACCACGTCATGCGGCAGTTTGGCCGTCACCAGGCATTCCCTCTCGTCCACATTCGTACTGTCCCCGTGCACGTCCACAGGTACATAAGCATAATTAAAAAATTTGTAACATTCGTCTTACTGTGAATTATATTTAACATGGTTCACTTGCAGGTACACACGCAGGCCAACCGGCTGGCAACCTCTGGGAAGATTGCTTGGCCCTATACGTGGCAGCAAGGGCCCAAGTGCTACAGAATGTCGTGGAGGAGGCGCATCCCTTCGACAAGCGGAGCTTCAACGACTACCTACGGTGGTACGTTCCACGTACACGTACACGGGTCACCTACACCCCTGAGGGTGTCCGACCCCACATCGCGTCGACTACGGAGCCATACTCGGTCCATTGGGACGAGGACGCTGCATTAGCGGTATGTTTTACTTACAAGTCAGTAGTCCATACTCAAGGAACAAAACCTGTACATTTAAATTATTTTTTTCTTGTTCGTATCCGCAGGCCGATATCATTTACGATGTCCATAGGGATGCAGCTGGTACCATGGTCCGCATCCGGCAAGGCCAGCACCTCAGTGCGTCGGATGTCGCGGGCTTCGTCAAGCGGTTTTTCGATAAGACCACACGCGCCTTGAAGCTTACCTCCTGCCGATCCACCACAGATGTAGCTGGAGCACCTCCCAGGTCTAGTGGGGTCCACGCTGAGTCGTCCCGGAGGTCAAATGTGCACTGTCGTTCATCGGTGTCGGCACCCACACGACCCCTTTTACCATGTCATACAGGCTCGGAGTAAATAGGTACGAATTTTTAATTCGCACGACGTTGAAATATATTCATTTCTTACTGGTGCAATGATTATTAAACTTGTATTAGGTGCACCTATACAAGCCTCGACGCAACCTCATAGACCGAGCCCTGTGCGTCCACCCTCAGGTACTGGGCACCCACTTTATCCCCGTTTTCAATATATTCAGCAAATTTAGCTAATATTGTGCACATGTTATTTCGGTGATGAGGCCGGCCTGTCTTCAGCTGCCCCACGCCCTATCCCACCAGCACCGTTCGAGCCATACTACGGCACGCCCGCCTAGCCATCTTCTGCTGCACCGACATACCACGCAGGTACAATTGTGCATTTTTTACTACTACTTTCATTTCCACATTGTCCATATCTAATATAATTATTTGTTCATAGGCCCCTTCAGCCAGTACACATAGACACCAGCAGAGCCTTCACAGTCCTCGTACCCTAGTCAGGAGGATGAGGCTGGCTCGGACCCCACGTACGACCTCGTTCGAGACTTCTTCGGGGGCACACCTGACTATGACGTCCTCCAGCGGTCCTAGATACCCAGTGCTCCACTTCGGACACAGCCCACGCAGGACGAGGCCTCGACACCGGTGCTCCTTACTAGGCCTACCAGACAGGTCGGTCCACCCGACCCCCTCACCTACTCCAGGGGCCACGTGAGGGTCAACCGTCGGCATCGGGACCACGATGGGGGCCACGACCGACGGCAGCGGGGGAGACAACAGTATAATTTTACATTTATTTTTGTAACTTACATATGCATATTCGATTCGCGATGTACTCTTACGTATTCAGACACGTGTAATCTTTATGGTCCACTTAGCATGTCGTAACTGCATTTCTTATTCCAATGTGATGACATGCTAGTTGCATTTCTTAATCCGACATGACCACACGCTACATTCTATCGTCCTCACCAATGTATATCTTACAAAGCTACTTATACACGAAGTGACAGCTCGCTTACTTTGTCGGGAGTGTAACTTTAATCACGAAGTGACCACACTACTGAACTTTAACCATGACATGACAACACATGTCTCCTTGCGCAGGCTTTAGACAAGAAGTGACAACACCGGACAGCTTTTACAACATAATAAATGACAACACAGGTACCAATAAACATGGAATCTCTGTCCATCGTCAATGACACAACTTTCCCATTCTTCAAGATAGAATCCAATACTTCTGCCATCCTCTGAGCCCTTGCACTCACTCCTTTCTTCAAGAGCGAATTCAATACTCCTGCCTCCCCCAACCATAAATAGCTGAACCTCCATACGTTGATGCACCACTCATTTCTCAGATCTCTCAAATGCAATGTCTTCCTCAGCTCTACCAAACTCACCAAAGAAACATTGGGGGGTTTTCATCCCTCAAGGTATCAAACCACCGATGTGCTTCTGTGGTGACCTTTGCAGGCTCCGCGAGTCGCAGGACATCTCATACACCTATGGGTTACGCTTCTTCATGTGTGCCAACTACGAATATGACAAGCCTCAATATAGAACATATGAGTATCCACCAGTATAACAACAGATATCAGCCACATCTCTGCTGAATTCGCACCCTGTTTTACTAACCGCTCATCTTGTTCTATTTGTTCAGTCCCCTCCACCGCTCTGTAATTTTATTCAATGGCTCGACAATGAGCAAAATGAGGAACAGAAGCAGTGGGTCGATATGAACATGAGGTGGAGAAGGGAAGCTTACGCATGTCGGGAGTACGAGCAACAGCAAGAGGAACTTCGCCTAAAGCGGGAGGAAAAAGAGCGTATGAGGAAGGCGGCGCACGACCATACCGTGGCTCAGGCTCGGGAGGCTGAGAGGGCAAGGAAGCGGGAGAGAGCCCGCCGTGCTAAGGCGGCAGGTCCCGATGCCCTCCGAAAGGGAAAATATCCTAGATACACTCAGTATAGAGTATCTAATGTAACCCGACATACTTCCACTCCCTAAGGCATGTTATGATTAGGAGCGACGTACTAATAAGTAGGTCTTAGTGTGAACCGTATATGACACCTTCTTTTTCTCGTCGTGTCGTCATAGTTACAGTCTTATGTAATATTTTCACCTTATGTTTAATATTATGTTTGTCGCCATTCGCACCTCATACCCGCGTAATATGTTACGAATGCTTCACATATACAATTTGTTCACAATTACTGATTTTTTATTCTCCGACTATTACGTAACCTACTCCAAATTCTTGCTTCCTTAGTATACTGTTTTCACTCCTCTTCAATATTTTTAATTCCAAATTTTCTAAATGTCCTATTTTAAATTTTGATGAAATACACAAATTTTTGCAATTTTCAAAAGAAAAAAAATCATTACCGCCCTCTCAGAGAGCGGCTAGACTGCTAACCGCTCTCCCAGACCCTACCCGCTCCCTGAGAGGGCGGTTAGCCCCCTTGCCACCCTCTGATGGGGGGCGGTTAGTAGGTCTAACCGCCCTCACAGAGGGTTGCAGCCCTCTCTAGGGGCTGCAGGCGTCTAGTTTTATAATTTTTTTCACAAGAAATTTATTTATTTAAATTTTTAATCGAAAAAATATAAAAATATAAAAACTCGGTCATTGACAGCCATCTGGAATTGCCGGCCCATCATCTGGTATTTCGGTGTCGACGTTTGAAATTTGAAAACGCGGTTGTTGCGGATCTGCATGCACTGATACATGGCCGGAGCTGGCAGCATCGCTCCGGCGACCTCCCTACATAGAAATCATCGACATCACGTCGCTCAAGGTGTGCACAGGTGAGATCCTCGTCCATGGTAGAGGTCCCTTCCATGGGCGCTTCAAGCCACCCGTTCTCGACGCCACTCGATCTGCAACAGCCTGGATAATGTTCTCCGCCGTCGACACCATACCCTGCAGAACACGCAACAGGACATACCTTGTTCCGAGCAGAATCGTCCGCCGGCACCAGCTGGTCAACCGCATTAGCCAACTCGCGGGTAGTATAACCCGCCATGAGAGCATCTTCGACCAGCTGTGAAGCCCAAGGCGAGATCTTGACGTGCGAGGCCAGAGAGACGGAGTTCATCTCTGGCCAATTTTTTGCCTCATGCGGCACCGGAGGCTTCCTCGACATCAACGATATCTCCGAATGCATGCGAGCCAAAAACTCACGTGCCCTTCTGAGCCTTCTTCCTCATCTGACTTCCTCCCTGCAGCGATCTCGGCCGCAACCTGCGCATGGTGCCGGCGGGCCGCACGTATCGCCGGCGCCCACGCGAATCACCTTTTTTATGGAGCCCAACTTAGTTGTATTTCCTCTGTTGCATCACAATTCGCAGAACGAGTGTCTCAAAACACGCTTCTCAGCCCAGTGCACTCATTTAGCCGAATGGCACAGAAGCGTACTCCATAAAACAAAACCCTTTGCAGGAATCATGCAATTTCATGACCTCCATCGTACATGAAAATAAACTAGAAATGGTGGCAAAACCGGTTCTGGTGTAGCGCAACAAAGAAAAACGTGCATACCAGCACTTAATCCATACTAATTGTTATTTGTTTCTCATCAACAATCAAAGAGTATTTCTGTAAAACCATTGTACATTACACATTTCCTGATTACAATCAACCCTAGGATGGCATGGATCATTCTATTATCAGACCATGTATGTTTAGTATACAGAGGAAAGTGGAGAAGAAACGAGAAAAATAACCCGGCAATTGAATTTAAGGGGAAGGGGAAGAATGTAACACACGCCGACACCGAAATTACAACAAAAGATGAAATTAATGCACAACAGAGATGTACAGTGTTGCATGACAGTATGCACAGAGCCTCAGTGTTGCTTGTAAGAACCATGTCATGTGAACATTTTCCCTAGCTTGCTTCAACTGAAAGGATCTCAAGCTCTGCCCACCAAAGTGGAGATAGCCTCGGCGTTGCCGCCTCCGGTGTAATCGCTATTACTTCTCTCAATCTAGTGGCGACTTCTCTCATGTTTGGTCTCTTTTTCGGATCGCTGTGGATGCAATCCTGGATCAACTGGCAAATGATTTCTAGCTCTTTTTCTTTGTGAGCCTTCAAGGTAGGATCAAGTAAACAAGACATGCTCCGGTCATCCCTAATGCACTTCAAAGCCTGTGACAGAAAAAGTAACATTTGTTACTTTAAGACACATTTTTGTGTATTTTCCAATTTCAGTAACTAGTAACTATGCATAGTGTATTTGTCATCAATCGTCATTACCAAGTTTGCAAGGGAGCCCTTGTGTTCGGAATATGGAGGCTTTCCTGAGATGATTTCCAGCATGAGCAGACCAAAACTGAATACATTCCCAGCTGGATCAGCAGCTACTGGCTCATGGTGATCAACAAAGTCATCATTCTGGGGCATATTTCCTCTGGAGTATACTTCTTGCCAAACACTCATGTCTGCTAGCTGTGTAAAGGACTCAGTTTTAGGAGCAAAGCATTATGTGATGTGCTGATCTATCTGACTTTTTTTTGGTCCAAGTGAACTGGGAAATGATTAATACAATTTATGGAGTAGACAAGTGCACATCCCATTCATATTTTAGCCAAATATTGATACTCTAAATCAAAGGTATAATGTCCTGAAGTGATTTCACAATGATTAAGTCCTATAGATTATTAAATCTCAGCAGACAATCAGTTACGGAATCGTCTTGTGGAAGTCTCCAGTATCCAGAAATTCATTGAAACACAAGCTAAAGCATTCATAAGCACATTCATACCTTTGCGGCTCCATCCTCAGATAGCAATATGGCACTTGACTTTAAGTTAGGGTGTGTTATAGGAGGGTTGAGCTCATGCATGTGCTGGATACAGTATGCTACTCCCATAATTACCCTCATCCTACCATTCCAATCAATATGATCAAATCCCTCAACTGCAAAAAGCAAAGCAAAGCATTTTGATTTGACCACAAAGTCAGAGAGTAAACAATCCAAAATTGGAATAGCACAAACAGCTCTTACCATGGAGATGTTCATATAGTGTTCCATTGGGCGCATATTCCAACACCATCATCCTCATGAAAGGCTCTTCCTCCTCACAGTACCCAAGCAGGTTGATAAAGTTCTTATGATTAATTCGTGAGAGCGAGTCTATCTATGTGTTCAGAAAAGAAGAAGAAGAGAAGTTAGAGAAGCAGTTTGTTTCAGGTCAACCGCCAACATTACAATTTGATTTAACAGTGCAGAGTTACCCTTCGATAAAATAAAATTGAATTACCTTTTTCCTGAATCGCCCTTCGGAATGCTTTGACCAATCTTTGCTAGACGTAATCATAGTTGATACAACAGCTATCTCAACACCACTCGATAAGGTTCCCTTATATACAGTGTAATGTGGATAGCTTGTGACAATATTACTGAAGTCCTCACAAGCACCTTCCAGCTCGGAGCGCTGCAACTTGGGTACTCCTAAAATACATTAGGGGGGAAAATTACTGCTATTTATAGGAGACAATTCAACTAGATAATTTTGACACTACTTAAACAGGATGAGTTCAGTTAGAAGCGAATTTGTGTCTTGTGATCATCGTAAACAAAATTTAATGCAAGACACTAGTTCACTTTATACTAACTGCTGACATGTAGAGGTGGAACAATTGCACATACTTCTACTGAACATGACCTCCAAAGATGAAAAGGAGATGAAACTATGCTATGTTTTTTCTTGCATCAGATACATTCAATTCTCAGATGGATCTGAAAGCAAACAATATATTACCTGTCACAAATGCCTTTTGGAGCTGGCCACTGAGTCCAGTCTTCCATGGACCTATCGTTTTCACTGACTTGTTGCGGCATAGCAAAAGCATACATACTATGCCAACAAGTAGCAGTGCGATCAATGGAAGCACGATGACATAAAGCCACCTTATGGACCTTCTTTTCAAAACTTCTTCTGTACGAGTAGCAGGAGACACGGGTGGAGTTGTTGGAGGATTTACAGCTGGTTCAGGTGCGTTGTTAGGACTAAATGCTGAAAATGAGCCACTTCCAGTGGAAGGAACAGGAACAGCAGATGGAACAGGAGCATTTGCAGAAGAAGGTGCAGCAAGATTGCTATCCTGAAGTAATCTGCGCTGGCTAAGCTGTGCTGCTGGATTTCTTGCTGCCAATTGTGAAGGAACGTGAGCTGGGCAAAAGAAGAAAGCATGTTATGGACTAGCTCATGTATCTAGAAACCAAGTTGAACTTAGAAACAGTCAGTTAGATTACCAGAAAGATTGCTAGTGTCCTTTTTGTTCTCTTCAGATGAAGAACCTGATTCGAACCTACAATGGTCCAAATTCAAAAACTGCTACCATCAGCACCTGATGATAACTTCTGAATTTCTTTTCAAACAGAAAGAGAAGAAACTAGTTATAACTTAGACAGGAGTTTATAACAATATTTTTTATTACCCATCCTCAGTTCTTTGATCCATATTATCCCTCCCGAGATGATAGTAGATATCTAAATCATTTTCCTGATCAAGGTTTCTGTAGGAATTTTGGATCCGAGACCATTGAAAGTTGTTGTTGGAAAGCAATCTGCAGAAGAAGAGATGCAATATCATGACATTTTACTTGCTGCTGATCAAAACATTCATGAAACTAATCAGTCAGAAAACCTACAAATGCTTAAGTGATTGCATTTCTGTTATCTCTTGTGGAACTTCACCAGTCAAGTTGTTATTGCTCAAATCCAGAACCTCCAACATTGCGAGAGCACTCATTTCCTTAGGTATCGGTCCAGTGAACAAGTTATTGGAGAGTACACTGCAAGTAGGATAGCCAGGTGCCAAACCGTTGGCATCGGTGTAGCAAATATTCAAATAACACATTGCAAAATCAAGAAAATAATCAAAATGCCAAAATACTGTTGTCCACCGAATGTGAATTTATACTATCATGAAAGCGCTAATCTATTACTACACACTTACAGAGCCCTCAGATGACTAAGAGTTCCAAGCTCTGGACCCAACGTGCCTTTTAGTGAGAGATCCTTCAGGTTCCTGGAAAAAGATAATTCACAGTAAGCAGCATTCTTGTGATGCTAAAGCAAGTCAACATACCAAGCACAAGTATATAAAAAAACCAACCATGGTAGTTAAAAAAGTGTAATGTTCTCATCCTATTTGGTAAAAAATGAGCTTCCACATAAGTCTTCGTCTTGAATAACAAGAAGATTCACTGAGATGACGGTTCCTAAAAAGGTAGTTATTATGACAAAAACAACTTGAAAACTGTGAGTGTAGAAAAATCTAATCTAGGCAGACTACAGCTATTTAGCCAATGGTGATCCACTTGAGCGAACTAATATAAACCCGCCTCCCTTTTGGATCTCCAATGCTATCATAATGTAGAGTCAATTGTATCACTTAGTAGTAGAACAGCCCCTCACCACAAAATTGAGAATGCCATCAGGAAAATAAATCAAGCACAAAAACCTAGTTGGTTGAGTGAAGAAGCCACTCTAATAAACCAAATAAGGAGCTTGCAGAGGCTTCCGTGTGAAACTAATTGTGAACAATGCATTATGTAAGAGAATCTGAACAACTAATTCATGGTAAATTTCAGCAGACAAATAATGCAAACCAAAGATGAAAAGCACCAAACTGCTACAATTTTTCTTTTACTCTATACTCATAAAAAACTAGAAAAGAATGTACAGCAAATAGCAAGTTGAAGGGCTTATTACACCAAATTTTAGTGACTAGAAATGCTCCAGGGTACATGGAATTTTCCCGGTATAAATTCACTCATCCAAAGCGCCATCATCGCATCCACTCTGTCAATCATTGAACAGCTAACTTACTTATAACTTCTCTAAATTATGAAGTGGAGGGATGCTTGTGTTGGGATAAACTCAACAGAAGTGCATACAATTAATTTTTCTTGTATTCTAAAGTCAAACCACGATAAACTGCAAGGGAGAAAAGATTAAGAACGGGAAGCACAGGCGTCGATGCAAGATTCATTTAAAAACAGACCAATACTGCTACACTCTTCATTCTTCAACGGAGAAATATACGGTCAAATGGAAAACCCGTTAAACAGGGGAACGAAACGTTCGCTTTTGCTAATGATAATCCATGATGAATCGATGAAATCAATTTCAAACCACTGCACATTCAGAATAAAGAAAAGAGGACAGCATCCAACTCACAGCATCACAACCCTGCCATCGACGCAGCGGACGCCGTTCCAGCTGCAGGGATCGCCGTCGTGCGCGCTCCAGCCCGCCATGGCGCCATGCGGATCCTCCTCCAGCATCGACTGGAACTTGAGCAGCGCCGACCCTGCACAGGACGCGCACCAAGTCAGCGCACAAGCCCAACCACCGAAACCAAACACCGGTGACGACCCGCCGGTACCTTCAAGGTTGATCGCCGAGCAGCCATCCACGGCGAGATGAAGCGCCAGCGCGACGAGCGCCATCCACGACGAAATGAAGCCACCCATCTTGCACATTTTCCGCAGGCGCGCTACGAGACGACGGGCAAGGCGTCGTCACATGATCATCTTCGCAAGCCTCCTGAGCAGCCTCGGATGGTTAGAGGCGAGGGGCAGCCATTGCACAGCCTCTTCCCTGGCACGGCAGCCTCACGTCCGCTGCGCGCCGTCATGCAAGGAGAAGACAGGAACAGCTCAGAGACGCCAGAAAAAGGGCGACCGGAGCAGAAGAAACTTGCATCACCATAAAGCTAAGGAAACAGCTTTAGCGCTTTTTTTTTTTTTGGCCTGTCGATTTTGCTTACACCACACGCGATTCGATTCAAGAAACTGAAAAGATGATTCGAGGAGAGGGCTTACACGGCGGGTAGGGAACGGAGAAGAGAGACGGAAAGAGACAGAGGAGAGGGAGACGGAAACTGTGGTCGTCCGTTCTCTGAGGAACGAATTGTAGTTGGAGAAGAAACCAAGAACGGCAGGCACGACGGAAGAAGGAGAAGGAGAAAAAAACACTTCCAAAGAAGATTTCACGGCGCATCCCTTTGTTGTAATCTCTCTTTCCGTGTCCAAGATCGCGTTGTTTAATGCAACAAACGGGAACCGAATTCTTCTACCGCCACCTGTAGGACAAATGGACAATTCCACGCTAGGATTCGAGAGCTAAGCTTAGAGAATTCAGAATTGGGTAATATACGAGGGCGGTCGTTGTCAAGGGCCAGGACAACCACTCTGCAGTCTGCGCGAGTCCTATTCACCGCCCGCGACGGATTCGACGGCTCGCCATTTTAAAATTCGTCGTGCTCATCATCACAAATGGCAATAAAATATGCCCCCCCGTAGACATTTTGTTTCGACCTCTCTGGTGTCAATTGCGACCGGACCAGACATCCCAGCGACGCCAAATGCTGTGCTTATAGGGGGGAGATTTGATTTTTTATTTCTTGGAAGAGAATAGTTAAACCAGGTCAAGTATCTCAAGCTAAAAGGTTGCAGCTACTTTGAAAACAAAGAAAAAGAATCAGGAGGTGATAAGGCATGAGGGATCATCGAAAAACTTCGCAAAATGAACCGAGACGTATTTGCTCCGGTTCCGAGACAAATGTGCGCGCAACGGAGGAGCTGCAGAAATGGTCCTTACCCGCGGTCGGCGTCGCGGCCCGGTGGCCGGCTGCCCGGCTCCCTTCCCTCGCGCGGAGCTCCTCAGGCGCGCGATCGAGATGGGCGGTGGCCGGCGGCGGCGCGCCTCGTGGGGTTGGAAGACGTGCGCCGGGGCTCGCGTGGGGGGCAGGTGGGACGCGCAAGCGACGGGAATTTCTATTGATTTTTTTCCCAGGCAATTGATGGTGCCTTGGCCTGGACCTAGCTGTCCGTCAGTATCCCTTCTTTTTTCTTTTTTTTTAAAAAAGCATGTTGTTTAAAATAAAAAATAGACAACATACATCAGTGTATTTATTAAAATAAATAATAGACCAGCGTATTTGCAAATCTACCCCTGTATTCGGTACTCAAAATTCAAAAATCCGATTTTAGTACCTCAAACACCGAAAAAGATTGTTCATTTGTATTCGACACATAAGGTACCAAAAATAGTAAATAGTACCTTATTCAGCACCTGCCAAATACAGATTGTGTCGTGCGCCGCGCGATAAGCTGAAGCTTAAGAAGCCATAAAAGTTCAAGTTTGTTATTTAACTCATGATTTTTTTATATAAAATAGTCTAAAATTTTTAAATATTTTCATTAGCAAATTAGATATCACTATCAACCCATTTTAATTAGTTTGATCTAAAAAAGCATAAGCCAATATTTAATTAAAATTCTCCAAATAAATCAATTTTTATAAATTCTAACAATATTTAATGCCTCAAATAAATTCTCAAAATCTAGAAAAATTCACTAATATTCTTCTCATATGATGTACTAATTTATAAAAATATTTTTAACCTAGTTATTTGGTGAAAAAGTGAATTCTTTTATAATGCTCTATTTATATGCATTTTTATCATTTTATATGATATTCTCTTTTTAATTCAATTTCAATAAAAATAATTTAACATGCACAAAACCTTGGTTATCATATTAATATTAAGCCTTTGTAATGCTCCATTTATATGTATTTTTTATCATTTCATATTAATATTAAATCTTCTTGGAAAGAATTCCGCAAGGTAATTTTGTAGTAAATTAACGTTTGTATGATACAAATTCTAATTTATCGAACATTAATAGTTCTGAAAAAATTATCATATAATCCGGCATAGAGATTACATATGCTGATAAACCTTATATTTGATATGAGGTTTTTCGTCGGTGCGTGAATGGACACTAACCATAAAGAAATGACAACAACAAACATTGTCATGTATAGTACGCCTAACGACTAACATGATAATGTACCACTGCTAAACCTAACATACCTTAGAGAATAAAAATAGATCGAGTTACAAAAGATGATCTCTACTGAGTGCACCTGGGATTTGCCTTTCCTCAAAGCATCGGGGTCTGAAGCCTTAGTGCGACGGGCCCTCTCCCGCTTCCTTTCCCTCTCATCCTTGCGAGTTTCAACCGTGCCGTGCTCCTCCGCTTTCCTCATGCGCTCCTCCTCCTGATGCTTAAGCTATAGTTCCTCCTGTTGTTGCTCGTACTCCCGACGTTCGCACGCTTCCCTCCTCCACCGCATGCTCATTTGGACACACTGCTTCTGGTCGTCACTTTGCTCCATATCCGGCCATTCCATGAAGTCACATAGAGGTGGAGGAGACTAGACAAATGAAAGAAGATGAGAGATTAGTAAGATAGCGCATAAAATCATATGAAAGTGCCACATGAGTGTTGTATGTCGCTATACCGGTGGGTACTCGTATGATCTATATTGAGGCTTGTCGTACTGGTAGTTGACACATATAAAGAAGTATAGACCATAGGTGTAGTAGATGTTCTGGGACTCGCGAAGCCTATAAGGGTCACCACAGAAGCACATCGGCGATTCTACCCCCTGGGGAATGAAAATCTCCCAATATTTCTTGGGTGGGCTTGGTGAAGCTGAGGAAGACACTGCAGTTGAAAGAGCTGAGAAAGGAATAGTTTATCCATAGATGAGAGTAGGGTTATTTATGGTGGTTGGGGGTTAGTGCATGGATTGAGTGTATGGGTTTGGCTGGGGGCTGGAGCATAGGATTCCCTGTGAAAGATAGAAAAGTTGTGGCACTGATGCTTTGCAAAGATTCCCTACGAAAGCTTTTGCTTGGTGTGGTCATTTTATTCTGCAAAAGTTCAGCATGAGTTATTGTTGCCTCTGCATGGAGGCATGGATTCCTATGAAAGTTGAGTCGTGTCGTCACTTCGTGTCTATTACATGACTTATGACAGAGGTGTTGTCATTTCATAGTTAAAGCTACCTCGTGTGGTCACTTCTTGTCTAAAGATTAACTCACAACAGAGGTGTTATCATTTCATGGTTAAAGCTGAGTCGTGTCGTCACTTCATGTCTAAAGGGTGTCTCACGATAGAGGTGTTGTTATTTAATGCTTAAAGCTCTGTCGTGTGATCACTTCATATCTAAAGCCTGATTGAAGACAAAGATGTTGTGCTGGTGTCCTCTTATCACTAATGTTCGTCCCTGAAGGTTGAGAATTTGTTATAGTTGCCTGTGACTGCATGATTTTGGAGGCCCGTTTGCTCAAAGAATAGATTTTAGTGGGTGTGGAAGTAACACCTATCCCTTTGATTGTAATCCAAGTCAAAGGCTGGTTTAAGCATTCATCCTAAAGCAAGCAATCTTTATGTGTTGAACGGTTCATACAATCACATGGTTCATACAATCACATGGTTCATGCTAGAGCTGCAATTAATATTAGTCCTCGAGGTGCTGGTGATAAAAACCCAGTCTATGCCAGTCCCAAGGTGCTCGTGCTACAACATTAGTCATAAGAGGACACTAGCACAAGCATTAGTGTGTCTAAAGCCTGTGTCAGGACAGAGGTGTTGGCATTTCATAGTTAAAGCTAAGGCGTGTGGTCACTTCTTGTCTAAAGATTACCTCACGACAGAGATATTGTCATTTAATGCTTAAAGCTATATCGTGTGGTCACTTCGTGTGTATAGTGTGATTCACGACAGAGATGTTATGTTGTCAACAAGGGTGTTGTTATTTCATGCTTAAATCTGCGTCGTGTGGTCACTTAATGTCTTTTCATGCTTAAAGCTGTGTCATGTCATGTAACGTAGTAATTTGTTCGCACGGTAATCGTGGTAGGGTTCGTAATGCGAATGGTTTTGATGTGGTTGCACGATTTATTGCATGAAAGAACGGCACGCAGATATGTTCACAAGCGGATAACATTGCACGATGCTACACTTTAGGATGGAACGAGATCACATGTAATAAAACCATGCCACCGTGAGCCGTGACATCTTGTGAAATCAAAAAAAAATGTTGTTCGCATCTGCAGAAGATATATTGATATAAGACACTAACCATATACACATCGAACTGATGCTAATGAAATGGAAATGTAAACACAATAAAAAGTCCTGCTTGGCATTTGCATAGTTCATAGTGCATAGATGTTGAGCACCTAGATCATCTTAAGATGGCGGAGGAAAGTACCTACGAAAAATAGTGGAAGAATGCTTATTGTGCCAGTCAATGCTGTCAGGGTAAGATAGCTGTCGTCTCCAAGGTGGTGATGGGTAGTTGTAAGGACGGGTACAAGCAAATCCACTATCATCTTCAGGTCATTAATGTCCCCCGGAGTTGTAGGCCTCGGAGGGAGGGATTGTTGTGGCATGAAATCATCGTCGTCGTAATCATCTTGAGCGATCATTGTACGAGCATGTCCTACTTTGATGTTCGTCTTATGCCATCTCGATGAGGTGTGTGGGTGTCCTCTTGTACTGTTCCTTTAACCTTATTTTGTATTGCTGCTGGAATATCGAGGTATTGGTGGCATGAAATCATCATCCGCAACGTTCTTATCATTTTCTATGTGAATATTAGAGGGTGGCCCTGTACCCCTTAGGTTTGCTGATCTTCGTTATCTTCTACGCGAACCAGGCATCATACCACCGCCGAAGAGCATATACATCGCCAAGAAGTTTGGGATTTCTTGGTTGATCAACACTGCGCCTTCTGGTAACACCTAACATAAAATAGGAGCACTCGAATCAATAAAAAAAAGATAAGTAGATAGATCAAATAGAAAATGAGGAACCTGAATGTAAGGATGCATACTGGTCGGGCAACATCGCTATCCTTCTTTGCCTCCTAGAGAAATCTAGCACAGAATGATGGTCGGCTAGTTGGCACACCCTGAGGTACCTTTGACGGCACTCGTGCAAGAGCGCCCTAAGGTCGTCGGTGGTTACATGTTGGAGCAGAGTGTTTAACGTAGAGCAAAATGGTCTTGCATGCAATACGGACACGGATTGAATTAGGTTGTTCTCCTTGAAGGGATCATCCTTTCCTCCACGCATAACCTGCAATGAGGCATTAAGTGCTATATCGATCGTTGTAGGTGTCTATGGAAAGCCTGTAATAGAAGATCCCACCCTAGATTTATTGATCCTTGACTGCAAAGTTCTGGCTCCGCACAAAAGCATGAATACCTGATTATTTAAGAAACATTAAACTAGTATTAAATATCATAATTGAAATGTAACAATGCTTAAGAAATAACTACTAAATAGAGTTATGTGCCAAAATTATTTATCAAACATTAGATAAATTAAAAGTAATTACAACAACAATACAATGCATGAGAAATAATATGGCTGACTACTACATTATAGTGAATAGTACATATGTCATAAAGAATTACAAGTACATCGAACAACAACATTTCCTCCTCAACGACGACAACGACAACATACGCAGTCCCCAGGAGTGTAAGCGTCTAGCGGGTGTGTGGTCCTCATCCCAACTGCTTGAGCTGGCCCCTTGAAAGTGCCTAGAGGGGGGGGGGTGAATAGGCTTTTCTGAAAATTAAAACTAAATAGCGGATTAAAAACTGCTGGATACTCCGGTGAAGGTCAGATACTCCGGTCAGTCCGGAGTATCCGGTCTAGTCCGGAGTCTCCGGTCTATACAGGATATCAAGAATAATTATGAATTAGAGCGAGCAGCTAGAATCTAAAGGTGATGCTAAGTCTACTAGATATCATAAAGCTTAAACAACAATAAATACTAGCAATATGATCACTAAGACAATTTATATGTAAATTCTTAAATCCACACGATTAAGTAAATTGCACAAATAAGAACACAAGGGATTATCCCGGGGTTCGGCCACCTCACAAAGAAGTACCTACGTCTCTGTTGACGAGCTCACAAAGAGCCGAATCTTTTCCAACCCTATCATCTTCTAGCGACCACAAAGATCAAGCTAGAATTTCCTTACTCAATTTGGAGTCGATTACAAACTTCTCGTGGCACTCCACAAAGGTTGGGTGCTCTACGGGCGACGCCTTGCCGTCTAGAAGCACAAAGCTTCAAGAGAAAAGATTACAGTGAATGCTCGATGAAGAACTCAATGCTCAAGTGCCTTAATCTCACTCTAAACCCAAACTCACTAAATTTTTGCAAAACTTAGCACTAGAGGTGGTTGGAGGAATTTTGAATGCTCTTGGAATGCTTAAGGAGTCTAGAGTTCAGCAGCAACAGCAAGCCTTTAATGCCCTCAAGTGGCATGATCGTGTTAAAATGTAATGAAGAGCTTGCACCCCACATTGAGATGGTTCACCGTGCCACTCCTACCGCAGTCATCGGTTTCCATCAATGGGTGTTGGACTATTGGTGCCTAGTGTCCTAGTTGCTCTTACTGTTCTACTGTCCGACAAGGTGATGATTTGTCTTCAGAACTCGAGGTTGGCATGTGGGCTAGTTTGGGCTCAATAGAAAAATGAGAACCCTAACGGGAAATTCTTGATTAAAACAGGAAATCGACTATACCATGAAAAAACAGTAAAATCGCTTTTTGACTCTGTTTTCAAGTTAATTTTCTCGTTTTCGTCCCATTTTTGCCTAAGTCCCAAAAATCCGAAAACGGACGAGAAAAATATAGAAAACAGATCGGAACGGAGCGAGATTTATCTCGTCAGTTTTTATCTTTATTTATATAGAGAGGAGAAATTACAATTCTAAATCAATTCCAACTTTTAATTTATCTTCAACCAAATTTATCTTTAAACCATCCTAATTGAATCCCACTACTAACTTGTCTCCTATCAAACTTATCTCTAAATATATCAACTCAAATCCTACCATACCAAACGTACCTTTTAATTAAAAATAAGATATCTCCTGTTGCTGTCATAGTGATCCTTGGGCCCACAACCCCACCCGAGCGGCCAGCTGGCCACCATGGCACGTGCTCATGAATTTGAAGTGCACTTTAAGTGAACAAAACCTGTTTTTTAATCTTAAATAAGGCATGGGGCATTCCTGTGGTTGCAGTGCTGTTTTCATTTATCTAGGAATTTCTAATTTCTGTGTAGAACACCAATTGATACTCCGCAATATCCTCATTGAAATAGTTTTATATTTCACTCAAAGTCAGTATGGCTTCAATTGAAGGTGTCACTTATTTGATGCACACTTCTACAGTTTGACATGTTCAGTCCCATATTGTTAAAATGCAAAAAAAAACCCTCAAAAGTCACTTGGATTTTGACTTTCCCCCCAAAAATTATTTTTTTTGCAAAACAAACCCCCAAAGGTTTGATTTTGTTGCAAAAACAACTCTAAAAATTCAAAAAAAATTAAAAAATCAAAAAATCTTTAAAAAAAACTAGAGACAATTCTAAGACCTTTTGTGAAAAAAAAAATTCAAAAATAATATCCTTTGCATCATATTTCGTGGAGAGTAAGTTTGAAAAAAAAGAAAAACGTGCAGCTCATTTATTAATTTGAGTTAAATGCATAGTTAATTATTTACTAATCCAAAAATCATGAAATAATTTTTTTAGTCTTCTTACATGATCCTCTATCTTGTAAAATACATGAAATCTTGAAATAGTTATTGTACCATGCAGGATTGAGTAAATATGTTGCAGATAGATTAATTCATAATTAATCCATAATACCCCTAAAATTAGTGAAACTACTTTTATTTATTTACTTAAATAATTATTTGTGTAGGAAAAATAATGGTAGACATGACAAAGTTAAATAACATGAGTTAATAAATGAGCTGCACATTTTTTTTTTCCTAAAATTCCTCTCCATGAAATATGATGCAAAGGACATTATTTTTTAAAACAAATTTCATATAAGATCTTAGATTGTCTCTAGTTTTTTTTATAATTTTTTGTGATTTTTTATTTTTTGAATTTTGGGGGGGGGGGGGGGTTGCACAAAGTCAAACTTTTGGAGGGTTTTTTTCAACAAAACAACTTTTGGGGAAAGTTAAAATCAAGTGACTTTTGGGGATTTGCATTTTTCCCATTATTAATTGAACAGGCGTTATTTCCCCGGGCCATGTGATGTATTTTGGAGTTCATCGTGATCATGACACAGTCACCCTCCGGTCAAGGGGGCCTGGATAATGAAATAGAATATGCAGTTTACACAAATACGACACTACTCTCTTTAGTCAAAAATACTTAATATTTTGGACATGATACAGCCACCAATATATACCTTGATCACTCCTTTTTATTAAAATATATTTATAAAATACAATATAGTTACAAGATTATGACAGTATTTGTCAAGACTACATATAATCTTCATTTTCCAAACTAAACAGCTTAAAAGTTATTGGTAGTGAAAGTTTCACAAGTTTGACAGTGTCTTGGGTTTTGAAAGTGCATCTAGGTCTCTAAATGGGTTTTGGTAATAATGATAAAATAATTGAAGAACTAATAAGTTTTATGAAGTATGGACATGTGTAATTCAATCAAGTAAGATTTGATGTATGATGATCTCCAAAAGAAAAAAGGAAAATGACATATGGATCTTATACTTCTAAATTCATTTATCTTTTAAAATTGAGTTTAAGATGACGTATTATTAAGTGATACAAAATTTAATTGTTTGCATAGAGACAAGTGCTCAAAAAATCTAACAAACCTACAAGAAACACATCGATTATAACACTTGCACCTAGGTTAGCCCTAATCTTTCAAAATATGCAAATTCAGAGTGTCTGCACTTTAGCAGAGTTTGGGTTAACTAAGGGTGTGCGGAAGGTCTGCACATCTGCGGAGTGTCCACACTTTTACAGAGTGTCCGTATTTTCACAAATATAATGGCTAGTTTTGAGTGTGGAGTATTTATACCCCACACCCTCTCTCTCCATCTGAATTAGCTCATTCATTTTGATCTAGTCTGAGACAAGCAACTCAAGAGCATTCAAAACTCCCATCTCCACTCCCCTTTGTGATTCTAAGTGAAATCTTATATAGGATTGAGTGAGAGAAAGGAGAAGTGTTAGTAAGATTCAAATCCATCCTTTGAGCACTAGTTTTTTTCGTCAAGCCGGTGATTTCACATTTGTTACTCTTAGTGGTTTGTCCACCTAGACAGCTAGGCGTTGCCCGTTGAGCTCCTAATCTTGTGGTGAGCCCCGGGAAGTTTGTATCACCCCTGCAAATTTGAGTAAGCAACCTTAGCTTGATTTTTGTCGTCGCTTGGGTGAGGAAATGGTTGAAAGAAACCTGGCTCTTTGTGAGCACCTCAACGGAGACGTAGGCACTTTTTTGTGGAGTGATCGGACTTTTGTGAATAAATCCTTTATGTCTCATTTGTCAATTTCTTGTGATTTGTTGCATATTCTTGTTCCTGTTGATTTTTATGGTTTCGACCTGATCTATCTCTTTGTAAAATAGAAAACATAGTGCAGTTCCTCAACCAACTATTTTGAACCAAGAAGTCTAGCAAGATATTTATCAAACTAGTCTTAACATAAGCATTGACTAAACCAAAGAAATTATAAATATGGTGATCAAGAATGTAGCATTTCATGGTTTACATTATTCATAAAATTGCCAAGTTTCATCTTTAGAAAAGTTAACTTGCTTGAAATGAATCATGTCAAGGCATCAAGAGGAGTCTAAGTTTAAAAGGTTGTTCCGCACAACTACTCAACTTACTTCAAATTCAAGTATAGCAACTGAAAATGCTAAAAATATACAAGTCAAAGCTCAACTACAATAATTATCTTGCAAGATGAAATGCAATAAAAATACAAAAAAAGTAAGATAGAACATGTATAACTGCAACTCTCCCTCACACGATGTCATAGTGATGATACACTCTAAGCTCTTCTCTCAAATAGGCAAATCTTGTTGCATCTAGAGGCTTAGTAAAGATTCTGGCAAACTGGTGTTGGGTATCTATATATCTTAAATCAATATCTCACTTCTCATTGTTGTCTCACAAGAAGTGGAATCTCACATCTACATTTTTAGTTTTGCAGTGTTAGACTATATTATTAGCTAAGCTGATGGTACTGGTATTGTCACACAAAAGTGGAATCTATATATCTTGTTGCATCTAGAGGCTTAGTAAAGATGTTGGCAAGCTGGTGTTAGGTATCTATATATCTTAAATCAATATCTCACTTCTCATTGTGGTCTCACAAGAAGTGAAATCTCACATCTACATTTTTGGTTTTGCAGTGTTGGACTAGATTATTAGCTAAGCTGATGGTACTGGTATTGTCACACAAAAGTGGCATGCTCTTGAAGTCTAACCCAAAATCCCTCAAGATAACAACCATCCATAAAATTTGAGAACAACAGCTAGCGGCAGCAACATATTCAACTTCAGTAGTTGACTGTGTAACACTAGACTATTTGCGAGAGGACCAACACACAAGAGAAATACGCAAGAAATGATAAGTATCAAACTTAGTCTTCCTGTCAATTCTACAAACAGCAAAATCCGCATCCGAAAAATCATGAAGAGAGAGAGAAGAACATGCAGAAAACCAAAGATCATACTCAAGGGTGTGTTTGAGATACCTCAATACGTGCTTCACCGCTTGGCGATGAGATGTCTTTGGTGATACTTGGAAGCGGGCACACAAGTAGACGACGAAGTGGATGTCGTGTCTTGTCGTCATCAGGTACAGGAGGGATTCGATCATGCTCCTGTACTGGCGTTGGTCTACCACCTCGCCATCTTTATCTGGATAAAGTATGGTCGAGTTAGCCATTGGTATCGTCAGAGGCTTCGCATCACTCATGTAGAACTTCTTCAACAAATCCTTGATATATTTTATCTGATAGATAAACGTACTTTACTTGCATTGCTTGATTTGTAGTCCAAGGAAGAAGTTGAGTTCACCTATCATCGATATCTCAAATTTTCTGCTCATGGTTTCTGCAAACTTGGCCACAAGAGTAAGAAAAGAGCCACAAAAAATAATATCATCCATCTATATCTGAACAAATAGGAAGTGATTGTCATGCCTAAAGGTGAACAAAATTTTATCAACAAACCCCATCATATACCCATGCTTTAACAAGAATGACTTAAGCATATTATACCAAGCCCTAGACACCCACTTAAGCCCATACGAAGCTTTCTGAAGCTTGTATATTCTATATGGGTATTTGGGGTACTCAAAGCCGAGGGGTTGCTTGACAGAGACTTCTTCCTCTATGAACCAATTTAGGGATGTACTTTTGACATCCATTTGATATAACTTGAAACTATGGGATGCTGAAAATATAAGGAGGATTCTAATAGCTTCTAGTCTAGCTACCGGTGCAACTTTCTCTTTAAAGTCTATCCCCTCAATTTGAGTGAAACCTTGAGCCACAAGTTTAGCCTTATTTCTCACTATAGACCTATTATCCCCCTGTTTATTTTTGAAAATCCATTTGATACCTATGGTGTGAACATTTTGGGATGGCTATACTAAGATCCAAACTTAGTTTCTCTCAAAAATTTCAAGCTCTTCGTACATGACATTAACCCAATTTGCAATAGAAGGTGCATGTCCAACATCATAGGGTTTAAAGGAAGCAATAAATGCAGAATCAGTGAAATAAACATGAGAAACAGATTTGAACCTTGTTACCTTTTCATTAAGGTCACCGATCATCAGCTGCGGGAGATGTCTCTGTTGAATATGTTGAGGAGCCTCATGTTATGAGACGATCTCCCCTCAAACGATATTGGTGCAGGCTCGGAAGCAATTGAAGTGGAAGTAGAGATTGCAGGACCCTCTACCAGTGTTAAAAAGGCAGGAGCTAGCAAGGGAACCGGAGTGATCAAAGAAAGTAGTGGATCATTCTTCTCATCACTGAGAGCTACAAGGTCGCCATCTAAGAAGAAGCTTTCGCCAATCTCTTTCTCACTTGCACACTCAAAAGCGTAACTAGTACACATAGCTGATTCATCAAAGGTCACATCACTGAATTTCATGATGTTGTTAGTGTCAAAATTAAGGATCCTGTAAGAATGATCATGAAGCGATAACCCAAGAAAATCCTATTGGAATAACGTAACTCAAACTTGTCAAGATTTTCACACTTTAGGATGAAGCATCGACATAAAAAAACTTTCAAATAAGAAACATTCGGCTTCCTCCTAAAGCGCAACTCATAAGAACTTACATTCAAGATCAAGCACACGAAAATCCGATTGGAGTTATAGCAAGCAGTGCTAATAGCCTCAACCCAAAACTTTCTATGAGTCATATACTCATAGAGCATCATCCTAACCATCTCTACCAAAGTGTGATTCTTCCTTTCAGTCACGTCATTAAATCGATGCTCAATGCCATGTTCAAGGCAGAAAATATCAAAGAGATAGTTCTTGAACTCGATGTCATTATTACTACGAATGTCTTTCAATGGACTAGGGAGTTCCTTGAACAATCTCAAAGCTAAGCTCCAAAAGTGTGAGAACACTTTATCCTTACTGACAAGAAAGAACACCTAAGAGTAGCGAGAAAAGTCATCAACAATGACAAATACATACCACTTCCACCTGCCGAACGAACCCGAGAATGACCAATAGTGTCCATACAAAGAAGTTCTCTTGGTCGTTCAGTCATCATCAGATTAACTGTTGAGTAAGAAGTGGCAACCATCTTGCCATGCTAATAATGAGCACAAACAAGGTTCTTCTCAAATTTGAGTTTGGACAATCCTTAGATCAAGCCTATGGCACTCTAACGAGAAAGTAAATCAAAAATCATGTGCCTTAGTCTCCTATGTTACATCCAAAAATCTCAGAAGAGAGTTGAGTAATTAAGCATCGAGCAGAACCAAAAAACTCAGAAAAAATAGCTCCAAAGATTTCCCTACTCGAGAAATTCGGCAAATTAAAGCGTTGAGAAGCATTGCGCTTGATATGTGATTCTACTTATGTACCCTGTTTAGATCTGATTCCTGGGGGACAAACTTCAAAATATATTATAGCAAGCCACTATATGATGGCGCTAAGGACATCTCTAATAGATACTTTAAAAATTTATCTCTTATAATATTATTATAGTATCCCCTAATACTATTACAGCATCCATTTTTTATCTCTAACAGCTACCATATTTCCTACCTTATATT